>NC_138776.1:111161111-113563611 GCF_965119305.1 Pelophylax lessonae
AAATTATTTTTCCCTCCTTTCATAATTCTATTTGATATTTTTCAAAAATTTTTTTTTTTTTTTTTTTTTTTTTCTTGCTATTTGTAGCTCGTTGGAGACCCATGTTGGCCCTTTCCCCATTCAGCTATAACTGGACTTCAGTTGCTCTGCTCTAAGAGGCATCAGGGCTATTTCCCTTTCCCTTCTACTTCCTTGTGACATACACAAACAAAGAGAAGCAAAATCTTATCATCTGACACATGACAAGGCTGTGGACGTAGCTCATTTTTCCTGTTTTTAACTTGCAAGCTCGGTGCTTTAGTGAAAACGAACCTATGTAAGTGCATAAATTTTTGTGTATACAGAAAAAATTCTCTAAAACATTTTTCTATATATAAATGTTTTTTCTGTTCTTTATTTATATGTTATATATTACATATGTCTCTTTCTACACTTACAGACAGTGACGCCAGTATCTTCCCTGACGAAGGGGTCTTACAGTACCTCGAAACGCGTCGGAACATCTGGCTTTGTCAATTGGGGTTTTGTTCTCGCCATTACACATTTTGCTTGCATTAATTGTTTTTAATATTCAATTATTGTTGTGATTTTTGTATTCATATTTTCTATTTATCTAATAAATTAATATTTTATATATATATGGTTTACGATTTACTACTGTGCCTAAAAAGTCCCACCCCCAGGGGAATTTGTTTTTGCCTGCGTGCTGAAATTGGTACGATCTCCTGGTCCGACCACGCTCCAATTTCCCTGGAATTTGATGACAAACTTGGCAACTCCCCACCCCCAATCTGGAGGATGAATACCTCTCTGTTGGAGGACAGGATTTCGTACCAAAAGATCGTACAAGCACAAAGAGATTTTTTTGAATTCAACGACACGGATGATGTGTCCCAATTTACTTTATGGCTCACATATAAGGTGTATATGAGAGGGATTTTGCTTCAACTCGCTTCTAGACTTAACCGCTGCAGGAGGAAGCAAGTTGAGGAACTACTGGCTACCATAGCAGCCAAAGAGGCCACCAATAAATCTAACCCGAGCCCTACTCTTACCCAAGAATTAGTGTTAGACAGGCAAAAATTGAGATCCCTGCTTCTCTATAAATATGAAAACAACCTGAAATATACTAAAGCCAAGTTTTATGGCCTTCGAGACAGAGCTGGGGCGTGGCTAGCCAGGCGGGTCAAGGCGCAACAAGCCAAAAGTAAAATTGCTTCCATTTCACATCCTGACACTAGGATTTCTATGTCTAACCCAAAAGATATAGCCGACGCCTTCGCAGACTACTATCAATCACTTTACGACCTGCGATCGGACCCTGCCACCCCCCAGCCCTGTCCTGAACTAATTGAGGACTTTCTCAAGAAGGTCAAGCTTCCTGCACTCACAGCGGATCAACTCCAGTCCATCTCTCTACCCTTTACTTCCCTTGAAATCTCGTCGGCCATTCGCAAACTTCCCAACCATAATTCCCCTGGGGAGGATGGCCTCCCCAATGAATTTTATAAGGCTCTAGTTAATGAAATTACTCCACGATTGCAACCAGTTTTTGAACTTGCTTCCTCCTCATCCATGTTTCCTTCAGATATGTTAAGGGCTGTGATAGTGACCCTTCCTAAGCCCGGCAAGGACCCTGCGGTTCCGGCAAACTATAGGCCGATCTCGCTCTTAAATACCGATGTTAAAGTATTTGCTAAGTTGTTGGCCCTCAGGATACAGCGGGTCCTGCCTGTTCTGGTTCATCCGGACCAGGTTGGATTTGTCCCGGGTCGCCAGGCCCCGGACGGAACGAGACGACTTGTCGGCTTGATCTCCCGGGCTGGAGCTACTCGGACGCCTTCTCTGCTCCTCTCTTTGGACGCGGAGAAGGCGTTCGACCGGGTCCACTGGGGCTACCTAAGGGCGGTTCTTGATGCCTTCGGAATTGGGGGGTGGTTACAATCAGCTGTTTTGTCTCTGTACTCCAACCCGTCTGCCACTGTCCTCAATTCCGGAATGAAATCTAAACCTATTCGAATCACTAACGGAACCAGACAGGGGTGCCCCTTGTCCCCCATTATATTTGCATTACTGATGGAGCCTCTGGCGGAACAATTCCGTTCTCACCCTCGCATAAAAGGTTTGTCGGTGGCCGGCTTGGAACACAAGATAAGCCTTTTTGCCGACGATGTCATGCTCATGCTTACAGACCCGGCCACCTCCCTGCCGGAAGCATATACACTCCTGTCTGACTTTAGCAAGGTGTCTTATTACAAGCTCAATGCAAACAAATCCCAAATTCTGGGCCTTCATATACCGCCTGCTCTACAGAGCTCCCTTGCCGGGAAATTCCCATTTATCTGGTCCTCACATACTATACCATTCCTAGGTACACATCTTACACCACACACGTCACAACTTTATGAACAAAACTTTAAACCCTTCCTGGAATCCCTGCCCGCTGTACTGCAGAAATTAAAAACGCAGAACTCCCGAAACTACTTTACCTTTTCCGAACCATTGCCATCCCCCTGCTTGTGTCCTTTTTCTCAGCTCTCCAAAAACTTCTGACACGTTTTGTGTGGAACGCTAAGCCCCCAAGATGCCCTCTTAAAACCATGGTCTTACACAGAAAGCACAGCGGCATGGGTGTCCCCAACCTGGCAGCCTACTATAAGGCGTGTGTTTTAGATCAGCTTAGATATTGGTGGGCACCAACTCCACACAAAGCGTGGGCATCCATCGAAGCTTCTGAACTCCCTTGTACCGATTTACGACTGTCTCTCATTGCTGCCGCACTAGGTGCTAGGCCTACTGCTCTTGAAAACCCGATAACGCTAGCCTCTCTTACCCAGTGGAAGGAATTCTGCAGCTTGCAGCCTCCTGAAGCTTCCGTGAGCACTATACCCATCCCACTGAAAGTGCTGAACCACTTCATCCCTCACATTGATCTACGGCCCTGGTTGGGAAAGGGAATATCGCTCCTGAGCGATCTATTCCAGGACTCCCGCATAAGTCCATTTGATAGATTACAGGCCCGTTTTGATTTACCACAGAGTACGTTCTTCACTTATCTCCAGGTTAGCTCTTTCCTTAAAAAGAATCCGCTTCCCACTTATTTGGAACTCCCTAACTTGGTACATCTTTTCCTTCAGAACACTGCTCCTCATATGAAAGGCATTACACTGTTTTACGCCTTCCATAATAACCACTACACTTTCTCTAAACCCTCCTCCATCATCAAGTGGGAACGAACCCTGTCGGAGTCGTTTTCTGATTCCACTTGGTTAAAAACCTTTGCCTCCACTTATGCTGCCACTAAATGTGCCACACATTGGGAACAATACCAGAAGGTACTCCACTCCTGGTATCTTACACCGTTTAAACTGTCTAAGTTCTACCCGTCCCACTCCTCCCTCTGCTGGAGACAGTGTGGAGAGATAGGGACCCTGTATCACACACTATGGTCCTGTGTCTCTCTGCGCTCCTTCTGGAACAGAATATTCACATTGATTTCGGAGATTACACATGACACTGTCTCCCCATCTCCGTCATTAGCTATCTTGCATCTCAATATTCAAGACCTTCAACCTTGCCATAGAACAGTAGTCATACACCTGCTTCTCACAGCGAAAACTGCTATCGCTACACATTGGAAATCTCCTGTACCCCCTTCTCATAATGAAGTCATCCTTGAGCTTAACCACCAATGTATGATGGAAAGATTGCTTGCAAGTGCCAATTTTGCCACTCCCTCATTCCGGAGGAAGTGGGAATGTTGGTTATCTCACCCCAAGTGTACTGTCTCGGACTGAGACAATATGATTTCATGACTGGGATGTAGCTGGACCTCTCTTCGTCTTCATCTTCTACCCTTTTCCTCTCTCTCTCTTATTCTTCCCTTCCTCCGTCCCCGTCCCCTTTTTGTTCTTCTTTCCCACCATTTTGTCTTTCTAGCCTTTACCCCCTCCAGGTGACTTACCTTGGTGTCTGGGTCAATTCTGGGTGCTTTGCTCTGAGTTCAGAGCATGTTGTTATAGTCATTTGAGTGTAAGATTACTTAGGCTGCTGGAAGTGAACCCGTAAAGATCTCTCGTCTGTCATCTCCCTGGGGCACAGTTTATTCCCCTTGGGGTGCCCAGGGGATGATGTCACACATTGTATGGCTCAGTTCACTTGCCTGTATACGTATGCTAAGTTATGATGATGTTTGTACTTGCTGTATCTAAAGTTATGCCTTGACCCATTTGTACCGCTTTGATTTGCTCACTTGGCAGCTTACCCTTGTTATACTTGTCAAACTTTAATAAAAATTATTGAATCTAAATAAAAGAGGGTTGCCGTGCCCCTAAAAATGCAGTCTGGACTGGCTCTACTTCTTCAAATCGCTCGCACCACTTGAGTTGAATCGCCCGGAAACATTACAATATACATATATATATAAAACTTTAAAAAATTTGCCATGACTCTTACTAAATACCTTGGACTGTCTACTTCCCAAAAGGGATCATTTTGGGGGATATTTGTACTGTCCTGGCATTTTCACTCCTCAAGAGATTATAAAAGCTGTCAGTGTATCAGGATTGATACATTTTCAGCTATATATACACCATAGTTAGTGGACTCCATCACTTTCTTACAGACTAAATAATATTTGGGTTATTTTCACCAAAGAAATGTAGCAATATACATGTTGACCTAAATTTTTAAACAAAATATGATTTATTTGCAACATTTTTTAACAGAAATAAAGCAAATATGTTTTTTTCCAAAAATTTCATTTTTGTTTGTTTTTGCAAAAAATAAAAAAACCAGAGGTGATTCAATACCACCGAAAGGAAGCTATATTTCTGTGAAAAAAAAAGATAAAATTGAATTTGGGTACAGTGTTGCATGACCACGCAATTGTCATTCAAAGTGTGACAATGCTGAAAGCTGAAATTTTGCCTGGGCAGGAAGGGGGTAAAAGTGTCCAGTATTGAAGTGGGTAAAGAGTAACTCCACTTTCGTGGGGAAAAAAATGTCAAATAAAATGATATATAGAGCATACAATTTTTACACAACCCATATTGTAATTGAATATTATTAGATATTAAATATTATTTATACATTATTTATACCTTTTCTTTTTCAATCTACAGGACTGTAATTTTCTGTAAAATTCAATGTAATATAGTAAACCTGGAGGCATTCCATACAGAGTTGGTAGACAGAACTTCCCCAAAAATGAAATTCCTGCTTGTGTAAAAGTCAGGCATCCTATGCAACAAAAACGTCATTTAAAATGAGATGCTCCTAAAGTGTTAATCACCTCTAAAGGGATGCAGACCCTGTAACTTTCCTCATTAGGACCCTGAAAATTCATCTGCTGATTAATAATGAAAAAGTCACTCTCATTCAGATTCACTCTTCAGACAACAAACAGCTTTTTATTCAGAGCAAAAATAGGCAGGGCCTTGCAACATACTGTAGTTTGATAAAAATCTATGCAGAGTATATTGGTCACCCAGAGGGGATTGCTTTTTTTTTTCTTCTCTTTTTTTAGCAAAAGTGAAGTTTCTTCTTAAATATTAAAGGCTCTGCTACAGTAGCAGGCATCTGAACAAATTCAGCACGTCTCATTGATATTTCATGTGACATCATTGTGTTCTTACTATACGACACAACTGGACACTGTGATGCTCATTCACTGAAATATTTGTTCAGCAAAAACAATGTAACAGCAAGGTGTTAGGAATGTGAAAGAAAATAGGGTGCGCTAACCATACAATTATGCGGCAGCACTGAAATGGGGAAAATAAATGTAAAAAAAGATATAGTGCGCTCAACACAATCATAAATATTAAACATATGACATCTGGGATGACCCAAATATTATGGTAATCTTCATACAGTGTGAAAAACCATATATGAAAATTCTTTATGCAAAAGCATATAATTTATAACAATCATGAAAAAAAATATATATATAAAGTCCTCCAATTGATCCAGATAATCTCAAATAGCCAAAGATCAAGCTTCCATCAATAGTGGATCTTCAATCTTGCTAATCTTAGACCGATATGTGAGGGTGAAATAGAAGAAATAGCCTCTTACCAGATAACACTAAACAGTGAGCCTTATTGGTGAATAGGCACTTTCCACACGTGAATAAATGAAATCAAGTGAGGTGACACCTCGGTGGTAGTGCAAACTTCTTACCGGAAGTATGTAGAGGGTAGGCATAAACCACTGTTGTTTATACAGATGCACCAGATAGAAGGTATCCAATGGCTGCTTCAATGCGTGGGCTGAATGTTTCTCCACTCCACCATATCCAACTCACCGATGTGGCTGGCTTTTTTCACAAGGTGTTAGGAATACCAGAGTGGGAAATGGAGAATGACACATCGCAGAATGTTGTACTTCAAAACTTCTTGAGACTCCCTCAGATTGGAGCTTCATGGCGCAGGCTAAAGTTAAACTACAGTAAATGTTTTTATATAACAGATTTAGCTTTTTTCCTTAACTCAAAGTTGGACTGCAATGCCGTCTTTTGAGAAAAAGACCAGAGCTTTGCCACGTACCCTGGAAGAGGAGGAGGTATATCATGGAGAGGGGGATCATTTATAAATTACGCATACAAATGCATCATTTTTCTTTAAATGTCTTCTAAACAATGGTGTTTGACAGGAAGGCCTTATCTTGGACCCCTATTGAAACATTTGCATAATACTGAAGGGTTTGTGTGCTACTATGAACCTAGGGGGTTTTAAAGCTCACACAAATACACTATATTGCTAAAAGTATTGGGATGTCTGCCTTTACACGCACATGAACTTTAAAGGCATCCCAGTCTTAGTCCGTAGGGTTCAATATTAAGTTAGCCCACCCTTTGCAGCTATAACAGCTTCAACTCTCCTGGGAAGGCGGCCCACACTGAGTGTCTCTATGGGAATGTTCGACCATTCTTCAAGAAGCGTATTTGTGAGGTCAGTCACAGTCTCTGCCTTCCCAGAAGAGTTGAAGCTGTTATAGCTGCAAAGGGTGGGCCAACTTAATATTGAACCCTATGGACTAAGACTGGGATGCCATTAAAGTTCATGTGTGTAAAGGCAGACATCCCAATACTTTTGGTAATATGGTGTATTTCTATGGTTATTGGAGGTGGTTATGCATTTACCTAAATAAAAAAAAAAAAAAAAAAAAAAAACAAGAAAAAAAAAGAAAGCAGACTGGGAAATGTTTGTGAATTTCTATCAGCTGGAAATCAGCTCACTTGAGTACAATCCTAGTTTCCAGTATAGTTTGATTTGCTCATCTTTATGTTAAAACAAATTAATGTAATTCTAGGCTGTACATTTCATCATAAATTTAGTTTATATCTCTTGGCATGTTAAACCGCCAGACTATTAATTCTCATGTGAATGTCTGTATATTAATGGCATTGTAACGAAGTTTGCCTGGTTCTTATAACTGTTTTGTAATGCAGCAGCTATGAATATTCAGACATATTCTTCCATTCAAGTGAGAAATAAAAGCACACTTTGCTTGGCCTTAATTTTCAGCATAGATTACCATTTCATTAGAAACATAATTCTATGCACTTTTCTGCCATAAAGACTACATGTTATACATAATTCCATACTGATTACTCAGAGCTGAAGCAGACCACAAACAATATTGCTTGATATAGCCCATAAGGGAAATATGCATACAGTAATATTTGGATATACTGATGTGAGCAGTTTTACTAAACATGAATACTTCCTAATAATAAATATTTAGTGTAGGAAGTTTGGTCTTTTGGGACAGTAGGATGTTTTTCCCTTTTCTAGCAAAGGAAATAACTCATCCCAAAGACCTGAAAGGGCATCTGCTGTTCCAGTAGGAAACAGATCTAGGCTACATATTATTCTTATTTTAAATAAAAATGTCTTGGGATAAAATAGCTACTAATGGCATTCACAAACTGGTATGTTAGAGTACAAACCCAGAATGTTTTCACATGTTTAGTGCATTTCCCAGGCCTTTCAGGATTACCACATCCTGTACATGTTTAATGTCTGAAAAAGATGTGACTATTTTAAAAATGGACCTGGATTCAAAACATGAAGATTTGCAATGTTGTAGGTAAAATGTAGGAAATGCTAGTTGTGCCCTAAATTACCTTTTGACTAAAATTCTTCCTGAAACATAGCAGTACAATTACCGATATGTGAGGATGCCTAGGCTCCCTTGTGTCTACAGCTTCATAATTGCATATCTGCAGTTTGAAATTTAAAAGAGAAGTATTGTCAAAAAACTTCTGGTCATACGTCTTTTGTGGGTCACGGAAGTACAATTACTTCTCTCCTCCTGTGACCCAGAGTTATTGCCCTTTATCAGCTGACAGCGCAGAGCTATTCCAAACTCAGGAAGCAACCTGACAATATTGTTAGGATCCACTCCTCTGCCTGATTCACAGCTAGCTCCGCCTTTCAGCACACAAGCAGCCCCTGCCCTCTCCCCAGCTCGGTGCTCCAGTGAGTTCTGAGGGGCAGAGTGGAGAGCTTTGACTGTAGTCATCACTCCCTGCTCAGAGCAGACCAAGAACTGAGTGATCAGTGGTCATGTGGTCACTTGGTTCTTTGGCTTAGAGTCAGCGGGGGACAGCATGGAGGTGAGTACAATGGTTTATTTTTATTTATTTTTTTTATATCTCATACCGCTGCTTTAAGTCAATTCTGCATCTGACTGCTAGTTCGGGAAGAATTTGAGGGGGATTTGGGGATGTCACTGCTATTTCTCTGACATGAGAAAGCAAAGCCCTGCCTCTACCAAGATGGCTGCCTCGATTCTAGGACAATATCCCCCCGGACAATATCCCCCGGACAATATCCCGCCGAACAATATCCCCCCTGGACAACATCCCCCCGGACAATATCCTACCTGGACAATATCCCCCTAGACAATATCCCCCCCCTAACCCTAACCCTAACCTTATGTCCAGGGGGATATTTTCCGGGGGGATATTGCCTGGGGGATGTTGTCACAGGGGGAAATTATCCGGGGGGATGTTGTCCCGGGGGGATTATGTCCAGGGGGATGTTTTTCGGGGGGATATTGTCCCAGGGGATATTGCCCGGCGGATAATGTCCGGGGGGATATTGTCCTGATACCGGCTGCCTCTAGTCAGAGACACAGTACAGAACAAGGAATGGTAATTCAGTAATAGGGAAAACGTCAGCTGCAGGGAGAACACAGACAATGCTAGCCATAAAACATTCAGCAGTGGTATACTGCATATCACGGGACTTCTTCCCGTTCACGCTGGTTGTTAGGAAGCAGCTGGCCACCAGCTTCCTAGCAACAAGTAATTTATCCCCACCCAGCCATTCTATTTCAAATAAAGGGGCTTCACTATTGTGATAACACACCATCTTCCAGACAAAAGATGTGGGAAAAAGGCTCCCCCATGTTGAGGGCATGTGGCCACCCCCCCATGTTGGGGGCAAGTGGTGCACGCTCATCCCTCCCCCTTTCTTGGCTATTTAGGCCTCATGGTCGAATAAAGTGGGATTTTGAAGGGAACTCTACACCATTTTTTTTGTTTTTCTTTGAAAACAAATGCAGCCATGACATCTAAGGACAAATAAGCTGCAGTGTCAATGTTTGATTCTGGATTTAGATACACTATTTAAATTAACATGTAGCACCCTACAAGGTAGGTGCTAGGTAAAGTGTAGTAGGCCTTGTCTGCTTATCAGCAGGGCCATGATTTTCAGCTAGGTTGTCATGGTTCCCAGGTGTGGCTGTTGAGACTGGGGAGTCTCCCCACTGTGCTCAATGGGGGCTCTCATTGGGCAGTGGAGGAAACCCGGCCAATGGCACACCCAGGCTTGTATTTACCCCAGAACGGCAGATTCTGCCACACAGCATTCTGGGAGTGGGTATAAGTTTGAGGGGAGCACATGACGCAGTGTCTTTGGTGGGAAGAAGAGTCCCAGGAGGGAGAGTACGGCTGTCTCTCCTCCTGTCAAGAGGAATCGGATGTCCCAGTCGGCTTGCCTGAGGGGACAGAGAGCTGAGCTGAGCTGCAGAGAGGATCCGGTGTGCTGAGGACCAGCAGTGCTGAGAGGGGTTGAGTTTCAGGAAAGCATTCCCAGTCATGAGTACTGAAAACTGCCCCCTGGGGGTCTGCCTAGTGAGGGGGACCACTCCGGAGAAGGTCAGAGGGATCTGGGAGCTAGCTAGCCGGTGCAGGAGCAAAGGAAAAGGGGTACCAGTGTTGACCCTGAAGAGTAAAGGGGGTGCCAGTGGTTGGGTCTTGAAGTATTCAGTGTACAGTGTGCAGTGTACAGTGTTGGGAGTTCCAGCAGCAGCAGTGTTACCAAAGGATACCTCAATCAGGAAGGACTGGAGGGAGCAGTCTTGAAGACTTTTGAGCTAACCAGAGCATCAGAAGTCAGTCTTCAGTACAGTCAAGGACTTTCGAGCTAACCAGAGTGTCAGAAGTCAGTTTTCAATACAGTACAGCAAGTCAGTGATTTCAAGCGCCAGCAAGCATTGGTTGGCATCCATCCGGCGTCAAGTCAGCGCTGAAAGGCATTTTTCACAAGTGTCCCAATTTGTACCTAGTTGAGCCAGAGGAGTATCCCACTCATTACCTTCTCCCATCCCTATATCAAATAAACAAAACAAACCAAAGATGCCGGACTGTTCTTTGACTCAGATCTCACACTTGGGAAGTCAGTTTAAATGTGCTGTTGGTGTTACCGGGGACCATGGCAGACTCATGTCAGGCCCAATGCCTGGAAATATTGCTACAAACATATGACCACTGTCTAATCTTATAATGTATTTAAGTCATCATTTGGTAAAGTAACTGTCAGGAAGCCAGGAAACCAGACCACACAGGAATGCAAGTAAAGATAAGCAGTTTATTGGAGGAACAATAATAATAATCACACCGCAACAGTGAGGCAATAAGAGCAGGAAAAAGTCAGGGTTAAGTTCAGAAGCGGGTAGTACTCCAAGCTGGGGTAGGATCCGGAAGTTGTCAGCCGATGCCGGGTCGAGAGCCAGGAGAGTTGTCAGCCGATGCCAGGTCGAGAGCCAGGAGAGTAGCCAGCCAAGCCAGGTCATGCATGGAGAACAAAAGACTGCTAGCAGAGATGCACCTTGGAGCACAAACACAAGGGCAATGATTGCAACCCTGCTGGTGATAGATATAGTCAGGTGTGTGACATCAATGTGCAACACCCAGGCAGCAGAAAGTGATGATGCAATCAGTCTATAAGAGGCAGCAGTCTGCACATGTCCAGGATGGCTGCCAACAGGAGGGAAAGGTAAGGTCTTGACAGTAATGTACCAAACAGTACGAAATTAGTCAGTTTATGCTTAGTGGTGCCGCTCCAAGCCGAGGTGCGAAGCTCTGTTGGTGCCAGTTCTCAGACTATGCCACCCAACACGTTTCACTGAAGCTTAATCATAGAGCTCGGTATGATTAGGCCCCCAGTGGGCGGGGTGAAACACATCAGGGGGCATGGTTTAAGGAGTGACTAGGGCTTTCACTTTTAAACACTTGTAAACTTGTAAACATCCTTACCAGGATGGGCTCAGATGTATGGTGGTCTTTTGCTTTGATGTTCACCTCTCATTAAAATACTTTCAAAAATAGTAGGTGCTTGTTATAGTTCACATATATTTTCTAACATGACCAATCAATGACTGCTCCCTGTGCAATGGACAAAATGGAATATTCACTTTACTACTTACTCTTGTGAGCCATGTAAAAAAAAAGTTGCATTCCAGCAATGCTCAATATTGGTGATCATGGCCAGACTTCACACCACTCAGAGACCTTCCTGTCTAGAGTGTCACTCAAAGGGCTACTGAACAGGATGTCCCTAATGTACAGGAAAAATGTCTCTACTCTCAAAAACAACTTTATCTTAACTGTATTCAACTCTGATAATTGTAGAAACTATTTCAGAGCTGTGACTTCATATGGTTAATTTAATGCTGCCTACTTCCTATGAAAAAAAAAAAAAAAAAAAAGGAAATTCTTCAGGAAAAGAAAAATCCATTATTTTTCACTTTACCTTGGCTGAGGGTATGGCTCCCAAAGGCATGCATTCACTTTCATAGCATATCATAGCATATCAGATAGCATACAGAAACACTTTGTGGTCTGAAGGAGTTACACATTATATCTAAAAACTTGAATCTTTAGTACTTTCTTTGTAAGCCACATTTGCCATTCATTAGGCTGAAGTAGATTGCTGGGTTCCAAAAAATTAGCCATGCAAATGTATTAATTTTCAATTACTATTCTAATATTTATTAAACACATACAGTACATATATGTTTAGCTCAAGAATCTTATAACAATATTTTGTCTAATCCTCGCTTAATACCTGCCAGGAAAAATTAATTATGAGATAAGCCATGTAGCGAGTTTTGTTTTCAGGGAAAGCCTGTGCTTATGGGTTCTGTCTATAGGTTTGTGCTATGCTGCTTATGTGAAAAAAAAGTTGTAATTTTGGCAAATGTATTTGATTTAATGAAGAAAATGTAATTAAAGTAGTTGGAAAGGCTGTGTGCTGCCTCCCTACAGCCCCCCTAATACTCAAACGAGCCCCCTCTCGATTTAGCGATGTGCACAAGAGCCTCGGCTGTCCCAGTACTCCATCGCCTCATTGGCTAAGACAGCAGCGGGAGCCATTGGCTCCCACTGCTGTCAATTATACATTACAGCCAATAAGCCAATAAGAAGAACGAGGGGGTGGGCTAAGCCATGGCTCTATGTGTCTTATTGATGCATAGAGTAGGGCTCGGGAGCGAGCACGCACCAGTGGCCCCATAGCAAGCGACTTGTTATTGTGGGCACTGGTCAAGGGGGAGGAACCAGGAGTGCTGGCGGGGGACCAGAGAAAAGGAAGATTGGGGTTGCTCTGTGCAAAACTACTGTACAGAGCAGGTAACTATCACATGTTTGTTACTTTTATTTATTTATTTTTTAAGCCAAACCTTTAATACCTTTAATACTACTTTAAGGTTTTTGGGTGGATTTAATTATTTATTTAAAAATCTATTTGTACATTTAACCTTTCTTATGCCCAAATAAGGGCCCCACATTAGGCTCATTATTTAACTTCCACTGGAATTAGAAAATAGACAGCAAAAAAAAAAAAAAAATAGGAAAAGGAAATAAACTTAAGCAGTATTAAACCTAAAAGCAAATACAGTAAAACCTTGGATTGCGAGCATAATTTGTTCCGGAAGCATGCTTGTAATCCAAAGCACTCTTATATCAAAGCAAATTTTCCCATAAGAAATAATGAAAACTCAGATGATTCGTTCCACAACCATTTATTCAGAAGTCTTTCAGTTTATAGTCTATATACAAAGATTATAGCAATGTGATAGGTTGTGTCATCATAAAATGTCCATCCACAAATGGCGCCTCCACAAGGGGATTAGAAGCAAAATCCAGCAGGAGCTACAGAGTATAAAAGAGAAGAGAGGTGCCTCTAAGTGTAGCAGTATGGGGACATTTAATGAAGGTTCAACATTTAGCAACTCACATGGTTGATGATTAAGAGGCACATCTAAGTATGCAGGCATCCGGGGTGAAGCTGTCCACATAGACCATCTTCTGAACCACTGGCTCTCACCGATGTCAGTCTGCAATTGTGATTGGGAAGACTACCCTGCAGTAGAGTGATCTGAAAGCGAGACTTTGAAACGCTCGTGGAGCGCAGCGTGGATTGGTGTGATGAAGATGGCTGTGCAGAGGACGGTCTATGTGGACAGCTTTACCCCATATGCCTGCATACTTAGATGTGCCTCTTCTAATCATCAACCATGTGAGCTGCTAAATATTGAACCTTCATTAAATGTAACAATATTACTACACTTAGAGGCTCCTCTCTTCTCTTTTATACCCAGTTGTGACATGACGCTACTTGTATATAAAGACATCGCTTGTATATCAAGTCAAAATTTATTTTAAACATTTGCTTGTCTTGCAAAGCGCTCTCAAACCAAGGTTTTACTGTATGTATTATATTGCAGCTTAGTAATTCTTAGATGCTATTGCTGCATTAGTTTTGTTTTTTTAAGCTTTCTTCTTTATTTCACCTGACAATCCTACCAGTAAAGCCCCGTACACACGTACCGATCGTCGGCCGAACGATCGGCCATCTTTTGTCCAGGGCTGTCGTGTCTGTTGAAAACTGAAAAAGACTGCACACGAATTTTGTCGACCAACAACAGCCGACTGCAGAAGTGATGTCATGTGATTGTTAACTTTCCTTGTCTTTTTTCTTTTCTGAGCATGCCCAGTCTTGCAAATCTGCTGTCTGTCGGCCGAAATCTGTACTGACTGACGCACAATCAGCCGCTCTGTTGTCGGCGTACAAAAATTTTAATGCCTGCAGGACAGATTCTGTTCGGCCAAAAATGCGCTGTCGGCTGTCGGAAGCATCATACTAACTGGCCTACAATCGGCCGATCGGTCGGCGGCCGAATATTTGCGTCCGACAATCGGTACGTGTGTACGGGGCTTTAGTCTGTTGTTTTTCAGCAGAATAAGCTGCCCTACAGATGTTGCAATTAGAGCTTTGAGACAAACCATTTACATCTAACAGGAGTGCTTGCAACAGTCAGCTTTTATTTATGTAAAAACCTTTATCCCAAAAGGAAAAAATGTGTTGCTGTTACTGCTTACAAAGTGTAAGCTGGCGTTTGGCTTCACTTTGTCACTTTGTTAGTGTATCTAGATCTGCTAGCACATCTAGCACCCCCCAGCCCCCCAGATTGTTGTTTCAGTTGCTCCTTTATCCACAGTGTAGGCACTCTACTACTCTACTACAGGAAGTGTGAACTGGCAGGATCACTAAGTGAAAACAGGGAAAAAAGAAAATTAATGCAGACATTACATCTAATCAACAGTAAGCTGCAATATATAATTTTTTTTTGTTTTTTGTTTTAGGCTTAATACTGCTTTAAGTTAGAATTATGACCTCTCATGAAACATTATTTAGCACAATATTTAATTATAAGTGCATCTGCCCTTATTCACGAGAGGGGTTTTAACCCATGCCTTCCGCAGGGTCATGTTTACCAGCACAGGGATGCACAGGTGTTGCATGCATCCCTGTGCTGGCAGTCCCATAGCTGTCAATGGAACGCAGCAACTGCGCGAACACAGACATTGCTCCCGATGTGACATCCAAGTGGGTGCAGGTGTACAGCCCCAAATGCACGCTTGGTGTCCTCGTGGCCATGCACATGCACAGATGTCATATTGGGAGCAGCATCTGTGTCTTTGCAGCTGCATCCCAATAGACAGCAATGGAACTGCCAGCACGGGAATGCATGTAGCACCTTTGCATCCCTATGATAGTAAAGCATGGCCTTGCATGATGCTCGGATTAAAACACCACATTTAAATGAGGCCTAACAGTTTTTCTTAACCCCCCCCCCCCCATGTGCACGGTCCCACAAATACCTGTTGGTACTGCCAGTAAAGTCTACCTCATGCAGCTTCTTGTAATGGTGTGGCAATAATGCTGCACTGATCTTGAATTCAGAGAAGAGTTGGCACTCTCATGAAGGCTGTGTCTGCTTGCATTAGAGTGGGATGGAAAAATGTTGTGGGGGGTATGGCTATCAGCATTTTTACTGCTTATTCACAGGCCTGTAGCTTATCAATCACCTGGTCACACCTAGTCCTGCCCACTGCTTTCTGGATTGACTGCACTGACTTTGTTGCTGAATCCCTCCCATTGTGATCTGCAGTGTCTGCGTGGGGGAGCTTGTGAGACACAAATGAAGAAGGATTTGGCTCAGTCAGGAAAGATAGAAGAAGTTTTTATTTACTTTATGAGGCTTTTGCATCACTGGAATTGTAATACACGCATTCAACCTTAAAGAGTAAGGCCCCGTTCACACTGGGGCGATTCTACTTCCCGGGGCGACCTCCGAGGTCGCGGTGCAAGCAGCGCGCCGCGACCTCAGAGCGGCCGGCACGGACTTCATAACATTGAAGTCTATGACGGTCGCTCCGGGTCGCCCCAAAGAAGCTCTGGACCCTTTTTTCAAGTCGGAGAGACTTGTGTCGCTCCTATTAGAACGGGTCCGCAGCTTCTCTATGGAAGGCAACCTACGGCGACCTGTGAGGCGACCAGGTCGCCTCACAGGTCGCCCCAGTGGGAACGGGGACTAACTCGACTTTCATGGGAAAAAAATAGCAAATAAAATAAATAATAGTATAGCATATACAATTGCAACACACATCATAATGTACTTGAATGTTATTAAAAATTACCTTTCCTTTTCAATCCGAAGCTCTATAATTTTCTGTAAAGGGCAATGTAACATGGCTACCTGGAGGTCTTCTGCACACAGAATGTGTGCAGAACACCCTCCAGAAGCATAATTTCCTGCTTGTGTGATTGGCTCACTGATTTCCCCAGAAGCCTGGACTAAGATACAAGTTATATTTTTGGCGCCAAAAATTCAGTACTTTAAAAAATTTGAATATTACATAAGATTAATAAAAAAATAATAATTTTTAATACAGAAATGTTGAATTACTGAAAAGTATGTTTATGTACAGTATAGTATGCACTCAATACTTGGTTGGGCATAGCATGGAGGCGATCAGTCTGTAGCACTGCTGAGGTGTTCTGGAAGCCCAGGCCTTCAGCTCGTCTGCATTGTTGGTCTGGTGTCTCTCATCTTCCTCTTGACAATACCTCACAGATTCTCTATGTGGTTTAGGTCAGGCAAGTTTGCTGGCCACTCAAGCAAAGTGATCATTAAACCAGTTATTGGTACTTTTGGCAGCATGGGCAGGTGCCAAGCCCTGCTGGAAAATGAAATTAGCATCTTCATAAAGCTGGTCAGCAGAGGGGAGCATGGAGTGCTCTAGAATTTCCAGGTAGAAGGCTGCACTGACTTTGGACTTAATAAACACAGGGGACCAACACCAGCAGATGACATGGCTTCCCAAATCATCACTGACTGTGGAAACTTCACACTGGACCTCATGCGACTTGGATTTTGTGCCTCTCCACTCTCCCTCCAATCTGGGACCTTGATTTACAAATTAAATGCAAAATTTACTTTCATCCGAAAAGAGGACTTTGGACCACTGAGCAACAGTTCAGTCCTTTTTCTACTTAGCCCAGGTAAGATGCTTCTGACATTGTCTCTGGTTCAGGCGTGGCTTGACACGAGGAATGCGACAAGGTAACCCATGTCCTGGAAACGTCTGTGTGCGGTGTTTCTTGAAGCACTGACACCAGCCGTAGTCCACTCCTTGTAATCCCCCCTCAAATTCTTGAATGGCCTTTGCTTCACAATCCTCTCAAGACTGTGATTATCCCTGTTGCTTGTGCATCATTTTCTACCACACGTTTTCCTTCCACTTAACTTGTCATTAATATGCTTGGATACAGCACTCTGAACAGCCAGCTTCTTTAGCAATTACCTTTTGTGAACTTACCCTCCTTGTGGAGGGTGTCAATGACTGTCTTCTAGACAACTGTCAAGTCAGCAGTCTTCCCCGTGATTCCCCATGATTGTGTAACCTACTGAACCAGACTGAGAGACCATTTAAAGGCTCAGGAAACCTTTACAGGTATTTTGAGTTAATTAGCTGATTAGAGTGTGACACTATGAGTCTACAATATTGAACTTTTTCACAATATTCTAATTTTCTATAAAACTGAATTTTGGATTTTCACTAGCTGTAAACCATAATCATCAAAATTAATGCTTTAAATATATCACTATGTGTGTAATGAATATATAAAATATATGAGTTTCACTTTTTGAGTTGAATTACTGAATTAAATTAAATTTTTGATGATACTCAAATTTTTTGAGATGCACCTGTATATCTAGGTAATCCCCTACCGAGGGTCCTACTATATCTTTTTGTAACAAGAGGACAGGTAGAAATTTATAAAAGGACCCTTGTAAGGGTTAATTACATAAACAAACTGTATTACAACAAATGTTTTGATAGTCCTGATAATTTATACATTGCAGTTTTTATAGAAGTACTTACTAGCATTAATTAAAAAGCACCTGTCACCACCTGTGCTTAGCAGACTAAAGGCAGGCAGAAAATCTTTAGAATCCACTTACAGAATCCTTGTTTGCTGCAGTGATGTGCCTACAATCAACAGAGATATAGTGCAGTCTTACAAAATATTCAACACTTCAAGGAATGTCAGAGAACCTCTCGTATTCCAGAAGAAGCATTGCCCTCCTTAAAGCGGTTGTAAACTGCTGGGCGCGTTTTTCTTTTTTTTCTTACCGATAATGTAAAGGCATAATGTGCTAGTATACATAGCATACTAGCACATTATGGGAAATTTACCTGAAAACAAAGCATTCCAGCGATGCAATGTCACTGCTGGAGGCCGCTTCCATCTTCATTGTTCTTCCTTCTGGGCCAGCAGACTCCAGCTCTGTGACTGGCCAAAACCGTGATTACGTCACTCCTGTGCGTGCGCAGGGGAGCCGCTATTTACGGCACAGGGCTCTGAAGGAACGGCTCCGGTGGCCGTTCCATGAGAGCGCATGCGCCGATGACATCATCGGTTGCATATATAGTAAATGTTTCCTAAACGGTGCACGTTTAGGAGAAATTTACAATACCTATAGGTAAGCCTTATTATGGGCTTACCTATAGGTACAAATAAGAGATGGACGTTTACTTTAATGCAGTATTTCAACAACATGAACAAAACTCTTATAAAACTCTTATAATATCAGCATTTAAAAAAGGCTACATAGTAAACTGTGACAGAACACACAGCGAGAAGAAATCTTTCTAAATTGAGTAGAAATCTACTCTTAGACAGTTGTCACAGTACACAGGTGTCCCCATTGGAAGATTACCCCTCCATACATGTGACCATTTACCATTGCACATTGGGGTGGGGTAAATAATTACACCATAGGTAAAATAACCAGCAGGTAGAACAATGTTTCTACTGCTCAGGTGCATGCTACTCTACATATTATAGGCAATCCATTAGCTTGTAATACATTTGGCAGGTACACATCTTTTCTTCCCTACTGCTTTATTAAACTCTAAATTTTGCTGCTTCTTTATACAATTAAACACTGTATATTTAAAAAATAGGGTGGTCCTTATTTAAAGTGACAATAGCTTCCAAAAATGTATCAGTTGAAAAAAAAAAAAAAAACGAAATTGACGTATGTCCAAAACAGTGGCAGGCAATCCATAGGGGGCACAGGAGCGCCGCCCCCCCCCCCAATACATGCGCCCGGCCCCCTAATCTACATGCAGGGCGCCTAACGCATGGATTCCAATGTTTTGTTTTTTTTTTAGAAGCACATGATTAGGGCCGGAGGCTCTAATTGGCTTAAAAAGGGGTGGGCTCAGGGCGCAAAGCACTGCACCCAAAGCCCACTTAGGTGTGTGACATTAGTGAATTATTATTCGCTAATGTCTTCCTGTTTCTCCTCATGGCCAATCAGGAAGCGGGTCCTGAGTCCTGATTGGCCAGGAGTGCTAAGACCCGATTGGCCATGAGTCCTAACTTCTGATTGGCCGGGAGGAGAATCGACTGCCAGGACTCTGGAGGAGACGCAGAGTGAGAAGCCGCCACCTGCATGGGATAAGCGCAGGGGCTGGCTGGGGGCCTGACAGGCAATTGATTGATTGATCAAGTGGGGGGGTGGAATATGTGGTTGACTGGCTGGGGGGCCGCGGGCCCCCCCCCCTCAAGAAAATTGAGCACCAGCCGCCTGGTCCAAAAATAAAGTGCGCCCCACCTCTGACTGTTGGTAAATCTCTTAATTTTATTCAGCCCGCAGTCTCCTGTTGATGCTGATTGCTGGGCACAGAGAAATGTAGCTCCAGCTGCAGCACACTGATCATACTTATCGGCACTTCCTCCATTCCTAAAACGTCTGACATTCTTTTCACAAAGAATGAAGAAGGGGCTGTGATATTCAGTTCAATCTCCTCCATTCACCTCCTTCATTCTGTGAAAAGAATGCAAGGCTAAGGCTTATTCTAAATGGAGCTTGTGACCCACTGTGATTTGTGTACTGCGGCCAGAACTAAAAGTCCCAGCGCCAGCTCATCAGCACCAACAGGAGACTGTGAGCTGAGAGACTCAGCAAACGCTGCATCATCCAGAGATGGGGAACACATCAATAGATCTAACATTTTTACTGTGCAAATAGCAGTACACAAATAGTTTTTGGCCATACTTCAACTTTATTGCCAGTTTAGTACTTTTAAGAAGTTCCAGCTAAAAACATAATTTTTCAATTGAATTAGGCCATACAACTTACAAATGTTGTACAAAAGAGTGAGGGCCTACTTGGATGATTCCTGCTATGTACTCAATGCTACTCATAAGCAATAAAGTAATATTATTCTTGTATACTAAGACATATCTTGTAACAGTGATAACTGGTAGTCAACTCCCATAAGATGCACCATTTGGCAGGATAGCATCTCCTGTGAAGCATAAATTCATGCAGAGCATTTCCTGCTACAGCTGTTCTCCAGCAAATATTCTGCACCACAAATAAAATAGTGTGTATTAATTAATCAACACAGTTTTAAAATATCATTTTGGAATTTGAGCTGTGCACATTCATTTTTACAAATTAAGAAACTGAGACTAAAAAAGGGAAGTTATTTAAAAAAAAAAAAAGTAAAATCATTTTTGCAGAAATCAATTGCTCACAGCAGTGCCAACATAAAGAGCCATGTGTTTTACTGTCATGGGTAGTTAATTAGCATGCGTTCACAATTCAAACACTTAGTTCTTGGCTTCTCGTATACTTTCCTGTTACAACATAAAATTCAGGCACCCACCCCAACCCCCAACCCCCCCCCAGGACCCCTCATCCTTATGAATACTCCTGAATATTTATAGCTAATGTGATGACTGATCACAGCTCTAGCATTTGTTTTTAAAGTGTATCCAAGCTAAAACGTCATAAAAGCTGTAACTTTTTAATGGCAGTTGATTACAATTGATTTCAAATATATTTAAAGAAGACCTACTTTTGTTGAGAAAAAAAAACAATCCCCTCTGGGTGGTCAATATATATTTCCGGGATTTTAATTGCAGACTTCTACTTTTTTCAGTTCTGAAGAAAAAGTTGTTTAATTCCACTCGCACTTTGCAGACTGACTCTGAATGGGAGGGTCTGGTTCCTTATAATTACCTGTGCACTTCTCCTGATCTAATGAGGAAACTTGCTGGATCAGTATCCCTTTAGTACTATTTAACCCTTAAGGAGGATCTCACCAAAACTGAAATTCCTATTGCAGAGGGTGCCTAAAATGTGACTAGTATCTCGTTGCAGCCTCCTGGGAAAATCAGTGAGCCAATCAAACAAGCAGGACATGGCATTTCTGGGGGATGTTCTGTACACCAATAGTGTACTGAATGCCTCCAGGTTCCATATTATATTGAATTTTACAGAAATGACAGCAGCTGCATATTTAAAAGGAAAGGTCATTTTTTAAAACATTAAATTCGAATATATCTTGCGTAGTGATTGTATTTTTTTATTTTTATTTGCTTATTTTTTCATGAAAGCTGATGTAAATGTAAATGTTCTGCTGTAAAACACAACACAAATTACCAGCACTATATAAATACCTGAAATAAATAAATAAAAATAATATCTGGTGGCCCTACCATAAAGGTTCTTGATCAGTCTGACAGAAAGACAGGAAAGTGGAAACATGATTGAAGCCTTCAAATATATAAAGGGTGTGAATAATATGAAGCTAAGATCAAGAACACGGGGACATGACCTCAAACTAGCAGGGGGAAAGTTCAAAACTAATCTTAGAAAGTATTCTTTTCCTGAAGGAGTAGGTGATGCTGGAATAAACTTTCAGCAGATGTAATGAGTCAGCCAACGATAAGTGGATGCAAACATGCTTGAGACAAACATAGATCTATACTCAGACAAAAAAATAAATACATAAATAAATATATATATATATATATATATATATATATATATATATATATATATATATATATATACAGTATCTCACAAAAGTGAGTACACCCCTTACATTTTTGTAAATAATTATACCTTTTCATGTGACAACACTGAAGAAATTACACTTTGCTACAATGTAAAGTAGTGAGTGTACAGCTTGTATAACAGTGTCAATTTGTTGTCCCCTCAAAATAACTCAATGCACAGCCACTAATGTCTAAACCGCTGGCAATAAAAGTGAATACACCCCTAAGTCAAAATTTCCAAACTGGGCCCAATTAGCCATTTTTCCTCCTTGGTTTCATTCTGACTCGTTAGTGTTACAATGTCTTAGGTGTGAATGGGAAACAGGTGAGTATAATTTGGTGTTATTGCTCTCACTCTCTCATACTGGTCACTGGAAGTTCAACATGGCACCTCATGGCAAAGAACTCTCTGAGGATCTGAAAAAAAGAATTGTAGCTCTACTTAAAGATGGCCTAGGCTATAAGATGATTGCCAAGACCCTGAAACTGAGCTGGCCAGGACCATGCAGAGGTATAACAGGACAGGTTCCACCCAGAACAGGCCTCGCCATGGTGGACCAAATAAGTTGAGTGCACATGTTCAGCGTCATAGCCAGAGTTTGACTTTGGGAAATAGATACATAAGTGCTGCCAGCATTGCTGCAGAGGTTGAAAGGGTGTGTGTGTGTGTGGGGGGGGGGTCAGCCTATCAGTGCTCAGACCATACGCCGCACACTTAATCAAATTGTTCTGCATGGCTGTCGTCCCAGAAGGAAGCCTCGTCTAAAGATAATGCACAAGAAAGCCTGCAAACAGTTTGCTGAAGACAAGCAGACTAAAGACATGGATTACTGGAACCATGTCCTGTGGTCTGGTGAGACCAAGATAAACATATTTGGTTCAGATGGTGTTAAGCATGTGTGGCATGAACCAGGTGAGGAGTACAAAGACAAGTGTGTCTTGCCTACAGTCAAGCATGGTGGTGGGAGTGTCATAGTCTGGGGCTGCATGAGTGCTGCTGGCACTGGGGAGCTAGAGTTCATTGAGGGAACCATGAATGCCAACATGTACTGTGAGATACTGAAGCAGAACATGATCCCCTCTTTTCAAAGACTGGGCCGTAGGGCAATATTACAACATGATAATGACCCCAAACACACCTCCAAGATGACCACTGCCTTGCTAAAGAAGCTGAGGGTAAAGGTGATGGACTGGTCAAGCTTGTCGCCAGACCTAAACCCTATTGGGCATCTGCGGGGCATCCTCAAATGGAAGGTGCAGGAGTGCAAGGTCTCTAACATCCACCAGCTCCGTGATGTCGTCATGGAGGAGTGGAAGAGGACTCCTGCGGCAACCCGTACATCTCTGGTGAACTCCATGCCCAAGAGGGTTAAGGCTGTGCAGGAAAATAATGGTGGTCACACAAAATATTGACACTTGGGCCCAATTTTGAATTTTTTTACTTAGGGGTGTACTTCCTTTTGTTGCCAGCAGTTTAGACATTAATGGCTGTGTGTTGAGTTATTTCGAGGGGACAACAAATTTACACTGTTATACAAGCTGTACACTCACTGCTTTACATCATAGCAAAGTGTAATTTCTTCAGTGTTGTCACATGAAAAGATATAATAAAATATTTACAAAAATGTGATGGGTGTACTCACTTTTGTGAGATACTATATATATATATATATATATATATATATATATATATATATATTGTAACAGGAAGTCAGCTAAATCTGGGAATGTAGTCACAGGAAGGAGATACATTTCCACCTGACTTAGAAAGTCCATTAATTAATTTAGGGTGTTGGCTACAGAGCTAGCCAGCAGGAAGTTGAAAGGCCTTCACCTGTTCAGAATGAGGGAGTTAAGGCTCTATAATTTGTTCAGAGAATTCCTATTGTTTGCTGCCTCCAGAAGCTGCATCCTGAAGCCATGTGGGCTGGGAGCAGGAGGACAGTCAGCGTGTGCCTCCCGACAGGATGTGTGGGCCTGGGAGAAGACCCCCCGGAGTGATGTGTGCCCGGGACGGTAACCAAGGGTGAATACGTCTCAAAGGTGAGAAGACGAACTGTTGATGTGAAAGAAACAAAAGGACTGTGTTGCCCTGTGAAGCTATTATAAAAGGACTATTGAGTGTCCGCTGTAGGACAAGGAAGTCTGCCCGACGGTAGGTTGGAGACAGACACTTAGGCAGGTTCCAGTTGTGAGAAGGTAGCCGCCCACAGAGGCAAGGATTTATTTTCTGTTTTATTTTATTTTGGATGTTTTGCTGCATACAGCCTGGTGAAGAAAACACCATTTAATAAACCACACTGTTTGTTTGCAAGCACTTGTCGGCTACCTCTCTGGGAAAACGCACCCCCCAAGGGGTCATCCACACCCGCCACCGAGCTAATCCCTTACATATGGTGGAGGTATGCAGTGGGCAGAAGCAGCAAGATCCCTGCAAGGAAGTGCAAATGTTTGATGAACTTTGTCTGGTGCATGAGATTGCACAATCTATGTGTGCAGGAGAGAAGATCCTGACAGAAAAAAAAAAAAAAAGTGTTTTAAAGAGACAGGGGTCTCAAAATTTTTTGATGAACTTTGTTGTGTCTGGTGCAAGTGACTGCACAAACTGTGTGTGCAGGAAAAGAGATCTTGCAAGAGAGAGAAAAACTACATGTGTTAAAGAGACAGTGGTCTGAAAATTTTTTGCTGGACTGTGAAAAATTTGTTTGTGGAGTTATTGAAGATGGGGCGTTCAAAACGCCTGAAGAATGCAAAGATAGATGAAATGAGAGACCGGATTCTATGGATGGAGGGGATGTTGCCGTCTGAACCAGCCCCATCCATGCCTAAAGAGAGTCTACTAAAGAGGAAGGTTGTTGTCCCTAGCAACACTGATGAAACTGCTATGGAGACGCAGTGTGCTCAGATGAAAAGTAAGCTCAAAATGGAGGAGATGTTGAAACAACTGATTATATCAAATACAGCTCAACAGCAGGCAAATGCAGCTCAACAGCAGGCAAATGCGGATTTTCAGCGGAGCTTTGCAGCTCAACAAAAGGCTCATCAAGAGAGCATGGCAGGCTGGAAACAGAGACGCCAGCAGCCAATGGAGGCCATCGGTTTGGAGGAAACCGAGTATGTGTGCAGGGCTGAGTTGGATGCCTTGCAACGGAAAATGGAAGAAAAGGAACAAGCCTTGGAATTGCTTAAAATGGAGCATAGAAACTTGCAGGAAACGAATGAACTACTCAAGTCTCATGTGTCACAGTGGGAAGAATCCACTGCTCTTCTTTTGGTCGAGTTGCAAAAACGCAGAGAGACTATAATGGAGAAAGATACCATCCTCATGGAAAAGGAAAGTGAAATTCAGACTTTGCAGAAGCAAAGTATGGCTGATATGTTGGAGTTGCGTAATCAGCTGGAAAAAAGTCTTCAGTCTTTGGGAGCTACAAAAATAGACCTGCAGGAGTCGCAGGAACAGAATGTTGCTCTGAAAGCGACATTGTCTCTCAGCGACAAAGAGAAAAGTGAAAGAGAGGCTAAATTACTGAGTACTGTGTATGAGCTCACTACTTTGAGCAATGTGGTAGATGAATGGCGTGCGGACTGTGAAAGTTGGAAAGGGGAAGCCCAACGTGTCCAGCAGCAGTTAAAGGAGAAAGAAGCCTGTGTGGCAGAATTACATTCTTATTCCCAGATGCTAGCCAATGAGGTGAAGGCTCTTATGCAGGGAAAAGGAGATTGTGAACATAAGAGGGAAAAAGTAGAGGCACAGCTTCTGGAATCGCAAGTCAAGGTGTCAGAAGGTGACCGATTGTGTGCTAAGCTGTCAGAGAAGGCCAACCGACTGCAGGTTGAGTTGGACAATGTTACAAATCAGCTTTCTCAAGCAGACAGCAAATCTAGAGAAATTGCGGAAGATTTTTCTATCTTGGAATCGCAGCTGCAAGACACGCAGGAACTCTTACAGGAAGAGAGGTGTCAAAGGCTGAGTTTTAGCACAAAGCTCAAACAAATGGAAGATGAGAAAAATGGCTTCCTGGAACAATTAAAAGAGGAGGCGGAAGCAAAGAAAAACCTATCAGAGCAAGTCGCAACATTGCAAGCTCAGATAGCGGATATGAAAAAACGCATGGAAGAAAGCGTTGGTTCATTACAGTGTGTTGAAGATGTGAAAAAGAAGTTTGATCAGATGCTTGGTGAAGAGAAGACTGTGTCTGCAAAATATGCAGAAGAACGCGCACGTGCAGAAACGGAGGTGCGTGATAACGAGAGCAAAGCCCTGTTCTTGGCTCGCTCTTTGGAGGAAGCTCTAGAGTGTAAGGCTGAACTAGAAAGTGTTAAACAGCTGCGTACAGAAATGGAAGAATTGGTCAGCTCCAAGGATGATGTTGTGAAAAGCGTTCAGGAGCTAGAAAAGTCTAAGCGAGCCTTAGAACAGCAAGTAGAAGAGATGAAGATTCCGTTGCAGGAACTGGAAGAGGAATTCCAGGCAACAGAGGATCTGTCCCAAAGAGGGGATAGTGTGCCTGATGCAGTTTTTAAAAGGATCAGTGTTTTGGGGTCTGTCCTGAGTGAGCCTCAGAAATGTGACGACATGTGGCTTGAATCACCCCTTTGGAATAAACCGTTCCTTCAAAAACTTCAAGCATTGGAAAATGTATCATTAGAACTTCAGCAAACAAAGGAGCTGAGTAAGAAATGTGGTGATTTCTCAGTTCAGGCTGAAAACCTAGTGGAGAAAACTAAGGCTGTTGGTGAAAACGTGAAGCAAATGAATAAGTGCCTTTCAGGGAGTGTTTCCAAAATGGAACTGGTGAAAGACGGGTGGCAGAAGTTTGATCGTGATCTTGAGATGCATTCCATGTGGAATTCAGATAGAGAAAAAGAACTAGGTGACCTTGAGCGGTCAAATAGTTCAGCAGAAAGTGCATTGAAGAAACCTGTAAAAGAATGTGTTGCAGTTCCATGCTTCTTCACTGATGCAGAGAGGAGGTCTATAATGGATACCACCCAGATCGCTGGGTTCAACTGTGTTGTTGCCTTTAACCCCTATGTTGGTGGAAGGAAAGTTGATGATGTTCTGGTTGGCTACTTCTGTGAAGAGTTGGGCAAGAAATATAAACTGGATATCAAATCAAATAGTAGGCCTTTACTGCGACTCGCTCAGGAGGGCGAAATGTTTAAGAAGTTGATGAGTGCAAATGCTTCAGATCTGCCTCTGAATATAACATGTTTGGTGAATGATATTGATGTCTCTGGAAAAAGGAACAGGGGTCACTTTGAAGAAATGGGTGACAGCCTGGTGTCGCAAATGAAAAATCCTCTGCACAGCATCTTAGAGCAAGCTAAACTCAAGACACAAAGAGTCAATGATTGTGTACAGCTGTATGGAGAAGCAACTCAAGTCACAGAGGGATGTCAAGAGTCCCTACTTGGAACAAAGCTTAGTGAAGCAAAGGTTCTCAAAGTTTTGTGGAAAACATTTATGGATTGCAGAGAGAGGCGTCTTAAGAATGTTGAAGACATTAAGACTAGCCCAATTGAGTTGCCTATGGATCACGGTCCTCCATGGTGGATTGGACAGACGGTTATGAGGGACAAGCTGTCTGACATTTATGAGAAAGCTGTCAATGAAGATGACAGAAACGAGAAGGAGCGAAATGATGCCAAAAATGCAGTTGAAGAATGTGTATATGAGATGAGAGACAAACTGTGTGGCATTTATGAGAAATCCGTCAATGAAGATGACAAAACAGTTTCATCCGGAAGCTTGAGGATAATAGGAGGCTTATCAGTGAGTCAGCAGTGCTTGACACATGCGTGCCTGGAAATCTGTGTCCCAACCCTAGGGTTGAAACAAGAGGGGGGGGTATGTAACAGGAAGTCAGCTAAATCTGGGAATGTAGTCACAGGAAGGAGATACATTTCCACCTGACTTAGAAAGTCCATTAATTAATTTAGGGTGTTGGCTACAGAGCTAGCCAGCAGGAAGTTGAAAGGCCTTCACCTGTTCAGAATGAGGGAGTTAAGGCTCTATAATTTGTTCAGAGAATTCCTATTGTTTGCTGCCTCCAGAAGCTGCATCCTGAAGCCATGTGGGCTGGGAGCAGGAGGACAGTCAGCGTGTGCCTCCCGACAGGATGTGTGGGCCTGGGAGAAGACCCCCCGGAGTGATGTGTGCCCGGGACGGTAACCAAGGGTGAATACGTCTCAAAGGTGAGAAGACGAACTGTTGATGTGAAAGAAACAAAAGGACTGTGTTGCCCTGTGAAGCTATTATAAAAGGACTATTGAGTGTCCGCTGTAGGACAAGGAAGTCTGCCCGACGGTAGGTTGGAGACAGACACTTAGGCAGGTTCCAGTTGTGAGAAGGTAGCCGCCCACAGAGGCAAGGATTTATTTTCTGTTTTATTTTATTTTGGATGTTTTGCTGCATACAGCCTGGTGAAGAAAACACCATTTAATAAACCACACTGTTTGTTTGCAAGCACTTGTCGGCTACCTCTCTGGGAAAACGCACCCCCCAAGGGGTCATCCACACCCGCCACCGAGCTAATCCCTTACAATATATATATATATATATTTTATTTTTTTTGTCTGAGTATAGATCTACGTTTGTCCCAAGCATTTTTGCACTTATATATAAATACAGTATACTGTATATAGTACTGTGAAAGAGTATTTGCCCCTTCTTGTATTTTTTTTGCATATTTGTCACTCTTCAATGATTCACATAACAAATGTTAATATTACGAAAAGATAACCAAAGGAAATACAATTGCTATTTGAAATGATGATTTCATTTGATAAAGGGAAAAAAATCAGTTCCATCCTTCCTGGCCCTATGTGAAAAAGTAATTGCCTCCTAAACCCCCTGCTGTATAACCCATGTGCACTTGAGCTACAAGTCACAAACTGTGACTGATGTGCCTGCTACCATCACCAGGGGTCCAAATCTGTCTGATGTACCTTCTAAAGGGGAACTCTACCCACATATTTTTCCCTTAATACTTTTTCCTGACCATTTGGATCCCACTGGTCTCTCTACCACCCCTCTTGTTTCCTAATCCTGGAATCACTGTCTGTTTTCCAGGTTTGCTAATACCTGGGTGGTTACCCTTGGCAACCAAACCATTTGAGATTAACACCACATCAATAGCAATATTCCACCATTAATCACCCAGCTCATTAAAGCCAATGTCAGCCGGAACTCTTGTCCTATTGTTTGCTAGGACAGTGTCTGTAGAGGGACCACCTACAGGCAAGTGGTTACTCAAATATTAATATATCAGTTCTAGAGACAACTTTCCACAACCACATCCAAATATTGTATAAGAGCAGAAAAGAGAACAAGGAGCAACAACAGTGGTCAGATGGACCTAATCATCTTGTTTCCCAGATCACTAGGACTTTAAAGGGTGTGGAGTTGTCAAAGACAAGTGAGCATCAATAGATAAAAATACAATTTTATTGGAAATATTAACAACATTTTACGTCCAATGATTGTTAGAAAAACAAACTATATATACAGACTGCATAGACTGTAGACAGAAACATAGTGTGCCGGTTCAACGCGTTTCACAAATTTGTAAAGACCAACAGCTGGTTCATCAGGAACTATATATATGGCTATATTGTTTCTACAGACTTTAAAGAGAAAGTACATAAAAGGCATATATAATACATCACATATGCATTCAACAACACATTGTTTATAACAACAAAATAAAATCCACAAACACATACTGTATATGCTCACCATAAGTAGTTTTTGTATGTGTGTGTATATATATATAGGTGAACCACAACTTCCAGCTTATGCCCACAAAATGGTGTGAGCAACACCGACAGTGGAAATATTAAAATGTGAACTGGACTGTGCCTAAGCAGGATGAAGAGGTAAGTAAGCAGCAGGCACTACGGGACACGGGGATGTCAAATCCCAGAGAAGAAGTCTAATACCTGGATAAATAAACAGAAACAATATATATGTATGTCAATCTCAGCTGATTTTATATATATATATATATATATATATATATATATAAAATTACCAACACCAGACAATAAGCTATCCCACTATAATGAGTGGGGCAGAGAGGTAATAATGCGGATGAATAGGGAAGGTATACATACATATTTACCACTAAGCCTGCCCCTTGATTGACCACAAGTTATGGACAGAAGTGGACATAAGAATGACCAAACAATAAAAATCCCATAAATTCCTCCCATAACATGCCCCCCAGGACAAAACATAAATAATCCCTCAGGAGGTATAGAGAAACCGCTGTAGTGCATGTTCAAATGGTTGTTAAATATTTGTTCAAGGTGTAGTAATTATAAATACCAATTATTAAGTAGCTGCAAAATTGTCCCCTATATTACCTAGTTTATAGTCCAGTCAAATGGGTAGTGTGGCGTTCTGACAGGAGCTGAATGTCGGCGTCCTGATCGCATTTCCCCCCCTATAAGGCCGGTCCTATCGGAAGTGATCGGGCTGAGACCAGCCCACCGACATCACTTTTGGTGCGGGTGCTATGCTGGTGCGCATGTACCAGAACCACCGTGAACCGCAATGCGTAAGTACACCTGCCCCTGACGCCGCAAATTCCCAATCTAGATATTGATCCGGAAGGGACATTGCATGAGGGTCAAAACAACCCCCAAGGAATTGTCCCTGCTTGGTGCCCGAGTCTACATCAATGTGGCTGAAAGATAGCGCACCCAAGGTCGGAGAATAGCACTGCAAAAAAACAACACAAAAATACAAAATCACTGCATATCAAAGTGTAGCACGCCCCGCTACAGGGGCTGCTGAGTATGTTTGTTTCCTCCTCACTTCCTTGACCCTGAGACACCTCCAACCCGTTTGACACTATGGGTTCTGACATGATGGTTCAGAAAACACAACAATGACACCTAGATTTAGGTATAACAGTTTTACTGACTTTAAATGGAAAAATTTGATTTTCAACACAACAGGAACCAGAGTGAGATTCTGAGCCTTGAAGTCCCATAAACCACAAGGTAACCCGAGACTCAGAATCTTTTACTTCAATAATATCAGAAACAAATAGATATAATGATATCTAACTGAAGAAACATATAACTATGGTTGCAAGAACAGTGCAATTCTGCTTATAAGAATGTGAGAGTGACAAATCAGATATCTGACTCTATATTAATTAATAAGACAGTCAGATCTAACTAGTTCAGCTACATAAATAACTCTTAATGGAATATACTTCAATAACAAGTGTAACCTGACAGAGTGCACTCTATCACCTATAGGGGGCCCTGTTCGTCCTTGAATTAAAGAGGAAGTAAACCCTCCTCTGCAACTTTTACCTATAAGTAAGCCTATGATAAGGCTTACCGATAGGTACTGTAAATATCTCCTAAACATGTACCGTTTACGAGATATTTACCTTACATGCAGCCAGTGACATCGCTCGCGCAAGCGCTCTGAAGGAACGGCCGCTGGTCCCGTTCCTTCAGAGCCCCGTGCCGTGACCGTCAGCTCCCCCGCGCGTGCGCGGGAGTGACGTCACCGCGGCTACGGCCAATCAGATGGCCGGATGCCGCGATCCCAGAAGACGGGCGACTGAACATGTCGCCCATCATACAGGTAAGCGGGCGGCACGGCGGGGGCTCGTTCTAAGGTAAGTATTTCATAATGAGCTAGTATGCGATGCATACTAGCTCATTATGTGTTTCTCTTTCAGGTTGAAATAAAAAATAAAAATTTTAATGGGTTTACAACCTCTTTAAATGAGTCTCTTCCTGAGCAAGGCCTTGTTGGTCTTCATTGGCAGTAGGAGCTCAAATTATTCCAAGAATGATATTTGTAATCCAATGGGGAAAGGTGTACTTGTATCCAGGTTCTGACTAAAATAAATCAGTATGATCCGCTGTGTGTATATAGAGGCAGTTTCTTGGTTCACCATGCACTAGGCAGACTCAGCAGTGTCCCATGGCAACCGCTCCACTATCTCCTAGTTCTCGCTGTAGTTGTACTGCATCACAGGCCCTCTCTCTGTGTCCGTGAATTGCTGTACCCACTACAATGGGATATCTTTCACCCGATTCCTGAGCACTCCTATCCAGCAGTCCTCCGCACTGGGCCGGTCATTCCTCCGCAATGTTTTCTACCACTCGCAGGTGTTGTCACTCTGGATCAATCATTTCTAAGTGACCTCCACCACCTCTCGCTAGTGTCTCCGCATTAGGCCTCAGTCTTACTCCCTGCAGCAGGTCTCCGGCTCTGTCCACCTCACACGCGTTCCCCACAGGCAAGAGAACGAATCTTAGAGCCCGCCCCTTATTAATAGACCTCCCCACAATCCCCTACTGGGAGTATAGTTCCATCTGTCCATTCCACACAGTCTTCATCCTCCACCGGACCACATATCCCATAATCCAATGCGCTACTCTTCAGGAGAACCTCAGAACAAACAGCAAACTTAAAGAAACAGTACATCAGCCTCAACTATGCTGGTAGCAATTTTCTCACTTGGCTACAAAAGAAAACAAAAACAAAAAAATGGGGCAAGAGAGACCAAATATCAAAAAAGAGGAGTATATGACAAAGCCCCCATAGGCAAGTGGTTACTATCAATGGGACCTTCCCAAAGTTTCACATCGTTTCCTGTTGTCCAACACTCCATCAGTGATTGTCCTACCCACTGACATTTTTCAACACAGCCTTTGTTCAGATCGGTTATACTAGCCTCTTAAACCATGTCTGTGTCTTCTGGTACTTCAATCTATACCTCGGACCTGTCCAGCAGTGCTTCAGAGTGCTTCCCATACACAACATCAGTAGGAAGCAACCTAGCACACTATGAGACAACTTTCACCATTTTCAGAAAAAAATCGTATTACATAGTTCCCATATTGGCTATCTTTGCCCAGTACAGCCTGTAACATCCAGCTCAAATTAGCAGTACAACATGGTACAAGTTCTCCTGCCCTAGCAGAAGGCAGCAAGATATACACTGGCTGTACACTCCATGATTCTAACATTTCTTGCAGCATGTCATGACACAACACACCATTCCTTTCTTGCGACAGAAAAAACAATCCCGTGCAAAGACCACTACATCTCCACAGTAGATGGGGCACTTATAGAGGGACCTTAAAAGACAAAATTCCATAGATAAGACCTTTTTATTTATATTAAGGACTCATTCATAACACAAATTTAAACAAAAGTGAGTACAGGGGTGACCCCAATTGTAGAAATGTAATTGTTTTTTCTGTCCTCTCTGAGATATGGAGTAAGGTTGACACATTTAAGAGCAATAGGAATTGTCTGTCATGATTGTAAGTATAATATGTAATAAACCTTTATGTTATGTTTACAAATATTTTGAAGATGACATATTATAGGGAGCCTTACAAATATTGTCTCAGATTATGGGTGACAAGTGGTTGCCATCATCCCATAAGCAATTAAGAATAAACATTGTTTTTTCTCCTCTTAATTGGGATTTTTAAGGCAATCAATTGAAAACAAAAGAAAATATATAAAATTGAAATATGTATTAGAAAATGTTTAAAAAGGATTTCTTATAAATCACATGAACATATCAACTATATCGGTGATTCTAGAGACCACCGATTAGAGCAAATACAATCATAAAATTGATAGAACTATAAACAAAAATTGTGGGGTAAGAAAGAGGAAAAAAGGGGACACAATACACCTCCATAAGGGGAAAGAACCCCTAAGGAGGAGGGAATCCAACACGTATTCGAATAACTCAAAAGAACTTGTAGTTCAATTCTTCTTCAGGGAAATATTATTGTCCCATTTCTATAAAAAAAGAAAAAAGGGAAGAGAAAAAAGAAATGGAAATGCATCATTCATTTACATACAAATGGATTAAAATGTGAATCCTCCATATAAGAACAGGTCTGTAGTGCCATAGGTACCCACCATTTCATGTATCATCTTTTGTGCTGATTCCTTCATATAGATCATAGAATCCATCCACATTTTCTCCAAAATTATTTGCAAACCCTTCAGTCATGTCAGGAAACATATGGGGGAGATATAGATCACCACCCAAAAGGTATGAAGGCCTTTGTCCCAGTAGGGCCACGGGGTAAAAGAGCTTTAGTTATCCCATAAGCTACGGTGCCTTAAAAAGAACAAAAAATATATAGACTGTTGGTATGTATGTCTAGAAAAGGGGAGAGTGCTCGCGGCCCCAGAGGAAACAAGCAAGTATTCCCTCAGAGACCGCGAGTTCTCGAATGACATTAAAGAATATTAATCAATAATCAATCAATCAAAAAAAGCTCCGGCTATTCTATTCTATTAAGCAAGCTACTATTGGATATACTAGAGCTACACAATGCCAATGGTTTTTGGGAGTACCACCTAACATATATATGCAATTAATGTCAACCATACATAAGTCAACTGTGGCTGTTTTTATAGTATTAAACATTTTTGTAAAAATACTTTTTACAGAATTCATATTAAAGATGTAATATTTAACGAAATATGATATTTTTCATTTTGGCTTGGAATGCATAGAATGCATGTAGTTAAAAAAAACCTTCAGTATGAAGTTCCTCCCCCAGCCCCCCTAATACTTACCCCAGCCTGATTGTAATCCAGTGATTTTCATGAGAGCGGCATCTCTCCCAGGTCTTTGCCCCCTCATTAGCTGAGAGACAGCAATGGGAGCTGCTCCCAATCAAAGTCAGCGAGGAGGTAGTGTAGAAGGGGCCAAACCCTGTTCTGTGTGTCTAGTGAACACATAGAGCAGGGCTCAACACCGAGCATGTACGAGTGCCCCCATGGCAAGTTGCTTGCAATGGGGGCCTTCAGAGAAGAGAAGGAGCCAGGAGCGCTAGCAGGAGACCCATGAAGAGGAGGATCAGGGCTGCTCTGTGCAAATCAATTGCATGTTTGTTATAACATTTACCTTTAATTTGACTTTAAGCCACCCTGCAGGACATTGCTGTGGGGCAGGAGAGGATTCCTTTTAGAGAGTCAGGAGGCTTGTGCTTGGCCAGCTACTCTGCATGTTAACCACCTCTCTTGGGTTAGAGGAGAGATCAGTCAGGACCTATATGAGTGCCCAAGAGGGCCCTGAGTCAGCCTGGAGACAGGGCACAGGATTGTGCAACACAAGCAGCTGGGAGTCCCAGGATAGGGCTTAAAGATACTGTGTGTGTGTGCCCTGCCTGACAGCCGGGAATCTGGGGACAAGGCTTGGGGCTAGGTCTATACTGCTGCTGTGCTGAGAAAAAGCTGGTGATTGTTTCACCTGGGGCAGTGAGTACAAAGAGCCTTGGGTCACATACTGTGCTGCTGCTGGCTGCAGATCAGGCTGCAAGACCTCATGATGAGTCAATGCACTGTATAGAGGCTGACTGAAATTTTATGGTGACAGAACAAAGTATGGCAGAACCCCAAAAAAAAAATGGCTCAGGAGCTGTCCAAGCAGTCTAATTCCATCCTGACTTTAGGGAACTACCATCTAGGAAAGGAATGCCCCATGGGAGAACTTCACCAGAACACTGGAGTGGTAAGTGGTCTATTGGCCAACCAGGTGTGTTCATTTGGCTGTTTTTGCCGTCATGGCTACCATCACTGGAGATCTGCCATGAGAGACTGTATTTCTGCCTTGCTCTATGGGATCAAAACTCCCAGTAAGGAGTGAGCCCTCCACCATGAGTCCAAGGGCCCCAACACCAGAAGATTATACTGTAGTTATATTCCACTGCCCAGTGGCTAGGTTAGAGTTTGATGGTAGTAGATAAGCCATTTTTCTGCAGAGTTACCTAACCACTGCTATATATTATTCTTCCTTTAATTGTTTATTCTGGTATAGCAGAATTATTTAAACTGTTTGTAATGCATTTATCTAACCCAAATTCCCTTTGATTCATTTTTTTATAAAGCCCATTCAAAATTGTTTATAGGTGTTGCAGTGTCACTCAAATCCACAAACAGGGAGGATCATCATTGGAGCAGGGCAGGAGGACCTAAACAAGCCAACGGCACCACAGGGGGTAGCATTACAAGAACACAGTTAGAAATAAAAAATAAAAAAATCTAATTGATTCATATTTCTGCCTCTTTTCTTTTTGTACCTATGGGCCATAGCAGTACCTGCTCACTGAAGGTTTTAATCAATGTACAAGTCATGTTTCTTGAAGCTAGGTCATCATAGGGGAAACTTTCAATTCTTATTTTCAGTTTATGTAATAGCTAGTATCTCTAGAAACCACAGAAACAAACCAATATACATGATTTATTAAAATCTAAAGTCCAAGAGCAGCAAGGAATTGCAAGAGAATTAGTACCTTGCCGCTAAGAGCTCACATGGGTGCAAGTAAGGTTAAGCAATTGTGAAACATAGGTTTGCCATGAAAAATATCAATATAGATGGAATCTATACAATTGGGTAGCTACACCGTATTCTACACCTGGACAATCCTGTCCCATTTCTTTCTAAGGACAATAAAAACGGTATATATATATATATATATATATATATATATATACAGTATCACAAAAGTGAATACACCGCTCACATTTTTGTAAATATTTTATTATAACTTTTCATGTGACAACACTGAAGAAATGAAACTTTGCTTCAATGTAAAGTAGTGAATGTACAGCTTGTTTAACAGTGTAAATTAGCTGTCCCCTCAAAATAACTCAACACACAGCCGTTAATGTCTAAACCGCTGGCAACAAAAGTGAGTACACCCCTAAGTGAAAATGTCCAAATTGGGCCCAAAGTGTTAATATTTTATGTGGCCACCATTATTTTCCAGCACTGCCTTATCCCTCTTGGGCATGCAGTTCACCAGAGATTCACAGAATGCCACTGGAGTCCTCTTCCACTCCTCTATGAAGAAATCATGGAGCTGGTGGATGTTAGAGACCTTGCACTCTTCCACCTTCCGTTTAAGGATGCCCCACAGATGCTCAATAAGGTTTAGGTCTGGAGACATGCTTGGCCAGTCGATCACCTTAACCCTCATCTTCTTTAGCAAGGCAGTGGTAATCTGGGAGTAGTGTTTGTGGTCGTTATCATGTTGGAATACTGCCCTATGGCCCATTCTCTGAAGGGAGGGGATCATGCTGTGCTTCAGTTTTTCACAGTTCATGTTGACATTCATGGTTCCCGCAATGAACTGTAGCTCCCCAGTGCCAGGAGCACTCATGTAGCCCCAGACCATGACACTCCCACCACCATGCTTAACTGTACACCTGGTTGCTGCCACACAAGCTTGACACCATCTGAACCAAATAAGTTTATCTTGGTCTCATCAGAGCCCAGGACATGGTTCCACTAATCCATGTCCTTAGTCTGCTTGTCTTCAGCAAACTGTTTGTGAGCTTTCTTGTGTATCATCTTTAGAAGAGGCTTCCTTCTGGGAAGACAGCCATGCAGACAACTTTGATGCAGTGTGTGGCGTATGGTCCGAGCACTGACAGGCTGACCGCCCACCCCTTCAACCTCTGCAGTGATGCTGGCAGCACTCATACGTCTATTTCCCAAAGACAGCCTCTGGATATGATGCCGAGCATGTGCAATCAACTTCTTTGGTCGACCATGGCGAGGCCTGTTCTGAGTGGAACCTGTCCTGTTAAACTGCTGTATGGTCTTGACCACTGTGCTGCAGCTCAGTTTCAGGATCTTGGCAATCTTCTATTAGCCTAGGCCATCTTTATGTAGAGCAACAATTCTTTTTTTCAGATCCTCAGAGAGTTCTTTATACTGTTATACAAGCTGTACACTCACTACTTTACATTGTAGAAAAGTGTAATTTCTTCAGTGTTGTCAAATAAAAAAATATAATAAAATATTTACAAAAATGTGAGGGGTGTATTCACTTTTGTGATACTGCATATATATATATATATATATATATATATATATATATATATACCGTTTTTATTGTCCTTAGTAGTCAGAAATGGGACAGGATTGTCCAGGTGTAGAATACGGTGTAGCTACCCAATTGTATAGATTCCATCTATATTGATATTTTTCATGGCAAACCTATGTTTCACAATTGCTTAACCTTACTTGCACCCATGTGAGCTCTTAGCGGCAAGGTACTAATTCTCTTGCAATTCCTCGCTGCTCTTGGACTTTAGATTTTTTAGATCACTTTTGTGAGATACTGTATATATATATATATATATATATATATATATATATATATATATATATATGTATGTGCAAGTGTGTACATACAGTACATACATTTGAAAAGTGCACACGTGTGCAGAAATCAGTTGTTTCCAGAAAGAATAGGACAATATGCTTTCGAATAGTGCTTTCAGTGAAAATGTACTAAGATTTACAAAGTGCAAAATGCTATGAAAAGAACAAAGACAATGTTTTACAAGCATGTTTAAAATGTTAAAAATGTAGAAAGGATCATGGTATATGTAAAAATATTCTAACTTTACCAAGGAAGGTTTAATACCTGTTCAAGGTGGATCTGGATGGTATCTCTTCCCTCTTATAGTACCCAAATAAGTATATAGGCATGGCATGTCTGTATTGTGATGATTTCCGCCTCCATACTCACACATTAACACGGTTTGAAAATGATTCCTGGGGTAATATTATATAATTTCTATAAGCAACATTTAACTACCAGACAATATTACCAACCTCAAGAGTGCAAAACATGGCATTATCATTGTTTATTATTCATTTTCATTTCACATGTACTTATCAAAGTGCAATTTAACCTTAATAATACATTCTAATAAAATAATAGCTTACTGTCCACTCATTCTAGCAGTGTCATTTTAATGTGCGTGTGACAGCGCTGGACCTGTGTATGGTCTGGAATTGATCGACATCATCAGAGATGGAGGTGCACCCATGTATACAGTGCTGAATTAGAAATCGGAATTGGCGGGGGTGAGCATGTTTAACAGGCACGGTACAGGAACTTCTAAATTCAAAAAGATAAATATTGAGTAAATTAAAAAAACACAATGCAGCACACACCAACTAGGGACAGTCACCAAAAGGACAGGAAATGATTGGGTCAGGGCTTAAATATATTTTAAGTATTGCAGGTTCAGATTATAGTTACGAGTGTATAATTTTTAAGGCAATTAGTTGAGAACGGCCTAAAATACTGATTACTTACAATACATGTAAAATAAATCAACTATAATTTAGCTTGCTGACAGTGATTGTTGATTAATCACGATGGTTAGGTGCAGCATCTGGTGTATATGTTTTTATAATTCCCTTTGGGCTATAAAATCTGTCAACTTTTTAAATATGTGTAACCTTTCTGCTCAAAATGACTTGACTAAACTACTTAAACAAGGAAATTCATTTGTTGTGAAAAATGAAAAATCACCCGATGACCTTAGTAAGTTAGAATCCAGAGACTGGTATGGGATCAAGGATTGTGTTTCTGATGCTAGCTCAAAAACAGAGACTTTTGGAAACCTTGTACAGCCATTTAACTAAGAAAGTTTTGAGTCAAAGCAAACATAATGTACTAAGGACACAATCCAGATGTTAGTCATGTATCCTTTTCAAAAAGGTCTATATATATATATATATATATATATATATATATATATATATATATATATATATTAAAAAAAAATTATGAAATTATGATAGACCAGTTAAAATGTACATATAAGGGACAAGCTTTGTGTTTGGGTCAAGCATGGGTTGAGATTTTTTAGGAGATGGTTATTACATCTATACTCTGTTATATAGTGCTACATACAGTTTTCTGTATACACTTTAGTTGCCAGCGGTTTAGACATTAATGGCTGTGTGTTGAGTTATTTTGAGGGGACAACCAATTTACACTGTTATACAAGCTGTACACTCACTACTTTACATTGTAGCAAAGTGTCATTTCTTCAGTGTTGTCACATGAAAAGATATAATAAAATATTTACAAAAATGTGAGGGGTGTACTCACTTTTGTGGGATACTGTATATGTAGAGGTTCTTCTACTACAAGAGGTGGAAAATTTGTCACACATGAAATTGTGCAAATATTTACTTCAGTTTCCAATCAAATTTAAGTAGCATAGTTCAGAACTTATTTTAAAAAAATGCAGTCGTCTTCAAACGTAAGGCTGCAATCATACCTGAAGCATTTTGAGCATTTTCTTAAGTGTTTTTGAGCTTTGGAATTTTTTATTTTAATAGCCAATAGAAAATGCTATAATTTGTTGCTAGGTTTTTCAGCTTTTCTAGCTTTTCCATCAACTTTAATTTATTTATTTTTTATTAATATTATTTACTTTTAATTTTTAGGGTTAGGGTGTTAATATTACTACTAATAATAATAATAATAATAATAATAAATGAATAAATACATTTAAAATAAATACACACATTTAAATATATAAAAGTATTTATAAATACATAATAATTCATTTCAAAAATTAATACTATGCAATATCAAAAACAATAACCCCTAACATTCACCCCTAACCCTTAAAAAGTAAAATAAAATAATGATAATAATAATTCTTCTTCTAATTATTATAAATCAATAAATAAACGCCCAATACAAACACATAATAAATAAATACATAAATGATTTGTATTAATAATAATAATAATATATTATTATTATTATTATTAATATTACTAATAATATTTTTTTAAAGAATTTTTAAGGTTAGAGGTTAGTATTTATTTATTTAAATATTATTACATATTATTAATTTATTTAGGATGATTTTTAGTTATGTGTGCATTTATTTTACATTTACTTGATCTCTGGTGTCTAAAATGCATAAAACAGCTGGATAGTTTTATGTGGGTACAATGTCACATGCATGCAGTGAGTTGCAGCCAGAAAACTAGGGAACTCTGTGTAGAGATAAAAAGCCTCCTTTCTTCTGTCTTCTCAGAAGCAATAGTTGCAAAAATGAATAATCGTTGATACAACTTCATGGCATATTTCATGGAATGGTATGATATATGCCATAATGGTATTAACCACGTTCACTTAATATATTTCAGATGGTGAGATCGCTCATTTCACAGTCTCTGCCAGAAGTTAGAATGAGCTACATCAGTGTATATGTAACAATAATAATAAATGGGTCCCTTTTTTAATTTCAAAAGAGGGTTAATTTAGAACAGGCAAAATCTCTTGCAGAGAATATAATGTTTTGTACCTGCTGTAATCCACTGGCTTAGATATTTAGCTATTTCTTTTACGGGTTAAAATGGAGAATATTCTTTTTTTTTTTTTTTTTTCACAGAACAATATTGAGGAAATTAACTTTCTTTTAAACTTAACATGAAAATTTAAAGAGAAAACTTACAAATAATTTGGTAATTAAATTATTCACTTATTAGCTTGCAGTAACAATATAATATTGTAAAGTGGTATCAAAATTACTCAAATTTACTGGATTCTTCACCCCACCAGACAATGGTTTAAACATTCTTACTTGTGCTTATCTAAACAAATTGGGAAGTTAAAGTGGGTGTAAACCCACTTTAAAGACCTTTACCTATAGGTAAGCCTATATTAAGTCTTACTTATAGGTGCTATAAATATCTCCTAAACTTGCACCGTTTAGGATATATTTACAGTGCATGCAGCCGATGACATCATCGGCGCATGGGCTCTGAAGGAATGGCCGTTGCTTCAGAGCCATGTGCCGTGAACGGCGGCTCCCGCGCGCATGTGCGTTAGTGATGTAATCACGCCTCCGGCCAATCAGATGGCCGGAGGACGCGAACCAGGAATCAGGACGGCCAAAAATATCGGCCGTCCTGTCGCTGAGCGGGCGGCACTGCAGGGGCTTCGTTATAAGGTAAGTACTTCATAATGAGCTAGTATGCGATGCACCTCCCTAGCCCTGTGGCTAGAACATCTGATCATATTAGTGTGGTCCTAAGGCTAGGTAGTCATTGGGGTAGGAAAGAACATGTCCCAATGGAAGGAGTGTCAGATGAAAGGATAAAAAAGTTAAAATTAGATTACTGGTTTACAAAAACTTAATAAAAAATAATATTAATCCAACACCTTTTGGGGGTTAGCAAAAACTCACTTTCATCAGGGCTTCAACAAAACACAATATCATATAGACATAAATGTGACAAGTATAATCATAAGTTTAACAATCAAAGCAAATAATGAAAAACATGCATATACTGTATACTGTATATGTGTGCAAATTTGTATATTCATAAATATACACACATGTTGTGTGTGATAGGTTGGTTTTGGAATTATTATTATTACAATAATTCCAAAACAAACCTATCACACAATATAACTTACTATACTCTATGTATGTGATCCATACCTTTTCTATACCATACCATACCTTTTTTCACATTTACATTTATATTATATTGTGTTTTGCTGTAGCCCAGGTGAAGGGGGAGTTTTTTTTCCCGAGCACCAAAACTATTTGTTTTTTTTTATTTTAAACAAATCAATTAATTTGGACTTTTTTTATCATTTGGTCTGGCACTCCTCCCATTGGTGCATGTTTTTTTGTGTTTTTTTTATAATCTGCTGGTTACCCACAGGAGAGTAGACCTGGCTGTTGTGAGCAACCTAACTTGAGGCAATGAGTTCTGCAAATGTGCATGTCTTTTACTACTGTATATAAACTCAAATGAAAGTCCTGGTGCCTCTTGGATGTTTTTTCTCCATTGGAGTCTGCATACTCTTGGAAAATGAGGTGGAAAAGGGAAGAGAGCCTTGATTATTGTAGAACAACTAAATACAAGAGTAGGTCAAACAATTTCGTTCTAGATGTAGTGACTAACAATAGGGGAACTGTAACTTGGAATCTTGGAATTGTACATGGGAATGTGTTACCTAGAGTCAGCAATATGATCTGTGGATGACTGTGTGCTGTGCAGAAAGAACCTGCTGAGAATGCTAATAAGCACATTAAACACTTTACCTTGTTACATTTTCTTATTCACACTATTTGCTTGGAAAAGGTGTTAAGTCTAGAAGTGTCATTTGATAAGCCTCAAATTTAAATGTGTAAACAGTTGCTTATAAACATTTACTTTGTTGAACAGTTTTTGAAGAGTGAGAACAATATTAAAGAGGAGCTTCAGCCAGGAAAAAAATGTAAAGTCTGCAGCTACAGTTTTACCTTACCAGTGCCATCTTAAGAGCATTATAGGCCCCCGGCCAATGCAGTGCACTGGGGCCCTGACTACATAATCACCCACGTGAAAAAATGCACTAATATCCTTATTAATTTGGGCATCAATCGTATACAAAATGAAAGTGGCATGCAGATGTTTTGGCTTTCTGAACATACAAAGAGAATATTAGTTTCTGCACATATAAAAAAGTTAGTACTTACCCTTTCTGTCTTTCTTTCCTTTCTGCCATGCTGGCTTCCACTTTAGGCTTCTACAGCAGTGCCCCTGCCCTTCCTGCAGTTTTGGGCTCCGCCTCCACGGCCCAAGTGGCCTGACAGCAGCATAGGGCCAACAGGCGCTTGCCACCTGCTAAGTTCAGCGGCAGGATGCACACAGGAGTCGGAACTAATGGTGGGTACTGCTGGTGGGTACTGCTGGCTGGTACTTCTGGTGGGTACTGCTGGCTGGTACTGCTGGCGGGTACTGCTGGTGGTTACTGCTGGCTGGTACTGCTGGTGGGTACAGCTGGCTGGTACTGCTGGTGATTACTGATGGTGGGTACTGCTGGCTGGTACTGCTGGTGGTTACTGCTGGTGGGTACTGCTGGTTGGTACTGCTGGTGGGTACTGCTGGTGGGTACTGCTGGTGGGTACTGCTGGCTGGTACTGCTGGCGGTTACTGCTGGGAGGTACTGCTTGCTGGTACTCCTGGCTGGTACTGCTGGTGGGTATTGCTGGATGGTGCTGATGGTGGGAAATGCTGGCTCTAGACACGTGACATCAATGGAGCTAGTGTGAGGAGCGGTGCCGTGCTGGAGGAAGCATGCAGAGCCGAATCTTCCTGTATCTCTAAATCTCCTTGCAAGGTGGAGTGAATTTGATATCACTCAATCTGTGACTGTCAGGATGGAACCGGAACTATACAGGAAACATTGGCTCCATTCTGACAGCTCGGCTGCCACAGACAGTCAGCATATCGCGCTGCAGTTGAGGGTGTCAGGGAGCCGCAGGCCACATGTGGGAGACTTCTGCACCTCACAAGAGACTTGGGATGTCTGCTAATGCTTAGTTGGGGCTGGGTCACTGGGTAGGTGGGGCCCCCCGGGCAACTGCCTAGTATGCCCATGCAGTAAGACGGCTCTTTCACTTACAGTGTCCTCACCTGGGCTGGGTCTTCGCCGATCTTTGAGTCCACAGAGTCGGAAGGTTAACTGAGAATGGCCCTGCAGCCTCACTAGACCTGTGACATGTCCCAGAAGGTTGTGGGCAGGGAGGGGGAAACTGAACTGAGCGATCCAGGCAGAAATGGGAGTGGGTTATATCTGAAAACCCAATAAAAATCTCCTTGGGAAAAAAAAAAAAAGAAAAGCTGACCAAACACGTGTTACAGAAATGGGAGAGGGTACCTGCAAAAACTAGGTACCGCCCCCCCCCCCCAAAAAAAAATTATTAAAGCAGAACTTTGGGTGAAGTTCTCCTTTAATAAAATATCAACCATACAGCTTGCTATGATAGCACTTTTTTATTTATTAAGATGTTCTTTTGTACATTAGATTGTCTGCAAACCAACCCAGTGCATGAATCGAAACACTTAACTGCCCACTATAATGAATTATTGGAGCCCATAAGGCCTTTAAAGTAAAAAAGTGGACACGGCTAGGCTAAATCAGATCCTGAATTAAATTTCTTACTTTGTTAATGCTGAACTGCTTACTGAATTGCTTACTCTCATTTTATTGCACACTATAAGCTTGCATTAGAAGCCGAAACATCTGATCAGATAGAGCTCACCTCATTTCCCGCCTGGGGAAAATCCAGAGTCCTTTCCTTCCCATCTTTACTCTATTTGTCCCATCCCTTTCATTCATTGGATTTCATCCAGCCATAGCCATCCTCTTCTGTTTTTTATCAAGCACAAACTCCAGCCATCTTGATCGTTACACCCATCTTTACCTCAGTATCCTATTCTCAGCCACATTTGACCTTTGCCCCTGCTTCTTTGATGTACCCCTGTCCATCTTGGACCCTTGCCTTGATTTTTTTTCCCAGTTATCCTGGAATCTTACACTTAAGCCTAGTATACACTATCCTTTTTTTTTCCGTTCAACTCAGCGGGCTGAATGAAAAAAAAAAAAAATGAAGGAGCTCATGAGGAGCCGCTGTACTAACAATCTGATGTTAGTAAAGTGATCTATCCCGCTGAGCTGTCGTGTTCTGACAGGGAGAACCCCCCCCCCCACTAGAACACACCAGGCAGTGATCTGAGCCATTGGCTCAGAGCACTGATCAGGTGCCGATTGGCAGACCTTTATCGGCCATGCCCCTTCAACCTTCAGACCGGCTGCCGTACACACGGGCCAAATGTCAGCCAGTTTCTATTGAACTGGTTGATACTGCCTGATAATCAGCCTGTGTGTACTGCCCTTTAGCTCTGCCCCTGTGCCCTAAACCAAAATCATCCTGAAGCCTTGGGCAATTGTCTGCCCCAGTACCTTACTTCAGTCATCTTCAATAGAAACCGCCCAATGCCGATCGATATTCGGCCCGTGTTTACAGCCCTTTACCTCTGCCCCTGAGTCCTAAACTAAAATCATCCTAAAGCCTTGGGCTATTGTCTGCCCCTGTACCTTACTTCAGTCATCTTAAAACCTTGCACCTACCTCTGCCCCTTTGCCCTACCTCCAGCCACCCTAGACTCTCATCCACACCTCCTGACTTTGTGTCCAAACAGGATCCACCATGAATCCCACATATAATGTGTTTTACTTGACAGATAAGTATATCTGACATAAAACATTATCAGCTCTATAGGCATATTTTTACTTTCTGTTTTCAATGCATACCATTCAAGGACATTAGTATAATAGTTACAAGATCAGTACACTATAATAATTATTTATCTTGCTTTACTAGCAAGTTCTAAAAAGAAATTTACATAGATAAATGAATAAGGTAATATTTGTTTTTTTGTCAGGAACAGGTACTAGGAAGCATTACCATCAGTGCCTGATTTGGAGTGAATAGAAAAATACATTTCTAAAAAGAAATAACTATTGTTAACAAGTTAAATACCCCAGCTATATGAAAACTTAGAAGTGGTTTGCCAACATCCCTGTAGACTGAACAGGCAGAATGGGGGGTCCCCCTAGGGTGTGGGACTTTAGCGGCAAACACACTTCCACAAGTAGATAAAAGTAAATCGTTTTATTAAACAAGGTTTAAAATTGATCTTACATAGATCAAACGGGTATAAAGGTCACAAAGATTGTACAGATAGTGTGTATGGATATAATTATCAAAAAAGAAATGAGGAGAATTGTATTGCATATACTTAAAGGTACATATTAGCTTCTTGAAGGAAATCCTCCCATCCGACGCGTTTCAGGCACGCAGGCCTTTCTTCAGGGGTCTGAAGTGGGGAGATTAGTGATTTCCTACATGACATAATAAGTGTTGTTAAGATTAGTTGCATAAACATATTATCAGATACAATATAAGTAAATTAACAGATATACATTGTATATATTGCACGTATAGGCATAGCTTGGATTCTTGAAAATTCATACCTGTAGGCTACTGAAGAAGTGACAAGAGAGTCACGGCTGTTAAAAGAAAGGAAGGGAAAGAGTTCCGCTGTGCAGGATACCGACGTGGGCGCCACTGGATCCCTGAGGCTGTAAGTCCTCCCGTATGTGGCCCCAACGAGGATGCCTAGGTTGAGGTCACACTGGCGTCTGTGTAAATGTATATGCAGAGGAATGATTCACATTGTGTTCTCTGTGTGGGTAGTATATTTAAAAAAAAAAAAAAGGAAAAAAGGAAGGGAAGATACCTTCTGGCAATTGTCTCAGCACCTATGCTTAAGGGGGTTTTTTGTGGGGTGTCTGTTCCTGGTCCTGAGAGACTATTAAAATGGGAACATAGCAGATTATATAATGAAGTCTGACCGATGTTTGGTGTTTTACAATTGCTAATTTAAATATACCTAGATGAAGTATTTTGGTGTCGTTCTTGATTGTTTCCTTCGACTTGCTGGAATATGTGTTCTGAAAATTAAGGGGATAGTATAGATAAAATCCAAAATATATTGAGAAGGGGAGGGTGTAATGAAATAAAAAGGAGAGGTCAGGCTGGTAAATTACCTGGTGTTGTTCAGAGGTGATGTAATTTTTTGTATGGGAATAAATCTCCCTCTTGGTTCCTGGAATTGTAAAACTCTGTGTTAAGTCCTCTTAAGGTACATGTTTGGTAAGGTAGGAAGGATATATTCCAGGTATTTACCTTTAATGGTCGTAGCAGATGATTCAGCAATGTCAGCAGCGGCGGATGCTGTGTCTAGTGTCCGCCGCTGTTTATGTGTGGAGTGAGAGACGCCGGAGCATGCGCAGTGCGTGCCACGCGCACGCTCCGGCGCTGAAGGTGACCAATGGCATCCCCCGCCGATGGAACGCAGGCCACGCCCGCAGATGCGGAAGCGCGGCCTGCGTTCCAGCGGCGCCGACGCAGTGACTGGCTCAACCATTGCGGGCGGGGCCGAGGTGATCGGGTGATGCCCGCAGGAGGAGCCAGGATGTAGGGGGGGCCAGCATGTGAGTTGCGTGCCCCCCCCCGGGTGCGCCAGGTGGAGCAACAGGGGGAGTAACAGTCACAGGGGGTGGAAAATTGGGCGGAGTCGGCCTATGCACATCGGAATGTTAGTGTGAGGAGAAAAGCTGAGAGCAGGTCAGAAAAGGCAGGGGGAAAGGAGAGCAACGGAGGTGAGCAATGGGGATAGCTGTTATGGATCCCAGATACTCTAACACCTGTTTAAAAAGAGCCTTTAAACGGGCGGCAGCACAAAACAGAGCAGATTTATTATTTCCCAAACTACCACAACAACCTACAACAAGGAAATCGGAAACTACCCGCATTATTACAAAATACACAAAAGATCACACCAAAGTCAGGAAAATCATTAACAAATACTGGCATCTTTTAACAATCGATCCCACCCTCAATCCACATATACAACAAACCCCCGCTATAACATTTAGAAAAACGAAGTCATTGAAGGACATGCTAGTCCACAGTGAATACACTGGTGAACCGAGACGAGACCCCTGTAAAAGACCAGGAACCTTTCGTTGCGGTGGATGCCCATATTGCCAGTATATGTGCATCAACCCCAACATCATCCTACCTAATGGTAAAAAGTACAAACCCCGCCACTACGCCAACTGCAAGACCACTGGGGTAGTATATTTTCTACTCTGCCCATGCGGTGGGTACTATGTAGGCAAAACGAAACTTGAATTTCACAATAGAGCCTACAGACACATTTTAAGTATGAAGACAGCAAATCCTGACCTACCCCTTGGCAGGCACGTAAGAGATTTCCATTATGGCCACTTCCCCGCTATCCAGTTTGTAATTCTAGACAGAATACACCCAAACAAAAGAGGGGGTGACTGGAACAAAACACTTCTACAACGTGAAACACGATGGATAGTAGAACTGAATGCCACCTCACCTCCAGGCCTTAATGACTCTCTCAGCTTTAGGCCCTTTCTAGAGGGGTTCTCCTCTGGAGGCTGGGAAAAGTGAACTCACACCACCTCACTCATCTTCTTCCAACAATCCTGTTCCCCCTCCCCCATTCTCCCCCTCTTCCGGCGCCCCCCCCCCTCCTCTCCCTCATTTTCTACCAGTTCACATCAACATCTCTCCCCCCACTTTCCATCCATCAGTATGAAGAATGTGCCAAAAAATATTGAACTAAACTTTTTTCCTTCCCTACAGTAATACATGTATGCTATCAGTAACCTCTACATGAGTTGCTCATTACTTTGTTTATACCAAATAGGTCTGCTGCTCCCAGACCACTTGAGGTCCCTGGTTTCAGGTCTTTCAGTTTTTTCTATATTAATTCCTTTTCCCCTTCATCTATACACTATTCATATTTGTGCACCACATAACGTAGACACACTCATAGTGATGGATAAGATATAGAAATAAAACCATTCACACAGATTATTAAATATATACTATGTACCTTTAATAACGCAGATATAACAATATTACTCAATCTTCGGTGAGCTGTTGTTAGCCTCGGATATATTCTGTATATATATACAAAGTGTTTTTTACGTATATACTGTATAATATCTTCATACTATATTTTACCTGTTATATAATGTGATGTCTTCTTTACATATGGAACAATGCAACAATTTTTTTGGGATCCATAACAGCTATCCCCATTGCTCACCTCCGTTCCTCTCCTTTCCCCCTGCCTTTTCTGACCTGCTCTCAGCTTTTCTCCTCACACTAACATTCCGATGTGCATAGGCCGACTCCGCCCAATTTTCCACCCCCTGTGACTGTTACTCCCCCTGTTGCTCCACCCGGCGCACCCGGGGGGGGGTGGCACGCAACTCACATGCTGGCCCCCCCTACATCCTGGCTCCTCCTGCGGGCATCACCCGATCACCTCGGCCCCGCCCGCAATGGTTGAGCCAGTCACTGCGTCGGCGCCGCTGGAACGCAGGCCGCGCTTCCGCATCTGGGGGCGTGGCCTGCGTTCCATCAGCGGGGGATGCCATTGGTCACCTTCAGCGCCGGAGCGTGCGCGTGGCGCGCACTGCGCATGCTCCGGCGTCTCTCACTCCACACATAAACAGCGGCGGACACTAGACACAGCATCCGCCGCTGCTGACATTGCTGAATCATCTGCTACGACCATTAAAGGTAAATACCTGGAATATATCCTTCCTACCTTACCAAACATGTACCTTAAGAGGACTTAACACAGAGTTTTACAATTCCAGGAACCAAGAGGGAGATTTATTCCCATACAAAAAATTACATCACCTCTGAACAACACCAGGTAATTTACCAGCCTGACCTCTCCTTTTTATTTCATTACACCCTCCCCTTCTCAATATATTTTGGATTTTATCTATACTATCCCCTTAATTTTCAGAACACATATTCCAGCAAGTCGAAGGAAACAATCAAGAACGACACCAAAATACTTCATCTAGGTATATTTAAATTAGCAATTGTAAAACACCAAACATCGGTCAGACTTCATTATATAATCTGCTATGTTCCCATTTTAATAGTCTCTCAGGACCAGGAACAGACACCCCACAAAAAAACCCCTTAAGCATAGGTGCTGAGACAATTGCCAGAAGGTATCTTCCCTTCCTTTTTTCCTTTTTTTTTTTTTAAAATATACTACCCACACAGAGAACACAATGTGAATCATTCCTCTGCATATACATTTACACAGACGCCAGTGTGACCTCAACCTAGGCATCCTCGTTGGGGCCACATATGGGAGGACTTACAGCCTCAGGGATCCAGTGGCGCCCACGTCGGTATCCTGCACAGCGGAACTCTTTCCCTTCCTTTCTTTTAACAGCCGTGACTCTCTTGTCACTTCTTCAGTAGCCTACAGGTATGAATTTTCAAGAATCCAAGCTATGCCTATACGTGCAATATATACAATGTATATCTGTTAATTTACTTATATTGTATCTGATAATATGTTTATGCAACTAATCTTAACAACACTTATTATGTCATGTAGGAAATCACTAATCTCCCCACTTCAGACCCCTGAAGAAAGGCCTGCGTGCCTGAAACGCGTCGGATGGGAGGATTTCCTTCAAGAAGCTAATATGTACCTTTAAGTATATGCAATACAATTCTCCTCATTTCTTTTTTGATAATTATATCCATATACACTATCTGTACAATCTTTGTGACCTTTATACCCGTTTGATCTATGTAAGATCAATTTTAAACCTTGTTTAATAAAACGATTTACTTTTATCTACTTGTGGAAGTGTGTTTGCCGCTAAAGTCCCACACCCTAGGGGGACCCCCCATTCTGCCTAACTATTGTTAACATACGATAGAAACGGTAAATATTATTTTACAATCTGTCTCATTACTAATAAAATAAAAAAAAATAAAAAAAAAAAATAAGTTACATTCGAGGTTGCTAACATACAGAAAGGGAAGGTTGCCCTGGGACATTAAATGAGGCGAATACAGGTGGCCACTCAATGAAGTAAATGTAAAACATTACCAAGCCAAACAAAAGGTATAAGCACAAATATAGTACATGCTTGAAGTTAGTAACCGTATTGTTGCATGGTTGTGAACAGGCATCTTAACCACTTGCCTACCGGGCACTTTCACCCCCTTCCCATCCAGGCCAATTTTCAGCTTTCAGCACTCTCACGCTTTGAATGACAATTGCGCGGTCATGCTACACTGTACCCATATGAAATTTTTATCATTTTTTTCACACAAATAGAGCTTTCTTTTGGTGGTATTTAATCATCTCTGGGTTTTTTATTTTTTACAAAAAAAAAGAAAGAAGACAGAAAATTTTGAAAAAAAAAAAAGTTTTCTTATTTTCTGCGAGTAAATTTTGAAAATAAATAAATTTTTCTCCTTCACTGATGTGCGCCGATGAGGCGGCACTGATGGGCACTGATAGGCTGAACTGATGGGCACTGATGAGGTGGCACTTATGGGCACTGATGAGGTGGCACTTATGGGCACTGATGAGGTGGCACTGATGAGGAGGTACTAATATGCTGCACTGATGAGCACTGATAGGCGGCACTGATAGGCGGCACTGATGAGCACTGATAGGTGGCACTGCTGGGCACTGAGAGGTGGCACTGCTGGGCACAGAGGTGGCACTGCTGGGCACTGAGAGGCGGCGCTGACAGGCGGCACTGATGGGCACTGATAGGCAGCACTGATGGGCACTGGCAGGTGGCACTGATGGACACTGATGGGTGCCACTGATGAGCACTGATGGGCGGCACTGATGAGCACTGATGGGCAGCACCATCAGTGCCCACACTCAGTGCCCATAGTGCTGCCAGTAAGTGCTCATCAGTGCCTAGATAAGCAGGCAATGATGGGCACTGATAGGCTGAACTGATGGGCACTGATGAGGTGGCACTTATGGACACTGATGAGGTGGCACTTATGGGCACTGATGAGGAGGTACTTATATGCCGCACTGATGAGCACTGATAGGCGTCACTAATAGGCGGCACTGATGAGCACTGATAGGTGGCACTGCTGGGCACTGAGAGGTGGCACTGCTGGGCACAGAGGTGGCACTGCTGGGCAATGAGAGGCGGCACTGACAGGTGGCACTGATGGGCACTGATAGGTGGCACTGATGGGCACTGGCAGGTGGCACTGATGGACAATGACGGGTGGCACTGATGAGCACTGATGGGCGGCACTGATGAGCACTGATGGGCAGCACCATCAGTGCCCATAGTGCTGCCAGTCAGTGCTCATCAGTGCCTAGATGAGCAGGCACTGATGGGCACTGACTGGCAGAACTATGGGCACTGATTGTGGGCACTGATGGGGGCACTGATGGAGGGCATTGTGGGCACTGATGGTGGGCACATTGTTTTTTTTTTTACCTCTGTAGTAATCAGGGCACTGGTGATCAGTGCCCTGATTACATTCCACTGTGTCCCCGACGGCTGATCGGCTCTCCTCCTTCCTCACACTGCAGTCTCTGTGTGAGGAAGGAGCGCTGGCGATGAGAGATGATCTCATATGTTTACATATGAGATCATCTCTCATTGCATGGGCCGATCACGTGGTAAATGGCCGCTGGGATTGGCCATTTACCACGATCTGTGATTGGCTGTGTCCAAGGGACACGGCCAACACAGATTTTCCCCGATGTGCGCTCGCGGGAGCGCGCGGGGAGACTGTCTCTGGAAGGCCTTATAAAGACGGCCTCCCGGAAATTCGAGTCCGCGCTGTAGCCGTACTTCGGCTATAGCGCGGATGGCAAGAAGTTAATAACTTTGACGCGTTTTCCGAGCAAACTGCTCGCTTCTTCAGAAACGGATGCACACATGCATGTCTGTGAAAACACATAGGCAGAAATAGTATTGTAACAACGATCCACAAATTAGTTATTGATGATGTTTTCAGGGTACAAAACCCATGAAGGATCCCAAATCAGGGACCCATACTTACAAGTTGGCCGGGCCTGGACAGCGAAGAGACACTGAACTCCAGTGGCGGCATTAACGCCTGATCCGGGAGCTGATGGAAAGGGACACAGAACCACCCAGCTGGGAGAGGACAAGGGACAGGAAAATGGTATAGGTGTGTAGAGTGAAGTGCCAGATGTCCATGATCACTAACTAAAATAAATATATGTAGGTTATAGCAATGTAAAAATAAACTGGATCATAAATGTATAAAATATAAATATGTATTGAATGTACAGCAAAAAGGACATAAATGCCAGGGCTGATCAAGGGAGGAGATGCGCCCAAAAGTGAAACAAAATGCTTGGTATGAGCAGTGTGTGAAGCAAAGTAAAGAAAAAGTGGTATAAACAAAAAACAAAAAATACCGACTGGAAGAGATAGATATTGTACCGTGTGTGGTGGGAACAAGGAAAACAGTGGTGCAGAAAGAGATGAATCCGAAACAGTGTAGTGAATGTCTAGGTACCCACCGTGGACGTCACCAGTCAGCCGCATTAGACATGGCGCCGATGCAAGGGTGGCCCCACCCGTCAGCAGACAGGAGGGGACAGCAGGGGAGGATGCACCTCCCCAGGACATGCATTGTAGCTCCCGGGAACTGGTCAAAGTCGCCACTGGGAGGAGTGCAAATCGCCGGCCAGGTCCGGGCAACTGCAAGCATAACTAGAGTAGACAAAAACCACAATGAATTGGATGATAAAATAATCAGCTAAGACATACCAAAATGACAAATAACGAAAGGGCCAAAAGAGTAGCGGACCATAATGGACAAATGGGTGTCTTCCACCCGGGTTCAATACAATAAAAATAAACGTTCCGGTAACACTTATAGTTATAATGCCTCCATCCCTAAATCAATTACATACAGAAAGGGAAGGTTGCCCTGGTGCCTATACCTTTGTTTGGCTTGGTTAACATTTTATGTACCATGTTACATGATGTAATTTTTTAATACTAGTCATTAAATTGAGATTACATTTACTTCATTGAGTGACCACCTGTGTTCGCCTCATTTAAAGTCCCAGGGCAACCTTCCCTTTCTGTATGTAAATGTTTTAACCAGGTATTAGTGTAGTTATATGGCCTGTGTCAGATCTATTTTTTTGTGTAGCCCTCATCTACACTAGCACTAGACTGAGAGACCCAGGGATTGTGGGACATGAAGTTTCTTCACAGGAAATGTAAGTTCTCAGACTACAGACAAAGGTTATGCATTAACCAGTGCAGTGCCATACAGAATACCTCATCTTTCTACACAAACAGGAACTGTTGACACAGTAATGTTTAGATTGACTCTACGATTGGCTTTGCATACATGGTAAAAAAATGACATAATGAAACTTCTGCACATGATTGATGCACATCCTATGCAGGTGAAAATCACAAGGTGCAGGTAGGATTGTTTGCAATGCCTTTTACTGACTCCAGTTGAACTTTTTTTATATTAGCTAAATACATTAGAACAAAACATCTTCAAGCACCATCACTTGATGTACCTTACAAAGTGATAATTTTTTCCCTTCTGTATTTGAAACACACATGGTGTCAGCTTGAGTTCTCCTTTAAGAGGCTTTATAATACATCAACATGCATAGTCCTATGATGTTTCTCCCTAGAATTGTTAAGTCAGAAAAATAATATTGCTTTCACTTAGCAGGAACACAATGTTTTAGATATACAGAAGATTTGTGTGTAGAAGTCACAGACACAGTTTTACTCCCTAGCATAGGCCAAGGTCAAGATAGCAGCTCCAAGTTAACGAAGGATGAGATTGCAGAAATTGTATAAATCGGTTAAAATGAGAAATTATTTTAGCATGAATAGAGGCATTGTTTTTTCCAGAGTTGGGATCTGCACATTCAGGTCTCAACCTAATTATGTGACATTATTTCTGTGTATTTTGCTACAAACATGCAACTTTTGCTTCCGAAATATTTGTAACTACCTCCTCAAAGGTCACTCGTGCCAGGGAACAGCTTTAAAAGTCCAGGAAAGCAGACTGTAAATTCACTTTATGTCAAAACGCTAGCAATACTATAAATACAATTCATATACAACTTAGCTTCTTACTGCTAGAGAAACTTTAAAATGTAATTGAGTTTGCCAGTTTGTCAATGCACCCTATTGTTCTATGTTACAGCTTATCAAAAAAAGCCTGGGACCTAGGTTTACAAGAACATAGCAGAGTGTCAGACCATCTTGTGCTTCATTCATTTTTCATGCATCTTCGCTTGACTTCAGAGAGAACAATACTGAGAAATATACATGTTGCTTAATTAACATAAAACTCCAGCCAAGTCCTTGATTTTTTATTATTTAGAGTGGGGAAGAATTAGAAATTCATGAAGCCTTTTGTTTTCATTAGGGAGAATTCCCCTTTCTTCCGATATAGTGACCATGACAGGAAGGGAAGGTAAATCTCCACATTTGGGACTTAAGAATCATAAAAAAAAAGGCTCAAACCTGCCACAATATATCCAAAAGAAACAAAAAAATGTTTTGGCTGGAGTTCCACCCCAACTGAGGAGTTTAAAAGGATCTGCAGTCATAGTGGCAGGCACAATAAATAATGTCCAAAGAAAATTGGGGTCCAGCCCTAGCCTCAGTAGTGATGAGTGAAAGGTTTGAAAAAAATCAAACAATCTGCACATTTTTTGATTCACCTAAATTATATGAGTGCACATTTCTGCAGTCTGCAGCAAATCATACAGTTGAATCACAAATGCCTGGATTCCCAAACTGCATGTTTTTCTGCAATTCAGACAGATGTGTACGTTTTCCGCTGAATGAAAAATTTGAGATTCCCTGATATTTTATTTTCAGTTAACTCAAGTTGTCAGCTATTTAGTCTAAGGAGGAAGATGAGTGACTAGCTACCCTCTAGAACAGGGGTGTGAAACACAATTTCATCATGGGCCACATCAGCATTATCGTTGTCCTCAAAGGGCTAGTTGTATCTGTTAGACTATATTAATTTATGCAGGGCTTTTTTTCTCAGAGAATTTGTGCAGGAGCTCAACCATGCCCCCTCCCCACCAAATGAACGGCAATTTGCACTAACATTGGTAGGATCTTAGGGGGGCAAGAGATACCAGGAATGCAGGAGTGCAGAGATGTGCTATGTAAAAAGTGCTGAGTTCAGGGATGCACTACGTACCAAGTGCGGGGTTTAGGGGTGTGCTGCGTACAGAGTGCAAGGTTCAGGAGTGCGCTGTGTGCAGGGTTCAGGGGTGCTCTGTGTACAGTGTGCAGGGTTCAGGGGTGCCCTGTGTACAGAGTGCAGAATTTAGGGGTGTGTTGTGTACAGAATGCAGAGTTCAGGGTTGTGATGTGTACAGAGTGCAGAGTTCAGGGGTGCACTTTGTACAGAGGGCAGAGTTCAGGGATGCGCTATGTACAGAGTGCAGTGTTGAGGAGTGAGCTACATACAGTGTGCAGGGACTAGGGGTGTGCTATGCACAGTGTGCAGGGTCCAGTTCCATTTCACAGTCTTTACACATCTTACCTCCACCCCTCTCCCTGGGTAGGGGGGGGGCACATGAGATGTCCTGGCAGGCTGGATACGGCTTGCGAGCCTTGCGTTTGACACATGTGCTCTAGAACTCTGGCACTCCCCTTCCCATTGCCCTTTGCCCCCACCCCTCCCTAAAAAAATCGCTGAGCTATTGTAATCTAATAACCTATAATTGGGTGGCCACAAGTGGTGGCCAGTCTATAAGGGGCGAAGGGGCGCGGCTCCACGTAGTTTTCAGAATCTGCCCATCTAGTTTGCATAATCAAATATTAGACAATTCATTTTTAAATACCTAATAATAAATTTAAGATGTTAAAAAATGTTAGTCATATTATCATTTATTTAAAAATCAATCTTTCTAAGTATGTGGCTGTGCACTGTGTGGGGCTCTGGACTAATAGGTTTCTATTAGGTCTGTCATTTTTTTACAAGCACGTGATTAGAGCCTGAGGCTCTAATCGGCTTGTTTTATGTTGTGCTCTGCGCCCAGAACCCTCCCATTTTGTGATATTAGGGAATCAATATTCATCATCAGTTTTTGGCTTTTGGTTCCAGCCAATCAGAACAGGAGGCTGAAGATTTAGAACCCGGAAAGAAGGCCGAATTAACACAGAAGCCGAGGCGCCAGGATCAAGGGAGCCGTGACCGCTGGAGGGCTCAGTTTGTAGGGTGAGTGTGGACCTGGAGGGGTTTATTTGTGCCCCCCCATATTTTTCACTGATGGCCACTTCACTGTTCTGGGGATGTGGATACTGATTATTGGCTGTCTAGCAGTGAGGTCCCCCAGAGGGCGACCAGTCAGAGTGGGTACTAGATACACTGCTCGTCAATCCCAGGAGTGGAACCAGCAAATGACACAGATGGTGAAGTTAAATAAGAATTACAAAGCTTCAGAACTTTTCTTTTTTTTTTTTTTTTTTTTTGCAATAACTAGTGAATGGATGGAGGGGGAGGGAAAAAGGAATAGGAAGTGAGCTTTACCAAAACAACAGCTTTAATTGGTGTTATTAGACATGGAGTCAACTATGAGTTGGAAAATGGCTGTCCAAGGTCAGTGACAATTTGCGCAGGACAACAGAACACTAAAAAAATATATAAAAAGTTATGAATAACAGTCTTATCATACACTGTCTTGTAGAATAACTTGTGCATCGTGTTTCATGTGGTCTGCAAGGTCATCCAGCACTCAGGGCAAAGATGGCAAACTGTGCTCCCCCCCCCCATGATGTGCAAGCTTAGGGGATCCTACACCCAGCAGTCACTCGCTTGTCAAAATCACTGTCTGTATCAATTGTGGATATTTTTAACTGATTATGACAAATGTTCCCATACATGTGTAATAATATCTCTCACCCACAAGTGGTTTAGTGAGTTTTTGATGTTGTGTAGTTATAGAAAATGGCTGCCTCATATTCAATGAACCATGTGGTTGTGTGGGGGGGGGGGGGGGGGAGCAAGCGGTTTTCCAGCTTGACTCTTTATTTTTAGTATATCTGGGTCTAGCTATGGCTACCTATGGTTCTCCAAATATTGCAAAGCAGGCCTGAACTTATAAAGTGAAGATTTGTAAATGTTAATTATACCAAAGCAGCACCCATATACAGTATACTGCAATATATGTTTAAATATGCTGTATATATATATATATATATATATATATATATATATATATATATATATACTGTATATATTTATATTACTGCATTAATGTATAAAATACATTTAGACTGTAAATGCTGTAAAGCCCAATTTACACTTAGCGAACAAATGCGGCTGAAGAAAAATGTGACATTGTCTCTTTGCTGCACTTTTATAAGTTTCTTCCCAAAGACAAAAGTCCCAACCTTCACAATAACACCTTATTCATGTCATCAGTTTTCGATAGCGCCTATCTTTGCAAGCAACTATTTTCAAGGATGAAGCACATGAAGGGCAAAATTAGAACCAAAATATCTGATGAGCACCTTAGGAATTCATCAAGACTTGCTACTACATATACTGAACCAGATATTTATGTGTTAGTTTATCAAAAACAGTGCCAAATATCACAATAGTATTATGTTGCCCTCTTTTACTTTTATAATAAAAAAAATAAAAAAAAATGTTTTACCTTTAGTTACACTTGATATTTCATGCTGCAAATTTTTGATAATTAATGTGGAAATTGGACAGGTTCCCATACGATTTAAACTCTGAGATGAAACTGAAAAAGTGCATTTTGTAAGTTGGTAGTTGATAAATCAAAAATATTCATTGCATTACTTTTTTTAAGCTTCCTTATTTAATAGAAGGGGTGTCCAACCTTTTGACCTCGGGTCACGTTCAAGGAAGTAAGAAGGCATTGTCCTGAGCCACACATAAAATACACGAACAATAAGGATAACTGATGAGCAGAAAAAGTTGGCTAGATCACAAGTTACAAATCACCGACATTCAGGGGTCAAGTCCTGGGAAAAAAAGTGTGGGAACACACCCAAGATCTCTCCCCCCCACCTCAAAAATAAAAACGTGTGTGTCTGGCTGATCTTGCTTGACTTTTCTCCCTCTGTTTCGCTCCTCTTATCCCCACTCCATGGTTCAACCTAAATTCTCGGTCTTTGAAAATCTCTCCGGGATGGGAAAATGCAATGCTGTTAAACAGAATATCCTTCCTCAAATACTTTATTTAATACTTCCTGTGCAACAGACACAACTTTCTTCTTGCTAAGTCCTCTGCAGATACTGAAACTTTGTTATGCTCATTACCTAGTCCAGATAAATTCTCATGTACATTGATGCCATTTGAATAGGAATGCCAAGAAGAGGGGCCATTCAGCCATGGACTCTCCATGACTTATAAATGGCTTCTAATGGAATCCTCAAAAACACCACTGCACCAAGAACATTGCTTTCTCTGCTGAGGCCCAAGCAAAGATACTTACAATATAGTTTAGATCATCTATATGTAACAACTACCATGAATTATATAAGAGTATTGAACCCCTGCTCTATTCCAATCTATCTATCCTACCCTCCTTGGGTTCTTTCCACTTCTTGACAATTTTTGGTTGTGAGTGCATGAGATCTCCCAAAAATGTATAGAATGCCCACTCCTTAAAATGCCTGTTTTTTTGTTCCTACACCATAATTTTATTCCAACAGCTACCTACAAATAAATTATATTGCTCCACCTGGTCAATGCTGCATGCTCCTCCACACCAACTCTTAGGAAACCTCACAACAACAAACAATCCAACTGTGGATCAGACAGGTAGAATATATCAGAGTAATAGAAAGTCTAACTAGCTCATTGAAATACACTCATGCCAAGTTAAAAAACAAATGGTATTACTGGATAGAATATACCTGCATGGATTATTTTCAACACTTACTTGCTACCTATATAAAATGCCACTCTGTACCTCTTCACTGTCATCTATCAGGGTTGCATGCTTTATTTGTGTTAGGCCTACAATCGCTGAAGAGGAGTATTTTTTCCCCTTCCCCGCCAGCTTTACCTCCCGCCGCACCTTACCCTCCCTGTTATCTCTCACCCCTTCTACCTCCTTCCCTTTCATTATCTTACTTCTTATTTCTAATTCCAATCACATAATTGATACATTTAAGACTGACACCCCAAACTCTTTTATGTGTGGGGCTTTTTTGTGTTTTCTTTGAAATAGCACTATCATTGTCACTACGGGATCCTCGACAACAACCCTCTAGTACAGTTACACAAATATCCTACAAGAAGTAGAATTCTACTCTTCTCAAATGAGGGCTTCCAGACTTTCAAGGCACCTATCTATCACATCTTTACTTGAATACTTAAAGTAGAACTATAGGCAAACCTCTTTTTCTGTTCTGGATAGAGTAAGGGAGGGTTATAATCCCTGTTAGGTTTCTTTTTGCCCTCTTTGTCCCAATAGGGAGATTTACCTGCACTTCCTATCCCAGAGCCAAAACAGGAAGTGAGAGGAAATCCCTGCAAATTAAGGGAATCTCTTGAGGACCCCCTCTTGAGAACTAGTGTCCCCATTGGAACATTTCCCCTCTATTACTTTTCTGGGAACAACCTGAAATTTGGGATCTTCTTTTACTTTCAATTTTAATGGTAACAGAAAACAGGACAAAAAGCAAGAATGAATCTCCTTAACAGGGGCACAGATAGCAATAAAACTTGACAGGTGTTCTAATCACTCTCCACTCCACTATATTCATTCACTACATTTCTTTGAAAACGTGATCCTCTATACTTCTGCATTGTGTGCTTAAAATTGGAAATCTGACTAACTGCTATTCAATGTGCCTTCTCTATTTTTGGCCTGTATTCTCTCTTTTTTGCTATTTAATGTAAAAAATTCTACAAGTAAAGAATGCAAAAAAAAAGAGAAATGCACAGAGAAAAACCTAAACTAAATTAGTATTTGGTGTGTTCTCCCTCTGCCTGTGAAACAGTATACCTGTTCTCTTGCGTACATTGCGTATGTTCTTCTATGTATTTGGGCAATCTTAATTGCTCTGCCTTTTTATGTAACCCCAGATAAAACCATCGATGGTGAGATTGGAGCTATGTATAGAACCATTGATGGTGAGATTGGGGCTATATGTATACTTGTGGTCATTTTACTGCTGCAGAATGAAGCTGGGGCTGATTTGATGCCTCTGTGATGGTATTACATGATATATATGTTTTTTTCAGCATTGAGGAGAGCAATAATCCCAATCAAATACCCAACTCTGTTTTCAGAAATGCAGCCTGAAAGTTGCAAAGAAGCTCCAAAATGCTTCACTCTTTCCTTCAAACACTCATACTTGTACTGCTCTCTAGGCTGCTCAGAAAACAAGCTGCCTTCTGTTACAGCCAAATATTTTATATTTGGACTCATTATTCCACAGCACCTGCTGCAATTATTCTAAACACCAGTTCATGTGTTTCCATGCATAGGCGAGTGGCTTGGCCTTGTTTCCAAGTTGAAGCTATGGTTATTTAGCCACAAGTCTTTCATCAAGACCACTTCTGGCCAAACTTCTTCGGATTGTACATGAGTGTACTAAGGTTTCATTGGTTTATGCTAAGTCTGAGCTGATTTACCACTGGATATTTTCCAATTAGGCATTAAAGCCAGCAGGATGTGTCTTTCATCGGCTGTACTAACTGTGTTAATGAATCCAACATTGCCTGATTTATGGGTGAGGGTCTGGTGGAGTTCCAATTAGACGACGATAGAGAACGCAAGCAAGATTGTTCCTGCTCCCTAATGAATAAACCAGTCAGAATATTCCTAGGTATAGTTGGGTACTATGCCTCCAACTTTGCCACCAATGTCACTAACCAAGGAATGCTGATGTCGAGGAAGCTTTTCTGAAGCTTAAAGCTGTGTTGTGCCCACATACAATGCTAGTTGCTCTGGATTTTTTTGCTGGGTATTTATTGTACAGACTAAAAACCTCAAGTGAAGGTTTAGTCCTGTGTCAAAAGGTCAGTGGGGAAGAGTGAGAAAGAGCATACCAAAGTTTTTCTCAGCAATAATTTCTTCTTTCAAAAAATAGGTAAACCTCAAGAATGATAGATGTATAATTGGTGCACATGGAACTGGGCTGACCACAACAGTCCAAAATATAGAAACTCTCTGTCACTCTGACAGATTGCTACAACCTTTTATATATTTTATAGGTTGAGGTGGGAGAAAAGAGAATATCACAACTAGCTCCAGGATGATTTATATATATCTTATTTGGATTATGGTTGGGTTATGGTTCATTAAGGGACAATAGAGGGTAATAGACTTGCAGGAGGGGTTTAAATGCAGGAAACTCCACAGAGCACATGTGAAGAGTTTTGTAAATGAGAGAGGTGACTAGGGAAAACCTGTTTGAACTGTGAAATTGCAAAGCCCTGCTAAGGACTATCTCTCAGTTGGAAAACACTCCAAAGGCCCTAGAACTGTGATAGCCTTCCTGCGGGTACAAGCCTTTAGTCGAGGGAGTGACACATTGTTTTTTTACTATGCTAAAGATCAGCAGACTTTTTTATGTTATATGCTTGTTTGCTTCTGGAAGCATTGTTTGTTTTGTCTTTTGGTAAAGAGTTTTTCTAGGCAGCACAATCAAAAGACATAAAGTTTAACTAGAGTGTAAAATTTTACTCACTCACTGAAAAATATTTCTGCGGTTGTGCGCGTAAAGTTGGGCATGGCGTATTTTGCAATACATGTCAATGGTAAAAGAATGTAAAATCCATGCTCGGTGTTAATAAGGAAAAAGAGCATCCACTTAGCAAACTGTGATACCAGTTAGTAAATTATAAAGGGAAAAAAAATACATGTTAATGGGCTAAATTATACTGCACACTGCATGTAAGAGCCGTAACCAGCTACATGTGTGTACTTTCACAAGGCGTCACACAGCATTTCCTAATTGTTGTTGGCCTCAATTTTCTGTAAAAAAAGTGAATATTCTTGGGCAATGTACATAATAGAAGCTTTTTTATTCCCTTTTGGGAAATGTAAAGATTGTGGGAGACAAGGGAATAGTATTGTCATCACGTAACATAAAATGCCCAAGCAAGAACCTTTATATAAGTGTCAGCAGCTGTTGAAACGTATATGTTAAACTGGAAACACACTGTCCAAAAATTAGCTGGTTCAGCAGAAACTGGCTGACTGACTTTGATCAGTGTGTCTGTCTAACAGAAGCCAGTTTAATGTCCAGTTTTTGTAAAAATGACAAGCTTGAAAAATAGCATCCAATATCAGTGTGTTCTGGTGGAAGGGGAAGTCCCCCTGTCAGAATACAATAGCACAATTATATAATTATTTATAAAAGCAGTAAGGTATTCAGTAACTGCATAAACACCCTTAAAGCAGACCTTCACCCTAAGGGTCCTTTCACACGGTCCGTTCAGTTTTTTTCTCCGTTCAGTCACTTTTTTTTTTTTAAACGGACACGGATGCACTTTTGTAGGGTCCGTTCCGTATGTCCGTTTTTCATCCATCCGTTTGAGGATGAAAAACAGACATAATGTATGTCTATAGGATTGCGGACGTTAGCGGATGACATCCGCTGACATGCGATTTTGCGTCCGCTCCATTTTTTTAAACGGAAGAAAAATAGGGTTCTCAAAAAACGGAACTGATAGGAAAGGACGCAAAACGGATGTCAGTGGATTGTCATCCGCTAACGTCCGCAATCCCATAGACATACATTATGTCAGTTTTTCATCCGCAAATGGATGGGAGGAAAAACAGACAAACTGAATGCCCGTGTGAAAGGACCCTAAAGTATACAGTATGTCATGTTGCCCCGCCTCCTCCCCCCTCCCTCTCTTTAAAATTGGACATAATTTTTTTTTTTTAATTTATGACATTTATTTGTGCTTCTCTAAGCAACACTTACATTTTCCCCTACCTCCCTGCATGTACCCAGATATGCCGCAGGACATTGGGTCCTAAGTGAGCCCTGTGGTACCTCTGTGCATATGAGAGTTTCCATGACCATCTATCTCCTACGCATGTACAAAGACAGCTATTAGGAAGTCACAAATCTTTAGCGTCTTTGCACATGCACAGGAAATCATCTGTGCATGCACAGATGTGCTGGAGGGCTCTGCAAGGACCCTCTGGGGTAGCCATTGTGTCACATCTGTGTACAAGACAAAATGGCTATGACAGAAGGGGGGGGGGGTGCGAGGACATCTAAGAGAGCAGCTGAAGGTCAGCTTTAAAGTGATACTAAAGTCTCAGTTTTTTTTCTTTAAAAATAAAAAAAATGTTATACAAACCTGCTCTATGAAGTGGTTTTGCACAGAGCAGCCTGGATTCTCATCTTCTCAGGTCCCTCTATAGTGCTTCTGGCCCCTCCTTCCTGTCCAGAGCCCCCACAGCAAGCAGCTTGTTATGGGGGCACCCGAGCCGAGCTGCAGCTCCCTGTGTCCATTCAGACATGGAGTCATGGTTCGGTCCTCTCTCCTCATTGGCTAACTGACGTTGATTTACAGCAGTGGGAGCCAATGGCGACATGCTGCTGTCTCAGCCAAAGAGGGGGGAGAGTCTGGAGCAGCCGGGACACTCCTGCAACATGGCTCGATTGAGATGGGCTTGGGTAAGTATTAGGGGGGCTGCTGCACACAGAAGTTTTTTTTTTTTTATCTTAATGCATAAAATGCATTAAGATAAAAAACCTTCTGACTTTACAACTACTTTAAACCTTATACAACGAGCTGCATAAACAGATAAAATATTTTGTGTTCTTCTATCCGCAACAAAAAGGTGATTCTGACACAAACACTGGATTGTTCAAGTAAAGTTAATTGGTGCATTCCCATCAAACTCTTCATCTTTGTCGGGCATGGGAGTGATGCTTGCTTTGGCAGTCAAATATCCATGAGCTTTGATCTGCTTGTCTTCCGTGTGATTGCCACAACAAAGTAAGCTGGATAGTAGACCTTTAACTTTGGCATCCACATTAATCCTCTTTAGATCTGAAGTTCCTTCTGGGAATATTTCTCAGTGGAATATCACAGCAAAAGTATTCCATCCGCATACTGTGGCAGTAGAAAAAGGCAGTGCTGCCTTAATTCAGGAGGCATGATTGTCTGCTGTGTTGGCTTATACAGGACGGGGGTGGCCTTATGAGGCCACTTTCACTCCCTTCCTGCCCAGGCTAATTTTCAGCTTTTAGCTGGACATTTTGAATGACAATTGCGCGATCATGCTACACAAATATAGCTTTCTTTTGGTGGTATTTAATAATTTTTTTTTTATAAAAAAAAAAGAAAAAAGACAGAAAATTTTGAAAAAAAAGTTTTTCTTAATTTCCTTCAGTAAATTTTGTAAATAAGTAATTTTTCTCCTACACTGATGTGCACCGATGAGGCGGCACTGATGGGCACTGATAGACTGCACTGATGGGCACTGATGAGGTGGCACTTATGGGCACTGATGAGGTGGCACTGATGAGGAGGCACTAATATGCCACACTGATGGCCATGGATAGGTGGCACTGATAGGCGGCACTGATGAGCACTGACAGGTTGGCACTGATGGGCACTGAGTGGTGGCACTGATGGGAACTTATAGGTGGCAATGGTTGGCACTGATGGGAGGCACTGATGGGCACTGCTGGGGTTATTGATGGGCAGCACAGATGAACAGGCACTGACTGGCAGCACTATGGGAACTGATTAAGGTCACAGTGGGCACTGATTGGGGTCACTGATTGGCATTGGTTGGGGTGACTTATGGGCACTGTTTTTACTTGACTGTAATCAGGGCACTGATCATCAGTGCCCTGATTACCTGTCCTAGACTCCCTTTTGAGGAGGACCTGCTAAACGGCTCTCCTCACCACACACTCTGACAGTGTGAGCCGAGGAGTGCCGATAAACAGCACTTCCTCATCTACATGTGACCGGCTGTGATTGGACACAGCTGATCCCATTGGTAAAGAGCCACATCATTGGCTCTTTACCAAGATCGGGATCTCGCCGTGTCCTAGGAACACGGCATGGGTGTGATCGCTGCTCTGCACGCCCCCACGGGTGCGTGAGAGCAGCCGTTCTGGGGCGCCGTCATATGACGTCCTCCCAGAACGAGAGCCGCACTGCTCCACCATCATTTGACAGTGGGCGGCGGCAAGTGGTTAAAATAAATGAAAAAGATAAAAAATGGTAACCTGTAAATAATGCAGGATGGGCCTATCAAAGCTCAGGTTTCTGCTCTTTCTGTCTTGTTAAACCACTTCCCTACTGCCATACATTTATGAACAGATAAGTAGTGGAAGCATATTTGCAGAAATCCCCCTCAGGCAGTCAGTATGCCCAATAATGGCTGAGATGTGAGCCATCCTCTGATGGCTAATGTGCCATCCGCAACAAATACAGCCAATCGAAGAGGAGATCATCAGACATCACCTCTGCTAATTTTTTTTTTTCCTTACTAAAAGGCAGTAGGCTAAGCCCAGTTTCATTGTATTCATTCAGCTGACCTTTTAGCCCTTTAGTTTTATTCTTGACTGGTTGGCATCACCTCTGTGAGACCATGTCTGACCTTAATCAAATGTTTAATTTTTCTATAGGGACAAGGTGGTGTTTAGGCCTCGGATATTCTTTTTTACAGGGCAGAAGCAACCAGGTTAGAAACAAGCTTACAATGAAAATAATATTAAAAAAAAAAAAAAAAAAAAATGGTAAGAAAGTTTCTACTATGTATTTATTTGGAAAGGGTTACAGTGCCAAGAAATTCAGTAATTAAAAAATGGCTTCTATATGCCCTTGAGAAGGAGAAAAGGGGCATTTTAGCAACACAATCAATGAGAGTAGATGCTCTGCACCCTATGCCTATTGCTGCCAACTTCTCTCATTGAGGTGCTGCTCCCACTAATGATCATAGTTATGTGTTTCCTCTGGCAAATGGTACCCAAATTGCTGTACTTCTATAATGCTTGATCGAGCCTACAGACCAGAATGCTATATTTACATCAAGCAATAATGTAAGAGTGAAAAAATCAATTTTGAATGTTTTAAAGAAATATTCTCTGTGTTTAGTTATAAAACCTATCCAATAAAAAAAAATTAAAAAATTCCAAAAATCTAATTTTTTTTCATATAGTTAGGCCAAATGTATTCTGCTTTATGTCTTTGGTAAAAATAATTTCAATAAGTGTATAATAATTGGTTTGTGCGAACGTTATTGTTTCTACAAACTATGGTATATACCGGTATGTAATGGTGGTCATCAGCGACTTATAGCGGTACTGTGATAGGGTAGTGGGCAATCTGGTGCTAACAGACTTTATCTGGGAGGGTCACTAACTGACTGACATCGCTAGTGACATCAATACAGTGATTAGCAATAATACAGTGCACTGACACTGTACAATTAACACTAGCTGGGAAGGGGTTAACATCTAGGGGCAATCAAGGGTGTAACTGTGTGCCTAACAATGTGTATTGTGTGTAGTGTGTGCTGCTTTTGCTTTTCTATCCGGTTGTTTTTTCTCTCTGCTTTTCAGGGAGAAGACACTGCCAGATTGCTGTGTTTTTTAAACAATGAGTGTGATTGGACAAAGCTGATCAGCTTATTTCAGCTGAAATCATTGGCTAAAATAAGCTCCCAAATTTTTGCTGTGTCCAATCACAGCACAGGTTGGCAGGTGGCACGTGCATGCCCCAAACCTGGGAGAAGGCCAATCGCGAGCGGTTGGCAGAAGGTTAAAGGATTGGTGTTTTTTCCACTTTGTCCTCAAAGTTGTATAACAAGGTGGGTCCTCTCCCCACTGTACTGTGATTTTTGGATTATTTTTTTTTTTATTGTCTCCTTTGGCAGTGCCCATCTCCCCATCCCCTTTCTTTAAAAATGCCTTGCATATTAGTCTTTAATTGGACGTAATTTATTTTGAAGATTCACTCCCCTTTTGCAATTTATAGATTTTGCAATGGGTTCAATGGACATCTTACAAACAAAATCCAGACACATCTACTTATTCCTAGTGCTGATTTACTTTAGAAGGTCTCTTTCTTGCTGGTATTGTGTTTTTTGTGGTTGAGCACAATGGTGTAATTGATTTTCTTTTGTTCTAAATGAGTTGACATTGCAGGATCCCAATAGGCAACCAAACTGTTTCACAAAAATGTTAAAATATGGCTTGAGTGTAAAATTATGGAAAAAGAAAACGGGAAGGGAGGAATAGATAGATAGATAGATAGATAGATAGATAGATAGATAGATAGATAGATAGATAGATAGATAGATAGATAGATAGATAGATAGATAGATAGAATATTGAATGATTAGCTATAAACAAATTTTACTTTCAAGTGAGGTAATTATTAAGCAATCTTTTGGCTGGGATTTCCATCAGTGTCAATTAAAGTTAATGTTCTTTTAATGATTTATACTATGTTTTTGCAGCACGACTAAGAGTGAATTTCAAATACTTAAGGATTACAATGCTATGTTCTTGGCACTCCGATCAATAAGTGCCTTTAACCCATACTTAAAAACATGAGAAGTATTTTCTTTTGCTCTCCTGGGAAATTTTATTTGCTTCAACGTGTGGTTTATTATTCACTGTGTAGTGAATTATTCACTATATAGACACTTGAGGGATATAATAACACTTAATGTTTCAATTGTGCTGGAAACTATGTTAGAAGTGTTCATTTTCAAGATATTATCGCATCATATTCACTTTTTGTGGAATAATCTCTTCTTATTTAAAGTAGATGTCAACTTTAAAGTGATTGTAAAGTCTTGTTTTTTTTCCAATAAAAATAAAAACATGTTAAACTTACTTCCTCTGTGAAGTAGTTTTGCACAGAGCAGCCCAGATCCTCCTCTTCTCTGGTCCCTCTTCTGTGCTCCTGGACCCTCCCTCCTGTTGAGTGCCCCCACAGCAAGCAGTTTGCTATGGGGGCACCCGGGCACCCGGGCCCCCTGTGTTGTCCGTTCAGACACGGAGCTGTGGCCCAGCCCCACCCCCTCTCTCCCCTGATTGGCTTACTGACAGATTGACAGCAGCAGGAGTCAATGGTGCCATTGCTGTGTCTCAGCCAATCAGGAGGGAGAGTCCCGGACGCCCGAGACACTTGTGGATATTGCTGGAGAGAGCTGGGCTCAGGTAAGTATTAGGGGGGCTGAGGAGGGGCTGATAGACACAGAAGGTTTTTTATCTTAATGCAAAGAATGCATTAAGATGAAAAAAAAAAAACCTCCTGACTTTACAACTCCTTTAACTGAATAAAGCATGTTGTATCATTAACAAATGCCATTTTTTTCTTTGAGAAAATATTGTTTTTTCTTTCGTAACCACTTGACCTCCCGAAAGTTTTACCTCCTTCACGACCAGGGCATTTTTTGCTATTCAGCACTTTAAATGGCAATTGTGCGGTCATGCAACTCTGTATGCAAATAAAGTGTATATCTTTTTTTTTTTTTTTTAACACAAATAGAGCTTCCTTTTGGTGGTATTTGATCACCACTGAGGATTTTTTTTTTTTTTAAATAAAAGCACCAAAAAAGATTAATAAAAAAAACACGTAAAAAATGTTCTACTTTCTAAAAAAGAAATAAAAAAATAAAATTTCTTCAAAAATTCAGGCAAAAAATGTATTCTGATCCATATCTTTGGTAAAAAAAAAAAAAAAAAAAAAAAAACAAAGTAAACAAAGCAGAGCTCTGTTCTGTCAGCATGGATTTGATGGATTTTCTTTCCCTCCAATGCAGAGAATAAAATCCATCACACCCATTAGTAAAAACAGCACACATAGTACACAAAAACACTGGTTAGGCCATTCAGTGTTTGAGGGTCACTGAGGTACAGTAAGCAGCTTGTGTATACATGGTGGTGGAAAAGTTACAACTAAGAAAAAAAAATATTTTCTATCTAACACATGTTTTGGATATAAGTTCCCCACTTTTTATATTTTGTTTTTCTTATAAGAGATTTTACACTATTAGGAGCATTTTCCTATATGTTTATTTTCTCATGTAACACATACAATATGAGCACTGTGGGTGATTGCTACAGCAACGAAAAGTTCTCCATGTCTGCGGGTGCCTTTACTTAACCACTTCTGGACCGGAAGGTTTTCCTCTTTAATGACCAGGCCATTTTTTGTGATTCTGCACTGCGTTGTTTTAACTGACAATTGCGCGGTCATGTACCTAAATAAAATTGATGTCCTTTTTTCCACAAATAGAGCTTTCTTTTGGTGGTATTTGATCACCTCTGCGATTTTTCTTTTTTGCGCTATAAACAAAAAAAAGAGCAACAAATCTGAAAAAAAAAAACAATATTTTTCACTTCCTGCGATATAACATTCCCAATAAAAAAAAAAAATTAAAATCAATATTTTTCATCATTTTAGGCCAATCTGTATACTGCTACATATTTTTGGTAAAAAAAAAATTCTAAAAGCAGTATGTTGATTGGTTTGCGCAAAAGTTATCGCGTCTACAAACTAGGCAAAAGATTTATGTCATTTTATTTTTTTTTCACTAGTAATGGCGGCGAGCATCGATTTTTAGTGGGGCGGCAACATTGCGGCGGATAGATCGAACCCCTAACTGACATTTTTGAAACTTTTGGGGGGACCAGTGACATTACAGTAAAAATATAAAAAGTGCTAAAAATATGCACTGTTACTGTACTAATGACACTGGCAGGGAAGGGGTTAACATCAGGGGCGATCAAAGAGTTAAATGTGTCCCTAGGGGGTTCTTTCTAACTGTATGGGGGGTAGACTTATGGAATGAACACAGGGACCTGTGATCCTAAATAGGAGGAACACAGGAACCTTGTGTTCATTGCTGACAGAACAGCAGTCTGACATGTTTACAACAGCAGACCGTCGTTCTGTCTCCACAGGGAGTGATCGCAGGTGCCTGGCAGCAATCGTGGCCGCCAGACCCGTAGATCAGCTTCCCCTCTGGTGAATAAGCGCGCACACCCTCATGAGTGCTCGGGTATGTAGTTTCCTGGGAACCTGTCGCTGTATATGTACAGTGGCTGGTTGGCAACTCTTTCAAAGAGGGTAAAATACGTTTGGTAAGCAGCATCTGTTTTGCACATTGATGGTTAGCTGCATGCACAGTGCAGATTATGAAATGCACTTTGTTTACATATTTTTTAATGAGTTTACTAGTTGATTGTGAGATCTTTATTTTTCTTTTTTTTTTTCTTTTTGAGCGCCAAGCAAATATATTGCATTTTTTGTTTACATACAGTAATTTGTTTACAACATTATTCCTGTCTTGATGTTTACAGTGAAAACGTTTTGGATATTAGTAAGCATAGCCCAATTTCTCATATACAGTACATATCTTATTGCATTCAGTATCAAAATATTGTGCAGGTGGATTTTTACTTATTTATTGATCCTCTCCTAAGGGCGGATTTACTTATTTTTGACCTTTCTCCACCTGCCACTTCAATACACAACCTAGTGTGACAGGAAGTCAGCTAAATCTGGGAATGTAGTCACAGGAAGGAGATACATTTCCACCTGATTGAGAGGTCCATTAGTTAATTTAGGGTGTTGGCTACAGAGCTAGCCAGCAGGAAGTTGAAAGGCCTTCACCTGTTCAGAATGAGGGAGTTAAGGCTCTATAATTTGTTCAGAGAAAGTCCTATTGTTTGCTGCCTCCAGAAGCTGCATCCTGAAGCCATGTGGGCTGGGAGCAGGAGGACAGTCGGATGTGTGCCTCCCGACAAGCTGGTGAGCATGGGAGAAGACCCCCTACAGCGATGTGAAGCTAAGGAGGGTAACCACGAGTGAAGACGTCTCAAAGGTGAGAAGACAAAGTGTTCCATGTGAAGAGTGTTAAATGAACTATGTTCAATGTGAAGAATCTGAAGAGTAAAGGATCCTGTTATAAATGAACATGTGCTGTGTGAAAGAAAACAAAGGGACATGTTCAATGGACAATGTTTGTGCTGTGTGAAAAGCAAACAAATGGACATTTGAGTGTCTGCTGTAGGATCAGCAGTGTCGGCCCAACAGTAGGTTGGAAAGACTTCTTAGGTAGGTTCCAGCTGTGAGAAGGTAGCCGCCCACAGAGGCAAGGATTTATTTTCTGTTTTATTTTATTTTGGATGTTTTGCTGCATACAGCCTGGTGAAAAAAACATCATTTAATAAACCACACTGTTTGTTTGCAAGCACTTGTCGGCTATCTCTCTGTGAAAACGCACCCAAAAGGGGTCATCCACACCCGCCACCGAGCTAATCCCTCACATATGGTGGAGGTATGCAGTGGGCATAAGCAGAGATCCCTGCAATGGAGTGCATATGTTTGATGAACTTTGTCTGGTGCATGAGATTGCACAATCTATGTGTGCAGGAGAGAAGATCCTGACAGAAAAAAAAAAAAAAAAAAGTGTTTTAAAGAGACAGCGGTCTCAAAATTATTTGATGAACTTTGTTGTGTCTGGTGCAAGGGACTGCACAAACTGTGTGTACAGGAAAGGAAATCCTGCAAGAGAGAAAAAAACTACTAAGTTTTAAAGAGACAGTGGTCTTAAAAGTTTTGCTGGACTGTGAAAAGTTTTTTTTTGTGGAGTGACTAAAGATGGGGCGATCAAAACGGCTGAAAGATGCAAGGATCGCTGAAATGAGAGACCGGATTCTATGGATGGAGGGGATGCTACCGTCTGAACCAGCCCCATCCGTGCCTGAACGGAATCGGCTAAAGAGAAAGGTTGTTGTCCCTAGCAACACTGGGGAAAATGCGGATTTTCAGCGGAGCTTTGCAGCTCAACAAAAGGCTCACCAAGAGAGCATGGCAGGCTGGAAACAGAGACGCCAGCAGCCAATGGAGGCCATCGGTTTGGAAGAAACCGAGTATGTGTGCAGGGCTGAGTTGGATGCCTTGCAACGGAAAATGGAAGAAAAGGAACAAGCCTTGGAATTGCTTAAAATGGAGCATAGAAACTTGCAGGAAACGAATGAACTACTCAAGTCTCATGTGTTACAGTGGGAAGAATCCACTGCTCTTCTTTTGGTCGAGTTGCAAAAACGCAGAGAGACTATAATGGAGAAAGATACCATCCTCATGGAAAAGGAAAGTGAAATTCAGACTTTGCAGAAGCAAAGTATGGTTGATATGTTGGAGTTGCGTAATCAGCTGGAAAAAAGTCTTCAGTGTTTGGAAGTTACAAAAATAGACCTGCAGGAGTCGCAGGAACAGAATGTCGCTCTGAAAACGACATTGTCTCTCAGCGACAACGAGAAAAGTGAAAGAGAGGCTAAATTACTGAGTACTGTGTATGAGCTCACTACTTTGAGCAATGTGGTAAATGAATGGCGTGCGGACTGTGAAAGTTGGAAAGGGGAAGCCCAACGTGTCCAGCAGCAGTTAAAGGAGAAAGAAGCCTGTGTGGCAGAATTACATTCTTATTCCCAGATGCTAGCCAATGAGGTGAAGGCTCTTATGCAGGGAAAAGGAGATTGTGAACATAAGAGGGGAAAAAGTAGAGGCACAGCTTCTGGAATCGCAAGTCAAGGTGTCAGAAGGTGACCGATTGTGTGCTAAGCTGTCAGAGAAGGCAAACCGACTGCAGGTTGAGTTGGACAATGTTACAAATCAGCTTTCTCAAGCAGACAGCAAATCTAGAGAAATTGCGGAAGATTTTTCTATCTTGGAATCGCAGCTGCAAGACACGCAGGAACTCTTACAGGAAGAGAGGTGTCAAAGGCTGAGTTTTAGCACAAAGCTCAAACAAATGGAAGATGAGAAAAATGGCTTCCTGGAACAATTAAAAGAGGAGGCGGAAGCAAAGAAAAACCTATCAGAGCAAGTCGCAACATTGCAAGCTCAGATAGCGTATATGAAAAAACGCATGGAAGAAAGCGTTGGTTCATTACAGAGTATTGAAGATGTGAAAAAGAAGTTTGATCAGATGCTTGGTGAAGAGAAGACTGTGTCTGCAAAATATGCAGAAGAACGCGACCGTGCAAAAACGGAGGCGCGTGATAACGAGAGCAAAGCCCTGTTCTTGGCTCGCTCTTTGGAGGAAGTTCTAGAGTGTAAGGCTGAACTAGAAAGTGTTAACAAACAGCTGCGTACAGAAATGGAAGAATTGGTCAGCTCCAAGGATGATGTTGTGAAAAGCGTTCAGGAGCTAGAAAAGTCTAAACGAGCCTTAGAACAGCAAGTAGAAGAGATGAAGATTCCGTTGCAGGAACTGGAAGAGGAATTCCAGGCAACAGAGGATCTGTCCCAAAGAGGGGATAGTGTGCCTGATGCAGTTTTTAAAAGGATCAGTGTTTTGGGGTCTGTCCTGAGTGAGCCTCAGAAATGTGATGACACGTGGCTTGAATCACCCCTTTGGAATAAACCGTTCCTTCAAAAACTTCAAGCATTGGAAAATGTATCATTAGAACTTCAGCAAATAAAGGAGTTGTGTAAGAAATGTGGTGATTTCTCAGTTCAGGCTGAAAACCTAGTGGAGAAAACTAAAGCGGAGAAAACTAAAGCAAGTGATATAAATCTGGGAGGAAAAAGCAAACGCCACCTAGTGGAGAAAACTAAGGCTGTTGGTGAAAACGTGAAGCAAATGAATTTCAAGTGCCTTTCAGAGAATATTTCTAAAATGAAACTGGTAAAAGACGGGTGGCAGAAGTTTGATCGTGATCTTGAGATGCATTCCATGTGGAATTCAGATAGAGAAAAAGAACTAGGTGACCTTGAGCGGTCAAATAGTTCAGCAGAAAGTGCATTGAAGAAACCTGTAAAAGAATGTGTTGCAGTTCCATGCTTCTTCACTGATGCAGAGAGGAGGTCTATAATGGATACCACCCAGATCGCTGGGTTCAACTGTGTTGTTGCCTTTGACCCCTATGTTGGTGGAAGGAAAGTTGATGATGTTCTGGTTGGCTTCTTCTGTGAAGAGTTTGGCAAGAAATATAAACTCAATATCAAATCAAATAGTAGGCCTTTACTGCGACTCGCTCAGGAGGGCGAAAAGTTTAAGAAGTTGATGAGTGCAAATGCTTCAGATCTGCCTATGAATATGAAATGTTTGAATGATATTGATATCTCTGGGAAAAGGAACAGGGGTCACTTTGAAGAAATGTGTGACAGCCTGTTGTCTCAATTGGAAAATCCTCTGCACAGCATCTTAGAGCAAGCAAAGCTCAAGAAGGAAGATCATTCCCTTTTACAACAAAAAGTCAATGATTGTGTACAGCTGTATGGAGAGGCAACTCAAGTCACAGAGGGATGTCAAGAGTCCCTACTTGGAACAAAGCTTAGTGAAGCAAAGGTTCTCAAAGTTTTGTGGAAAACATTTATGGATTGCAGAGAGAGGCGTCTTAAGAATGTTGAAGACATTAAGACTAGCCCAATTGAGTTGCCTATGGATCACGGTCCTCCATGGTGGATTGGACAGACGGTTATGAGGGACAAGCTGTCTGACATTTATGAGAAAGCTGTCAATGAAGATGACAGAAACGAGAAGGAGCAAAATGATGCCAAAAATGCAGTTGAAGAATGTGTATATGAGATGAGAGACAAACTGTGTGGCATTTATGAGAAATCCGTCAATGAAGATGACAAAACAGTTTCATCCGGAAGCTTGAGGATAATAGGAGGCTTATCAGTGAGTCAGCAGTGCCTGACACATGCGTGCCTGGAAATATGTGTCCCAACCCTAGGGTTGAAACAAGAGGGGGGGGTATGTGACAGGAAGTCAGCTAAATCTGGGAATGTAGTCACAGGAAGGAGATACATTTCCACCTGATTGAGAGGTCCATTAGTTAATTTAGGGTGTTGGCTACAGAGCTAGCCAGCAGGAAGTTGAAAGGCCTTCACCTGTTCAGAATGAGGGAGTTAAGGCTCTATAATTTGTTCAGAGAAAGTCCTATTGTTTGCTGCCTCCAGAAGCTGCATCCTGAAGCCATGTGGGCTGGGAGCAGGAGGACAGTCGGATGTGTGCCTCCCGACAAGCTGGTGAGCATGGGAGAAGACCCCCTACAGCGATGTGAAGCTAAGGAGGGTAACCACGAGTGAAGACGTCTCAAAGGTGAGAAGACAAAGTGTTCCATGTGAAGAGTGTTAAATGAACTATGTTCAATGTGAAGAATCTGAAGAGTAAAGGATCCTGTTATAAATGAACATGTGCTGTGTGAAAGAAAACAAAGGGACATGTTCAATGGACAATGTTTTTGCTGTGTGAAAAGCAAACAAATGGACATTTGAGTGTCTGCTGTAGGATCAGCAGTGTCGGCCCAACAGTAGGTTGGAAAGACTTCTTAGGTAGGTTCCAGCTGTGAGAAGGTAGCCGCCCACAGAGGCAAGGATTTATTTTCTGTTTTATTTTATTTTGGATGTTTTGCTGCATACAGCCTGGTGAAAAAAACATCATTTAATAAACCACACTGTTTGTTTGCAAGCACTTGTCGGCTATCTCTCTGTGAAAACGCACCCAAAAGGGGTCATCCACACCCGCCACCGAGCTAATCCCTCACACTAGTCAATCGGCCTAATATTCAGTATAAAATTTTATTCAGGCACTCTGAACCTCTTTTGGGATTGTTCAGATTGCAAGATTTGCAAAACAATAACTTCTATTTTCTAAGACATTTTTAGCTGCCAGTCTTTTTCAGACTATCCGAATCATAGAGGGTTACGGATGCGTGGGACTTTGGAAAACAGTATCCAGTTTTATGGGGGGAAGGATATTCTTTTTCTTTGAAAATTAAGTAAATATTTTGTATGAAATAAAATGTACTTGTTGTTTTATTGGAAACAGTCTGAAAGTGGTGTCCATATTAAGTAGTGTCTATGTTTTCACCCAGCTTTCACCCAAGATTCATGTTTTTCCAATGGTATTTAGTTAGAAAACGTGTGAATCCTGGGTGAGAGACTTCCTAGGGCAGGCATCCCTCAAAGTCAATGCTGTCCGGACCATGGCTCTGCCACTTAGCAGCCTGGGTATCCTCTCCCGTCTATAGCTTCCTTCTCCCACTGCTGCTGCCACACATTCAACCATAGCAGGTAGAAGGCAGAAGGCAGAAGACACGGCATGCCAGGAAAGGGGGCAGGACATGCTTTTCAAGTTAACAAACCAAAAATGTTATTGCTAGGATGCTGGGCAGTCCTAGCAACTAATCACCTGCCTGTTAACATGAAAAGCATGTCCTGCCCCCCTGTCTGGACATGCTGTGCTTCTGCCTTCTACCTGCTATGTAAGGTAGTATCAGAAAGGTTGCAGGAGGATTGCAAGGAAGGAAGGGGGTCTGTGATGGGGACCAGTATACAAAAAAAGGGGGAGGGGATGCTGTGAAGGAGACTTGGATACAAGAAAAAGGGTGCATGTGAAGGGGACTGGGATACAAGGAAGAGGGATGTGAAGGAGGCTGAATTAAAAGTAAGGGGTTGTAAAGGGGACCAGGGTCCAAGGAATGGCTGTGAAGTAGATTGGGGTGCCAGGAAGGGGGTTGTGAAAGGGACTGGGGTGCAGGTAAGGAGACAAGGGTCTGAGATGCAAGTAAAGGGGGGGGCGTAAGGAGACTGGGGTGCTATGAAGGGGGGCTGTGAAGGGGACTGAGATACAAGGAGGGGGGCTGTGAAGGGGACTGAGATGCAAGTAAAGGGGGGGCTGAGATGCAAGTAAAGGGGGCTGTAAAGGGGACTGGGGTGCTATGAAGGGGGGCTGTAAGGGGGCCTGAGATCCAAGGAGGGGGGCTGTGCAGGGGAATGAGATGCAAGTAAGGGGGGCTGTGATGCAAGTAAAGGGGTGCTGTAAAGTGGACTGGGGTGCTTTGAAGGGGGGCTGTGAAGGGGAATGGTATAGAAAGGAGGGGGGCTGTGCAGGGTACTGAGATGCAAGTAAGGGGGGGGGCTGAGATGCAAGTAAAGAGAGGCTGTAAAGGGGACTGGTTTTCTAGAAAGGGGATCTGTAAAGGGGACTGGGATACATAGAGGGGGGCTGTGAAGAGAATTGAGATGCAAGTAAAGGTGACCTGTGAGGGTACTGGAACACAATGAAAAGGGGCTGTGAAGGGGGCTAGGGGGAAAGTCAGGGGAGGGGAGCTGTGATGGGGACTTACAGTATCTCACAAAAGTGAGTACACCCCTCACATTTTTGTAAATATTTTATTATATCTTTTTATGTGACAGCACTGACGAAATTACACTTTGCTACAATGTAAAGGAGTGTGTGTACAGCTTGTATAACAATGTAAATTTGCTGTCCCCTCAAAATAACTCAACACAGCCATAAATGTCTAAACAGCTGGCAACAAAACTCAGTACACCACTAAGTGACAATGTCCAAATTGGGCCCAATTAGCCATTTTTCCTCCCCAGTGTCATGTGACTTGTTAGTGTTACAAGGTCTCAGGTGTGTTAAAGTTGGTGTTATCACTCTCTCTCTCATAATGGTCACTGGAAGTAAAAAAAATGGCACCTCATGGCAAAGATCTCTCTGAGGATCTGAAAAAAAGAATTGTTGCTCTACATAAAGATGGCATAGGCTATAAGAAGATTCCCAAGACCCTGAAACTAAGCTCCAGCATGGGTGCCAAGACCATACAGCAATTTAACAGGATAGGTTCCACTCAGAACAGGCCTCGCAATGGTCGAGCAAAGAAGTTGAGTGCACATGCTCAGCATCATATCCAGAGGTTGTCTTTGGGAAATAGATGTATGAGTGCTGCCAGAAAGGGGTGGGACGTCAGCCTGTCAGCGCTCAGACCATACGCCACACACTACATTAAATGGGTCTGCATGGCTATCATCCCAGAAGGAAGCCTCTTCTAAAGATGATGCACAAGAAAGCCCGCAAACAGTTTGCTGAAGGCAAGCAGACAAAGCACATGAATTACTGGAACCATGTCCTGTGGTCTGATGAGACCAAAAAAAAAAGTTCAGATGGTTTCAAGCATGTGAGGCAGCAACCAGGTGAGGAGTACAAAGACAAGTGTGTCTTGCCTTCAGTCAAGCATGGTGGTGGGAGTGTCATAGTCTGGGGCTGCATGAGTGCTACCGTCACCAAGAAGCTACAGTTCATTGAGGGAACCATGCATGCCAACATGTATTGTGACATACAGAAGCAGAGCATGATCCCCTTCCTTTAGGGACTGGGCCTCAGGGCAGTTTTTCAACATGATAATGACCTCAAACACACCTCCAAGATGACCACTGCCTTGCTAAAGAAGCTGAGGGTAAAGGTGATGGACTGGCCAAGCATGTTTCCAGGTCTAAACTCTATTGAGCATCTGTAGGGTATCCTCAAACCAGGAAGGTGGAGGAGCGCAAGTTCTCTAACATCCACCAGCTCCGTGATGTCATCATGGAGGAGTGGAAGAGGACTCCAGTGGCAACCTGTAAATCTCTGGTGAACTCCAGGTTAAGGCAGTGCTGGAAAATAATGGTGGCCATACAAAATATTGACACTTTGGGCCCAATTTGGACGTTGTCACTTAGGGGTGTACTCACTTTTGTTGCCAACAGCTTAGACATTAATGGCCGTGTGTTAATTTATTTTGAGGGGACAGCAAAAAGTGATGGATGAACATCGGCCGGGGAGGTTCGCGAGCGTTAGCCGCAAACTTTCTCAAATGTCCGCAAACTGCAAGTTCGCCACGGGCCCCATTGACTTTAATGGGAGGCGAACTTTAAAAACCTTTAGGTCATATTTGCAGCCACAAAATACTTACTAGCTGTGCACAAATAGTCCCACCACATGGACACTGTCATAACAGAAGTATTGCTATTGGAAAAGTTGCCCTTTTTTTTCCTAAATCAGCCAGAACTGACAGCAGCCAGTAAATACATATCAAATACATATAGGGTCCATTCACACATCTGTAAAATGGGTTCGCATCCATTCCACAATTTGGCGGAACATTTACAGACCCATTGATTTTAAATTCCAGTCTCAAAAATTAGGCATTCACAGGATAAAGTAAGTGTTAGCCAGTACAGGCCCCAAAAATTAGCCCACATGCATTTACCTGACAGCTAAGAACGTTGTGTTCTGTGGCTGAAGGTACATTAGGCATTCACAGGATACAGAAGTAAGTGTCACCCATTACAAGCCCCAAACATTAGCCCACATGCGTTTACCTGACAGCTAAGAACGTTGTATTCTGTGGCTAAAGGTACATTAGGCATTCACAGGATACAGAAGTAAGTGTCGCCCGGCCATTACAGGCCCCAAAAATTAGCCCACATGTGTTTATCTGACAGCTAAGAATGTTGTAATCTGTGGCTGAAGGTACATTAGGCATTCACAGGATACAGAAGTAAGTGTCGGCCATTCCAGGTCCCAAAAATTAGCCCACATGCGTTTACCTGACAGCTAAGAACGTTATATTCTGTGGCTGAAGGTACATTAGGCATTCACAGGATACAGAAGTAAGTGTTGCCCATTACAGGCCCCAAAAATTAGCCCACGTGCGTTTACCTGACAAACGTTAAGCCGTTAACCCAATGTAGTCGGACACCTGTCGGTCTAGGCATTCCCTGGTGCTGGATCTGGAGTACAGCTGTCGATGGGTCGGCTGAAAGAATGATTTCATATCTGAAGTGACCAACACATCTTCAAACCACCCTCTTCTTGCAGGCGCTTTTGGATTGCTACCCCCAACTGTTTCTCTGTGAGTGGAAATTCCTCTGCCAGCGCATGCAAAAGCAGAATGCAGCATTTCTCGAAGCAAGGTCTGGAAGTGTTGCATTCTGACCGCCCTCTGTTGTGGTGGTAACATTTCCGCCATTTTTTGTTTGTACCAGGGGTCTAAGTACATTGCCACCCAGTACTGGTCCTTGCCCTTTATGCTTTTTACAATAAAAAAAATGGAGCATGAAGGCCCCCATTCGCACTAAACTGGAACCAGTGTAGTGGCCTGGCTCCAGCTCATCATCCAGGATAATGTCATCCTTGTTCTCCTCCCCCCATCCACTGACAACCCCAGGGATCCCAGAAAGGTTTAAAGCATGCTCTTCTTGCTCCTTCTCATCCGCCCCCGCACCATCCTCCTCTGACTCCTCTTCAGACTCCTGTTGTTGACTTTTCTCAGATGGAGTAGCACCCCCTGGAAATTCATCCAACATTGCGACTTCCTCATCTTCCTGCTCCTGCTCCTTGACGGCTTGATCATTGACACAACACAATGCACGCTCCAGAAAGAAGGCATAAGGTACGATGTCACTGATGGCGCCCTGGCCGCGACTGACCAGTTTGGTGATCTCATCAAATGGCCGAAGAAGTCTGCATGCATCGTGCATGAGCAGCCACTGGCGAGTAGGGATGATCGAACGGTTCGGGTCCACCATCGGTTCGCCCGAACATTGGGTGTTCGAGGTTCGGCCGAATTTAGAACTTTTTGCCCAAAAAGTTCGGAATTCGGCAACCAGAACCGCCCAAAATGCAATGCTTCAGGAAATGGGCTTTAAAAGCCCGTGATTGGACCAGAACCATTAGCAAAAGCCAATTGAGGGGGCAGGAGAATGCTAGGAATGTGATTGGAGTGACTAGGGGGTCCCTAGACCAATCATTAGTGAATACGCCCCCCCAGTATATAAGATCGCCCCCACCATATTCCTAGCATTGTTATACTGGACATGGAAGAGAGTGGAAGCAGTTCTGTGAATTTTACTTTAAAAGTGTCATTTAGCATTTATTAGTGTGAGGAAATGGATATCTAGTGTAGTTAGAGTGCTCCTTTACACTTTAGTTAGCTTCAAAAATTCAGTTTCTGTAGGGAAAGTGTTAAGTGTCAGGGGACCGTAGTGTAGTGTAGGGTTAACTGGCAGTGACTGCTATGGCAGGGTGACAAAACCCTTCCAATACAGGGTGACCGCTATAGAGAAAAGATTGTTTCTCTGAATAGCTTCATCACACCCTCATGGCTTCTCATCAGCCAAGCATTTTTTATGCTGCAGGGGCTGCCACTGCCAGTTCTTTTTTGAGGACATGTTTGATGTCAGACATGACATCTGAACATGTGTATAGGGGGTATATATAGACATATATGTCTGAATATATACCCCTAGACATATATAGGTGTGATAATAGCAGAAATAAATGCTTGCGCTAATGAAATCATTTACAGTAATATATTTCTGCTACTATCACACCTATATATGTCTAGGGGTATATATTCAGACATATATGTCTATATATACCCCCTATACACATGTTCAGATGTTTTGCCTGCCTCAAAAGAACCCAAAAAAATGCCAAAAAAACGCTAGCGTCAAAAAAAAAAAAATGCCCAGGTGTGTTTTTGCTGGCATTTTTTGGGGGGTTTTGGAGGCAGGCAAAACATCTGAACTTGTGCACAGTACCACTATACCCAAGTTCAGATGTTTTGCCTGCCTCAAAAGAACCCAAAAAAATGCCAAAAAAACGCTAGCGTCAAAAAAAAAAAATGCCCAGGTGTGTTTTTGCTGGCATTTTTTGGGGGTTTTTGGAGGCAGGCAAAACATCAGAACTTGTGCACAGTACCACTATACACAAGTTCAGATGTTTTTCCTGACTGCAAAGAACTCAAAAAAATGCCTGCTATTAAACCGGCAAGGTGTTACAGCAGCGAAGCAAACCCCCTGTCAGAAAGTTTTCTAATACAAACAATCTTTTTTTTATGGTTCTGGACATGCTACAGAGCTGAAACTTCACATGCACACCTTTTAGACCCCCCAGATCTGAAATCCAAAGTAAAAATCAAAAAATCTCTTTTTTTTTTTTAATTTTTTCAATAATTGGCTTTTTTATCAAAAATGACAATTTTTAAGAACTTTTTTGTGTGATTTTGTGTATGGGGGATCTAAAAGGTGTACCTGTGAAGTTTCAGCTCTGTAGCATGTCCAGAACCAGAAAAAAGATCATATAGGTGTTAAAGTTAAAGGAGGGTCCCAACCCACATCCCTGTTCTACTGAAAAATTATCTTTTTTTTTTTCATAGTTCTGGACATGCTACAGAGCTGAAACTTCGCATGCACACCCTTTAGACCCCCAGATACTAAATCCAAAGTAAAAATCAAAAAATCTCTTTTTTTTTTAATTTTTTCAATAATTGGCTTTTTTATCAAAAATGACAATTTATAAGAACTTTTTTTGTGTGATTTTGTGTCTGGGGGGTCTAAAGGTGTACCTGTGAAGTTTCAGCTCTGTAGCATGTCCAGAACCAGAAAAAAGATCATATAGGTGTTAAAGTTAAAGGAGGGTCCCGACCCACATCCCTGTTCTACTGAAAAATTATCTTTTTTTTTTTCATGGTTCTGGACATGCTACAGAGCTGAAACTTCACATGTACACTTTTTAGACCCCCCCCCCCCCCCCCCCAGATCTGAAATCCAAAGTAAAAATCAAAAAATCGCTCTTTTTTTTTTTTTTTTTTAATTTTTTCAATAATTGGCTTTTTTTATCAAAAATGACAATTTTTAAGAACTTTTTTTTGTGTGATTAATAGTTAATGGGGCATGACCCAGAACCCTAGGCACTTTTTAGGGGCATTTATTGGGTTTTAGGGCTTCAAAATTGTGTTTTTTGATTACCGAAGTTCGGGTCCCATTGATTTCAATGGGGTTCTGAAATCCGGGCCGAACTTTTGGAAAATTCGGGTGTTCTGGTCGAACCGAACTTTTCAAAAGTTCGATCATCCTTACTGGCGAGGTGAAAAGAACCCAAGCTCCCCAGAACCTGTCCTGCCGCAGAGTTCGTACAGGTAGTCGTTAACTGCACGTTTCTGCTGGAGCAGCTTATCAAGCATATACAAGGTTGAGTTACATCGCGTCGGGCAGTCACAAATAAGACGCCTGACGGACAGGTTGTGTCGCCACTAAATGTCAGCTAGGCGAGCCATGGCTGTGTAAGATCTTCTGAAATGGGCAGAGATTTTCCTGGCCTGCCGCAAGACGTCCTGGACCCCAGGGTATTTGGCAAGGAATCGCTGCATGACCAAATTCAGGACATGTGCCATGCATGGCACGTGTGTAATTTTGCCCTGTTTCAGCGCGCTAAGCAGATTGCCACCGTTGTCGCACACCACTTTACCAACTGTCAAATTGAGCTGTGTCAGCCACTGATCTGACTGTGAACGCAAAGCTGAAACGAGTACAGGACCAATGTGGCTCTTGGCTTCCAGGCACAACAGACGCAGCACAGCATGGCAACGTCTCACCTGGCATGTGGAATAGGTTCTGGGGATCTTGGGCGGCGCAGCAGAAGAGACGGTAGCAGCAGAAAAGGAGGAGTCAGCCGAGGAGGAGAGGGAGGATGGAGTAGGAGGAGCAGAAGAAGAGGCAGGCCTGCATGCAATTTGTGGGGGTAAAACCAAATCTACACGGGTGCCACGGGTAACATGCTTGACGGTCGTCAGAAGGTTCACCCAGTTGGCAGTAAAAGTTATATACCTTCCCTGCCTGTGTTTGCTAGAGTATGTGTCTGTGGTCAGATGTAACTTGGCACCGACACTGTGTGCCAGAGATACATTCACTTGCCACTGAACATGGCCATACAGCTCTGGAATGCCCTTCTGCGAGAAGTATTTCCTGCCTGGGACCTTCCATTGTGGTGTTCCAATGGCTACAAATTTCCGAAAGGCCTCCGAGTCCACCAGTTGATATGGCAGTAGTTGGCGGGCTATCAGTTACGACATGCTAGCAGTCAACCATTGGGCAAGAGGGTTATCCGGCGTCATCATTTTTATATGCTCCAACATTTGGGCCACGGAAGCCCGCCTTTTTCCAGAACAACATGAGGACGGCATAATGGAAGGTGGAGTGGAGGACAATTGTGAGGAGAAGAAGAGGCTGGACGGTGAGAGCCTGGAGTGTGGCTTTGTGGGTTCTGATGGCGTTGCTCCCACTGGGCTCGGTGATGGGAGTCCAGGTGCCTTCTTAAGGCGGTCGTCCCTAGGTGAGTGTTGGGCTTACCACGACTTATGCTTTGACTGCAATGGCTGCAGATGGCAACACTATTGTCAACAGCGGACACATTAAAAAAAGTCCACACTGCGGAGCCATGTGCCGGCGTCCTGGGAGCGCCAGATGTGACCGTACATGGTTGATGGCTTGCTCCTGATACATTAGTCTGCTTTGTCCCTCCTGTGCAATGTAACTTCCGCCTGCTTCTCCTCCATATCTGCTGGTTCGTCTCTCCCTCTGAACTGCCCTCCTCTTCCTCTCTTGTGGGCACCCACGTGATGTCCATAGACACGTCATCATCAACGTCACCTTCCCCATCACTAACATTAGAGATCTCGGAGTAGGCAGCAACAGCAGGGACCAACCTCCTTGGGCTGATCTGGGTACTGTCGTCAGACTGCTGAGTGGTGGCTGTTGCTACCTCCTCTTCCTGATCTGATGCCAAGAATGGCTGCACATCGCAAATGTCTTGTGATGGATCGGAAAATAATTCCAGTGACTCAAGCGGAGGGTATATGGTGGTGGTGGTGTTGGTGGTGTCTTTGGGGGTGCACACAGCAGAGAGTGAAGAGGGTACAGATAGAGAGGATGAGGAGGGTGCAGAAGAGGAAGGCTGAGTGAGCCACTCAACCAAGTCTGGTGTGTCCTTTGACGTAATCGAACGCACCTTGTGAAACTTTACACTTTGGCTCCGGCCTACTGCGCCTGCCCTACCCCTACCAACCCTGCGTAAGGGCCTGCATCTTCCTCTGCCTGTCATTTTTTTAATTACCCTGTGACAAAAGTCTCTTGAGAAGCGCAGTATATGTGGAAAAAGGTATATAACACGCCGCTTCAATCTGTGGTATTGGGGGGGGGGGGGCACTGGTCTATCACACCAGTTGCAGTTAACGCAGCAAAAGAGGCAATATTGTTGCAGGACACAAATACACTTATAAAAGTATATTCAGATAACACCCCACTTCAATCTGTGGTATTGGGGGGCCACTGGTTTATCATACCAGTTGTAAAAAAAATTGGCCAGTAAGTTTGGCACTGTGTGTAGCAGAGTTAATGCAGCAAAAGAGGCAATATTGTTGCAGGACACAAATACACTTATAAAAGTATACTCAGATAACACCCCACTTCAATCTGTGGTATTGGGGGGCCACTGGTTTATCACACGAGTTGTACAAAAAATTGGCCAGTAAGTTTGGCACTGTGTGTAGCAGAGTTAACACAGCAAAAGAGGCAATATTTTTGAAGGACACAAATACACTTATAAAAGTATACTCAGATAACACCCCACTTCAATCTGTGGTATTGGGGGGGGGACTGGTCTATCACACCAGTTGTACAAAAAAATTGGCCGGTAAGTTTGGCACTGTGTGTAGCTGTAACGCTCCTGCGTTTTATGTATGATGTGGATTTACAGCTGCAGAAATATTCCACTTCAGTAGTCATGTAGAGAAACGCTGAGACACCAATCCCAACTCCCAAAGACTCATCATGTGTGGATGATCTCAATTCAGCAAGTAAATACACACAATCAATAAGATGTTCCTAGAGTGACTTATGTATATAGTAACACAGTGATGATAGGCTGAAGAGACAGGTTGGGTAGAGATGGTAGATGACAGACACTTGAAAGGAAATGTTCTTGAAAGTAAGATAGTAGCAGATGGGATGCAGATAGGTTAGCAATCATGTATGGTAGCAGATGATAGGGTAGCAGGTGAACATACAGAAGAGACCAACCCAGTGCAAGAGCAGATGGTAGTAGGCTCAAGAGCTAGCAATCTTAGATAATGCAGATGTAATAATAGTCCTTAGTATGCAGAGCTAGATAGTGTAAGCTTTAGTATGAAGGTTATAGAGGTTTCCCCTGTGGGGTACTTATCACTAGTAGCAATATAGCAGAGGAGAGGTTCGGCAAGAGCGGATGATCCGGTAGCGGGATACAGGGATCAGCGCAGCGGGGTTCCGACAGCGAGGTATGCTTGCAAGCATGAGAGCTTCAAGACAGGTTAGCATCAAGGCACAAAGCAGGTTGAACGAACACATGTGAGTGAGAGCTGGTGATTTAAATAGCTGTTCAGTCCGGCGCTCAGTGATGATGTCAGCACTCTTAAAGGGAAACACACCTATATGTGCTTCATCTATCTAGGTAGATGGAAAGCACCCGTAAATGATGTGATAGGAGGCACTGAGAGTGCCAGAACCTTACAGTACCCCCCCCCCCCGTAAGGCCGGCTCCGGAAGGCCTCTAAGGCTGGTTGTCGATATAAGAATCGGAAAAAGCTGGTTGCCGATACGAGAATCGGATAACTGGTTGTCGATACGAGAATTGGATAACACTGGTTGCCGATACGAGAATCGGATAATACTGGTTGCCGATACGAGAATCGGATAACACTGGTTGCCGATACGAGAATCGGATAATACTGGTTGCCGATACGAGAATCGGATAAGACTGGTTTCCGATACGAGAATCGGATAAGACTGGTTGCCGATATGAGAATCGGAAAAAAACTGGTTGCCGATGTGAGAATCGGAAGGACTGGTTGCCGATACGAGAATCGGATAAGACTGGTTGCCGATATGAAAATCGGAAAAAACTGGTTGCCGATGCGAGAATCGGATAAGATTGGTTGCCGATATGAGAATCGGAAAAAAAAAAACTGGTTGCCGATGTGAGAATCGGATCACTTGTTACCGATATGAGAATCGTATTAGGTTGGTAACCGATCTGAGAATCGGATCACTTGTTGCCGATATGAGAATCGGATCAGGTTGGTAACCGATGTGAGAATCGGATCACTTGTTGCCGATATGAGAATCGGATCAGGTTGGTAACCGATGTGAGAATCGGATCACTTGTTGCCGATATGAGCATCGGATCAGGTTGGTAACCGATGCGAGAATCGGATCACTTGTTGCCGATACGAGAATCGGATCAGGTTGGTAACCGATGTGAGAATCGGATCACTTGTTGCCGATATGAAAATCGGATCAGGTTGGTAACCGATCTGAGAATCGGATAGGACTTGTTGCCGATACGAGAATCGGATCACTTGTTGTTAGGGTGTCTGCTACATGAACCCCTCACTAGAATCGGACGCATAACCATCCGAAGTAGTCCTAGTAGTCCTAGCAACCAATGCTTCTTCAAACATCCTCAGATCCTTCCTACATACCACCGTGCCATTAGAAGCGCGTACGCAGTCAGAAGCAAGAATCTCAATGTTTTCATTGGAAGCTAGAAATGTACTTGCAAAAATAGGAGTATCTATACCAACATCTGCCAATTTCTGGGTGTCCTTTTCTGATATAGAACGGGGACAGGGCTGGCAACAGCCTTAGTCATTTCCAGGCTGTTTTTCAGGGAAGACCGTTCGGATTCGCCTGGCCTCCATTGGGAGAGCCTTAGGCCTATGGGGTCGGGTTGGGCAGGATGTAATGAAATGTCCCCCTTCTCCACAATAAAAACAAAGGCCACAGATTCTCCTGTGATCTTTTTTTTTTTGTAAGGACAACTTAGTATGTACGGCACTAATCTCCATAGGCTCCTCATCCATCTCTGTAGGATCAGGGTTCAAATGAGATGTGTCAGAGTGACAAGGCTGACTGTTTAAGGCAGGCTTGGACCATGACCAGGCAGGATCACCATATTCATTTGGTTTCCTTTTTTCCCTAGGTAGCCGGGGTCTGCGGTTACCTGGAGCAGGTTTAGGAGTAGATTTTTGGGAGGGGAGACACTGGGAGTGCATCGCAATTGCAAATGATTCCCAATTGTCTAGGATCGGACTTTTTTCTTGCAGTTTCTCGTATGCCCACGTTTTCATTTTGCCAGAAAGCAAATTAATGGCAGCATGCACTTTAATAAAGTCATTATGATAGGTCCTAGGCTTAAGGATAAATAGGAGCTCACAATCCATACGAAAAAAAAGAAAAGAGGAACGGGAACCATCAAACCTGTCTGGTAGAAGGACAAGAGGTTCTGGGGGTTGAGCAGCAGTAGGCTGTGTCAGTCTGGCCACCTGCTGCGTCAGAGCCTGATTGTCTTCTTTTAATTCAGTAAGTGCGTGTATAACGCAGTTACTTGTTGTGTTAACTGTGTCACCTGAGTGGTCATTTCTGCTGAATCCATTTTATCTGGTTCGTTCAATCTGTAACGCTCCTGCGTTTTATGTATGATGTGGATTTACAGCTGCAGAAATATTCCACTTCAGTAGTCATGTAGAGAAACGCTGAGACACCAATCCCAACTCCCAAAGACTCATCATGTGTGGATGATCTCAATTCAGCAAGTAAATACACACACTCAATAAGATGTTCCTAGAGTGACTTATGTATATAGTAACACAGTGATGATAGGCTGAAGAGACAGGTTGGGTAGAGATGGTAGATGACAGACACTTGAAAGGAAATGTTCTTGAAAGTAAGATAGTAGCAGATGGGATGCAGATAGGTTAGCAATCATGTATGGTAGCAGATGATAGGGTAGCAGGTGAACATACAGGAGAGACCAACCCAGTGCAAGAGCAGATGGTAGTAGGCTCAAGAGCTAGCAATCTTAGATAATGCAGATGTAATAATAGTCCTTAGTATGCAGAGCTAGATATTGTAAGCTTTAGTATGAAGGTTATAGAGGTTTCCCCTGTGGGGTACTTATCACTAGTAGCAATGTAGCAGAGGAGAGGTTCGGCAAGAGCGGATGATCCGGTAGCGGGATACAGGGATCAGCGCAGCGTGGTTCCGACAGCGAGGTATGCTTGCAAGCATGAGAGCTTCAAGACAGGTTAGCATCAAGGCACAAAGCAGGTTGAACGAACACATGTGAGTAAAAGCTGGTGATTTAAATAGCTGTTCAGTCCGGCGCTCAGTGATGATGTCAGCACTCTTAAAGGGAAACACACCTATATGTGCTTCATCTATCTAGGTAGATGGAAAGCACCCGGAAATGATGTGATAGGAGGCACTGAGAGTGCCAGAACCTTACAGTAGCAGAGTTAACGCAGCAAAAGAGGCAATATTGTTGCAGGACACAAATACACTTATAAAAGTATACTCAGATAACACCCCACTTCAATCTGTGGTATTGGGGGGCCACTAGTCTATCACACCAGTTGTACAAAAAAATGGCCAGTAAGTTTGGCACTGTGTGTAGCAGAGTTAACGCAGCAAAAGAGGCAATATTTTTGAAGGATACAAATACACTTATAAAAGTATACTCAGATAACACCCCACTTCAATCTGTTGTTTAGGGGGGCACTGGTCTATCCCACCAGTTATAATACTTTTTTAAAAGTGCTTTTGTCACTGTTTGTAGTTGTAGTATTGCTGAAGAAACACTCACCACACCAGTCACAATGCTGCACAGTGCACAATACAAATCCACTATAATATGCTTTCTATATTAGAAAGTATATTATAAGTGTATTACACATCTATATAGTGCACTGCACACCAAAGAATAGTACACCTATACCAAATACCAGTCCTTAAGGACTTTTGTGGACCTTAACAGAGCGATTTGTGTCACTCACAATCTGTCCCTGGTTCACACAGCCAACCTCTGCCTACACTGTCAAAAGAGACAGTACACCTATACCAAATACCAGCCCTTAAAAGGACTTTTGTGGACCTTAACAGAGCGATTTGTGTCACTCACAATCTGTCCCTGGTGCACACAGCCAACCTCTCCCTACACTGACAAAAATCAGAATGTGAAATGGCCGCCAGGTCAGGTCTATTTATAAGGTAGGGGGTATGTCCATGTGCTGAAATGTCTCAATTGGCTGTCCTGTTCCGCCTGATGGCTGTGTAATGTGTCAAAGTTCTCCCCAATGTAAACTAATATGGCCGCCGTGAGCAACGCCATATATTCGCAAAATCGGCAAGCTGCAAATGAGCAAAGTTCGTCGCGAACCGACCGCCAGGCGAACCACAAGGCCTAACAGCAAATTTACACTGTTATACAAGCTGTACACTTACTAAGTGTAATTTCTTTAGTGTTGTCACATGAAAAGATATAATAAAATATTTACAAAAATGTGAGATGTTCTCCATTTTGTGGGATACTGTAGATGCAAGTAAGGTGGGGCTGTAAAGGGGACTGGGGTGCAAGGAAGGGGGGCTGTCATGTGCACTGGGGTGCAAGGAAGGAGGGCTGTGAAGTGGACTAGAGTGCAGGTAAAGAGGAGCTGTAAAGGGGACTGTGGTGCAAAAAATGGGAGGCTGTGATGGGGACCTGGATACAAGGAGGGGAGCTGTAAAAGGGACTGGGATTTAAGTAAAGGGGGCTGTGAGTGTGACTGGGATGAAAGTAAAAGGGCCTGTAAAGGGGACTGGAATGCAAGGAAGGAGGGCTGTGAAGGGGACTGTAATACAAGGAAGGGTGATCTGAGGGGGACTGAGATGCAAGTAAAGGGGTGCTGCAAAGGGGACTGAGGTGCAAGGAAGGGGGGCTGTGAAGTGGACAGGGATGCAAGGAAGGGGGAGCTGATATAATGGGTGGAGGTCTCTGATGAAAGGTGGGAATGGTTTGATGTGAAGGGGGACAGAGGACATTTAGGTAAAGGAAGCGCAGTGATGTAAAGGGGGATGTAATGTACAATGGGGGGACTTGGATGCAAAGGGAGCTGTGATGTAAAGCAGACACTGAAATGTAAAGGGGCTGTATTCTAAAGGTTGTGCTCTGATGTAAAGGGAGCTGCTGTAATTTAAAGGGGGGAACTGTAATGTAAATGGGGGCTGTATTGTAAAGGGGTGTTCTGTGATGTAAAGAGGGGGTTCTGAAATGTAAAAGGGGCCACTGTAGTGTAAAGAGGGGGCTGATGATGCTGAGGTAAAAGGGGAAACTGTAATGTGAAGGGGAGGGGCTGTGATGTGAAGAAACTGAGTCATGGCACAAACATGAGACTCGGACCTCTGCAGGATGAACATTTTAATGGCTGGACCTCTGGGAATTTTAATTCAATACCTCTGTCCTAGAGTCCATGTCAAGGGAAAGGACAAGTTTACCTTTCATAACACGTTACATGTTACACCTGTATTCAGAGTTCTGTGAATTAGAGAACTACAACTACCATCAACAATTGCAGCTGATGGCAGGTACATTTCTACCTGCAAAAAGATGAACTTAGTCTTTAATCAACACATATTGATGCTGCTAAATTTGGTCTGGGCATCTAGGCTTCAGTGACCTCTGATACATGCTTCTTTTTGCAGGATGCTCAGTGAAATATGATAGTGTTACGTGAAAAAAGGAAAGGTAAAGTCACACGAAACTCTGATCCCCCCCCCCTCCCTAAACACCTACCTGACATCACTCCAGATCCAGTGCTGTCCCCACTGGGAGCTCCGCTCTGCTCTCTTACTGAATTCATGAGCTTTACTGAGAGCAGTGGGAGCCATTGACTCCTGCTGCTATCAGTTAAATCCATTGAGAAGGGAGTGGGAGGGGGTGGGGCCAAGCCGCACTGTGTATTTTTATGGAAGCACACAGCCTGGCTTTAAAGCGCACCTGCACAACTGCCCCCATAGCCAGCGGCTTGCTATGGGGGCACTCGGAGAAAAGGAGGAGTCTAGAGTGCAAGTGGGGGGACCCCAGAAGAGGACTTTGGGGGGCTGCTCTGTGCAATAGTATTCCAAGCCTCCAAATTCAGTTTTTTTTTTTTTCTTGCTGCTGTAATCCAACTTCCTGTAAGAGGATGGCTATGTTTGTTCTCCATGATCACGCTGTATGTAGCCAAATTGGCTATCTCTTGAGATGGACTAAGGACTATGGGCTACCAATGTGAACTGCTCAAAACAGATAGAAGTGAGGGGAAAAGAAGAGGTTTTGGAGCTCAAGAGGGCATTACCAGGAGGCAGAAAAACACAGCAAGAATTGTTTTTATGAAAAATAGAATACAAGGCCATTAAGACCTGGTTCACACTGGTGCAAAATGGAAAACGCACAAGATTCGCTGGGTTGCCTCACATTGCATCGCACTGCATAGCAATCGCATGGCGTTCATGTGCTCTGCTGCGAGTGTCAATGTTAGAACAACGACACCCCGAAACAGATTGCAAAATGCAGTGTGATTGCCAGAATCGTATCCCATGGCTGAGAACACCTATGCGATGTGATTCAGGTTCAGGAAAATAAAGGCTCCTGCATACATTACAAAATGTATGGCTCAAATCGCATTGCACTTATCTCGCATGTGATGTGCACAAGAATGTGGTGCGATTCCTGAGTGTGAATCACATGCATTGTCTGCAACGCACAAGTGTGAACCCAGGCTAAGTACTTGACTTGTATGAGATACTTTTAGAGAACAAGGATATGGTTAAGGGTCACTTTGTTATGTAAATATACCTGATATAATATAAAATAATAATTAGCACAATATTAATCCTCTAAAAGGAAATTTTTAAAAGTTTCTTAAAGTGAATTCTTTTCAACCAGTGTGAAAAAACAAACCTCATTTGCTTTCTTCTTGAAGCATTAAAATTTTACAAGGCTTTAAATGACGGTAATGATGGGATGAATTCCATTATTTCTCTTTCTGAGTTGCTCTGAGAAACCACTCAGCTCAGGATAAAGTCACTACAGGCTGAAGTTCAGGAAGTCTGGAGGAGGGGCGATTTACTATGCAGCTATAAGCTTCTTTGTTGAAGAGGAACCAACATCTGCACATCTGCACAGAAATACACATCGCATTTCCCCGGAGTAACTTTCCTGTCCACTACAAAAAAACTCCACTGAAATAGGAGAAACGCCGGCAGCGCTGAGATTTCCAGGGAATCACAAAGGAGCAAGACGCACCACCATGGAATTTTTTGTATTCCTCAGTGCAATATTGACTAGACTTCTCTTCTTTCTTCACTCATTAGTTGGAGTTTGGAGAGTCACTGAAATCAAACATGACCCTTTGTACTGGCTGCTGGCTCTGTTGAACATTTTACTATGCATTGAAACTGTGCTGACTTTGAAACTTAAGAAAGGAAGAGGGCTTAAATGGTAAGCATCTACATATGTTTGATTTTTTTTTTTTTTTTAAGATGAGAGCTAATGCATTTCTTGCTGAACTTGCTGCCTGTAAGCCGCTGATTGCATCTTAATGGTACCTGGTTGTATTTTATCATCGCATCCTGGTGGATCTGTAATGTATTACTTAGCAATGTACTTTAGGCTGTACCATGGAGTGTAATGAACACATGTACCATAGTGTATGGATATCTTTTACAGTATGCAGTAGTGACTTTTCATGGCAACTTACAGTATGAGTCACTGCTATCTCTCTACCATCTATAGTGACTTAGAAGTGACTAATACACAGAATATAATAAATGTAGTATTGTGCTAACTGTATGTGGGCAGTATTTGGAATTATAGTATTCAGTATATGAATTATTTTTTTTATATTTTTGGTAACTAAAAAAATAAATGTACCTTTATTTATATTTTCAGCACATGCAGTAAAATATATTTACTTATTTTGGTAATTATTTAGCAGTGGAAACTATTTATCCAGTACTTTACTTATTTTCCAAATAAAATATTCCCATCGCACACATTTCTGGGGCAGGGACAAACTATGCAATCATTTCACACAGGTGATTCTTTTCCCTTGCACCCTTTTAGGCTGGGTTCCCACTGATGCGGTCGCAGGTCACAGCAGGGGGTCCAGTGCGTCCCTGTTCACCGATTCACGTGCAAATCAGGTCCGAATTTTTGCCTGCATTTGTACCAGAAACGGAACCAAAGATGCACAGGACCCTTTTCCAATGTGGACCGCGGCCATTCCGGAGCTGTGTGAACCGGCTCCATTGAGAGTTGGTCACACTCTCCTGTCATGCGAATTGGATGCGGGAAGAACCGCATCCAATTGGCATCATTGTGAACCCAGCCTTAGTATTTGAGTTTGCCCAGACTCCATCACTGTCAGCATTATTGTGGCTTAGAGGTTGGCACTTATGCCTTGCTGCTCTGGGGTCCTTGGCCTGATTCCCAATCAGGACACTATCAGCATGAAGTTTACATGTGCTTGCTTGGGTTTCCTTCCAAACTTCAAAGACATGCTGGTAGGCTAACTGGCTGTTGTCTAAATTGGCCCTAGTATGTGTGTGTGCATGCATGTGATATAGGGACCTTGGGTGGTGAACTCTTTGAGGGCAGGGACTCGTGTGAATGTTCCAAACAAACAAACAACCTCCTGCGCTTTATTCTTTTCGCTACCAGAGCCATTTTTTGCAATTTTTTACACACAAGTTTAAAAAAATAATTTTAGGCCTGAAGGTTACATAAACACACAAAACATGATATATTTTCTCAAAGCAGACACCCTAGAGAATGAAATAATGGTAGTTCCAATTTTGTATGTCATTGATATTACCGCAAAGGTCTAGAAAATGCAAATTTTCAGTAAAAAAAACTCATTAAATGTTAATTTTAGGGCAAACAAGCGCAATAAACTTCCAAAATTTTTGGTAAAATATAAAAGATGAGGCTGCACCAAGTAAATAGATACCCAACATGTCGAACCTTAAATTTGTGTGCTCCTGTGTAATGGCAACAAACTTCAGTACCCTATATAAACTTCAAAAGTCCCCTAAAGGTTATCAATTTTGTGTTACGGAGGAGGTCTTGTGCTAGAAGTATTGCTCTCACTCCATCGTGTGCGGCGATATGCAACATGTATATTGCAAGTAACATTTTCATGCATAGGCTCCCCCAACACATGCGTTTATGTTCATATGTGCGTGTATGTGGAAAAACTTTTTTTTTTATGTGCTTGGATGTAACTTTATCTTTTTGCAAAAAATTATAATTTTTATTGATTGGGCTCCATTGAATGTATTGCAATGCAGATATGCGCCGGTACCTGGGATGTGTGGAAGCAAATGGGGGTGAGGGGCAGCTCAGCTGCCTGAATGCATCCACCTGACAGGCAGGAGTCTGCCTGTCAGTTATACACACACAATCCTGATAGCTGCAGCCACCAGATTGATTGTGAAACCCCCGCTGTCAGGTCCGTGCGACGACTTGGCAGCGAAAGGGTTAAAGTGGTTCTCAGATGTTGCAGGCTCTCAGTACTAAACTCCCATCCTGGCTTGCATGGATGGGCCATGCTTTGCTGCCCTCTGGAGACTGGGGTAGTCTGGACAAACTGCAAACAGAAAAACAAACAAAGGGTGCGTCAGCCTAATGCATTATCCTCAAATATCCTTTATTGATAAAATTAAGTGATAAGAAACTATTATAAGTACAAATTGTCAGATTACATCCAGCTTCAGACCCTTGGTACATCACATTACATTGAGGAACAATATAGGTCCAAAAGGCTGACAGGTTTCAAGGGACTTGCTCTCTTTCTCAGAGCTAACTGGGGAAGAGAGCAAATCCCTTGAAATGCATTAGTCTTTCGGACCTTTATAAGGAGCATCAGGTTTTCTTATCTGGGGCCATTGTGGTAACTTGGGAGGCTAGAAATGTGAGAGCTATCATTACTGATTGTTATTAAAAGTGTTGGCTCCTGAGCTGTGATCCTGATCCCATCTTCATGGAGCTGAAAACAAATTTAAAACAGTAGTTCAGATTGTCTAGATGGCTGCTTGCTTGCTTCAGGTTAGTGACCCACTAGGTAGTACTAGTAAAGTCAGGATCAGATTGACAATGATAGATGTAAAAATCCAAAATTTTACAGTTGTTATCGGTATAGGTCATAGGTAATCTTCCAATACAGGCACCTGTTCTGGTGACAATTGTCAAGTTTTGGCTATAGATACTGTACACTTTAGTTGTCTATAGTTGGTAAGTATACAATAGCACAAAATCACTACTGAATCTCAACATTGGTTGAAACCTTTAGACACTGGATCATAATCTAGTCCAATCCATAATCTAGAAAATTACTTTACCCCCCCCCCCCCCCCCACCAAAAAGTATATATTTTCTGAAAGTAGAGACCATGGAAAATAAAATGGTGATTATTGTAATTTTTTGATGTTGCACAGTATTTGTGCAGTTATTTATCAAACTCATGTTTTCAGAAAAAAATACACTAAAAGTAATTTTAGTGCAAATAAACACAATATTATACCTATTTGTTGGTACCCTATAAAAGGTTAGGTTGAGTAAAATGGCCCCAAAATTATTGCTCTCACTCCAACGACCTCATGTGTGGCGCAATTGATGTTTACATGCAAATGCTCGCCCTTTGCTGTGCTTTTTTATGGCATGTACTGTACATGGGGGTGACTGGGCATATTATAATTTTTTTTATTATTTTTATTTATTTTATAATTTTTTTCACTATATTTTTTTAGCTTTATTGCATGTGATAACATGGGCAGGTGACAAGTAGTGATGAGCTCTGTGTTTTGTTCGCAGAACACATGAACAAATGGGGCACTCAGCGGGAAGTTTGCCTGCCGATGAGCGCCCCATAATGCACTGTGCTGTTGCAGTGCATTGATTGCTGATGATTGGCCAAAGCATGCACCTGACCTGTATGCTTTGGCCAATCACAGTACAATGTCCGGTCAGAGCCATGATTGGCCAAAGGCAGGGTGTCTTTGGCCAATCAGGGGTCAGGGGCTAAGTCCACACCCCACACTATATAAGGCTGCTGCTTACACAGCATATAGTGTGTTATAATAGAGATTAGGCAGGTAGTTAGTTGATAGTGTGTTCAGTCAGATTAGTGCAGTCAAGAAACAAACAAAGATAAAATTCCCAGTTCAATTTGCCAACCAGTCTGCTTACCAACCAAATTGGCCTGTCTAACAGTTTGCGTCAATACAGATTAGTGTAGTGTACAGGCATACTCCACTTTTAAAATGTTTGGGTATGTTGTAGTCCTGTGTCCCCTCTCCATGCTGCCCAAGTTTTGTGTTCCTGTCACTTATAGTTCAGGAGCAGTGCCATGCCAAGCTGACCAAGATTTCCCATAAACACCAATGTTAAAGACAGGGAGCAGTGCCATGCCAAGCTAACCAAGATTTCCCATGGACACCAATATTAAAGACAGGGAGCAATGCCATGTCCAGCTGACCAAGATTTACCATAGACGCCAATGAGCACTGAAAGCTGAAAATTGGTCAGGGCAGGAAGGGGGTGAAAGTACCCTGTATTTAGGTGGTTAAGGGGAACCCTATGACAGAATTTTGAAAAAATAAAAAAAAAAGGCAAGGAATTTTTCATTTTTATTGTTTCACTTTAAGCGTCATTAAAATCACTGCTCCTGTAAAAATAATTGTTTTTTAAAAACATTTTTTGCATTGATACATGTCCTCCTGGGCAGTACCCAGGTCTCATACACTTTTTATGGCAATAATTTTCAAATAAGCCTTTAAAATGTGGACTTTTGATTTTTAATGTTCGTGTCCCATAGACTTTGATAGAGTTTGCATGTTCGCTAGAACTTTTTCCCTGTTCGAGGTGTTCTGGTGCAAACTGAACAGGGGGGTGTTTGGCCCATCACTAGTGACAAGTCTTCTTTATGAAGACATTGGAGGTCCTAATTAATTTTCTCTGGAAGCCCTTCACCAGCTCTTAAAGTCGGTACCAAGCTCAGAGCTACAGTGGCAGCTGTAAGCTTGATTTAACCACTTGATACCATTACATTTATTACATGTATATACATACCTTGGTAGACAAGTGGCTAAACTGATTCTAATGGTTTTCTTTTTTTTATAACAAATTGCTCTGTGCAATGGTTTTGCACAGAGCAGCCCCGATTCTCTTCTTTTTGGGTCTCCTGCCAGCTGTAGCCTCCTGCTTTGGGGGCACTCAAGCAGGCTCACTCCTGAGCTGAACTCCTGTGGATTGACATTGTCCATTCACACATAGAGCATAGCTCAGCCCCACTTTCTGTTCTCTCCCCATTGACTCACTGGCTGTGATTGACAGAGGAAACAGAGTCCCAGGGGAGCTGCTGCTCTGAGGCACATCGCTGTGTCGAGATGGGGCTCAGGTAAGTATAAGGGGAGCTTGGGGGGGGGGAGCTGCACCCATAAGTTTTTTTAACTTAATGCATAAAATGCTTTAAAGGGGTTGTAATTAAAATAAGATAAAAAGCCTTCTGTGTGCATCATAGAATGCTTTAAAGGGGTTGTAATTAAGATAAGACAAAAAGCCTTCTGTGTGCATCAGCTGCCCTTAGCCCCTCTCAGAGATGTATAGTAACTAAGTAGAACTACTTCACTACTGTACTTAAGTACCGAAAGGTGGTATCTGTACTTTCCTAGAGTAGAATTTTTTTCTCCTACTTCCACTTTTACTTCACTACATTTTTTCGATGATTTTAATACTTCTACTCTGATATTTTTTTTTGTGCTGCATAGTTACTCGTTACTATTATAAAAATTACCACTGCCAGAACAGTAGATGGCAGATTTCATGAAGCTCAAAACGTGTGTATTATCAGCGCATACGAAAATAAAAGTTACTGTATGTATAAATAAAAGCTGAATTTGAATTAATAAAAAACAATATGATGTTCAAACTTTTGACTTCTTTCTTTAATAACTACATAACACAGTACTTGTACTTTTACTTTCCGTACATGAGTAGCAATTTTTTTTTTCAAAACTACTGGTACTTTTACTTTCAGTACTTGAGTAGCAAAATTTTTAAAAAAACTACTTGCAATACTTAAGTACAAAAAATGTTGAATACTTTAGTACTTCTACTCAAGTCACTTTTTCATTGAGCACTTCCACTTCTACTCAAGTCACTTTTTGATCGAGCACTTGTACTTTTACTCAAGTATGGGTTTCGAGTACTTTATACAACTCTGGCCCCTCTAATACTTACCTGAGCCCCCTCTCTATCCAGTGATGTCCACGAGTGCCTCATCCGTCTGGGACTCTCTCTTTTGATTGGCTGAGAAACAACAGCAAAGTCATTGGCTCCTGCTGATGTCAATCAAACTCAGTTAGCCAATCAGGAGAAAGGGGGAGCGGGGCTGAATGGCAGCTCTGTGTCTAAATGGATACACAAAGCTGCAGCTCGGCTCGGGTGCCCCCATAGCAAGCTGCTGCTGCTACTTGCAGGAAAACAGGCCTCAAAATTGCATCATCCACACATATATAGATGTGAACCTTGCCTAAGACAAAGCATTTTATTTTAGATAGTTGTGGCAAAGGTTAGATTGTCAGGAGATTTTTGCTGTCTATGTCCTAAATAGTACAAAGTAAGGGTACAATTCTAAAACAGGTACAGACAGTAGTGAAAACACCCAAATGGAGTTACAGACAAAAGTGAAAACCTGAAAGAAAGTTTTACCTTTTCCCCAAACTATCCAGAGCTTAAAAAATTGTGAATTTTAGGTTTTAATTGCTCTGTTTGTGCTTGGAAAGTTGAAGTTTAATTGGTTGCTATGGGCAATATATTCACTTTTATAGATGAACCACTTTTGTGGACCTGAAATATTCATACTGTTTGAATTAGTAACAAATAGTTCTATTCATTTACTTGCCAGTATTACAGAATGTCTTCCAGATGCTGCCTAAATGCAGACCATTCACTAAAAAGCAATGTTTGCTTATTACATTAGGCTTTCCACCTTCATTCTACAATGCTGCATGAATAAAAAACCCAGTAGTGGAGAAAAGTTAGAAAATATACTAAACCTCTATTGAGCTTCCCAACTGCAGAGGATGATGTCACAATTTTTCCTTCATGATCCTTGCAACAAGACACTCCCGCACTGTTCAAGATTCCAGAAACTCATTGTTCCCAGGATACTGCCGGATGGTCCATGATGTAAAAGGACCCTACTCTTACCTAGTTGCAGTGGGTGAAAGGTAAGTATATTTTATAACATTTTAGTTTACAGCTATCATGAATCATTTTCTAATTGAGGTGGGAGGCCTAATGTAATAAGCTTGCTTTTAGTGCAAGGTCCGCTTTCAAGAGGATATCTCCCTATTCTCTTAAAAAAAGGCCTTGCAATAAAAAGCAATGAAAATTATGTTTTAGTTGCTTTGTTGCCGACTATTTACGTCGGCAGTAAGCCCCTCACAGGCAAAGCGACGTAGGGCTACGTCGCTAGCCTGTAAGGGTTTTGGGAGCGAGCGCCCGCCGCCGGATGCGCGCTCCCGCTCGGTCACGGACCCCCCCCCGTCCGCCGGGCACTCGCGATCATCCGTGACAGCGGGAAAAAGGCAGGCGGCTAGTGTAAACAAAGCCGCCTGTCAGTCTCCCCTGTGTAAGAATGGTGATCAAACGGTTCTACTATGTAGGACCGTTGATCACTGTTCTTACACATCAAGCCACAGCTAATCACAGTAAGAATCACGCCCCTAGGGACCCACTTAACCCCTCCCTCTCAAAAAAAAATTAACCCCTTCACTGCCAGTGTCCTTTTTACAGTAACAGTGCATATGTATAGCACTAATTACTGTAGTAATGTCACTGGTAACCCCAAAAGTGTAAAAAATGTCAGTCAAGGGTCCGTTCTGTCCGCCCCAATGTCGCAGTCCCGCAAAAAAAATCGCAGATCGCCGCCATTACGCGTTAAAAAAAAAACAACAGAAATTACAAAAATCTTTCCCTTTGTTAGTAAACGCAATAACTTTTGCGCAAACCAATCAAAATACACTTTTTGCGATTTTTTTTACCAAACATATGGTAAAAAAAAAAAAAATTGGCCTAAAATGTTAAAAAATTTAGATTTTTATATTTTTTTGGGGGAATTTCATATAAAAAAATGTGAAAAATATTGTTATTTTTGCAAAATTGACGCTCTTTTTTTGTTTATAGCGCATGATCCAAAAATCACACAGATGATAAAATACCACCAAAAGAAAGCTCTGTTTGTGGGGAAAAAAGGACGCCAAATTCGTTTAGGTACAGCGTTGCATGACCGCGCAATTGTCCGTTAAAGTCACGCAGTGCCGAATCGCAAAATAGGCCCTGGTCAGGAAGGGGGTAAAATCTTCCGGGGCTTAAGTGGTTGAGGAGACACTGTCACCTTGCTAATGCAGCACACAAACACAGTGTCTTTGCAAAGATAACTGTTCACCTCACATTTTTAACCTTGTCTGTGCTCCCCACTGTTCCTTCCTCCGCTACTGCCATCGACCTTACCCAAAGCGACCTTTTCATCTGTGACAGTGTGTGGGCCTAGCATCAATCACAATCAATTACAGTAAACAATAGACTGGCAAACCAAATAATTGCTAGAACTTACAATACATACACTATATTGGCAAAAGTATTGGGAGGCCAGTCAAATTCCTCTACCCCGAATTCGCTCATCCATGTCTTTATGGACCTTGCTTTGTGCACTGGTGCACAGTCATGTTGGAAAAGGAAGGGGCCACCCCCAAACTGTTCCCACAAAGTTGGGAGCATGAAATTGTCTAAAATGTTTTGGTATGCTGATGCTATAAAAGTTCCCTTCACTGGAACTAATGGCCAAGCCCAACCACTAAAAAACAACACCACCCCAAAATTGGAGGTTCTTTCACAAAGCCATCTATACCTCCAAATTGCAGGTCCCAAATGAGGACTTATAAATCCTGAGGACACTGTAAATCAGTCCTCTCCACATGGACTACCCCTGGAACACCTCATCCTGCATGGGTGAGAAGAACCCCAGTGTACTCAAACTGCATACAATCATCCCCCTTCAAGGTACCACAACCCAAACAGTGGGAGAATAAATCTGTAATCCAGGACACATCCCCAGCATCCTGTACATATCCTTCCCATACCAATGTTGAGATCTCACTGTGGGCCATCCTACATCATACCCTAGAGAGGGCATCCATATTCTGGTGTGGCATTTCCAGCCTATGTTCTACCATGAATTTGAATTCTTGTAATGCCAGAAACTATCTGGTTACCCTGGCATTTGTGTGTTTGTTCTGCCTCATCCAGATCAGTGGGGCATGATACAACACCAGACGAAACTTCCTGCCAAAAAGAAAATAGCATAGTGGTTCTAGAGCCATTTGATGGGCTGTTCCGCTTCACTATGGCGTAATATCTCTCAGTGGCTGTCAACTTTCCGCTAAGAAAGATTATGTGAGGTTCCTCTTTATTGACCTCTTGAGACAGAACAACTCCTGAAACCTCACTAAATGCATCCATTTGAACAATAGAATCTTTCCAAAAATCCAGAGCAATCAGCATACTGGCATAAGGCTGTTTTAAGCTCCCGGAAAGCCTCCTCGGTCTTGTCATTCCACTTGACCATGACTGACTTATTACCCTTCGTGAAGTCAGTCAGTGGTGCATCAATAGTTAGGGACAAACCAATGCTAATACCGCACCCTGCCTAAAAAAGCCCTGACCTTTTTCTTGGTGAAGGGGCAGGGCCAAATCCAAAAAGCCTCTTGATTACAATGTACTCCAGGTACTTGGTACTCTACATAAATGGGTAGGGGTACACAGGAAGCTTATTAAAGGTGGGTGCAACAAACATAGCGTCCCCCGACACTTTCTGCTACATCATAATAAGGACTTTAAGAGTTTGGAAGTTATGGTGATCAAATATATCTCTGGTAAGACATTGACAGAGAACGAGAAGTTCGCTCTACTTTGCAAGCATGAAGCTTTTTGGATTTTTAAGTTAAACACGTTGTCCCCTAATGGGTTAAATGAAGAAATAGAAATGCATAACTTTACATAGACTCTTTGCTGCTGGTTGACGGTCCCTTACATATGCAAACTACAAGAAAGAGGGACGAAAGACTAGTAGGAACCAGTAGTGGTCCTTAAAGTGTATTTTTTTGTTTTTGCATTTTTTGCATTTTTTGCATTTTTCAGTTTTAATTAAAATTCTATGATAATTATGGTAGTATGTGATTACGTATACTACCATTGTTTTAAAATGTATCTCCTTCATACATGTTCTTTTGTATCAATCACAACTGGCCATAAATCATGTTCAAATAACCTTAAAGATATGCAATCTGCATGGTTGTTTTTATATATCTTAAACTGTGTCCTTATATTCAGTTGCAATCTGCATTGTTATTTTTCTGTTTATATATCTTAACTGTTTCTTTACATTGATTTTACTGGGGTATTTTTAATGGGCCAAACGTCTCCTGTGTTGCAGATGAAGTTGTTCACGGCAGATGAGCACCAATTACATTCCACCCCCTGGCGTTTGTCTCGGCCGTTCCCGTCCCCTTTTTGCCATAAAATGTCTGGTTGGTCCATCCCATGACATGATTTGACAAGGCGCAGGCACACAAAACATGTTGTCATGGTGATGGGACCATTCAGAATTGGCTTGCCCTCCACCAACCACACTGCTCCTACTGCTTAGGCCTGTCTTGCTGGCGCGGTGAGTAACGTCATTACCGGCCACCTCCCCACAGAAGCTGTCATCCGGTTCCCATCCACGGGCCTCCGGACGCCGCAACAGCTCCCTCATCCGCCTTCCTCACCTGCCGTATTGCCACTCGCACTCCCAGGGAGATGCAGTGGCTTTCTGTACGGAGCTCTAGCTTAGGTTTTGACATATAATCACCTCCCCATGGACACCTTCATCTGTTGGGCAAGTAGACAGGCGCAGCCACAGTGTGTTGTCCTTCCATCCAGTTGGTGTTTCAGTGTTATAATAGCCCTGTTTCTTAGTTTTTTCTGTGTTTTAATGTCTATCTGTGGTGGGCTCCTCTTGCAGGAGACATTGAGCCTAGATAAGGCCCCAGGAGTGACACTGCCATCACTTTTGTGACAAAGCACAACATGTTTTCATTCTTTCAGCCAGAGCAGAAATCTGGGACACTAGGGTGGTTGCTCCCTGATTCTCCTGTTGGTTTCTAGGTTTTGCGATGGCTTTGCTTTGGGCATTGGTGGGGCTTCTAGCAGGTCTTCCACTACTGTATAATGCCCCTCCATATCCACCACGCAGTCCTTCATCAGGGGTTCTCTTTAGCTGACCCAGCGTTGAAGCTCACTAGGAAGCGCCTGAAGATAGTGGTCCATGATAACCCATTTCATAACCTGGGGGACCTTTGGCCTCACCAATTAGTCCCTGGTGAAACACCAAAAAAATCCTGACCTGATCTAACAATTCTCCTTTCTCCTTATACATAACTAAAAGAAAAAGTTTCTCACTGGGAAACAATTTAGGTACAGCTTCAAAAGATGCTTCATGTGGAAATGGCTACTTCTGAAATTTTCTGCGTTTATAATGCAGTAGAAGATTACTTTCTGCTCTTCAAGCATAATCCCCACTGCCTTCTAGCAATTGTACAGCAGACCAGGACAAAGCTATTCAGTATTCCAGGGTGACAGGTTTAGTAGATATTTGTATTTTACAATCCTAGCTGAAAAAACAATACAAATTCTCAAAAAATTATATTTAGAGATCTATAAAGCTCTATCATTCGCATTGATACAGTATATGCATTCACTCACAAATTCAACAAAGGGAATGAAAAATGGAAGATGCCATTTCTGATCTCTCTTTCTGATAATTTTAGATGCCTAGCTGTCATGCTTACTCTCTTGCTAAGTTCGTTTTTTTTTCTGATTTTTCTGATCCGCCTAGTTGTTCTAAGTCAGTGACTAATTAACTATTCAAGGAGGAGCAACATAAGAGTCAGGGATTCGCAACATTATGTATTGCTCTCATGACAGGTTTACTAAAATAAGAATGCCCCTTTTATGGTAAATGAAATACACACAAAAAACACCCCCTACAAAATAAAGAGACTGTGTGCCAACTCAATAATTGCACTTTAGTATAGTTACTGGGCTCCAAGATCTCCTCTTCCTCTTTACCTCTAAATGCCCTCCTTGGTTACAGTTTAACCATTTTCAGACCATAATATATATATATATATATATATATATATATATATACACAGTGCTTTGCGAAAGTATTCGGCCCCCTTGAACTTTGCGACCTTTTGCCACATTTCAGGCTCCAAACATAAAGATATAAAACTGTCATTTTTTGTAAAGAATCAACAACAAGTGAGACACAATCATGAAGTGGAACAAAATTTATTGGATATTTCAAACTTTTTTAACAAATAAAAAACTGAAAAATTGGGCGTGAAAAATCATTCAGCCCCCTTAAGTTAAAACTTTGTAGCGCCACCTTTTGCTGCAATTACAGCTGTAAGTCGCTTGGGGTATGTCTCTATCAGTTTTGCACATCGAGAGACTGAAATTTTTGCCCATTCCTTCTTGCAAAAAAGCTCAAGCTCAGTGAGGTTGGATGGAGAGCGTTTGTGAACAGCAGTTTTCAGTTCTTTCCACAGATTCTTGATTGGATTCAGGTTTGGACTTTGACTTGGCCATTCTAACACCTGGATATGTTTATTTGTGAACCATTCCATTGTAGATTTTGCATTATGTTTTGGATCATTGTCTTGTTGGAAGACAAATCTCCATCCCAGTCTCAGTTTTTTTGCAGACTCCATCAGGTTTTCTTCCAGAATGGTCTTGTATTTGGCTCCATCCATCTTCCCATCAATTTTAACCATCTTCCCTGTCCCTGCTGAAGAAAAGCAGGCCCAAACCATGATGCTGCCACCACCATGTTTGACAGTGGGGATGGTGTGTTCAGGGTGATGAGCTGTGTTGCTTTTACGCCAAACATAACGTTTTGCATTGTTGCCAAAAAGTTCGATTTTGGTTTCATCTGACCAGAGCACCTTCTTCCTCATGTTTGGTGTGTCTCCCAGGTGGCTTGTGGCAAACTTTAAACTACACTTTTTATGGATATCTTTAAGAAATGGCTTTCTTCTTGCCACTCTTCCATAAAGGCCAGATTTGTGCAGTATACGACTGATTGTTGTCCTATGGACAGAGTCTCCCACCTCAGCTGTAGATCTCTGCAGTTCATCCAGAGTGATCATGGGCCTCTTGGCTGCATCTCTGATCAGTCTTCTCCTTGTATGAGCTGAAAGTTTAGAGGGATGGCCAGGTCTTCGTAGATTTGCAGTGGTCTGAAACTCCTTCCATTTCAATATTATCGATTGCACAGTGCTCCTTGGGATGTTTAAAGCTTGGGAAATCTTTTGTATCCAAATCCGGCTTTAAACTTCTCCACAACAGTATCTCGGACCTGCCTGGTGTGTTCCTTGTTCTTCATGATGCTCTCTGCGCTTTAAACGGACCTCTGAGACTATCACAGTGCAGGTGCATTTATACAGAGACTTGATTACACACAGGTGGATTCTATTTATCATCATTAGTCATTTAGGTCAACATTGGATCATTCAGAGATCCTCACTGAACTTCTGGAGAGAGTTTGCTGCACTGAAAATAAAGGGGCTGAATAATTTTGCACGCCCAATTTTTCAGTTTTTTATTTGTTAACAAAGTTTGAAATATCCAATAAATTTCGTTCAGCTTCATGATTGTGTCCTACTTGTTGTTGATTCTTCACAAAAAATTACAGTTTTATATCTTTATGTTTGAAGCCTAAAATGTGGCAAAAGGTCGCAAAGTTCAAGGGGGCCGAATACTCTCGCAAGGCACTGTATATATATATATATATATATATATATATATATATATATACAGGGCTTTTTTTCTCAGAGAATAGGTGCAGGAACTCCCACTTTCGGGGTTACCACTTGTCTCCGCCCCCTACCTACCTCCAAGCACCATTCCTAGGTTCCACCCTCTACCCACCTCCCAGTACTGCCCCTTTTAGAGAATACAGAATCAAGTATAATTTTTGGTACTAAGTAATTTGTATGGGATTTGTTAATGATAACAAGAAAAGCAGTAAAATAACAACAAAGGACCACCCAGAAACAGTAGATCCCACCAGCAACAATGGACCAGCAACAACAAAATACCCCCAGACAACAATAGACGCTCAGCAGCAACAACAGATCTCCCCATAGACAGCATCAATAGACCCTCCAGCAGCCATTTACAATAGACGGTTCCCTCAACAGTAGATCCCTCTCAGCAACAACTGACCCCCCCAAGCAACATAAGACCAACCCCAGCAACAATAGACCCCCTCTGTAAAAATAGATCCCTTCTGGAGACAATAGGTCCCCCAGGAGCAACAGTAGACCTCCCCGGAAACAATAAACCCCCCACAAAAATATATCACCTCCAGCAACAATAGATCCCCCACCAGCCAGCATCAAAAGACACCCATAGCAAAGCCAAGCACCCCTTGCCATTACATACAGTACATTCATTGCTGGAGGTGCCGGCACTGCGTTCCCCCACGTTCCCGCTGAAAAAAAGCCCTGTATATATATATATATATATATATATATATATATATATATATACACATTGCGCCTTTGAAGTGGTTTACCAGGATTATGGCTGAAGATATCATCCATATCCCTGGTATCGTTTTTACAGCCGGCGGCTGTCTTTCTAATGAAAGTTTTCTGAGCAGCTCATGAGCCTCTTGAACGGTTTCATAACTGGCGGGAGGAGGCTCGCCAGTTTTTCTCTGGTTTACTGATTCCACCGGTTTGCTTGAGGAACGATCCTACGGTGAGGCTATATCATCTTTGATCGCCTCTTTGGCTTTAGAAGACCGAAGCGATGTCATAACATCATTTCCATTCCAGGCTGGAAGCAAACAATTTCTTTTTAAAGCAAAAGATCAACAATCTGCTTGCTTTTAGAGTGGTTCTAAAACCTTAAGTTTTTTCACCTTAATGCATTCTATGTGTAATGATAGGGAGACAGCGCTCAGAATATGTATTGATTACTACAGTAATAAATATTAATCAATTATAAAAATGAACTATCATATTAAATGAATAATCAATAAACCATAAGTAAGTAATACATTCTATGCATTAAGGGGAAAAACCTTCTGTGCTGCAGCTGCCACCCCTCTTTTTCTTACCTGAGCCCATCTGATCCACAAGCACAACGGACAAATATGTAAACGGTATTCGCACCACACATAGGAGGTGTCACTGAGAATGTTATAGTGACAGCAATAATTCTAGAGCTAGACCTCCTCTGTAACTATAAACAGGTAACCTGTAAAATGTTTAAAGTGTCGCCTGTGGAGTTTTTTAAGTACCGTAGTTTGTTGCAATTCCACGAGCGTGAGAAATTTTAAATCGTTACATGTTGGCTATCTATTTGCTCAACATAACATCCTCTTTCACATTTTGCAAACAAGTTTGGGTATGTATTGCTTTTTTTTTTTTTTTTAATTCATTAACTAGTTCCCATCCGCGCTACAGCCTATATACGGCTGCAGCGCGGACTCGAATTTTCGGGAGGCCGTTTTTAAACGGCCTCCCAGTGACACGCCCCCCGCGCACTCCCGCGAGCGCGCAGCGGGGAGAATCTGTGTCGGCCGTGTCCCTTGGACACGGCCGATCACAGATCGTGGTGAATGGCCAATCACAGCGGCCATTCACCACGTGATCGGATCATCCAATGAGAGATGATCTCATATGTAAACATATGAGATCATCTCTCATCGCCAGCGCTCCTTCCTCACACGTAGCCTGCAGTGTGAGGAAGGAGGGAGAGCTGCCCAGCGCCAGGGACAAAGAGACATGTAATCAGGGCACTGATCACCAGTGCCCTGATTACTAAAAGGTAAAAAACATACACAGTGCCCCCCCATCAGTGCCCACAGTGCCCGCCATCAGTGTTCCCCATCAATGCCCACAATCAGTGCCCATAGTGCTGCCAGTCAGTGCCCATCAGTGCCTGCTCATCTAGGCACTGATAAGCACTGACTGGCAGCACTATGGGCACTGAGTGTGGGCACTGATGGTGCTGCCCATCAGTGCTCATCAGTGCTGCCCATCAGTGCTCATCAGTGCCACCCGTCAGTGTCCAACAGTGCCATCCGCCAGTGCCCATCAGTGCCGCCTCTCAGTGCCCATCAGTGCTGCCCGCCAGTGCCGCCTCTCAGTGCCCAGCAGTGCCACCTCTCAGTGCCCAGCAGTGCCGCCTATCAGTGCTCATCAGTGCCACCTATCAGTGCCGCCTATCAGTGCCACCTATCAGTGCCGCCTATCAGTGCCACCTATCAATGCCGCCTATCAGTGCTCATCATTGCGGCATATTAGTACCTCCTCATCAGTGCCCATAAGTGCCACCTCATCAGTGCCTATAAGTGCCACCTCATCAGTGCCCATAAGTGCCACCTCATCAGTGCCCATCAGTGCAGCCTATCAGTGCCCATCAGTGCCACCTCATCAGCGCCCTTCAGTGAAGGAGAAAAATTTATTTTCAAAATTTACTCACAGAAAATAAGAAAAACTTTTTTTTTTTTTTCAAAATTTTCTGTCTATTCTTTTTTTTTGTAAAAAATAAAAAACCCAGAGATGACTAAATACCACCAAAAGAAAGCTCTATTTGTGTGAAAAAAATGATAAAAATTTCAAATGGGTACAAGTGTAGCATGACCACGCAATTGTCAGTCAAAGTGTGACAGCGCTGAAAGCTGAAAATTGGCCTGGATGGGAAGGGTGTTTAAGTGCACAGTGGTTAAAGTGTGTTTTGCAAAACCACTGCGTAAATACCGTGAGACGTACAAAAGTGCAGCTATCACCATGTTATTCCCTAGGGTCTCTGCTAAAAAAAAGTATAATGTTTATGGGTTATAAATAATTTTCTAGCAAAAAATACTGATTTAAACTTGTAAACAAAAAGTGCCAGAAAAATCCTGGTATTAAAGTGTTTCATCTAAACATCTAAAAAAAACCTTAAATAAATCTTAAATCTTAAATATGTCGTCATCAGTCTTTTTTTGCAATCTTTGCCAACAAATTAATAGATTAATGATTCAAGTCATTGGCAGTTGGGCACTGGAAGCATCATAGTCACCCAAAATCTAGCACTCTAGAAAATACGATGGATATGATATACATGCACTTTAGCTTTAAAGCCCTGGATTACCTGGATTTGTGAATGGAGAGGGTTAACTGGCATGGGATACATTAAAAGACCTCACTGGAAATATAGTAAAGTGTTACTAATCCCAGGGCCCTATATCCACTATATCTGGTCTCCCACAGTACACAGAACATGGTAATTCAGTTATTTTAGTAAATATAAACTGCTAAATACATATTCTCGTCAGCAGTATATATCAGTCAGGTGACTTTTATGAGTGTCTGGTTAAAGCTTGTAGGAGGAGTTTTCATTCTCCCTTGATTTTCCTAACAGGATGCAGGACCCCTGACCCTCTGTCTGGACAGTGCTGATTGGCCCTGTGCTGATCACATGCACCCTCCCAAGAAAAAAAAAAACTCTCTAGCAATACACACCAAACTGAGCATATGCAGCCTGTCCCCTGGCTCTGTAAATATCAGGAAATATATTGGAGTCAGTGGAAGAAGGTGAGGATCAGAAAAGAAAAGATCAAACAGCCTTTTTATACAATGCAGAGGATAACACCTTAGGTTCCACAGTGAGTTTAACAAGCATGCTTTACGGCATATACAGAAGGATTTTACTGTTGTGGGTTTAGTAACACTTTAACTTTTCAAATTGAAAAACGTGACAATTTGTTTGTTTAAAATAAGTCATTTTTTTAAACTAGTCTTTGATTTTTTTAATACTTCACTTTGTATCACAGGAAAAATAATCTGTAAGGGCCCCCATTTACCAAATCACTGTGGGTCGGTAAATTGCATTTAAGACCTTGTTTCTCCTTGCTCTCCTCCTAACCTTTAAGCGGCTCTGAAACTTGCTGAACGCTAATCTACCAGCCTACACTAGTATTAAGACTTGTATTCAGTACTCCCAGACTGGAACTGAATGGAGGTTTAATGGCTTTATGAAAATTGCTAAAACATGTTAAATATTTTGTAAATGCTTTGAGAATATAATTATTTTCATACTAGTATCTGTAAACTAACCAACCTAAAAGTGGCCATACTGCTGCATCTCTAATAAAATCTTCCCTGGCATGTTGATGTGATTTATAAAAGTAAATTGGGCTTCCCTTGGTTTGGGACTGATACAAGCAAAGCCCTATTCATTTTAACAAATAGTTTGCTAATAGAAAAAGAAAACTTGTCATATAACAATGACAAGGTCATGTGACAGTGCTCTCGTCTTACCTGTGAGTGTACTCTGCACCATGGTGTGGAGAGGTTCATCCTTGTGGACCCAGAGGAAACAAGTTGTGATTTGTGCCTGTGGCAAAATTGTGTTAACAGTGGATAGGGCTTAAAAATGTGAGTGCATATTACACAAAGTGCAGGGGTGAGGAGTACTAAAGACACAGAATGCAGGGATCAGAAGTGCATAATGCACAGAGTGCAGAGGTCAGCAGTTCATATCACACAGAGTAAAGGAGTGAATAACACAAAGATTTGAGAGGTAAGGAGTTGCACAGAGCGCAGGAGACAAGAGTGCGTAATGTGTAGAGAGCAGGGGTCATAAGTGTATAGTGTACAGAGTACAAGGGTAGAGACATACTCTTCAAGAAAGTAAATAGTATATACTCACAGACTTCAAATCAAAATGTATGCCTTTGGTATCCATCAGGCTCACAAGGAGACTGACACTTCATCATACTCTATGGAAGGGAACTTTTCCCACACTATTACATAGATATTAGCTCCCTATAAAGAAGAAGCACTCTAAAGGCTACAGATACAGCTTCATCTGAGGTCTGTGAGTATAGATACATACTTTACTGAAACACGGACAGAAGACTGTAAGAAACAAGGTTAGAATGACTGGCCATCTGTAAGTATTTATTCCAAATGACCACAAAAAGGCATTTACAGTATAATGTAACACAGCATTTGTGTTTTCCCATTAGTAACACTTCTTCCATAGAAGCTAGATACATACTTCACAGGGGAGTCAGAAAATCTATTGTGCCATCCAAGAATATGGATCATTGCAAGCCTTTGTGTAATGTGGTTTGGCAGATATGAGATAAAGGCCACTCTGGTGGGAAAAAATTAGAAACAGAATTTTAAGATTGTGCAATATGTACAAACACATCTGGAATAGTGGAAGCTCTTCTGGAGAGGTTTTAGGGGAATACCAAATCAAAAGTAATTCCAAGAAATCAAAAGTTGAAGATGTTCGAATCATTTAAAGAAACTGCAAAATATTGTTTCACATGTATCTATTAATAAGTATGAATCACTAAACCAACTCAGAATTTAATTTTTTTTGGAAATGTGCAAATTGTGCTATAAAATAGAATATTATGTTGGAGATAAAGTGATTGTAAATTATCACCTTGTAAAACAACCCTTTCAGTTTAAAATAGAAATGAAAGGCAAAATATTTTTGTATAGATATTAGAAAAAAACATAAATACTGTTTTTAATAAGTGATCATATCCCCTCTGTTCTCAGCTGCATAAAAGCTGGGAAGAGTAGAAGCAGCAGCCCAATGAGCTTCCCAGTAAATGGCTGTGTGGGGGGGAGGGGGGGTAGTGCCAGGACAAGTCTGATCATTGAAGGATAGCAGGCTGAGCCTCCAGCATAGTTAGAGAACTAACAACGTTGTGCTCTCCTGCTTAGTGTGGTCAGTTTTTAATAGGAAAGCAGGGACTTGCAGGAACACCAGAGGTTTCACAGAAAGGAAACAATACAAAGAGAACAGGATGCTTTTTCATACAAGTACATGGTACAGCAGGTACATATCAGGAATATTAAGTGTTGGGGTCACAAACGCTTTAAGTAGAGAAACAAGCATTGCATTATATTGCATTATTATCATTGCATTATAAAATATACCCCCCACCCCCCCCCCCAAAAAAAAGGAAATGGTTTATTTTGGTTTATTTTTACCCCTTTCCTAGATAGAGACGTAATCCACTCATAGATACGAGATGAACAAAAGGTCAATCTAGCTAATTACACTTGGATTACAAAGCAATCCTATGTGTATGGGAAATATATGAGTTCTGCAAACGCCCCTTGGCGAAACAATATTTAGAAAATCTTTTTAATAGCTTCTGATGGATTTAAAAATAACCCAAAATAAACCATTTCCTTTTCTTTCTTTTTTATTTGGGGGGGGGGGTATATTTTATTTGCTACATTTTTTTCCCCCAAATACATTTTTAATATTTATAACATCTGTTCCCCATTTCTTTCCTCCAAACATGTTGCTGGCAATAATTATTTTGTAGAAATCTAGTATCCTCAGCCTCAAACTGTGCTTGGCATGCCTAAAAAGTGCCTAGAGTACAGCTGTTCTATAACAAAGATTGTGTGAACCAATGAAGAGTGTCAAATTTAATTTTGACATTTTTCTGTGTTACCCATTTGGGATCTTAACACACCGATTGATGATCTCTGTAATACATGATGGTCTAGACTTCCTAATGCCCTTTATAAATGCTTTGCATCATTCATGGAAGAAGCAGTCCTTCCTCACAGTCAAGAGAGTCAGTGCGATCCTGCTGTCACACATTTGGAGGAAATGCCCTATAACAAATGAAGATCATAGATCCAACTTTGGAAATCAGGGAAAAAATACATGGAATAACACAAAATAGCAATAATAAAGCATGAAATAAAGAAACATGCACAACCTATAAGTTTGAATGGTCATTTATTTTGGGCTACAGTGTTTATTTAGGAGGTACTGTAACCTAAAATATTAACAATTCAAAACCAACCAAATGTAATTCTAAGTGCCGGTTCACACTGAATCGGCAAGACTTCGGGGGCGATCTGTGAAGTCGCGTGCACCGCGACTTCGGCGCGACTTGCATGGACTTCACAGAATGAATGTCTATGCAAGTCGCTCCAGGTCGCCCCGAAGTAGTACAGGAACCTTTTTCTAAGTCGGAGCGACTTGTGTCGCTCCTATTAGAACGGTTCCCGTACCACACAACGGACCGCGACTTGTCAGGCTGACAAGTCGCCTGACAAGTCTTATTAGTGTGAATGGACTCTAAGCATGACTTCAAATTCAAATATGCCTCAAAATAACCAAATACAGCAAATCAAATAATGATGTTCATCTAGACTAGTGATGAGCCGAACACTCCCCGGTTCGGTTTGCACCAGAACACCGCGAACAGGGGAAAAGTGCGTTAGAACATGCAAACTCCATTGAAGTCTATATGACTCGAACATGAAAAATCAAAAGTCTTCATTTTAAAGGCTTAAATGCAAGTTATTGCCCAAAAAAAGTGTATGGGGGGTCTGGGTACTGCCCTGGGGGACATGTGCCAATGCAGAAAATTATTTTAAAAACTATCGTTTTTACAGGAGCAGTGATTTTAATAATGCTTACGGTGAAACAATACAAATGAAAAATTCCTTTAATATTGTGCCTGGTAGGTCTTCTTCATGTGCCTGTAAAGTGGCACATTTGTGCGTTGTATGTAGCCTGCTGCAGCAATACTGACATTTCCAAAGGAAAAAAATGTTATTTAAACTTGCTCGCGGCAGTAATGTATTGTCGGCTCCCTGCAATGCAGATAAAAAACATGAAAAAAACGGGCTGTGGTTGTCAGGGTCTGCGGGTGGGGGGCTTATCAGAATCTGGAAGCCCCCTTTAACAAGCGGGCCCCCAGATCCTGCCCCCCCCCCATGTGAATTGATATCGGGTACATCTTACCCCTACCTGTTCACCAAAAAAGTATACAAGAAAAATAAAGAAAAAAGCCAGTTTTTGTACTTTCCTAAAAAATAAAAAAATAGTGTCTCCCAATGTAAATCACATAAATATCCCAATCACATCTTCCGCCGCCGCACCCGAAAATAAAAAAAGAAGCTCCTGCCTCTTCAGACGCCTTTCGCATAATGAGCTGTTTGAGTTGTGACAGCTCTTTTATAGGAACCTGACGTCACAAGCGCCCCATAATGCACTTCTCAGGTGTAGTGAATAAATTACTGATATCATGTCAGAAGGGGCAGTGCCACCGGGTGGTGTCTCTGCCCCTTTCCTATAAAGGAGCTGTCACAGCTCAAGCAGCTCATTACACTGGAGGCGTTTGAAGAGGCAGGAGCATTTTTTTTTCTATTTTTCAGGTGCGGCGGGCGACGTGATTGACGATGGATTTACGTCGGGACACAATTTTTTTTATTTTTTTTGTAAAGGACTTGTCAAAAACTGGCCTTTGTCTTTATTTTTTTTTTTGTACACTTTTTTGGTAAATGGGTAGGGGTACGATGTACCCGATATCCATTCACATGGGGGGTGGGATCTGGTGGCCCCCTTGTTGAAGGGGCCTTCTAGATTCTGATAAGTGCCCCACCTGCAGACCCCGACAACCACAGCCCAGGGTTGTCCAGGAAGAGGCCCTTGTCCCCATCAACATGGGGACAAGGTGCTTTGGATGACATTGTGCTGTGATTGGCCAAAGCATACAGGTCATGTGCATGCTTTGGCCAATCATCAAACAATCAGTAATTTATTCGATGCACCAGCGCAGTGCATTATGGGGCGCTCAAACTTCCCGCCGAGCACCCCAGTTGTTTGTGTGTTCAGCGAACACACGAAAGCCCGATAATCGAGTTGAACTTACGTTCAACTCGAACGTGAAGCTCATCCCTAATCTAGACTAGACTGGATGACCAATACCCACTAAATAACACTGTGACATAATTAAATAATGGGAGGGTGGAAAGGACCATGGTCCAGGCCTTTTTGGATGGCTAACAGAATGAGGGCTGAGCAGGCATTATAAGTGCTCAGAGGGCTCACTGCAGAATCCAGTTGCTTGTTGCTAGGGGAGAAAACATGCTGTAGGAACCAATAGTAACCTGCAAAACAGTAAGAAAAAGCGAAAAACAGAGTGAAGTGCTCTTTGTATCATCCCATGGGGGTCTCTGCATTTTGCAAGAGACCCAGTCATGGGATAGCACAAAGGATCAATATTGAAGTATGAAATAGAGAGACACGCAACTTACAAGTTTGAATGGTTATTTACATGTTTGGCCTGGATGTTTTTTTAGAGGGTAACTCCACCTTGTGGGGAAAAGAAATAGCAAAAAAAGAAAACATAATATGGCATTTACAATTGCAACACAAGTCCTATTGTGCAGTACCATGGGGAAGTACCACGAGTGCATAATTATTTGTGCCACATCCCATCACTAAAGTTACAGAAAGAGGTAGAGAAACATGGACTTTCTAGGCACTAGTACTAAAAAAATCACAAATTTTATTCATACAAAGAATAAAAAAACACATAACATGACATACAGGATAAAAAGCACAAAAACAAAAACAAGAACCTACTTCCTATCTCCTGGCCAACCTGATTCACAGTGCCATCCATTGGGAGACCCTTTTGTTTTGAGGTCTTTCTGGGTTGTACACATGCAGTCGGGGGGGAAATGGTGGTTTATGTTTTTGTGCTTTTTATCCTGTATGTCATGTTATGTGTTTTTTTATTCTTTGTATAAATACAATTTGTGACTTTTTATTACTAGTGCCTAGAAAGTCCATGTTTCTCTATCTCTAAGATGCAAGTCCGATTTCAAGCATCCCCTGCAACAAAAATTGCATTTTTGGTGAGACATAAATAAAGGGATGCAGGCTCAGCAGCTTTCCTCATTAGAGCACTTCAAGTGCACAGCTGATTGATAATTATGAAACCACTCCCATTAGACTCACTTTCCCACATGGATAAAGACAATACACATGGATTTCTTCAGAATAACAAAAGGTAAGAATCTGCAACAAAGTTTGTTAGAATCCTTGTAATGTACATATATCACCCATGGGGGAATGTTTTTTTCTCAACAAAGTGTAGTTACTCTTTAAGGGCAAAACCAAAATTTTAACAATTCTAAATTTACCAAATATAATTCTAGGCATAACTTTAAATTCACATTAGCCTCAAAATAACTAAATATTATTGGGAAAAAAACAAAAAACAAAACAAAATACAGCAAATCAAATAACAATGTCCACCCAGAATAGACTTGATGACTAACCCCACTAGTCTAAGCTGAGTTGAGCAATTGACTGAGGCCCCCCAAACACTGTGGCTTATTCAATAAGATTCTGTAAACCTATGTTAAAAATATCTAAACCTTTATTAGATAAATGCACTAAATCTGGTCTATAGAGACCCAAAAAAAAAATGATGAATGTTTCTGTTAAGTCTACAAAATTTTTCTAAATAAAATAAATTACCAAAAGGTGACCAAAAATATCTTCGTTCCATTTCAGAAAATGCAAGAATAGTATGTGCTAAAAAACCTTAAAAGAATACAAATCCTATTCAATTTCACATGGAATATACCAGATTTTAAAGAGTAACTTCACTTTTGTTGAGAAAAAGCATTCCCCTTTTGGTGATCTGTGTACTTTACAGGGACTTTGATGCAGATTCCTACCTTTTGTTAATCTGAAGGAATAGCTATTTACTTGTCTGTGCTAAGTGAATCTGTATGGGGTTGGTTTTATAATTATCAGTATAATTATAGAGCAGGGCTCTAATGAGGAATGTTGCAAGGTCTGCATCCCTTTAGACGTTATTTCCTTTTGGGAGTATCTCACCAAAAATGACATTTTGTTGCAGTGGATGCTCAAAATCTGAATTGTATCTTAGTGCAGACTTCTGGGACAATCAGTGAGCCGATCACACAAGCAGGAAATAACATTTATGGGGGGAGGAGCGTTCTGTACACCATCTGTATACAGAACACTTCCAGTTAGCTATATTGCATTGCAATTTACAGAAAATGTGCTGCAGATTGAAAAGCAAAGGTCATTTTTCACAATCTTGAATTACAATATGACTTGTGTCGCATTATAAATGCTCATCTTTCCATAGGGAAATGGAGTTTCCCTCTAACTTTGTCCAGGTCGTTTACCCCAGAGTTAATTATAATGAGATCTTGATTAGACCGGATTCAAAATGAATGAAGTTCATCTTTCTCTCACATTCCTAAATCTCAAACCCTTATACCACACCACAAAATTTTAAATGTATTCTCATTCAAACTTAGAATCTCAGAATAAGTCCAGGACACTGCTCTCTTTGCGGCCATATAAATAAAAGAATGGGCAACTATTCAGAAAGTAAATTCTGAAGAACCTGGAAAAAAAAATGAAATACTAGATCAGAACAAACATAAATGTTATACATATTGCTATCCCAGAAACTCACCCTTTTAAGTTCTTCGGGGGGAAAACCCAAGAGAACTAGCAATGGTTGCAACCCCTATTCCAAAAGACTGAGGAGAGAAACAGAAATCAGAAAGTTTAAAATGTCGGAGGCAAGTAGAAAGTACAGCAGAAAACTGATATGTATTTATGGGAGATAGATCTGATTGAATAAAAAGTGAGCCACAAAAGAAAGCTCTAACTGTTAGATACTTCATGACATTCAAAACAGAACAAATACTAAGATTAGGTGATTTATATAATGTAATATGTAGTTTGATCAGATTTTGATCTCTGAATGAACAACTTAACCGAGGTAATAAAAACTGAAACATCGCTATTTAATAAAAACGAACTGGAAGATTGATTAAGAGACAAAATTTCTCCAATTCCCAATGCACCAAAAAAGCCAAGGGAAAAAGCCATTCCAAAAAGCAAAACTTCAAAATGAGAAAAACAGTAAATCAATGGAAATGCTGTAGGTCTCCTACCATCTTTAACTGGGTGGAAGCACCAAAAACCTTTAAGAATATGACCAACCTTAAAAAAGGAAGGAGCGTGGAAGGCCAGAAACAATTAAACTCCAGCAAGAATTTTGTGAATAGAAGATGAACTAAGGTTAGATTGCATTAAGCTGTATAAGAATTAACTATAGTAAAATCTAAGTTATAATTAGAGCAAAAGATACACCATTTCGACCAGGTTTGAAGATAGTCTTCCCAATTCTTATATGAAACTAAATTCTTCAAATTAGGAGAGATTAATTTTGAATCAAGCCTTAGAAAACTGGGCCTTGGGATCCAATTAAGTCTGCCTCTGGTGCCAATTCTTGGAATCTTAAAAACTGCAAATGAGACAATGAATCCACAATACTATTAGTTAAACCAGGTACGTGTTTTGGATTTAAAGAACTGTTAAACTCCATACAGTGTAAAACTAGGAAATGAAGTAGCTTGACAAGAATTTCTGACATGTTGACTGAGATGATAAACAGTTATTGGCAAATAAAATACCTTTATTATTTGTCTGAGTGATTTCTCGATGGTTCTGGAAAATGTCACTCCAAATATTTACCAATATTACCACATGAATAGAGTTGAGCGGACACCTGGATGTCCGTGTTCGGCGGGTTCGGCCGAACTTGAAAAAAAAGTCCGGGTCCGTGTCCCGGACTTTTTCCGAACTTTACCCGGACACCGAACCCCATTGAAGTCAATGGGGACCCAAACTTTGAGGCACTAAAATGGCTCTAAAACACCAATGGAAAGGGCTAGAGTGCTGCAAATGGCAGCAAAACGTAGTTAAGAGCATGGCAAGTGCTCTGCAAACAAATGTGGATAGGGAAATAACTTAAAACAACCAAAAAAAAACAGAAAAATAAAACAATGTTCTTCATCTGTGAAGGACGAGGCCCATATGGAGTAGGAGGGAGGTTGAGGTGGTGGTGGATGTGGCGGTGTCATAGGCGTGTGCACAGGGTGTGCCGGGTGTGCCTGGTCACACCCTAATCACCTAGGGCACATTAGCCTTATCGCTCTGTTTGCCAGTGAGGAGATGGGAAAGATCTCCCTCGGACCTGCTCTGCCATAAGAGAAGTGCCACACACTTCTATTTCACTTTGCCAGCAGGGAGAGTAATGTATCGGGGCCATGTACATGTAGGCAAACACATGCATGTGTATTTAAACTTTGGGGTGCACACCCTAATGCAATAGGCTGCGCACACCTATGGGCGGTGTAGGTGGAAGCGGCGGTGGAGGAGGACGAGGTAGCCAACACTGCTTTTTTTCAGTCATTTTAAATGAGGGTACACCCCAAAAGAGTGAGAAAGAGCAAAAATAGAACAATGGCTGGGTAAGGTCGGTATCCATCTCTATTCTGCACAAGGTACGGAAAAGTCCAGTGGGATCCATGCCTGGTTCATTTTAATGAACGTGAGCTTGTCCACATTGTCTCTGGACAGGCGGCTGCGCTTGTCTGTGATAACGCCCCCAGCCGTGCTAAATACACGTTCAGATAATACACTAGCTGCAGGGTACGCCAGCACCTCCAAGGCGTAAAGGGCAAGCTCAGGCCATGTGCCCAACTTGGAGACCCAGAAGTTGAAGGGGGCAGACCCGTCATTCAGTACGTCTAGGCGTGTGCACACATACTGCTCCACCATGTTGGTGAAATGCTGCCTCCTGCTAAGATGTTCCATATGAGCTGCTGGTGCTGCTGTTTGTTGTGGCGTGCTGACAAAGCTTTTCCACATTTCGGCCATGCTAACCCTGCCTTCTGAGGTGCTGGCGGTGCCCTGGTTGCGTTGGCGACCTCTTTCTCCTCCTCCTCCTCTGCCTTGTGCTTCCACTGTGGCCCCGCTATCAGGTGGGAATGCCAGCAGCATCGCGTCTACCAGCGTGCGCTTGTACTAGCGCATCTTGCGATCGCGCTCCAGTGAGTGAATTAAGGACGGTACGTTGTCCTTGTAACTGGGATCCAGCAGCGTGGCCACCCAGTAATCATCACAAGTTAGAATGTGGGCAACTCGGCGGTCGTTGTGGAGACACTGCAGCATGTAATCGCTCATGTGTGCCAGGCTGCCCAGAGGCAATGAAAGGCTGTCCTCTGTGGGAGGTGTATCGTCTTTGTCCTCTGTATCCCCCCAGCCACGCACCAGTGATGGCCATGAGCTGGCCTGGGTGCCACCCTGCTGTGAACATGGTTCCATCTCCTCCTCCATCTCCTCCTCCATCTCCTCCTTCTCATCCTCCTCATCCACCAGAACTGTGCCCCTGCTGGACAATTGTGTCCCTGGCGTTTGTGTGTGCAGGAACCCACCCTCGGAGCCCCTTGCGAATGACTGCCCTGAAAGCCTTGGAAATGTTACATCTTTATCCTCCTCCTCCTCCTCCTCCTCCTCATCCTGTGCCACATCCTCTTCCATCATCGCCCGAATTGTTTTTTGAAGGAGGCATAGAAGTGGGATAGTTAAGCTGACAACGGCGTAATCGGCACTGGCCATGTTGGTGGAGTACTCAAAACAGCGCAACAAGGCACACAGGTCTTGGTGGTGAAGTGGTGCTGTTCCACAGAGCGACTCACGCGTGCGTGCTGCAGCTGAAACTCAACTATGGCCTGCTGCTGCTCGCACAGTCTTTGCAGCATGTGCAAGGTGGAGTTCCACCTTGTGGGCACGTCACATATGAGGCGGTGAGCGGGAAGGCCGAAGTTACGCTGCAGCGCTGACAGGCAAGCAGCAGCAGGGTGAGAACGCTGAAAGTGCGCACAGACGGCCCGCACTTTCTGCAGCAGCTCTGACATATCGGGTAATTTTTAAGGAACCTCTGCACCACCAAATTCAGGACATGTGCCAGGCAAGGGATGTGCGTCAAACCGGCTAGGCCCAGAGCTGCTATGAGATTTCGCCCGTTATCGCACACCACCAGGACCGGCTTGAGGCTCGCTGGCAGCAACCACTCATTTGTCTGCTGTTCCATGCTCCTCCACAACTCCTGCGCGGTGTGTGGTTTTTCCCCCAAACAGGCAAGTTTTAAAACTGCCTGCTGTCGTTTACCCCTGGCAGTGCTGAAGTTGGTGGTGAAGGTGTTACGCTGACCGGATGAGGAGGCGGTAGAGGATGAGGAAGCGGAGTAGGAGGAGTTAGGAACAGGAGGCAAACTGAAGCGCCCTGCAATCCTCGGTGGTGGAAGGACATTTATTTATTTATTTCAGGTACTTATATAGCGCTGTCAATTTACGCAGCGCTTTACATATACATTACACATTCACATCAGTCCCTGCCCTCAAGGAGCTTACAATCTAAGGTGGACATGCGCCAAATTGCTATCCGCCTCAGGCCCATCCACCACTGCATTTACCCAGTGTGCCGTTAGGGAGATATAACGCCCCTGACCGTGCTTACTGGTCCACGTATCGGTAGTTAGGTGGACCTTGCCACAGATGGCGTTGCGCAGTGCACACCTGATTTTTCCCCCACTTGGTTGTGCAGGGAAGGGATGGCTTGCCTGGAAAAGTAGTGGCGGCTGGGCACGACGTACTGTGGGACAGCCACCGACATAAGGTTTTTAAAACTGTGCGTCTCCACCAGACAGAATGACAGCATTTCAAAGGCCAAGAATTTTGAAATGCTGGCATTCAGGGCCAGGGATCTCGGGTGGGTAGGGGGGTACTTCCTCTTCCTCTCAAGTGTTTGGGAGATGGAAAGCTGAACGCTTCCACGGGACATTGTGGAGATGGTTGGTGACCCAGGTGGTGGTGTTGCTGACAGATCGTCTGTTTGCGGGGTGGCAGGTGCCGGTATCACTACAGATGTGGATGGAGAGGCCGAGACTGCAGCAGAAGAGGAAGCAGGAGGAGCCAGAGACGTTTCTTGGTTTTGAAGGTGTCTACTCCACTGCAACTCGTGCTTTGCACTTAGATGCCTGATCATGCAGGTTGTGCTCAGGTTGAGAGGGTTTATGCCTCGCTCCAGGCTCTGATTGCACAGGGTGCAAACCACTCGTGTCCTGTCATCAGCACATTTTCTGAAGAACTTCCACGCTAGAGAACTCCTTTGAGCTGGCTTTGGTGCTCGTTCCCTTGCTGCGTTGGGCAGTAGCAGGCGTAGTGTCTAGGGCACGGCCGCTCCGCGTCTGCACCCTGCTCCCTCTTCTGCTGTGCTGGTGGCTCTGTGCGACCACCGCCTCTTCCTCCAAACTACTCAGGTCACCTGCATGACCTTCATTCCATGTGGGGTCAAAGACCTCATCATCCTCCACATCATCTTCCAACCAGTCTTCACCCCTGCCCTCCTTGTCGGTCTCCACAATTCTGAATGCCGCAGCAGTTGGCACCTGCGTTTCGTCATCATCGGAGACGTGCTGCGATGGTCCTCCCATGTACTCATCTTGAGAAATAAGTGGTTGGGCATCGCTGGACTCAATCTCTTCCACTTCTGGGGCAGGGCTAGGTGGATGGCCCTGGGAAACCCTGCTGACAGAGTCCTCAAAAAGAAGAAGAGACTGCTGTATGACTTGGGGCTCAGACTGGCTGCAGGTGCCAACTCTGACCTTTCTGCAGTAGACTGGGTGGGAGACAATGTGAAGGAACTGGAGGCAATGTCAGCAACCCAATCTACTATCGCCTGTACTTGTTCTGGCCTCATCACTTCTAGAGGCGCATGATGCCCTACCAAATACTGCTGCAGGTTCTGTCGCCTACTCACACTTGATGAAGGTGTTTCACTTGTGCGTGTAGCTGGCACAGATCGACCACGTCCTCTCCTTGCAACAGGAGCTCTACCAGCAGCACCACGACCCAGGCCACGGCCCCTATTTGACGGTCTCCTCATATTTCTGTAATTTATGATCTTGCCCTAGAAAGGTGTTTATTGAATAGCGGAACAAAACAACAACAGTATCGCACGGGTGTATCTCACAGTCAAATATGCAAACTATGCCGCAATTTTATTTTTTTTACCCCAAAAGGGTGTATATTGAATAGCGGAATAGGAAAAAGGATAAAAAACGGTGTATCTCACACGTACAAACACAGACTAAGCCCCAATTAAATTTTTTTGTACCCTAAAGGGAGGATGAGGAAGAGGAGTAGGAGGAGTTCGGAACAGGAGGCAAACTGAAGCGCCCTGCAATCCTTGGCGGTGGAAGGAGATGTGCCAAACAAATTTAAAAGGTGTATCTCACACGTACCGATACAGACTATGCCGTAATTTAATTTTTTACACTCCAAAAGGGTGTATATTGAATAGCGGAATAGGAAAAATTTTATAATACGGTGTTTCTCACACGTACAAACACAGACTAGGCCCCGATTACAATTTTTTGTACCCTAAAGGGAGGATGAGGAAGAGGAGTAGGAGGAGTTGGGAACAGGAGGCAAACTGAAGCGCCCTGCAATCCTCGGCGGTGGAAGGAGATGCGCCAAACAAATTTAAAAAGGTGTATCTCACATGTACCGATACAGACTATGCCGTAATTTAATTTTTTACACTCAAACAGGGTGTATATTGAATAGCGGAATAGGAAAAATTTTACAAAACGGTGTATCTCACACGTACAAACACAAACTAGGCCCCGATTACTATTTTTTGTACCCTAAAGGCAGGATGAGGAAGAGGAGTAGGAGGAGTTGGGAACAGGAGGCAAACTGAAGCGCCCTGCAATCCTCGGCGGTGGAAGGAGATGCGCCAAACAAATTTAAAAAGGTGTATCTCACATGTACCGATACAGACTATGCCGTAATTAAATTTTTTACACTCAAACAGGGTGTATATTGAATAGCGGAATAGGAAAAAATTTACAAAACGGTGGTGTATCTCACATGTACAAACCCAGACTAGGCCCTGATTACTATTTTTTGTACCCCCAAAGGCAGGATGAGGAGTAGGAGGAGTTTGGAACAGGCAGGAGGCACACTGAAGCACCCTGCAATCCTCGGTGGTATGAGATGCGCCCCAAAAATTGGAAAGGTGTATCTCACACGTACCGACACAGACTATCCCGCAATTTAATTGTTTTGACCCCAAAGGTGTAGATTGAATAGCGGAATAGAAAATATGATATCAAAAGGTGTATGTATCTCACACGTACCGACACAGACTATCCCGCAATTTAATTGTTTTTACCCCAAAGGTGTAGATTAAATAGCGGAATAGAAAATATTATCAAAAGGTGTATGTATCTCACACGTACCGACACAGACTATCCCGCAATTTAATTGTTTTTACCCCAAAGGTGTAGATTAAATAGCGGAATAGAAAATATTATCAAAAGGTGTATGTATCTCACACGTAGAGACCCAGACTAGGCCCAAATTACTATTTTTTGTACCCCCAAAGGCAGGATGAGGAGTAGGAGGAGTTCAGAACAGGCAGGAGGCAGACTGAAGCACCCTCATATCCTCGGCAATATGAGATACGCCCCAAAAATTGGAAAGGTGTATCTCACACGTACCGACACAGACTATCCCGCAATTTAATTGTTTTGACCCCAAAGGTGTAGATTGAATAGCGGAATAGAAAATATGATATCAAAAGGTGTATGTATCTCACACGTACCGACACAGACTATCCCGCAATTTAATTGTTTTTACTCCAAAGGTGTAGATTGAATAGCGGAATAGAAAATATGATATCAAAAGTTGTATGTATCTCACATGTACCGACACAGACTATCCCGCAATTTAATTGGTTTTACCCAAAGGTGTAGATTGAATAGCGGAATAGAAAATATGATATCAAAAGGTGTATGTATCTCACACGTAGAGACCCAGACTAGGCCCAAATTACTATTTTTTGTACCCCCAAAGGCAGGATGAGGAGTAGGAGGAGTTCGGAACAGGCAGGAGGCACACTGAAGCACCCTCAAATCCTCGGCAGTATGAGATGCGCCCCAAAAATTGGAAAGGTGTATCTCACACGTACCGATACTGACTATCCCGCAATTTAATTGTTTTTACCCAAAGGTGTAGATTGAATAGCGGAATAGAAAATATGATATCAAAAGGTGTATGTATCTCACACGTAGAGACCCAGACTAGGCCCAAATTACTATTTTTTGTACCCCCAAAGGCAGGATGAGGAGTAGGAGGAGTTCGGAACAGGCAGGAGGCACACTGAAGCATCCTCAAATCCTCGGCAGTATGAGATGCGCCCCAAAAATTGGAAAGGTGTATCTCACACGTACCGATACAGACTATCCCGCAATTTAATTGTTTTTACGCAAAGGTGTAGATTGAATAGCGGAATAGAAAATATGATATCAAAAGGTGTATGTATCTCACACGTAGAGACCCAGACTAGGCCCAAATTACTATTTTTTGTACCCCCAAAGGCAGGATGAGGAGTAGGAGGAGTTCGGAACAGGCAGGAGGCACACTGAAGCACCCTCAAATCCTCGGCAGTATGAGATGCGCCCCAAAAATTGGAAAGGTTTATCTCACACGTACCGACACAGACTATCCCGCAATTTAATTGTTTTTACCCAAAGGTGTAGATTGAATAGCGGAATAGAAAATATGATATCAAAAGGTGTATGTATCTCACACGTAGAGACCCAGACTAGGCCCAAATTACTATTTTTTGTACCCCCAAAGGCAGGATGAGGAGTAGAAGGAGTTCGGAACAGGCAGGAGGCACACTGAAGCACCCTCAAATCCTCGGCAGTATGAGATGCGCCCCAAAAATTGGAAAGGTGTATCTCACACGTACCGATACAGACTATCCCGCAATTTAATTGTTTTTACCCAAAGGTGTAGATTGAATAGCGGAATAGAAAATATGATATAAAATTGGTGATTTATCAATAGCACATGTGAACAGCAGTGTCTTATATCAGTCAGCTCTGCTGCAGGCTATGGAGGGAAAAAAAAAAGAAAATTCCCCTTTTAAGTTTGTAATTTTTAACTAGATTAGTACAGACTATGCCACAATTTAATTTTTTTAACCCAAGGGTGTATATTGAATAGTGGAATAGAAAAAGTGTATAACTTTTGAAATCACTCAATAATAGCACATGTGAACACAGCAGTGTATTATCACAGTCAGCACAGCAGCACTGAAGGAAAAACGCTGCACACAACTGACTGATAAAAAATACTTTTTTCTCCCTCCTCCTCAGTGGGCAAAAAGATTGTGTTCACACCACCCCACACACAGCAAAATCGATGTGGACCACTGACACCTGCCTATCTCCAGACTCTCCCTAAAAGGATCGATAAGATCGGTCACTGCCGACGCTGCAAACCCCCCCCCCACACAGCAAAATCGATTGTAGAACACTGACCCTAAATATCTCCAGCCTCTACCTAAAATGCCTATATCTCGCCCTGCCTGCAGCACTCCGACCTGTCCCTCAATTATTTTCGGACACAATATGATTTTTGCCTGTCTGTCCCTAATCAGCAGCCAGCACGTATGATGTGTGCTCTGTCCCTGTACTACAGCATAATGACGCAGCGGCGCTCGGTCTCAAACTTATAAAGACTTGGTCACATGCTTCAGATGGCCAATCACAGCTACTAATACATTTGTAGGCATGGCTGGGATGGCTTAAGGCACACCAGTTAAACGCTTGTTGATTGGCTGTTGAAAGCCCGCCATTAAAAGCGCGCCAATACATACAAACCCGGAAATAAAATGACCGAACACAGATTTTTACCCAAACATACAGTAAAGTTTTCGGGTCCGTGTTCGGGTAACAAAAATCCAATTATTCGGTACGAACACGAATAATACAGTCCGTGTTCGCTCAACACTACACATGAACTATTTCCAAAAGGACTAAATTACACAAGATTTCTGCAATTTTCCAAGAAGAATTCCTGTCAGATGAGACCAAGATCAAACTATTTAATTAAATTCTGCTGCCAAATAGAAGAAACATTAAATCCAATTAAAAATGCATCCCACATTTTCAGATCATCTTTTATAGCCTGAGAGATAGAGACATTAAAAAAGGGTTTTTAGGAACTTTCATGATCATATCAAATCTATAAAAAAAAAAATCAAAGCAACAACTGAACATCTTTAAGGAGAACCTTGCATTTTGACAAAAAAGTTGAGAGCAAAGATCTAATCCTAACTGATTTTGCAAGGAGTAATCTAAATTTCATGGCTGAGGAGTCAAAAATAGTACCCAAGAATTGAATTGCAATGGAAGGACATATAGTTCTTTCATTGGCAAGAGGAATGAAAAAAGAATCACAAATGTTAAAGTAGAATTATAGGCAAAACGTTTTTTTACATTGCTCAAACAAATTAAAGGAACACTTTGAAAACACATCAGATCCCAATAGGGAAAAATCTCATGCTGTATATCTATGCTGATATGAACTGTGTAATGTGTTAGGATCAAAAGGATGCCACATGTTTGATGGAAATGAAAATGATCAACCTTACAGAGGGCTGAATTCAATGACACTCCAAAAATCAACATGAAAAAATGATTCAGCAGGCTAGTCAGATTTGATGAAAGTTCATTGCAGCAACTCAAAATGGCAATCAAAATGGAAGTTTGTTTGGCACCCACGTGCTTGTATGCCTGCCTGACAACATTGGGGCATGCTCTTAATGAGATGAAAGATGGTGTCCTGGGGTATTTCCTCCCAGATCTGGACCAGGGCATCACTGAGCTCCTGAACATACTGAGGTGCAACCTGACGGTGTCAGATGAACCGAAACATAATGTCCCAGAGGTTTTCTGTTGGATTTAGATCAGGCGAGTGTGGGGGTCATTTAATGGTATCAATTCCTTCATTCTACAGGAACTGGCTGCATACACTTGCCATATGAGTTTGGGTATTGTCGTGCACCAGGAGGAACCTAGGATCGACTGCACCAGCAAAGGGTCTGACAATGGGTCCAAAGGTTTTATCCCGATACCTAATGGCAGTCAGGGTGCCATTGTCTAGCCTGTAGAGGTCTGTGCGTCCCTCCATGAATATGCCTCCCCAGACTATCACTGATCCACCACCAAACCGTTCATGCTGAATGATGTTACAGGCAGCATAACGTTCTCCACGGCTTTTCAAGGGTGAACCTGCTCTCATCTGTGAAAAGCACAGGGTGCCAGTGGCAGACCTACCAATTCTGGTGTTCAATGGCAAATGGCCACCCTCATGAAGTCTGTTTCTGAAAGTTTGATCAGAGAAATTCACATCAGTGGCCTGCTGGAGGTCATTTTGTAGGGCTCTGGCAGTGCTAATCCTGTACCTCCTTGCACAAAGGAGCACAGATCAGTCCTGCTGATGGGTTAAGGACCTTCTATGGCCCTGTCCAACTCTCCTAGAGTAACTGCCTGTCCCCTGAAATCTCCTCTATGCTCCTGAGACTGGACTGTGCCGGGAGTCACAGCAAACCTTCTGGCTATTGCACGTATTGATGTACCATCCTGGGGGAGTTGGACTGCCTGTGCAACCTCTATAGGGTCCAGGTATCGCCACATGCTACCAGTAGTGACACAGACCCTAGCCAAATTCAAAACGAATAAAAACAGTCAGAAAAGATGAGTAGGGATGATGAGAAATGTCAGTGGCCTCCACCTATGAAACCTTTCCGTTTTTGGAGGTTGTCTCATTGTTGTCCATCTAGTGCACCTGTTGTTATTTTCATTACCACAAAAGCAGCTGAAACTAATTAACAAACCCCTCTGCTATTTACCTGATAATCAGAACTAGTGTCCCCATTGGACGATTTTCCCTCTATTACTATTCTGGGGACAACCCAACATTTTAGATTTTCTTTTACTTTAACTTTCTGTGATAATGGTAAACAGGACAAATGGAGAAGGTGAATCTCCCTAACGGGGACACAGACGGCAATAAACTCCTGACAGGGATTCTAATCCCTTCCCACTCTATCCAAAACAAAAAAAAAAAAGTTTTGTCTTTATACTTCCAGAAGACCTCAAGAAGATTTTCCCCCCTTCAGGCCACTTTTTGCGATACGACACTGCGTTACTTTAACTTACAATTGCGCGGTCATGCAATACTGTACCCAAATAAAATTGATGTCTTTTTTTCCCACAAACAGAGCTTTCTTTTGATCACCACTGTGTTTTTCATTTTTTTGCGCTATAAACAAAAACAAAACAATAATTTTGAAAATATATATATATTTTTATTACTTTCTGCTATAAAACATATCCAATAAAAAATTGAAAACCAATTTCTTCATAAATTTAGTCCAATATGTATTCTGCTGCATGTTTTTTGGTAAGATAAATCCCAATAGGCGTATATTGCTTGGTTTACACAAACGTTATAGCATCTACAAACTATGGGATATATACTGGAATTTTTTTTATACTAATAATGGTTGCAATCAGTGGCTTATAGCAGGACTGCAATATTGCGGTGGACAATCTGGCACTACCTGACACTTTGCAGTAACCAGTGACACTAATACAGTGATCAGTGCAAAAAATATGGACTGTCACTGCACTAATGACCCAGGCTGGGAAGGGATTAAACATCTAGGACAATCAAAGGCTTAACGGTGTGCCTAGTTAGTGTTAGTCTTTACTATGTGTGCTGCTTTTACTAGGAGAAGAAATGGTGTTGAGTCCCGGCTTTGGAGGAACATAGAATTCATCCCTCTCTATCGGTTTTGCACATTGAGAGACTGAAATTTTTGCCCATTCCTCCTTGCAAAATAGCTCGAGCTCAGTGAGGTTGGATGGAGAGCGTTTGTGAACAGCAGTTTTCAGTTCTTTCCACAGATTCTCGATTGGATTCAGGTCTGGACTTTGACTTGGCCATTCTAACACCTGGATATGTTTATTTGTGAACCATTCCATTGTAGATTTTGCTTTATGTTTTGGATCATTGTCTTGTTGGAAGACAAATCTCCGTCCCAGTCTTAGGTCTTTTGCAGACTCCATCAGGTTTTCTTCCAGAATGGTCCTGTATTTGGCTCCATCAATCTTCCCATCAATTTTAACCATCTTCCCTGTCCCTGCTGAAGAAAAGCAGGCCCAAACTATGATGCTGCCACCACCATGTTTGACAGTGGGGATGGTGTGTTCAGGGTGATGAGCTGTGTTGCTTTTACGCCAAACATAACGTTTTGCATTGTTGCCAAAAGTTCGCTTTTGATTTCATCTGACCAGAACACCTTCTTCCACATGTTTGGTGTGTCTCCCAGGTGGCTTGTGGCAAACTTTAAACGACACTTTTTATGGATATCTTTAAGAAATGGCTTTCTTCTTGCCACTCTTCCATAAAGGCCAGATTTGTGCAGTATACGACTGATTGTTGTCCTATGAACAGAGTCTCCCACCTCAGCTGTAGATCTCTGAAGTTCATCCGGAGTGATCATGGGCCTCTTGGCTGCATCTCTAATCAGTCTTCTCCATGTATGAGCTGAAGGTTTAGAGGGACGGCCAGGTCTTCGTTGATTTGCAGTGGTCTGATACTCCTTCCATTTCAATATTATCACTTGCACAGTGCTCCTTGGGATGTTTAAAGCTTGGGAAATCTTTTTGTATCCAAATCCGGCTTTTAACTTCTCCACAACAGTATTTCGGACCTGCCTGGTGTGTTCCTTGTTCTTCATGATGCTCTCTGCTCTTTAAACGGACCTCTGAGACTATCACAGTGCAGGTGCATTTATACGGAGACTTGATTACACATAGGTGGATTCTATTTATCATCATTAGTCATTTAGGTCAACATTGGATCATTCAGAGATCCTAACTGAGCTTCTGGAGAGAGTTTGCTGCACTGAAAGTAAAGGGGCTGAATAATTTTGCACGCCCAATTTTTCAGTTTTTTATTTGTTATCAAAGTTTGAAATATCCAATAAATTGTTGTTGATTCTTCACAAAAAATTACAGTTTTATATCTTTATGTTTGAAGCCTGAAATGTGGCAAAAGGTCGCAAAGTTTAAGGGGGCCGAATACTTTCGCAAGGCACTGTATGAACCATAAAATGCCACCAAAACGTTGAAATGCTTCTGCCACAATGTCAAGATGCTGGAATAACCCAGAATACTAAAATTCTTTAGAAGAAGGCAATAAAGCTAATATACAGTATATACTGTACATAATCGCCCCTTCAAATAATTTCTTTAACTGAAGATGATAAATGAAAACCCAAAGATGAGATTTCACAAGGAAGAGCCTCTTTCATATAGAACCCATCTATAACAGACTTTGGCCAAATAGGAGGGGATTTTGAAAAGACAGAGGAAGAGTTAATTGGAATCGTATTTGGAGATTCTTTATTATAAGGAACAGACTCAATATTAACATCGGCAGTATTAGGTAGAAATTTAACAGTGTTCACCAGGATACCAGCTGTTCGAAAAGCACCATTGCTGAGCTGAGAAATCATTCTATACTGTAACAATATTTTTGTCACTGTCAGGGGTCAGGCTCAGAGGCCAGTTGCTATAGCATAGGAGAAGCCACACTGACCAGCTGGATAAGTGCAGCAGCAGGTCACCCCGGTGGATGAAAAGCCCCACCCGAGAAGCGGAATCTAAGCACTAACTGGTTTTAAGCACAGAAGTGTGAAACATTTCTGCTGACTAGGGATGGGCTGTGTGTTCAATTCGAAGGTAAGTTCGACTCGAACATCAGCTGTGTGTTCAGCGAACAAATGAGGCTCTCAGCGGGAAGTTCACCCGTCAATGAGTGCCCCATAATGCACAACGCTCTTGCAGTGCATTGATTGCTTTGATTGGCCAAAGCATGTACCTGACCTGCATGCTTTGGCCAATCACATCACTAAGTACTGTGAGAGCCATGATTGGCCATAGGCAGAATGCCTTTGGCCAATCATGGCTCAGGGGCTAAGTCCATGCCCCAGATTGTATAAGGCTGCTGCTTACCGTGTATAGTGTGTGTCAATAGAGATTACTCAGGTAGTTAGTGGATAGTTTGTTTAGACAGTTTAGTGCAGTCAGTGTAGTGTACAGGCATACTCCTGTAGCACCCTACAGGTAGGTGTTAGGTAAAGTATAGCGGGTCTTGGCTGCTTAACAGCAGGGCCATGATTTCAGCTGGACTGTCATGTCTCCCAGGTGAGGTTACTGAGAGGGGAGTCTCCCCACTGGCTCTGTGAGAGGATCCTCATAGGGCATTGGAGGAAACCCAATCAGTGGCCCAGTCAGGCTTGTATCTACCCCAGAAGGCAAATTCTGTCGCAGAAGATTCTGGGAGTGGGTATAACTTTGAAGGGAACGCATGACACAGCATCTTTGGTGGGAAGCAGAGTCCCAGGAGGGAGAGTACGGCTGTCTCTCCTCCTGTCAGAGGAAGCGGGTGTCCCGGGTGGGGGCCTGGGAATCCAGAGATTGTGAAGCTGAGCTGCAGAGGGGATCCGGTGTGCCGAGAACCAGCGGAGAGAGAGAGGGGTCCAGTTCCAGGAAAGCCTACAAAGGTCGTGAGTACTGTGGACTGCCCCTGGGGGTCTGCCTAGTGTCAAAGGGGACCACTCCGGAGAAGGTCCTAAGGATTCAGGAGACAGCTAATTGTGAAAGGGGGTGCCTAGCCAGAGGACCCTGAAGTATTATAGGGGGTAGGTAGGTAGAGGACCCTGAATTGTGAAAGGGGGCGCCTGTAGTTTGGGCCCTGAAGAGGCAGTGTACAGTGGGAAGTGTACAAGATTAAGAGTTGCAGCAGCACAAGTATCTACACAGAGCTACCTTAGCCAGTGCAGGGCTGGGGGGAGCTGTTCAGTGACTTTTGAGCTAAGACAGAATGTCAGGAGTCAAGTGTTCTACAGTCCTGGATCTTCTGAGTTAAAGTTGAGGTTCCAGCACAGTTTCAGTACTACAGTATCTTTAGGTGTCAGGAAGCGCTGGTCGGCATTCAGCTGGCATCAAGACAGGCATTTTTCTTCAAGCGTCCCAAAGTGTACCTAGTTGAGCCAGAGGAGTATCCCACTCATTCCCTTCTCCCATCCCCAAATACAATAAAACAAAACAAACCAAAGATGCTGGAATGGTCATTGTCTCAGCTCTCACACCTGGGGTCACAACTCAAATGTGTTGGAGGTGTCACCGGTAACAATGGCAGAACCATATCAGGCATAAGACCTGGAAATACTGCTACACTCCACTTTTAAAATGTATGGATATGTTGTAGTCCTGGGTCCCTTCTCGGTGTTCCCCAAGTTTGATGTCCCTGTCACTTATGGTTTGGGAGCAGTCCCATGTCAAGCTGACCAATATTTCCCATTGACGCAAATGTTAAAGACAGGAAGCAGTGCCATGTCAAGCTGAGCAAGATTTCCCTTAGACGCCAATGTTAAAGACAGGGAGCACTGCCATGTCAAGCTGTCCAATATTTCTTATAGATGCCACTGAGCACTTAAAGCTAAAAATTGGTCTAAGCAGGAAGGGGGTGAAAGTGCTTTTTATTTAAGTGGTTAAAGGGAACCCTATGACAGAATAAAAAAAAATGACGTGGGGTCCCCCCAAAAACTACACTAGGACCTTTGGGTCTGGTATAGATTTTAAGGGGAATGCCACGCCAAAATTAATAAAAACAAAAATGGTGTCGGGTCTAACCCCAAAATTCATACAAGGCCCTTTAGGTCGGGTATAGATTTTAAGGGGAACTCCACGCCAAAATGTAAAAAAAAAAACCGGTGTGGGGGCACCCCAAAATCTATACCAGACCCTTATCTGAGCATGCAGCCTGGCAGGCCAGGAAAGGGGGGACACAAGCGAGCGCCCCCTTCCTGGACCATACCAGGCCGCTTGCCCTCAACATGGGGAGGGTGCTTTGGAGTGCCCCCCAAAGCACCTTGTCCCCATGTTGATAGGGACAAAGGCCTCTTCCCAACAATCTTGGGCTGTAGTTGTGGGGGTCTGTGGGTGAAGGGGCTTATCAGATTCTGGAAGTCCCCTGTAACAAGGTGCCCCTCCAGATCCCACCCCCCCATGCGAATGGATACCCATTCACCAAAAAAGTGTAAAAAAAAGGGAAAGTCCAGAGGAAACAGTTTTTGACAAATCCTTTATTAAAAAGAAAAAAGAAAAACAAATAGTGTCCCTCAACGTAAATCCATCGTCAATCATGACGCCTGCTGAACCCGAAAAATAGAAAAAATTTAAAAACGCTTTGCCTCCTAAGAGGCTACCCGCTGTATGCCCGATGGCACCGCCCATTCTGATGTCACATGATGTCAGAAGGGGGCGGTGCAACTGTGTGATTTAACTGGGTGGCCCCGCATCTTGCCGCATAAAAGAACTGTCAAAGCCGAAGAGCAGGCATACAGCAGGTAGCCTCTCAGGAGGCGAAGCGTTTTCTGAAATTTTGTATCCGATACCCATTCACATAGGGAAGGGGAGAGATCTGGGGTCCCCCTTGCTAAAGAGGGCTTCCAGATTCCTATAAGCGCTGAACCCACAGACCCCTACAACCACAGCCCAGGGTTGTTGGCAAGAGGCCCTTGTCCCTATCAACCAAAGGACAAGGTGCTTTGGGAGTGGCAGAGCCCCCCCTGTCCCAAATAACCAACCACCCCAATGTTGTGGGCATGTGTCCTGGTATGGTTCAGAAGGGGGGGCCCCCCATCAGGCTACATGCTCAGATAAGGGTCTGGAATGGATTTGGGGGGGGGGGCATTTTTATTTGACTTTTTGGCATGGTGTTACCCTTAAAATCCATACCAGACCTAAGGGGCCTAGTATGGAATGGGGGGGGGGACCCAACACCATTTTTTCAGTTTTTTTTATCTGTATTTGTAGACACGAGCAAGTTTAAATGACAACATTTTTTCCTTCAGAAATGTCAGTATTGCTGCAGCAGGCTCCATACATTGTGCAGATGCTCCACTTTACAGGTGTATTAAGGGGACCCCCCAGGAACGAAATTTAATAGAAGTTTTCCTTTTTTATTGATTCACTTTAAGCATCATTACAATTACTGCTCCTTTAAAAACAATTGTTTTAAAAAAATCTTGTTTGCTTTGATACATGTCCCCCAGGGCAGTACCCAGGTCGCCATACACTTTTTTATGGCAATAACTTGCATATACTGTAAGCCTTTAAAATGAGGACTTTTGATTTTTCATGTTAGTGTCCCATAGACTTTAACAGAGTTCGCATGTTCGCTAGAACTTTTTCCCTGTTCGAGATGTTCTAGTGCGAACCAAACAGGGGGGTGTTCGGCCCATCCCTACTGCTGACCCACCATGGGTTTAGTGTGTGGCATATCTTTCACCTTTATGATTTTTCAATAAAGAAGCAGTGTTTTATCTTCTGGAAGTACCGCTATCTTCTTCTGTTCCATTGGTATTGACAAGGTTTGTGAACCCAGGCAGGCACCCAGGATTTCACTCTGGCAGTTGAGGATCTCACAGGCAAGCCTTGGAGCGGTGCTTACTCTGTTTGTCTCTCCTGAGCACTAACTGGTATTCATCAGAGCTCCTGATGGTGGAGATGGGTTTTGGTGCGCGTTAGTACCTGGTCATGGTCTTCAGGATTGCCCCACAAGGAGGTGAGAAAGTCCAGTAGCAGATATAGTAGGTAGGGATCTAGCAGAGGCATAGTCAGTAAACACGCCAAAGGTTGGTAACAAGTGATGGCAGGTTGGGTTTAAGCAGAAGCGTATTTGAGAAACAAGAGAAAAGTTGGTAGTAGCAGAGATACGGATGGCAGCAGGAATGACAAAAGAAAGATATTAGCTGGGAAAACACAATAATCTGACAAACAGGAAGTGCAAAGGCGTATCTTTAACAGGAAGTTTACGGGAGGAACAAGGAGTTCAAGGCTCAGCAGAAACCAGGTACAAAGTAGGATTGTCCAATGGATCAGACAGGGTGCTGTCCAGCATCTCAGGTGGTTCAGCAAGAATAAACAGCACCAGACACAGAGGTTGCACGTTCAGACCCATGTCCTGACAATTTTGTGAGTTATGTAAAGAATCAACATTTTGTCCTTGGAAAGCACCAACAGGCTGTGCCACCTGTAATGCACCAATACGCTGTGGCTGTTGTAATGCACCAATAGACTGTGCACCTTTTAACATACCAGCGGGCTGTGCTCTTAGTAGAAATCTGAGGCAAATGTAAAGCTCCAGAAGAACAGTGTTAATTTTTACATCAAATTTTGATTTAGTTATAATCATAGTCTTTTGACTAAAATGCCATTTTAGTTTTAGTCGTATTTTAGTCTTTTGACTTGTTTTAGTCATATTTTAGTCAACTAAAATCAAATAGGTTTAGTCAGGACTAATGGCTCCCACAGATCTGATCTACTGAGCCCCCCCCCCTCATGAGTGTAGAATGGGGACAAGGGAGATGCAGGTGACTGCAGTGCAGATCCCGACACCCCCACTGGATGATCTCCCTGCAATGAGAGAGTCAGAGCCACCTACAGTGTGCCCGGGAGGTACTAAAGATGGCTGGGTGCTTCAGCTTAACACGGCAACACAAATAAGACACGTGGAAGATGGTGGAACTTTTAAGGAGGGAGGGAGAAGATGGGTGCAATGGAGAGGGGGGTTGCATGCAGAGGTCAGAGCTGAAGCGGGATGAAAGTCAGATGAGGATAGGGGATGCAGAGGTAAGCAGCTGTGGAAGAAGGCTGAACTTTGCACTCTACGTGTAGTGCACCCCTGAACTCTGCACTCTGTATGCAGCGCACCTCTGTACGCTGCACTATGTACATAGCACACCCCCAAACTTTTCACCTAGTACACCCCCTAAATCTGCACTCTATGTGTAACGTTTTAGTTATAGTCTTTTTAAAAAAAATCCCATTTTAGTTTTAGTTCCAGTCATATTTTAGTCATCAGAATTGTTTTAGTTGTTGTCATATTTTAGTCATCGGAATTATTTTAGTTGTCATATTTTAGTAGACTAAAATAGTGTTAATTTAGTTGACGAAATTAACACTAAAGAAGACTGATCTCTGTTAAGTTGTGGAAAGGTAGCTGCGTACCTTAAATTAAAAAGTGCAGTGGTTAATGAACCAATTGCTATCCCTAAATCATTAAGAGAAGAAACAGCAAAGTTTTCACTCGAAGGAGGGGTCTAGAGGGTTCCTAAGCTCACTTAAGGTTGTTAATTTGTCTGGCTGCTGGTTAGGTACTGAGGGCGAGGGCACTGAAAAGACCTTAGGTCCCTTGGACCAAGACCATCGGCTGCTGCTGTCAGTGTATATGTATGGAGAGGCTGGCACTCTCCCCCAACTGCTCCTTCTGACAGGGGGTCATGTTATCTACAGCTTGCACCTCACACACTGCCTGTGATGGTATTGGAATTGGAGGTGAAGAAGTGGCAGGCATGTCTTCACCTATACACTGCTTCAGCCACTCCTCTCCCCTGAAGCTCTCTGCTTTCTCAATGAGCTGATGAAGCAAGAATTCCATGGAACCTAAGGTAAATCCTGAGAACAGTGAGTGGCGCAGGGGAGCACAGTCCAGTCCTGTTTGGGCAGCTGATAGAGAAACTGCTAAAATTGCCCAATCAGTCGCCTGTTGCTAGGGGAGAAAACATTCTGCAGGAACCAATAGTAATTTGTAGAGAAGTAAGGAAAAACAGAGCAAATAGTCCTATGTACTATCCCATGGGGGTATCTGCACATTGCAAGGGACCCGGACACATGACGTAAAAAAAAAAACCAAAAAAAAACAAAAAAAAAACTATTGATACATTTTACAGAAAGACTACAAAATCGATTACTTTAACTGTTTTTAATCAAAATTTGAAAAGCCTATACTCTATAAGCATGTTTAAAAAATAAGATAAAAAAGAATAAATTCTTTTGTGAAAAATAACACAGATTATATATTTTATGGAACTAAAAAAGATATTTTGTTATTGAAGCATAGCGTTTCTTTAAAAAAAAAAAAAAAAATTCAATTAGTCGACAAAGCTTCAAGTTGCCACTTAGAAATTGATTTTGAAGTTGAATTATTTTCTAGAAAACAGCCTTTCTCTGCAGTGTATTCATTTCAGTAATTGCTGGAACCTGCCTGACAAAACAACCTGTGATTTGCTTATTACTGATTATGTTATCCTTTATCTCAGCACAGCAGAGAAGCTTGCACATACAGTATGTTACAGTATTGGTATAATAATAGATTTAAAAAAAAAAGGCTGTATTGTTATTCAAGACCAATAGGACTGCTCCGATTTGAGCTATTTTCTGTTGATATTCTAGGTTGATTGTTTTATGACTGTCAAGTTGCATAGTAAGGGGATAATTATTGTAATTCATATGATTACTACTTTACAAATAATTTTATACTTGCCTGATAGATATTTTCCCATGTGCTGGAATATTTTATCAACAGATACTATAGAGTGTGGTCAATATATACAGTATATACACTATATTACCAAAAGTATTGGGACGCCTGCCTTTACACGCACATGAACTTTAATAGCATCCCAGTCTTAGTCCGTAGGGTTCAATACTGAGTTGGCCTACCCTTTACAGCTATAAAAGCTTCAACTCTTCTGGGAAGGCTGTCTACAAGGTTTAGAAGTGTAAATAACAACACGGATATACACAATACATAATGATGATTGTAACAATGCAATTGAGTACATGGTAAGACAAAGGTGGTACAGTAGAATTGCTTCCTAGAAAGCTCAACGCGTTTCCTGAGTAATCACTTCATCAGGAGAAGGTGCAATTCATGTATCTGGAAAAAATAGTATATACACATGTGTGTGTAAAAAAGTCTTATATGTAGCTAGTAAACAACTCTGTATATTCAACCCTTATAAATTTCAAACTCACAGTGTGGATTCCAAGAGTCACAGGATGTATAAAATGGCGCACCATCAGAGGGTGGGTCTGGCATGGGAGCTGAGGGAGCAAAGCCTGCACACATAGGAAGATAGTGTGATGAATAGGTGGGTGATGTAAATCCTCATGTGGGGAAAACAGATAGCTCAACCGATTGGATTTCTAGAAAAATAATGACGTAATAATGAGGTAATGGAGTAGAAGATTGAAAGCCATATATAGCTATGAATTAAAGTGGTGGTGAGATATACTGGAAATCCCCATGCCCGAGATCCGCACACCTAAGGAGGTTGTCCGCGAGGTGCACCATTTTATACATCCTGTGACTCTGATTGGAATCCACACTGTGAGTTTGAAATTTATAAGGGTTGGATATACAAAGTTGTTTACTAGCTACATATAAGACTTTTTTACACACACATGTGTATATGCTATTTTTTCCAGATACATGAATTTCACCTTCTCCTGATGAAGTGATTACTCACGAAACGCGTTGAGCTTTCTAGGAAGCAATTCTACTGTACCACCTTTGTCTTACCGTGTACTCAATTGCATTGTTACAATCATCATTATGTATTGTGTATATCTGTGTTGTTATTTAACATGCATGCACATGTGGAATTATCCATTTATCTATGTCAATGTTTTTACTACAGTCTCCATGTATAATCCATACCTTTTATTTTTATTCTTTATGTGCATTGCTACTATTTTTCTTACTATTATTTTTATGAGCCTATTAAAATGTGATCCATACTTGATCTGACCTGTTCATTTTTTTGATGTGTCCATTCTCATTAGTTACATAGGGCCACACACCTCATGCAAAGTCCCAAACTTTTATTATTTTCATGTTATGATAGGGATGGAGGCATACGTCTTTGTGAGCCTCATGCAAAGTCCCAAACCCCCTTTTTTGAACCATTTATCCAGAAGCGCATTTGTAAGGTCAGGCAATGATGTGGATAAGGTCTGGCTCTCAGTCTCCACTCTAATTCTTCTCAAAGGTGTTTCATTGGGTTGAGGTCAGGACTCTTGTTCAAGTTCCTCCATCCTGAACTCGCTCAACCATGTCTTTATGAACCTTGCTTTGTGCACTGGTCCAAATCATTTGGTGGAGGGGGGATTATGGTGTGTGGTTGTTTTTCAAGGGTTGGGCTTGGCTCCTTAGTTCCAGTGAAGGGAACTCTTAAGGCATCAGCATACCAAGACATTTTGGATAATTTCATGCTCCCAACTTTGTGGGAACAGTTTGGGGATGGCCCCTTCGTGTTCCAATATGACAGTGCACGAAGCAGGGTTCATAAAGACATGGATTAAAGAGTTTGGGGTGGAGGAGCTGGACTGGCCTGCACAGAATCCTGACCTCAACTCGATAGAACACCTTTGGGATTAATTAGAGCAGAGACTGTGAGCGATGCCATCTTTTCCACATCAGTACCTGACTTCACAAATGTGCTTCTGGAAGAATGGTCAAACATTCCCATAGAACATCCCTAAACCTTGTGGACAACCTTCCCAGAAGAGTTGAAGCTGTTATAGCTGCAAAGGGAGGGCCAACTCAATATTAAACCCTATGAAATAAGACTGGGATCCCATTAACCACTTGCTGACTGACTAACGTAGATCTACGTCGGCAGTCAGCCCCTCACAGGCAAAGCGACGTAGGTCTACGTCGCTAGCCTGTAAAGGCTCTGGGGAGCGAGGCGCGCGCTGCTGGAGGCGCGCGCTGCCGGAGGCGCGCTCCCGTTCACTCATGGACCCCCCGCGCGTGTGTTCAGCGGACCCGATGTCCGCCGGGGCACTCACGATCGTCCGTTAGAGCGGGAGAAAGGCAGGCGGCTAATGTAAACACAGCCGCCTGTCATTCTCCCCTGTGTAAGAATGAAGATCATACGGTTCTACTATGTAGGACCGTTGATCTCTGTTCTTACACAAGTAGCCACATCCAATCACAGTTAGAAACACGCCCCTAGGGACACACTTAACCCCTCCCTCTCAAATAAAGTTAACCCCTTCCCTCCCAGTTTCATTTTTACAGTAACAGTGCATATGTATAGCACTGATTACTGTAGTAATGTCACTGGTAACCCCAAAAGTGTAAAAAAATGTCAGTTAAGGGTCCGATCTGTCTGCCGCAATGTCGCAGTCCTGCAAAAAAAATCGCAGATCGCCGCCATTACTCGTTTTAAAAAAAAACAACAAAAATGACAAAAAATTTTCCCTTAGTTAGTAAACGCAATAACTTTTGCGCAAACCAATCAAAATACGCTTTTTGCGATTTTTTTACCAAACATATGTAGCATAAAACAAATTGGCCTAAAATGTTAAAAAATTTTGATTTTTACATTTTGTTTTGGGAATTTCATATAAAAAAATGTGAAAAATATTGTTATTTTTGCAAAATTGACGCTCTTTTTTTGTTTATAGCGCATGATCAAAAAATCGCACAGGTGATCAAATACCACCAAAAGAAAGCTCTGTTTGTGGGAAAAAAAGGACGTGAAATTTGTTTAGGTACAGCGTCGCACGACCGCGCAATTGTCCGTTAAATCAACGCAGTGCCGAATCGCAAAATAGGCCCTGGTCAGGAAGGGGGTAAGATCTTCCGGGGCTTAAATTATTTAAGTTCATGTGCCTGTAAAGGCAGGCGTCCCAATAATTGTGGTAATATAGTGTATATAATGTCCATGAATAACAAGTACAAGTAAATCTTGGATTCACAATAGATTATACAATGCATACAGAATTACCATACAGAATTATTGATTTTATTTCCTTTCTGTTAATATTTAAAGTCTATATGTGTAATCCAAACCTCTCAGCATAAAGGAGGTGTCAGATAATGCCAGGATCCAAAAAAAATCACATGCATATTTACTGTCAAACCATGGTCAATTGCTAGGGCTAACTAGATGCTTCAAATCCCTAAGATGAGCCAGGAGGATGCAATGCTGCCCATAAAGTCGCCTTTAGACATTAGATAATGTGTTGGCTGGAATGGGAGATGATCTCTGTCTGGGAAATCAGCACATACTATAAAGGAAAAATCTGAAGTGGAAAAAAAAAAAAAAAATTTAAAGATAAGTAAACATATGAACTGGCAAGTTGACCTGGAATGAGCACACTATTGGATAAGAAAAGTTCTATTATCAGTCTACAAGACCAATTTTTCTTATGCTCCTTATTATTTTTTACTAAAAAAAATGTTGACCCTCACCCTGAAAAATATCTGTCTTAGCACACCAGAAAGATAGATTTGTGTCCTCTTGGCAAATCATTTTGGCTTTCTGCCACAATACTACCAACCTGTATGCATTTAAAAAAGAAAGTCCCTAAAAAATTGACTTTATGTGTCCAAAGGATTCCAGGAGCTGGGTGTTTGTGTAACAGGTTTTTGTATTCTGTTCATTAATTACTATTTCAAATCACCATGGCACAAGGAAATACTTACAAAATATCAGACGCTAGTTTAAAATTAAATACTGGACAAAAAAAGTTATTTCCCTATTTATCACTATGTAAGAAAGGGTTTAAAAGTAAAACCAACTCACTCTTGTTTACTTCTTGTACCTTAATGGCTCCCTTCTTTCAAAGGAAAGCAATGTTTCCAACACATCTTTACATTAAATGTCTGCGATTTAATAGGAAACTATAACATACATTGTTATAAGGCTTCCTTTGTATACATAGAAGCAGGGGCCCCTGGGGGTGAGGAAGCCCTGTACATTCCATATTATACTCTACAAGGCTTTCCTTCTGTCAGGATGCCAACTTTGCCAATGTGAACCCTCTAGCTACACTGTAAGGAATACCCAATGAGAGTTGATAGGCTTACCCAAGAAGTGTATTCTGACAGTTGGCTCACAGTAGAGCAGGGAACTATGGGAGAGGTTGGATCTGGAAGCTAGATCTTCAATAGGAGCCATGCCGGAGCACACTGGAAAAGGGAACCCTTGAAACTGGATTAGGATGACTCTGGATTGGAGCTGGGAGTTGGATCAGTACTAATTTAAACAGGGCGATAATCCCTCGCATGAGCATGTAACATTGGACCCCTCCAGGGTGTGGAGTCTAAGAGCCAGCCTGTATTCACCACGGACCCACCTGATGAATACCGGATTTGCTGTGATCTAAGCCAAGGTTGCAACCCTGCTCTACATACCATGGACCAAGAATCAGAGATCACTGGGAACAGTCCAGAGGTCAGGGTTAGCTGTAGACAGAGATGGTCAAGAGCAAGCCAAAAGTCAAGGCAGACAGCAGACAAGAATAGTCAGGAACAAGAGGTCAGGATGGGCAGCACATATTGATAACCAGAAACTAGCCAGAGAACAAGATAGGCAACAGACACAGATAGTCAGGAACAAGCCAGGAGTTGGTACACAGAATAAACTGAAACTAGCCAGAAGTCAATGCACAGCAAAAAAAGGAGGATGCAGGTTGGATAGCAGGAAGACATCAACGGGACTTGGCAGCTAGCTTGCAAACCAATGCTTGAACAGCAAGCTGAAAGCTGTGCCGCGTTTAAATATGACAGGGTCTGACTGGATAAAACAGTGACAGTTTAAGACAGGGATCCTCAAACTACAGCCCTCCAGCTGTTGTGGAACTATACATCCCATGAGGCATTGCAAAACTCTTGGCATTCACAGACATGACTAGGCATGATGGGAATTGTAGTTCCTGAACAACTGGAGGGCCATAGTTTGAAGACCCCAGGTTTAAGAAATAGGACAAAGCTGCGTTGCTCTGATTGGATACGATGGCGACAGCTGCATTGTGGAAGGTAAGTAACACAAACACTTTCCCCTGAACAGAATAGCTAAACAGAGTGGTGCTAGGGCAAATAAAAGTGAATATATGCTGCTGGGGAGATGGAAAATTAAGGAACCCCTTTACTTTATGCTTTATCTGCAAAGGAAATGGTTAATTTAGGGTCCCTTTTTTTCTGACTCTTTGCTGTGTAAGAGGAAATGTATATAACATCAGTAAAAGCCTGCAGCCTGCATTTATCCTCATACAATATACAGTCAGTGTGACAGCTACTGGGAACATCTGTGTGAGATTATTACTAATTACATCCAGTTGGGGATGCAAAAACATCTATATCACAATATAAACCTAAAAATTATTTATTTTTAAAAAAAACTTTGTTAACACCATCACACGTTATAATTTATATTTAGCGCTAAATAGTTTACTAAGCTAGTTGGCTTTTAAAAAGTTACAATGATATAAGGCTAACTTTATTCATACCCTCCCTTACTTCAACTCAGATTTCAGCAGAGTTTCTCTGGTGATCTAATAAGACTTCACATGTGGCACAGAAACCTGAAGCAGCAGAATACAAGGAAACTTGGAATGAGAGCTGATACTTGGCTGCATGGGAAGGACATGAAAACACATATTTTTAACCCTCCAAGTAATTTTTATTAAAGGTCTTAAAGAAAGAACTGATTCAACCCAGCCAACATCTTTAGTTTCATCATAGGTACCTCATATTGCATACGCAAGCCAAAATGTTTCAGCGTGCACTTGTTGCAGAGTATTTTGGCTCAGATGAATTTGAGAGATTACTGTTTACATGATGTAATTCACACGGTGCCTGGAAGTTTTGGAAAAGCTCAACTAAGAGCTGTAAAGGTACAGCATTGCAAATAGGATGAATACAATATTTCACTTAGTCAATCGTTTTTTTTTTTTTTTTTTTGTCTCTTACTTTTGTGACCTGCCGCAGTATATGTACTGCTGACGGTCGGTAAGTGGCTAATAAACTTTCAAATTTTAATTCATCACTACACTATGGAGTGTTTGAGCTGTGTCTTTCCTCTTTTGTTTGATAATAGAAGAATGAAAGCCTAAAAAAAATGATCTAGCCATCTGATCTAAAAATTGGTAAGCTGCAATAAAATAAACATTTGCTTTTGGGTTTATCAGTGTTTTAACACGGATTCCAACTCTGCATTTTCTCCCATTTTTATTTCTGAAGTTTTTACAAATAGCTCTTTTTCAGTTTTAAATCAGTTACCTTTAAAGAGAACCATACACCAATAAGAATTTGTAATAATGTAAAACTCCACTCTTAAGCTTGCAGCCTTAGTTTTTATATTTTAATTGATTTTTTTTGTTTGTTTCTTATATTATTACCCTATAAAAGCAGACAGAAGTGTAAAAACTTTTATATAACAAACTTACTCTCAAGATTACATTAACAATTAAAGACTTGTTAACTGATAGTTTTACTCACCTTTGGCAACATGGCTCCTTTTTTAATAGGAAGAGTATATATATCTTTCTGCACTATACACTACATCAGTCTTTTTCAACCAGGGTGCCCAGGCACTGGTGCCGTGAGGTTCCTTCAAGGGTATCTTGGCAAAATGCCTAAAAATTGTCTCAAAAATTATATACAAGCCAGCAGGTGGCTTTTTTTAGTTACACAAAGCCACAGGTTTTTAATGTGCACCATTATGACCATTAGCTGCCTTCTAACAACCAATGACATCATCAGTTGCACAGCATCTTTATTTAGTTCTCCCCTGCCCCTCTCCCTCAGTACTAGGGTCACATTACCTAAGCGATGGAGAAAAACTAGGAAGAAGAGAAACACAGGAATACTAGTCAGTACCAGTGTGCAAAAGTGTTTTTGATTTGGAAGAATAAATCACCTCTAGCGTTGGGTGTCCTACGTGTGTGGATGTTGATGCTTTATGTAAAACTATTAGAATAGCTTTTAATATTTTAGAATGGGGTGTCTCGAGGCTGTCCATAATTTTGGAGGGTGCCTTGAGTTGTCCATAATTTTATAGGGTGTCTTGACTGAATAAAGGTTGAGAAACACTACGCTACAGTTTTAGCCATGCGGTGTTTAGCCATACATAAAAAGCAGGCCATTGTGTGGAGTCTCCAGTGTATTACAGAATATTCTCTGCCTAATATAGCAGAGAGAACTCCATGATTGGAGGGGAGTTGTTGACAAATCTTTCTCAGTTCATGTGACACAGCTTACCCTCCTGACTTTTTTAAATATTCACTTTAATAGAACTCTTTTTTTTTCTCTTAAATCACAGGTATGTATTGTATTGTTGGACGTGTACTTTATAAAAGTAAAATGTATTATAACAAATTCTAATATATAACATTACAAAGTCAGGTAACTTTCTAAATATATAGGTTTTAAAAGAAGATAAATGCTTAATTTGTCAGTGATTTGATGAACAAGTTTTACATTTCCCTATCTAATATCCACTGTAAGGGACAGCAGTAGAACACTATTATTTTACATTTACCTCAGTATTTATAATCTATCCCTGAAGAGAGCTAGTAGCTACAGACATCAGGGAAACTAGAAAAATCTTTCTCCTGTCAGATCTTTCCAGGAACATCCATAATGAGATCACCAGTGTGGTTGAGAAATACTATTCAGCCTGCTGCAGATGTCTCTGGCACTCTCTTATTGCTCCTAGACTTGGGGATCATCATCCAATCTTGATGAAAAGTATCTTATATTTATAGAAATTATTTCTTTGTTTTCAAATATATATATATGCAGTACAAACAAACATTTATTATAGGGGGCTTTCAAGTTGTTCTGTACATAGATCATGCTGGGCTTTCTAATAATAAAGTCCAGCACTAGCTTTGTATTTGTGGCTTGTTAATGCAGATAGAAAAAAATAGATGGCGCCTATCCATGAGCACTGAAACCGCTGGCAACAAAAGTGAGTACACCCTTAAGTTAAAATGTCCAAATTGGGCCCAAAGTGTCAATATTTTGTGTGGCCACCATTATTTTCCAGCACTGCCCTCACCCTCTTGGGCGTGGAGTTCTAGAGAGCTTCACAGGTTGCCACTGGAGTCCTCTTCCACTCCTCCATGACGATATCATGGAACTGGTGGATGTTAGAGACCTTGCACTCCTCCACCTTCCATTTGAGGATGCCCCACAGATGCTCAATAGGGTTTAGGTCTGGAGACATGCTTGGCCATTCCATCACCTTTACCCTCAGCTTCTTTAGCAAGGTAGTGGTCATCTTGGAGGTGTGCTTGGGGTCGGTATCATGTTGGAATACTGCCCTGCGGCCCAGTCTCCGAAGGGAAGGGATCATGCTCTGCTTCAGTATGTCACAGTACGTGTTGGCATTCATGGTTCCCTCAATGAACTGTAGCTCCCCAGTGTTGGCAGCACTCATGCAGCCCGAAAACCATGACACTCCCACCACCATGCTTGGCTGTAGGCAAGACACACTTGTCTATGTACTCCTCACCTGATTGCCACCACACACGCCTGACACCATCTGAACCACCAAATAAGTTTATCTTGGTCTCATCAGACCACAGGACATGGTTCCACTAATTTACGTCCTTAGTCTGCTTGTCTTCAGCAAACCGTTTGTGGGCTTTCTTGTGCATCATCTTTAGAAGAGGCTTCCTTCTGGGACGACAGCCATGCAGACCAATTTGATGCAGTGTGCGGTGTGTGGACTGAGCACTGACAGGCTGACCCCCACCTCTTCAAATTCTGCACCAATGCTGGCAGCACTTGTACATCTATTTCACAAAGACAACCTCTGGATATGATGCTGAGCACTTGCACTCAGCGAGGCCTGGTCTGAGCAGAACCTGTCCTGTTAAACCGCTGTATGGTCTTGGCCACTGTGCTGCAGCTCAGTTTAAGGGTCTTGGCAATCTTCTTATAGCCTAGGCCATCTTTATGTAGAGCAACAATTATTTTTTTGAGATTTTCAGAGAGTTTTTTGCCATGAGGTGCCATGTTGAACTCACAGTGACCAGTATGAGAGAGTGAGAGCGATAACACCAAATTTAACACACCTGCTCCCCATTCACACCTGAGACATTATAATACTAATGAGTCACATGACACTGTGCAGGGAAAATGGCTAATTGGGCCCAATGTGGACATTTTCACTTAGGGGTGTACTCACTTTTGTTGCCAGCAATTTAGACATTATTGGCTGTGTGTTGAGTTATTTTGAGGGGACAGCAAATTTACACTGTTATACAAGCTGTATACTCGCTACTTTACATTGTAGCAAAGTCTCATTTCTTCAGCGTTGTCACATGAAAAGATATAATAAAATATTTACAAAAATGTGAGGGGTGTACTCTCTTTTGAGAGATACTGTATACAATATTTTGCAGTTACCTAAGGCTTGAACGTACTATATAAAGTAAACACATGCAAAAACACTAGCCATTCCCTTTAAGGAACACCTTATTTAGACTCCAAGGGCCTGTTGCCAGCTGCCTTGAGAACTGCTGCCCATAGAAATGAATGAGGAACCATATTGTTGAAACGGTTGTAGGATCAGGGAGCAAGGTAAGTATTATCCTAAGTGGTAGGGGGGGGGGGGGAGTAGGATATCTTAAAGGAAGACTTTATTAAATTTGTCCTTTCAAGTACAGATGATGTCCAAGGTGCAGTGATCAATAGAAACTTTTTTGAATATAGTTTTGCTATAGATATATACTAACTGAAGAATTATGATCATGTGCCTGGGAATATTTCAATTTTCATGTTGCTGTTTGCCTCATCAAAGAAGCCCGGTATGGTAAGGGCATGTAAATATGATGAGCATCTGTTTGTTCCTGAACTGATTTTCTTTCCCATACAAGTCATTGAATTTTATTTCCAATCCTTCTTCAGCTATAATACTGTCATTTTCAAATATCATTGGACCAAGCTAAAAATAACTGTTAATTTTCCAAAATAAAAATCATTATCCTGTTTGCTTTGTGACTTAAGCCAATTGTAAATGCAAAAGGAACTCAGAAACACAACTAAGAGGGACTTAAATGTATTATTTGCCCTGTTGGTCTGCCATAGATAGGCATCAACTTCTCTAACATATGGCCTTATTCAAAAAATAGTTCTTAGTGCTAAATCTTAAATGCAGTAAACTATAGAATCAAATTATATTTTACTGCTAAAGTCAAAGCAATGGATTCTGGTTGGCTGCTATGGGTGGATTTGATCTGTCCTAAAAAGTGTATAGAGATAAGTACTGCATTTGTATTCAGATTAATCCTTGCATGAGCTCATTGGATCCCAGGCTGAAGGAACTACATTTCTCCCCAAATACAGATTAAACAGATTTTGTCACTTTAACAATAAAAGCTAACTGGTGACTGGTATAAAGTGTGGACACGTAGAGGTATATCAGTAATTCAGCTCTCTCCCACCACCATACCATGGAGATACTAAAGTTTTACATGTCAAAATTAGCCCCGCATTTAGACATATCTGTAGTACTAAAAGCTGATGCAGGTAGAGTATGTACCTGTATGGTTTAAAGTAAGAGATTAATGCAGTATGCCAGTCGGTTGAACATCTATAACCAGATTTGTAAGTGCTAAATTCTCACAAATAAACTCTAGAAACCCAGACAATATTTGAAATAGATAAAGTGTTTCCCATTAAAAAGATTTTGCGGTTTATCTTACACACTGCTGCCACACAGCACAGCAAGGTCTGCAATGTTTCTGTAGAATACATCTGGAGATAAAGAGGTTCTAGACAATATATACTGTATATATACAGTATATATATATATATATATATATATATATATATCTTTTTTTTTTAATAATAAAAGTGGTATACTTACCTCCTCTGTGTCCCCCTTTTCTTGGGTCCTCCATCGGCGCTTTCCACTCCTCCTTTACTTTGTGTGCCTCCATAGGAAGCTGCTGACACATACAGTACAGTTTGACCCCACCCCCATCCAACCTCACAGGATTTGATTGACAGCAGAAGGTGCCAATGGCTCTTTCTGCTACCTCTATGTCCTGTGAGGAGAGAGAGAGAGGAGAGCACCACTGCAGATGGGCACATTGTTGGATTGAAATAGGGCTGTTGTAAGTATTGAAGGATGTGGGGGGGGGGGGGGGCAATTTTCTAGAGGCTGTGGCTCAAATCACGTAAACCCAAACACTGATAATTGTGTTCAGAACTAATGCAATTCATACCCCCAATGTGTGCACTTCAAACCTACAGCCTAACTAGACGCATGCCCCACTGTGGCGAAGGCAACACTTCTGAATAAGTACTTTAAACCTCAGATCTGCCCCAATAAATACCCATCAGAACAGTCCCTGAAAGAAAAAAGGGTTGCACAGTGGCTAAGTGGTTAGTGCTTCTGGCTTGCGGCAATTGGATCATGGGTTCAAAATCCTAACCATGACCCTACCTGCATGTAGTGTGCATGTTCTCCCTGTGCTTATGTGAGTTTTTTCCCATACTCCAAAGACATGCTCGTAGGTGAATTGGCCCTAATATGTGAGTGAGGAACCTCAGACTTTAAACATCATGCGGGCAGCAACTGATGTGAATGTGTGACATGTATAAAGCACTGTGTAAACTGTCAGCACTGTATAAATACATGTAAGTAACTTATCAGTTGTACAACTGTGGTTGTGAGAATTTATTAAATCTTGTAAATATCAAATTATTAGCAAACAAAAAAAAATCCTTTTCTTTCTTTGATTGATCCATCCCTTCTTCATTTGTGTATCCCATGCCCCCTTTCTAGGCACTGCAGCTTACTGTGGGAGGGATTTGGCAACAGGGCCAGTGCTGTCACTCCACAGAAAGGTGGGCAGGACTAGGTGTGGCCCGGTGTTGGATGACAAATTACAGCCTTGCAAATCAGTAGTGATAACATTAATAGCCACACCCCCTGCAACATTTCTTCATTCCATTGTAGTCAAGCAGGCACAGCCTATATGAAAGTGTCAGCACTGAATTCAGGAGTATCACAGGAAGCTGTATTATGTGTGATAAATTGGCAGGATCAATAGGTATTTGTGGGCCTTTCCTGGAGACTAACTGAAATTTGTAAGTGCAGATACACTTCAGCCTCATGAACACCAGCAAATTAAAATATACCCATTTACACTTTATCTTTCTGCCAGCAGCTGGCAGAAAAATCCAGTGTAAAAAATACTTGATCTGGTGTGCATTTCCATGCATTGATGCGTGTATGTATGTGAGTTTATGCGTAAAAAGAATATGCACGTAATTTATTTCTATTGATTTTAACATGAATTTGTTCTAGCCTTTAGGCTGAAATTACACACATACAAGTGTGTTTATGTATAAATTATGCCAGTATGCTTTTCTCTAAATGCAGGTTTGGGTTTTTCTTAATGCCCCCAAGCGCTGCTCTAAAATAGCCCCTCAGGGTGCATGCCAGGTCTGTCCACCGCCTGCTCTGTGTATTTGCTCCTACAGCCGCCTGGGATTTATGACATGATATCTCAGGAGTATGAGGGAGCAGGGAAATGTGATTCTCGCCTAGGCGAGCATAGAAATTGGGGGAACGGTGCCAGAGTAAAAAAAAAAAAAAAAATGGAAATAGACAGAAAAAAAAATTATGCTTGTTTGCTATATGGAGTAAAAAGGAGTGCAAGGGTACAGGGAGGTAAGGGCACTTATGGGGTGAAGGTCTGCTGAAAGCGCTGCAGTATGTTTTATAATAAGCCAAAGTACTACTTTGAGTAGAACTTAAAGTGTTACTAAACCCACAACAGTAAAATCAGTCTGTATATGCAGCAAAAGCATGCTTGTTATACTCACTGTGGAACCTAAGTGGTTAATCCTCCGCATTGTGCAAAAAAGCTGTCTGAGCCTGTCTTTTCTGATCCTCCCCTTCTTCCACTGTCCCCTAACCTTCTCCTGATAAGACAGAGCCTTTAGAGTCACTCTGCACATGCTCAGTTTGGTGTGTATTGTTGGAGAGTTGTTTTTTTTTTTTATTAGATCGGCACAGGACCAGACAGAGGGTCAGGGGTCCTGCGGCCTCACAGGACAGACAGAGTAGAATAAAAACTCCTCTTACAAGCTTTAACCAGACACTGATAGAAGTCATAAGACTGCTATATACTGCTGATACGAAAAGGTATTTAGCAGTTTATGGTTACTAAAATAATTGCATTTCCATGTTCTGTTCTGTGTACTGTGGAAGACCAACTATAGTGAATGCAGGGTCCTGGGTTTAGTAACACTTTAACTTAGTTAATAATTTAATTGTACTCCCTCTGGTCTGTCCAAAATGGTCCAATGTGTGTGTGTGTGTGGGGGGGGGGTCTATGTGCAGGCAGAGCTACTGGTTGTGAAAAAAAGATAACAGTAAAAAAAGGGAAGTGTATCCCCTGCGCCTATATGGAATATGTGTATTTAGGTGTGGAAGAAAGTGTAAGCAGTAGCTATAGGAGTGAGGTAAAAGTGATTGAAAAGTCTTGTGTGAAAAGAATATCGACAGAGCTTGCTATTGCTATTTTGTGTCATATAGATAAATAAATAAAAAGAGCTACTGGTTGGCTACTTGGCTAGATGCAGTCCAAATGTCAAAATACTAATTATGTTCATCATGTAAAACCCGTTTTGTATTCCTGCAGGGTTTCACCTCCTATATTCTGCTATTTGGCAAGCATTGTGCCATCTCTGTGGCTTCTTGAAATAAACCATGATCATCAGGTAAGATTTATGGCCAGAAATATCTTACCCTTGTGTATATTTGCTAAAGTATTGTTTACCTTTATAGGTGCATGAAAGCCATTGGTCTGCAAGCATTACTGGCCATGCTATTGGAAAAGGAAAGGTTTCTGGTGTATTGTAGGCCTATGCCTATGATCAGCAAAGACAAAGTGGCAATTTGCCTCTTTGACAAGGCTGGCTAACAGCACCTGCAATTTCTGAGGGGCTATTATTCAGAGTAAGCTTTGCTTTGTTTTAGAGGTATGAGATATCCCAGGATGCACTGGGAAACCAACAAACAAACTGGAAAGACATCATCAGTAGTCACCTCCGGCTCATGTATATACTGTATATACTCGAAGTGTCTGGTGCAGACGTCACATCTAGTGTTCAACATGGAGCAGCAGGAACATGAACCCGGGCCCCTATGTCTCAACACATTGTATCAGCAGAAAATTAAGTTATCTCTGGGGAAATGTTCCTTCACTTCCTGTATGAGCACCAAGTCAAGAAATTGAGAGTTCTCTTTCACAAGGACACATGATGCAATTAAAGCCTTTTGTGTTTAGCTTGGAGAAGGGTTTGAAACCCTTCTGGGTCTCTTTTGTTGTGTGTGCCCCTGTTAGGGAGTTCCATCTTACTGCATGTGTGAACATCAGTACAGAAAATGAGAAAAAGCACCCCAGCAGGGCCACAGATAGCACTAAAAATATGACAGGGCTTCTAATACTTTCTATCTAAAACGTAATGCGGCATTAAAGTGTTTGACCTCCCCAGAGCTTTTTCAATAATGTGCAACATTATGGCACACTTACCAATTAAAGTGTCCCACTTCAGTGCTGTGATACCTGCAACCTCCCTCCAATGCTAGAGCTTCCACCGTCCCACCATATTTTTTTTAGGGTTCATGATTCTTTGGCCAAGCTGGCATGACAGGTATGACTAAGCATATGCACAAGAGTTCATTTATCCCTCAACATACTCCCAGCATATTACAGATGCTTATCTGCAGGTCCTCAGGTACATCTTCCCCTCCAGCAAGGAGCATGGTATGTAGCACAATAGCGACACCACCAAAATCACACTTTAAATTTCAGAAAACTAACAGAAAAGACAGAGGCAAAAAAGCTGTTTACTTTGCAAGGGAAGTTGAACTTTGCGAGGGGATTTGCCATAGAGCTTGGAGAATGAGGTGTAGCTCTGTTGAATTTCATCATCCAATCATGTGCAAGCATAAATGCCTTTTTTTTCTTTCACGTGAAAAGGTATTCTTTGCAAAGTTAAAATTCACAACCACTAAGCACTGGGGGAAACTCTCTTGCGAAGTGCAACTTCTCTTGCAAAGTGAACAGCCTATTTTCCATTAATAAATCAACCCCACAGTGCCTTAGATGATTTGACTCTGCAGATATACAGCTATGAAATTCAAGGCACAGGGGTCCTTAGGGACTGCTGTTTTGCCAGAAGAATTGCAGGCAAAAGACACAGGTACAGGGTTCTGCTTTGGCACAATTTACAGTAATATACAATAGCAAGCCTTAAAGTGTTTGTAAAATTACACTGTGACTTTAGGTGTATCCCATCCCAATTATGCTGACATTACCTATAATGTGTGTCTGTGTTTTTTTTTTTTAATGAAAAGGCTAAATACCTTTTCTCACACACCACAGCTGTGTGGTCACATGATCCCCCTTCGCTCTTCTTCCCCGATCTATGGAGAGAAGCGGGAAGGGCAGAGATTTCCCGGTGACGTCAGCCAGCCATAAAAGGATGATCACGTGACCGCACAGCGGCGGTGTGTGAAAAGGTATTGAACCTTTTCATTTAAAAAAAACACACACACACTGTAGTTAATGGCAGCATAATCTGGAGATGAAACAATGTATATTTGCTGCACGAGCGGGGAGGAAAGCCGCTCTCACGCTGACAGGCAAGGAGGAAGGGGGAGAGGGAGATATTCAAAGCAGAGAGCAGGCTGAAGGAGGCACGTAACCTGACCACTGTATCATGGCTCAGCAGCCATGATACCCGTGGTCAGCACAGACAGGGGGACACAGGAACAGGCAGGATCAACCAGGTATTGTACAACAGAGGAAGGGACAAATTACACAGCACAAGCACTGTGCTATAGATCATGCCTTAAAGGAACAGGATCTTTTTTTTTTATTTTTTTTAGGGTTACTTTACTTACACCATTACTTTTTGAGTTCAAAGTACAGTTAGGCATTTCTCATGTTGATGGTTCATCTCCATGGTTGGTTAGAATGACTTACTGAGGCACTCAAAAACACATACTGAATGACTGAGGTAAAAAAATGCTTTCATCAATTTATGAGCCAGCATAGGCACAGTAAACTCAGTTTGGACATGAGGAGGAAACAGGGCCCGATTATGAATCTTAAAGTGATGTCACGGCGCTCCAGACACAGCATTCCATATATCCCATTCAGGAAAGGATGTACTGACGTATTTTAACTGCTACATTCCATTTAGCTGTCTGCTTCTCTTCTTACTACATATACTATAGGAAACACTGTAGTAAATAGTAGTACATAGTAAGGTTTGTGTGGAGAGCTCAGATGTAGGCAGACATGAAACATTAAGAACATCAAGACATGAAACATCAAGAAATAATGCCAGTATGTTTTTTTCTCATTGAAAGCAGTATTCATTCATTCCAAAATAACTTCTGAAAAATCAAATGTGTTTTTGTTCTTTGATTCCAAATCCTTAAAGAACCTTATGCAACTTTATTTCATAATTATACTTGTAATCTAATCCTGCCTATCTGTCACAATCATATCCGTTTATCATTTGATAACAAATCCTGTAGATTATAATAAACAATACTATAGTTCTCTACACTGAGAACGAGTCAGCTCTTACACGCTGGATTACAAATGCACACAAGGAAGAGATCTAGAAAGTCCAATGTGGGAGAAAAACAGTACTAGAGAGTCATAAGTAGGATACCTAAAGCATATTTCCACCTTTGCACCCAAAATGGGATAAGAGTTCATTCACAGTTGTACGATTTGTCATGTGACCTTGGACATCAAACTTGCATGACCAATCGCAGACCATTATTTTCCATGGCACCAGTTCAAATCACTGCAACTTAAAGTTGCAGCGACTTTGAAAAGGTGCCTGCACTACTTTGGTGCAATTTGTAATGCAACTTTGATCCAAAGAATGTAAAATCAAAATTGCCCCAAAAGTCGCATCAAAGTTGCCTGAGAAATGATGTTGCTTTGGAGAGGCGTTAATGTGAAAGGAGCCAAAAACTTTTCATTTGTTACAACTAGAGTTGAGCGGACACCTGGATGTCCGTGTTCGGCGGGTTCGGCCGAACTTGAAAAAAAGTCCGGTTCCGTGTCCGTGTCCGTGTCCTGGACTTTTTCCGAACTTTACCCGGACACCGAACCCCATTGAAGTCAATGGGGACCCGAACTTTCAGGCACTAAAATGCCTCTAAAAAACCAATGGAAAGGGCTAGAGTGCTGCAAATGGCAGCAAAATGTAGTTAAGAGCATGGCAAGTGCTCTGAAAACAAATGTGGATAGGGAAATAACTTAAAACAACAAAAAAAAACAGAAAAATATAAATTTTTCTTCATCTGTGAAGGACGAGGCCCATATGGAGTAGGAGGGAGGTTGAGGTGGCGGTGGATGTGGCGGTGTAGGTGGAAGCGGTGGTGGAGGGGGAAGAGGTAGCCAACACTGCTTTTTTTTAGTCATTTTAAATTAGGGTACACCCCAAAAGAGTGAGAAAGAGCAAAAATAGAACAATGGCTGGGTAAGGTCGGTATCCATCTCTATTCTGCACAAGGTACGGAAAAGTCCTGTGGGATCCATGCCTGGTTCATTTTTTTTTTTTTTTTTTTTTTTATTGAAAATTCTTCAGACATTACACAGAACACAACAACAGCTGTAACAAAAACATTTTCATACTTTAAGCATAAAGGAAGTCCGAGCAGAGAACGTCTGCTGGCAAAGTAGGGGGGAGGTGGGTGGAGAGGGAAAGGGGGGGGGGGGCCTCAATGGTCCTTGAGGTTGGAAGGTGAATCTGATTGTGGGGGTAAGGTCCTGGGCGAGTCTCTGAAGTTAAACCTGTATTGAGCCATAGTGGGATCAGTCTGGGGAAAGGTGTAAGTTATATATCTGTCCCATTTCAGGTGGAAGAGTTCCCTTGAAGATAAAGCTGAGAAGTCCGTATTGGCGATATCTATTGTGAGAAGTGTGGAGAGCTCTGATCTGACCCGAGAGAGAGATGGAGGAGATGTGGAGATCCAGTTGCTTAGGATAGTCCTCCTGGCGATTAGTAGACAAGTCAGGATCCACACACGGGGTGTCCCAGAGGGGGGGCTAGACCATTTTTGGAGTCTCTTGTCCCAGTAGCCGAACAGGAGTATCATAGGGTCCTTGGGTAGGCTGAACTTGGTGACGTCCGTAATGTACAAAAGGACTTGGTCCCAAAAGTGACTTATACCGGGGCAGGACCAAAATTTGTGGTGGAGTGAAGGTCTTACCACCAGACACAAAGGGCATTTGTGGGCGTCCGGCATGGTTTTGTCCGATAGAAAAGGAATATGCGCCCGATGGAAGATTTTTAGTTGGGTCTCTTTCCAAATTGAGTTAGGAGTTAGAGCAAGGGTGGTTTGGAGACCCTTGACCATATTGGGTAACGTGTCATTGCCTGGAAAGTCCTTGAGCCAATTGGAGGCAGTAGAGGTGGACAAGGCCGGCGGGCATTGCCGCAAGAGGGGCTTGTAGATCGTGGAAATAGTATAGGTGTCAGCATCCAGCAGGGAGTCAATTAAAGACAGATGAAAGCGGGTCCCCGGTTTCCCAGTGGTTGAGGAGAGATAGTGAATGCATTGTGTCCAATAGAAAAGGTCCTTGTCCTGGACACCGAATTTATCTTTAACGACCCGGAAGGGAAGGGGAGTACCCGAGCTGGTGTCGCACAGTTGTCCGAAGGTAATCAAACCCTTCTCCTCCCATTGGTGGAACACGGAATGGGTCAATCCTGGAGTGAAAGTCGGGTTACCCCGTATTGGAAGGAATTTGGAAAAGTGTATTGGCAGTTTCAGTAGTTTTCGTACCTCCCTCCACGCTATGGCAGTGTCCCTCAAAAGTATATTTTGACGTAGATCAGGGCACAGCGTCACCCATTTGGCATGCAAAAGAGCAGTTAGGGAGAATGGACTGGCCATCTGAGACTCAAGTTCATAATTAGAGTAATGTGAGGTCTGTGATACCCAGTCCAGAGCAGCCCTGAGCAAACAAGACAGATTATACATTCTCAGATTAGGCAAGTTAATACCCGCGTCGCTTCTGGAGAGTTGCAATTTGTTATACGAGATTCTCGGTCTCCTTCCCCGCCATAGAAATCGGGAGAAAGTTTTCTGCAGGGTTTGCGCATCTTTATGTCTGATTAATAGGGGAAGAGTTTGCAGGAGATAGAGAAGGCGGGCAAAGCTAACCATCTTAATAAGGTGGCATCTCCCCAAAAGCGACAACGGCAGTTCCTTCCAGTTTTCCAGTTCCTTCGTTATTTTGGACACCAGGGGGGGTAGTTCAGAGTGTAAATTGATGCCGGAGTGCGTCCTATCTTGATACCCAGATAGGTAATGTGATTAGATGCAATCATGAATGGGGATTCCCTTTCCCATGGACGAGGGGGGCCAGTTCCCAAAGGGAGGATCTCGCTTTTAGAATAGTTTATCTTGAGACCCGAGCACAGTCTGAATCTGTTGAACGCGGAAACTATTACGGGGATGTCTGCTGTGGGGTTTGAAGTAAACAGTAGAACATCATCTGCAAAAAGGGATATGCGCAGCTCCTGAGAGCCTATGCGAATACCATGGAGAGGGGCTCTGGTCAGTAGATACCGGGAGAGGGGTTCTAGAGCGAGGTTAAACAACAGCGGCGATAGGGGGCAGCCTTGTCTAGTGCCTTTGTGTAATCTAAACTCGTCCGTAAGCGCCCCCCCTACACACAATCTGGCTGATGGTGTAAGATACATAGAAGTGATGAGATTCACAAAGGGTCCACTAAAGCCCATGCCGTGCAAAACCCGACTCAGCCATTGGAAGTTGACATTGTCAAATGCCTTTTCGGCGTCGAGAGTCACAATAGCCATGTCTCGGCCAGGGTGTATGCGAGCCTGGTCCAGAGCAACCAGGACCTTCCTTATGTTAACAGTGGCTGAACGACCCTTGGTGAACCCAGACTGCGCGGGGTGGATCAGATGCGGCATGATATTGGCCAGACGCGTGGCCACAATTTTAGATAGGATCTTGACATCAAGATTTAATAGGGATATGGGCCGGTATGAGCCCGGCTCCAGCGGATCTTTCCCTTTTTTCGAGAGAAGCTTGATAATGGCTTGGTTACCCGTCTGGAGATAGGGTCCGCCGTGCCAAATTGAAGAGTACACGTCCACTAGAGTCGGGATCACACCAGGGGAGACTAATTTGTAAAATTCCCCGGAAAGACCATCGGGGCCCGGAGACTTATTGGCTGCAAGATGTTTTATAGTCGACGCAATCTCGTCCGCCGTGATCGGGGCGTTAAGTGTATTTAAATGCTCTTCGGATATTTTGGGGATTTCAGTCCCAGATAGGAAAAAATCAGCTACTGAGCTGTCCATGGCCTCGGAGGCGTATAGCGAGGCGTAAAAGTCGCGCATGATCCCCTGCACCCCTTGCGGAGTGGAGTCCACTGCTCCTGATTTGTTCCGTAACGAGCCTATGTGCGTGGTGGACATCGGGCCCTTGCATAACCTGGCAAGCAGTTTCCCGGCCTTGTTACCGAAGCGGTGTAATGTCGCCGCAAGATGTGCTTTGTGCATCATTTCAACCCTATCAGCCCAAGTGTCAAAGTCCCGTTTAGCCTCAAGCCATGCCGTGCGCACCGTGGGGGTGTCGGCCTGTATCAGTGCCCGCTGGGCCGCCGCCAACCGTTCACTAGCCATTTTGTAGCTGCTATTCGTGTGCCGTTTGAAAGCCGCCGCATAGGAAATAATACGACCTCTCAAAAAGGCCTTCCCCGCCTCCCAGAAGAGGAGAGGGGAGCTGCTGTGTTGTTTATTCGTCACATAGTAATCATCCCACTCACGACGAAGGTACAGGGCAAAATCCAAATTGTCTTTAAGGTAGGAAGGGAACCTCCAAATTAGGGGGGCCGGGGGGGATTCCGCAAATGGTAGAGATACTGAAACTGGGGAGTGGTCTGAGATCGCGATGTCATGTATGGTGGCGTCGCGCAGGAGGGGAAGGAGGGAGTCCGTGCAGAACAGGTAATCGATTCTAGTAAAACGTTTATGGGGGTGGGAGTAGAAGGAGTATTCCCGATCCGCGGGGTGCGAGTGACGCCAAACATCCGACAAGGAGAGTGATTCTATTAACGACGCTAGCGGAGTGGGGTCAGCTCGCAGGGTGTCGCGCAGTCCCTGCCGGGGCGTGGATTTATCCATAACCGGGTCCATTACCGCGTTGAAGTCACCGCCCACAATACGGGGGACATCAGGGAGGGAGAGGAGCCGGGCCGCAATCGTGGCGTGGAAGGAGTGGTCCAGGACATTCGGGGCATATATGTTGGATATAACTAACTCAGTGTCATGAAGCCGTATGTGTGCGGATGCATATCGCCCCTCACTATCTGTGTCTGTGGAAAGAATTTCCACCGGGAGGCGCTTATGGAACAGTATCATCACCCCGGCTTTGCGGCCGGAGGAAGGTGACCCTACTATTTTGCCTACCCAGAGTTTCTCCATGCGCTTCATATCCTCCGCAGGCAGATGCGATTCCTGGATAAGAGCAATGTCCGCCTTTAACCGTTTGAGGTGTCGTAAGACTTTCATCCTCTTAGCCGGGGATCGGAGGCCCTTAACATTCCACGTCACTATAGGCATGGGACAGGAAAAAGGGGAATTATACTGGAAGCATGCAGGGTCGGCCTAGCCCCACTCTGGGGCAATGTTATGTAAAACACCGGAATTACATGTCTGACCTTAGACAGCTCTCGGAACCAAGAGCTCGCATACTGAGGATAGAAGCTCACCTTCGTTGGGGGGAGGGGAGAAGGTAGGGAATGTAGGAAAACAGGGAGAAACCGAGCATAAACATACAATGCAATACGGCAGAATAACAATGTAAGCATTAAGAACTTCTCTTTTTTCCGCATGTGTACAACACGGAGCCCAGCCCACCAAGCGTGCCCCCGAGTCCAACCATGGTAGTAAACCCACTTAATGGTCCGAGTGGTCAGTATGGCTCAGGTACCCAGCTCTTCTGGCATTCTGGGCAGCCGGGGTGTACAAAGCGGAAGAAGAGCAGGAGCACACAGTGTAAAAATACATGAAACAGTAAACGATATACCTAGGCATCGGAACAAACAAAAGAGACATGCCAATAAAACAGAGCAAAATAGATATCAAACCTGAGGGAAAGGCGGGAGTACCCCGAGTCCTCTAAGCCCACGTCCTAGTGGGAACAGGCCCATACATGGGCCCAGTAGTGCAAATCAGAGACAGTCAGGAGGATCAGATCAACGGTGAACATTCGGGCGACCAGAGCTGACCACATCGGCATATCTTTGCCGTTTGGCAGGTTCCTTACTGGGGCTCCTTTGATCTAGCGGTCTGGAGAAAGGAAGGGCTTTAGCAGATGAAGAAAAAGAGGGGCCCTGATCCCCCAGGCGAAGTGAGCGAACAAAAGCTTCCGCTTCCTCTGGGTCCTGAAACGCCATTTGGTCGCCGTTAGGTGCACGAAGGCGCAACGTTGCCGGATAGGCAAAGGTGAACTTCAAGTGTTCCTGGTGCAGTTTTGAGCATACGGTCTGAAAGGCTTTGCGTCTTTTTGCGACATCCACAGAATAGTCCGCAAATATTAGAATTTTCATGCCCTCAATTTGGAAATTGGAAGTCTGCCGGAATTTTTGTAGGATAGCAGACTTGTCCGCATAATTCAGGTATTTTGCAATGATCGGGCGCGGGGTTTTACGGTCTTCGGAGTAAAGCCCCATCCTGTGGGCCCGTTCGACCACACACGTACCATGTAGCCCCAAGGCAGCGGGGATTTTTTTTGCGCAAAGTTCAGGAATGGCAGAGGGGGCAATGTTCTCCGGAATCCCAATAAATCGCAGATTGCTCCGACGCGATCGGTTTTCCAGATCCTCCAACTTATCCATGATGATGCGATTAAGCTTATCCTGAGCCTGTTCAGTTCCCTGCATTTGGTACACCTCATCCTCGATATTAGATAAGCGGGATTCAGCCTCATTAAGCCTCTTATAATGTGCCTCCAGCTCCTTCTTTATGCTGGCCATGCCAGCAGCCACCGCTTTCTCCACAGAGGCCGCAATGGTGGGGTTTAGCAGAGCTGCTACAGCCTGAGCTATTTGCTCCGTGGAGGTGCCTAGCCCTGCAGAGGAGAGAGCCAGCGTAGGGGGCTGCTGTGTCGTGCCCGGCTGTGGCGGAGTGATGTCCATGGCTGGGAGCTCCGCGGCCGCGCCGGAGCAGGCCGAGACCGGGGCCTCAATTTGCGGAGGGGCCGGCGGAGGTCGGGACGCGGCCTTCTCGAGGAACCGCTCCATTCGGCCGGACTTTGAACAGCACCGCCGGGTCCCTGGGTGTCGATGGACCTCCGGAGGGGGGTTCGAGGCTGATCCTGGGCTGTGGGCAGGTTTTTTAGGCCGGTTTTGGAGGGCACGCCGCGGGAGCTGGAGAGCGCTCACCTACTCCATGCGGCGCCGGAACCGGAAGTGTGCCTGGTTCATTTTAATGAATGTGAGCTTGTCCACATTGTCTCTGGACAGGCAGCTGCGCTTGTCTGTGATAACGCCCCCAGCCGTGCTAAATACACGTTCAGATAATACACTGGCTGCAGGGCACGCCAGCACCTCCAAGGCGTAAAGGGCAAGCTCAGGCCATGTGCCCAATTTGGAGACCCAGAAGTTGAAGGGGGCAGACCCGTCATTCACTACATGTAGGCGTGTGCACACATACTGCTCCACCATGTTGGTGAAATGCTGCCTCCTGCTAAGACGTTCCATATGAGCTGCTGGTGCTGCTGTTTGTTGTGGAGTGCTGACAAAGCTTTTCCACATTTCGGCCATGCTAACCCTGCCTTCTGAGGTGCTGGCGGTGCCCTGGTTGCGTTGGTGACCTCTTCCTCCTCTGCCTTGGCCTTGTGCTTCCACTGTGGCCCCGCTGTCAGGTGGGAATGCCAGCAGCATCGCGTCTACCAGCGTGCGCTTGTACTCGCGCATCTTGCGATCACGCTCCAGTGAATGAATTAAGGACGGTACGTTGTCCTTGTAACGGGGATCCAGCAGCGTGGCCACCCAGTAATCATCACAAGTTAGAATGTGGGAAACTCGACGGTCATTGTGGAGACACTGCAGCATGTAATCGCTCATGTGTGCCAGGCTGCCCAGAGGCAACGAAAGGCTGTCCTCTGTGGGAGGTGTATCGTCTGTGTCCTCTGTATCCCCCCAGCCACGCACCAGTGATGGCCATGAGCTGGCCTGGGTGCCACCCTGTTGTGAACATGGTTCCAGCTCCTCCTCCATCTCCCCCTCCTCATCCTCCTCATCCTCTGTGCCCCTGCTGGACAATTGTGTACCTGGCGTTTGTGGGTGCAGGAACCCACCCTCGGAGCCACTTGTGAATGACTGCCCTGAAAGCCTTGGAAATGATCCCTCTTCCTTCTCCTCCTCCTCCTGTGCCACATCCTCTTCCATCATCGCCCGAATCGTTTTTTGAATGAGGCATAGAAGTGGGATAGTTAAGCTGACAACGGCGTCATCAGCACTGGCCATGTTGGTGGAGTACTCAAAACAGCGCAACAAGGCACACAGGTCTCGCATGGAGGCCCAGTTATTGGTGGTGAAGTGGTGCTGTTCCGCAGAGCGACTCACGCGTGCGTGCTGCAGCTGAAACTCCACTATGGTCTTTCCAGCATGTGCAAGGTGGAGTTCCACCTTGTAGGCACGTCACATATGAGGCGGTGAGCGGGAAGGCCGAAGTTACGCTGCAGCGCTGACAGGCGAGCAGCAGCAGGGTGAGAACACCGAAAGTGCGCACAGACGGCCCACACTTTCTGCAGCAGCTCTGACATATCGGGGTCATTTTTAAGGAACCTCTGCACCACCAAATTCAGCACATGCGCCAGGCAAGGGATGTGCGTCAAACCGGCTAGGCCCAGAGCTGCTATGAGATTTTGCCCGTTATCGCACACCACCAGGCCGGGCTTGAGGCTCGCTGGCAGCAACCACTCATTTGTCTGCTGTTCCATGCTCCTCCACAACTCCTGCGCGTTGTGTGGTTTTTCCCCTAAACAGGCAAGTTTTAAAACAGCCTGCTGTCGTTTACCCCTGGCTGTGCTGAAGTTGGTGGTGAAGGTGTTACGCTGACCGGATGAGGAGGCGGTAGAGGATGAGGAAGCGGAGTAGGAGGAGTTAGGAAAAGGAGGCAAACTGAAGTGCCCTGCAATCCTCGGTGGTGGAAGGACATGCGCCAAATTGCTATCCGCCTCAGGCCCAGCCGCCACTGCATTTACCCAGTGTGCCGAGATATAACGCCCCTGACTGTGCTTACTGGTCCACGTATCGGTAGTTAGGTGGACCTTGCCACAGATGGCGTTGCGCAGTGCACACCTGATTTTTCCCCCACTTGGTTGTGCAGGGAAGGGATGGCTTGCCTGGAAAGTAGTGGCGGCTGGGCACGAAGTACTGTGGGACAGCCACTGACATAAGGCTTTTAAAACTTTGCATCTCCACCAGACGGAATGACAGCATTTCAAAGGCCAATAATTTTGAAATGCTGGCATTCAGAGCCAGGGATCGCGGGTGGGTAGGGGGGTACTTCCTCTTCCTCTGAAGTGTTTGGGAGATGGAAAGCTGAACGCTTCCACGGGACATTGTGGAGATGGTTGGTGACCCAGGTGGTGGTGTTGCTGACAGATCGTCTGTTTGCGGTGTGGCAGGTGCCGGTATCACTACAGAGGTGGATGAAGAGGCCGAGACTGCAGCAGAAGAGGAAGCAGGAGGAGCCAGAGACCTTTCTTGGTTTTGAAGGTGTCTACTCCACTGCAGATCGTGCTTTGCACTTAGATGCCCGATCATGCAGGTTGTGCTCAGGTTGAGAAGGTTTATGCCTCGCTTAAGGCTCTGATTGCACAGGGTGCAAACCACTCTTGTCCTGTCATCAGCACATTGTCTGAAGAACTTCCACGCTAGAGAACTCCTTTGAGCTGGCTTTGGTGCACTCGGTCCCTTGCTGTGTTGGGCAGTAGCAGGCGTAGTGTCTAGGGCATGGCCGCTCCGCTTCTGCACCCAGCTCCCTCTTCTGCTGTGCTGGTGGCTCTGTGCGACCACCGCCTCTCCCTCCAAACTACTCAGGTCACCTGCATGACCTTCATTCCATGTGGGGTCGAAGACCTCATCGTCCTCCACATCATCTTCCACCCAGTCTTCACCCCTGCCCTCCTTGTCGGTCTCCACAATTCTGAGTGCCGCAGCAGTTGGCACCTGAGTTTCGTCATCGGAGACGTGCTGCGATGGTCCTTCCATGTACTCATCTTGAGAAATAAGTGGTTGGGCATCGCTGCACTCAATCTCTTCCACTTCTGGGGCAGGGCTAGGTGGATCGCCCTGGGAAACCCTTCTGACAGAGTCATCAAAAAGAAGAAGAGACTGCTGCATGACTTGGGGCTCAGACTGCTTGCCTGATTTGCAAGGGGGTGAGGCGAAAGACGGTTGGACATCGGCTACAGGTGCCAACTCTGACCTTTCTGCAGTAGACTGGGTGGGAGACAATGTGAAGGAACTGGAGGCACTGTTAGCAACCCAATCTACTATCGCCTGTACTTGTTCTTGCCTCAACACTTGTAGAGGCGCATGATGCCCTACCAAATACTGCTGCAGGTTCTGTCGCCTACTCACACTTGAGGAAGGTGTTTCACTTGTGTGTGTAGCTGGCACAGATCGACCACGTCCTCTCCTTGCAACAGGAGCTCTACCAGCAGCACCACTACCCAGGCCACGGCCCCTATTTGGCGGTCTCCTCATATTTCTGTAATTTATGATCTTGCCCTAGAAAGGTGTTTATTGAATACCGGAACAAAACAACAACAGTATCCCACGGGTGTATCTCATAGTCAAATATGCAAACTATGCCGCAATTTATTTTTTTTTACCCCAAAAGGGTGTTTATTAAATAGCGGAATAGAAAAACAGTATACAAATACAACGGGTGTATCTCATAGTCAAATATGCAAAGTATGCCGCAATTTAATTTTTTTCACCCCAAAAGGGTGTATATTGAATAGCGGAATAGAAAAAAGTATATAAAAAGGTGTATATCAGATGTACAAACACAGACAAGGCCCCGATTACAATTTTATGTACCCTAAAGGGAGGATGAGGATGAGGAAGAGGAGTAGGAGGAGTTCGGAACAGGGGGCAAACTGAAGCGCCCTGCAATCCTTGGCGGTGGAAGATGCGCCCAAAATTTGAAAGGTGTACCTCACACGTACCGATACAGACTATGCCGCAATTTAATTTTTTTAACCCCAAAAGGGTGTAGATTGCATAGCGGAATAGAAAATAGTATATAAAAAGGTTTATCTCACACGTACAAACACAGACTAGGCCCCCGATTACAATTTTTTTGTACCCTAAAGGCAGGATGAGGAGTAGGAGGAGTTCGGAACAGGAGGCAAACTGAAGCACCCTGCAATCCTCGGCAGTGGAAGATGCGCCCAAAAAATTTGAAAGGTGTATCTCACACGTACCGATACAGACTATGCCGCAATTTAATTTTTTTTACCCCAAAAGGGTGTCGATTGAATAGCGGAATAGAAAATAGTATATAAAAAGGTTTATCTCACACGTACAAACACAGACTAGGCCCCGATTACAATTTTTTGTACCCTAAAGGCAGGATGAGGATGAGGAGTAGGAGGAGTTCGGAAACAGGAGGCAAACTGAAGCACCCTGCAATCCTCGGCGGTGGAAGATGCGGCCAAAAAATTTGAAAGGTGTATCTCACACGTACCGATACAGACTATGCCACAATTTAATTTTTTTTACCCCAAAAGGGTATAGATTGAATAGCGGAATAGAAAATATTATATAAAAAGGTGTATCTCACACGTACAAACACAGACTAGGCCCCAATTACAATTTTTTGTACCCTAAAGGCAGGATGAGGATGAGGATGAGGAGTAGGAGGAGTTCGGGAACAGGAGGCAAACTGAAGCACCCTGCAATCCTCGGCGGTGGAAGATGCGCCCAAAAACTTTGAAAGGTGTATCTCACACGTACCGATACAGACTATGCCGCAATTTAATTTTTTTTACCCCAAAAGGGTGTCGATTGAATAGCGGAATAGAAAATAGTATATAAAAAGGTTTATCTCACACGTACAAACACAGACTAGGCCCCGATTACAATTTTTTGTACCCTAAAGGCAGGATGAGGATGAGGAGTAGGAGGAGTTCGGAAACAGGAGGCAAACTGAAGCACCCTGCAATCCTCGGCGGTGGAAGATGCGGCCAAAAAATTTGAAAGGTGTATCTCACACGTACCGATACAGACTATGCCACAATTTAATTTTTTTTACCCCAAAAGGGTATAGATTGAATAGCGGAATAGAAAATATTATATAAAAAGGTGTATCTCACACGTACAAACACAGACTAGGCCCCAATTACAATTTTTTGTACCCTAAAGGCAGGATGAGGATGAGGATGAGGAGTAGGAGGAGTTCGGGAACAGGAGGCAAACTGAAGCACCCTGCAATCCTCGGCGGTGGAAGATGCGCCCAAAAACTTTGAAAGGTGTATCTCACACGTACCGATACAGACTATGCCGCAATTTAATTTTTTTTACCCCAAAAGGGTGTAGATTGAATAGCAGAATAGAAAATAGTATATAAAAAGGTGTATCTCACACGTACAAACACAGGCTAGGCCCCGATTACAATTTTTTGTACCCTAAAGACAGGATGAGGATGAGGAGTAGGAGGAGTTCGGAACAGGAGGCAAACTGAAGCACCCTGCAATCCTCGGCGGTGGAAGATGCGGCCAAAAAATTTGAAAGATGTATCTCACACGTACCGATACAGACTATGCCGCAATTTAATTTTTTTTACCCCAAAAGGGTGTAGATTGAATAGCGGAAAAGAAAATAGTATATAAAAAGGTGTATCTCACACGTACAAACACAGACTAGGCCCCGATTACAATTTTTTGTACCCTAAAGGCAGGATGAGGAGTAGGAGGAGTTCGGAACAGGAGGCAAACTGAAGCACCCTGCAATCCTTGGCGGTGGAAGATGCGCCTAAAAAATTTGAAAGGTGTATCTCACACATACCGATACAGACTATGCCGCAATTTAATTTTTTTTTACCCCAAAAGGGTGTAGATTGAATAGCGGAATAGAAAATAGTATATAAAAAGGTGTATCTCACACGTACAAACACAGACTAGGCCACAATTACAATTTTTTGTACCCTAAAGGCAGGATGAGGATGAGGAGTAGGAGGAGTTCAGAACAGGAGGCAAACTGAAACACCCTGCAATCCTCGGCGGTGGAAGATGCGCCCAAAAAATTTTAAAGGTTTATCTCACACGTACCGATACAGACTATGCCGCAATTTAATTTTTTTTACCCCAAAAGGGTGTAGATTGAATAGCGGAATAGAAAATAGTATATAAAAAGGTGTATCTCACACGTACAAACACAGACTAGGCCCCGATTACAATTTTTTGTACCCTAAAGGCAGGATGAGGAGTAGGAGGAGTTCGGAACAGGAGGCAAACTGAAGCACCCTGCAATCCTTGGCGGTGGAAGATGCGCCTAAAAAATTTGAAAGGTGTATCTCACACATACCGATACAGACTATGCCGCAATTTAATTTTTTTTTTACCCCAAAAGGGTGTAGATTGAATAGCGGAATAGAAAATAGTATATAAAAAGGTGTATCTCACACGTACAAACACAGACTAGGCCACAATTACAATTTTTTGTACCCTAAAGGCAGGATGAGGATGAGGAGTAGGAGGAGTTCAGAACAGGAGGCAAACTGAAACACCCTGCAATCCTCGGCGGTGGAAGATGCGCCCAAAAAATTTTAAAGGTTTATCTCACACGTACCGATACAGACTATGCCGCAATGTAATTTTTTTTACCCCAAAAGGGTGTAGATTGAATAGCGGAATAGAAAATAGTATATAAAAAGGTGTATCTCACACGTACAAACACAGACTAGGCCCCGATTACAATTTTTTGTACCCTAAAGGCAGGATGAGGATGAGGAAGAGGAGTAGGAGGAGTTCAGAACAGGAGGCAAACTGAAGCGCCCTGCAATCCTTGGCGGTGGAAGATGCTCCCAAAAAATTTGAAAGGTGTATCTCACACGTATCGATACAGACTATGCCGCAATTTAATTTTTTTCACCTCAAAAGGGTGTATATTGAATAGCGGAATAGAAAATAGTATATAAAATTGGTGATTTTTTAATAGTTTAATAGCACATGTGAACACAGCAGTGTGTTATGTTTTATGTCACGGTCAGCAGCAGGCTATGAAGGAAAAAAAAAAAAAATTCCCCTTTAAATTTGTAATTTTTAAATAGCAGATTAGTACAGACTATGCCGCAATTTAATATTTTTTACCCCAAAAGGGTGTATATTGAATAGCGGAATAGAAAAAAGTATATAAAATTGGTGATTTTTCAATAGCGCATGTGAACACAGCAGTGTCTTATGTTTTATGTCACGGTCAGCAGCAGGCTATGAAGGGAAAAAAAAAAAAATTCCCCTTTAACTTTGTAATTTTTAAATAGCAGATTAGAACAGCAATCTGTAGTAAAATATAGCTGAACGCTGCACACAACAGACTGATAAAAATATATTTTTTTCTCCCTCCTCCTCCTCCTCACTGGGCTCAAGTGAGGGCAAAAAGATTGTTCACTGCACCACCCCCCACACAGCAAAATCAATGAAATTACCGAACACGGATTTTAAGCCCGAACATACAGTAAAGTTTTCGGGTCCGTGTCCGGGTAGCAAAAATCCAATTATCCGGTACGGACCCGAATAATACAGTTCGTGTTCGCTCAACACTAGTTACAACCTTATTTCACAAAAAATGTTGATTACCATTTAAGGTTCTCTTTTCTGACAACTTCAGCACTCAAAAATCCTGCTTAGTTTTCTTAGGCCAGCCATAGACGGTTCGAATTTCAGCCGGTTCTGCAGGAACCGTCTGAGATTTGAACCATTAATCGGCAGGTTTAATGTACCAAGTTGACCGATTGATCAACTTGGGTACAACCAGCTTGCGAGATTCTCTTGTGATTATCGCTAGCGGCTGCTATAGCCGCTAACGATAATCACTGTCTTCTCCTGTCTTCTCTTAGCGAGGACGGCTTCCCCTCCACCCTCATCTGGAGAGGACAATGGCCCGGCAGGAGGCATTCCTGCATCATCACTGTGTGGGTTTGATGGGGAATTCAAGCAACTTTCTGTCCTACAACCCGTGGTTTTGATTGATTTTGCGGCACCTTGTGAGTCCAAAGACATATGGGGGAATAATACCAGGTATTTATGCTAGTCCTATATAAAACTATATTTAGATATGTTTAAATATACATATATTGCTGGGTTAAATGGTATTTTATTATCTTACTGGAGCTTTATTAACAGTGATATTTTGAAAATGTTTTATCTGGAAAAAAAGCAGGCAGTTTCTCAACCAAACATTAAATGATGTATTTAAATAAAAACCAATTAATCTTTTGCATTTGCTTTTAAGGAATGTGTTAACAGTACCAAAGCAATGGACACTAATGGAACAGCAAGCAGTGACATATTAAGCCAGGTAGGCCTATATTCCTTTCTAAGACATACAGACGGGAAAGTGACCCTTGCTATTCCCCATGCTATTATTACTAAAGTACCTGTGAATAAAGGATGCCAGTGATGGTGAACCTTGGCACCCCACATGTTTTGGAACTGCATTTGCCATGATGCTCATGCACGCTGCAGTGTAGTTGAGATTTCATGGGAAATGTAGTTCCAAAACATCTGGGGTGCCAAGGTTCGCCATCACTGCTGTATGCTATTTATTACTCCCTCTTTCCTCTCATATCTCTCTAACAGTTCCAGGATAGCAGCTGTGAAAACTCTGTGTCGCAGAATTTATATATAAAAAGGTTAGCCTTGATACAGTGTCACCTTTCCTCCTTTCTCAAATGGCTGTTTTTTTTCCTAATGCATAATATTGTGTGTACATCAGCACTGAGAGGTTCTTGGAAGACAGGATGCTGATTGGCCAGTCCTACAACAGATCAGGCAGCTTAGAAGGATCAAACATCTGTCATATGTGGCTATATAATACAGACAAAATCAGAAGGGTATATAATACAGGCAAAATCAGAAAACAGTAGCTTTTAAAGCTCATTCACACAGGCAGAAAAAATGCTGTGTTTTGATGCGTACAGCAGATAGTTTTGTACGCATCTAAACGCAGCACTATAGTAATCAATGAGGCCATAAAAACAGCTGTACCTATACTGTATATAAATATGTGTATTGCATTTAACCACACACAAAAAGGAGGACACAGCTGCAGATTTTGTGCATGTAGATCTTCAGATTTTGCAAGCATATGCGCATAAAGTACATTAGGTGTGTATTTTAGGAAGGATCGTCTTCCTCTGCCAACAAAAACCAACATCTAAAAAAGTTAAACAAACTCTCCGACCTGCAAGCACTTAGGCCTCTTGCAAACATGGTGTTTGATCAGCTCTCCTAAACACCTTTCCTCCCGGCAGCCACGTTTTGGAAGAATATTCATGTATTCTGGCAATTGAAATTAATTATTGCTCAAGCATTTGACATGCCTAGCGTTAACGCACGTTTAGACGTGTTTACACGTGTCAATCATTTTAACTGCTCAAATGCTCCTCTCCTTAACGCACAAGTGATTTTTTTCTGTCTCTAAATGCTTATGTGTGCATGGACACAAAGGCTAACATGAAGGGGCAGCTAAAAGCAGGGTTCTTAACGCTCAGTGTGCATGAGGCCTTACTTACGTAGGTACGTAGTGCACTACCAACAATAATGCACAGACTGTACAAGAGCAGCAACAATGAGGACCAGGCAGGGTGGCACTGGCTGGCAGGTCAGGGACTGAAACGATTTATTATTCATGGGAATGTGTTACTGGGAGTCATCAGCATGATGTATGGGTGGCTTTAAATTATACGTGAACCCTTACCTTTTAAAACAACTCATTCAGTTTAAAATAGAAATTAAAGGCATATATACAGTACTGTACAAAGAAGAGCTCCAAATATTTTGGAGAACTCACCACAGATCTTCTGTGGTTTCAAATCCTTCTGTCTCTTCACGTAATATCAGACAGACTTGATGTTGTTGAGATCAGTGCTCCTTGTTCTTCTTTACGCTGAACATAGTTCTTAATGACATTGGCTGCATGTTTAAAGTCCTTGTCCTGCTGTAGAATACATTTGGGGCAGGGACATCTTACCAAATTGGCACACTGGGCAGTTGACCTGGGGCCCCACTCATCAGTCTCGATTCTTTCTCGCGTGCATCCCACCGCCAAACTTAGCAGGTGGCAAGCGCCTGTCAGGCTCTGCACTGCTGTCAGGCCACTTGGGCCGTGGAGGGGAAACTCACAACTGCAGGAATGCCTGTCCGCCTCCATGGGAACAGGCACACACAGGACAGTGGAGTCTGACTCACGTCTGTGTGTGTGTTCACCGGACCCAGCCACTGAACTTGGAAGCATTCATTAGCCTGGCACTGCTGTGCCAATAAATATCGCCTTATCGATAATTTGCATTTTTATTCTCGTGGGTAATTGTGTAGGCAGGGCCCCAGTGCACTGCATTGCCCGGGGCCCTTTAATGCTCTTAAGATGGCACTGATTCGGGGCCACTATTTCTGAAAGCTTTTTTTAATTTACAGCATTTTTTCACAACTACGTAAAACATTTTTTTCACAGTACTGTATATATACATACACTTAAAAAAATTATACATATATATAAATATATATACACACACACACATATATATATATATATATTTATATATATATATACACACACACAGTACACTGATCTTCCCAGTCAATGGTTGTTGAGGGGGGCTTGTCAGCACAAGCCTAATCATTGGAGGACAGACAGGCTGTTCTCCCAGCACACCGAGAAAATTTACCACGCTGGGATGGATGTGCTTCCATGCCTAGTGTGGTCAGCTTGAAACAGAAAAGCAGGGAGACTGGCAGGATCCCCAGGTACGTCACACAAAGGAAAAAATACAAAGAGAACAGGATACTTTTAACACGATTACATAGTACAACAGACACAAATCAGGAATATAAAATTTTGGGGTAACATATATTTTAAACCACTCTGTCAGCCCTTCTGGACAAACAAAGGAGGTGCTACAATAATACAAGTTCAGTTCACTACTAATAACTGCAACCAGAGTTTATGTGCCTGTTCCTAGCATTCTCATCTCTGACATGTATTTCCTCATTCTGAGTTTAAATTGTAAGTGGCAGTGGCAGAACCTTCTACTTTGTAGAGGCCAGACAAACAGTATGTCTGCCCTTGTACGTCTTATTAAAGCTGACCTCCAGCTTTTAGTGAAGTTTAAATCGTTTATTTGGGCCAAACTTATCCAAACAAACTATTTAAACTTCACTAAATGCTGGAGATCAGCATTAAACATGATGTTTCTCGATATCCTAATGGGTGCTGGAACAACAAACATTGTTTTCTTTTTAAATACAGGCCAATGAATTAATTTCATCAATCTGTCAATCAGCCTGGACGCTAGGATTACACCAGACATTTCTTCTGCTTTTGATTATTGGAAGATGGCTCCTGCCAATTGGAGGAGGAATAACCCGCGATCAGCTTTCTCAACTTCTTTTGATGTTTGTGGGCACTGCTGCAGATATTTTGGAATTCACTAGTGAGACAATGGAAGTAGTTGTCGTAAGGTACATTGTATGGTGTTTTTTTATAGTGCAGAATAAAATAAAAATGTGATTTACAACCTTAGAGACTTTAGGCATTTAAATTCTGGGACCATGTCACTGTACTTTCTGCTTAAACTAAACCTTTTCACGAAGGAACATGGAAGCTTCCAGTTCTTTCTTCTGATTCTGGAAACGCCAGTTGCCTGGCTGTCTTGCTGATCCTGTGTTGTCTATACTTTGAGTCATTAACTCAGATCAAGCATGCATATTAGAACTTCTGACTATACTCTGGCTTACCTGATATCTAAACTTGTCCCAGGTAAGTGACTTAGAAGCCTGTGTTTAGTGTTATTGCAACTAGCATCAGGGGAATTAGCAGAGCTTCAACTCATTCCGTTCTGGGGAAAATTCTCTGACTTCTCAACCAATCACGTGCAAGCAAATATTCTTTTCCTTTCACATGACTGGGTATTCTTTGCAAAGTGAAGGTTCACCCCATTTACTAAGCTGTGGTGAAAATCCGCATGTAAAGTGAACAGCCTATTCTCCTTTAGCAAATCAATCCTAGTGCCTCTGTAAAGAAAATCCTTGACCCCCATATACTCACCCCACTTGTCCTACCTTACACCCTCTTCCTTCATCACAGTCACAGCTGAAATCAGCAGTCAGCGACCATTTGGAGAACTTATGCCACTTTCTTGGCCTTTTGACAGTAGTTGGTCCTAACGGTTGGTAGCTAGGTCCTTGCTGTGTCACAGATCACTATCTCTCCCTCACCTAGGAAGGGTTGGGGAGACCTTTGCAGAAGAGCTGTCACTTTGTCCTGCATGGTTTTTTGTTTGATTTCAGTGGGGTTCGGGTTCAGCATCCACATTTCTTTGAAGTTATCCAAACCTTGGTCAAACCCAGAGCAGTAAAGCTCATCATTAGTAATTAAAATGATACTAGATGAAAATCCATCCAACATTAGCAGCGCTCTAAAAGTAACTACAAGTGCTGTGAATAATCCGTAGTTGCATAACACCAGTGATCAGCAGTAGTTAAGAAACATTCAGGAGGGATGTGTATGGCCGGAAAAAACACATTTGAAATGGACTGTCACCACACCTTGTGGATAATCACCCCCTTATGGTAGAAAACTCACCACAGCTATGGAAAGGAAAGGCATAAATCTCAAAGCTGCAAGAACAGGTTGATGGCGCTGCCAGTATATACCTGCTAATACGTTCGCTTTCTAATGATGCTAAAATAAATGTTAGGTATAGAATTGATAAAGTGTCTTGTGCTTCATAAATAAATATTGAATATGAAATAAAGTGTCAGGTGCTTCATACTAATGGAAAAAAATCTGGGGTTAAGTGCAAGAAATAGGTGATCCAATTCTGTGAAAAATGTACAATCGTACTGGTGCAAGTTCCAAATATAAATAAATAAATTGGTTCCTAAGTGAGTGAACCTTAAAAATGAGTAAGCCAACCTAAAAAGGATTGATAAAAATATATTGAATCAACCTAAAATCATATATTATTACATACGTGAACTGTGAAATCTTTAAAAAGTGAAAACCCTAAAAAGTGCAAGCTCTAAAATAAGAAGCATCAAATATTAAAACGCAGGTATATAAATAAGACGCTAAAAATGTAAAATCAGAACTACAGGTACTGGTAAGTCCGTAATGGCTAAAAGTCCTAGAAGAGAGGTGAGTCCCACTATGGTGAAACACTCCCTGGATTAGGGGTGCAAAAAGTGACTGGTGCAGGTGCTCTGGCAGAAATTATGGTGATGCTCGAGTGCCGGTGACCATTCAGTGCTCCCCGCACCCCTTGGACCGCACTCACCAGATTTGATCACCCCTGCAGGGGTATCAAGCCTTGGATAAATAATCCTGGGGGTCCCCTTATTACTGTATCGCTAGTATGGTCCAATGTCCTGCCCGAGTCCTCCGTATCGGGGTCCTTACAGTTAGGGTCCACGGGTATATATGTGGGGGAAGAAGGCTTCACATAGAGTAGTACCGTTTTTGTCAAAAGGCTTTATTACATCAAAAATGGGTACTTACAAACGTGATGGGTAAATAGGCAGGTAAAAACAATAGTCGTTGCGGACTTCCGGGACGCCGTGCGAGCCACGGTCCGGATGTGCGTTCCACTTGGGCGGATGTGGCGTGATGACGCTCTACGTACATTTCGTCGATTGACGTCTTATCCTAAGCGCGGATTTTTTTCATTTCAATAAATCTCAAAGCACCAGGCACAGTCTCCGATTAATTATCAGACAAATCGCATCCCCTCTAATTGAATGCAGTGACACACAGGCCAAGGTTATGAGAAAAAAGGGGACAGCTCATAGTGAAGTCTGTTAACACTTTATTGAATCTATACAAAAAAAACCCCATTCTCAATATGCACTTACAGCAAACATAAAATAAAAGGCAATGTGTCTCATTTAACCAAGCTCTAACGCCCACACCGTTCGCCGTTCACCGTCCCACGGTCACCGGTGGTGGAGAGAGCTGATGGCAGTAGCTGAGAACGCTGTGTTGTAGCTGCGTGGTCACGCCCTAACGCGTTTCATCATCAACTTCGTCAGAGGGCGTTAGCATTAATCTTTATTGGTGTGTCCCTGATTTACATCATTAGTAATTACTTATCAAAGCCAGGAAAACACTGTAGACATTTATTGTAGCAAACAGGTGAAGAAACTGTCAGCCATTACCTACATGAAATTAGAACCACTTTTGTTATGGGGGAATATTGCATCAACCTATATTCAATGAAGACATTTAATTGTTCATCTATTTTTAAATGATTGATCAATCTGAAACCAACCAGTATTTTGCAGGCATCATGGAGCAAGCATTCAGAAAGGGGAACTTGTATAAACAAACAATGTTTAGATTCTATTTATGTCAATACCACACGATTAATAATGGCAAATGTTACAGATACAATAAAAAAAATAATCTTCACATAATAAACTGTATGTCATTAAAATATGCAGTTTCAAAAGATTGTCATCCCTACAATAAGTCAATAATAACTTTTAAAATACTTACAATAATCCACAACAGTTCTTTGGCCAGACTAACACTGGATTTTATAAGACTAAATTGTTTACCTATTTCTTACTGTGAAAAAAAGCCCATTTAATAATAAAATGACTAATCTGTTCTTGCTGTTTGCCTTCATCTTACGCTCCGATCTTTTAAGTTAAAAATAAAAGGATGATAGCTTCGGAGAAGTCAAATAAATTAAATTCACAAAGACTGAGGCTCTGCTACTGTTTATATTTCATAACAACAATACTACTCCAGACAATAAAGAATGTAATCCGAATGCAGACTTCACATTCCAAATGCTGTCTACCAGTAAGTCATCGATATTACAGTTGATTAAATTCAACTAAAATGGGGAGATTAAAGGCATCCTATTTATTCTACTAAATATACCAATAAATGTTGGGGAAAAATGACTTTTACATTTTAGGTTCAGTAACATCTGTTCTGTGATGTTAGGTAAACAGGTTGTTTTTCATTATCTGCTTAGAGGGTTTATGTGCAAAGAGTGTTATGTTCTTGAGACAGAATCAATACAAAAGCCAGAGATAACGTGATCAGTTTGGAATTTGGCAAAGCACTCAAACAGCATTACTCAAATAAAACTCTTAAACCAGTTATCATTGGATTAATTCTTTATTATGATTTCAAGTAAAAACTTTATTTGTAATAAAAATTAAATAAACACTTGATATTGAGGTAGGGAGGTGCACAAAATGTCACCTTAATCAATTGCCTACTGGGCACTTTCACCCCCTTTCTGCCCAGGCCAATTTTCAGCATTCAGTGCTGTAGCATTTTGAATGACAATAACACCTTCATGCAACACTGCACACAAATAAAATGTTTATCATTTTTTTGAGACAGATAGAACTTTCTTTTGGTGGTATTTACTCACCACTGTGTTCTGTTTTTTTGGGGGGGTTTTTTGCTAAATAAATAAAAAAAGACCGAAAATATAGAAAAATAAAAAGTTTTTCTAAGTTTCTGTTATAAATGTTTGTAAATGAGTAATTTTCCTCCTTCACTGATGTGCGCTGATTAGGCTGCAGTGATGGGCACTAATAGGTTGCACTGATGGGCACTGTATAAGTTGACACTGATGGACAATGACGAGGCGTCACTGATGGGCACTGAAGAGAAGACACTGATAAGGCTGCACTGATATGCAGCACTGATGGGCACTTATAGGAGGCACGGATGGTCATAGGCTGATTTATTAAAGAAGTTGAGAATCTTCACACAATAATTTGTGTTAAAATTTATATTAATTATCCAATCAGGTGAAAAAAATTATTTCACATTGAATAACCAAGCATATGCAAACGAAAAGGGTAAACAACTTTTTTGTCACATTATGAAACATTTGAAGTGAATATTTACACAATTTATGTGAAAATTATTATCATTACTATTATTTGTGTTGTGTATTTGCTGAACCATTTTCCATTTTAACCACTTGACCTCTGGAAGGTTTTACCCCCTTGACCAGGGTATTTTTTGCTATTCAGCACTGTGCTACTATAACTGGCAATTGCTTGGCCTTGCAACACTGTACCCAAATTAAAGTTAAATCATTTTTTTTTCACTCAATAAGAGCTTTCTTTGGTATTATTTAATCATTTATTTTTTGGTATATAAAATACCAAAAATTTTGAGAAAAAAACATCTTTTTTTTTTTTTTTAGTTTTGGTTATAAAATTTTGCAAACAACATTTTTCTTCATAAATCTAGGCCAAAATATAGTCTGCTGCATTCCTTTTGGTAAAAATAACTCAAATCAGTGTATACTACTTAGTCTGTGTGAAACCTATAAAGCCATTGTATATATATTTTAAAATTGACCAGTTCTGATTTACTGACAACCTATCTCATCTCTTGAGGCCCTAAAATGCCAAGACAGTACAACCCCCCCCCCCCCCTCCTCCCAAATGACCTATTTTTGGAAAGTAGGAAGACCAAGGTATTTAGTAAGAGGCATAGCTAGTTTTTTGAAGTTGTAATTATTTTGTCATCATTTTTTGAAAAACTCAAGGAATTATTTTTTTTCCCTTCTTTTACTAGAGCAGTACAGCATCATCCTGTGACTGGTGTGGCAGTGATCAGGGATACTGACTGGTGACAGTATGTAAAAAAACAACAATTAAATAATATTTTATTTTATTTTTTTGACATTTTCTTCTTTTTTAAGTGTTTTTCTTTCTCTTTTTTTTACATACTCACATCAGAGTAGTTTGGTGTCACCATAGGGTTGATCAGGGATTTATTGTTTTATTTCACTGTGATGATCACTAACAGAAATCATTTGAAATGTCATGAATTCATGATATTTCATTCATGACTCTTTGTTTTCTATTGTGATAATGTGATTAGCCCACAGCTAGCACATGGTAATGCTGTGATTGGCCCAGGTACCATGTGTTCACTGGTGAAGAATCACAGACCACACACAGTAGTAAACAACAATGTCATGAATGGATCCTATTCATGACTATTATTTACTAGGCGTCATGTGATCACACAGTGATCACTTAGTATCAGAGCCGTTCACAGCTTTTTTTTTTTCTTACTATCATCTCTCTTTGTATGGGGGACTAACCTGAGAGACAGGGCCTTGCTGCTCGGAATTTGGAATTCTGAACTTGGTATTCAGAACTTGGGATTTGAAACACAGATTTTGGAGTGAGGAACTCAAAATTAGAAATTACAGGCTCGGAATTTGGAACTCAGAATTTGGAACTCAGAACTTGGAACTTAGAACTTGGAATTCGGAAATTGGAGCTTGGAATTCAGAAAACTGAATTTTGAATTCAAGACTTTGGAAACCACAACTCAGAATTTGAAATTTGAAACTCAGAATTTGTATTATGGAACTCAGAGTTTAGTATACGGAACTCAGAATTTCAAATTCGGAAATCAGTATTCAGAACTTGGAATTTGGAACTCAGAACTTGGAATTTGAAATTTGGAACTCAGAATTTTGGAATTCGAAACCCAGCATTTGAAAATCAGGATTCATTATTTGGAATTCAGAATTCGGAATTCGGAATTTGGATATTGGAACTTGGAATTCAGAACTCAAAATTTTTAATTCGGAACTCAATGTTTGAAATTTGGAACTAGACATTTAGATTGTGGAACTCTGAGTTTAGAATTTGGAATTCAGAACTCCAAATTTGGAATTTGCAACTTGGAATTCAGAACTTGGAGCTTGGAACTCAAAATTTTGGAATTTGGAAATCAGAACTTAGCATTTGGAATTCAGAACTTAGAAATTGGAATTTGAAACTTGCATTCAATTAAATTAAATTCAGAACCCAGAATTTGAACTTCGGGAACTTTGAATTCAGAAGCACTAATGCAGCCCCAGACCATGACACTCCCACCACAATGCTTGACTATAGGCAGGACACACTTGTCTTTGCTCCCCTCACCTGGTTGTCGCCACACACACTTGACACCATCTGAACCAAATAAGTTTATCTTGGTCTCATCAGACAACAGGACATGTTTCCAGTAATCCATGTCCTTAGTCAGCTTGTCTTCAGCAAACTGCCAGCTTTCTTATGCATCATCTTTAGAAGAGGTTTCCTTCTGGGACAACGGCCATGCAGACCAATTTGATGCAGTGTGCGGTGTATGGTCTGAGCACTGACAGGCTGACCCCCCACCCCTTCAACCTTTGCAGCAATCCTGGCAGCACTAGCACTCAAACATCTTTTTCCCAAAGACAACCTCTGGATATGACGCTGAGCACGAGCAATCAACTTCTTTGGTCGACTATGGCGAGGCCTGTTCTCAGAGAAACTTGTCCTGTTATACCGCTGTATGGTCTTGGCCACTGTGCTGCAGCTCAGTTTCAGGGTCTTGGTAATCTTCTTATAGCCTATGTTATCTTTCTGTAGAGCAACAATTATTTTTTTCTGATCCTCAGAGAGTTCTTTACCATGAGGTGCCATGTTGAACTTCCAGGTGACCAATGTGAGAGAGTGAGAGCAATTATACCAAATTTAACACACCTTGTAACACTAACAAGTCACGTGACACCGGGGAGTGAAAATGGCTAATTTGGCCCAATTTGGACATTTTAATTTAGGGGTGTAGTCACTTTTATTGCCAGCGGTTTGGACATTAATGGCTGTGTGTTGAGTTATTTTGAGGGGACAGCAAATTTACACTGTTATACAAGCTGTACATTCACTACTTTACATTGTAGTAAAGTGTTATTTCTTCAGTGTTATCACATGAAAAAATATAAAAAAATATTTTTAAAAATGTGAGCGGTGTACTCACTTTTGTGAGATGCTGTATATATATATATATATATATATATATATATATATATATATATATATACTGTATATACTTTATATATTATACATCTATAATCTTTGTCCATTTACAATAAGGTACACTGGAATCACAGAGCTTTTTAGGTATATACAGTTGTGCATAAAATATTGCATTTGCTTGGTGAATTGGTAATATACAGTAGGTACCATTTTTAAAGAAAACTTTAGTAAGCAAGGAAAACTCCTTTCTTTTATTTCTTATGGGATTCATATTCAACTGTAGGTCATAACAGAATGGCACAATCCTAAAACGAAACATGACAACAGGTAAACAAATGAAATGTCCCCTGTTCAAAAGTCTGCATACCCTTAGTTCCTAATCCTGATATTGCCCCCTTTAGCTTCAATCTTGCAGTCTTCAGTCTTTGTAATAATAGTTGTCTATGAATTCTTGCAAAGGGTATAGATGCCCATTCGTCTTGGCAAAATACCTCCAGGACAGGTCATGCAAAGTTTGTACAATAGTGTTGTTAACCTTGGAGGTGTCTGCAACATGGAACAAGATTTGGCATTGCTGAAAGATAAGTCAAATCAGTGGAGACGGCAGTTCAATGTTTCTAAATGTAAAATAATGCACATAGAGAAAAAGAATCTCTTCAGAGAGTACAGCATTGGGGGTACAGTGTTGGCCAGCATTACAAAGGAAAAGATTTGGGGGTATTTATTTCAAATGATTGCAAAATGAGCAAACAGCATGACCAGACAGTGAGAAAAGCAAATAGAATTCTAGGATGCATCACTAGAGGGGTCACCAGAAGGAGGGAGGAGGTCCTGATTCCGCTATATACAGTAGATATTTAGCAAGACCTAATTTAGAATACTGTGTCCAGTTCTGGAGACCCCTCTTACAGAAAGATATTGATAAGTTAGGAGTCCAGAGACGGGTAACAAACATGGTGAAAGGTCTGAGGGATAAAACATATCGAGAGCGACTTCAGGAACTTAATATGTTCAGTCTGGAGGAAAGAAAGGAAAGAGGAGACATAACTGAAACCTTCAAATACATCAAAGGGGGTCAATAAGGTTCAAGACAGTATTTTCAATAAAACACCAAGATCAAGAACACAGGGACATGACCTCAAACTAACTGGAGGAAAATGCAAAACTAATCTTAGAAAGTATTATTTACTGAAAAGGTAATTGATGCTTGGAATAAACTTCCAGCAGAGGTAGTGAGTCAGTCTACAGTAAGTGGTTTCAGACGTGCATGGGACAAACATAGTTAAAAAAGTTAACAAAAAGCGAAAACCATAAACTAAACACAAAAAATACATAACATATAAAAAAAAAGGCAGACTCGATGGACCACTTGGTCTTTTTTCTGAAGTCACTTTTCTATGTTGCTATGTCTTTGGTCATCTTGCTTGCACCACACATTTGAGATGTTCCCAGAGTGGTGCCATCTTCTTGCCATTCATTTTTACAAGATTCTCAGTGCCTTTAGAGCTCACACACCCCCAAAACATCAGTGAGCCACCACCATGTTTCACAGTGGGCGTGGTATGTTGACCCCAGTGACCATATTTCTGATTTCTGTTATCATTATGATTTAAAAGGAGTCAAACAACTATGTGATAATAAATGGCTTTATATGATCACTATCCTAAAAAAAAAGTCAGTTTTTTGGCATGATCAGTCATATTTTTAATATCAATGCCAAAACTTCACCGGTCAAAAACATATAGATTCCCTTTAAATGAGCTTTCTACTTTAAGCATGAAATGCTCACTCTAATCTCAAATCCTTTGAGAATTAAATTTTTTTTTAATTTTTATAGCTCCAATGGTTACCTGCTTTAAATGAATCCAATCACATTTTTCTTTCTTAGCAGCAGAAGAGTAGCTTGAGCTTAGAATGCCTTTCATTGCTTGTTTTTACTAATAACAGTTCTGTGTCGTACACAGACCTGCAATAAATCATTGGAAGGCGACCTTTAAGGTTTAGGAGCCAGTAATGCTGCCATGAGTGCAGTGGTTGAGTGAGATAGAGCAGGTTAACATACACAGCAAAAACAAGCGGTTCCCTGTCGTGGAAGGCATCCTTTTCTTTTATGCAGTCTTTATTTATTCCTTAAAATGTGGTAATTTTGTCACTTTTGGATTGTTGAAGCATGAAAAAAAAAAAAACGCAACTCCCTTTTATTATGTCAATTACAACATACCTCACAAATTTTAAATAAAAACATAAAATAAAACATAAGCATTCTCTAACCTCCATTTAAATCCACTTAAGCCACTTTATACCATCCTGCCTGGTCTGTTTAATAAACCTGTGCGTCTGTGTATGCGTTTTAAAAAAATAAGCCGTTCTTTACCAGTTTTCAGAGGGCCGAGCATCACTCACATGAGCTCTCTCCTCTTCCCATCTGACAGCTTCCTGCAGTGGGCAGGGCCGAGGATTCCTCACTGATGTCAGTCGGGAGGGAAGGAGAAGGGGAGGGGGAGAGGAGAAGAGAGGCAGTGGGTCACGTGAGCGGCGATCTGAAAACTTGTAAAGAATGGCTTATTTTTATAAAACACAGACACAGGGGCCCACAGGATTATAAAACAGACCGTAGACAGGTTTGAAACTACAGCAGCAGGAGGAGAGGGGGGGCGGGCACTGACACAGGAGCAGGCAGGCAGGGAGGGAGGACAGAGGAGGAGCGGAGGGCTGCGGATGACCGAGGCACGTAAACTGACAGCAGCCATGGTATACCGTAATCAGTTTGCAGAGGGGAGGACATAGTCAGGCAGGATCAGCCAGGTATTTTAGGCCATAGAAGGGGCCAAATTGCACAGCAAAGCATTGCGCTGTATAACATGCTTTCAGGGAACAGGATCAATTTTTTTTAGATCAATAAATGCTTTAAAAATATATGATGCTGTCTGCTTTGTAAAAACAAAATACTCAAAATAAGTATAATGGCTAAGCCCCTCCCCTTCATGACATTGTTGAAAAGGGGCGGAGCATGGGTGACCTTAAAATGATGCCCCCCCTCCCCTGAAAAATGTTCTGCAGATGCCCATGCCTGTGATCCTATATAGAAGGATCACAGGTGCTCTGTGATCATTTCAGAGAAAAGAACAGTCAGCTGTGTTTACACCAGCTGACCATCCTTCTCTCTCAGCGGAGAGAGATCGTGGGTGTGCGGCGGCAATTGCGGCTGCCGGTCCCGTGGATCAGAATCCCTGCTGCCTAGTGGGGGCGGTAATGCACCACCGGTGGCACGCGCTCGCCCCCCAGCACTACGCGCACAACCAAATTGGGCTATGTCGTTTTGCGCAACCAAGCTAGCCTGCCGCAGTAAAACTGCGGCGGGTGGTCTGCAAGTGGTTAACATCCGTTCTGGAGGTAAAATAAAATAGAACTACCTTTTGAAGAAGATATTGATTTACTAAAGGCAAAACATAGAGGATGTTCTCTAAGCCTAAATTTACATTTTTGTGTTTCTGTGCAGGCGAGTTTGTAGGGGAACAGTATTTCATTCATTTGAGGGGGAACAGTATCTTATTTATTTGAAAAGGGCTTCTGTACCTGTGGGAAACATGGGGGAAAAAGTCCTCGACCCTTATTTAAAACCGCAATCCAATGGAATTGCATGGTTTTGCGGCACCATGTGATTTCAAGCATGTGAAAGAGCGCTACATTTTCTAATGTATGGGGGTGCCATCTGCTAAAGAGCAGCACATTTTGCCTGTGGATCAGGAAAGGCGTGCAATTAGCAAGTGTTCCCTGAGCAGAAAAAGTATGAACCAGCTTAATGCATATTTACTATTCAAAGTGGATGTTAGTAAATTAGATGAACCTGTGTACAATTTGAATACCCAATTATGCGCAGGGAATTTTTAGAAAAAGGATTTTTGACAGCAATTGTTTAAAGTAAACACAACTTTGCCTTATATACTAAGTTTAGTGCGCATTTACTTTGCAAAATTAGACTTATTTTGATCAGTGAACTTTCACTTTGATATGTGAACATCCTCCTATAGTATACAAACTTCAATTTTGATTAATTGTATGTTTGTCTTTATTACCTACAGTAATTATTTTCAATATTCTGATATATGAAAAATTACACATTTCAATTATGTATGTTTATTTTCCAGAAAAAACATCATATTGATTTACTCAATTCTTGCTATATGGACATGGAGCATGTTACAGTTCCCACTTGATCTGGCTGGTGAGTACTATTTGCAAGCAGCATTTTAATTAGATCCTACTGAAAGTATTTACTGCTACAGTGTGTCTATTGATTCTTTTGAATTAAAAGAGAAGTGTGGGATCCAAAAAAAACAAAACATTTATACTTACCTAGATGGTTGCAGCTTTGATCCAATGCTGGAGCTGTACCCCACTGGCTCTACACTGAGAACTGAGCGATCACTTTTCGGGTCTGTTCTAAACACAGAACGATAACTGTTAGTCACCGCTCTGTGCTCTGCCACTCCAGCACTGGAGCGCCAGGCTTTAGAGGGGATGGGAGTGGCTGGCTCAGCCTTTCAGCGGGGCACTGAGTTGCTGAGCAAACTTTTGGTCAAGCATGTGGGAGGATGCTGCCATTATTGTCAGGATCCCTTGCAGAGCTTGGCCTTGCTCTGTAGCTTCAGCCGGCAGCAGGCTTTAGTCTCATAAGACAGTATGTACTCCCACACAATTCAAAAAACTGTGTTTTGACATAATTCACATAAGACTCTCTTTAGCGCTCTTCAAGTTTTACTTGATTGTTAGTGAGGTCAAAAGTGAACCACGGTCCCTAAAGCGCTAGGAAGAAGACCTGGGAATTGTGTTCTCTCAAGATCAAAAGGACCGTACAGTCCCTTTCACACACAAAGCCTCTATTGCCTCTATAAATATAAATAAAAAATAGCTACAAATCACAAATCAGGTGGTACAGAACATCTAAAGTGATATTTACTAAAACTGGAGTGTGCAAAATCTGTTACAGCTCTGCATAGAAATAAATCCTATTCCATGTTTTTTTGTCAAAACTTAATTGAACAAGTTGAAGTTGGAAGCTGATTGGCTAATATGCACAACTGCACCAGATTCTGAGTGTTCCAGTATTAGTAAATCTACCACCTAGTGTGCTCCATCAGATGTCCCCACAAATGTCCAACTGTTGTTGCAGGTGCTTACAGACAGGTGCTTACATATCTTTCGGGAATACCCTAAGCTCCGGGGATTCTGTAGATCTTGTGATGAAGACCTATACGGATGTGCCTTTGGATAGAACCCTGACAGCTTACCTATTGCATGAAACTCCTCTTTCTATTAAGATATATAAAGGTTCATTGCTCAAACACCTCCTTAACGCTACTAAGGCCTGTATCCCAGCAATATTAAGGCAATGCTCTTTCCTCACCACCAGTCATAAGCTAGGATCTCAGTAATACAACATATGGAGCAGCTCGCCATGACTCTGAGGGAGCAAGAAGATAAATACATTTGTCACAGCCCTAGTATTTCTCTGTATACATTAACCTCCTTAGCGATATTCCTGAGTGTGGCTCGGGGTGGAATTTTAGTGGATCCTGGTAGAGGTTACTTACCTTGTCCTCGGGATCCCGCGATGTGTCCCTGCAGCATACAGCGATCAGATTTTCCACCCGATGCTGTGACCCCCGGCTTCCGTCTCCTGCGACGTGAAGCTCGCAGGGGGTGGAACCGGCAGCAAATTTGAAAAGTAAAACACACAAACACACTGATATATTGTAATCCTATTGGATTACATTACAAAATAAAATAAATTGACATTAGTTTTCCCCTCAGCGCCCTTTCCTGCAGTTTTACTGTACTTTTTATAATGTATATATATATATATATATATATATATATATATATATATAAATAGATAGATAGATAGATAGATAGATAGATATACACATATATCTATGTGTATATGCATACACGCACATACATATATATATATATATATAATATATGTATATATATATGTATAATATATGTTGTAAGGGGTTGGCTCGGTAGCGGGTGTGGGTGACCCCTTGGGTGGGTTCGTTACACAGAGAGACAGCCGAGGAGTGGTTGAAAACAACGGTCTATGGTTTATTCTTCCAATTTGCTGGAAACAAGTGCAAGCATCCAAACAGCATAAATCAAACAAACATAAAATAAACCCTGGCCACTTGGGGCGTCTACCTTCACAACACAGGAACCTACCTATGGTGTCTGTCCCAACCTACTGCTGGGCAGACACTGCTGGTTATACAACAGAAAACCAATAGTCTATTTGTTTTCTTTTCACACAGAAAAAGTCAACACCACCTCACCTTCAGAAGTCTTTCAGCTCACTGCTCTCCTTAACGCACAAAGCCTCAGGATGCAGCAATCAGTAGTCATCCTCTGGATAACTTATAGAGGCCTTAATTGCCTCATTTTGAATAGCTGAAGCTTTCCAACGTCCTTAAACCTTTCTGGCTACCTCTGCAGCTGACACCTGATAGTAATTGGTGAATTGTCTAAACAAGGCAGAAATGTATCTCCCGTCTGTGACAACACCCACAGATTTACCTGACTTCCTGTCACAATGTATATATATAAATAAATATATATACACACACATATATATATATATATGTATATATATATATATATATATACTTTAACTTATTTATAGTTATTTATTATATTATAATTTATGATTTTGTGTTTCAAACTTTATCATACCCAAGATGTTATAAAGAAGAATGCACACTAAAAAAAAAAAAAATCATATGTAAATAGTTGGTTTGGGATGCTTGTCCTTAAGAATTACTAGCAAAATAACGGTACCACTTTCAGCACCTTAAATCTGAAACAATCATACCGCCAGGGAGGTTAAGCTGGTTGCTTGGACAATGAGAGGAAAGAGGGTGTCCGAACTAAACTTACCCCCCCCCCCTGTTTTGTCTGCTGGCCTTCTCTCCAGCGCCCTCCCTATGCCCATCTTTCCTTATCCTGTTTTCTCCCTACGTCAGTTTCACTCTTACTTTTAAGGTATTTTCTTGATGTTTCAGTTTATATAAAAAAGAAAAAAAGGTAACTCAAGAGGAAAGATGGATATATTTGTGTTATGCATGCCTTACTCTGTAATGGTACCTCATAATGTACTGCTCTACATGCCTGGAATACACTATACATGTCTACATCTTGGATTGTTCTTTACTGTAGTATAAAGAATTTATAAACACACTGAAAGGACACTTTAAGGCAATGTCATTTAGCCTGCCAGTAAATCTTTAGAATGTGGGAGGAATCCAGAACACCCAGAAGAAACCCAGACTAAGACAAGGAGAAAATACAAACTCCTTATTGTCCCAGGTAAGATTTGAATTCTGAAATAAGAGCTGGAAGGCAGAAGTCCTAATTGATATTTTTGACTTGTTTACCTTGACTTATATGGAGTTAAGGTTTTTAAGGTAAACTATACTACTTCCGCTGAGTATAACAACTGTCTGTGAAACACTTTTTGATTTACTTTGTGATTCCTAGCCTATTGAAGGGAAAGGTATGCTGGTTGCTGGTAGAAAATTGCTGAAGTAGATTAGTCGTAAAAGTAATATTGGTAGATGTTCATCTGTTCATCTAACATTATTCTGGTATTTTCTAATTTGAGTCTACTTCTTTCTTTTATTTATAGTACAAAATATCGGATGCCAACAAGGATCATCCTCCAAGAGGCGCTTCTGTTTACTGCTCTGTAGATACAGTGCAGATCTTTGGAATATTGGAATAACTCTACTGATTCAAGATGGTCCTTTTCTCATATGCCGTATCATCCTAATGGCCCATTTTGGTGTGGTTAGCCAAATGCTGGTGTTTTTTGCTGCCAAAAATTGCCTGGTTATCATGTTACAGCTTTATCGCCTTGTAGTATTGGTATTAGACTTCCAGACCTCTTTTGAAAATAATGACAAAAAAGCAAAAACGGAGGACAGCTGCTGTGCTTGTGAATCTAATAATATTCAGGAAGAAGTAATCAGTAGTGTTGATATTGAAACAAGGAGTACAGAGAACAACAGTACAACTATTACTCTTGATGAACCAGAAGGACAGTTGTAAAGTTTGTATGCATTTTGTGTGCGTCTTCTGCAACACTGCACATGAAACACTCTTACTGATGAGTGATAGTGCTGTTTTACATGAACTGAACTTTCCAGCATATTAAAGGGGTATTCAACATGTCTTTAATGTGACGTTAGGCTGTTTTTTTAATGTGATTTTTATGTGAAATCATGCTGTCATTTCATTTCAAAATGTTTCTTTTGAAGACCCTTTTGGTGTGCTGGAAATGCCTTAGAAATGTGTCTTCTAAGTTCTTCACTACTTACCAAACAGTCCCTTTTATGATAGAGCACGTTAATGAATTCTGTTCATACATGGCATTTATTGTATTAAATAAGTACTGTTACATAAAGATATTTTAAAAAATCCAAACCAAAACCCACTGATGTTCAATCGAGTAAACAATTTGTTCCTATGACGTCACTGTGTGGTCAGAATATTTGGGAAAAAAATGTGAAGTCTACTTTGTAATGTTTTGTCTATGTTAGGGAAGAATGTGATACGTTGTCTTTTACTGGGAAATTAAAAGGACCACTATCGCAAAAAATACAGTATTTGATTCTAATAAAAGTATGTGGTTAGTACATGTAATGAAAGCACAATGTATGCATTCCTTTTTTATTTATGGTGTCTTTTTTATGTTCTTCCACATTTAAACCAAGTTGTCCAGCAAAAAGAACGTGGCAGGGTTTGGGATAAACTTTAACAATGCCATGGGTGCTTGAAACAATTACCATCTTTATGGTTTAAACATAAAAACTGGTTGCCCAAGCACCACTGGCACTGTTATAGTTTGCCCCACCCCTGTCAAGTTTTCTGGATAGTTGGGCATGCATGTGAAAAATTGAAATTAAAGAAGGATTATACTGTAGGTATTGAATATTAGGATTACATGTATCTGCCACATTTAATCAGAATACAATATTATTGTTTATTGTACAAAAATAAACCAAAAGCTTACTGGATGATATACCCTATTAGTGTTAAAGTGTTTGTTACCCCAACATTTCATATTCCTGGCATGTGCCTGCTGTACCTTGTACTTGTATGACAAAGTCTCCTGTTCACTTTGTATTGCTTCCTTTGTGTGAAATCTCTGGTGTTCCTGCCAGTCCCTCTTCTTTCCTATTAATAACTGTCCACACTAAGCAGGAAAGCACTTCCTGGTCAGGTCTCTAGCTGTGCTGGGAACTTATCCTGCTCTCCTCCAATAATCAGACTTGCCCTGACATGCCCCACCTCAGTGTCTCGCTGTTTCCCCTCCCCCAGCTCCTATGCAGCTGAGAACAAAAGAAATGTAATCACTTATATGAGAGGGGAAAAAAGGTATTTATAATGTTTTTTTTTTCTCTTTAATGTCTCATACATGTGTAGCCCTCCTTCCTATTTTATACTGAATGAGTTGTTTTACAAGGTGATAGTTTACAATCACTTTAACTAATTTTGTCAAACATTGGACAATCCAGATAGCAAAAATTAATGTAAAACACATATTATTGTTTATGTAAACTCTAACAATGAATTTATTTTAATTTCTCCCTTCTGTTTAATATTTCAATAAAACTATTATGTTATACAGTATATGTTTGATAAGTACATACAATTCCTATTGCGTTTATCAGCAATCCTGTGCTCTCTGCCTCTACTGACTGTTATCATTTAGTGTTGTTTCCAACTACAGAACACTACCCCCTTTCCTCATCTCCATAACAGAGGGATAACTGTTCCTTACTCCTAACACACTTTCTATTGTAGGGGAACAACACTGTTCCTCCATAGATACTGTACAGGACAGTGAGAGAGCATTGTCACCTTAGGACAAAAAGTGCTTTATAGATCATATAGGGGAATAGTCTGAAAAAAAGATCCACTACATCTTAAAACTAGTACGCTACAATGTATTAAATGTTGCTTCTTGGATTTAGATATACTTTACCATTTAATAAATATGTCTTCCAATAAATTATAGGAAGCCACAGACAGATATGCTATAATATCATTTTTTGAGTTCACCCTAACTGTTGGAAAACATTTGAAAAAACAAGACTTTCTTTTGGTGATATTGTCTTTTAAAAATTATTTTATTTTTTATGCAGTCTATAGACAAAAAAAAGCAACAAGACTTAATAAAAACAAAAAAAAAAAAAAAAACACTTTGGTGTTGTCAACTGTTTATAAAATAATGTTACTGTAGATAAAAAGTATAGTATTATGGATGTTATTCTTTAATTTGCCCTGATTTTGACACTAAAATTTTATTCTGGTACAAATCATTTCAACATTATTTACACATGAAATAAAGTTTCTCTTTTTTCTCAAATTTGCACTTTTTTATTGCAACAATAACCAACAAAGTAAATAAAATGTAAAAATAAATAATAAAAATAATAATAATAATCATAATAAATGTATCTGTCTATCTGACTGTCTGCATATATATATATATACATACATACACATATATTTATGTGTGTTTTATTTTGTATAACATTAGTGAAGAAAAAAAGTAAACAAAAAAAATAGGTTGTAGTGAAATGGAAAAAGGATTTGAAGTGGAACTTTACTAAAAAAAAAGGAAAATTTGTGCACGGACAGACTTCAGAATACAGACAAACTATTTCTCTTCTGCGTTATAGTATTCAGACATGCAGCTTCGTTTATTTATGTATTCATACTTTCAACATCTGCTTAGTTTAATGAACTTCCATGCATGCCTGGGAGTAACATAATTTTGGCTTGGCCAATAAAAATGGCTGAAGATTGGGTGGAGATTATGTGCGACATCACCGCAGCTGGCAGGACAGGGAACACCATGGTTGACTCACATTACTGCTCGTTTTTCTGTACCTCATTGCAGGTGTGAATTTTTTTTTTGAATACATCTTTTAAACTGATTTACGCTATGAGGTCTCTCCCTGTTCACTTTACATACATGCTCCTGTGATAAGTGGATCTCATTCAAAGAATGGTCACGCTGCTGTGAGAGGGCTGTGGAGACACACTCATTGGGAATCCCCTACTGTGGAGATTGATTGCAGGCTGTGTTTGGTCTCTGTAATGGAGATTCATTTTGTTTAGTAAGAGGCCATCAGTTGCACTAAGAAGCACGTGTTTTTTTCACATATTGGAGCACTTTTTTGGAGTAATGATTGGATTGGGAAGCACTCAGCACTTTAGTGGCATTACATGATGGCATTACATGATGATCCAATTTAGTGGCATTACATGATGGACTTTATTGGAACTTAACCCCTTATGTAAAAAAGGGCCGAGATATATCCGGGGGAGCTATAGGCTGATCAGCCTAACATCAGTAGTCTGCAAAATTTTGGAGAGGATGTTAAGGGACTACATACAAGACTTTAGTAATGAAAATGGTATTATTAGTAGTAATCAACATGGATTCATGAAAAATCGTTCTTGCCAGACCAATCTATTAACCTTCTATGATGAAGTGAGTTGCCATCTAGATGAAGGAAGGCCTGTGGAAGTGGTGTATCTGGACTTTGCAAAGGCATTTGACACCGTTCCCCACAAACGTTTACTGTACAAACTAGGGTACGTAGGTATGGACCATAGGGTGAGTACCTGCATAAAGAACTGGCTCTAGGGGCGAGTCTAGAGGGTGGCGATAAATGGGGAATACTTGGATTGGGCAGGTGTGGGTCCCCCAAGGATCTGTCCTGGGGCCAATCCTGTTTAACTTATTCATAAACGAGTCCGGCAAAAAATTGCAGATCACCGCCATTACTAGTAAAAAAAAAAAAAAAAAAAACAATAAAAATGACATAAATCTTCCCTGTAGTTAGTAAACGCAATAACTTTTGCGCAAACCAATCAAAATACGCTTATTGCGATTTTTTTTACCAAAAATATGTAGCAGATTTGATTTTTCAATTTTTTTTTGGGGGGGGGGGATGTTATACAGCAGAATTTAAAAAAATATAGTTTTTTTTTTCAAAATCGTTTATAGCGCAAAAAATAAAAATAGCACAGGTGATCAAGTACCACTAAAAGAAAGCTCTACTTGTAGGAAAAAAGGACGTCAATTTCGTTTGGGTACAGAGTCGCACGTGCAATTGTCCGTTAAACTGACGCAATGCAGGGCCTGGTCATTAAGCAGCAAAATCTTCCGGTCTTAAAGTGGTTAAAAATGCTGCTAAGCGCCGACGCACCTAAACGCGCACTGATTCTCAAATGGAAGGTATAGGAGCGCAAGGTCTTTAACATCCACCAGCTCCTTGATGTCCTCATGGAGGAGTAGAAGAGGACTCCAGTGGCAACCTGTGAAGCTCTGGTGAACTCCATGCCCAAGAGGGTTGAGGCAGTGCTCGAAAATAATGGTGGCCACACAAAATAATGACACTTTGGGCCCAATTTGGACATTGTCACCTAGGGGTGTACTCTTTTTTGTTGCCAGCGGTTTAGACATTAATGGCTGTGTGTTGAGTTATTTTGAGGGGACTGCAAATTTACACTGTAATACAAGCTGTACACTCACTACTTTACATTGTAGAGAATTGTCATTTCTTCAGTGTTGTCACATGAAAAGATATACAGGCGGTCCCCGGGTTACAAACAAGATTGGGACTGTGGGTTTGTTCTTAAGTTGAATTTGTTTGTAAGTCGGAACAGGTGCATTTTTTAAGTGTAGCTCCAGCCAAAAAGGGTAGGCCAAGTAGGAGTCGTTTGTAAGTTGGATGTTTGTAACTCGGGGACTGCCTGTAATTAAATATTTACAAAAATGTGAGGGGTGCACTAACTTTTGTGAGATACTGTATATTTATACTGTACATAGATATTTCTATTTCTATTTCTACCTTATGAACTGGCCACGAAAGTATTTCCTTACTTATCACTGACTACTTTAAGGAGATGTTCCTAAAACAAATTGCTAATTGTTTTAAACTCCACTGGGAAAGCATTTTCCTTTTTTGCACTTCCTGAGTACTGTCTGAATAACTTCCTGTTCGTAAGATGCTTACAAAGTACAAACAATGAGTAAAGCTAAGTTTAAGTAAACACTTCTACGTAGTCTGTGATGACTATGCTGGCTTTAGTATATTATGAAAGAACTGTGGGGAAGTACATGTAATAAATAGGCTAAGATTTGCTAAAAGGATATATTGGCATCACATTAGTTTTGGGTCAGCAATAATCCCAGCAGCTTCTTCAATATGTATTCAGGCACATCCAGCAAGGCAATGTAGGGAGGCATGCATCTAAATGCAAAAAATTGCATTTGACTTGCTTTGCAATGTAAACGCATCTCAAAGGGGGTGTACTCTTCTGTGTCCAGAAAAAGCAAAGCAGGTTAATTGTAGCTTTAGGGCTGTAATCCATTGTGTACAATTTAGGTATATTGGAATCTGCTAAAATGCGTTTAATGTGCGTTTCAAACAATGGTTGTGTACACAAACCCTAACAGGTTAATTGTAGTGTGAAAATTGTAGTAACTAAAAAAAAAAAAAAAAAGTAAATCCTATTTATAGTGTAGTGTATAGTGTAATTATGTAAGTGCAATTAAAGTACATCAAAAATCAAAACCGTTTTGTTTTAAATAGAATGGGGACAATTACTGGCATTCATATTGTTACTGTTTTATGTCATACTTTTTGCAATAAGCCCCCATTCACGCTAATGTTATCTGTCATGCATCTGCTGTCTCATTGCAATGCACAGCAGTAGAAATCACATTATTCTTCCATGCCACATGTTTACATCAATATAATCTGGTGCCGTGCCTCTTTGTAAAGGTGCAGGTGCTTCTTTTTCTTCTACAGACTTTATAAAGGATGCACATGAAAAAATGCATGTACATTTTGGTGCTCTTTTGGCTAATTTTCGGCATGTTATGGCTCCTTCAGAAAAAGCTAAAAAAGTCATTAGGTGGCACAGTGGTGTAGTGGTTAGCACTTTCACCTAGCAGCAAGAGGGTCACTGGTTCAAATACCAACCATGACACTACCTGCCTGGAGTTTGCATGTTCTCCCTGTGCCTGCACGGGTTTCCTCCGGGTACTCCGGTTTTCTCCCACACTCCAAAGACATGCTGGTAGGTTAATTGGATCCTGTATAAAAAAAAAAAATTGGCCCTACTGTGTATGTATGTGAGTTAAGGACCTTAGATTGTAAGCTCCTTGAGGGTAGGGGCTGATGTGAATGTACAATGTATATGTAAAGTGCTGCGTAAATTGACAACACTATATAAGTACCTGAAATAAATAAATACCAAAGCTGCTGACTTTTAATATCAAGACACTTACCTGTTCAGGAATCTAGTGGTGTCCTCACCCTAGCCGATTTCTCCACTAAGGGAAACCGGCAGTGAAGCTTTGCAGCTTCACTTCCGGTTCCCCTTTGTGCATGCGCGAAGCCCACTGCACTCTGTGAATGGGCTGACAGCTAGGAAAGAAGGAGGAGGGGGAGGGGGGGCGAACTTACGGCTGAGTTCGCAGTGGCAAACTCAGTCGGAAGTTGGATCAGGTTCCTGTTAACACCGGGTATCGCCCCCCCAAAAGGTGCCAAATGTGGCAGTGGGGGCAGACAAGCGGAGCTACCCCTTTTGGGTGGAACTCCGCTTTAACTAAACAATCACTAATAATACAAAAACAGCTACATACAGTATACAGTGCTGTGTTCTGGAAATGGTATAAGGGCTCCCCATCCCGTTTCTGCAATGTTGCTCAATCGTTCAGGAAAGCCTTGCATTTTATCAAAGAATATAAGGCTTCCTCTGATTGGCTGAGGTGGATGACATCACAATCTTTTGGCTTTAAAGGAGTTGTAAAGGGAGAAGGTTTTGTATTTTAATGCATTCTATGCATTAAGATAAAAAGCCTCCTGTGTGCAGCAGCCCCCCTAACACTTACCTGAGGTCCTTATCTGTCCAGCGATGTCCACAAGTGTCTCAAACGACAGAGATTCTCCTTCCTGATTGGCTGAGACACAGCAGCATCATTGGCTCCCACTGCTGTCAATCAAAGTCAGCTAGCCAATCAGGGGAGAAAGGGTGCAGGACCGGGTCAGGGCTCTCTGTGTCTGAATGGATACAGGGAGCTGTGACTCAGCTCGGGTGCCCACATAGCAAGCTGCTTGCTGTGGGGGCACTGAACAAGAGGGAGGGGCCAGGAGCACAGAAGATGGACCCGAGAAGAGGAGGATCCAGGCTGCTCTGTGCAAAACTAACTGCACAGAGGAGGTAAGTATAACATGCTTGTTATTTTTATAGGGGAAAAAAAGACATTACAATCACTTTCTCTTCATCCTACATTCAACATCTAGACTAGCCAGGCTGCAGATAAAATGCAGAGAACGGGCCAGAACATGCTAGATTCTGAAGAGATCATACAATTGGTGCGTAAACTGCTCTACAATCCCAAAGACAGCATCTAGAAGGATCCAAGGCATGACTTAACATTGCCCACAGAATTTATGTTGATTGGTATGCCTACCCAGCATCAGCTTGAAAACCAAATAAAAAAAAAAAAAATGTAACCACTACAGGGGACATTTGCTTCTATGTCACACATTACATTAAAAATCCTTGCTACCAAACTGCAGAGAAAATGTTGTTAGAAGGTTAGACAAAACATATTGTTTTGGATACAACTGAAAATGGTAAGCTCCTGCCAAGTTTTTACTACTGTCTGCATTCATGTGCTGAAGAGTTTACCTAATTTCCTTATTCTGGTCACTGATACCACTTAAAGTGAATGTAAACCCTTACATATACCCAGTGAAATGATTGACCTCAGGTGATACACAGAGATGAAACAAATCCTCCTACATAAGCTGTACCTGTTTATCTATTTTGCTAAGCCTCTTTTCTCTACAGACTCCTAAAGCATACGGGGATCTGACATAACACACTGCACAGCATAGAGCAGGGAGCTGAGTGTAATCTGAGAGCTAAGTGGAGGGAATGGCTACACAGCCCTCTACACAATCTTATATACCTCCCAAAATTTGGAATTTAGAATGAGATTTAAATTATGCAAAATATTTGGCATGGCTTAATAACTGCTCCCACTCCCTCTTTACACTGCAAACCCTCCCTGTACACACTGCCTCTTGTCTGTATACACTGCCATGCTCTCTGTGCTTCCTTTGGGGGTGAGATTTGCAATTTGCATGAGATTTGCAGCCCAAAAAGTTGCACCTCAACTGCTCTCAGCTGCACTTCCACCCCCTCCCCCCTCACTAACCTTTTCACCACAACCCTTAATCTCTCTTCCCCAAACCCCCTCTCTAGTTGCCTCTGTACCTCTGTCTGCTTGTCTTTACACTGCAAAACCCCTTCTCTGCTAATATTTGCACCCCTAGCCCTATGCTAACCTATTTTACCCAAACCGGCTTCTCTGATCATTTCTGCACCCCAAAACCCACTCCTTGCTTACCTCTTACCTCATCCATCCCCCTCTCTCCTAACCACTGCACCCTAACTCTCCCTTTATATTTAACCTCTACATGACAACTCCTCTCTATCTCCTAACCTCTGTTCCGCTCTTTGCTCACTGTTGTACCCCACTGTCTTTGCTAAATATTACACCCCACTTCCACCCTGATTAATGTTTGACCCGCTAACCCTCCCCCTACCCTGCCCAACTCTGCCCCCCACTTGTCTTTGCCCTGAACTTCCCCTGGATCTCCTGCAGGGTGTAATGATTTCTCAACACAATGATCCCCTGCCAGCCACCACTGCAGTATCCGGCATCTCTCCGTGCCGGCTGCCTGCAATTTAGGTTAGGGGAGCTGAGTGCCAGAACTTGTTCTGGCCTTCTGCTCCAGGATACAACCTGGACCTGCATGATGCTAAGACTTGGTTGAAGTTCCTGGGAAGGTCCCACAGTATCTGGGACAGTTGGGAGGTATGATCTTATAGGTTAACATTCACAGCTGAGTGCTGGAGAGGGGGAGCAGGGTGTCTCCCAGGATTTTCTTGTGTCATCATATCTCAAGTGACTCATTAAGACAACACAGGAATGAGTGAGCAGTGAGAAATCACAATAGTTACTTTGAATCAAAGCAAGCATGCCCTATAGAAGCATTTGCTCTGTTCATTTTTCATTTCAGAGGTTCACAACCACTTTAAAACAGAATGTGAGTGAAAATGTCCTACAGGAAAGCAGAAAGCATAGATATTGCTTTCCTATTGTGTAGAGGAATGGAATGGAGCACATGCAAGTGAATTTGTTTAGTGAGTAACTCTGCTTGCCACCTCCTGCCAGACATTTGTCAGTTGAAAAATCAAATGGGTTCAGCAGAAAATTGTCCAATCAGATGCAGGCATTATTTGGGTAATTTCACAGCTTGCGGGGTCAGCTGACAAAATACAACAGCTATAGCTATCCCTCCATCTGGGGTACTAGGAATCATGTCTGTGACCCGAAGAAGGAATCTGTCAGCAAATTGAAGGACGAATTTGTCTGCAAGCTGAACGGAAAAAAATCTTTGTATGGCCAGCTTAAGTTATTGGTTCCAAATTGCACAAAAAGTGAAGGAAAATGTCTACACTATAAGCCAGACAGTGAAAAAACTGCTCAAAAAAATAAAAATAATTGTGCAGATTTTAAATAGTAGTACAAGCCTCCTAGGGAGCATTTTGTGTCCCAGAAAGGGTGTAACCAGGGCTAGAAAGGGTTTTTTTTTAAATTGAAAACCTCCCCATACTTTTCCATTTATAGATAGAGAAAGGCAAACACAACCAATGTCAGGAAGTTCAGCATACAATTGTTATAAATACATATACCATCTATGTAACAGATAAACAATAAAAAATGCAAACAGACACTTAATTATTGTCCCAAAGATAATAGACAGTGTATATCCATTTAAGGATTGGTCTGAAGCTAAAATGCATTCACATTTTACATTAACCAGATATCCTCAAAATGCAGCAGTTAAATGTTCAACTTGGGAGGTAGAAAAAAAAAAGTCTTGGCGAGAATTTAAGATGTTAACAGTAGAATGAATATAATTGTTCTCTGTCCTTAGTGCTTAATTTCAGACATTGTTTCATTATGAAACTTGCATAAAAGAGGAGAAAAACGGCAATACAAAGCGTACAATAGGCTAATTTGCTGAAATTATCCATTTAATTAACACACTTTAACTACTGTCACTTTAGAGCTGTGTAGGTCATTACACAGGCTGAGCAAGACTCTCAGTGTTCTTTGTGATTTGAAATGTTCTATTGTGTGTTTATTCTGGTCTCTGAAGCTGAGAACTATGCCTCCATTTGTACCCCTGTGACTGCAGTACTGTCAGTTTTTTTCAGTTAAAATTAACCCCTTCACTGATTATTGATCTTTCTGTAGTGTCCAAAACTTACACTGGTTATTTTGCATATTAGGAAACACTCAATGACTGTTTAACAGCATTTGAAAGAGAAATGAAATGCTGTTACAGTAAAAGAAGTTGGTTTTAGCAGTTTTCTGTAACAGATTATGAAAGCTGATTTCAATCTGGTCATCTCCATTGCTGTACTCGGTGTTGGATTCATTGGGGAGCCCTTAAAGACGATCTCCAGTCTCCCCCCAAAAAAATTAAAAGTCAGCAGCTACAAATACTGTAGCTGCTGAATTTAAAGATAAGGACACTTACCTGCCCCCTTGATCCAGCAATGTCCTCACCCGAGCCAATTCTTCAATCGGATTCGGGTGCATCTTAACTAAGGGAAGCCTTGAAACTTCACAGCTGGCTTCCAACTGTGTACCCATAAGCGATGCTGCACATTGTGATTGGTTCCACAGTCTTCTGGGACCTGTGATGTGTCCCAGAAGGCTACGGGGGAAAGAGAGGGGCCAAACTTCCTCTCAGATTGCCACAGCGATTTTCCTGGAAGTCAGAGAGCGGGTACCTGTTAAAATCAGGTACCAGCTCCCCCCAAAAAAGAAAAATAAACTGCCAAATATAAAGGAGGAGGGGGGGGTGGAGAAGGAGGAAGAGTGGAACTTCCCCTTTTGGGTTAAGCTTTGCTTTAGGCAAACAGGATCTGGAGCAGCTGTGCATAATAACCAATCAGCTTCTATCTTCTGCTTCACAATTAAAGGTTTGAAAATGAAAGATAGAAGTTGATTGGTTGCTGTGTCCAGCTGCTTAAGCATCTGACTGCTCTAGTTTTAAAAAATTCCCCTCATTATACCTTGGGCTTCAGACTATTTTCAGGTTCATGAGCCCTCCTTGACAGTTTAATGGAATCATACATACAGTAGGGGCAAATGTAAATAGGCATTGCAGAAGCACAAAGAAATGGGCAACATTGAGGACTGTAGACACAATGGTCAACCAAGGAAACTTAATGCAGCAGATAAAAGACACATCCTGCTTACTTGCCTTCGACATTGGAAGATGTATAGCAGTGCCATCAGCACAGAACTGGTGGAAACCAGTGGGACCCAAGTACACCCATCTACTGTCTGGAGAAGTCTGGCCAGAAGTGGTCGTCTTAGAAGAATTGTGGCCAAAAGCCCAAAGACCCAACACACACACACACACTCACACAGACACAGCCCTGATGTGATTCATTTATTACGTTTTTGGATTCTACTTTGAATGTTATGTTGAAGCTATAAGCCTTGACTTGTGTTGGTACCGGCTCCTAGTTGGTAGTTGTTACAGTACCCCCTGCTTCAAGCCACTCCGGAAATGTGTGCAATGGGAATATTCTATTTGACACTCTGCATCCTAGTGCCTTTAATGCTGTAGAGAAAAGCACTGCTTACTGAGTCACACAACTGTTCTGTTCTTTCTGGTTTCCAACAAAGCTTTCTCCAGACCCCTAGACAACCATTCTTGTCATGTATTATTTGGTGGGTGGTCAAAAGGCATGCACATGATGTGGTGTGCAGTCTAGAGGTGGGCACATCACGCCATTACACCACAATAACCACAAAGCGCCTTCCTGGATAGTATAGGGCAAGGACATGAAATACGGACAGTGGACATGTAGGGGCACTGTGTAGCTTCCCTTGTTGCTGTAGTTCTGGTCAGAAGTGTGCACACATGGGTGGCTATGCTGAGGCCCCAGGGAGACCCCACTAGGCATCAGATCCACCCAATAGAAAAAAATGTAGTGACCAATATTTTCAAGTATATCTTCTGCAGCATGGAGTGGCCTGGGAACAAAATGGTATAACTCTTTTAAGTTCTAAAGTTCTGGAGTGCAATGTTCAAATTTTGAATAGAATCTTATGAATCATTATATGTTTATTTTTGCTTTTGCCATGTGTTGTGTTGCTTTGCTTTGTTTCGTCATGCAAATCAATGCCTATACACCTCAAACACAAGCCATTTTTCTGTGTAAGCTCCTGAAACCTATGACTGATTTGTTCCTGAATCTGACACTCTGTTAAAAAAAAAAACTAAGATTCTCAGCATTTAGCTGCAGGCGGAGAGCATAAGCACACTGTCCAGCCCCGCTGCCAGCAGTTTATCAAACTCTATAAGAGTCTGACAACTGCAAGGGCTGGAAAGGGCTGGGTGGTGCACTCAGTAGCACTTCTGTTTAAGACAGTATGCACCCAGGGATGAATGCTTGAAAAGCAACCAGTCTAAATAGTGCACCTAGTGGTATCTCTGGTAGTCTGCGTTCCAATAGTCTGTGGTCCAGGTATTTATCCCTGGGTGCATACAGCCTTAAGTGTAAAGACCACTAGGTGCACCCTCTAGCCCCATCCTGGCGCAGCAACTGTCATCCTCCTATAGAGTTTGATAGGCAGGTGCCAGTGGAGCTTGATGGTGCACCTGTGCTCTTGTCCGCAGTGAAATGCTAGAGCCTTGTGCACCTGGGCTAAACACCCAGTGTTTTTTTTACCTTATAAATCATTTTATACTCAACCAAGTCCGCTATCTGGGTCCCTTGCCAGTGCCATTTCCTATGCTAGTTCCTGATGGTCCCCTTATCCTGACATTATTGCCTCCAAAAAACATATAACTATAAAGGTGTAGCATATGTCAAAATATAATGTGACCACAATTTGTATGTCATGTAAGTTCATAGAGAGCGTTCATATGCTCAATAAAAGTAAAAATATGGAAATAAAGTCCCTCTTCAATGTGATAGTCCCCTGGTGTAAAATTGATCACTCACCAGTAGAAACTGAGCCCTAAATGATAAGGAGGTAAAATAGTGCTTTAAAAATATGGTATCCTTAACTTGGAATTCACCATCACTTTATGGGACGCCAACAATGCAGATGGATTTCAAACGCTGCCTCTCTCCATCTGATTAACCATGAACAACCCAAAAAGAAAATGTTAATCTCATCAAACATACACCTAAAATATGCACTTACATCTGTAAAGTGTCTGCATGCTACCCAAAAGTGCAAAAAAGTGCTTAACTGTGACAGGTCCTCGTCATGTAAAGAGAACTATTGGACCTTAGATATAAAGGTCGCCATAAACTCTTTAGATGCAATATTGCTCTCCTTCAATTCAGACTTCCCTTTTAAGGCTCCAGTCAGAAGTCTGTCTGCCTCCCATCATTTTGGAAAACTCTCTGCTATAGAGCGATGAACTCAGCCCCTTGCTTATATACAGGGCTACCTGTGAGCTGGATGGTGCACCTGTGCTCTTTCCCACAGCGAAATGCTACAGCCTTATTTACCAGGGCTAAACACCCAGCGTTTTATTTACCTTATGAAGTATTTTATACTCACCCAATTAAAAAATCTGGGTTCTTTGCAAGTACTGTTTCTAATGTCAGTCCCTTGTGGTCCCCTGACCCTGCCATCATTGCCTTTTTAGACTCTCTTTTGCATCCTTGAAGGATTCCAGCACTGAGCAGCCAATAGGAAGTGTCCATGTCAAACAGGCAGTGGAGTGGTACCAGAACAAGGACCACACCTCCTGCAAACAGAAGAAGAGAGACAATTCAGTACTGGAGTGTTATGTGAACTCAGATTTTTATTTTTTGATGGATTTTGGAGAGGATGATGGAGGGGTATTCTAGAGATCAGCTTTATTCACAAAATATACATTATCTACTCATGCATGAGTCGAGCCAATAATTCAAGTGCTAACAATCCTACATTGCAACCTTATTAAGATTTATAAATACAAAATTGACAATAACTCTAATGAAGAACAGATTTTGTTTAGCGTCCTCATCTGCCTTATGGGAGATATGCTACCCACGCTTGTCTTATTATAATCCACTAGTGATTGCAATCATAATTTCAATGTGGATAAATATAAAAGTGCAGGGTGGGGATATGCAGCTTGCAATTAGGGGGAGACAAAAATAACTGAGCAAATTAATATAGAAGGAACCTGATTATAGATTATAGGCTTGGGACTCCAGTCAAACCTTTTTAAAGTTTTGTATAGTGTGGGAAAAGATTAGACTCTCTATAAGTTTCCACGTGGACATTTGTCCCTGTTTTTTGTACCTGAACAGGGGTGTACGGACTCCCTCCATAAGGAAGACAAGCACCAAATGCTCATTTTACTTACCTGAAGACTGTTGATGGTCCTTCTCTATTTTCCAGGCATCTTTCCTCAGGTATCCTCATCTCTGGCTGCGTGATATGGACACCCTCCTACTGGTGGAGGCGACACTTCCAGCAGCTGGGTCCTGTCTCATAGACTGCAGAGGCAGGAGAACTCACAGGGGTGTACAGGAGACCAGTGCCAAATCAGATAACAAGAGGAGAAAATGCCCAGGCCCCAGGTCAGGAAATGTGATCCATTACACTGCAGGGTGTAACTGAGACTGTGCAACTGTGGAGTATGGTAACTGATGTGCAATGTAGTACTTACATTTCATTTTTGCCTGGAGTTAGGCTTTTGGTAACATTTTGCAATGTCTGATCTGGCAATGTGATGTTTTGTGTTTGAGATGTGTCATGTTCCTCCTCATGAAGTGAAGTCTGTGTGCCCCTTATCTCCAGTAGCACTATGATGTGGAAAATAACATACTTATTGAGGGATGAAGCTAGGCCAGAAACAAGGGATGCATTGGATATGGAAATGTCCATACAGAAAAAAGGTAGTGCACCTTTCAGGTATTGAGCTTGTTTGTAAGAGGTCTCCTGTACTGAGCAGAAAGAATGGATAACGGCCGGTCCATGTCTGTAGAGAATGGGGCTGAGTCTCAGATGCCATAACCTACTTCCAGAACCTGCATTGTATTTATATGTAATTTTGTGCCAGAGAGAAATAATTATAGGATATTTCACCTGCCCTGCCTGATTTTTCTAAAGTGTCTTTCCAAGTACACATCTGACTCTATAAAGGGACTGACCCACTGCCAGCCAAGTCCTGGAAGATATACAGGCTGTAATGAATTGCCAACGAAAGATGGCCAAGTACCTTTTTCCGGTATCTGTGGAAGGTCATTCTTTACTCAAAGCTGACTTCTCTCCAGCTCCCTGTTTTACACCTGTAACCCTAAAGCAGGCAAGTTGATTTCCAGCACTCCCATACCACATTGCAACTTGACTGATTGGTGAGCAGTTCAGCAAACTTTACCTATACAGCATCAATACAACATTTTAGCTGATCAATTAACAGGAAAGTGTTCCAAAATGTCCTTTAAAGAAAGAGACAGTTGAGGAAAACTTTAATTGGGTGTCTGGCCCAAATTTTGCCAAGTCATCCAACACTACACTACATTAGTAGGAAGACATATTGGGGGAATTTATTAAAACTAGAACAGACAAAATCTTGAGCAGCTGTGCATTGTAACCAATCAGCTTGTTCAGGTAAAAAAGAACTATGGCCAAAGTTATTTTGGTAATACTTCTCTTGTGGGTCAAATGAGTGCACTTACTTGTGCTCTCCTGTGACCCAGAATCAGCCAACAGAGCAAAAATGTTGAGATCCACTCAGATTCCGGATCGGCAGTTGGCTGAGAGACAGAATCAGCCTTTCCTGCCCCCTATCCTTTCCGGAACTCCAGCAAGCACTGGAGGGGCAGAGCAGAGAGTGGTGATTGACAGTCACTGTTCTCTGCTCAGAATGGACTCGAGAACTGAGCAATCAGTGGTCACATTATCGCTCAATTCTCAGGCTTAGAGCTGGTAGAAGACAACTTGCAGTATTGGATCAATGCTGCAGCAAGTAGGTAAATATGTATGTTAGTTTTTTTACATTGCAGTCCTTCTCCTTTAAGCTGCTTTCACATGGGCACAGGGGTTACTTTATGTGTGTCCAGCCACAATCACCACAGGTGGAACATACATGAATAGCTGTGGCAACCAACAGCCTGTCATTGCATTTTATGAACTAGGCAGGTGTAGCTATCTGAACACACTTGTCAATCCCAGCCACAGGAGTCAGTAGATTCTTGCAACTGGAATTCTCAGCATGGCTAAACGCCTGTGCGGATGTAGCCTTAAACTTTGAAAATGATTGCTTGCCATGCACAGCTGATCCATATTTTGGTTGCTCCCGTTTTAGGAAATTCCCCTATAGAGTACAAAGTGAGCTTAATATGAGCTCCATCAGGTCACAACTTTGCTGGCTGTGGACATTTACAGTACATACATTTTATGTACCTATTCTTCACTGTAAATAAAGGAGAGACTGTTTTCATGATGTTAGTTATTTGTAGTTAGGTTTAATCTCCTTTACTCCTTATATCGCTATCTCAATTTAAAATGTACATTATTTGTGATTGTTGTATGTGTTTACCATTGTTACTGTTTATGCATTTATACATTGGGTTTTCTAGGCACTAACCATTTCCCTCCTAGAGTTAGATGAGGTATCGGCCTCAAAAGTTTACAGAATTAAATGAAGTAAGAGAGGTACCATCATCTAACATTGATAGACAAAGGGCGCCTTTGGGCATTCCTGCTCCTGGTTTGTGCCTATCTGTCTGCTCTGCCTGGGTAAGCACTACAGTATTCAAAACCTTCTTCCCTCCCCACATTCTATTACAGGGCTGTTTGTCATAATGAAATAATATTGTACTGCTTAATTATGGATGATTTGTATGTAATTTCCCCTGTGGAAGCAGTTCTCGCTGCAAAACATGTTGAAGGCTTCAACGTACTTCCAAGCATCTCCAAGAGCATGGATATCCTCAGTCTCATCTGAGGACCCAAAAGGCTTAATAAATTTTAGCACGTTTATTGATGTCCATAAATTTATTAGAAAGATTAATATCCAAAGATATTTAATCACCAATTAGATTGTGAGACCTCTAAGTGTGGACTAACAGGTTGTACATTCGGGTCTCTCTAATCCATTCCATTTTAACCCATCTGGCCAAGTGGCCCCTTCTATCAATGTCTTTAAAGACCTTGTATTGAAGGATTTAGATCAGTTCCAGGTTAAACAGGTATGCAAATAATCCAAGCTTAAATTAGGGTTGAGGAATTTATATGAGAAAAAAGATTTGGTTGCACGCCCCGCCTATAAGGGGGACGGAATAGTGATTTTAGATAAAACTGATTAGTTGAGAGAAATGCATAGAATATTGGGTGATCAACATACATATAGAGAATTACCCAATAATCCCACTCTTAAATATAAGAAAGATCTGAATAAACATATTGAGAAAGGCTTTCAGAATGGGATTTTATATAAAAAAGAAAAAGCTTATCTAATCCCTCTAGCTCCCAGAATCCCGGTGATGTACTATCTGCCTAAAGTACATAAAAATTCTACTCATCCACCTCGACGTCCCATCGTGAGTGGTATAGACTCCATTTCGTTCTGTATAGGACATTATGTAGATTTCTACCTACAACCACTGTGAGTAAAATCCCTTCCTTTTTAAAGGACACCATTAAGCTATTAGAAAATATCCACTTACAGGATGATTGTATATTGGCTACAGCAGATGTTGCCTCTTTATACACTTTCATCCCCCATCACCTGGGTTTAGAAGCAGTAGAATACTACTTGTCGCAAGATGAGACTATTCCTAGACTTCAGAGATTATTTTTCCTGGATTTGTTAATGTTTGTAACTAGCCATAATTATTTTTGGTTTGCGGGCAAATACTATCAACAAGAAAGGGGTGTGGCTATGGGGGCAAAGTTTTCCCCTAGTCTTGCTAACCTGTTTATGGCCAAATGGGAGGAGGATGTTGTCTATGCCCATAAAAAAACTGAATTTGTCCTCTGGGCTAGGTATATTGACGACAGCCTCCTCCTCTGAAATGGTGGTTTGGAAACTCTGGACCAATGTTTTTTTACTTTAAATAGCAATGACAGAGGTATTTCCCTGTCATATGAGGCCAGTAGGGAGAGGATCAATTTTTTAGACCTTGAGAAATAGGTCAGTAACAAGCAATTGTTAACCATAACATACTTCAAGCCTACTGACCAAAATGGATTCATCCCTACTGACAGTTGTCATCAAAAGAACTGGTTGAAATCACTGCCGCGCAGCCAATTCCTTTGATTTAATTCCACTTTTGATTTAAAATTAAAGTAAAATTGCCCCTAACATAATTAACCCCCTATACGTACCTCTTTTTTTTTCATTACCTCATTGGTTATTTTCTGTGTCGCAAATGAAATTTTTGTTTACACAACATCCACATTAGAAATTTTTTTTTGCAATTTAAATCTATAGTCACTGGTGGTTTATAGACCATGACATTTTTTGCTACATGTGCTACTCAGAACGTTGTTTACTTGCTGACCTGTTCTTGTGGTAAACAATATGTCGGTAGAACCATTCGATCCATTTCAGTTAGGGTCAATGAACATTTTCATAACATCAAGAAGAATCTAACCAATCACAGTGTCCCTAAGCATTATCTTCAATACCATAATAAAGATCCTAGAGGTACCCAATTTTTAATTATTGATATGTTCCCCCGTGGACGGGAGGTGCAATTAGATGGGAAGTTTCCCAATTAGAAACTTATTGGATTTATGAGCTTGAGGTCCTTCTCTCCCTACACTATGAATGTTGAGTGGGACATCAACTCATTTATCAAAAAGGCATAATGTCCAGGAGTCTGGTCTGACTTCAGAGATGTTTCTATATTTCTTAATTTGGGACTTGCACTATAATACCCTATTAATTGGCTCTATAGAAGGGAGTTTTAACTTTTTCATTTTGGTGAATTCATACATATATTTTATAAATGTATACAAATTAGAGTGGCCATGTTTTTCTCCCTTTTGATTTTTCTCTTTTAACCATTTTTTTAATCACTCGACAATATTTTTTATATGAATTTTTATATATTTGCATATGATTTTGTATTTATTTATTTTGCATTTATTTATTTGTTATCCTTTATTTTTTATTTATTTTTCAATTTTTTTGAATATTAGATTATTCTTTTTAGTTAGGTTTTCAATGCAAAAGATGTCCATAATACCATATGCTGCTATATACAATTTTTTTTTTTTAATTATCTTTTTTATTATTTCTATACATTGAAAACACACACTTACAACCGCCCTCTATTGGGCGGACAATACATACAATACCAAAACAAGGGAAGGGGAAGAAAAAAATCAAAAAACAAAATAAAACCCCAGATAGTCAGCCCATTGCTCAGACATATGATCTATTATGCCCAACAAATACGGTGATATATTCTAGAAAATTAGGTCATCAGGCTATATATATATATATATATATATATATATATATATATATATACCCGCACTCCTCACTCGTCATATAAAGAAACCAAATTACACATATGTATATACCGTTACTCCCCAAAGGTTCCATTTGACCTGACCAACCCTACTTAAAGGGTCCGCCTTTTATTAAACTTAGCCAGAGTTCCCCTGTTCATGTATGTGGCTTTATACATCAAAATTGTGTTATTTATAATTGTTTTCCAAGCCTGTATTGTGGGTGGTCTAGATTTTTTCCATGGGAGAATTATCGCTTTCCTTGCATAGAACAGTAAAAGCGTCAGAAGAGTATGGGTAGCATTTTTATATGCCAATCCATCCATTAAACCTAAGAGACATACCTCCACCACTGGCTGTACTGAAATAGCTGTCACCTCAGCTACACATTCCATAACTCCCCTCCAAAATGCCTGGATCTCCACACATCCCCAAAAAATATGGTCTAAATCTGCATGGACCAAAGTACACCACCAACAGTTAGGAGACTATCCAGGGTACATTTTCGCCAACTTGACCGGGGTATAGTAAACCCACTCATCTCCGTCCAAATGCAGGTACCTCCTCTCGCACAAGGTGTTCCTAACCATCCTTAAGTAAATGTTTATATATTGTAGACAATGTTTTTACCAAGGGGTCCTTCCTAAAAAAAGATTCCATCTCATCAGGACAAACTTAAAAACCTGCTGTATCGAAATGAGCCTGGAAAGCATGTCTAAGCTGGAAATAACGGAAAAGATGGGACTTGGGGAGATTAAACTTGTCCTTTAAGACCTCAAATTGGAGTATCCTCCCCTCCCCAACAATATCTCCCAACCTCCTTATGTTGTATCGTGTCCAAACTTCTGGATCCAAATAGGTTAAAAAATGTGGCAATCAAGGGTTCCTCCATAATGGTGTATAGTGTGAAATTACTCCCCCCATCTCCTCATCCTTACTTGCCACTTCCCATGCTCTCACCGTTGCCCTCATAGAGATGGTAAAATTATATGGTGCCCTAGAGCCCCACATCCAGAGATATGACAAAGCCTCATAGGAGCCAACAATGGCTGCCTCCAAGGCTATAGCCGCATCATCGTCCGGGCTATTGAACCACCTTTGTACAAACACTAGCTGGTCCGCCAAAAAATATTGGTAAAAATCAGGGACCACCAATCCCGCTTGCTTTCAGGGCTGCTGTAAAAGTTGTAGCCTAATCCTGGGGTGCCCACCCTGCCATAGGAAGTTGGTAATAAGGCGATCTATCTCTTTAAAGATATATTTCAGAATCCACACAGGGGAATTTCTAAATATATACAAAACAAGTGGCAAAAATTTCATTTTAAGTAGATTATTTCTACCTATAAGTGTTAAGGGCAACTTTTGCCAAAATTGTATCTGGTGCTTAAGCCGCTGATGCCATGGAATGACATTTAAAGTTAAAAAATCTGAAACTGAATTAGAAATATATAGGCCAAGATATTTGACCCTATCTACTTGTTCAAGTAGGCACATATCCGGGACTCTACACCCTGGGGATGTTTTTTTCAAGGGGAGAATTTGAGATTTACTCCAGTTTACTTTTAATCCTGAAAATTTTAAAAAAGAATTCAAAATATCCAAAACTGCCACTAGAGAAGATTCAGAATCGTGTAAGAAAAGAACCATATCGTCCACATAAAGTGCAATTTTCTCCGACATTTTACCCACTTGGATCCCCTTTATCTCCATAGAGTTTCTTAGAGCCATTGCCAAGGGTTCTATCATTAAAGCAAAAAGGCCAGGGGGTAATGGACAATCTTGAAAGGTTCCCCTTCCCACTGAGAACATTTCTGACAACATGCCATTTAACTTTATTGCAGCTGTAGGGTGTTTATACAAGATATAAATCCATTTCCTGAATTTAGGCTCGAACCCAAACTCCTGCAGTACAATTCCCATATATCACCAATCTATGGAGTCAAAGGCCTTTTCAATATCCAAAAAGACCAATACCCCACCATTGGATAGCTCTGATCCCAATTGGGTGTAAATACCCTTCTCAGATTAATGTCTGTAGTTTTTTTTGGCATAAATCCAGTCTGATCTGGGGTTACACGATGATGAAGAACCTTCATCAATCAGGTAGCTAAGGATTTGGCAAGGATTTTAGCGTCCACATTTAATAACAATATAGGTCTATAGGAGGTACACAGAGAAGGGTCCTTGCCCATTTTAGCTTTTACTACAACTACTATGCGCCTCATACATGGAGAGGGAAAGAGTACCTTTTCGGAAACAATCTGCATAAAGTCCGAGCAGCCTAGGAACTAGAATTGCAGTGTATCACCTATACCATCCACCGGCAGGCCATCCGGCCCTGGTGCCTTATCGGCAGGAAATGATTTAACGCCATAACTATCTCATTCTCACTTAGATCTACCTCTAGAAGTTCCCCGGCATCCTTTGACAACGTAGGCAGGATACCAAGCAGCTCCTTAGAATCATAGGGCAGTAAAGAACTATAAAGTGTACTATAGAAAGACCTATAGAAGGTCTGCAATATATCCTCCCTATTTGCCAATACCTCCCCAGTAGGAGAAGTTATACACGGGACTACAGTCTGAGGACAACTGGTCACAGTGAGTAAGGCCAGCAATCTACTATTCTTGTCGCCCATTTCAAATTTATTGTATGCCTTTTTTTGCAAGGAAACCAAAGTGAGATTTGAGTAATATAGCTGTAATTCCCTCCTAGCTACCTGTAGTGCCAGTGCGGTATCTGATGTAGGCCTTGCAGCATAAATGCCAGCACACTCCCTTTCCTTATTTTCCAATAAGGCCACCTCCCCCATACGTTCTTTCCTCAGGGTCTTAATACCTGATATATACATCCCTCTACTAGTGGCTTTAAAGGCATCCCACTCCAATTGTGGAGTGGCAGAGCATTCATTTTCCTGCCAAAAAAAATCCATATGTGTCTTCAACATTTCCACCACTGGTGGCTCGACAAACCAACTCAGGGCCAGCCGCCAGGGTGGAGCCCACCAAGCCTGAATTGCAAAGTAATCTGCAAAGGGGTATGGTAAGAGACCCCCCCCCCAGGTAGGTATATAGCGTCAGAGACAAAGGGCAGAAGAGAGGCTCCAGCAAAAGCCACATCTATTCTGGAGGAGGAGGCATGCACCGGGGACAAATAAGAATAACATGTTTCAGTAGGATGCCTCCACCACCAGAGTTCAGTAAGGCTGGCCGTCTCTGCCCAATGTCTCAGATCATGGTTGGTTGCCTGGCCCGGATTTGAAGTATCCAACGAATAATCCAAAATATTGAGAAAGATATATAATAGATAGATACTCAGCAATATCCCTATATATATATAGTAGCGCAAACTTGTCAAGAAGCAAGTGCCAAAAAAATACTGTGCCCACTGCACAAAAGTCCGAAATGCAATAGATGTCACATAGGCAGCAGGAAAAAGTTCAGAAATGACTCAAACAGTCCATAATCCTTCACTCTATCTCCTGGGATGATAATGTACGAAGACGTGTTTCTCAAAAGGATCACCACCACCACCGTGCTCCAAGGGGGGGAGGAGAATTGCCCACTCACCAGATGCTGTGGCCCAACCCACTTTCGTGTTTGAGCATTCAGGCTTATAATGATGGTCACTGGTCCAGAGTATCCACAACAGGAATCGCACCAGCGCAGTCAAAAAAAGCTCAGCAGCATATGGGGAGGAGAGAACATAATCCCAATAGCGTGATACCGTTTGAAAGGGTTTTATTAAATAAAATAAAACATAAGGTAACACACTCACATGTCTTGTATGTCATCCAACGCAAAAAAACAGTCACAAATAGGGGAGGGATGCCCTTCGGGAGATGATGTCCAGGCTCCACGCCGTGGACGCCGCGCCTTCTGGGTAATCCGAACTCCTCTTACACAGCCTGGTTACATCGCCTGGTCACGCCCCGACGCGTTTCGTGATTTCCACTTCTTTCGTGATTTCCATTGTTAAAGTCCCCAACAACCAACACCTGGGCTGGGAAATATGGTGCCACCTTCTCCAATATTTCATATAGAAACTCACTAGAAAATGGAGGGGGAATGTATACCCCCATCACCACTAACCGGTGGGAATATACATTAAGTGCAACTATCACAAACCGACCACCAGGCTCAGTAATAATCTCTTCCACTGTACTCGGTAAAGATTTATGTAGAAGAATAGACACCCCCCTAGCATATGTAGAAAACGTGGCATGAATAGCCCTAGACACCCATGGATGTCTCATGGCTAAAGTTCTATTACCCAATAAATGGGTTTCCAATAGTACCATAATATGTGGGCGCTGAGAGCGCAAATATTTGAGAACCAATGCACTTTTAAATTTAGAATTCAATCCCCGGACATACCAGGAAATTATTTTAATATCCGATATCATACTAGATGCCATTGACATATAGAATGAAATAGGTATCTGATAAAATTAAAATTGTCCAAGGCCAAGGCCATACATGTCCACATTAGCTTTTGACTTATCAACTGAGCAACAAGCTGACAAAAAAAAAAGGACCCCCCAAACTGCTATCCAACCCCCCCTCAAAAAAAAACTCCAAAGAACCCCCCCCCCTTACCCCCTTAGAGTCCCTCCCTGTCCTGCCAGCCCTGTTGTAGTACTTGAAACCCAAACCCCAAAAAAGAGGGGAAGGAAAAAAAAAACAAAGAAATTTCCTCCCCTGTGTTCGAGAAGCTCCTGCCCCAATTACGATCATGAAAGCACCGGATGCAAATTATTACAGTTTTTTAAGTTATAATTCTCCTTTTGAGATCTGCCGTTCCGAGAACAAGCCGGTGGCCGGAGTCAGAAGGAGAGACAAGACAGGTGAGACAAGCCGGGTCGGTAACAGGTAATCCAAGTAAACAGGAACACAGGAAGCAGGAAACAGGAAGCTGAAGATCATCCGGCAACTAATGGCAGGAGCAGGCTGGTTTAAATAGGCCACTGGGCGTCACTGCATTAGTGTGGGCGGCAGATCCAGCTCTCTTGTGGAAGTTCCCTGACACATACTTGGCCAGTCCATCATCTTTACCCTCAGCTTCTTTAGCAAGGCAGTGGTCGTCTTGGAGGTGTGTTTGGGGTCGTTATCATGTTGGAATACTGCCCTGCGGTCCAGTCTCCGAAGGGAGGGGATCATTCTCTGCTTCAGTACGTCACAGTACATGTTGGCATTCTTGGTTCCCTCAATGAACTGTAGCTCCCCAGTGCTGCACCATGACACTCCCACCACCATGCTTGGCTGTAGGGAAGACACACTTGTCTTTGTACTCCTCACCTTTCATGCCACCATACGGGGCACTGTGCAGCATTACAGGACTCCTCAGACCGCTGTCCAGAGCACTGTGTAGCATTACAGGCCCCTCAGACCACCGTCCAGAGCACTGTGCAGCAATGCAGACCTCCTCGGAGCACTGTCCAAAGAACTGGGTGGCATTACAGTCACCATCCAGAGAACTGTGCAGCATTACAGGTCTCCTCAGACCACCATCCAGAGCACTGTGTGCATTACAAGCATCCTCAGACCACTGTCCAGAGCACTGTGTGCAATGCATTACAGTCCGCCTCTTCAGACTGTCCAAGTTACAGAGCATTATGTGCATTACAGGCCTCCTCAGACCACCACTGTGCAGCTTTATAGGCCTCCTCAGACCGTCCAGAGGGGCTAAAACTGTATTTGTCAGTTTGTTCAAACCTTAATACCATAAATAACAACATGATATTTTTTTACTCCAGGAGTATATAAGTTTGGAAATTCTATAGAAATTATTAAATACAGTTAAACCTTGGATTGCGAGCATAATTCGTTCCGGAAGCATGCTTGTAATCCAAAGCACTCTTATATCAAAGCGAATTTCCCCATAAGAAATAATGGAAACTCAGATGATTCGTTCCACAACCATTCATTCATAAATCCTTCAATTTATAGTCCATATAAAAAGATTATAGCATTGCGATAGGTTATATAACCATAAAATGTCCATCCACAAATAGCCGCTTCCACAACGGGATTAGAAGCAAAATCCAGCAGGAGCTACAGAGTATCAAAGAGAAGAGTGGCACCTCGAAGTGTAGCAATATGGTTCCATTTAATGAAGGTGCAATATTTAGCAACTCACAAGGTTGATGAATAAAACAGGCACATCTAAGTATGCCGGCATCCGGGGTAAAGCTGTCCACATAGACTATCTTCTGCACCGCCGGCTGCCAGTCTGTAATCCTGACCGGGAAGACCACCCTGCAGTAAAGCGATCTGAAAGCGAGGGGCAACATGGAAGGGATGACGTAGATGGCGATGCGGAGGATGGTCCTATGTGGACAGCTTTACCCCTGATGCCTGCATCCTTAGATGTGCCTGTTCCAATCATCAACTATGTGAGTTGCTAAATGTTGTACCTTCATTAAATGTAACCATATTGCTACACTTAGAGGCGCCTCTCTTCTCTTTTATACTCAGCTGTGACTTGAGGCTACTTGTATATCAAGACATCGCTTGTAAACCAAGTCAAAATTTATTTGAAAATTTTGCTTGTCTTGCAAAGCGCTCTCAAACCAAGTTACTCTCAAACCAAGGTTTTACTGTATTGCATTACAATTTAACTAAACATTTGATTTTAGTTGACTAAAATTATTTTATTTTACTAAAATGTACTGGAGATTTTAGTTGACTAAAATACGACTAAAACTAAAACAATTGCAGATGACTAAAATGGGACTAAAACTAAAATGGCATTTTAGTCAAAACACTAGAACTAAAACTAAATCAAAATTGAATGACAAAATGAACACTGCTAGTATTCCAATGTTTCACCATCACTCAGCTAATATGACCCCACAGCTGATGGAGAGGGGCAGGGGAGGGTCAAACAAGGATGCTACTGTATGCAAGCGACTGACATCCTCTTTATCAACTGATGACGCCATTGGTCGTTAGGACACTAGAAGGTTGTAATGGTGTCCAATGAAAGCCTGTGAAACTAAAAGGTAGCCTTCATCCAAATGCTGTCTTGTTTATAATGTTTGGGCAATTTTTAGGCATTTTGCCAAGGCACCCCTAAAGAGACCTCGGGGGACCCTGGTTGAAAAAGACTGGTTTAACCAGTTGAAAAAATGAGTAGATAAATTGCAATCTTCATCAACATCAATCAAAGTGATTGAGAAGCCAAAAATATTATCTTGCCTATTTTATTTATTAACTGCTGGAATTTGGTGATGCATTTTGACGTGTTAAAACTGTGATTAAGTGAATCATTTTTATCTGTTTTTGCAGAGTCTGATACAATCTCTTTTGATATTATAAAAAGACATTATCATTTAGTGTGGAAAGTTTCAACATCAGTGAAATTTTCTTATCAAACTTTTATATTGAGAAGTGTTTTTTCAGTGCAGAGAGCAGAAATATAATTCTGTGATCTTGTACAGCAGTAATGAGTGTTTACAGTACATCACTAAAGATTTGGTAGGATCTGTGAATGGTTTGGATTTTGGTTAGCCAGGGCAAGAGGAAACACCAAACCTGTGACGTAGTGGTAATGCCCCGTACACACGTGCAGATCGTCGGCCGGACGATCGGCCATCTTTTGTCCCCGGGCTGTCGTGTCTGTTGAAAAGTGCAAAAAACTGCACAAGAATTTTGTCCGCCGACTACAGCCGACTGCAGAAGTGATGTCATGTGATGGTTAACTTTCCCTGTGTTTTTCCTTTTCTGAGCATGCCCAGTCTTGCAAATCTGCTGTCTGTCGCCCGAATTCTGTATTGACTGGCGAACAATCAGCCGTTCTGGTGTCGGCATACAAAAATTTTAATGCTTGCACGACAGATTCTGTTCGGCCGAAAGTGCGCTGTCGGCTGTCGGAAGCATCATACTAACAAGCCTACAATCGGCCGATCGGTCGTCGGCCGAAGCTTTTCGGCCGACAATCTGCACGTGTGTACGGGCCTTAACAGTGTCTGTTTTATATAACTCAGGACTGGAATATCAGATCTCCATAGGCGATGCTTTATAAGCCTTTTTTGGTTACCAGTTTAGAGTTACAAAGGTGGTCTGGTGTCACAATTATTGATCTCATTCTGACGTTTACGGCGATACCTCACATGTGTGGTGTTATTACTGTTTACGTATGCTTACGGGATCAACATGTGCATTTGTCTTTACACGCGAGCATGGGGGCGCTTTAAATGTTTTATTTATTTATTGGTTATTATATAGGTTATTGTTATTAGCAATGCTTTCTAAAGCCCACTTGACTTCACTCTCCAGGATATCCTGTTCAAGGTCAGTAACTGCATCATTGTGGTTATATAGGACGTTCAGATGTTTTTTGTATAGTTCTTCTTTATATTCATGCCACCTCTTCTTTATCTCTTCTGCTTCTATCAGGTCCTTGCCATTTTTGTCTATTATCGTGCCCATCTTTGCACAAAACATTCCCTTGATATCTCCAATTTTCTTAAAAAGCCCTCTAATCTTTCCCATTCTGTTGTTTTTCTTTATTTATTTTTTTTGGCATTGATTGTTTAAGAAGGTCTTTTTGTCTCTTCTTGCTATCCTCTGGAAGTCTGCATTCAGTTGGGTATATTTTCCCCTTTCTCCATTGCCTTTTGCCTTGCTTCTTTGTTCAGCTATTTGTATGGCCCCATCAGATAGCCACTTTGCTTTCTTGCATTTCTTCTTCTTTGGGATAGTTTTCATTGCTGCGTCTTGTACAATTTTACATACTTCCTTCCATAGTTCCTCAGGCACTCTGTCTATCAGATCTAATCCCTTAAATCTGTTTGTCGCCTCCAATAGACTGTTTGCTTAGTAATTTTGCTGACTTCCATCATTGAATGCATGTGCAAGCAAAAAATAAAAAATTAAAAAAAAAATATATATATATATATATATATATATATATATATACATACATTTATTTATTTATTTTTTTACTTGCATGTAATTGGTTTTCTTTTGAAAAGTGAAATCTCACTGCATTCACTAAGTTATGAGCAAAAATTTCTTGCAAAGTGCAACTTTCCTTGCAAAGAGAACAGTCTGTTTGCCTTTAGCAAATTAACCCCATTAACTCTGAACTTGTTTAGAAATGCTTGCAGTCAGCTGTGAAACCTTCTAAGAAATATCTATACGACAAATCATTTTTTTAGATATGATGTATTAATGGGAATGTATAAAACACATCTAGTGGGGTTTTGCCAAATTTGACTGCAAACAAGTAAATACACCCTAAGGCTCCATGCAAACTGGGCTAAAAAAAAAAAACAGTTAGCAGAAAAAAACGCTCAAATACAGTGTTTGTGTACACATGTTTAGGCGCTTTTAGGAGTCTTGAGTGTTTTTTCTGACTGCTTTGATACCTGGGGGTGGCGGGTTCTCTCTCTCCTGCTTCACCTGAGGGGGAGCCATGGGTCAAAGGGGGCTGAATGCCCAGATCTGGGGGAACCCTGCTGCCACACAGGTTTGAGTCGGGCTTGGTCCCTGCTCTGGGGCGTGGCCTCACATTTCACTATACCGGTTTGCACTTTAATCAATGTTTTTTTTCCCTTACCGCCACTTTGCTCAGCTATGTGCTTATTGTCCTACTTTGCCTCTCATTGTGTTTTCTTTTTGTTTTTTATATCTTACTGTTGTTTGTTATTGCAAATATTTCCAATAAAATAATGATTATACAAAAAAAATCAAATTTTTTTTCCTGCCTCTAAATGCTAAGCTTAAAATGTGCCTCTTAATGTCCCAATGTGCATGAACACTGAGGATAACATGGAGCTGCTTCTACAGGCAAAAATAAAAATTTATGTAGAAGCAGAGATTTTTAACCCCTTGAAGCCGACATAACACATTAATGCGGCCCCTCGTGGGACTTGCATATATGTGTATCTCATTTTGTGCTGGGATCGTGACGCACGGCGAGCTCCCAGCACAGAGACCGGGGTCTCATGAATAACAATCAGGACCTGGAACTTTCCAATTCCAGGTCACCTGATCGATTATGTAGCCTCTGGTTGGCTATCACAATAATAAGTCACTGTGAAGTCTACCCCTGTGTTTCTCTTTCTCTGTGAATGGAGAGGAAAGATGAAATTTATTTTTCTCTCTCCTTGCAGAGAGAGAAAAAAGTGTATGTAATAAATACAGAAATAAATAAATAAAAAATAAAGGTAGAATGTAAAAAAAGGGTATTAAAAATACCTAGATCAAGGTTTGATCTAGGTCAGTGTCAGGGTTAGTGTTTGGATCAAGTAAGGGTCAAAGGTCACGCTCAGGGTCAAAGGTCAAGGTTAAGGGTCAGGTTAGTATATTTTGGGCAGGATTTTTTTTAATTTCTTTAAATTAGCATCAGTGTCAGTGTTTTAGGTAGGACAAAAAAAAAAAAAAAAGAACGCAAAATGCACACTATTGTTTCTGGGCTGTACTACGGGAACAAACAACAAATAACATATAAGGTATCACTGCAATCATCTGGCGCAGGAGAATTTATTTTGGGTTGTTTTTACTATTTTGGGGCAGTTTTCCTTTGATAATAATAAAAAAAAAATTGAGATATCCATAACCATTTACTACCAAATATAAGCCCAATTTGTCCTTAAAAAAGCCCAGATATAGTCAAGCTGGATGCGCAAAATAAATGAGAGTACGGTTTTACTAACACTAACATAAAGTTGCAAAATTGTGCTTTGGCATTAAGATTTGTTTTACCCGTAGGCACCAAGGGGTTAAGCCAGTGTGCATGGACCCTTAATCTATTAATCATGTGTGATCAAAAATGCTGTTTCTTTAGTTTTTCTTGCATTTGATTGGGTATTTAACGCATGGTGAAATTTCACAACATTTCCTAAATTAACTTAAAATTCCCATCTGAAAGTGAAATTGCTCCACACACTTAGCAAATCAGGTTCATCATGTGATGAAAAAAATGTGTCTAGTCTTAAGCCTCGTACACATGCAACGATTGTTGGCCGTGAATTTTCGGCCAACGTCTGATCGGCCGATTGTCGGCTTGTTAGTATGATGCTTCTGACAACCGACTGCGACTTTTCGGCCGAACAAAATCTGGTGTGCATGCTATAAAATTTTTGTTGGCCGTCACCAGAACGGCCGATTGTTCGTCAGTCAGTACAGATTTCGGCAGACAAATATCAGATGAGCAAGACTGGGCATGCTCAGAGAAGAAAAACCACATGGAAAGTTAACCAGAACATGACTTCTGAAGTTGGTTGTTGTTGGCCGAAAAAATTTGTGTGCATTCTAGAGCACATTTCAACCAACACAACAACACTGGACAAAAGACGGCCGATCGGTCGGCCAACAATCGTTGCGTGTGTACGAGGCATGCAGGCATGTAGATCTGCAGCAGCATTATCTGTGGGTTTGGGATTCCACATAATTATTACACAATACAATTGCTTTCAAAGTAGCTCTCTCATTAAATACTTGACCCAACAGCAAATAACTGATTTCTAACTTCAGTGAAGACATTGCTAAAGCACACAGTAAAGTAAAAACCCAAAGCTTTATATGCTTTATCTTGATCATTATATTTTTATGTGTGATTTGTTTCCAAATGTAATTCTCTACTGTATTAAAGACTAGATCACAATGCAATATTTCTGAGGACATTCATTCGGTCCATTTTGATTCATGCCTAAAGAAAAGATAAAACACAGTCAATAGTCTTCCGTCATTTTAACAAAGGGATGTATTAAAACAACACCCTTCCTACATCCTTCCTTCTTTGATTTTCTTTAATTAATAGCCTTGGGGTCAGGGATCTATGAGATGATCAATAGCATTTATATGGTACAAACCTTATTCTCCCTTTCCTTCTTTAGTAGCACCACTAAAATGAAACAAAGATGCCAAACTACGTACATAAAGAATATTATAGGCAATGCTTGAATTGTTGATAGGTTGATTGAAAAACTGTCACATCTAGGACTTATTTTACTGGTTTAGTTATGGATAACAATAGTCTATAAATAACTCCCCCTCTCTTTCTCCCTGTTCTATATATATATATATATATATATATATATATATACTGCCAGCAACACTTTTAAAAAGAAGCCTTCTGTTTTGCTTCTGATATAATAGATGAAAAAAAATAAATAAACTTTACATACATTTACTGGTATAAGCACATTCATTTTCATTTCAAAAATGGACAAAAATCAGGCAAACTACTCACATTGCATTGCTTACAGCTAAAGTTGCTATTAAAAACTTGTTAGAAAGACTGAAACCAGTAATGTCATACTTATATATAACAGGATTATGGATTTTAATTAATGTTTACATTTGAAAAGAAGCCCTCTGTTTTGAGGACTTAGCACCTGTAGTCAATGCAACCATGTTCAGAAAGTTTGTATTGTGGAATTTTGCTAAGACGTATGTGCCAAATATATGAAACAGCTGTTAGCACTTGGACAAGAGTTGGAAAAATACTATATTACGTTCACACCATAATGTGATCTAGAAAAAAAGTATATATGGAAAATGCCTTGGGGACTTCTTTCTGCCAGATCATAACCTTAACTATGATCGGCATCAGTCCAGCCAATAGGAAGACTTTGCACACTTGGCTTTAGCCAAAAGACTCAAGCTGATGTTTAAGTATATCCATATGCTTTAGCAAAACTGTTTTGTAAAGTAACATTTGACTGTCTTTAAGAATTTGTACTTTGTCTCACACCTTCATAAAAATAGTTAACTTCTTATAGCCAAACGTGTCAAATAGCAGAGTTAGAGTGAAATACATATGTTTTCTCATTATATACCAGCACTTACTACATTGGAATAATATTCAACATATAATGGTTGTGTTAAGATTTTGAGAGGCAAGAAAAACTTCAGCAATGAATAAAGAGAGAGAGACTGCAGTGTAATATGGATTTATTTCAGTGCCTTTGTGCAAAAATGTGTCAACGGGTGGAAATGAGACAATCTTTTTAAACCTGCACTGAACAAGTTGAAGATCTGATAAGCCTAAAAATAGCTGTAAATGTCTTATTGTTCGTCTATGTTTAAATAGAAACAAGTTGACACAGAGCTGCATTATTTGTGGGGAATAAATGACAAATGACAATGTGCCCCCCCCCCCCCCCCTGAACCATACCAGGCCACATGCCTGCAACAATGGGAGGGTAGCATGCAAGAGGGTCAATAAAGCCTTCCCCCTTGCAAGGTGCTTTACCCCTAATGTTGATGGTGTCAAAGACTCATCACCACATCCTGTCCACCAAAAGGGATGTGGGGGTTGTGGAGGGGGACTTTTTGGAGTCTGGAAGCCCCTTTTAGAATAAGAGGGACCCAGCTTTCAGGCCCTACCCTCTACATGAGTAAGCACCCCTTGTTCATTCTTCACAAAAAATGTAAATAGTAAGTAAAGACACAGACACCTTTGTTAACCCCCCCCCCCCCCAAATGGCAACAAAATAATGTCCCAAAATGTAATCCCAATGTCAATCACGGCATTCAGAGATGTAGATCCAACACTAAAGTGCTTGTAAAGGCTGAAGGTTTTTTTACCTTCATGCATTTTATGCGTGAAGGTAAAAAAACCTTCTGTGTGCAGCTCCCCCCAGCCCCCCTAATACATATCTGAGCCCAACCTCGATCCAGCTATATGCACAAGAGTAGCTGCTCTCCTGACTCTCTCTCTCCTCATTGGCACAGACACAGCATCAAAGCCAATTGCTCCCACTGCTTTCAATCACAGCCATTGAGGAGGGAGTAGGGGCAGGGCTAAGCCCCATTCTGTGTGTCAATACAATTACAAGCTTAGATAAAACACAGGCTTCAATCTCAACCTCTATCCATAAGTAATAGCTAGCACAGGAAATCCAAGATGGCTCCAAAGTGATTCAGTGATTCACACAGCTCCCCCCACTTGATGCGTTATGTCCCTACCTGACTTTCTCAAAGGCTTTGCCTTTGCATTTTAGTGCAGCTTATTTTATCTAAGCTGGTAAGTGCATTCTTATTCTTTTACAAAAGTCAATCAATGGGTTCATACTATGGAGCTTTCTTTCAACCGATAAATGCCCTGGAGTGGAGATTAGTCGATGGAAAATTGGTTACCAGCAGCCACAAGAGGAGTACCTCTAGATCTTCTTTTATTGTAATGAAATGCTGTTTCTTAAATAGTGGGGTCCAACATTCAAGGTGAGGGCACATCCATCAGAGTATGGTGGTAGTGGTGAAGGACATATTAAATGGAATAAATGTTGCAAGGCACGGTGAAGACTAAGGAACTTCCTATGCAATACTGTGTGGACTGATCACGCATTTGTTTAAAGAGTAACTCCACTAAAAAAAACTTTTCCCTCTGGATGATCTACTGTATATACATTGCAGGGATTTTAGCAAACTTTGTTGCAGACATCTCCCTTTTGTTATTCTGAAGAAATAGCTGTTTCTTTGTCTATGTCCATGTGGAAAATAAATCTAATAAGAACGGTTTAATAATTATCAATCAGCTGTTTCACTTGCAGGGCTCTAATAAGGAAAATTGCAGGGCCTGCATCCATTTAGACGTGATTTCTTATTGGGAGTATATCTCCAAAAATTGCATTTTTGTTACAGGGGATGCCAGAAATCTGACTTGTATCTTAGTGCAGACTTCTGTTAGAATCAGTGAGCCATTCACACAAGCAGAAAGTGATGTTTCTGGGGGACATCCTGTACACATTCTGTGTACAGAACACCTCCAGGTAGCCATATTGCATTGCATTTTACAGAAAATTACAGAGCTGCAGATTGAAAGGAAAGGTAATTTTTAATACCATTCAATATATTATGATTTGTGTTGTATACGCTATATTATTATTTTTTTTGTTTCCCATTTTTTTCCCTACAAAAATTAAGTTACCCTTAAAAGGATATTTTGGACACTTCATTATTTGCATTTTTTTAATGTTTTGGCTAGAGACATAGTATATGTAAATGCACGTGTCTTTGGCATGCGTTATTGTTTTTTGCTTTTTTTGTTCAGTAATTTGAGCACTTCACTATTTAAATGTATTTCATTTGTGATGTGATAGCATATTTTAGTGGTAATAGCTCTTTTGAAATATTATACACTATATTTTTCAAAAGTATTGGGACACCTGCCTTTACACGCACATGAACTTTGAGTGACATCCCAGCCTAAGTTCGTAGGGTTTAATATTTGGTTAGTTGGCCCATGGGAATGTTTGACCATTCTTCCAGAAGCGTATTTGTGAGTTCACGCACTAATATTGGATGAGAAGGCCCGGCTCGCAGTCTCTGCTCTAACTCATTCCAAAAGTGTTCTATCTGGTAGAGGTCAGGACTCTGTGCAGGCCAGTCAAATTCCTCAACTCCAAACTCGCTCATCCATGTCTTTATGGATCTTGCTTTGTGCACTGGTCCAAATCATTTAGTGGAGGGGGGTGGGGGTTATGGTGTGGGTTTGTTTTTCAGGGGTTGTGCTTGGCTCCTTAGTTACAGTTAAGGGAACTCTTAAAGTTTCAGCATACCAAGACATTTTGGACAATTTCATGTTACTAACATTGTGGGAACAGTTTGGGGATGGTACCTTCCTGTTCCAACATGACTGGGCACCAGTGCACAGAGCAAGGTTCATAAAGACAAGGATGAACGAGTTTGGGGTGGAGGAACTTGACCGGTCTGTACAGAGTCCTGACCTCAACCTGATAGAACACCTTTGGAATGAATTAGATCAGAGAATGTGAGCCAGGCCTTCTCTCCAACATCAGTGCCTGACCTCACAAATGCGCCTTTGGAATATTGGTCAAACATTCCCATAGACACACTCCTAAACCTTGTGGACAGCCTTCCCAGAGGAGTTGAAGCTGTTATAACTGCAAAGGGTGGGCCTACTCAATATTGAACCCTACAGACAAAGACTGGGATACCATTAAAGTTCATGTGTATGTGTGTGTGTGTGTGTGTGTGTGTAAAGGCAGGCGTCCCAATAATTGTGATAAAATAGTGTAGTTTTTTATTCAATATTTTGAAATTTTTTGAGAAAACTGTTTACACCTCTAGGACCCATGTAGCTTTGAAGAGTTATAATTTGGTACAATCAAATATAGTTTGTGTCTGAGAAAACCATTTCAGTTTGTTTTAAGAAGTTTTGTCTTCCAAAGTCTGTGAAAGTGAACACAAACGTCCGACGCAGACTACCATATTCTATGCATTAGGTGCATCATTTTCTATTTACCAGTCGTCATATGGGTAACTATATAGGGTAAGGCATTCTACCATAAACAGAGGGAATTATGCTCAATCCAATACCCAATCAGGCTTTAAGGAATTTCAATAAACAGAAATTTCCCACCAGAATGTTTGACTTGGATATTTGAAGTGAACAGTTGTTAGGGTGAAAATTACTCCTTTAGTATATAAGCTACTTTATGTTTCCGACAGTTTTAAAACCAGCTGAAATTAGCTCTATTAAAAGAGAAAGGCTTTATTCAACCCTCTTATAAAACAAGAGTATATTACAGCCTTAGTTAAGTATAAACATGCTTTGATGTTAATTAATTCCTAAAATGAATTTAGTCTGCTTTTGGGTTTTTGTGGTTTTAACCTCCATATGAAGTAAGGAGGAATCTTTACTGGTTTATGTACAGGAAATTGCATTGCATCACAAAATCCCGAATCTATGTATGTAATGCACAGAACTAACAATGCAGAGCATAGCAAAAAATACACAGACGTGCTATGCCCTTTAGGTAGCTGTTGTTCTATCTTACCATATAGTAATATCCCTTGACTATATACTGTAAGAACACACTAATTTGATTTGAAAAAAATATTTTAATATATAAATATATGGACCATGCCTTTCCCGGTTACCTTTTCAGCCCATGTGAGCTGCGGCCCTGGATGTAGAGACTGAGACATGGACTACTCTAGCATCTTGGTTTTGTTGTTCTATTGTAGATAAAGGGGATGGGAGAAGGGAATGTGTGGGATACTCCTTTAGGCTTCAACTATGTACACTTAGGACTTGGCTTCTGAAAAATTCCCGTTTACGCTTCCTTGACGCCAGCCGGCGCCAGCCAATGCCCACTAACTCTGAGAATACTCTGTAGCTAAAGAGAAGTGCTCAATCCTTGACTTAAAGTCCAAAAGATCCAGGACTGTGAAATTGTAGAACCACCGACACTGTTACACTGCAACAAGTCACTGAATACTTCCCTCCCGCCTTGCTCTGGCTTGAGGTAGTATGTTGTAGAACTGTAAATCCCAACTGGCACACTCTCTGTACAATTCAGGGCCCAATAGTAGGTGCCCCCTTTAACTTGAATCCTCCGGGGTTCATTTTCTATGTACCCCCCTCTGTAACTTCAGGGTCCTCAACCTAGGTACCCCCTTTCCGCTAGCTGGCACTTGTTACCAGAACCTCTTCCGGAGTGGTCCCCTTTAACTCTGGCAGACCCCCCCAGGGGCAATCCTCAGTACTCATGACCTGTGTAGGCTTTCCTGGGACTGAACCCCTCTCTGTCTCCGCAGGTTCTCGGCACACTGGATCCCCTCAGCTCAACTCTCAGGATTCCCAAGCGACACTTCGAGACATCCTCTTTCCTCAGACAGGAGGAGAGACAACCGCACTCTCCATCCTGGGACTCTGTTCCCGCCAAAGACATTGTGTCATGTGCCACCCCCAAACTTATACCCACTCCCAGAATCCCTTGTAGCACAATCTGCCTTCTGGGGTAGTTACAAGCCTGGATGTGTCCCCTGATTGGGTTTCCTCCACCGCCCTATGAGAAGCCTCTCACAGGAGCCAGTGGGGAGAATCCCCCTTCAGCAGGCACACCTGGAAACCATGACACCCTGACTAAATAGATCACAGCCCTGCTGTTAGGCAGACAAGCCCCACTATACATTTACCTAGCACCTACCTGTTGGGTGCTACATATATATACAGTGCCTTGCGAAAGTATTCGGCCCCCTTGAACTTTGCAACCTTTTGCCACATTTCAGGCTTCAAACACAAAGATATAAAACTGTAATTTTTTGTGAAGAATCAACAACAAGTGGTACACAATCATGAAGTGGAATGAAATTTATTGGATATTTCAAACTTTGTTAACAAATAAAAAACTGAAAAATTGGGCGTGCAAAATTATTCAGCCCCTTTACTTTCAGTGCAGCAAACTCTCTCCAGAAGTTCAGTGAGGATCTCTGAATGATCCAATGTTGACCTAAATGACTAATGATGGTAAATAGAATCCACCTGTGTGTAATCAAGTCTCCGTATAAATGCACCTGCACTGTGATAGTCTCAGAGGTCCGTTTAAAGCGCAGAGAGCATCATGAAGAACAAGGAACACACCAGGCAGGTCCAAGATACTGTTGTGGAGAAGTTTAAAGCCGGATTTGGATACAAAAAGATTTCCCAAGCTTTAAACATCCCAAGGAGCACTGTGCAAGCGATAATATTGAAATGGAAGGAGTATCAGACCACTGCAAATCTACGAAGACCTGGCCGTCCCTTTAAACTTTCAGCTCATACAAGGAGAAGACTGATCAGAGATGCAGCCAAGAGGCCCATGATCACTCTGGATGAACTGCAGAGATCTACAGCTGAGGGGGGAGACTCTGTCCATAGGACAACAATCAGTCGTATACTGCACAAATCTGGCCATGGAAGAGTGGCAAGAAGAAAGCCATTTCTTAAAGATATCCATAAAAAGTGTTGTTTAAAGTTTGCCACAAGCCACCTGGGAGACACACCAAACATGTGGAAGAAGGTGCTCTGGTCAGATGAAACCAAAATCAAACTTTTTGGCAACAAAGCAAAACGTTATGTTTGGCGTAAAAGCAACACAGCTCATCACCCTGAACATACCATGCCCACTGTCAAACATGGTGGTGGCAGCATCATGGTTTGGGCCTGCTTTTCTTCAGCAGGGACAGGGAAGATGGTTAAAATTGATAGGAAGATGGATGGAGCCAAATACAGGACCATTCTGGAAGAAAACCTGATGGAGGCTCCAAAAGACCTGAGACTGGGACGGAGATTTGTCTTCCAACAAGACAATGATCCAAAACATAAAGCAAAATCTACAATGGAATGGTTCACAAATAAACATATCCAGGTGTTAGAATGGCCAAGTCAAAGTCCAGACCTGAATCCAATCGAGAATCTGTGGAAAGAACTGAAAACTGCTGTTCACAAATGCTCTCCATCCAACCTCACTGAGCTCGAGCTGTTTTGCAAGGAGGAATGGGCAAACATTTCAGTCTCTCGATGTGCAAAACTGATAGAGACATACCCCAAGCGACTTACAGCTGTAATCGCAGCAAAAGGTGGCGCTACAAAGTATTAACTTAAGGGGGCTGAATAATTTTGCACGCCCAATTTTTCAGTTTTTATTTGTTAAAAAAGTTTGAAATATCCAATAAATTTCGTTCCACTTCATGATTGTGTCCCACTTGTTGTTGATTCTTCACAAAAAATTACAGTTTTATATCTTCATGTTTGAAGCCTGAAATGTGGCAAAAGGTCGCAAAGTTCAAGGGGGCAGAATACTTCGCAAGGCACTGTGTGTATATATATATATATATATATATATATATATATATATATATATATATATCAGAGGTGGTGGGAAGAAAAGGAAAATTCGCCTTTTGGGTGAAGATCCACTTTTGTTGTTTGTGCTGGGTTTGAGTTGAAGGTGTTACTTTTTTTACCACTAGGGGTGGACTTTTAACAAATAACTAGAATTGCCATTGCCTTAAAGTAAATGCCTTGGAGTGCCTTGGGCTTCAGAACTTAAGCGTCCTGTGTCTGTTATCTTACAGGGAGAACAAATGACATGACTACAGCTGGGAAAATATTGCACATGTATTGTACTTGTACTGTTTGAGGTGATATGTCGCACTAATATTAGATACTGGTGGGATGGTACTAATAATGTAATGTATCACCAAACAGTGCCTGTCACTGCTTAGGTGACATCTATCTTTTGTTCCTTGTGACTATATTGATTTGTGTTTATTGTATTTAATATGATATTTAATGATATTTTTTAAAATTTGGGCTGGCTTTAAGAGTGTTATTAAACCCAAAACCGTACAATCAGTCTGTTTATGCAGTAAAGCATGCTTGGTATACTCACTTTGGAACCTAAGGGGTTAATCCTCCGCACTGTGTAAAAAGGCTGTTTGATCCTGTCTCCTCTGATCCTCCCCTTTTTTTACTGTCCCCAATCTGCTGATAGTACAGAGCCTTGGGAGAACTCTGCACATGCTCAGTTTGGTGTGCATTGCTAGAGCTTTTTTGTGTGTTTGTGTGTGTGGGGGGGGGGGATGCATTTGATCAGCACAGGGCCAATCAGCACTGTCCAAACAGTGGGTAAGGGGTCATGCAGCTCCATAGGACAGTCAGAGGGAAATGAAAACTCCTCTTACAAGCTTTAACCAGTATTCAGCTGGACACTGATAGAAGTCACAAGACTGCTATATACTGCTGATGAGGAAAGGTATTTAGCCGTTTATATTTACTAAAATAATTGCAATTCCATGTTCTGTGTACTGTGGGGGACCAGATATAGTGAATGCAGCTCCTGGGTTTAGTGAAACTTTCATGTTGAAGTCCATTTGAGTTAGGAGGGATATAGGGGCCCTGCCTTAAGCTGGAGTGTACCTAGCTAAATTTAGTGGTGTTTGCAGCTAAACTGTGATCACCCTGAGGTTTGGTTCCCGCCTCCCCCCCCCCGACTGACAATGTTGCTGTCGGATGTGCCTCCTATTCTCATTCCTCCAGAGGTGTACCTTACTAATACAGAAGGTGTGTTACTGGCCAGATCACTAGGTGAAAACAGAGGGGGAAAAAAACAAACAAAAGAAAACTGATGCAGCCACCACAACTAATGATTGGTAAGCTGCAAAATATGACATTTTTGGTTTTAGGTTTAATAGTTATAAATATTTATCTGCCCTGGCCAATCACTGAGGGTTTTATTCTAGTAATGTGAGCTAAGATCAATATTTGGAGAAACCTTCTGGAGGGTTCCTGCCTTTACTTTGTGAGCTTTTTCCCGGTGAGGATGCTAAAGTGGAGCAGGCCTCTTTTTGTGACAGATGAGGGCTTGTGCCAAGGCTCATAGCATCTAATGGCGCTTTTCCACTGCAAGTACCGGCTCGGCTCTACTCGGCCCTGCTTGGCCCGGTTTGCTTTTCCACTGCTGAGACCGCATGGTACGGTGTTGGAACGGTTCGGTATGGTTTGCTTTTCCACTAAAGTAGTACAAAAGTTAAGTGGGTGGGATAACAACGATTCTCTGACCAATCAGTGGCTAGTAGTGACTGCATGCAAAGGATTGTGGGATATGGTACCGGTATGGTACCTCTTGGAACCACAATCGAGGTGGTACTGTTTTAGAGAGCCGTACCGTTCGGTTCCATGCAGTGGAAAAGCTCCACCGTACCGTACCGTACCGAACCGTTCCTACACCGTACCATGCGGTACCAACAGTGGAAAAGCACAAAAGCGAGCCGAACCGTTCAGTTCCATGCAGTGGAAAAGCGCCATAAGCTGACCTATGCTAGGATCTAAACAGGGGTGTTTTCTGAATGCAATGGGCCTATGTGCAGGATCATAGGTTGGGCCCACTTACCCAAGAAAAGAAATATAGAAGCTTCATTCACACTGGCTTTTGATGTGCTGATTTAGGGATCTGGATGTAGGAAACTCTGGGTTATCTATATCTATATCTATATCTCTATAGATATGTAGTCTTTAGTCAGATATAGTCTATAGTCTGCTCTTGCATACTCAGATTGCAAGAGGGGTGACTTCACTCTATTGCTTGATCAGATATGAAATGTCTTAAATTCATTCCACCAGTTTGAATCACAAGCATTACATATCTAAATAGCTAATTCCAGTGTTTGGCTATGTTCTTGATGTCAGTGCTATGTGATATTCGGAAAGTGTGTCCCAAACATCGGACAATGAATGCAGGCTGGGCTCATCCATCTGGTCACAGACCAACACACAAAGAAACTCTTTAAATTTTAAAAGAGTTGAGTATTCTACGTGAGATACTTTTTTACACTAAGAGTTCGGGGTATGCGTTTAAGGTCTACCCACTTCTTCTTGGTCCAAGCAGTACAAAATTTGACTAAACCTCTGTATATCAGTAATGCTTGGACCAAGAAGATTAAGGGGGTAGACCTCAAAAACTTGTACTGAAAAAAGAACCGAAATAAATATCTCAGTGTACAGAACTCTTAGTATTTTCTATTCATACTATCTACATGTAACTGTGCTGTTACAAATTCACCAACATGGCTGCAATTAGCTAATCCGTTATTTTCAAAGTTTAAGTATAAATGAATGCAAATAAAACTTTTCTTTTTTTAGATGTGGATAGAGTGATTAGGGATTGGAGCCCCTATTTGGTTTTAATTGCTGTCTGTGTCCCTGTTAAGGAAATTCACTATTTCTAATAATCCTGATCACCAATGTCAGCAGGAATGAAAGTGGGGTAAATACAAAATGTTGGAGTTGCCTCCAAAACAGGAATAGAGGGGGAATCTTCCAATGGGGATGCTTGTCCCTATGGCAACTAAAAGATAATTTTACTTCCATTTGAAAGATATCCTATCACTTCCTGTCAATAGGACAGATGGAAAAATCCTGACAGCAGTTTTAACTCTCGCCCACTCTGTCCAAAATCAAAATGAAAAAAATGTAAAGAAAAAAAATTACTTTAACTTTTTGTGAAAAATATTTTTATTCCCAAATTAACACAAACTTCTCTCTACCTGAAACAAAAACAATTGCTGTATTTTGTTCAAAACTGTTTGCAGCAATAAAGATGCATACTAATTTACAGCAGCCTATACCAGTAAGCTGCCAAGGGCTCGTTGGCATGGACAGGAAGAGTGCAGCTTATATAAACATGTATTACTGAGTAATTTCCCTACCATTCACTTGTAGGGAGCACTGAGAGTAGCTGTGAGCTCTCTGAGGGTTATAGAGTTCAAGTGTTGATATGTTGAGCCCTTTGCGTCACCACAAAGGGCTCTATGGGGAAGGGTTGCATTGACAGCCTGACTACACAGAGGGTGCCTTACGTTTACATGATGTTAGTGCTTAAGCTGCTCCTCCTCTCCTGTGCAGGAAAGCTCCCTAAATATGTAATGTAATTCTTCTTTACTCCTTTTTGGCTTCCAGGCTAAAGCGTTTAAAGAAAAATGAAAAAAACACCCAATCTCTACAGCAGATCTCAGGTGAAGGCCAGTTATGAATTGACACATTCTTGGCAAGCTTATGATGTGTAGCCTGAAGTGGAAATCTGAAGAAGAATATCACTATTAGTTGCATGAGATAGTGGATCCTTCAGAGGGTAGGTGCAATGCCAGTATACATGGATTTTCTTTGAGCTACAGCCACAAGTGGCCTACCATTGGGTCAGTGGGTCACCCAGAAAGAGCATCATCATATGGGTCTGCTATGCTAAAGAGTGTCCAGGAGGGCCTGAGTTAAGCTGGATACACACTATCCAACTTTTGTGGTTAGATTTCCTTCAGATTTACCTTTTCTATGTAGTGCAAGGGCCTGCCAGATTGCATACAAACAAAATATGTTTAGATTTGACCTCATATTATATGGTTAATCTAAAGGAAAAAATCTAAAGACAATTGTATAGTGTGTATGGCCCATTAATCTGCTGTCAGATGGACATTGCATAGACATCTGCATACTCAAAATTTTAAAGTGCATTGAGTGTTCTCATACATAGAATCATTGAAAATCTAATTGGCCGCTTCTGCTCAGAAAGCCAATCGCTATTTAGAGGCTGCTACTAAAAATATTAGGGCCACCAACTATACTGTTGCTTAAAACAGTGATGTCTTTTTCACACAGAGTAACTGTGTGTTATCTAGCTGCTCCTAAAGGTCTGCTTTCAACATAGCTGCTTTTAGAAAACCCAAGCTTTTTTGTTATTTGTCGGTATCCCCTAACCCTCTACCATAAGTTTATAGTTTAAATTAACTGCAGAAAGAAGACTGGCAATCAACTGTTTGTTTTGCCCCAGAATAAGCCAGGGACTCACCCTGAGATATTACTGTAATTACTAGCCTACCTTACCACCTTGGTGGCCATCCATATACCTGTTAGGGTGAGCTGCATGGGAGTTTTTCAAGCTTCATCAGTGGGTGCATCAGTGGGTGCACTATGTTAGCATGTTCCACTATGCTTCCTAATATAAATTCCCAAGGATAGATATGGCAATCCAAAATGCTGAATATCCTAAATTTATAATGCACATTTCATAGTACCTAAGAACATACTTTCAAAAGAAGACAGTTTTGGGCATCCCTGCCCATCATTAAATGCCCACAAAGCTGGAAACAGGTAACAGCAAAATGTGAATGAAACATAGTAGCTCATTGTGGGGAAAAACATGAAAAGATACAAAGTAAACCATGCAAGAAATACGTACAATATAAGATTAAAGCAATTAAATGTCCAACTCTCTTACAACATAAATTGCAATAACTTCTCCTCACTTCTTAAGGACAGTTTACATAATGTCATTGAACTAATAGCAACTGACTAATATGTTAATCATTCTCATACAATAATATTTATAACCACCCCCTCTAACCGCAAACCCGAAAAGTCAACTGGGACACACAATGGGTCCTGCAAAATCGTATAAACTATAACACATGTAGTTTTGGAATATTCTGTAATCAAAATCTATGTTTAACTCTTCAATATAATCATTCCTACTAAGCAGATTCACAATCTCTATTTCTTCTTGTGGTAACTGCCAATGGGACTGAAAGTGAAGGAAAATCCATTGTTTTGAATTGTCCCCAACATGAATAGAGGGAAGTGTTGCCATGTCCTGTACTCCCACCTGTCCTCTGCCTAAATATCAGCAGATTTGGCAGGACAAAGTGTCGTCAACCAATCAGGCTGCATCATTACAACAGTGGAAGTGATGATCTGCTGCAGTATCACTTTGCTCTCAGCCTTTGTCTTCAAAAGTACAACACAGAAAGATGTAGTGGTCATGTGATCGGTTCTGAAACTTTTACTTTTTTTTTTAATGTAAAAAGTTAGAGCATCATTAGTGAATACAATACCTGTACTCTGTTTGGTTGAACACCTTTGTATCTGCTATAGGCTACATGTACAATGGGCATTTAGTCCATGTTTCTCAAATGACAGCATTTTTGTGTGCCCGGGAGGCACAGGTGCAGCGTCCAGCCCAACTGCCAGCAGCCAGTCAACATCTGACAGGCTGAAATACATGATGGCTTCATACATTTGGACTCTGTACCCAGTGGTACTCATGTTTAGGGCTGTATTCCTTTATGTATGTAAGCCTGAAAAACAGAATGCCTGCATTCTGGTCATTTGTCTCTCTACATGTCTACCAATACATACATTTTCAAGCCATGTCCAGCCACTGTGTATTTCAGCCTGTCATAGATTCTTACAAGCTTTTGGCAACAAGATTCAATGCTGCCCCTGGGAGGCACCCCATGTGCACAAAAACATTGGCTAAACACCTATTCTGCATGATGACTTAAGGATTAGTCAAAAAAAATGTAAAAGCCCTGACTATGAGCAAGCATCTCAAGAAGGCTGCTCTTATTTTTTCTAGCCAGAGAAACCTAGTGACTGCAATAGACTTTTTCTGGTTTTACTTGCATATTAACCAACTAACTGGGTCTCTATGACCCACATTTCAGGACTAAGTCCATCCCTAACAGTTAACAAAATTATCTCAGTGGCCAGTAAGGCTATGGGAAGAGGTGAGCAAAGCTTGGCTCTAAATCCTGAATTTTGGCCAAGGTCTTATTAACAAAGAGAAACCAAAATCCTACAAAAAATTTCTTGCTAGATGACACTTTGATAGATTTTCTTATAATGATCATTTTAGTAACCTTTCAGGTCTACATAAATAAATGCTGACATTTCACAATATACAAGAATGGTGTACATGTTCAAAAATGCTCTGCCTTTTGCCATTAAAAAGCAATCCCTAAACAACAAACACTATTTAGGGAATGCAGGAGCTATCACCAAATTTAACAGGTTCAAATAACAGAAGAATCATGTAGTGTGTTTGATATCAAAAGGACAAAAAGACATAAACACATCCATCTACAGCAAATATTCCACAAAGGATCCCTAACAAAATATTGAATGTGATTTATGAATATTTATGAAAAAGAGTGATTAGGCTCCACTGTGTCAGGCAGTTCATGCACAGATCACTGCCAACAAAAATGTAATAAAGTAATCTCCGCATATTCAAAAGGAAAGCAGTTGGGGACATTTTTTACAATGTTTCAATAGGTGACATTACTTAAGACACAATTCTCTAATCTACAAAGAACATGTTCCAATTATTATAAAAATATCTCAAACAGACCTGTTTAAAAATGAAAGCTTTCAAGCATCAATCATATGAATCTCTAGATAGTCTTGGGATATTATAAAGCTTCTGTGCCTGTAGAATAAATTGCATAGAGCTGCGGAGCTAGCGTTCCATGGCGACTCTTGATTACTTAGACCAATGTATTTCTTTGCTTTATCAAAGTTGTGTTTTGATTGAAATCAATGGGGGATCTATTGTCCCATTCATCTTCTCTATCCTTTGTTGGTTCATGCTGAAAAAATATAATGTTGCAAAGACACCAAACTGTCTTTCTATTCTGGAAACCAACGTTTACTTTCTTTGAAAGAATTCTGCTTTGGGATATCTTTAACTAAGCAGATCCGGTTGACTAAAGCCAATTCAGCGAACGCCTTGGGTCTTAAACTTTTAAGTCAAAAGGTATTTGAGAGACCTGGGCATAGGTTAAAGGTGCACTCCAATCACTCAAGAACATTTTATACTGAAACATAGACCTTAATGGCTCTTACTTTCAGCCTGCTTGTTTCATGTATACACCTGTCTGCCTTGATTTGTAAAGCATTTAGCTGCTTGTATTTTAATTGGGAACTTGTAAAAAATCATGGACTTTATAGGCACACATATATATATATATATATATAAAATTAACACATTTATTCATCTACATTAAAATAGATTGTATACATTATAACAATTGGATAAAGATGTTTTTGTTATAAAAATCACAATAGGTAGCAGACTAAATGTAAATCCTCCTAGAGGATAAATTGGCATATATGTACCTATGTATGAAAAGAATACAATGGAATTCACATATCCTCCAGACATTGGGGTTTCACTTGTTCACTTGTCCTCGGTCAAACTCCTGAGTTTCGCTCTACATGTTTCAGGACCTGGTCGTTTCTTCAAGAGCTTTAAAAATTAGAATGTTGTAGTCACAGCGCTCACTCCCAAACAGCCCCCCCAAATTACTCCTGCAGTAGGTTTACTCTGCCCCCCAAAACATGCCTGCAGTAGGTTTACTTGGGAAAATGTGGGGACACACAAAAATACTTAGTTTTGGGGGTGTGCGCCTCCACTTATATTAGGGTATCAATTTTCCCTGGATTCATACTGGTATGTACATGGTACATTTGTTACAATAGGTTTGAAGCCCTAAGGTAAAATTTCCATCCAAATATTTTCAAGCTGGGTCATCATTTGCAGTGCCGACATTGAACATACTCCATCGGACATCCAGTGATTTTTCAAAACCGCTACTCCTACATGACTTCAAGCTATACTCCCTGGACTATGACAGGTTTATACATACAATATAACGCCCTCTGCTTGGATTGATCACTGGGATCCTTGTGGGAATTACTGGTTGGATGCGGCCATTTCTGCTGTGAAATGACATTGTGCTGCTTTTACAGCCTCCTCCTTTCTTATCATCTTTTTGCAGTACTTTATATCTCTTTTTCTGGCTGAGAGATTTTTGACTCTGTCAGGATTGCAGCAGTCCTTTTGGATGCAGGTTTAAACTTGCTTGTTTTTTAAAAATGTTGTGGCCTTACTCGTCACAGACTACCTTCTGTGTCTGAGATTTATTTCCACCTGACCGTTGAAAAAGGCGATTGTCCGAAACGCATCTGGCCGTCTCTGGAACTCTCAGTCACCTCCAGTCCAAGTGATGTAACACATGGCCACATGTTCTTTTAAAGTGTTGTTTGTATTTCTTTTTGGTCTAATTTTCACATACTTGTATGTACAACATTAATTGTATTTACTATTCAAGGTTTGGTTATTGCTTATAGAGTCCCACACCCAAGGGGAATTCTTTTTTCTAGTCTCTCAATTTAGGGATGTTGGCAATACCCATTCCAACCACTGGACCCAAATTTATTTTGATACAGATATTTTGGTCACAACGTATCGGCCAATATGGGTCGATATTTTGTACATTTAAAGTTTTGAAAAATAAAGACAATTTTTGACACAAATCTGGTACTGAACATGTTAATTTTTGTTTAATGCTTAATGGCTGGCTTGCTGGCACCCTGTGGTGGGTGGCTGGCTGGCACCCTATGGTGGGTGGATGGCTGCCTGGCACTCTATGGTGGGTGGCTGGCTTGCTGGAACCCTGTGGTGGATGCCTGGCTGGCTGTCACCCTGTGGTGGGTGGCTGGCTGGCACCCTGTAGTGGATGGCTGGCTGGCACCTTGTGGTGGATGGCTGGCTGGCACCCTGTGGTGGGAGGGTGGCTGGCTGGCTGGCACCCTGTGGTGTGTGGGTGGCTGGCTGGCACCCTGTGGTAGGTGAGTAGCTGGCACAGGGGCTGTGGGTGGCTGGCTGGTACAGGGCCTGTGGGCGGCTGGCTGGTACAGTGCCTGTGGCTGGCTGGTACAGGGCCTGTGGGTGGCAGGCTGTCTGGCACCCTGTCTGTGGGTGGCTGGCTGTCTGCCCCCCTGTGGTGGGTGGCTGGCTGGCACCCTGTGGTGGGTGGCTGGCTGGCACCCTGTGGTGGGTGGGTGGCTGGCACAGGGGCTGTGGGTGGATGGCTGGTGCAGGGCCTGTGGCTGGCAGGTACAGGGCCTGTGGGTGGCTGGCTGGCTGGTAAAGGGCTTGTAGGTGGCTGGATTGCTCACTGGTTCAGTGCCTGTGGCTGGCTGGCATGTACAGGGCCTGTGAATGTGGGTGGCTGATTGGCACCGGGCTGCTGTGGGTGGGTGTATGGCTGTGATACACTCCCGTGAGACTAGTCCCGACTCCAGACGAGGCTGTCCAAGGCGAGGGAGGCGGCCTAAGAAGGCAGAATGACGTCACAAAAATATCGGCAATATCGACCAGGTCCGGGGCCAATACCGATATATCGGGGAAAGTGCATATCGGCCCCCGATATATCGGCCGTGCCAATAATCGGTCTGTCCCTACTTAAGTCAATGATTTTGAAGGATTAGAATCAAGTTTAGGACTAACCAATCCTTAGCAGGTGCTAATGATTATCAATTTCATATGTAGGCTGAAACACAGCCTTTAACTAAAACAGAAACAGCTGTGTAGTAGGCTTTAAACTGGGCGAGGAACAGACAAACTCTGCTACTAAGGTGAGGTTGTGGAAGACAGTTTCATGTCATAGGTCATACAGCATTGGCAAGACTGAGCACAGCAACAAGACACAAGGTAGTTATACTGCATTATTAAGGGCTCTCCCTGGCAAAGATTTCAAAGTAGACTGGGGTCCAGATGTAAAAAAGCACAAAGAAACAGCAATTTTGAGGACCAGGCATAGATGCAGTGGTCAGGCCAAGGAAACTTAATGCAACAGATGAAAGACACCTCATGCTTACTCCCCTTCAATATCGAACGATGGCCAGCAGTCCCATCATCACAGAACTGTTAGAAACCAGTGGGACCCAGGTATGCCCAAATACTGTCTGGAAACGTGTTTCCAGAAGTGGTCTTCTTGGAAGAATTGCGGCCAAAAAGCCATATCGCCAAGGTAAAAACAAGGCTAAGCAACTCAACTATGCACTAAAAATGCCATCAGGTGCTCTAGACTGAAGAGTCAAAATTTTAAATATTTGGCTATAGCAGAAGGCAGTCTGTTTGCCAAAGGGCTGGAGAGTGGTACAATAAAGAATGTCTGCAGGCAACAGTGAAGCATGCTGGAGGTTCTTGACAAGTTTGAGGCAGCATTTCTGCAAATGGAGTTGGAGATTTGGTCAGGATTAATGGCGTCCTCAATGCTGAGAAATACAGGCAGATATTTATCCATCGTGCTATACCATCAGGAAGATATGTGATTGACTCCAACTTTTTTCTGCAGCAGGACAATGACCCTAAACATACAGCTAATGTCATTAAGAACTATCATCAGAGTAAAGAAGACCAAGGAGTCCTGGAAGTGATGGTTTGGCCGCCACAGAGCCCTGATCTCAACATCATCGATCCACAAAAGATCTGTGGCTAGTTCTCCAAGATGTTTGGAACAATCTACATGCCAAGTTACTTCAAAAACTGTTTGCAAGTGTGCCTAGAAGAATTGATGCTGTTTTGGTTGTAGGTAATTTTGAACACTATATTTACTGGTATATAGTGGCGGCAACGGGAAAAAGAGCTCCAGGCTAGCAATCAGGGACTGCTGGAGATTAGTCCTGATCTTGCTAACATTGCAATTGTGTGGACAATGTATCAGAGGTGGCAGTGATCAGAAAAATTATACTGACATTGCTCTTGTTAGGGGGGTCTAAAGTTCTGGCAGTGATTGGGGCTGATCCTGCTAACACTGCTATTTTGGGGACACTTTACTATTGTGAACACTAGTATGTGTTCATGCATAGTTGAGTCAAATAGTCTTGTTTCCATGTCCTATGTAGGAAAATATAGGAAATAGAATCCTGGAAGTGATGGTTTGACCCCACAGAGCCCTGATATCAACATCATTGAGTCTGTCTGGGATTACAATAGACAGAAGGATTTGAGGCAGCCTACATCCATAGAAGATATGTGGTTAGTTCTCCAAGATGATTGGAACAACCTACCTGGAGTTCCTTCAAAAACTGTGTGCAAATGTACCTAAACGAATTGAAGAATTGATGCTGTTTTGAAGGCAAAGGGCGGTAACATGTGAAAGCAGCATACAACACTTCCCCCTTCAGCCATTTCCGTTTTACAGTCTCTCTCCTTTCCAGGGTCATTAGTACTCAATCAGAGGGCTCTGGCCTGCCTTAGGCTATCTGTGTCCATCTCACAACTTCCTGTTTGTCATTTCAGAGACAGGAACCCTTTAGCTCCAGTACACCACTACCAGGTCCTCCAGGGGGAAGGACTGACTGCAGATAATACATTAGACCTGGGCTAAAAGGCCTTTTGCAACCCCTCTACCACCATAAGAGATAGAATGACTACAGACAATTCTTCTGGGTGCAAAACTATCATCCCCTGTCCTCCAGTTCTGTCCAAGACCCCTGCAATAGGTGACTACATCTGCACATTGTGGGGTATCTGGCTCCTATGCTCCAACTGCACTAAGGCTCCTCCCAACCTGGCTTATATATGAGCACTCGCCCATGACATCACTACAGGAGGGCTCTAACTAAAAGGGACCTAGCACCTGATTACACCACACACTATTCTGGGACAGAGCTACCTAGTGGCGGACTAGCTACCTGCACCAGCTTACACTTGTACAGTGACCCTTATTAGCCACTGATCAACTCTTGTAGAACATTGTAGAACAAGGGAACAAAAGGTGGGTATGCCCCCATATTTTACAGATATGGCCCCTTTATGCAGACAATACATGTAAACATACTATGATTTAATGGAACAATCATTTCAATGAAAAATAATTATTTCTTAGAAGTCTACCTAACTAAGCAGGTGGTTCAATCAATACAACCATAATCTTTTACCAAAAAATGATCCAATTTAAAAAAAAAAAAAATCATAAAATCCTACCAAAACAACCTTTACCTTTGTAATGACAATCCATAGTATTCCAAAGATAATTATTTGTAATTTTGTATCGCTGAATTGAGTAAAAACATGAAACCAGAATCTGAGAAGTGCACGGAAGAGGCCTTTTGTGTGAATAAAAGTAATAGCAGGAGGCAAGAACTCATATTGTGTCTACCCCTAGGCACGACAATTGGATGACAGGTTCGTGTAACTTAATTTGGTTGACAAACTATTGCTTAACGTTTTGGAAGACAACATGCAATAGCTAGTATGAAAGGATCCTTATGCCATAGATCACAATGGACTCAAAAAGCAGTTACCCATGACTATTCCACCATCAAAGAACATATAATCTATGTGAACAAAGGAAAAACATTTTACAATAAAAGGTCATAGTAAATGAAAAATGTTTGATTCATGGCACTAAATATGTTTACATTATTATCTTTCAGTAGGATAGATGATATTTTTATTGCCTTTAAAAGGTCATATTATATAGTCTGTGCACATGTTTCTTATTAAACATTTTTTTTAAATCAAATTGAACCATAACAATTCATTTTGACTTTGTCAACATATCCAATCTTTGCTCCATATATACTAATATCACCAGTACTACCAAAAAAGGTATTGAAACAAAATTTAAGAAAATCTTTATCTATTCACCTGTGTCTTCAGTGATATCAGCCAGGCCTGGACTGGCCATAGGGCAGATGGGGCACTTGACCGATGGGCCGGGTCACATGTCCTTTTGGGGCCGAAGGAAGCTGGGCTGCTCCTTGAGAGCGCCTCTCATCCAGGCTCTCTGCGGCTGCTCGGCCGCCAGTTAATTTCAACCATCGGCACTGGGGGGGGGAAACATAAAGGGTAGGAGCTAAAAGAAACACCTCTGGCCTCTCTGCAGCCACACGGCAGCCAGCTAGGTTCAGCTGTCGGTGCGGGGGGGTGTGACCATGAAGGGGGAGGAGCTAGAGGAGACATCTGCTGCAGACACCACAGAGCCAGATTAGAGAGACTGCGAGTGCGGCCGCTGGCCCACCTGTAAGCCTGATTAGGAAGAACGACAGGGCGACTGCATTTACAAGAATCAACCTCTACATTTCCTCCTGCATCCTCTGAAAGCCTGCAGGAGGGAGAGGAGGAGGAGCAGGCATTCTGAGGCTGCAGAAGGAAATGTAGAACTTGATTCTTCAAAATGCAGCCGCCTCCTCTGCTCCTCCTATCCAGTGTCTTTCTACTGACCCCTAGTGCTCTCTGAACAGCCCCCCCAGTGCTCTCTCCTCTCCCCTGTGCTCTCCGATATCTCCCAGTGCTCTCCGCCCCCGCCCCCCCCCCCAGTGCTCTATGACATCCTCCAGTGCTCCCTGGCTCCCCAGTGCTCTACGGCATCCCCCAGTGCTCTCCGGCCCACCAGTGCTCTCCTACATTCCCAGTGCTCTCTGACTTCCCCCACTGCTCTCCAGCCCCCCCGAATGCTCTCTGTCATCCCCCATTACTCTCCAGCCCCCCAGTGTTCTCCGCCCCCCCAGTGCTCTCCGCCCTCCCAGTGCTCTCTGACATCCCCCAGTGCTCTCCGACATCCCCCTCTGCTCTCCAACCCCCCCCCCCGTGTCCCCCCAGTGCTCTCCAGCCCCCCCAGTGCTCTCCAACATCCCCCACTGCTCTCCAGCTCTACCAGTGCTCTCCACCCCCCCCCCCTGTGCTCCCTGTCATTCTCCCTGTGCTCTCTGACATCCCCCCATGCTCTCTGACATCCCCTAATGTTCTCCGACATCCCCTAGTGCTCTTTGCCATCCCCCGGTGCTCTCCGCCATCCCCCTGTGCTCTCTGACATCCCCTAGCATTCTCTGACATCCCCCAGTGTTCTCTGACATCTCCTAGTGTTCTCCGACATCCCCCGGTGCTCTCTGACATTTCCCTGTGATCTCCAGCCCCCCCCATGCACTACGCCTCCTCCCTTTGCTCTTGCCCCCCCAGTGCTCTCTGGCCCCCCTATTTTTTCTGCTTCCCCCCTATGTTCTCCGCTTCCCCCGTGTTCTCTGCCACCCTGTGTTCTTTGTCCCCCCCCCTTGCTCTTCGCTCCTCCTCAGTGCTTTTCGGTCCACCCTATGCTCTCTGCTCCACCCCATGTTCTCTGACTTCCTCCCTGTGCTCTCTGGCCCCCCATGCTCTTTTCCGGCCCCCCTTATCACCCACAGCTCTGCTGGGTTCCCCCCTCCCCTCTCTCGGATGAAAAGTAGGGAAGGGCCGGTTAACATGTCATGGCTACTCAGTCTAAAATGCCCGGGCCTATTTTTTGTCCCAGGCCTGATATGAGCCACCCTACTGCATGGGTCATATGATCAGCTGAATACTTCTGCCAATAGCGGCTGTGTCTTGGTAAGTTTCTAAAATATCACTCAACAACTTACTCAAATAAAATTCATGTAGTTCACATGTGCGATATTACCTTTGCACATCATCAGTACACTTCATATAGTTTTACTTAGTTTTTACTATTTGTACTGTATTTTGCTTTGCAAATGGTCTTTCTATAATGAAAATGACCTGAAGAAGTGCCTAAAGTGTCTGTAAGTAACTGCTGGTATTCAAATTAATCTCAGTGTTCCTGTACATCAATCTGTATGATAAAATGAAACATGGGCACAGGGATTATTTGCAATTTAAAAGGAAGACAAAGCATTGGTTAGAGAAGCTTTTTCAAATCGGGATTAGGTGTTGTTGCATTTGGTTTGGGTCTGTGGGTAGTAATACTTTTAGCGCTAGTAAGGTGAGTTTACCTTAGGGTTAGCTTAAGGTTTAGGGGCAGGTCATGTAGAGTCATGCTTTTGTACCCTTTCAAAGACCAATGTACTCTTGTGTTTCAAGGGGAGAATGCAAGGATAGAAATAAAAACACAGGTACTTGTCGGCACCACAAAGTTTCTGCACGTTGGCTCTGTTAATACCCAAGGTACTTTCAAGGAAAGCCCAAGTATTACACATCAGGATCAGTATGAAGTATTATTAAAATGTCATATTTTAATTTATGCTAGAATTTATTTATACATGGCATAATTTATCACTATCTCAAATAGGAAATACCCGTATGGCCCTATACCAGCCAATCAGATTTATACTTTTGTCCTACAAAGTTTTTTTTTCCTGTGGAGACCTGGATTTTATTGGTTTCTCTGGGATCATACAGACATTTTTTTTATATGAGACACATTTATCTGTAAGGCCCATCTTGATTTATTAATTTATAGATGGTAAGTAAAATACAGGCAGTTAATAGAATGCTAGGTCATGGTACAAATCAAAAGCAGGATTAAAGAAGTAGCTTGTGTGGGAGACCATTTGCACTTAGGTGTTCCATTGAACTGTGTGAATGCATATGTGTTAACTACCATTATGACTCATGTTAATGTGAATTGTGTTAAGGCAGCCCATTTATTATACATGGATGTACAAACTCACCAACGGATGGAAAAAATGTACTACAATGCATGGTATACGCATTGTGTTGGGCTGCAGTGCATGGAGGTCTACTTTACAATGCATTGAGGTAACATTGTGGTAATGCATGTTTAACAGTAGGTATGAATGAGTTCTGAAAACAAAAAAGGATCAGTCCCAGGCATGGAGCATCTGTGACACCAAGACTTAAAGTGTTCCTAAACCCAGGACCCTGCATTCACTATAGCTGGTCTCCCACAGTACACATAACATGGAAATGTAATTATTTTAGTAAATATAAATGGCTAAATACCTTTCCTCATCAGCAGTTAGAGCAGTCTTGTGACTTCTTTCAGTGTCTGCTTAAAGCTTGTAGGAGGAGTTTTCATTCTCCCCTGATCCTCTGTCTGGACAGTGCCGATTGGCCCTGTGCTGATCACATGCACCTTCCCAAAAAAAAAAAAAAAAAAACTCTCTAGCAATACATACCAAACTGAGCATGTGCAGCTTGACTCCTCTGTTTTATCAGGAGATGGGTTGGACTCAGTTAAAGAAGGGGAGGATCAGAGAGACAGGATCACACAGCCTTTATACACAATGGAGAGTATTAACCCTTTAGGTTCCACAGTGAGTAAAACAAGCAGGCTTTACTGCTTATACAGACTGATTTTACTTCTGTGGGTTTAGTAACACTTAAGGCAAGCCAGGATTTGTGCTTTATAAAAAATGGAAAGTGAAAAGATCTTTATTAGTATATTTTGGTTAATGTTTATGTAATGAAAAATTTGTGTGAAAATTGTGGAAAAGAGGAAACATTTTATATAGTTAAAATGAATAAAAGGCGAGATTAAGAAAAATAGAGAAGACGAACACAAAAATGAAAAGAGATGATAAAAATAAAAGACAAATCTGCTTTGCCAATAAATTAGCTTATGCACCTCCACAATACAGTTCATGTTGTGAATATGTATTATAATATCATTTTCATATGTATGTTTTGACTCATAAGTAATTGTCTCATTTAATATAGAAAAGCAAGACCATCAAAGAGTCACTACAAAACATGTTGGTTTATGGTAATTGACTGCTTGTGTATGTTAAAAGATGAGATGATTAGGTCTAAAAAAAAAATTGAATTCATTTTTTTCTTTTTGAAGTGGTGCTATAGTGTACATCCATTAACTAGGGTTAAATAAACATATTTTAAAGAGGAACTCCTTGAATTCTTTGCATTGGTTCAGCAATGTAAATATGCATATCTTATATCTGATGGGCCAATATGGAAGCTGAAAATTTACCAACCATGGTAATCTCTGCATATTTCTATGTCCCGCTGTTTGTGCAAGCGGCTGCCCCATTGCACTCAGAACACGAGGGTTGCTCTCTCAACATTGCCACCGTTTATAGGGCACCTTGTATTTTTTTCAGTGAATACAAAGCATTTTCTGATTGATTAAATTAAAGGAAGAGGAGGGGCCACTTCATCCAATCAATAACCTTGTATTCACTGAAAAAAATAAACACAGGACTTCTCTGAATAGCGGCAGTGATGAATGTGTGACCCCTTGTGGTCAGTGTGCAGAATGAAGCCACTTGGCATAAGACCTGAAAGATTTGGGCTATTATTGAACTAGTACCGACTACTACAGCGATTTTCAGCTTTCCCATCAGATATGAGATAAGTCAAGCTGGACCAATGTTAGTATGCAATACAAATCAGCCTAGCTTTCAAAATCCACTGTACTGGCAATTTACCAAATTTGTGTATCTGATTTCTATCTGCCAGTCAATCAGTACTTTTTATACTAAAAATAGGAAATTGCGTCTGGAAAGAGAACCCAAAGGCACCACATCCCAAATGTAAAACTAGGGGAAAAAAAAACGTAACCATCCATAGATCATGGAGGAAGAGAAAATTGGGGTGGGGATTTTTAAGGTGCCAATGAACCAATAAAGATTTCTTTTTTTTTTTCCAATTCATATTTATTTAATCAATGCTCCTCCTGCAGTTGACCTATTAACCCTATGTGTGAGCCCCTTGATCTGCTTTATAACCATCTTAATGTATGGTACTATATTGAAAATGAATTCCTTTTGGTTTCATCATTGGTAAGCATCCTAGTTGACAAATTTGGTTCTTTACTATATCCTTTTTATGCTTTGAATTTAATTATTATGTTTTTTTCTTTCTGTATTTTTGTATTTTCATTTTCTGTATATTTGTATATTACAATGAAAGACATATGTGGTAGAATGTTAAATGATATTGTTACTTATATACGTGTCTCTTATTGTAGAATTAGCTCATAAATTGTCCCCTGAAGAAAATGTCTTGGTGAAACATAGGGATTGCTACTCCGTGATACCAATATATATACATTTTGTCTCTGAAATTGAGTAAACATGCAGCCTATAAACTGATTTTAACATTATATGTGTATTATATGTCTTTCATATCTATGGCATTTTAACCATTTGCCGACTGCTGCACGACTATTTACGTCGGCAGACAGCCCCTCACTGGCAAAGCGACGTAGGGCTGCGTCGCTAGCCTGTAGGGTTTTGGGAGCAAGCGCGCGCCGCCGGATGCGCGCTCCCGCTTGGTCACGGACCCCCCCCCCCCGCGCATGTGCCCGGCGAACCTGATGTCCGCCGGGCACTCGCAATCGTCCGTGACAGCGGGAGAAAGGCAGGCGGCTAGTGTAAACAAAGCCGCCTGTCAGTCTCCCCTGTGTAAGAATGGTGATCAAATGGTTCTTACACATCAAGCCACAGCCAATCACAGTTAGAAACACGCCCCTAGGGACACACTTAACCCCTCCCACTCAAAAAAAAGTTAACCATTTCACTGCCAGTGTAATTTTTACAGTAACAGTGCATATGTATAGCACTGATTACTGTAGTAATGTCACTGGTAACCCCAAAAGTGTCAAAAATGTCAGTCAAGGGTCCGATCTGTCCGCCCCAATGTCGCAGTCCCGCAAAAAAAAACGCAGATTACGCGTTAAAAAAAAACAACAAAAATGACAAAAATCTTTCCCTTTATTAGTAAACGCAATAACTTTTGCGCAAACCAATCAAAATACACTTTTTGCGATTTTTTTTTACCAAACATATGGTAAAAAAAAAAAATTGGCCTAAAATGTTAAAAAATTTTGATTTTTACATTTTTTTGGGGAATTTCATATAAAAAAATGTGAAAAATATTGTTATTTTTGCAAAATTGACGCTCTTTTTTTGTTTATAGCGCATGATCAAAAAATCGCACAGGTGATCAAATACCACCAAAAGAAAGCTCTGTTTGTGGGAAAAAAAGAACGCTAAATTCGTTTAGGTACAGCGTCGCACGACCGTGCAATTGTCCATTAAAGTCACGCAGTACCGAATCGCAAAATAGGCCCTGGTCAGGAAGGGGGTAAAATCTTCCGGGGCTTAAGTGGTTAAATATAACAATAATCCTTTTTGTACTGTTTTTCTTTTTTTTTTTTTTTTTTACCATTTACCAATAAATAGGGCATCCTTTCAAGACTCTTGTGTTACATTTACAGAGATCAGGCTCTTTTTCATCTCTGGTGGCCTAAAAATATTCTAGCAATGTGTGTCTTCACATTGTGCCTGGAAGTGACATACAGTAAAGAAAACCTGTCATGAAAGCAGTCCATGCTGATCTTCTTCGGAAAATGCTGCCTGCCTGGTTGTCACACTGACCCTCTGGTCTCAGAACGGTGTTGCTGCATTAGCATGTAGCATGTTCTCTTTTTTTAAAATAAAGTTCACTTTGCAAGGAAATTTTTGCTTACCCTAGTTAATATAGTGAAAATCCGCTTTGCCAATTGCCAATCATATGCAAATAAAATGTTAAAAAAACATTTTTTTTTTTGCTTGCACATAATTGGTTGATAGCAGTGAGCACAACTTCAGTTTATTCACTAAGCTAAGAAGTGGAGATTCTCTTGCAAAGTGAAAATTCCGTTTACAAATTGAACATGCTCTATTCTTTTACGAAATCAGCCACATTGAGTTACTGACTTGCAGAAAATAAGATCTTTAATTCTGACTTCTCTAATTGAATGGTTGCTTCAGATCAATAAATCAAAGTATCAATGTCAAAGACAGCCAGGCAGCAAGCCGTTTCAGAAAGAGGTCTGCAATTGCAGCCATTCTTTCAGGGTAGATTTCCTATAACTACTGAGCCCCCAAGAGATGAAATAAAGTAACTGGAGCATGGTATATTGGGAGACTCCCACACTTATGCAGTAGACACTCAAAACGTGGAGGGGGGGAGGGTTGCGCAAAAAATGTAAAAAAGTGAATAAATATAATAAACATGTACAACTTCACAATTTCAGTAACTTCCTGCAACAAAGCTAAAAAAAAAAAAAAATAGGTTGCTTGATTTGTTTGAGTATTTTTAAATCTACAGGAAACAATAAGCAGAAGTGTCATTCCAATTTTCTTTATAACCTCAAAAAGTGAGTAGTATTCATAGAAAGCAATAAATTAGTGCCACCTAGTGGTCGTACTGTGTTAAGTGACCAGTGAAAAATCCACATAGGTTTATTTTATATATGTGAATGTGAGTTGTGGAAATCAGGCTAATATTTTCTGTACATCATATATTCTTTTATTGCCTATAAAAATAATGTGCCGCGTGCACTCATTTTCATATTTTTCCATTCCCAGATATTTATCTAATGTTTAAACTCTGTGATACTTGTTCATTACGCTTATTTCCAAGCTTCAAAACAGATGATTATCTTAAAACAAACAGATGTAGCCAAAATGCAAATTCTGTGACCTTGACAAAATGCTCAGCTATGAGACATAAAAGAACTCGCTTGACATGGTTTATTTTCTGAAACTGCTGAAAACAGGGAATGTCAGCTCACATCTTAAAAGTGGTTTCAGTGGTTTCAGTTTCTCTTCACATAGATAAATTGTGGATGGCGTTCTTGGCATAACCAGTCGGGATAATCAATCAAAAGAACATTTACATTCATTGTTTCTGAATTCCCAGGATAAATCGTCACAGCCTGCAAGTAAGACATTTTAAATGAATCAAACCAATTACTAAAGAAAACATCCAGCACAAGCAACAATGGTGAAGAGAGCTATCAGTACAGGCTAATGTACACATCAATTTAGCATTATGTGTATTGTTTATGCATAATTTTGCTTTTTTTGCTCCTTAAACAAAACTTAGTATACACTTATAAGTGAAATCTCCATGGATGCATCATAATCAGTAAAATTATATCGCAAAGAGAAAATATTTTCCACTTTCATGTATAAAGTATACTAATGCAGAATAATGAATATGTAAGCAGGATGTATGAACTCTCTGCTTTGCTCTAAAATGAGGCTAAGGAAAATACACTGTATTACCAAAAGTATTGGGACGCCGGCCTTTACTCGCACATGAACTTTAAAGGCATCCCAGTCTTAGTCCATAGGGTTCAATATTGAGTTAGCCCACCCTTTGCAGCTATAGCAGCTTCAACTCTTCTGGGAAGGCTGTCCACAAGGCTTAGGAGTGTGTCTATGGGAAAGTTTGACCACTCTTCCAGGGCCTTTGTGAGGTCAGACACTGATGATGGACGAGAAGGCCTGGCTCGCAGTCTCCACTCTAATTCATCCCAAATCTGTTCTGTCGGGCTGAGGTCAGGACTCTGTGCAGGTCAGTCAAGTTTAGGGTTGAGCGAACACGGACTGTATTATTCGTGTTCGTACCGAATAATTGGATTTTTGTTACCCGAACACGGACCCGAAAACTTTACTGTATATTCGGGTAAAAATCCGTGTTCGGTAATTTTATTTCCGGGTTTTGTATGCATTGGCGCGCTTTTCATGGCGGGATTTCAACAGCCAATCAACAAGCATTTAACTGGTGTGCCTTAAGCCATCCCAGCCATGCCTGCAAATGTATTAGTAGCTGTGATTGGCCATCTGAAGCATGTGACCAAGTCTTTATAAGTTCGAGACGGAGCGCCGCTGCGTCATTCTGCTGTGTTAGTTCAGGGACAGAGCACACATCATACGTGCTGGCTGCTGATTAGGGACAGACAGGCAAAAAACATTTGTGTAGAATTGAGGGACAGGTCGGAGTGTGTTAGGCAGGGCGAGTTGTAGGGCATTTTAGGGCGAGGCTGCTGATTTTTAGGGTCAGTGTTCTACAACCGATATTGCTGTGTGGGGGGGGGGGGGGTTTGCAGTGACCGATCTTATCAATCCTGTTAGGGAGAGGCTGGAGATAGGCAGGTGTCAGTGGTCCACATCGATTTTGCTGTGTGTGGGGTGCAGTGAACACAATCTTTTTTGCCCACTGAGGAGGAGGGAGAAAAGTCTTTTTCTATCAGTCACTGTGTGCAGCGTTTTCCCTTCAGTGCTGTGCTGTGCTGACTGTGATCATACACTGCTGTGTTCAGTGTTCACATGTGCTATTATTGAGAGATTTCAAAAGTTATACACTTTTTTCTATTCCACTATTCAATATACACCCTTGGGTTAAAAAAATTAAATTGTGGCATAGTCTGTACTAATCTAGTTAAAAATTTAAAAAGGGGAATTTTTTTTCCCCTCCATAGCCTGCAGCAGAGCTGGTCCACATCGATTTTGCTGTGTGTGGGGTGCAGTGAAAACAATCTTTTTTGCCCACTGAGGAGGAGAGAGAAAAGTATTTTTCTATCAGTCACTGTGTGCAGCGTTTTTCCTTCAGTGCTGCTGTGCTGACTGTGAAAATACACTGCTGTGTGTGTTCACATGTGCTATTATTGAGTGGTTTCAAAAATCATACACTTTTTTCTATTCCACTATTCAATATACAGCCTTGGGTTAAAAAAATTAAATTGTGGCATAGTCTGTACTAATCTAGTTAAAAATTGCACTTAAAAGGGGAATTTTTTTTTTTCCCTCCATAGCCTGCAGCAGAGTTGAATGATATAAGACACTGCTGTTCACATGTGCTATTGATAAATCACACCAATTTTATATCATATTTTCTATTCCGCTATTCAATAAAAACCTTTGGGTATAAACAATTAAATTGGGGTACAAAAAATAGTAATTGGGGCCTAGTGTGGTTCTGTACGTGTGAGATACATACACTTTTTTTTGATAATATTTTCTATTCCGCTATTCAATAAAAACCTTTGGGCATAAACAATTAAATTGCGGGATAGTCTGTGTTGGTACGTGTGAGATACACCTTTCCAATTTTTGGGGTGCATCTCATACTTCTGAGGATTTGAGGGTGCTGCCTGTTCCGAACTCCTCCTACTCCTCATCCTGCCTTTGGGGGTACAAAAAATAGTAATTGGGGCCTAGTCTGGTTCTGTACGTGTGAGATACATACACTTTTTTTGATAATATTTTATATTCCGCTATTCAATAAAAACCTTTGGGTATAAACAATTAAATTGCGGGATAGTCTGTGTTGGTACGTGTGAGATACACCTTTCCAATTTTTGGGGTGCATCTCATACTTCCGAGGATTTGAGGGTGCTGCCTGTTCCGAACTCCTCCTACTCCTCATCCTGCCTTTGGGGATACAAAAAATAGTAATTGGGGCCTAGTCTGGTTCTGTACGTGTGAGATACATACACTTTTTTTGATAATATTTTCTATTCCGCTATTCAATAAAAACCTTTGGGTATAAACAATTAAATTGCGGGATAGTCTGTGTTGGTACCTGTGAGATACACCTTTCCAATTTTTGGGGTGCATCTCATACTTCCGAAGATTTGAGGGTGCTGCCTGTTCCGAACTCCTCCTACTCCTCATCCTGCCTTTGGGGGTACAAAAAATAGTAATTGGGGCCTAGTCTGGTTCTGTATGTGTGAGATACATACACTTTTTTTGATAATATTTTCTATTCCGCTATTTAATCAAAACCTTTGGGTATAAACAATTAAATTGCGGGATAGTCTGTGTTGGTACTTGTGAGATACATACACCTTTTGATATCATATTTTCTATTCCGCTATTCAATCTACACCTTTGGGTAAAAACAATTAAATTGCGGGATAGTCTGTGTCGGTACGTGTGAGATACACCTTTCCAATTTTTGGGGCGCATCTCATACTTCTAAAGATTTGAGGGTGCTGCCTGTTCCGAACTCCTCCTACTCCTCATCCTGCCTTTGGGGGTACAAAAAATAGTAATTGGGGCCTAGTCTGGTTCTGTACGTGTGAGATACACACACTTTTTTTGATAATATTTTATATTCCGCTATTTAATCAAAACCTTTGGGTATAAACAATTAAATTGCGGGATAGTCTGTGTCGGTACGTGTGAGATACATACACCTTTTGATATCATATTTTCTATTCCGCTATTCAATCTACACCTTTGGGTAAAAACAATTAAATTGCGGGATAGTCTGTGTCGGTACGTGTGAGATACACCTTTCCAATTTTTGGGGCGCATCTCATACTTCTGAAGATTTGAGGGTGCTGCCTGTTCCGAACTCCTCCTACTCCTCATCCTGCCTTTGGGGGTAAAAAAATAGTAATTGGGGCCTAGTCAGGTTCTGTACGTGTGAGATACATACACCTTTTTTTGATAATATTTTCTATTCCGCTATTTAATCTACACCTTTGGGTAAAAACAATTAAATTGCGGGATAGTCTGTGTCGGTACGTGTGAGATACATACACCTTTTGATATCATATTTTCTATTCCGCTATTTAATCAAAACCTTTGGGTATAAACAATTAAATTGGGGGCTAGTCTGTGTCGGTACGTGTGAGATACACCTTTCCAATTTTTGGGGCGCATCTCATACTGCCGAGGATTTGAGGGTGCTTCAGTCTGCCTCCTGCCTGTTCCGAACTCCTCCTACTCCTCATCCTGCCTTTAGGGTACAAAAAATTGTAATCAGGGCCTAGTTTGTGTTTGTACGTGTGAGATACACCGTTTTGTAAAATTTGTCCTATTCCGCTATTCAATATACACCCTGTTTGAGTGTAAAAAATTAAATTGCGGGATAGTCTGTATCGGTACATGTGAGATACACCTCTTTAAATTTGTTTGGCGCATCTCCTTGTACCGCCGAGGATTGCAGGGCGCTTCAGTTTGCCTCCTGTTCCCAACTCCTCCTACTCCTCTTCCTCATCCTGCCTTTAGGGTACAAAAAATTGTAATCGGGGCCTAGTTTGTGTTTGTACGTGTGAGATACACCGTTTTGTAAAATTTGTTCTATTCCGCTATTCAATATACACCCTGTTTGAGTGTAAAAAATTAAATTGCGGGATAGTCTGTATCGGTACATGTGAGATACACCTTTTTAAATTTGTTTGGCGCATCTCCTTCTACCGCCGAGGATTGCAGGGCGCTTCAGTTTGCCTCCTGTTCCCAACCCCTCCTACTCCTCTTCCTCATCCTGCCTTTAGGGTACAAAAAATTGTAATAGGGGCCTAGTTTGTGTTTGTACATGTGAGATACACCGTTTTGTAAAATTTGTCCTATTCCGCTATTCAATATACACCCTGTTTGAGTGTAAAAAATTAAATTGCGGGATAGTCTGTCTCGGTACATGTGAGATACACCTCTTTAAATTTGTTTGGCGCATCTCCTTCTACTGCCGAGGATTGCAGGGTGCTTCAGTTTGCCTCCTGTTCCCAACTCCTCCTACTCCTCTTCCTCATCCTGCCTTTAGGGTACAAAAAATTGTAATCGGGGCCTAGTCTGTGTTTGTACGTGTGAGATACACCATATTATAAAATTTTTCCTATTCCGCTATTCAATATACACCCTTTTGGAGTGTAAAAAATTAAATTACGGCATAGTCTGTATCGGTACGTGTGAGATACACCTTTTAAATTTGTTTGGCGCATCTCCTTCCACCGCCAAGGATTGCAGGGCGCTTCAGTTTGCCTCCTGTTCCCAACTCCTCCTACTCCTCTTCCTCATCCTCCCTTTATGGTACAAAAAATTTTAATCGGGGCCTAGTCTGTGTTTGTACGTGTGAGATACACCGTTTTTTATTCCTATTCCACTATTCAATATACACCCTTTTGGGGTAAAAAACATTAAATTGCGGCATAGTTTGCATATTTGACTGTGAGATACACCCGTGCGATACTGTTGTTGTTTTGTTCCGCTATTCAATAAACACCTTTCTAGGGCAAGATCTTAAATTACAGAAATATGAGGAGACCGTCAAATAGGGGCCGTGGCCTGGGTCGTGGTGCTGCTGGTAGAGCTCCTGTTGCAAGGAGAGGACGTGGTCGATCTGTGCCAGCTACACGCACAAGTGAAACACCTTCCTCAAGTGTTAGTAGCCGACAGAACCTGCATCAGTATTTGGTAGGTCATCATACGCCTCTAGAAGTGATGATGCCAGAACACGTAGAGGTGATAGTAGATTGGTTTGCTGCTGACAGTGCCTCCAGTTCCTTCACATTGTCTCCCACCCAGTCTACTGCAGAAAGGTCAGAGTTGGCACCTGCAGCCGATGTCCAACCATCTTTCACCTCACCCCCTTGCAAATCAGGCAAGCAGTCTGAGCCCCAAGCCATACAGCAGTCTCTTCTTCTTTTTGATGACTCTGTCAGCAGGGTTTCCCAGGGCCATCCACCTAGCCCTGCCCCAGAAGTGGAAGAGATTGAGTGCAGCGATGCCCAACCACTTATTTCTCAAGATGAGTACATGCAAGGACCATCGCAGCATGTCTCCGATGATGACGAAACGCAGGTGCCAACTGCTGTGGCGTTCAGAATTGTGGAGACCGACAAGGAGGGCAGTAGTGAAGACTGGGTGGAAGATGATGTGGAGGACGATGAGGTCCTCGACCCCACATGGAATGAAGATCATGCAGGTGACCTGAGTAGTTTGGAGGAAGAGGCGGTGGTCGCACAGAGCCACCAGCACAGCAGAAGAGGGAGCAGGGTGCAGAAGCGGAGCGGCCGTGCCCTAGACACTACGCCTGCTACTGCCCAACGCAGCAAGGGAACGAGCGCACCAAAGCCAGCTCAAAGGAGTTCTCTAGCATGGAAGTTCTTTAGAAAATGTGCTGATGACAGGACACGAGTGGTTTGCACCCTGTGCAATCAGAGCCTGAAGCGAGGCATAAACCTTCTCAACCTGAGCACAACCTGCATGATCAGGCATCTAAGTGCAAAGCACGAGCTGCAGTGGAGTAGACACCTTCAAAACCAAGAAACGTCTCTGGCTCATCCTGCTTCCTCTTCTGCTGCAGTCTCGGCCGCTCCAGCCACATCTGTAGTGATACCGGCACCTGCCAACTAAATTAAAAACAAAGGACGGAAGGTATGTAGAAGAGAATAAAGGGCTAGCCGACTGCCTTAATGAATACTTCTGTTCAGTTTTTACAGAAGAAAAAGGAGAAGGACCTCCACTCGAAAGGATGACTAATGAATCATTTGATGCATGTGTCTTTACAGAGGAAGAGGTTCTAAGATTGCTGTCTAAAGTGAAGACAAATAAGTCACAGGGTCCTGATGAGATACACCCAAAATTATTAAAAGAGCTTAGTGGTGAGCTGGCAAAACCATTAACAGATTTATTTAACCAATCATTAGTAACAGGAGTCGTCCCGGAAGATTGGAAATTGGCAAATGTCGTGCCCATTCACAAGAAAGGTAGTAGGGAGGAATCGAGCAACTATAGACCAGTGAGTCTGACATCAATAGTAGGCAAATTAATGGAAACCCTATTAAAGGATAGGATTGTGGAACATCTTAAAATCCCATGGATTGCAAGATGAAAAACAACATGGGTTTACTTCAGGGAGATCAGGTCAAACAAATCTTATAGATTTTTTTGACTGGGTGACTAAAATAATAGATGGTGGAGGTGCAGTAGACATTGCATATCTAGATTTTAGTAAGGCTTTTGACACTGTCCCACATAGAAGACTTATCAATAAACTGCAGTCATTGAGCATGGACTCCCATATTGTTGAGTGGATTAGGCAGTGGCTGAGTGACAGACAACAGAGGGTTGTAGTCAATGGAGAACATTCAGAACAAGGTCATGTTACCAGTGGGGTACCTCAGGGATCTGTACTGGGACCAATTTTGTTTAATATCTTCATAAGTGATATTGCAAAAGGCCTCGAAGGTAAGGTTTGTCTTTTTGCTGATGACACAAAGATATGTAACAGGGTTGATGTTCCTGGAGGGAAACGCCAAATGGAAAAGGATTTAGGAAAACTAGAAGAATGGTCAGAACTCTGGCAACTGAAATTTAATGTGGATAAGTGCAAGATAATGCACCTGGGGCGTAAAAACCCAAGGGCAGAATATAGAATATTTGACACAGTCCTGACCTCAGTATCTGAGGAAAGGGATTTAGGAGTAATTATTTCAGAAGACTTAAAGGTGGGAAGTCAATGTAATAGAGCAGCACGAAATGCCAGCAGAATGCTTGGATGTATAGGGAGAGGTATAAGCAGTAGAAAAAGAGAAGTGCTTATGCCGCTGTACAGAACACTGGTGAGACCTCACTTGGAGTATTGTGCGCAGTACTGGAGGCCATATCTCCAGAAGGATATAGATACTCTAGAGAGAGTCCAGAGAAGAGCTACTAAACTAGTACATGGATTGCAGGAAAAAACTTACCAGGAAAGGTTAAAGGACCTTAACATGTATAGCTTGGAAGAAAGAAGAGACAGAGGGGATATGATAGAAACTTTTAAATACATAAAGAGAATCAACTCGGTAAAGGAGGAGAGCATATTTAAAAGAAGAAAAACTACCACAAGAGGACACTGTTTTAAATTAGAGGGGCAAAGGTTTAAAAGTAATATGAGGAAGTATTACTTTACTGAGAGAGTAGTGGATGCATGGAATAACCTTCCTGCAGAAGTGGTAGCTGCAAATACAGTGAAGGAGTTTAAGCATGCATGGGATAGGCATAGGGCTATCCTTCATACAAGATAGGGCCAGGGACTATTCATAGGATTCAGATATATTGGGCAGACTAGATGGGCCAAATGGTTCTTATCTGCCGACACATTCTATGTTTCTATGTTTCTATGCCACCCCGCAAACAGACGATCTGTCAGCAACACCACCACCTGGGTCACCAACCATCTCCACAATGTCCCGTGGAAGCGTTCAGCTTTCCATCTCCCAAACACTTGAGAGGAAGAGGAAGTACCCCCCTACCCACCCGCGATCCCTGGCCCTGAATGCCAGCATTTCAAAATTCTTGGCCTTTGAAATGCTGTCTTTCCGTCTGGTGGAGACGCACAGTTTTAAAAACCTTGTCGGTGGCTGTCGCACAGTACGTCGTGCCCAGCCGCCACTACTTTTCCAGGCAAGCCATCCCTTCCCTGCACAACCAAGTGGGGGAAAAAATCAGGTGTGCACTGCGCAACGCCATCTGTGGCAAGGTCCACCTAACTACAGATACGTGGACCAGTAAGCACGGTCAGGGGCGTTATATCTCCCTAACGGCACACTGGGTAAATGCAGTGGCGGATGGGCCTGAGGCGGATAGCAATTTGGCGCATGTCCTTCCACCACCGAGGATTGCAGGGCGCTTCAGTTTGCCTCCTGTTCCTAACTCCTCCTACTCCGCTTCCTCATACTCTACCGCCTCCTCATCCGGACAGCGTAACACCTTCACCACCAACTTCAGCATGGCCAGGGGTAAACGACAGCAGGCAGTTTTAAAACTTGCCTGTTTGGGGGAAAAAAACACACACCGCGCAGGAGTTGTGGAGGAGCACGGAACAGCAGACAAATGAGTGGTTGCTGCCAGCGAGCGGTGGTGTGCGATAACGTGCAAAATCTCATAGCAGCTCTGGGCCTAGCCGGTTTGACGCACATCCCTTGCCTGGCGCATGTGCTGAATTTGGTGGTGCAGGGGTTCCTTAAAAACTACCCCGATATGTCAGAGCTGCTGCAGAAAGTGTGGGCCATCTGTGCACACTTTCGGCGTTCTCACCCTGCTGCTGCTCGCCTGTCAGCGATGCAGCGTAACTTCGGCCTTCCCGCTCACCGCCTCATATGTGACGTGCCCACAAGGTGGAACTCCACCTTGCACATGCTGGAAAGACTGTGCGAGCAGCAGCAGGCCATAGTGGAGTTTCAGCTGCAGCACGCACGCGTGAGTCGCTCTGCGGAACAGCACCACTTCACCACCAATAACTGGGCCCCCATGCGAGACCTGTGTGCCTTGTTGCGCTGTTTTGAGTACTCCACCAACATGGCCAGTGCCGATGACGCCGTTGTCAGCTTAACTATCCCACTTCTATGCCTCCTTGAAAAAACTATTCGGCGATGATGGAAGAGGATGTGGCACAGGATGAGGAGGAGGAGGAGGATGAAGAGGTAACATTTCCAAGGCTTTCAGGGCAGTCATTCACAAGGGGCTCCGGTGGTGGGTTCCTGCACACACAAACGCCAGGGACACAATTGTCCAGCAGGGGCACAGTTCTGAAGGATGAGGTGGATGAGGAGGATGAGGAGGAGGAGCTGGAGGAGGAGATGGAACCATGTTCACAGCAGGGTGGCACCCAGGCCAGCTCATGGCCATCACTGGTGCGTGGCTGGGGGGATACAGAGGACACAGACGATACACCTCCCACAGAGGACAGCCTTTCGTTGCCTCTGGGCAGCCTGGCACACATGAGCGATTACATGCTGCAGTGTCTCCACAACGACCGCCGAGTTGCCAACATTCTAACTTGTGCTGATTACTGGGTGGCCACGCTGCTGGATCCCCGTTACAAGGACAACGTACCATCCTTAATTCACTCACTGGAGCGCGATCGCAAGCTGCGCGAGTACAAGCGCACGCTGGTAGACGCGATGCTGCTGGCATTCCCACCTGACAGCGTGGCCACAGTGGAAGCACAAGGCAGAGGAGGAGGAGGAGGAGGAAGAGGTCGCCAACGCAACCAGGGCACCGCCAGCACCTCAGAAGGCAGGGTTAGCATGGCCGAAATGTGGAAAAGCTTTGTCAGCACGCCACAACAAACAGCAGCACCAGCAGCTCATATGGAACGTCTTAGCAGGAGGCAGCATTTCACCAACATGGTGGAGCAGTATGTGTGCACACGCCTACATGTAGTGAATGACGGGTCTGCCCCCTTCAACTTCTGGGTCTCCAAATTGGGCACATGGCCTGAGCTTGCCCTTTACGCCTTGGAGGTGCTGGCGTGCCCTGCAGCCAGTGTATTATCTGAACGGGTATTTAGCACGGCTGGGGCGTTATCACAGACAAGCGCAGCCGCCTGTCCAGAGACAATGTGGTCAAGCTCACGTTCATTAAAATGAACCAGGCATGGATCCCACGGGACTTTTCCGTACCTTGTGCAGAATAGCGATGGATACCAACCTTACCCAGCCATTGTTCTATTTTTGCTCTTTCTCACTCTTTTGGGGTGTACCCTCATTTAAAATTTGTGAAAAGAAGCAGTGTTGGCTACCTCGTCCTCCTCAGGGCCAGATTAACATAGGGGCTATTGGAGCTGCAGCTCCAGGCCCCTACCTTAATATAGGCCCTTGGTTGGCCATATTCACTGTTACCGCTCTTCTGTCACTTGTAAACACAGAAGTCTGGCTTCTATGCTCGCTTCCCCAGGCAGCTCCCTCAGAAGCTCCCCACACAGCACGAAGGCCAGACAAGGAGGGACAGTTGCCAATGCATGGATGTGTTTATGGGCTTCAGAGACAGCATCCCATGTTGAATTAGGCATGCATGGCTGCACCCTTCCTCCTCTGGGTGCATGCCAAGGCACGGCCCTTAAGGCCCTTCAAAATCCTCAGCACCAAGCCCATGATGCTCTTAATCCGGCCCTGGTCCTCCTCCACCTCCGCTTCCACCTACACCGCCCATAGGTGTGCGCAGCCTATTGCATTAGGGTGTGCACCCCAAAGTTTAAATACACATGCATGTGTTTGCCTACATGTACATGGCCCCGATACATTACTCTCCCTGCTGGCAAAGAGAAATAGAGCAGAGCAGGTCCGAGGGAGATCTTTCCCATCTCCTCACTGGCAAACAGAGCGATAATGCTATGTGCCCTAGGTGATTAGGGTGTGCCCAGGTACACCCGGCACACCCTGTGCGCATGCCTATGACACCGCCACATCCACCACCACCTCAACCTCCCTCCTACTCCATATGGGCTTCGTCCTTCAGAGATGAAGAACATTGTTTTATTTTTCTGTTTTTTTTTTTGTTGTTTTAAGTTATTTCCCTATCCACATTTGTTTGTAGAGCACTTGCCATGCTCTTAACTACATTTTGCTTCCATTTGCAGCACTCTAGCCCTTTCCATTGGTGTTTTAGAGCCATTTTAGTGCCTGAAAGTTCGGGTCCCCATTGACTTCAATGGGGTTCGGTGTCCGGGAAAAGTTCGGCAAAAGTCCGGGACACGGACCCGGACTTTTTTTTTAAGTTCGGCCGAACCCACCAAACACGGACATCCAGGTGTCCACTCAACTCTAGTCAAGTTCCTCCACCCACAACTCGCTTTGTGCACTGGACAGGAATGGGCCATCTGCAAAACGGTTCCCACAAAGTTAGGAGCGTGAAATTGTCCAAAATGTCTTGGTATTCTGATGCCTTAAGGGTTCCCTTCACTGGAACTTTCAAGCCCAACCCCTGAAAAACAACCCCTCACCATAATTCCCCCTCCATCAAATGATTTGGACCAATGCACAAACAAGTTCCATAAAGACATAGATGAGTGAGTTTGGGGTGGAGGAACTTGACTGACCTGCACAGAGTTCTGACCTCAATCCCATAGAACACCTTTGGGATGAATTAGAGCAGAGACTGTGAACCAGGCCTTCTCATCCACATCAGTGCCTGACCTCAAAAATGCGCTTCTGGAAGAATGGTCAAACATTCCCATAGACACACTGCGAAACCTTGTGGACAGCCTTCCAAGAAGAGTTGAAGCTAGTATAGCAGCAAACGGTGGGCCAACTCTAAATTGAACCCTACGGAATAAGACTGGGATGCCATTGAATTTAATGTGTGTAAAGGCAGGCATCCCAATACTTTTGGTAATATAGTGTATTTATAGTGGGTAGTGGATACCACTATCAGCTGGACTCCACGCCATAGCCTGCATTTCCATGCCATTTATAAATGCATGATATAGTGTGGGGCTTGCAGTGTCAACCCTTAGGTAGTATGTTATCAAAAATATAATCTTATTACAGGGGATGCCTAAAATTTGACTTGTATCTTAGTGCAGACTTCTGCGGAAATCAGTGAGCCAATCACACAAGCAGGAAATTACATTTCTGGGGAAGTTCTGTACACCAACTGTGTAAACTAGTATAACATTACAATATGTATAGCAATTGTCTATATATATATACTATAAAGTAATAAAAACAAAACCAAACATTTTAGGCTTTATATACATTTTTTACATGTTTTCTGTCACATATATACAGTATCTCACAAAAGTGAGTACACCCCTCACATTTTGGCCTCAACACTCCACTGAAACTGCACTCCTAAAGCTGACAAATGATCTGCTAACGGCCAAAACCAATGGACACTCCTCCTTTTTCTCCATCAACCCATCCCCCAAAGTTATTGCCTTTTGTTTCACTTGACCCTCCCTTCTAGATTGTAAGCTCTAACGAGCAGGGCCCTCTAGTTCCTCCTGTTTTGAACTGTATTGTAACTGTATTGTCTTCCTTCACATTGTAAAGCGCTGCGCAAACTGTTGGCGCTATATAAATCCTGTATAATAATAATAATAATAATTTCATTATATCTTTTCATGTAACAACACTGAAGAAATGCCACTTTGCAACAATGTAAAGAAGTGAGTGTACAGCTTGTATAACAGTGTAAATTGTCTGTCCCCTCAAAATAACTCAACACACAGCCATTCATGTCTAAACCGCTGGCAACAAAAGTGAGTACATCCCTAAGTGAAAATGTCCAAATTGGGCCTATTTAGCCATTTTTCCTCCCCGGTGTCATGTGGCTTGTTAGTGTTAAAAGCTCTCAGGTGTGAATGGGGAACAGGTGTGTTAAATTTGGTGTTATCCCTCTCACTCTCTCATACTGGTTACTGGAAGTTCAACACAGCACCTCATGGCAAAGAATTCTCTGAGGATCTGAAAAAAAATAATTGTTGCTCTACATAAAGATGACCTAGGCTATAAGAAAATTGCCAAGACCCTGAAACTAAACTGCAGCACGGTGGACAAGACCAGACATCCGTTTAACAGTACAGGTTCCATTCAGAATAGGCCTGACTCAACTTCTTTGTCAACCAAAGAAGTTGAGTGCACGTGCACTGTGTCATATCCAGAGGTTGTCTTTGGGAAATGGATGTAGTATGAGTGCTGCCAGCATTGCTTCAAGGGTTGAAGGGGTGGGGGGTCAGTCTGTCAGTGCTCAGACCATACGCCGCACACTGCATCAAATTGGTCTACATAGCTGTCATCCCAGAAGGAAGCCTCTTCTAAAGATGATGCACAAGAAAGCCTGCAAACAGTTTGCTGAAGACAAGCAGACTAAGGACATGGATTACTGGAACCATGTCCTGTGGTCTAATAAACTTATTTGGTTCAGATGGTGTCAAGTGTGTGTGGTGGCAACCAGGTGAGGAGTACAAAGTGTTGAGTAACCAGGTGGCGACCAGGTGAGGAGTACAGAGTGCTGCCGGCACTACAGGAACTACAGTTCATTGAGGGAGGAACCATGAATGCTAATATGTACTGGGACATACTGAATCAGAGCACGATCCCCTCCCTTCTGAGACTGGGCCGCAGGGCAGTATTCCAACATGATAAGGACCCCAAACACACCTCCAAGACGACCACTGCAGTGCTAAAGAAGCTGAGGGTAAAGGTGATGGACTGGCCAAGCATGTCTCCAGACCTAAACCGTATTGAGCATTTGTGGGGCATCTTTAAACAGAAGGTGGAGGAGAGCAAGGTCTCTAACATCCACCAGCTCCGTGATGTCGTCATGGAGGAGTGGAAGAGGACTGCCGTGGCAACCTGTGAAGCTTTGGTGAACTCCAAGCCCAAGAGGGTTAAGCCAGTGCTGGAAAATAATGATGGCCACACAAAATATTGACACTTTGGGCCCAATTTGGACATTGTCACTTAGGGGTGTAATCACTTTTGTTGCCAGCGGTTTAGACATTAATGGCTGTGCGTTGAGTTATTTTGAGGGGATAGTAAATTGACACTCTTATACAAGCTGTACACTCACTACTTTACATTGTAGCAAAGTGTCATTTCTTCAGTGTTGTCACATGAAAAGATATAATAAAATATTTACAAAAATGTGAGGGGTGTACTCACTTTTGTGAGATACTGTATATATATATATATATATATATATATATATATATATATATATATTATTTGTTACATATTTTTTAATGAAAGTGGAGTTACCCTTTAAACAAGCATAATGTTGTGTAGTTGGGGTTTACATCCACTTTAATTGGCTTCAACGACAATAAGGCTGTCTTTATGGCTGCAATGGATGATCTTGTCACCCTTCTATTGGAAGAAATAGACCATTTTCCAGCTTTGATATTGCAAATGTTCTGCAAATTGCAAAAGATGTATGATTGTAAGGCCAATCATACAAATGTGTATAGCTCACTGTAGATGAGGAATAGGTTTCCCTGACAACAACAGGCAACATCCGCACATCTTCAGTCTCTCGAGGACCTGTCATTGTACTCAAACAATTCAGCTAAAGAAATAAAAGAGCAAGTGGTTCATTACTTTAATGAAGTAGAGTGTTTAGGGATTTTCCAACAAGTAGGAATCTTTGTCAATGAAAATGATGGAAGCAGTAAATTCACCCCCCAATTGTACACATAAATAACATGATCCTGAGTTCCAGATCAGCTTCATATTGATCCAGCCATTAATACCTGATACCTGTTGTATGTAGCACTAGCCAACATAGGAGTTGCTGAAGTCAAGCTTCCCCACTGCTGCACAGCCAGTCACACAGCATTTCCTTCTTTCACCCGGACACAGAAATCAGTTTTATGAAACAAAAACAAAAAATAATGGCTTGGTTTTTATGTTTTATTTGGAGATGATAACTTGGATGGGGTAAGGGATTAAAGGATGCCCAGTGTGACAACAATACTTCAGGGACACTTCCTCCCTATTTACAGGATCCTTTTCTTCCTTCCTCCTGCACAAACTTTGTTCCTCTTTGTACAGCTTCTGCTGGTTCACTCCTGGGGGAACTAACAGTCTATTGTCAGTTTAGGAACAGCCCATTACAGGCAGAAACTTAGCAGAGAAACACTTAAGAAGTGAACAGCATAACACATCACCCTCTGCTTCCCTGTGACCATTGATCCCAGTTCCACTGCTTGTAGAAGTTGCTAGCCCGCCGGGCTGCCAACAGCCGCACCTGGCTGCTTTCTTCTTCCCAGTCCTCCTGACTGACATTTACATGAAGATTCACCAGGGCAATGTTTGATGAAGACTTGGCACACTGCTGTCTTCAAGAGAGCACTGCTACAGCTGGCAGTCTCTCTCCTTGTCTGTCCCTACACCATGCTGATCTACTCACTGTTTCTCCTTGCTATCTCTGCTGCCTTTCCTGCACCCCCACCTCCCTCCTGTGGTGGGATCCTTCCAGGCCAGCCTCCTGAGCTTCAGACTGGGGTAAACCGCCCAGTGGAGGTTCCTCAAGGGTCAGCTACAGCCTCCCTCAGCACTGCTTCTCCGTTTTTTACCTGACTCTCCTGCTGGCTTGACTCATGTCTTTTTAAAGGCTCTTTAGTTCCCTGCCAGGCCCCTAACCTGGGGATTGGCTAAAGGGCCCTAAATATTCAAAGCAACCCCTCCTAGCTTCCACCCACTATTTACTAGAATGTTCTCCAACATTCTAGAAACAGGGGGAGGCACTAGAGAGCTTCCAAGATGAGTCATCCAGCCCTGGCCTCTAATAACCCTGACCCAGATTCAATGACTCAGGTTTATCCCAGAGCCAGACTATATTTTGCCTGTACTAATACTAGAAGCACACACACTAGAGGGTGCTATACTTACATCTGTCTATGTAGCTGGGTAGCGCTTTTCCTGCACTGAACCCTGCCTAGAAAAGAATATTTAGCAGAGCAGATCTGTGCAGATCTCTCAACTACTACCATCAAAGTGAACCTGTGCCCAGATAATGTACACTAAAGTATTTATGTATTCCAAGTAATCAGTAAGAGCACCGAAATCTGAATTCTGGAGAAAAGAAAAATCCTCTCTTGCAGTGGAGCTACCCAAACACTGGAAGCGTTAAGTGTTTTTTATGCATAGGCTACAAGTAACAAAGGCATTTGCTTACCTAATCCCTAGCTTCCCTGGCAGTCAACACTCTTCTCTTCACCCTGGCACCCTAGATTGTGGGGGTCCCTCAGCATCCTCACGTACAATGCAGGGCTATTGGCGATGCATTAGGACATCAGAGTGCCTGCAACTGCCAGAGAACCTTAGAGAAGAAGCTGTGTGGGCTGGTCTCAAAGCTCCACAGAACCTGTTGGAGCAAGGGACTAGGTAGATAAAAGTCTTTCTTACTGGTACCCTGTCCCTAGGCATCAATGAGCATTGAACACTTGCATTGCAAAAGAAACCCTACTGCAAATGAGGATTTTTCTTTTTCTTGGAGTTCAGCTTTAAAACAATGCCTAATTTATCTCTGTATCTACAAGCATTGTCGTGTCAGTGTGGTTTTTTTTTTTTATGAGAACAGGATGAAGATACATTTAGATAATACAAACATTTACTTCTGCTGTGGGAAATGGCAGCCCTTTATGGCCGGTATTAGAGCTCTGTATAACCAGCTTTAGCCCATCATGACTTTATGGCAAATTTTAAGCCCATCCTATTGAATTGCCAGAAGCAGGTACAGTTTTTCATGTAGTTGTCTTCTCTGAACAGTTTCAATTGTCTACTCCAAAGACAGTTTTTACAATTGCACCTTTTTAGGGCAAATATTAGGCTGCAAATGAAGGCAATTAATACATTTAAAATATCTATCTATCTATCTATCTATCTATCTATCTATCTATCTATCTATCTATCTATCTATCTATCTATCTATCTATCTATCTATATACAGTATCTCACAAAAGTGAGTACACCCCTCACATTTTTGTAAATATTTTATTATATCTTTTCATGTGACAACACTGAAGAAATGACACTTTGCTACAATATAAAGTAGCGAGTGTACAGCTTGTATAACAGTGTAAATTTGCAGTCCCCTCAAAATAGCTCAACACACAGCCATTAATGTCTAAACCGTTGGCTACAAAAGTGAGTACACCCCTAAGTCAAAATGTCCAAATTGGGCCCAGAGTGTCAATATTTTGTGTGGCCACCATTATTTTTCAGCACTGCCTTAACCCTCTTGGGCATGGGGTTCACCAGAGCTTCACAGGTTGCCACTGGATTCCTCTTCCACTCCTCCATGACAACATTACGGAGCTAGTGGATGTTAGAGACTTTGCGCTCCTCCACCTTCTGTTTGAAGATGCCCCACAGATGCTCAATAGGGTTAAGTTCTGCAGACATGCTTGGCCAGTCCATCACCTTTACCCTCAGCTTTTTTTAGCAAGGCAGTGGTCATCTTGGAGGTGTGTTTGGGGTCGTTATCATGTTGGAATACTGCCCTGCGGCCCAGTTTCCGAATGGAGGGGATCGTGCTCTGCTTCAGTATGTCACAGTACATGTTGGCATTCATGGTTCCCTCAATGAACTGTAGCTCCCCAGTGTAGGGAGCACTCATGCAGCACCAGACTATGACACTCACACCACCATGCTTGACTGTAGGCACACTTGTCTTTGTATTCCTCACCTGGTTGCCACCACACACACGCTTGACCACAGGACATGGTTCCAGTAATCCATGTCCTTAGTCTGCTTGTCTTCAGCAAACTGTTTGCAGGATTCCTTGTGCGTCATCTTTAGAAGAGGCTTCCTTCTGGGATGACAGCCATGCAGACCAATTTGATGCAGTGTGCAGCGTATGGTCTGAGCACTAACAGTCTGACCCCCCACCCCTTCCACCTCTGTCTGCAGCAATGCTGGCAGCACTTATATGTCTATTTCCCAAAGACAACCTCTGGATATGACGCTGATCACGTGCACTCAACTTCTTTGGTTGACCATGGCAAGGCCTGTTCTGCATGGATTCTGTCCTATTAAACCACTGTTTGGTCTTAGCCACTGTGCTGCAGCTCAGTTTCAGGATCTTGGCCATCTTCTTATAGCCTAGTCCATCTTTATGTAGAGCAACAATTCGTTTTTCAGATCCTCAGAGAGTTCTATGCCATGAGATGCCATGTTGAACTTCCAGTGACCAGTATGAGAGAGTGAGAGCGATAAGACCAAATTTAACACACCTGCTCCCCATTCACACCTGAGACCGTGTAACACTAACGAGTCACATGACAACAAAAAGGGTTCAGTGGAGGCAAAATGGCTAATTGGGCCCAATTTGGACTTTTTGACTTAGGGGTCTACTCACTTTTGTTGCCAGTGGTTTAGACATTAATGGCTGTGTGTTGAGGTATTATGAGGGGATAGCAAATTTACACTGTTATAGAAGCTGTACTCTCACTACTTTACATTGTAGCAAAGTGTCATTTCTTCAGTGTTGTCACATGAAAAGATATAATAAAATATTTACAAAAATGTGAGGGGTGTACTCACTTTTGTGAGATACTGTATATATGTGACAGAAAACATGTAAACAATGTATATAAAGCCTAAAATGTTTGGTTTTGTTTTTATTACTTTCTGTGACCCAACTGAGGAAAGTTGCCATCTCTAGTTGCCTTTGTGGTAAAAACTGCTGGGAAATCTAAAATGTAATAGTTATCACTGCAACAGGCAATAACGGCATATTTTCCCTCAGGGACACCAGTTTCAATGACAGTTTTGAAGATTTCCTCCTACCTAAATAAGGGCTCGTCCACACTGGTGGACTTCGTCCACGGATCCGCCTACTCAGTGGGGGTATCTGTCCTCTTATCCCCACTGAGAAGACAGATGACAGGCCCATGCCCACTCCGCTTTTGCAGAGCAGAAACAGACACAACCTGCTTTTGTCTATGGAAAATAAATATATGGCGCTCAAGGTAACTATTACATAAAGGGGCAGTAAAAACTGGATTGTAGGTATAAATAAAGCAAGACTATTATATATAGCCAAATATAATCAAAAAGTCAATAGGTAAATGATTCCATGAAAAGAAGATGGGTGGGCTTCAGATGGGTGTAAGCAATAACATGCAACAAGTACACAGCCTCTTCACAGGTCGACTCTGTGGGTCAGGAGGACAAAAAAGGACAAGAAGAGCGCCTCTAAGTGTAGTCGTTTAATAATGGATAAAAGCACAAATATACTCTTACATCAGGTAAAGAATAATCAGCTTTTCAGTGCAGTGCATAGTTGATCCATGTGGCGGTATGTCCGGAAATCCAACGCTGGAGCCAGGATCGTGGTTAATGGTGAAGTAGTGCCTGTGCTCTCAGTTTTCCTGGTCAGCCGACCATAACCACACTGGACCACAGCATGACAGCATGTGACGTCACCAATGGCAAAAGGGAACACAACACGTTTCCGAGCATGCGCGATGGCCCCACTGGGCATGCGGACTTCTTTTTCAAGTGTGAAGGACAAGGAGAGGACGGGAAGTATATATACACCGCAAATGGTGGGCATATAACAAGCAATTAAAGCAACAATGAGCTTAACAAAATGTATAAAAAAAAAAAAACAGTAGCAGAAATAATATTGGGATGAGCCAAGATAATAAAAGACTGTTAGGCTTCTTTCACACGGCCGCTCCGGATTTCTTCTCCGCTCTGGTGCTTTTTTTTTTTTTTTTTCACGGAGCGGATGACATTTGTGTCATCCGCACCGTGTGTCCTCATATCATCCCATCCGTTTGCGGATGATATGCGGACATAATGTAAGTCTATGGGCATTGCGGATGTCAGCGGATGACACCGCTGACATCCGATTTTCCTTCCTTTCCGTTTTTTGAACGGATGAAAAAATAGGGTTCTGTTCCATTCCAAAAAACGGAACAGAACTGAAAGGAAGAAAATCGGATGTCAGCGGATGGTATTCCGCTGACATCCGCAATGCCATTGACTTACATTATGTCCGCAAATCATCCGCAAAAAAATAGGATGATTTGCGGACAAGCGGAGCGGCCGTGTGAAAGAGCCCTTAAACGTAAAAATAAAAATTAATGTGGTGGAATGTGTAATAATAATCTGGTGCACTAAACAATTAAATGAATGAAAAAAATATCCTTGTGTACAAACACAAAGTGCTCTGATGATGTGATTCAAAACAATGGTGACAAATTATACACAGTGCTAGTATAACATAATATGGATCCCAAAGTCCAAAATGTGTATAACAGATTTTCAAATCAATGGTGAATAAATGTGATTCCAAATCAAACAGTGAAAGTCCATAAATCCATATGGCATGTGCGTGAATCCCACCACCTCTCAAGCTATTCCCTTACCAGATGGATAAGGTAAAGGTGCAAATAAACTCCTCACAAGTAACCTCCTGTGCTGTGGAAGTGATCTTGTGCTCTGATTCACACTGTGTGAACACTCAGCAAATCAAGCCTCTTACCAGATATAATACAGTAAATGGCATAAAATCATCCCCTCAAAGGGTATTCTTCCAACAGCATCACTGGATTGACTCAGAGTTATTCAGTGGAAAATCCTTTTGCCTCCTGCACTTTCTGCTCTCTCTGCAAGGATCACCACCACTGCTGCTGTGCACGCTCCCGATCTCCCAGCGGGCACACGCAGCCGCGTCAAGCTCACCTCAGCAGCACCGCACTGATACTCAGTAATCACCTGAATACTAGTTAAATTGCATAATAATAAAAAGGTGCGCTATCCATTTAGAAATCATACTATCAACATTAAAGTAAGAATCTTTAACATAAAATCAGTTGATAGTATGAATTTCTCTTACCTGCTAATGTTGGGACAGTAAATAGAGGAAAATCTACTCCAAAGTACACAAACCCCAAATTAACCAATTAGTTAGGGGAGGATACTGTAATCAAAAATACTGTGGCACTATCCCCATATAGATAGGTGCATTAGACACAGGGTCCCCATATCTCATCACAGGTAAGAGATGTGAAAAAGTGATTTTTTTTTTTTTTTTTAAACAATGTTTTATTGAAATTCCAAGCATTACAAAGAAACAAACTGTGAGCATTGGATCAGAAAATAACTCAAACGACATAGTATCGGTGACAACACGCTCTGCCAAGTATCAATACCGTCCGCTAAGAATTTCTGGGGTAGGATCGCAAGATCAATTTTCTGCAAAGCCAAGGGTTTTTGTGCATCTAAGGGGAGGGTGAGGGGGAGGGGAGGGGGCCTTACAGAAAATCGTAAGCTGTACGGTGTGGGGTCAAGGAATGACATGAGAAGGAAGAGGGGGGGGGGTAGAGAGGGGGGGGGTAGGTGGTAGGCATCGCCATGAATATCAATACGGGGTTGTGACTGTAGTAGCTAGTATGCTGGGGCAGGGCTGTCCACCGAAGTCGGGCAGCCCTACCATAAAAGCTTGGAAGAGTATGTTGTCACCAAAACATTCTTATACATGCAGTGAGGCAGTAGAAAAATAGTCTAGGGGATAATCATAGGAAAAGGGGAGCTCAGGTGGGATGAGTGCTATCACACTGTTGCGTTACAGTCCACTGAGTCAGTAGTGATGGGATCTTAGATCAACTATAGACGGGAGCTGATTGGCCGTCAGCTCTCGTTGGGCTTGAGGAGGATAGACAGTTCCATTTGCGATCAAATTTCACGTGAGACAGACGTGGGTCGATGGAAAAGCCCACAGATTCCGTGGTTCTCAATTTGGACATGTCGGTGGACAATTCTGAGATTGTAGGGGCAGTGTCCAAGAGCCAATGGCGGAGTATTAGTCTGCGGGCCGACATCAGACAGGTCACTATCCAGGGTTTATGCAGTGCTAAAAGCTTACAGTGGGTCTGGGATAAAGAGGTGGATGCCTTGTCCAAACAGGTGAAAAGTAGAGGATAGATATCCCGGGGGAGTGGCACCCCTGTCAGTTTAGCAACATATCTAGTCACCTTAGCCCAGAACGATGATATGTGGGTACATGACCATAACTTGTGTAGAAGGGAAGGGAAACGTTCATTGCACAAAGTACAGAAATGGTGGGCGACGTCTGTGGACCACCGAATGTGCGGGAGGTATGCTCCATGTAGTAGTTTGTATTGCTGTTCCCTCCAGAATTCATTAGTAACATACATACGGGTGATGGTGTATCCTTGCAAGATCTTCCGATGTGCGTCAGGAGAGTTAAGGGATTTGTTCCAGGATTTGGCCACAGAGGCCGAAGTCCCTTTCAAGAGTTCCTGATTGAGAGGTTTGTACAGCTGTGATATCCTGTGCTTCCCTTGTTGTATCCATGTATCCAAAAGGGTTGAGCAAAAACGTTTTGAGGGAGAATGGCACAGACTTGAAATATAACTAATACATTGCCTAAAATAGAGGTAATGACTATTGGGAAGGCCGTAGGTCTCCGCAAAACTAGCGAAAGCCAGCGGTCTGCCCGTGTTCACATCAAACAATTGCGAGAATCTCTGGATCCCCTTGGATGACCACATCTCATAAGCCGAGTGCTGCTGCGCCTGTGGGAAACCGGGGTGGCGGCGAATGGGTAAGTAATTTGACAGCCGCTGGGGGGTCCCCAGCTTCTTCCGCATTTCTCGCCATGCCACCACCGTGTCTCTGATCAAGATGTTGTTTCGAAGGGGTTGTGGGATGTCCCCTGTCCCACAGTGCAACAGCGCTATCAGATCACAAGGGGCAGCCATCTGTGATTCCAGCGTCCAGTTGGTATACCGCGACTCCTGACTGAGCCAGTCTAGGCATCCCCTCAAGAGGCATACTATGTTATACATTCTGGTGTTAGGAAGATCCACTCCCCCCTCCCGTTTTGGCAAATAAAGTTTAGTGAGTGAAATGCGAGGTCTCTTCCCCCTCCAGATGAAGGTGGAGAGCGCATTATGCAGTCTAGTGATATCAGTGTGTCTTAAAAGCAGGGGAATGGTTTGTAGCGGATACAATAATTTTGGGAATGTAGTCATTTTGTAGAGGTGACATCTGCCGAAAAAGGACAATGGCAATTTGGCCCACGACTTCAATTCGGCTATCATTTTATCAAGGACCGGCGTAAAATTAAGTTGATAAATGGAAGAGGGGAATCGGCCGATTTTGACCCCGAGATACGTTATATAGGACGTTGCTACGCGAAGTATCGATGAGGCCGCCCACGACGGGGTACGTGTCGTGTGGAGGGGTAGGATTTCGCTTTTGTTAAAGTTGATGCGCAGACCCGAGCACAGACGATAGTCCGCAAAAATGGATTGTATCGTGTGGATATCATGGCTTGGGGCCGAGGTAAATATAAGGATGTCGTCAGCAAACATGGCAGTACGAAGCTCTTCGGGGCCCACTCCAATCCCATGTAGGTCTGGATGCGTCAGGAGGGCTCTGGACAGCGGTTCCAGCGCCAAGTTGAACAAAAGTGGGGAAAGTGGGCACCCCTGCCTCGTCCCCTTGAAAAGGCGAAAAGACGGTGACATGTGACCCGCTATCACTACTTGCGCCGCCGGGGAAGCGTACATCGTGCGGATAAGGTGAAGAAAGTTGCCGGAAAAACCTAAATGGAGAAGTACGCGATCCAGCCATTGGATATTCACGTTATCAAACGCTTTCTCGGCATCTAGGGTTATGATTGCTGCGTCTGTGCTCGAGTCAGATTTGGCCCTTTCCAAAGCGAGTAGTACCTTCCTGATGTTTGAAGTCGCCGACCTGCCCTTCGTGAACCCCGCCTGCGAAGGGTGAACCAGCGTAGGCATTATGGACGCTAATCTATCCGCCATCAATTTTGACAATAATTTGGAGTCTACGTTTAGTAGCGATATTGGCCTATAAGAGCCTGGGTCTAGCGGGTCCTTGCCTTTTTTGTATATTAATTTGATGTGGGCTTGACTGCCCGTGGGTAGATAGGGATGGCCATCTAATATGTGGTTAAAGGCGGACAGTAGTGACGGTGCTACTGAGTCCATTGCTAATCTATAAAAGTCTGGTGTGTACCCGTCGGGGCCAGGTGATTTCCCCGGGGTCAGTGATTTAATGGTTTTGGTCAATTCTGCCAAAGTCAACGGGGCATTAATGTGCGAGAGTTGGTCCGGTGTCAGGGTCGGGAGGCCGGCCTTGGAGAGCCAGTCCGAAGCCATGTCATCGTCCATAGGTTCATGGCTGTACAAGTTTTGGTAGAATTGAGCAAATACCCTATTTATGTCTTTCGGGTCAGTCACTAGTTGGCCATCAGTGTCTCTGAGGGCGGATACCTGAGTTGGGGTAAAGGGGCCTCGGCACAAGGAGGCCAGTAATTTTCCCGGTTTATTCCCAAAACAATGGAACTTCCATTCCTGGTGGGACCTATATAGCTGTTCCCTTTTCTCGGTCCACTCATCAAAGACCGCCTTTGCAGATCGCCAACGGTCTCTGTTTTCAGGGGAGTTGCGGCTATGAAGAGCAGCTTGAGCCGCTCTCAATGAGGAGCTGGCCGTCTCAAAGGTTCTGGAGAGTGTCTTCTTATAAGCCGCGGCATAAGAGATGAGGCGACCTCTTAACACTGCCTTCCCTGTCTCCCAGAGGAGGGTGGGAGATACCGATGGGGACTCGTTCTGTGCGATGAATTCTGCCCAAGCCGATTTGATGAGGGAGGAGACCCCCGGATCTTTAGTGAGGTATGAGGGGAAGCGCCAACATTTCGCCGCAGGAGGGGAGGTGAAAAGAGTAATGACAGCGGAAACTGGAGCGTGGTCAGATATCGCTATGTCATGTATGAGGGGTGACGTCACGAAAGTGAGCATGCCAGGAGTCGCAAAGATATAATCAATTCTGGATAGCGACTGGTGTGGATGAGAGTAAAAGGAGTATTCCCTGCCCTCAGGGTTGTGTAGTCGCCACACATCGGAGAGATGTAAACTGTCCGCGAAGTCCCGCAGCAGCGAGGAGTGACGTGTGTTTGGGTTCTGGGACACCCTTGCAGCGAGGGATCTGTCCTCAGCCGGGTGCATAAGTTGGTTGAAGTCCCCCGCTACTAAAAGCGGGAGATGGAGGAAGGGTGCCAACGACTGGGTCAGAGATTGGAAGAATGATGGTGAGGGTGTGTTCGGAGCGTAGATACCCGCCAGTGCCCATTCCCGTTGCCCTGATTCTAAATGTAGCACCACTGTACGTCCCTCCGCGTCAGACACCGAGTGTTTTAGGGTGACCTGTAAATTCTTATGTACTAGTATGAGGACGCCTGCTTTGCCCTTCACTGCTGGAGAACCATAGACTTGGCCCACCCACAACTTGCGCATACGTTGGAAGTCTTTCGCTTCCAGGTGTGTTTCCTGTAAGATCGCTACGTCAGTTCTCATGCGCTTTAGGTGTCTGAGAACTGCCATCCTCTTATTAGGTGATCTAAGTCCCTTAACATTCCAAGATATGACACTCATGTAGGGTCCCAAGGTATCGATAACTTGTGATGATTAAGGATCGTAGGAAAGTGATTCCCCAATTTTATGCCTCGTGATAGGATGCCCACTGGGCCGGCGAACCTGGAGAGCCGGCCATAACTAGAGAGAGATGCCACTGGGTTGAGTAAAGGTAGAGGGATGGGCCCAACTGGGGCCGAAAGGTAAGTTAGTAGGGAATAGAAACTACACATGTGGAACTTCACTTTTTTCCTCATGTAAACATGCTCACGCATCGGACAGCGTTACCAGGTCCAGTGTAGTTCGCCCCCGCCACTGAAAGTCAGTGTGTAGGTTCCATGTAATGCTGCTCAAGGCAAGATCGGGAGATCCCCGACGTTGATACGGGGTCGCACGGCACTGGAGAAGAAAAGCTACATAAAGGCGGTCGCCCGCGTGCACAGTAAAAGACCACGCAGGCGGGACAGACCGAGACAACATAACTGCAACCGGAAACATAGACAACAAATGAGAAGATACCCAAAAGGGGTAAATCAGCCATAGCTTACATAATGCAATGTATATGATACATCCTAAGATAACGGGGAAAACATCTGGAAAAATGACAGTTATATATGACCGTACTGAATTTTTATAGTTACCAAGTACCAGTCTGGGGTACTGACATCGGGAAGCACAGGATAAGCACAGAACTTGTCCGTTGAGGCATATTTAAGAGTTGACAATCTGGCATCAGATAGTCCGTCAGCGTGGTCTGCGGCGGTAGGAGACCCTTTGCTTTTTCGCGGGATCTTTTCTGGGACTTTGCTGTCCTCTGGCCCCCTGGGGGCGTTGGGGCGATGGCGTAGACGGAGGGTCCAGGGTGAGGTTGTAGTGGCGTTGCAGAAAATGGTAGGCCTCGTCAGGTACAGAGAATGATTTCTGCTCTCCGGAGAGGTCTGCTAAGCGAAGTATGGCTGGGTATGCCAGTGTGAACTTTATGGATTTGTGGAAAAGGGCCTGGCAGATCGGTTGGAAGGCCTTCCTGCGGCGTGAGACCTCCTGGGAGTAATCTGCGAATATCAGCAGCTTATGTCCGTCGACTTGTAGGGCCTTGGAATTGCGGAAAGACTTCAGGATATTCTGCCGATCCATGTAATTCAGGTACCGCACGATAATTGATCGTGGGGTGCGTCTGTCATTGGAGGGGGCCCCCAGGCGGTGTGCGCGTTCCACTGAGCATGGTGTCTGGATCCCCAGAGCCGCAGGAAGGCGCGCAGAGGCTATTTCGCATAAAGTTTCCGCTCCATATGTCTCTGGCAGTCCAATGATCCGGAGGTTATTTCTCCTAGATCTGTTCTCCAGATCATCCACTTTGTCCAGGAGGTACCTCTGAGTCTGCCTGGCCTGCTGGTCCATCGCAAAGGAGCCTTGGAGCTCGTCTTCCAGGTCAGACATCCTATGTTCCATTTCGGTCAGCCGATGTGCGTGGTCCCCTTTCTCCTTCCTTATCTGAGCAATTCCCTCAGAAATGGCCTTGTCCACAGCGTCTTTAATTGTGGGCGACAGCAGGGTGGCTACAGCCTGAGCCAGGGAGGATATTTGAGCCTCCGGAATGGATGTGGTGGACTGAGGTGGCTGCGGTTGTGGTACAGGAGAGGAGGTGGCGTCCGCCATGTCTGCCTCGGAGCAGGCCGCAATTGAAGCCGCGGACTTGATTTGGGCCGTCGGCGGAGCGCCGCCGTGTTGGAGAAAGCGATCCATGGCGATCGGGTCCCCGGATCCTGGGCTGGCAGATGGCAGCAAAGGCGGGTGCGGATGGGCGAGATTGCGGGCTAAGGAGCCGGTTTGTCCTGGAGCCGATGTCCCGCGCTGCCTCCTACATGGGCGCCGGAACCGGAAGTCCAAAAAGTGATTTTTAAGTGCCGTACAAAAAACAAAATGCTGCACAGATACACTAAATTCTAAAAGCATTATGCAGTTTATTACTACAAAAGATCCTTAAAAAAACATATTTTTTCAAAACATATTAGACACCATTTTAGACATGGATCATGACCATCCCGTGCAAAAAATGTGTAGATTAATACATATGGATCTGGATCAACGTGTTTCGCCCAAATCAAGGGCTTCTTCAGGATCCACGTTTCTGGTTTTGATAAGCTCGGATGCAGATCACCAAAAATGTGATCTATTCACTGTGTCTTGCAGGACCATGATCACAACCATGTAAATGCTTCTTAAAACCAAACGGAAGTGGGCCGGTGGATAGTCACTATCACTCAGATAAAAGTTGCAAAAAAGCTCAACCGAAAAGCAAAAAATGAGACAAACATGAGGATTAACATCCAGAAACAACTACAGATATCTAATGTCAACACTAGTGATCCAAAAAGGAAAATCTGGATCAGACAGGAACCAAAAAAGGAAAAAGCATATCTTAGGTTCAAGTGTAGCCAAAAAAGAGAATTCTACCACCACAACTGCCAACAGCAGCCTCATCAAAATGTAAATTAACCATTTCATAACCTGGTAAAATAGCTAGCTTCAAATTTACTTTAACCTCTTTTGCCGTCGGTCGCATGCAATCATGCGACCCCTAGGCGGGTGGGCCTTGGCGCCATGAGCCCCCATATTTGCAAGCAATGGTGCAAATACAGCTGTGCCGAGAGCATGTGCCCTGCGTGCTCTCGGAACAGTTACCGGCGGCTAATGGAAAGCTCCTGCTCACTCCTTGCGATTGGGAGCTTTCCGATCATGTAACTTCTGTGACAGCCAATCACTGCGGTCACATAATCCTAAACCCAGCTCTGCCTCTCAGCATCCTAAAAGGGCAGGGAGGTGTTGGCTCCAAGGGGTTAAAAAGTGAGATAGGGTTAGTTAAATTTAGTTGTTTTTTTTTTTTTTTTTGCTCTTTTGTAATCAGTAGAGCAGTGTTGATTGCTTTGGACTGATCAGGGTCCCACAGGCCGCACACTAGATTGCTTCTCCCTGCTTTCTAGAAAGATCCAGAACATAGGAGTGAAGCAAGTTGAGTTATCTAAATATTCATGAGGTCCCAGCCAATCTCTGGGGAGGCATGCCTAGAAGGTGGCTGGCAAGAACATAAGTAGTCTGGGGCTTAAACAGTCAAGGTTTCTGTTCAAGGAAGAGCGACACTCAGCCTGGAGGACCATTGCCCTCCAAGGCAACATAGTTTACACCTGCCAAGAAGCTCAAGGAGGTCCCAGCAAACTCAAAACTAGGAGGCCTATCCACATAAAGAAATCTATGAAGCTAAAGAAGAAGATGAAGTTTAACTATGGGGTCAGTATGGAGAGTCTACTTTGGTCTGATGCAGGAGGAAGGCATTCAGCTATTAAAGGACTTGTGAGTACAGACCTGAGAGAAGAACCTAGGTGACTTTGCTGCTGCTAACCACTTGGTGCATTTTTGATTAGGTTTAGGCCTTGCCTGGGGCACTATCTATTGTGCCTCAGTGCTGTCTATTTCCCTGGGAACTGATTGAGGGAATTTTTCTAAGAAGTAGCCGCAGAGAGGAAGATGTCCTGTTATTATTGTTTAGCATTCTGGAGTACCCCACGGTTCCCCATCTTATTGAAATTTCTTAGAAATAAATACAAAAAAGCAACCCCTAGACTATTCTTTTTAGATCAGAGGAGTGAACACTGTTGTGTACTTGGCTGCCATTGCACTGGTGGGAAAGAGAATCTGGGACACAAACCAACAGCCCTTGCAGGTGTAGCGCTACGTATACATTTAATGAACACTGAAATACTGTATAAGGAAAAAAGTTCCAAACATCCAATTAGAATTCACTTTTCTGAAGGCAGATCAATTTTCTTTCAAAGTGTCTCTTATCCTAAGAACAAAAATGTAATATATTGAAGCTTACCAGTCCCTGGGTGTGGTGGTTGTAAAAATGTTTTCAGCCTTTTTCATCTTTACTTTCACCTGGTGATACTGCCAGTAACGTATTTCCTGTCCTAGGTTGACAATGTTCAAACACTGTATCTATGTAGAGTCTGTGGGGTGCATTTACTAAAGGCAAAAAAAAAATGCACTTTGCAGGTTTCATTTTGTATAGAATACCCAATGAGATGCAAGAAGTATTTAAAAACTGCATTTTTACTTGCCCATGATTGGATGATGGAAATTAGCAGAGTTTTACCACATTTACTAAGCTCTGGGCAACATGAGTGCAACTGCAACCTTTAGTAAATCAACCCCAATGCTGTCACACTAAGACAGATCTACAGAACACTTCTCCATCTTATAACATGGTGGTGTTTTGTAGTTCCCTGAAGTCACTTGGGCAGGGCTGATACGTTTCTTGGAATTTCTGTGTCGCAGGGGCACATGCTCACTGGATTTGTAGCAGGAACAACAGGTATGTTTTGCATCAAACAGATATAACAAAACACTTTCAATGGCATATTTAACCTCTTACTGTTCTCATACCAAGGGGGGAGGGCTTTAACATCACAAATATGCTTCTATATTTGCTGAGATGTCTACACAGAGTGTGCTCCCAGCACAGTGACTGGGCTGTCACAGAAAGCTCCTGGTCTCTGGTTATCTTCTGGAACCTTTGGGATGGGCTCCCCATCAAGGGGCCACTGTGACAGCCATGTAATCAGGAAGTCTGTCCCTCTTCCCAGCATAAAGACCAAGATAAAGGGCTGCCAGGATTTGGGCTGAAAGGGGTTATCAGACCACAAGGAAGCAAATAAGAGATGCTCATTGCTAGGGTCTACATATATTGTAATGAATCTGATAACAGAAACCTGATCTACCTACTTTTTAGCTAAATTTATATGCCTTTTAAATTATATACATTTTATAAGTTTTAGCTGAGTTTATATATAATGAAATGATATATTGAGTGGCTTTTGATCCACTACCTCTGGTAGAGCACCTCATTAAAGGACAATGAAACTGACAGTAGCAACATCTACCAGTGTAGCAACTATTCCCTGCCACATCAGTTGACATTAATGGGAACATACTTTAATACAGATGAAGCTAAGTTTAAGATGAAGTTAAACTGAGAAAAGAAGACTGAGGCTAGCCACAGGAGGGAAAACGTATTCTGATAACAGAAGTCAGAGAAACATTCACCTCTTTATGTGCATCACAGAGGAACACTGAGACTTGCCCCATGTTGACAACAGTGAATGTGCAGTGCGTGCATCCAACCCTGTTCTGCGTTATTGCTTCAGGAACTTTTTTGGCCCCTTGAAATACAAAAAAACCCTATTAAAGACAAAGCTCAAAATAAAGTTTACACACTTTTGATGAATCAGCTAGAGCCGTGAGCCAGCTTAAGGACTTGTATGTACAAGCACAGTCTGCTTTTTCCCAGTGTTCTTGGATGTTCGGGGCCAGTAAAAAATATTTAGCAGAACAGCACAATACACAGAAATGTGTTCGTGACTTTGTACAGCCGTAGCCAAAAGTTTTGAAAGTCTGCTGCTTCAGTGTTTTCGGATCCTTTTGTCAGAAGTTACTATAGTATACTGAAGTATAATCACAAGCGTTTAATAGGTGTCAAAAGCTTTTATTGACAATTACATTAAGTTTATGCAAAGAGTCAATATTTGCAGCATTGACCCTTCTTTTTCAAGACCTCTGCTATTTGCCCTGGCTTGCTGTCAATCAACTTCTGGGCCACATGCAGACTGATGGCAACCTATTCTTGCATAATCAATGCTTGGAGTTTGTCAGAATGTGTGGGATTTTTTTTTTTTTGTTCACCCACCTCTTGAGGATTGACCACAAGTTCTCAATGGGATTAAGGTCTGGGGAATTCCGTGGCAATGGACCCAAAATTTCAATGTTTTGTTCCCCAAGCAAATTAGTTATCGCTTTTGCCTTGTGGCAATGTGATCCATCATGCTGGAAAAGGCATTGTTCTTCACAAAACGGTTCTTGGATGGTTGGGAGAAGTTGCTCTCTGATTATGTTTTTGTACCATTCTTTATTCATGGCTGTGTTCTTAGGCAAAATTGTGAGTGACCCCACTCTCTTGACTGAGAAGCAACCCCACACATGAATGATCTCAGGATGCTTTACTGTTGGCATGAGACAGAACTAATGGTAGCACTCACCTTTTCTTCCCTGGACAAGGTTTTTTTTCCGGGTATTCCAAACAAGGGGAAAGAGGATTCATTGGAAAAAAATTATTTTTCCTCAGTCCTCAGCAGTCCAATCCCTGTACCTTTTGCAGAATATCAGCTTGTCCCGGATGTTTCTCCTGGAGAGAAGTGGCTTCTTTGCTGTTCTTCTTGACACCAGGCCATCCTCCAAAAGTCTTCTCACTGTGCATGCAGATGCACTCACACCTGCTTGCTGACATTCCTGAGCAAGCTCTGCACTGGTGGTGCCCCGATCCCGCAGCTAAATCAACTGTAGGAGACCATCCTGGCGCTTGCTGGACCTTCTGTGGTACTCCAAAGCCTTCTTCACAAATGCAGTGGAAATGGTTTTGTATGGGATTAAGTTCATTTTCATGGCAAAGAGGGACTTTGCAATTAATTATAATTCATCTGATCGCTCTTCATACCATTCTGGAGTATATGCAAATTGCCATCATAAAAACTAAGGCAACAGACTTTGATAATTATTATTTGTGTAATTGTCAGAACTTTTGGCCACGGCTGTAGTTTACAAAAAGTATTGTGGCTTAAGTGTGTTAGCTATTAGCATTTCCAGGTTCAGTGCTCTACTCTGCCAACATTCTGATCTGGCTCTGGAGTTATATGTATGAGATTCTCTTTTCTGATCTTTATCTATTGGACTAAGATAAGTCATTAGCGATCTAACAGATCCCAACATCTTCCTGAAAATAACCTTTCACTACCCAAGCATACTTTTGCCACATATGAAGGTAAGTTAAAAAGTAAATACATATAAAATACATTTAAGTATTCATAAATAAGTAATACACTCAAACACACAGCATAAACACATATAATTAATGTTTTAGATCATAGACAGATGCCCTGAACTTTGGTTGCAGAATTGTCTTGAATATGGATTTCATTGACCCCCTCAGTGGCTGAAAGCTCTCTAAACCCACAGGGAGCAAAGCAGCTCCCTTTTTCTTCCACCATGCTTTTCGGTTAGTATAAGGTTCTGGTTTTGGCATGTAGTATTTTGGACTCTTGAAATATGACATTGTAGTAATTTACCATTTTTTTTATTTAATCTAACCCGTTAACAGACCAATGTGCCAGTTGTGCTGTTTAGTTCTGTTTTGTTTTATTTGATTATGAGTCCTTGTTGTTGTAGATGATGTCATGAAAGTTCCTTTTGACTGTAGGTTTGTTTCTAATAAAGCCAATTGTTTTTTGTTTTTCAAATGAAGAGATTCCGCTTCACTTTCTGTTGTGGTATCAGGACAGCGAAAAAAAAAAAAAAGAGAGAGAAAGAATCCAAAAGGGATACGTTTTCAGTTTTAAGGGAGAAGTTTTATTAGCCGAGCAGAGAGGACCTCTGTCAGGTTTTTGTTGTTTTTTTTCCCTCTGTCAAAAGGAAGTTTATGCTTCCTGCTGTGTCACTAAGTCCAGAAATGGTGAAAAGTGGGCGAAGTGAGCAATAAAATATGACAGGGGTCTAGTTCTAGTTCTGTTATGAGTTTGAAAAAAATGTTTTAGCTTTATTTTTATTTTAATTACAGTAGTCTATGAATGATTGGATAAGGGTAAAGCTTTGTAAAAAATATTTGGTACGGCTTTTTAAAATATTCTTTTTTAGTTTGGAATAAAATATTATTTTTTAAGCAAAGCTGAAAATAATTAGAAGTGATGGTAAACCAACCATGTCTTTTATATTTGAATGTGTGATGAATAACATATCATCTAGGAGAGACAAGCTGTTTGTAAATAGGCCTACTTGGTCTGCCCAGTACACTCAATTTACAGTACACAAATTTGTGTTAATAAAGAAAAAAATAATAAACATTGCGGGTCATCAGATATGCCGGGGCCATAAATGGTACACTTTAACTTTTAATGTGAACAAGTTTAGTGATTTTTGTGCAATTTAACTTGAACTTGGCCATGTAAAGTCACTAGATGGCAGTATATAACCCTGCTTGATTTTCCTTTTTGGAATAAGACATAAATATCTTGATTCTTTTATTACATCTGTTTCAAATACATCAATACTATTTGCATTCTTAAATTAATTTAAAGTGTCAAGGGATTAAAGTATTTGTCCATCCAAAATAGCTATTTCTGTCTGTTGCAGATGCTGACGTGTAAGATCAGTTAACAGTTTCTTTTGTTCCTGTAATTGCAGTGGCAGCTCATTTTAAAACAATACACTGGTTATTATTAGGAGTTTAGTAACTCTTTAGGTGCAAACAGATTCAGCATTTTCCAACTGGTGCAACCAAATTGTTAAACTCAGTGCTCTCATAGAGGTGCAACCAAATTGCTACGTTTAGTGCTTTCCTAATGGTTCTGTGTATTAAGCCTGGAAAACACGGGCCGAATACCAGCCGATATTACCTGGTTTAACCGAAAGTGGCTGACGTTCGGCCAGCTTATCCGACAGTATGCCTGTCAAAGGGGCATGCTGGAAAATGAGCATCCAATCAGCATCCGATCAGCGCTGGCACCCATTGGCAGGCGTGTTCTGGCGGGGGGGGGGGGGGCAGTCCCCCTATCAGAAAACAATACCTTAGTGGGAAGATTCCTGTACTAACATTGGATAGTTAGTGCGGCATGCTACTCCCGAGCTCCTCAATTTCTTTCGTTCAGCCTGCTAGGTTTAACAAAACAAGCCAGATTGTTATTCTTTTGTGGCTTTGTCACAACTGACATCAACTGGGGCATGGTCCATCCCCCAGATGACGTTGGTTATGATGAAATGCGTAGGGAGGAGCCTGGTATGACGTCATCACGTTTTACCTGGAGGTTAGGCAATATTGCGATGTCTGCTGGAGTTTGGTATCTTTGAACAGCACTAATTGTTCTTTTCCTTTGTGAGTGTTATGTTAACTTTTTTTTTTTTTAGTAATCTGTGGATTTCACACTATGTGGAGCTTGTGATTTTCCTCTTTGGGTACTTACTTGCATGTACTATCCTGTTCGCTGATGGGAGCTGTGGTGTCTCTCTGATTCTTGATTCTTGTTTCCTCTCTGATTCTCTTATTCGCTGATTCTTGATTCTTCTTTTTCACTACTCTTCACAGGAGTTTTTGCATATTTGGGACATTTCACTCCTTACCAGTTCACTATTTTTTTGTATTGTTATGATTCATTTTGTCACAGTTTATTTAAATTATAGTGCAGCACATATTGTTACTATTCCGTCAAAGATTGCTAGGAGTTCTTTAACAACTTCCCACCCAAGCCAATTCTGGCATTTTTCTCCTACATGTAAAAATCATCATTTTTTGCTAAAACAATTACTCAGAACCCCAAAACATTATATGAGACCCTAGAGAATAAAATGTCATTGCAATTTTTTTTATGTCACACGGTATTTGAGCAGCAATTTTTAAAACGCAATTCTTTTGGAAAAAAATAAATTTTAATTTATTTGAATGCAAAAAACACAATATTTAACCCAATTTTGTTTGATGATGTTATGCTGAGTAATTAGATACCTATTGCATCATGCTTTAGAATTACAAACACCCGTGGAATGGCACAAAACTACGTAACTTAAAAAATCTCCATAGGCGACGCATTAAAAATCTTTACAGGTTACTAGTTTAGAGTTAAGGCCCGTACACACGTACCGATCGTCGGCATACAAACGTCGGTGGACGAAGGATCTGCCGATTGTACGCGTGTTAGTATGGTGCCTCCGACAGATGTCTGCGCACAATCCGCGGACAAAAGTCTTTCGTGCAAACATGAAAATATTTGTATGCCGACACCAGAACGGACGATTGTTCGCCTGTCAGTACACAATTCGGCCGACAGACCGCAGATTTGCAAGACTGGGCATGCTCAGAAAATAGAAAACACAGGGAAAGTTAACCATTACATGACATCACTTCTGCAGTCGGCGGACAAAATTCTTGTGCTGTCCTTGTGCTGTCTTTGCACTTTTCAGCAGACACCGACATCCCGGGGAGAAAAGAGGAACATTTGTAAGCCGACCATCGGTACGTGTGTACGGGGCTTTACAGAGGAAGTCTAATGCTAGAATTATTGCTTTTGCTGTAATGTTCGCAGTGATACCTCACATGTGTGGAGCGAACGAGTAGACGGAGGCGCTTAACATTTTATTTATTATTATTATTTTTGGTATTTTTTTAAAATATTTTTTCTACTTTGTCTTTTTTTTTATCACTTTTATTCCTATTACAAGAAATGTAAACATTCCTTGTAATAGGAATAAGGCATGATAGGTCCTCTTTATAGAGACATATGGGGGTTCATTTGCTAAAGCTGGAAAGGGCAAAATTTGTCATAATTCTGCAGAGAAGCCAATCAGCTTCTAACCTCAGCTTGTTTAAATAAGCTTTAGCAATAAAACCTGGAAGCTGATTGGTTTCTCTGCAGAATTGTGACTAATTTTGCCCTCTCTAACCTTAGTAAATAAACCCCATGGGGTCAATAAGACCCCGCACCCCTCTACCCTGGAAAGCATCAGACCTAAAAAAACATTGATCTCTGCTTTCCAGTGGAAAAATGGAAGTGCCATCTGGTCCATGGCCCGCTCTATGGTAATCCGGCGCCACCACCAGATCAGATCTCTGGGTCCCTGATCGCATGGGAGAGCCTGGAGAGGCACCATTGGGGCCAGGGGGAGTCCCCTCCCACTGGCTGTAAAAATAATCCAGCGGCTAATCAGCTGTTAGAATGGCTTTTACATGAAATCATCGTTTATAAACAAAGATATTTGGATGATGCCTGTAGCTGCAGGCATCATTCAGATATCACCATTTCAACCTATGAACATCCTACGATGGCCTTCCAGCAGGAAGTGGATTCGTTTATGGCTCTTTGCCTGCATAGTTCCAGGGTCAATGCCACTTGGCTGAGCCAGCTGCATGACACCAAATTATTTTTTTAGCTGTCTGTAAAGGGTTGCTTTCTGACCACCACAATAAGGAGGGAATTCCTCCCACAGACTGCCAATGCGAGGTACATTTAAGGTGGAGAAAGGCTGGACTAAAACATGTCCAACAAATGAACAAAACTCACAACATAGAAGCCTTTTTTGTTTCTCAAACCCCCTTTGAGGTAATATTATTCATATGTTTATGGGATATGATGATAGAATCTGTAGACATCTAAGGGAGCAATGTAGATGACTTCTGTAACCCAAAGTGCTGTTTGAACATTCCTAGTAAGGTGGTCTATGTTATCTGGCAGGTGAGAGAGAGCATGGCTTGGTGGCTTGTATCATTGATTACATCTAAACATGTTATTATCACAAGTGGGATCTGTGATATTTATTCTTCTGACACTACTTTAGATCATCATATTGAAGTGGTAAAACTCTTCCATGGACTATTGGTTTTTCCATTACATTGAGTGGGAATTACAATATGTATGACTGAGTTTGATAAATGATATATATTTCTGTACGTCTTGTTAATTTGTTGCCCATATTTTATGCAGCTATGAGAATTGAAATATTCATTATTGATTTTGATATATGATATGTATGTTTGCACATGTTTTATGCATATGTTATTTGATATACATTTTTAGATTCGTTTAGGGGCTGCTTTGATTATTAGATTAGTGTGTACAGCACACTGCTCTTTTACTTAGATATTTTTTATTATCTTTTAGATAATAAGTATACCTGCTTAGATTAGAGCTATTTGTGGGAATGAACGAATGCCTATACTGACTTCCAAAAATGAAGGATTTCTTTAGGGACCTCAATGGTCTTTTGAAATGCTGTCAGAATAATCACTTAACAGAACAGTACAGTCTACCACTATCCATCTTTGGGGTCCAATGACACCAGATGCAGTGGGACGTCGTTGGGCGACTATTCCAGCACAATCCCACTGCATGACAATGCAAAATGCCCTGTCTCCTGTGCAGCCCACACCACTGCATTGTGGTGGTGTACAGGCGCAGTGTAATGAAAATATTCCTGCATGCATTATTTTTTGTCCACACAGAGCAGCAGTGAACAGGTCCGTGTGACATTTCAATAAAGTTCATAAAAAAAAGATAAAGTGCAGCTGTACTTCACAGATGTGTGTCCTCTGTCATTCCCTTATTTTTCTGACAGGCCTTAAACCCACTTACAGGTTGCCCTGTCTTCTGGCTTGGGTCAGGACTGGTAACTGCGTCTCTGGCTGGGATGCCAGAGAAGGGTAGGACTGTCAACTAATAAGGCCTTTAGTTTTCATTTATGTAATCCTATCAGCGCCTTTGCTATTTCACTGCAGATGGGATAGGCTTACAGACAGACCTCTCTTTTGACAGTAATTTAATACTATAATAAAATAATCCTCAGTTTCCGCCCAAACTGTGCGACTATCTCCGCGCTTTAGGATGCACCAGCAACTGCTGGAAATCAAATAATACCCCTGAAGCTGCTACTTAAACAAATATGAATATTTGATAGCAATGTCAATAGAATAATAGTAGCGCTAAAAACACTATATAAGAGTTCTTAAAAATAGACAGTGGATGTCCACTAAAATAACAGTGTGATAGACAGCCTGATCCTCACAGTCTTTAGTTGACTAATGCCATAAGTCTATTGACGGGTTAGTATAAAGCAACAAACTCCCTTCCAGATCTCCAATAAATATGGAAGTCCAATATTAATAGCGGCGGTTATAGGGTAGAAACTGCAAAACCTCCGTGTAGTCTGGTCGGGTCACCACAAATCCACCACCAAGTGCAGGGGGGCAATAAGAAATGGCCACTCACCGGATAGATTTGCTCACCTACTCTCATAAGTGAGCACCACTCGCTTAATGATCACAAATCCACATGTCACCATAGGATAGGTAAAATCGAGTAAAAGGTGGTTTCCAATCCAGTAGAGTGTCCCTTTTTCTACCAATGTCTCCCAGATATGTGGAAAAAACAAATGTCTCCACTAGTGTAATACGTTCTCATAAGGCTTTATTGAAAAATAAAACAACACATATTGCACTCACTTTTAGTTGGATAAATAACAGCGTATCTCATAGAAGCAGTATCGGGACCCCTTCTCCTCATCCGATGTGGCTCCACGCCAGAAGGACGTCATATCGGCTTCCGCCGGAAGGTAAATAAACCTATTTTTTATATGTTATATGCTATTATATTGTATCGATATATACAGATGATGCATATTTATGATTATTATTCTGTGATACTCAATATCGCAGTGGTCTGCACTGTGGTTATATGATATATTTAGATCGGGCTATTCTGTTTAGTAATGAAATGATTACCAACACTGCCCGCTCGTGTATGAGTAACAGGTCACCCGATAAGACTAGAGTTTGCCTAGGAATTGGTCGGGCTGTTTAGATCCATGGACGGTGTTTTCACATTGCCAACTGTCCGCAGAGGTGATGGGTTAGCATTAACAGACGGGGGAAGAGTCTAGGGTTTATTTACCTTCCGGCGGAAGCCGATATGACGTCCTTCCGGTTGACCTGGTCGCTCTATTATTGGCTGCGACGCTATGTTGGCGGAGCATAAAGAGGAAGCGTGCGTCGTCCTGGCCGCGCCCCCAGTTGAAGTCAGGAAGTGACGAAACGCGTCGGGGCGTGGCCAGACGACGCACCCTATCGAGGTCTTGAGCAGCGAAGGACATCCGGAACTACCCGATCTGGCGTGGAGCCACATCGGATGAGGAGAAGGGGTCCCGATACTGCTTCTATGAGATACGCTGTTATTTATCCAACTAAAAGTGAGTGCAATATGTGTTTTTTTATTTTTCAATAAAGCCTTATGAGAACGTATTACACTAGTGGAGACATTTGTTTTTTCCACATATCTGGGAGACATTGGCAGAAAAAGGGACACTCTACTGGATTGGAAACCACCTTTTACTCGATTTTACCTATCCTATGGTGACATGTGGATTTGTGATCATTAAGCGAGTGGTGCTCACTTATGAGAGTAGGTGAGCAAATCTATCCGGTGAGTGGCCATTTCTTATTGCCCCCCTGCACTTGGTGGTGGATTTGTGGTGACCCGACCAGACTACACGGAGGTTTTGCAGTTTCTACCCTATAACCGCCGCTATTAATATTGGACTTCCATATTTATTGGAGATCTGGAAGGGAGTTTGTTGCTTTATACTAACCCGTCAATAGACTTATGGCATTAGTCAACTAAAGACTGTGAGGATCAGGCTGTCTATCACACTGTTATTTTAGTGGACATCCACTGTCTATTTTTAAGAACTCTTATATAGTGTTTTTAGCGCTACTATTATTCTATTGACAGTAATTTAATACTGATAGGCGGCACTGACTGGTGGCACTGATGGGCACTGACAGACGGCACTGATGAGCACTGACAGGTGGCACTGATGGGTGGCACTGTTGGGCACTGACGGGCGGCACTGATGGACACTGATGGGCAGCACAGATGAGCAGGCACTGACTGGCAAAACTATGGGCACGGATTGTGGGCACTGTGGGCACTGATGGTGGGCACTGTAGGCACTGATGGTGGGCACTGATGGGCCACTGGGTTTTTTATTTCTTACAAAAAAAGTTTTTCTTATTTTCTGTCAGTAAATTTTGAAAATAAGTAATTTTTCTTCTTCACTGATGTGCACTGATGAGGCGGCATTGATGGGCACTGATAGGCTGCACTGATGGGCACTGATGATGAGGCACTTATATGGGCACTGATGAGGTGGCACTTATGGGCACTGATGAGGTGGCACTGATGAGGAGGTACTAATATGCCGCACTGATGGGCATTGATAGGTGGCACTGATAGGCAGCACTGATGAGCACTGATAGGCGGCACTGATGGGCACTGAAAGGCAGCACTGATGGGCATTGAAAGGTGGCACTGATGGGCACTGATAGACGGCACTGATGGGCGGCACTGATGGGCACTGACGGGCGGCACTGTTGATTTCTTACAAGAAAAAAGACAGAAAATTTTGAAAAAAAAAGTTTTTCTTATTTTTTGTCAGTACATTTTAAAAAGCAGGCACTGATTGGCAAAACTGTGGGCACTGATGGTGGGCACCGATGGTGGGCACTGTTTTTGAGCTTTTCTGTAATCAGGTCACTGATTACCTTTTCTAGGTTTCCCTTTGAGGAGGAGCCACTGACTGGCTCCCCTCGCCACACACTCTGACAGTGTGAGGCAAGGAGAGACGATAAACGGCACTTCCTCATTTACATGTGACCGTCTGTGATTGGACACAGCCAATCACTTGGGTAAAGAGCCAAGTCATTGGGTCTTTACCAAAATCGGGGAACAATCGCCGCACTGTGCGCCCCCGCGGGCACGCGAGAGAGGCTGTTCTGGTTCGCCATCATATGATGGCATCCCAGAACAATAGCTGAACCGCTCCACCGTCATTTGACGGTGGGCGGGCGGGAAGTGGTTACATTAAACTATGACAATAAAACCTGGAAGCAGATTGGTTTCTTTGCAAAGCTGCACTCGATTTTTCACTCTCCCACTTTAGTAAATTGTTTAGTATCTTATATGGGGTTATTGAAGTTACTAGTTTTAGCAATCACTATTCCACAGTTTGTAAAATAGTTTTAGCTATATTTATCTCAGTTACAAAAAGGTTGTATATCTATATACAAAACTATAAGCACCACTGTATATTTCCATTTTCTGTATTGATATCATAAGGATCTCTTAAACACATGCAAAAAGGGACCAATTTGAGCAAATGTCAATTAACCTACCAGTAACAATAAAATCATCAGATTTGATCAGCTAGATAGCTATTTGCGTTCCACTCTGCATGTGAAGCAAACTATTGCATCAGAACACCACAGTGCTTCAGGAGTATGTGTGCAGCCTTGCATCGGCTAGCCTCACCTTTGAAAAAGGTAAGTCTCTATGTTATATAAAAAATGCTGGCACTCAATCCCTGTCCCAATATTCACTTTTAGACCATTCACACTCCAGGATAATCATGTACAAAGGTGTCCAACACTTCACCCACACTACACCTATCCACACTACATATCCTTTGAGCTGAATTCTTCTGAACAGGGGCACAGACAGCAAAACAAACATTACAGGGGTGTTAACTCTTCCCGATGCTATCCAAAAAATGTAATGTTACACTTAAAAAATGTACCTCTTCCAACTTAGACAGTAAAAGAAGTTGGGAAAACCCATTGTTGTTCTATGCAGGGGACAAACCTTGATCTCTCCTCAAATATCTTTGTTAACAATCAATATACGAAAATCACGTGCAAAAAAGGCACAACAAGAATTAAAATTGACAACGTTGTCACTTAAACACACCAGGGTCTCATTCACACCCACATTTAGACAAGATGTATTAACATGTAATCATTAATGCTATGGGTCAGAAGTGAGATCCTGGGAAAATACCCTGTAATTGCATTAGCCCCAGCACGGCCATACAAATCAGTGGGTAACATCCAGGTTCACTATGTCACCCATAATGGACACAGAAATAATTAGAACTTCAGATAAATAAATGGTTTCCTACTAGGCGTCCTCCGATGGTGTCAGAACAGGGGCAACAAAGAGTGTCTCCTATGTGGGCCGTGGTAGATCCACAGATACCGAAAGTGTTTGTTTAGTCACCCAATACTGACTGTTCAAATGCTCTAATATACGGAATCACCAAGTGCACCGAGTGGAGACAATGGTATTGATCAGAGCAGCAGGCTGGTGGTGGCCAGCAGGAATTGCAGCATGAAGTCTATATGCATTCTAGTAGTGTTAAATATCTACAGCCTGAATGGTGCCTGAGCATGCATAGATAATTGTGCGGAGCCAGTATTAAAATTACAAGCCCGTATCAACTACCATGTAGGTTACATGCACAGTCCTGTTAATGATTGTGATGAGTAGCCACGTGCAGTAAATCCCCATAGTCAAAAAGGCTGTCCTCACAGAGGGTACTCAGAGTCACCAATACAGCTGGATGCCTTGGTCAAGGGCTTGTCAGGGCTTACTTAAGAAATAGACTTCCAACAGATGTCTCTGCCGGTCAGGGTACACTGTTGATCAATAGGCATTACTCCAAGGCTGGCATGACGCTGCTCTGATGGTTAGAATGGTCACCTCACAGTGCAGTACCAAAAATCAGATAGACAGTTAGGTAGCAAGGGATGATCATCCTGGTGCAGATGAGACTGCGGGTATGGGGGGGGGGGGGTGTCATACTGACGCCTTTTGCCTACCTAGCATGTGAACTACAAATTCAACTTAATGTAAAACTATAGGCAAAACTTTTTTTTTTATTTTGGATAGTGTAAGGGAGGGTTTTAACCCCTGTCAGATTTGTTTTCACCATCTGTGTCCTATTGCTGTGATTTTCCTTCACTTCCTGTCCCATAGTCAAACAGGAAGTGAAGGGAAATCCCTACAAATTTAGAGAATTCCTTGGGGCCCCCCAGATCACCAGAACCCATTGGAAGATTTCCCTTCTATTACTTTTTCAGGGAACAACCTAAAATTTGGGATTTTTTTACCCTTTCGCTTTCAATGATAATGGTAAACAGGATAAATAAAGAAGGTGAATCTCCCTAATGGGGGCACAGACAGCAAACAAAACGGACAGGTGTTCTTATCCCTCTCCACTCTAAGCAGAGCTAAAAAGAAAACAGTTTTGCCTATAGTTACAGTATACATTAGTAACAAACCTACATGACCTGTCTGCCTATAATCACCATCCCAGCTAGAATTCCTGCAGCCTCTCCAAACCTTTCTCTGTGGGACCGCAGTATGCACAACGCTACTCGCACAAGTCAAAATGCTACCAGTGATGTACAGGCATACCCCACTTTTAAGTACACAATGGGACCAGAGCATGTATGTAAAATGAAATTGTACTTAAAGTGAAGCAATACCTTTTTTCACTTCTCAATGCATGTAAATACACTAACTGTATGGGAAATCTTGGTCAGCTTGACATGGCACTGCTCCCAAACCATAAGTGACAAGGACACCAAACTTGGGAATCACATTAAGGGGATCCAGGACTATGACATGGTAGATTACCTAGAAAGCTGGCCTACGAAAAAAATTGGATATGTTGTAGTCCTGGGCCCGTTCTTGGTGCTCCCTAAGTTTGGCATCCCTGTCACTTATGGTTCAGGAGCAGTGCCATGCCAAGCTGACCGAGATTTCCCATAGACGCCAATGTGAAAACCCTGGAGAAGTGCCGTGTCTGTACTCGTGAGTGTACTTAAAGTGAGTGTTCTTAAAGTGGGGTATGCCTGTATACTACTTGTAATTTATGTTTAGTGGCTCTTCAAAGCAGGATTAAACCCAGAAGCAAACATTTATTATATTGCAATTTACTAATTCTTAGGTGTGTTGGCTGCATTAGTTTCCTCTTTTAAGAATTCTTTCTTTCATTTTCATCTGGTGATTCAGCCAGTAAGTTTGTTGTTTTTTAACAGAGAAAATGTCTTGCAGTTACAGGGTTGAGACCATTAACAATGGCAGGGGTGCTTAAAATGATCAGCATATATTTATTTATGTAAAACCTTTATCCCAAAAGGAAAAAACTGTTTGGCACAACTGTAGTTCAGCTTCAAATTGTAAATGTGTTCAAATCTGCTAGTCCATCTAACACTCCCCTCCCCACCTGGCTGACAATGCTGCTGTCCAAATCTGCCCCCTGTGCTTCCTTACCCAAAGTGGTGTCTGCATAATTCAAGAGGTGTGTTAGCGGCCAGATCGTCAGGGTAAAATAGAGGGAAAAAAGCCTAAAAAAAAGAAAACTAATACAGCCATCATATCAAATAGTTGGTAAGATGCAAAATATTAAATTTTTGGTTTGGGATTTAAAAACCAACACGTTCTGTCACCGGCTGTGTCCATCAGACACAGAAGATGGCTGATCAGTGAAACGGCCCAGTCCCAGTACTATGTGATTGCTGTGACCAATCATAGCAGATCACAAGACAATTGTAAACAATTGATGACTTCCTTTCATGCCATCCAGTGTGTACAATTATGCTGCTAGCTGTGATTGGTCACTGTAATAACATGGTATAGACAGAGCCAATCACAACCTATCTGTACCATGTGATTAGATGTGACAAATCACAGCTAATCACAACAAAACATACTGAATTAATTTGTTTCATTCAGTAAAAATGGTTGCTTATACTCGGGGGTCAAGTCCTGGGAAATAAAGTGTGGGAACTCACCCAAGATTACCATCCCCAACCTCAAAAATAAAAAAAAGTGTGTGTTTGTGTATATTTACCTCTCTGTCTCTCTCATGTCTCTCCTCTCTGTCTCTCTCTCTCTCTCTCTCTCTCTCTCTCTCTCTCTCTCTCATGTCTCTCCTCTCTGTCTCTCTCTCTCTCTCATGTCTCTCCTTCCCTTCTCTGTCTCTCTCTCGTGTGTCTCTCTTTCTCATGCGTCTCTCTCTCTCATGCATCTCTCTCATGCGTCTCTCTCTCTCTCGTGTCTCTCTCTCTCTCACGTCTCTCTCTCTCGTGTCTCTATCTCTCGTGTCTCTCTCTCTCTCGTATGTATCTCTCTCTCTCTCAGAGATTGTGATGGTAAGTGGAGTCTGGCTGTGAGGTCCCCGCTCGTCCGGAATACATTGATTAATCAGGGATAATCCTCACTGTTCTGTTATTGTAGGTTTTTACCTACATTGTGCTTCCGGGACACATGTTTACCCGTGCCTCCTGAAGGAGGAGTTACGCATATTTAGAATCCCGCTGGTTCGTCCGGTCTCCACCCCTACTGATGAAGATGTGACGCGAAAGCGTATGACGCCACGCGTATAGGGGCGGAGACTCCAAAAGACAAGCGGCGGCCGAATAGCACGGCTCCTCACGGCTCCATATAGCCTCTGTGTACACTGCCTGCGTTGGCTCGCCCAAGCCTCATTGTGCTATTGGATGTAAGTGCAATATATTTATTTTAATAAAGGGTCATCATACAGTGAGCACTTAGATCTTGTGCTTTTTCTTTATATATCCTCTGGTAAACCGAGCCCCTGAGACTAGCAGTTTTACAAGTGGCATCTATCTACCTGGATATACCTGGATTTACCTGATTGGAGGACATATCGCTATTCTATGTCTTTATTGAGGTGAGAGGCCATCTAGTGGCTAATTGGTGGTGGTGTATGAGCACATTCCCTTAGACACCTATCAAGCACCTTATATTACCAATCTATACTTGGCACATTTTTGGATTGGACTGTATTATATTAGCACCTTTATTATGGACTGCACTTTATTCACACTTTTATATGCACTTTGAAGATATTTGTTGTATTATTTCCAGCACATTGTCACTTTATTGAATATTGATTGGAAATTGGCAAATGTCGTGCACATTCACAAGAAAGGTAGTAGGGAGGAATCGAGCAACTATAGACCAGTGAGTCTGACATCAATAGTAGGCAAATTAATGGAAACCCTATTAAAGGATAGGATTGTGGAACATCTTAAACCCCATGGATTGCAAGATGAAAAACAACATGGGTTTACTTCAGGGAGATCAGGTCAAACAAATCTTATAGATTTTTTTGACTGGGTGACTAAAATAATAGACGGTGGAGGTGCAGTAGACATTGCATATCTAGATTTTAGTAAGGCTTTTGACACTGTCCCACATAGAAGACTTATCAATAAACTGCAGTCATTGAGCATGGACTCCCATATTGTTGAGTGGATTAGGCAGTGGCTGAGTGACAGACAACAGAGGGTTGTAGTCAATGGAGAACATTCAGAACAAGGTCATGTTACCAGTGGGGTACCTCAGGGATCTGTACTGGGACCAATTTTGTTTAATATCTTCATAAGTGATATTGCAAAAGGCCTCAACGGTAAGGTTTGTCTTTTTGCTGATGACACAAAGATATGTAACAGGGTTGATGTTCCTGGAGGGAAACGCCAAATGGAAAAGGATTTAGGAAAACTAGAAGAATGGTCAGAACTCTGGCAACTGAAATTTAATGTGGATAAGTGCAAGATAATGCACCTGGGGCGTAAAAACCCAAGGGCAGTATATAGAATATTTGACACAGTCCTGACCTCAGTATTTGAGGAAAGGGATTTAGGAGTAATTATTTCAGAAGACTTAAAGGTGGGAAGACAATGTAATAGAGCAGCACGAAATGCCAGCAGAATGCTTGGATGTATAGGGAGAGGTATAAGCAGTAGAAAGAGAGAAGTGCTTATGCCGCTGTACAGAACACTGGTGAGACCTCACTTGGAGTATTGTGCGCAGTACTGGAGGCCATATCTCCAGAAGGATATAGATACTCTAGAGAGAGTTCAGAGAAGAGCTACTAAACTAGTACATGGATTGCAGGAAAAAACTTACCAGGAAAGGTTAAAGGACCTTAACATGTATAGCTTGGAAGAAAAAAGAGACAGAGGGGATATGATAGAAACTTTTAAATACATAAAGGGAATCAACTCGGTAAAGGAGGAGAGCATATTTAAAAGAAGAAAAACTACCACAAGAGGACACAGTTTTAAATTAGAGGGGCAAAGGTTTAAAAGTAATATGAGGAAGTATTACTTTACTGAGAGAGTAGTGGATGCATGGAATAACCTTCCTGCAGAAGTGGTAGCTGCAAATACAGTGAAGGAGTTTAAGCATGCATGGGATAGGCATAAGGCTATCCTTCATATAAGATATGGCCAGGGACTATTCATAGGATTCAGATATATTGGGCAGACTAGATGGGCCAAATGGTTCTTATCTGCCGACATATTCTATGTTTCTATGTTTATATAGCGCTGTATCTTTATATATATAGTACATGAGGATTGATCGATTTTCAGATATATACCATAGTTTGTGGACTCTATAACTTTCCTACATACCAAATAATATACAGTGATTTGGGTTATTTTCACCAAAAAAGTAGCAGAATATATTTTAGCCTAAATTTATTAAAAAAAATATTATTTATTTGCAAAATTTTATAACAGAACCAAACAAAAATACTTAAAAATTTTTGGTGTTTTTTCATTTTTTATTTTTAGCAAAAAATAAAAAACACAGTGGTGATTAAACACCACCAAAAAAAAGGTCTCTTTGTGTGAAAAAAAAGATAAAAGTTTCATATGAGTACAGTGTTGCATGACCACGCAATTGTCATTTTATGATGTGACAGCTCCGAAAGCTAAAAATTGGCCTGGGCAGGAAGGGAATAAAAGAATGCGGTATTGAAATGGTTAATAATGACATGACTCATGTAGGCCTGAGAGGGTGGAGTGACACTGAACATCAAAACCAAACACATTAAACATCATAAATAATACAATATGACTCACATTATTATTTTGTTTTTTCTTTTTCTGAGATTTTATTTGGATTTTTTCAAATAAAGAATATACAAATAATGAATTCAATTAAATAATACAGCAAGGATACAATTTCCAATAGACTATACAAATATCTTTTAATACAGAAAAAAAAAAACTGAGAGTCAAATCCATAAAAACCTTTTCAATATTTGCAAGTATAATAATAAACAATATTATGGAAATCTAATAGATATGATTTTTTGTCATTATTTTTTGCCTGAGTCATATGGCCACAGCTTTTAATAAATAACAATTTAGACAGCAGTTCTTCAATGCATACAAGTATTCAAATACAACCAACAAAGCCAGGTCCTTGACAGTGCCTCCAATGTCATGTACCTTTGGAAACCCGTACCAGTCACCAGTTAGTCACAACCAGCTAGGTGGGAACACACAAGTCATTTTACACCATTATTAACCTGGAATAAACCTTAATAAGGGATTCATTCATGAACACCACATAATCATACATATTTGTAACCATTAGGGTTAAACCAGCCATTCAAACATTACCAATGGTTTTACGTTTTTGGCACCATTAAGGACTCACTGATGCTGTGACAAAAGTACGACATGCCCCACAAGTCCCCCATTCTCTTCCCATACCTCAATTCCCCAAACTTATGCATTTCTTATTATATCTATATACACACCTACCAAGAGGGTGCATGGGTGGGTCAAAATGCTCACCACCAGCTATGACAACCTCCTCCCTGCTTCTTATGTCATACCCTAAACCATTCCCCACCCATTCATAAACCTTCTCCTGCCTTCCATCCCACCCTGTCATGTGCCCTTTCCTAAATATGCTCAGGGCAGCCCTGCTGGTAGCTTGGTTGGGTCTTCTCTAAAAGTAGCTCTAGTATGTGTATGTATGCAATGAAGTAGGGACCTTGTAAGCTACTTGAGTGCAGGGACTGATGTGTATGTATCATATGTAAAATGCTGCATAAAACTGTCGGCACCATATGTAATAAATAAACTAATTAAAATATTTTTAAGCTGCCATTGTTCACCATTCCTTTTGAAAATTTTAGTTGCCTGGCTGTCATGTTGATTTCTAGTCACTACCTGACCCAAAACAAATATGTAGTTCAGGAACTCCAATATTACATCATCTTCACTTGCTGTGGGTGACAAATAACTTTTTCAAAAGCTAAAATCTACATATTTCACTACAGGTTTCTTTTTAAATATGAAAAATTGCTGTACATTAGCTGACCACAAGATGGCACTGCATAGCAACTCTGTCACTACAATGACACTTCTTTACAAAGCAGACACAAAATATATACATTTTTCTAAATTTGAGCCCTCTATCCTTACTGTTTATACATTGTACATGCTTTCATAGGTTTAAACTTGCAAAATTAAATTACTGTAAATCCGATCATATTAACTGTTACCAATATACAGATATTGGGGCTCATTATTAATGATTTCATTGTCCTTACAGCAGCCGGTGATCTCCTGTTCATGAGATCTAATGAGAAGCTAAAGGTCAGTGTATATTCTATTAGCTGATACAATTTATCCAGTCTTGGCCTTATTTAGTTAAAGCCAAGGCACGCAAAGTCACGGACGTAATTAACAAAAAGATGGCTATTATGAAAACGTCCTTGTCTTCCCTTCCACCTATTAGTGCTTTCTGTTTAGAATCATTTCTGGTTTGCTCTGTACCATTACCAAGTAGTAGCAGATAGGAGCTGATCAGAGTCAAAGACAAAAGATACATGCTGTTTTAAGTGAGACTCCGTAAAACCTATGGCATGATCAGGGCCGCATTGAGAGCATTATGGGCCTGGTGCTGGGGATTTTAATGGGCCCTTTTATGAAAATAAATAAAATGAAAATGCAACATTTTTTTGTTAAAACAAATTTAAAGAGGTTGAAAGAGAGAGGGGGGGGGGTGAAAGAGAGAAGGGGGGAGCTGAAAGAGAGGGAATGAGAGAGAGGGGTGTGAGAAAGGGTGAAAGTGAGAGGAGAGAGAGGGGATGAGAGAAAGAAAGAGAGAAGGGGAGTGAAAGATAGAGGGGGGGGTGAAAAAGGGGGAAAGAGAGGGTGAGAGAGAGAGAGGTTGGTGGGAGAGAGGGGGTGAAGGGGGAGAGAAAGAAAGAAACGGGGTAAAGGGGGTGAGAGAGAGAGGGGTGAAAAAGAGAGAGAATGAGAGAGCAAGAGGGAGTGAGAGGAAGAGAGTAGTGAGAGAGAGAGAGTGGTAGGAGAGAGGGGGTGAGAGAGAAAGAAAGGGGGGTGAAGGAGGTAAGAGAGAAAGAAGGAGCAAAAAAGAGAGGGGGGGCTGAAAGAGAGAGAAGGTGAGCCTGTGGGGGGCACAGTATATTACATTACATGGGTGGCATAGCAGAGTATGTTACATCGGGGGGGGGGGGGGAGAACATGACATTACATGGTGGGCACAGCACAGCACATTACATTGTGGGCACATCACATGGTGGGCAAAACATAGCACATTAAATGGCAGGCACAGCACATTCCATGGTTGGCACTGCACAATACAGAACATTACATGGAGGGCAAAGCACATTATATGGTGGGCACAGCACATGATGTGTTTGGCACTGCACAACACAGCACATTACATGGTGGGCACAGCACAGCACATACACATGGTGGGCACAACACCTTATATGGTGGGCACAGCACATGACATGGGGGGCACAGCTGAGCACATTACATGATGGGCACTGCATGTTACAAGTGGGCACTGCACAGCACATTATATGGTGGGCACAGCACAATATATAGTGGGTACTGCACATGACATGGTGGGCACTGCACATGACATAGTGAGCACTGCACGACACCACATTATATTGTGGGTACAGCACATTACATGGTGGGCACTGCATGGCACAGCACATGATATGGTAGGTACTCCACATGACATGGTGGGCACTGCATGTCACAGCACTATACATGGTGCACACGGCACATTACATGGTGGGCACAGCACATTACATAATGGGCATAGCACATTTCATGGTGGGTACAGCGCATTACATGGTAGGCACAACACAGCACATGACATGGTGGGTACTGAACAGCAATTCACACAGTGAGCACTGCACCTGGCATGGTAGTAGCTGCATGGCACAGCACATGACATGGTGGGCACTGCATGGTACAGCACATTATATGGTGGGCACTGCCAGTCATAGCACATTACATGGTGGGCAATGCACATGGCATGGTGGGCACAGCACATTAAATGGTGGGCACTGAAAATTACCAAGTGGGCACTGCATAGCACAGCATATTACTGGTGGGCACTGCATGGCATAGCACATTACATGGTGGGCAATGCACATGACATGGTGGGCACTGCACAGCAAATTACATGGTGGGAACTGCACATGATATGGTGGGCACTGCTGCACAGCACAGTACATTACATGGTGGGCACAACACATTACAGGCTTGGCATGGCACATGATATGGTGGGCACAGCACATGACATTGTGGGCACTGCACAGTACATGACATGCTGGGCACTACCAATGACATTGTGGGCACTGCACGGCACAGCAAATTACATGGTGGGCACTGCATGGCACAGTACATGACATGGTGGGCACTGCACAATACATGGTAGGCACTGCATGGCGCAGCCTATGACATTGTGGGCAGTGCACATAACATGGTTGGCACTGCATGGCATGACATATGACATGGTGGGCACTGCACATGACATGGTGGGCACTGCATGGCACAGCACATGACATGGTGGGCACTGCATGGCACAGCACATTACACTGTGGGCACAAGAGAGCATATTACATGGGTGGAGCAGCAGTCTGTCCCCCAGCACAATAATTACACCCCTCAGCAACATGGAATATTTCCTACCCCCCCCCCCCGGCTCCTGCTGGTTAGGATGACATCAGCTCCCCTCCTCCGGATGAGCTGTCTGCAGCTCCCGGACACTGAGGATCTGTGTGAGTGTAACAGATACTGTGATGGGAGCCAAGCTGCGGAAAACAGGACTCATGGCAGTGGCTGAGACTTTTTCTCCTCCATGTGTACAGTGCACAATGGGCTCCTCCTCCTTCAAGACGGCACACAAAGATATTGATAAGCCACTGGCATGGGCCTATATTGAGGGAAGGGCCTGGAGCTGCAGCTCCAATAGCCCCTATGTTAATCCGGCTCTGGGTATGATCATAGTTCAATGCTCTAAGTCATGCTGATATTGTGATATAATTATCAGTTGAAAAACTGAAGTTTTGGTCAGCTTCCGCTCATTTCCATTCCAGCTCTCCCTTTGAAAATGCTAATTGCCTAGCTGTTATGTTGACTCAATGGCATCAGTCAGTGTCGGAACTACCAGGGTTGCAAAGTTTGCACTTGCGACCGGGTCCTGGTGTTCCACCACTGTGGGATGGGGGTCCTGGGCCCCTTCCTCCAGCATAACCCAGCTAAGGCACTGTCTGTAAACTGCTGGAGCCTAGTGCCGGAACAAGTTCAGGCACTGAGTTCTGGTTACTTTCCTAATGGGGCGTGCCAGCATGGACACCCAGGACACATGCGCCGTATCTCTTGCGGGGTGTCCGGGGTTCCACTCGTGGCAATCGCCCCTTCTGTAGCAGCCAGCATGTCTCAAGCTGACTGCCTGCACAGTACAGACCTGGCTGAAGCCAGCTCCTCCTCCTTGGCTCTGATATTCTCCTCTACACAGACAGGAGGAGACGGGGAGAAGGAACATTGAACTGGAAGAGCCGCGCTGCTGACCTGAGATATGATGATGTATACAGAGGAGGATACAGTAAATGTGAAGAAGGGGGGGGGCAGGTGGTGGTAAGAGAATATGTGCTATGTGCTGTGGGTTCTATGGGAGGGTAGACGGCTTGTGGGGGGGCAGATTTCAATTCCCCCTGAGAGGAAACGTGTTGGATTGGAGCTAGCAAAGTGACGTCATCTAGCACGGACCGCACTGCAGGCGGACGTGCAAGATTTTATCCCATATCACTCTAATTCATTGTCCTTGATGTAAGTGCAATTTTTATTTAATAAAGCAGATTTATGCATTAATGCACTATGAGCGTCTTCCATTTTCTTTCTCTGTCAATTTTCACATATAGAGCACAGCGGTGACACACTTTCCATTGTGGATTATTTTAGCTGCACTACAAACAGTTTGTTGTATTTGCATGTGGGAAAGTTGGAGCATCATCTTTTCAAGAAATACATTAAATTGTGGAGCACTGGACTATTTATGAACTTTTTACACCATTTATTATTTGTCATTTTTGTGAACAGATCATGGCTACTTTTTACCACAAAAACTATTTTTGATGTAATTCACTTGTTACACCATTCTAGGCAACACGATTTTCACTTACCCAGTGACACTTTGCCATCTTAACATTCACTATTGTTTTATTTTGCTTATTGCACATTTATTGCATCTGTTACCTAATCACTTTTAAGATAATAGTTTTCACTCTTTAGTCAAAAGCAGCGCATCTTATTTATTTTACAAAGTTCCACTGTAGACTTGCTTATTAAAGTCTGATTCATATGATGTGTTGAGGTTTTTTATTGTATTAATCGGTGCCAGACTCAAAGCAGAAAATAACTGTCATTTAAACATAGCAGAGCACATTAGTCTTTGCCAAGCCTGCTTTATAAATAATTATTAGTCTGGAGCCACTGCTGTACTTTTGTTGAGGCCAAGAAACAATATGCATTTATTGTGACAAACTCACTCAGGACAGAGACCTTGGGAGGGGACTGCAGGCTAGCCTCTTGCCTACTGACTATGGGCCCTGGCAATAAAGGGAACACTGCTCTTTGTAAGGTATATGCTGGGGGGACCCTTGGAGTAATGTTACTTTGGATTCAGGTCCATGTCTCCCCAAGACACACAGACTCTGAGACTCTAGGCCTGGGATCCATGTTAAAGGCCTAGATGGCATATTACGAATAAATGACTGCTCCACACAGTCAGAATCATAGCAGATGGTAATCTCATCAACAGCCCTGCTCAGCAGCAGGTCTGGGCCTGGAACATTTGCCTGGGACTATCAGGAAATACCATCAGACAGCTCTGAAATCCTGGCTGAAGTTTCAGCAATGGGGCCGAATAACAGTGTGCTTTGCCCATCTCCACCCGCAGCTTTGGATGCCGAGGTCTTATGGCAGATGCAGCAAGTGTTGACTGACCTTGACAATCCTGTTTTTGCACAAGATGATCTTGCATGGAGAAATACATCTGTCCAGCAGCTGGATAAAAGTACAGGAGGATGTTATGGATGATAAGTTACCTGCCAAAGTGTCGTCACTGGGCCCAAGGGTCACCAGCCCGTGCCCTGGACTTCCAGCAATTCAAGAGACTGGGGATTTAATAGACTTTTCTGCTGAGGAAGAACAACCTGGTGAGCCACCAGCAGAAGAGCTGGCATCAGGGTCAAACATCACTCAGCTCTGCCCAACACCAACAGCAGCTTCAGCCTTCCTAAGAGAAGAGGCAGCCGGCCTTTCTCCTACACCACTGACAGGGACATGGAATTTCCTGCCAGCAGCATCTGTGGAGTTTTAAGAAACTTCTCCAGCTGAAGCGATAACAACTGGACAGCGGGTCCAAGACCTCTGCCCCACACCTGTGGCAGTTCTGGAGGACCAGGGTGAGAAAATGGCGGTCACTCCCCAGCAGCAGATCATGATCCAGGGAAAGAAGGGACAGGAGGGGTTCATCCTCCCTCCCCAATAGCAGGAACTCAGGAGCAAAGGAAGTCATCCTCGCTCCGCAGCTGGAGTCTGGGAGTCTGGGAGATGGAACAACCAGCCCATCGCCCTAGCAAGAGATCCACAGTCTGGGAGTGGTGGAAGCCGGCCTCCCTCCCCAACAGTTAGCCAGACCAGATTAAGTGGCATCGCCAGCAGAAGTGCTGGCAACAGGGCAGAGTGCTACCAACCTTTGCCCAGCACCGGTGATAACTGCTGAGTTCCAGGGAGCCAGGGCAGTCGGACCCTCTTCTCAGTGACAAGCTAATGTAGTGAAGCTTATACACCCAGCTAAAGCTCTGGCATTGACCTTTGTCCCACACAACGATGACAACTATTCCCTACAGCCAAGAATGGAGATAATGTAGACTGACTATGTGAGTTTACTCTGCCCGACTAATGCATGTCCAGACTCTGGGACTCTAGGCCTGGGATCCATGTTAAAGGCCTAGATGGCACATTGCCAAAAAAGGACTGCTCCACACAGTCAGACCCATAGCAGATTGGTAATCCCATCAACTCAAGCCACCTGTCTTTTACCCATTGTTAATTGTGCTAATTAACACACCTATTGTCTTCTACCAAACTATTGGGAGATGTGTTTACACTCATAATAATGTGTATTGTAACTGCCCTGGAATGAGATCCCTGATTGTCCAGGTGGTTAATTGTTAATGGTGTCATCTATTAGTTGCCTGCTAGCATTCTGTGTACTCAACCCAGGCTGGTTTAAGTGCTGAGATTATTAACATAGTAATTATATTACTGTCAGCTAGTAGTTGCTAGAGAGGGATTAGTCATGAGTCAGCTGTACCTCGTTATCTAAACCATTGTGTGATATTTCGGATAAATATTTGGGTGGTCACTGATATACTTCTCAAGTGTATAAAAACCTGTATTCTTGTTCAATAAACAGTTTCAGATTTGCAGCTAAAATGACTTCTGCCTAGTTCTTGGTTGCAATATGTGGCTATAATATCTGATATCTATGTTCAAGACTGGAGGAAGCAGTATAATGACGGAAGCACTCAAGCGGAGTACGGGTCGGTTCAATCCCATTGATTACTGGGAACTACTGGGATAACAACCCACAGCATATCACATCAGCCCACAAATACAGCCTGTCCAGGAAACAGAATGTAGTGCAAGCCTGGCAGTCATCCATTCACTATTCACCGAGTGCCTTTGAATGGACAGTTTTCTTCCAAAAAATCTTTTTTATATATAAAGAGAAAGTATAGTGTATCTTCAGTAAGCACTTTTTTTTTTCTTAGTTACGATAGCAGGTCTTATCTTATTATTTTTATACGACTTTGTACAATATTTTCAAAAATAGAAAGTCACTAGCTCTCCAAAGGCATTTCTTTTTCTCTAATTTATTGTGTAGCACCCTTTAGTTTATGCTAGAAGTAGCGTAAGTTATGGTTAGTGTAGGTAAATTTAGTTTGCTCAGGGTTAAGCCTAAGCTGTAAATTTGGGTTAAGGTTCAGTGAGTCAGGGCTAGATGACTCATCCTGACAGCTCCTCTGGTGCCTCCCCCGGTTTCTGGGACATTGGAGAATGTTCTAGAGATAGAGGGCTGGAGGTTGGGAGGAGCTGTCTTTAATATTTATGGAATATTTATGCAGTCTCAGCTAATCCCCAGGGCCTGGCACGAAGGGGTCTGAGACAACTCCATAAATAAACATGGGCCATGCCAGCAGAGGCAGTCGGGTAAAGATGGTGACACACTGTTGAGGAGGCTGTCAGTGGCCCTCAGGGGTGGGGGTTGACCTTTGGGCAGGAGCTTGGGTGCTGGAAGGATCCTGCCATAACACACTGAGGAAGCCTTTCCTGGAGGCACGGAGCAAGAGAGGACAGCATGAGAAGATCAGCACTGCTGGGGACTAACAAGGGGGGGGGACTGCCACATGTAGCCACATGAAGCTTAAATCTTCATCCTTCCCTGGGAGATCTTCTGTAAGTCAGCCGGGTGGGCTAGTGAGAGTCAGTTGGGAGGACTGGTGTGAAGAAGTTAGCCTGGAGGGCTAGTGAAAGGGGCAGCTGCAGCCAGGAGGACTTGCAGTGCCTGAAGAGGTTGTGCTGGGATCAGTAGCCACAGAGGATACGTACAGGCTGTTCACTGTAATTTTTGCTACACCACAAGGGGCAAGGAGTTCCTGCCTAAAAGGGCTATTGCTGAAAAAATCTGACTGATGCCTGTCAGATCAACTAACAATGGATCAGCAGGCAAGAGTGTGTGCAGGAGGAGAGTGAAGGAGACTGTATAAAGACTGTATATAGAAAGATGTCCCTGAGGTTGTTGCCAAAGTTTGCTGCTGAAGTCAAGTTGGCATCCCAGAACCTCCCATCCCTATCCAAGTTATTAACCCTCAATAAATAACAAAAACTCAAACTCTGGAGTGCCTGTGAATTCAGTGTGCATAGCTGTGCAGGAGTGGGCGATCCAGTTTATCTGTGGCTTCTTAGGGGGTGCGCTACAACTGTAAAAAAATTTTTGTCACATACTACAAGCCAATGTTTTGGCGCCACTCCTCAGGATCCCTTTCCCAAAAGAACATAGTGACACAATTCAGATTTATAACAATTCGTAAACACCTTGTGCTAGTCAATGGTAACGCAGCGCACACCCCCGAAATATCATAGGGATATCATTCTTCCTCCCAATGGCATACTGGCGGCACAGTGGCTAAGTGGTTAGCACTTCTGCCTGGTAGTCTTAGAGTCGTTGGTTCAAATCCCAACTATGAGACCACCTGCCTGGCATTTGCATGTTCTCCTTGTGCCTGTGTAGGTTTCCTCCTACACTTCAAAGACATACTGGTAGGTAAATTGGCTCTAGTATGTGTAAGTATGAATCTGAGTCAGGGAACTTAAATTGTAAGCTCCCTGAGGTCAGGGACTGATGTGAATGTACACATTAACCTGGAAGCTCACATATTGGAAAATACAGGCCCATCTGAACTTAAAGAGGTCCTTGAGAAATCTATTGTGAAAAGGCATTTTTGCTGCTGTAAATTGTTGGCACTGTATAAGTAGCTATGATAAATATGTCAATGGTGAAAGTCAATTGTGGTATTCAAAATGAAAGCAGATAGAAAACTCCTGTGTCTAACATGATAGCCTGCAAGTGAGGTGTGAGTTCTTTACCCATTGAACAATATAACAGCGCACACATACACAAAAAAAAGTTGCTTTCAAATCTTGCAAGGCTACTTAAAAACACCTGCTCTTATTAAGTAAATATAGGAAATTAGTCACACCATATGGCCATATTGTGCTTAAGCCTACCACTACGTCAAAGTACCCCATTTTCAGTGGGTCCTACACTATTCAAATAAAAGATAAATCCCACTTCTCAGAACCTTAGGGCATACTCTCTTCTTGCTCTTGAGTTCTTTACCCAGTCTGTGGAAAAATCCGGAGACACCTAAAGGTAGCTGCCTGTCTGGGCCTGCAGAGCTTAGCCTGGAAGCTCACATACTGGAAAATAAAGGCACATCTGGACCTAAAGAGGTATCCTGAGAAATCTATTGTGTAAAGAGATTTTTGCTGCTGTAAATTGTTGGCACTATATAAGTACCTATAATAAATATACATGAGCCAATAGTAAAGGTCAATGGTGGTATTTAAAATGAAACCAGATATAGAACATTTATGTGTCTAACATGATATCCCATATCTTCCTGTAACTGCATGACCTCTTTACCAAACAAGTTTTATGCACATGTTCCCCAATATTTTTATTGTAATAAATATAAAGATGATACGTTGATCACTAGAGGGAGATGTTAGGGGCTCAGTGCAATCATTATGTGTGTCCAAACCACTGTCGAGATTGTCATATCAGTCACACAGGGAGTGCATTGTTTTCAGTTTTTATTATTATTATATGCCAACTCATAGACTTCTTATATGTTTTTTAAACTGTTTAGACTTTTTATGTAGTAACATGGGGATTTTCATTACCACAAGCTTTTCACAGGTGCCTAAGTTATGTTCAGCCATTGTAGGGACCCTGCCATAGGCTGGAGTGCCCCTAGTCTATGTTTAGTGTTTTCAGCAAGGCTGTAGCCAGCCATAGCTTTGTTTATGTTATCTGGGATTGTTGGGTTTCTCCTAAGCCCAAGAACATTGTTTCTGGCTTACTCTGGGGAGTGTTCTCCAGTTTCTAGAGTGACAAGATACAATTTATTGGGTTATGAATAGGGTTGAGCGAACACGGGCTGTATTGTTCATGATCGTACCGGACTTTTGGGTGTTCGGTACCCGGACACGGACCCAAACATTTTACTGTATGTTCGGGATACAGTCCGTTGTTCGGTAATTTTTTTCATGTTTTGGCACGGTTTTAATGGCGCGGTTTCAACACTACAGCTGCATGGCAGCCAATCAACAAACGTTTAACTAGTGTGCCCTTAGAAGTCATCACAGCCATGCGTACTAATGGCATGTCTGTTATTGACCAGTGCAGCATGTGACCCAGCCTCTATATAAGCTGGAGTCACGTAGCGCCGCACGTCACTCTGCTCTAACTACTGTAGGGAGAGGTTCCTGCTGCTGCTGAGGGAGAGATAGGAGATTATTGTAGGGGCAGGCTGGAGATTGCTTTCAGGGAAAGAATAGGAAGAATCTTCTTTAATCAGACAGCAATCTACATCAAGTTTATTGTGTGGGGGTGCAGTGCACAATCTTTTTGCCCTGACCTGAGCCCAGTGAGGAGGAGGGAGAAAATTGTTTTTTTTTATCAGTCTGTTAGGTTGGCGGTGTGCGGTGTGCAGCGCCCATGTAATGCAAGCTCAATGCATATGTGTCTGCTTAATCTGGATTTAAAAAAAAAAAATTGTTTTTTCCTTCATATTTTACTGTGACATACAGTGTTTAGACACTGCCGTTCTAATCTGCTATTCAAAAAGCACCAATTTAAGGGGAAAATAATTATTTTTCAGTTTTTAGGGAAAAATCATTATTTTTCAGTTTTTCATTCAAATGGGTTTTTATTCAACAGCGGAATAGAACAACAACAGTATCCAACCTGTTAGGTTGGCGGCGTGCAGCGGCCATGTAATGCAAGCTCGTGCATATGTGTCTGCTTAATCTGGATTTAAAAAAAAAAAAAAACGTTTTTTTCTTACATATTTTACAGTGACATACAGTGTTTAGACACTGCTGTTCTAATCTGCTATTCAAAAAGCACCAATTTAAGGGGAAAATAATTATTTTTCAGTTTTTAGGGAAAAATCATAGTTTTTCAGTTTTTCATTCAAATGGGTTTTTATTCAATAGCGGAATAGAACAACAACAGTATCCAACCTGTTAGGTGGGCGGCGTGCGGCGTGCGGCGTGTAGCGGCCATGTAATGCAAGCTCAGTGCATATGTGTCTGCTTAATCTGGATTTAAAAAAAAACAAAAAATGTTTTTTCCGTCATATTTTACAGTGACATACAGCGTTTAGACACTACTGTTCTACTCTGCTATTCAAAAATCACCAAATTAAAGGGAAAACATTTTTTTTTTCATTTTTTCCTTTATATGTTACTGTGAGATAAAGCCTTTAGACACTGCTGTGTTCTAATCTGCTCTTCAAAAATCACCAATTAAAGGGGAAAATAAAAATTTGTAATTCATAAGTTACTGTGAGATACACCCTTTGAATACTGTTGTTCTATTCCGCTATTCAATAAACACCCATTTAGGGAAAAAATATTAAATTGTGGCCTAGTCTGTATCTGTACGTGTGAGATACACCCTTTTAGATACTGTTGTTCTATTCTGCTATTCAATAAACACCCATTTAGGGGAAAGAAAGATATTAAATTGCAGCTTAGTCTGTATCTGTACGTGTGAGATACACCCTTTTGGATATTGTTGTTCTATTCTGCTATTCAATAAACACCCATTTAGGGGAAAGAAAGATATTAAATTGCGGCTTAGTCTGTATCTGTACGTGTGAGATACACCCTTTTAGATACTGTTGTTCTATTCTGCTATTCAATAAACACCCATTTAGGGGAAAGAAAATATTAAATTGCGGCTTAGTCTGTATCTGTACGTGTGAGATACACCCTTTAAGATACTGTTGTTCTATTCTGCTATTCAATAAACACCCATTTAGGGGAAAATTAATAATTTTGCAGCGTTTGCTGATTATGTTACTGTGAGATACAGCCTTTAAATTTGTTTGGCGCATCTCCTTCCACCACCAAGGATTGCAGGGCGCTTCAGTTTGCCTCCTCCTACTCCGCTTCCTCATCCTCATCCTCTACCGCCTCCACATCAGGAGCAGTGATCATTTCCAAGGCTTTCAGGGCAGTCATTCACAAGTGGCTCCGAGGGTGGGTTCCTGCACCCACAAACGCCAGGTACACAATTGTCCAGCAAGGGCACAGTTCTGGAGGATGACGAGGTGGAGGATGAGGAGGAGGAGATGGAGGAGGAGGAACCATGTTCACTGCAGGGAGGCACCCAGATAACAGATAACAACAGATACTGCGCTTGATCTTAGCCAAAAGGTTGAGAAGCAATGCTGGTGGCATTCCCACCTGACAGCAGGGGCACAGTGGAAGCACAAGGCGAAGGCAGAGGAGGAGGAGGTCGCCAACGCAGCCAGAGCACCGCCAGCAACTCAGAAGGCAGGGTTAGCATGTATGAAATGGGGAATATCTTTGTCGGCATGCCACAACAACCAGGACCACCAGCTGTTTTTTTTTTTTTTTTTGAGCCCGTGGGGTGTGTGAACACACTCAGATTATTACCCGGTGAGTGCATAAAAAAGTGCACACCAAAAAAGTGAAACACAAAAAGTGCACAGGGTGTACACATGGTCCCTGACCCTGATCCCCCGGGGCACAAGGCTCCTGACAGGGACTGGGGTACTTAAACTGGCTAACCTGGCTGAAACCAGGCAGCCCCGTTCTTTAGGAGGTCTGCTGAAACAGACCACCCCAAGTACCAGGTGGGGCTCTCCCGAAGAGAGACCCCATGAGAGAGTGCGAACCAAGCCAGAAGGCCATATCCACCCCCTCCCAAGACTTTCAGGGACAGGCCCAAGGACCTACACCCTACTAATCACGCTGTGCAAAATAAAGTGTACCGCCACAATAAAAAACACAAAACGTGAGACACACAACACATACAAGTGGGAAAGGGATAGTGGAGAAGTGCAAGGTTAGTTCCACGTTGTAATACTATGGCAGGCTCTTCGGCCAGGAATAAAAATTTCCTCTGGTCCTGACTCCTGACCAAAAGGACCGGCCCTAGAGGCAGGTGTGAAAAACGTGTGTAGGAAGTGCAGTGTCCTTGGTACCATACTCATGGTGTTGCCATCCACCGTGAATTATGGCACCCCTGGACTGCCACTCCAGGGGCACATACACCGCAGGCTTTTCAGAATCCCAGTCCCTGGCAAGACCAATGCAGCCCCGTCCCTACCAGAAGGCCTCAGAACTTAGACAACTTTGGGAGAGCCCGGCCCACAACCAGAGACACATACCTTTTCCAAGGCCAGACTCAACCCAGAAGGGGGAAAAAAAACCCTGCCGCCATCACCGTTCCTTGCCATATACCATATACCGTATACAGTTCTATACCGTTCCTTACGTACTATACACATACTGAATGATGGGTCTGCCCCCTTCAACTTCTGGGTCTCCAAATTGGGCACATGGCCTGAGCTTGCCCTTTACGCCTTGGAGGTGCTGGCCTGCCCTGCAGCAAGTGTATTATCTGAACATGTATTTAGCATGGCTGGGGGCGTTATCACAGACAAGCGCAGCCGCCTGTCCAGAGCCAATGTGGACAAGCTCACGTTCATTAAAATGAACCAGGCATGGATCCCACAGGACGTACCTTGTGCAGAATAGACATGTATACCGGCCTTACCCAGCCATTGTTGTATTTTTATTCTTTCTCACAAGGCGAAGGCAGAGGAGGAGGAGGTCGCCAACGCAGCCAGGGCACCGCCAGCAACTCAGAAGGCAGGGTTAGCATGTATGAAATGGGGAAAATCTTTGTCGGCATGCCAAAACAACCAGGACCACCAGCTGTTTTTTTTTTGTTTTTTTTTTGAGCCCGTGGGATGTGTGAACACACTCAGACTATTACCCGGTGGGTGCATAAAAAAGTGCACACCAAAAAAGTGAAACACAAAAAGTGCACAGGGTGTACACATGGTCCCTGACCCTGATCCCCCGGGGAACAAGGATCCTGACAGGGACTGGGGTACTTAAACTGGCTAACCTGGCTGAAACCAGGCAGCCCCGTTCTTTAGGAGGTCTGCTGAAACAGACCACCCCAAGTACCAGGTGGGGCTCTCCCGAAGAGAGACCTCATGAGAGAGTGCGAACCAAGCCAGAAGGCCATATCCACCCCCTCCCAAGACTTTCAGGGACAGGCCCAAGGACCTACACCCTACTAATCACGCTGTGCAAAATAAAGTGTACCGCCACAATAAAAAACACAAAACGTGAGACACACAACACATACAAGTGGGAAAGGGATAGTGGAGAAGTGCAAGGTTAGTTCCACGTTGCAATACTATGGCAGGCCCTTCGGCCAGGAATAAAAATTTCCTCTGGTCCTGACTCCTGACCAAAAGGCCTGGCCCTAGAGGCAATGGGGTTTGGGATTGGGGTAAAGTTCGGGTTAAGTTCGGGTCACGAACCTGGACTTTTTTTTCAAGTTCGGCCGAACCCGCCGAACCCGGACATCAAGGTGTTCGCTCAACTGTATGCTAGTAATGTGAGCTGGGGAAAAGGATGAATATTTGGAGAAAGCTTCTAGAACAGACCTTGTTTTCAAGGCTCTGCCTGGTGAGGATGTGTATGTTGCAGGGTCCAATCTCTTCCTCCTAGGCTGCTGCTCAGGGAGGGTATAGCTGCAGAGATATCCAGGCTTTTGCAAGGAAGAAGCCAGAGCCAAGAAGAGTTTTTTGTTTTCTAGCTACCCACCTGAATCCAGATTGTCCTAAACAAGTGAAGAGTTCTTTACCTATTCTGTGGTTGGAGGCACCTATAGGTAGCTGCCTGTTTGGGCCTGCAGAGCTCACATTAGCCTTTAGAAGAGGTATATACTGGAAAATAAAGGCCCATCTGGACCTAAAGTGGTCTCTGAGAAATCTAGTGTGTAGAGGGATTTGTGCTGCTGTTATTGGGCATGTACCGGTAACCCTCTCTCCTCTCGGAAACTAAGCCAATAAATTGCAAGAAAAGGACTGAAGATCAATAGTTTGTCTGTCTTTCACCATTGATGAGTCAGTGATTGTCCGGGTGTGTTTACAGGGCAGGTGAGCTCTTTCGAGGTCATTGCCACAGAAGTGAGATTTGGAAACGTGTCATCTTATCAGACTTTCTCAGCAAAACAATAAAAAGCAAAAGAAAAGTGCAGTTACCCATAGCAAACCATCAGAATTCATCTGTTTCCTGATCTGACAACAGTACACTGACATCTAATTGTTTTTGCTTTTTTTACCCAGGAAAATGTAATAGCTTTAATAGCTTTATTTAATGCCCGTAAACCACATTATTTCAGCAGATGTTTTTTTTTTCCCTTTACAAGTCAAAGAAATAAATCATCATTGCCTATATCAACAACATTTCTCAATTTAATTGTGGTATGTAATCATCAAGATAATGTTAAGCATGACTAAGGGGGAATCAATGGCAACAGATTTAATACATCAGTTATTTACATTTAGAATGCATTTTTGGCAAATTACCATAATATATAAAGGATTTTCCTGCTCAGTAAATTTACATTTAATTAAATCCCAGCATGGTGTCATATTTAGCATTTTGATTTGAACATGCAGTTCTGGCGTGCTGTAAAGGGTGACAGCTGTGAACAGTAGAAATGTTGGTAAATTGGATACACATTCTTGTATGTCATGCGATGATCGTCACAAAAACATGTTTTGTAAGCTATAGAGTACATACATGTCTGCATTGCTCAGAAAGTAATAAATTACACTCTGTAATGTACTATGAGTCAATACCTTAAATAGCTGTGCTTGGAAACTATGTAAACTAATCTCATCTTACAACACCTTCACACCTTCATCATTCTCATTCTAAATGTTTATATTATAGAGCTATCTGCAGGACTAAAACAGCATCTGTATAACAACTCCTAAAAGGATGATACAGTGTTATTTTATATATTTTCTTTTTCTGTATTTAATTATCAGAAAAAATGTTGTAAGCCGGTAATAATGAAATGTGTCACATACATTTTTTAATATTTACTATTTGCAGTAGTGGGTGGGGTCTATGCTCTCTCTTAGGCTCCATTCACACCTAAGCGTAGTCTGACGACAGCTGCTGCACTTTTTTTCGCTTTTTTTTTGTATGTTTGTGGCGTGTTTTTGGAAAGGCAATGTTCATTTGAATGGGCCTCCCTTTGCTCCAAAAACGCTCCAAAGAAGCTTATGCAACAAAAATTTTTGTCACAGAGCCAGGAGATTTTTGCCGTGATTTTAGCGCATTTTGTCACTAAAATCATATAAGAAATAATGGCATCCAAAATGGGTCTGGTGTTTTGCCATGATTCTGGAATCACGGGCAGAATCACGCGACTTTATCATTTTGACACATCCCACGTTTTGCCGCGATTCTGGAATCACAAGCAGATTTGCGTGATTTCATCAGCAATTCCAGTACGCTTAGGTGTGAACGGAGCCTTACAATCTCTTACAGACTTACGCTATTGTGCTAAAACCAACCTTGGAGCTGAAATTCAAGCAGATACAAAAAACTCAAATAATGCAGCTCTATATTTATTAATACTGTACATCATTAAATGTATTTTTTTTAATTCAACTAATGTTTGTTCCTGAATTTCACTTGACTTGACTTGAAAATCCCGGGGAGTTAATCAGGTGTGTCGTATGCAAATGTGCAGACAAGGAACATTTTGGTAGGTGGAGAAAGCAGAATAAGAAGAGGAATAATCTCATCATTTTTCTCCTGCTCTTTAACTGTCCATTCAGTGGGCTGGAAGTGGCGAGAAAAAAACACTGCATTCCTTATCTATGTGGCAGAGCTGTGTAAGCGCTCATTGAGATAGCAGATTAGTACCATCCTCTGGGCAGGGCCTCTGACAGATGCGTGTACATCCACCTCAGAGCTGCATGCAGGCAGCCCATACTAGTGGATGCACATGCTGCACCGGCAAGGGCATAGTCACATGTCAAAGCCAAAGCATCTCAGGGGGTTCAATATAAGTCTTTATGGGCTGCAATAGAGTCTTATACTGGACATACAATTGTAAGGCAATGCACGCAATAATCAAATCATGACATATCGGCAACAAAGTGATAATAAAAGCTTCGTCTTTATTAATTCCAAGGAGTAAAATATTCCATAAAGCAACCAACACTAACGCATTTCAGTCAAAAGATGACCTTATACATAGCTGGTTACATGAAAAGTGACAAAACAAATATACAGTATACCAACTCTTCACCCTGACACACCTCCGGTAATTACCAGAATGATTGCACGCGTTTGACGTTAATGCCAGAGAGCGGTTTGACTGGTGGTTGCTATAATCAAAACATAATACAAAGACTGACATCAATAACTACTTTTACTATGTGGTTTTATCCAGATGGCACTTTATTTTTAATAATATATAAGAAAATTATGTTTTTATATATTTGATTTTTTTGGCTTTTCCCTCATTCATTGACACACTCAAAGTCCCTTCCCTTCCCTCTTTTTTAAGGGTGTGGCCCTCCCTCTAACTGGGGCTAGTGGTGTGACATTATTAACTACCCACAGAAGCAAAAATAAAAAATTTAATAATTTGGGAGAGAGCATACGAGACCAGGGAAAAAAAATGGTGGCAAACAAAAATAAAAACAACAACTATAAAGATGGAAGGTTTAATCTGGATGCAGATCGAGGTCTCATCCCCGGGGGTGTCCTGGTCTGCATCCTATGTATCCACCATGCTTTACAGAAGTGCTCTCCAGTGCGGGTTCTGAGACAGCTTATCCTGCACTCCACATACTGCAAACAAAAAGTTGGGCCGTAGATGAGATACATGACATAGATAGTACTACAATTTATACAAGGAATCAAAGGTCTTGGTACCAAGGTTCAAGCAACAATAAATGTCTATATACAAGCAGATGGAGACTACTATGCTGGCACAGTGATGTTTGAGCCTTAGCCTGACAGCTGTTTGATCAGGTTGTAACATCTTATTCCTCCTTTGAAAGCTAATGCATGCAATAATGACTGCAGTTTAATCTTTAACAGACTGCCTCTATTGCAGCTAGCTTCCATGCCCTTGTGAACAGGGCTTTGAACCTCTGAAATGCATTGGCTTTGTCTTTGAACTGATTAATAAACTTTTACAGGAAATTGCACTAACCTGTGGCATTACCATTGCAATTTACACTTTTTTAAATTTACTGCAGTTTGGTTTTTCTAGAAATTGTCTTCAGCAACATAACTAAGTGGGGAAATACATAGTGAATACTGGCATATTTTGGTGAATTTATAAGAATTATACATGTCCGAGTTTGGTACTACAATATTACAGCCAGAAATGTAAACTGAAAATACTTTTGCCTAGCATCAAATAAATTGTTAAATCTTAAAGCTAGGGCTGTGCCCAGACCACTACATATTTACTGATTTCGCAGACAGGACAGCTGGTTGGGAGATTCTTAACCTGCAGAAAAGAGAAGACACGAAGAAGAAACCTATTACAGCTGAAATGACAGAAAGAGGAGATGCCATAGAGAAGAAATCTAGGTGGGAGAATAATTAAGGGGTTATTAAATCTGCAGGGAAGAAATAGTCACTGAATGAAAAAAAATATATAAAATAGCTGCAGTGGAGAATAGCAACGAAGAAGAAAGAGACCATATGAACTACCAAAAGGCAATTTAGTTGCAAAAGTGAAAGTATTTAGAGCTTGTCTCCACTGGGGTCAAACAAGGTGGTTTTTATCCCATTTTTTTTTTTTTGTCAAAAAAAAAACACTTGGCCTAACCAGGTACCCACAGAAGTGGCAGAATGGCAAAGTGGGGCAACCTTCCATCCCAACAGGAAATGGCCCACATGTTCAAAAAGTGTCCAACAAATGGTTAAAAAAATATGAGGAGCATTTTCAAAGCAGCCAGTGGAAACACGACCTAATAAAAACTACTGCGCAAAAGTTTTAGGCAGGTGTGAAAAAATGTTGTAAATTAGGAATGCTTTCAGAAATAGAAGTGTTAATAGTTTATTTTTATCAATTAACAAAATGTAAAGTAAATGAACATAAAAGGAATTCAAATCAAATATTTGGTGTGACCACCCTTTGCCTTCAAAACAGCATCAATTCGTCTAAGTGCACTTGCACACAGTTTTTAAAGGATCTCAGCTGGTAGGTTGTTCCAAACATCTTTTAGAACCAACCACAGATCTTCTGTGGATGTAGGCTGCCTCAAATCCTTCTATCTTGCCATTTAATACCAAACAGACTCGATGATGTTCAAAACAGGGCTCAGTGGGGGCCAAACCATAACTTCCATGACTACTTGTTATTCTTCATGCTGCAGATAGTTTGAGGAGAAAACAGACAGCACAGACTGCTAAACCCCTGCTGATCCCGACCCCCTGTATTCCATCCTTCTGGCCCTCTGTCCTCAATCCTGCTGACCCCTGTACACTGCCCTGCTGACCCCCTGTCCTCCAATTACTGACCCCGGTACACTGCCCTAGTGACCCCCTGCCCTCCTTCCTGAAGACCACTGTACACTGCCCTACTGACCCCCTGTCCTCTGTTCTGCTGACACCTGTTCACTGCCCCACTGACCCTCTGTCCTCTGTCCAGAAGACCCCTGTACATGGCCCTGCTGACTCCGCTACACTGTCCTGATGACCTTGCATCCTCTGCCCCCCTGCCCTCCGTGTGGAAAACCCCTGTTCACTGCCCTACCAACCCCCTGTTCTCCATCCTGCTGACCAGTGTGTACTGTCCTACTGACCCACTGTCCTCCGTTCGGCTGACCTCTGTACACTGCCCTACTGACCCCCTGTTCTCTGTCCAGCAGACCCCTGTACATTGCCCTGCTAACTCCTATACACTGCCTTCTGACCTTACATCCTCTGCCCCCCTGACCTTTTTGTACTGCACCCCACATCAGACAGACTAGATTCAGCCCTGGAAATGCAGCCCCAAACTTGCAAGGAACCTCTACTATGCTTTACTGTTGCCCGCAGACACTCATTATTGTACCAGTCCTTCCGTGAACAAACCGCATCCTGCTACAGCCAAATATTTCAACTTTTGAGTCATCAGTCCAGAGCACATGCTGCCATTTTTCTGCAGTAATAGTAGTGGTAAAAAAAGCACTTGTGGGTTTAACAAATTTTTTTGTATAATTCTCCTTTAAGGGGGTGTGCCCTATGCCTACATACTTTTGTCAATATGTGTCCCTCGTTCCCATGTCAAAATGTTGGGAGGTATGCTTTTTGGCAGCAATTCTTCAATTAAGAATTTTGGCCATGCAACTCCAGACAGTAGATGGGTACTCGGATTCCACTGGTTTTCGCCAGTTCTGTGCTGATGGCACTGCTAAACATCTTCCGATGTCCAAAGTGAAGAAAGCATGATGTGTCTTTCATCTGTTGAATTAGGGTTCCTTGGCCAACCACTATGTCTACGGTCCTCAGCGCTGGCCATTTCTTTGTGCTTCTTCAAAAGAGCTTGAACAGCACATGTTGAAACCCCAGTCTGCTGCAAAATCTTTGCCTGCACAAAAACGTGCTCATGCCGTATAACTATCTCGTGTCTTGCTGTGTTCAGGCTCGCCATGGTGTATAACCTGTGGCATGAAACTGTCTACCACAACCTCATTTTAGCAGAGTTTGGCTGTTCCTTACCCAGTTTTAATCTTCCTACATAGTAGTTTCTGTTTCAGTTAATGATGAATGTGTTTGAGTCTACATATGTCTATAGATGATCATTAGCACCTGCTTGGTATAATTGGTTATTCATACACTTGACTCTAATCCTATAAAATCCCTGACTTTGTGCAAATCTACAAAGTGTGCAAGTGTAAGAATTAAAAAAAAAATATATAGATCAAAACTAAAATAAAATGTGTGCTCAAGACCCCCCCCCCCCCAAAAAAAAAAAAAAAGGAAATTCTTATATATGCCACAGGACAACTGCAGGTATATGTACATGTATGAAAAAGAAGGAATAACAATAAAAACCAGACTAAAGCTCAACTTCAATATCAAATTCAAAATCTCTATTGTATCCCTAATATAGCAAGCGTATATGTGAGGAACCAAGCAAACAGCTTGACACATGTGAAGGTTAGAATAAAAATAATCCTTTATTAGAAAAACCTAAAGCATACAAAGACCGACTGGCTGACCTATAAAACCATATTTGGCCAATTATTAAAAAAACAGCAACAGCAGATGCAGGACAAACTGTATAGAATACACAAATAGGGGTGCCTCCTTATATAGTTCCTCAAAAATTATACAGAACAATTATAAAATCTAAAACTATATATATATAAGTTAATACTCAGTTGCCCAACCAGAAAGTGCTAGTACACCTCATACACCAGTATAAAGTAGAAAAGGTAGGCGCTTGGATTTAGCACTTAAAAAACATATGCAGTTAAAAAAAACATAAAAATCATTAACAATGAACACATGAATTCTATTAATTATTTAGAGGGACCAAAGTATTCTCTTTTGAGTCCAAACAAGTCCAGACCAATGTGTATCAGATGGGAAAATGTGATATATTCATGCCACTCAAACTTATTTCCAAGGCCCCCTTAATTAACCATGTGACACCACGTCTGATGAACTGACTTCTTCTTAACAAGTGAAAAAGTGCTCCTTTCACAACCCAGGTGAAGAACACACTTACCAGACGCAAGTGTTAAACAAGCAGCCTATGCACTGAGATCCCGGCTTTTTGATCTCTTCCGCTCCTATGAACCCAGCCTCAGAGTCACCATGGTGCTTTCATTCTAACATAATAGGATATAGGGATGCCAGAAAGTGTATCATAGTGTGGGATATTTTTTTTGATAAAATAATGCATACAGAAAACATTGTATGCTAAGCTTAACCCCCAAGAAAAGAGACAAGATGTGCAAAGATGAAATCTTAACAGATATTTATACCCAAATGAGGGGCATAATCCATATATACTGTATAGCTATATAATGTGAAAAGAACCTCTCATAATAGCGACCAGAGACAGGCCAAGTCATGTGGCAAAATGACCACTCATGGAGTCCATGGAGAAATTCTATGATGGAATATATTGTAGAACCAAGCCACATGTAGATAATGTAGAGCCAGAGCAGGCTATGGCAAACATGTCAGAGATCACTGGAAGACATTGTGGGAGAAAGGCTGGAAACCTCACTAATATGGAGGAGAGGTTTTTTTTCATGTGATATAGCTATATAGTGTATATGGACTATGCTCCTCATCGGGGTATAAATATCTGTTAAGATTCCATCTATGCATGTCTCTTTTCTTGGGGGTAAGGCTTAACATACAATTTTTCCTGCTGCTTCTGTTGTTGGTTTTTAATATTTGTTTTTTTTATTATTATTATTATTGTTTTATAGGTCAGATAGTAGATTTTTGTGTGGTTTAGGTTTTTCTAATAACGGATTATTTTTACTCTAACCTTCACATGTGTCGAGCGGTTTGCTGGGTTTCTTTTCTTACATACAGCATATACTTTTTTTTTGGTCTTATGTAATATTCTAATTTTCTGAGATACTAAATTATGTGTTTTCACTAGCTGTAAGCCATAATCATCAAAATTAAAAGAAAGAAATTATTTAAATATATCACTCTGCGCCCATACTGGTCCTCTGTGTTGCGTATGATCAACATCATCCAGGGGCATCCAGTGTTGGATGATCCCTGGGTGGTCCTGTTCCATTGCTCAGGGGAACCAGTGGGCAGGTATAAGCGATTTATTACCCCTCATCTATTAGATGCGGTGAAATCCCTAAACTATGGAAAAAACCTACTATCCCTACTGTCCAAATGTGGTTAGAATGAGTCGCACACGCAGCTCGGATGGAGGATCTCTCTCTAACTTTAAAAGATCAAAATCATATATATCTTAAAAGATGGGCTGGTTGGTTTTCCTTTACATGTTCATCGGAATATAACGAATCTATGTCATCTAATATAAATACTTTGACTTAAGAAGTCCACGGAGGTCTCCGGATGATACCTTCCCTTTTCTTCCCTTCCTTATCCTTTCCCTACCCTCTCTTTCCACATTTTTTTTCTTTTCTTTTTTTTTTTTTCTTTTTCTTTTTTGTTATGATCATATAGAAGTTTAGTGTGATAGTTTGATCCAAATATGTCACATATCTTAGATATGGCTATTTGATTTGTAATTTGAATAATGACATATGTTAATATGTTGTACTATGTTATGCCAATACGGCAAAATGACCTATTATTTGAATAATGATATGTACTTACACACAATACTATGTTATGCTAATATGGCCATATTTGGTATTTAATGTTTTGTTTGGAATCTTTTGACTTTTTTTTCATCTTTCTTTTATTTCCTTGTTTTTCTTGCTGAAAAATCCTTTTTTCTTTTCAATAAAAAAATTATTAAATAAAAAAAATATCACTCCGTGTGTAATGCATCTTTAAAAAATATATGAGTTTCACTTTTTGAATTGAATTTCTGAAATAAATTAACTTTTTGATGATATTCTAATTTTATGAGATGCACCTGTATTTGTTATGTTAGGGATACAATAGAGATTTTGATATATTGAGGTTGAGCTTTAGTCTGGTTTTTATTATTATTCTTTCTTTTTGATAAGTGTAAGACTTGATGCTGGTTTGAAGCCAAATGTAGTCACACCAAATATTGATTTGATTTAGATTTTCCCCTGTTCTCTCACTTTGCATTTTGGATAATTAATAAAATTACAGAAATTAAAATATATTTTGATGAAAGCATTCTTACTCTACAACGTTTCTTCACACCTGCCCAAAATGTTTGCAAAGTGCTATATACAGGATATATGTTATACATAGTAACACGTGATATAGTTGTTTTCACTGTCAAAAACTCAGAGCCCTAAAATGTAACCTTTGCAGAAAATATACTCCGCCTGCACTTCATTCGGTGACTGACCTTTTCTACGCCATTGTCTGTTGTACTGTTGGTGTCATCCCTAACTGACTGATAATTATCACCAGCACACTAATGTTCAAAATGATGAACTTATTTAAGCAAAAGTCATTGTGAAGATGTAATGTTTTAGAGCCTTACAAGTACATAGCTTGAGGAAGAGCACCCTGGGTGGCCCTGAAACATTACATCTCTGCTTTTACCTAATAAAAGTTAATTATCTGGAACATTTGTGTACTTTTGCTGATTATCAATGGCTAAATTATGTAATGTTCTGTCCTCGCTACACGTTGCCCTGTGTGCAGCTCAACATGCACCTAAACCTTTCTATCTTATAATAAACCAGACTGTGTGAACAATTTCAGAGGTTTTATTGAAATGAACAGGGTGAGGTGAAACTAGAAACAAATTAGAAGGAAATATATAGTAAGAATACATATAACAATGGTGTCTTCTGTTATTGAAGTTTGTGGCAGATACTTGGTACAAGTAGATCCAGTTCTTACCAGCAATGCTGCCACTTAGACAAGACACAGGTCTAGCTCTCCACAGACATGTACTAAGGTGATGGCTGAGCTTTGCAGCTGTTTCTTATTTACATGTCCTCTTAAAAATGGAGCCTAAGCTTCCCATGATGCTTCTTGTTAGAGTGAGGGATGCTTGGAGGATGGAAACCTTGGAGGATGGAAACCTTAGAGGTTCACACACTAATAAACAAGTTCCATTAGTTAATGTAAAATTGCGCAATTTGACCACCAAGTGGAGCCCAAGACAAATTTAACAGGAAAACAACAAAAACATTATAAACTGTATGCTAGAGGAATGACATGTAACCTATCTCTTATATTAGCATTTAGCACATAGTTTTCTCTCTTAACAACTAACCTTTATCCTAACAATAAAACTTTACCTCCAACACTTACATTGATACTAACTCTTAAAAGATATCTAGGCCTAAGCACAAAACATAATACATTATAGCTTACCTTTCTTAGATATGGTGGCTGCATTTGTTTTCTTTTTTTCTAGGCTACATTTTCTGCAAGTATACAGAAATACACATTGATCTTGCCAGAAATCAGGTGTCCATGTAACTTTCTCAGTGGCGTCTCCAGCTTTCATTTTTAGGGGGGCACTTGGGGGGCCAGGGACAAAAGTAGGGGGGCCAACTATAAAATGCAATTAGATAGATAGATAGATAGATAGATAGATAGATAGATAGATAGATAGATAGATAGATAGATAGATAGATAGATAGATAGATAGATAGATAGATAGATAGATAGATAGATAGATAGATAGATAGATAGATAGATGTAGTATTGTATAGTGCATAGTATTGCAACGTGGTCTTGTTACAAATTCACCTTTGTTTTATTTCTGCAATATACAATACACTTGAGCGTCAAATTTCAATCTGACTAGAGACTTTCATTAAGATGCTAAAAAGTCCGTACTTCCGAGAAGGAAACTGGAGAGTCCCTTTAACATAACCTATTGACAGAAATTGACATTATAAAGGGCCAACTCTAATGAGCTAGCCTGTCCTGTAAGAAGGCCTGATTTAGCTATGCTTCCATGAGAAACTATCAAGAAAGGTTTACCCTTCCCATCATAATGCAAATTAAAGTCTACAGTATAGATGAAATGTACGTAAAAATTTAAAAAAAATTAAACCACTGTGGCAAACACAGCCACTGGATATTGTCCTTCGTGTATGCATTAGGTTTATTGCATGTGTATACCTTTAAGAACCAAGTGTTCGTAGTGTGGTTTGTGTGGAAAGGGTGAGAACTCTTTCAATTGGGACTATCATATGTCTGAGCAGTGTCCCTCAGGAGATGGGTGGGGGTTTGTTATTGTTAAATACCTGGCTTCTATTGTCCTATTGTTTCTGTCTGGCAGAGTAAGGTTAATATGGGATGTTCAGCTTTGTGTGTGGAATGTCTTGAAGAGGGAGGGGTTTTGGCAGAGTGTAGATCCCTTGTGGTTTCAATAAACAAGGCAGTCTAGTTTTGACCTCCAAGCTATGTGTCGTCTGGTTATTGGAGGGTTGGGAATATTATACGCTACCAGGATTATTGTATGCTGTGTCTGACTACTAGTGGACTGGAGATATCGTGGATCATACTGCTACTCCGCTACAACCACATAATGGTAAATATTGCAAAATGGAGTGCAATACCCATTTGTCTCACAAAGCATAGGCAATAATATAATAATAATAATAATAATAATAATAATAATAATAACTAACATATCTTATTGCAACTATTAAAGTGCCATAACAAAATTACAAAAGGTTATAGCCCAAACGTTTGTTTGCTACTGCAGCTTATAGTACACTTACTAAATGAACAACAATAATTGTAACAATTTTTTTTAAAGGGACACTACAGTCACCAGAACAACTTTAGCTTAATGCAGTTGTTCTGGTGTCTATCGTAGGTCCCTAAGGCATGCCAGCACTATAGGGTCAGGAATAGTGTCCCTTTAACTATAAATATCTAACTTTCAAATATTACCAGATAAGCAGACATTATAGTATAAAACGAAAAATAAATGTGGCACCCTCCTAGGCAGGTGCTAGTGAGAGAGTATAGTTTTTTGGCTCTGTCTGCCTATCAGAGGAGCAGCAGGCAAATCTATATTGCTTTCTGCCTACCAGAGAGCAGGATCTGTGAGTTAGGGCTGTAGTGCTCAGTATGTGATTCATTGGGTCTAGAGAGTGTTTCACACTGGTCCAATAGGGAGGCATGTTGGACAGTGCACAGTGGGAGGAACCTGACCAATGGGTACATAGGCTTTGATACAGTCCTGGTGATTGGCAGGGGCTGACGATCTTGGTGCATTCTGGGATACGGTATGAAAGCCAGGAGCACATGTGCTGCGGGGTCTTTGGCTGGTGAGAAGAGTCTCGGAGGGAGGTTGGAGGCTGCCTTCTCATCTGTCTCAGTGGCATGTGGTATCAGGAGGTCGTCCTGAGGGCCAGAGAACAGAGATGAACCCAGAGGTCCAGAAATGCTGACTGAGGGGATGGAGACACTGGAGACCCTAGAAAAACAGTATCATGAGTACAGGGGATCGTGTCATTGGGGCCTGACCTGAGGAGTGCCACCCCTGAGTAGGATAGTCAGAGGATGGGTGTCAGTAGTCGAGAAAGAGGATGCTAGGAAAGTATCCAGAAGATAATTTAGTTAATCAAGTCATCTTGACCCCAAATTCACCTAAGTGACAGGATGAATCAACCGCCTGGCTGTATGGAGAATTAAAAGTCCTTTATCTTGTGAATAGTTAATTTGGAGTATCCCACTATTTCCTTCTCCGATCCCTATTTAAAATAAAACACCAAAAACAACTACAAATCCCTGCCTGGACTGATCACTGACTGAACCAAGAAGTAAAGTGTTAAATTGTGAATGCCAGTATGGCTAAGGGTAGCCCAGGGGGGACCCGAGAGAGTAATATCACGCAAGTCCTCAAGAGGCAGTGCTACATAAATAAGGAAACAAGTACACAAAAAATAAAGTGCAATGTCACAACAAATATGTAGTGTTTTCCTTTTACAATGAACCACACCAACTTGGGATGCAAGTCTGGCCTCAATTGCCACAAGTAAAATTATATGAGATTGTCATTTGTAAACGAGCACTGCAGTGGACGCACTGCTCAACTCACCCACCGACGCCATGACCTCTGCAAAAGATGCCCCAGGCCTGCTGCTCCTCGTGTCCTCCTGTGCTTTGGCTCTGCCCACTGTCAAGAAACAATGGGCATCAAATGCATAATTATGAAATATTCCTGACATAATTTTACAGTTGTACATATATAATACATGTCAGTAAGTTTGATATTTGCCATGTTCAGCTGTAAAATCCTGTCAGAGTGTCAGTCTACATTGTTCTTTGCAGGGTGAGGGTGGTATCACCCTCACCCTGCAAAGGACAATATGGCCTGACACACACTCTGTCAGAATTTTACAGCTAAACATGGCAAACATATAATACATATCATTAGGTTTGATATGTCCAGCTGTAAAATCATATGAGATTGTAATTTGTAAATGACCACTGCAGTGGACTCACTGCTCAACTCACCCGCAGGCGCCAGTGCCCCTGTGACCTCTCCAGTACAGTATAATCTGTCTTTTGTTCCCCACTCTTATAAACAGCATTCTGCTTTCTCCTTGTACCCCCTTTTGGCATTACTGTAAATGTAATTTAATTATCTGCCGGCACACACTCACTGTTAGGAAGAAGAATGTCGGTCGGGTCTGGAGCTGCTGAACAGCAGGCGGCTGAAAAGGCTGTTGCTGAGCGCGCGCTGGTGACGGTCTGATACTGCAAGGGCGGGGTCTGGCTCCATACCGCCACCTACGCATGCGCCACCTGCGCTACTGGACAGGCACAGAGGCCAGCCCCCGCCATGTTCGCCCAATCACAGGGCGCCCCCGGCCATCCTGAGCCTGAACATCATGGCAGCTGGAGCGCAAGGAGACATTAGGAAATAAAAAGGTCAGACGGACCCTCCAGCCTCCCCCACTGCCTGGGACAAGTCCCGGCAGAGTAAGTTAGATGGGACAAGGTCCTATTTGCTGGGACTGTCCCATCAAAAACAGGACAGTTGGCAGCCATGCGTGCGGTCACGGTGCCTCTGCTGGGCTGGTGCGGTGCACTCGGTCTGCACAGCCACAGACTGGACCGTGACCTGGCTGACCTCACTCTAAAATATATGCCCCGGGCCTGCTCCTTGTGTCCTGACTCCTGTGTCTGTCTATGACTCAGTGGCTCCTCCTCTTCACCAGACTCTGGTGGTCTGTGAGTCTGACTGACCTGACCTATATGTGCCCTTTAAAAAGGACGGCGGCCAGCTCCTTGTGTGGTGTCCTGCCTGCTGTGCTCTGCTTTCTCTGTGGCTGGCCTGGCTTCTCCTCTTCACCTTCTGCCCGTTGCTCTGAGCCTCACAGTCAGACAGACTGCTGTTAGGCTGGCAGTGGCGGCTGGTGCTCCATGGGCCAGGGGGGGCCGCACCATACACACCGCCCCCCCAGACCACACCAGGCCGCACACCCCCGGACAGGACAGGACCCCCCAGGACAGGACCCCCCAGGACAGGACCCCCAAGGACAGGACCCCCAAGGACAGGACCCCCAAGGAACAGGACAGGACCCCCCAAGGACAGGACCCCCCAGGACAGGACCCCCAAAGACAGGACAGGACCTCCCCAGGACAGGACAGGACCCCCCCAGGACAGGAAAGGACCCTCAAGGACAGGACCCCCCAAGGACAGGACCCCCCCAGGACAGGACAGGACCCCCAAGGACAGGACAGAACCCCCATGGGACAGGACCCCCCCCAAGGACAGGACAGGACCCCCAGGAACAGGACAGGACCCCCCAGGAAAAGGACCCCCCAGGAACAGGACAGGACCCCAAAGGAACAGGACAGGGGCCCCCAAGGAACAGGACAGGGCCCCCCAAGGACAGGACAGGACCCCCAGGACAGGACAGGACCCCAAAGGACAGGACCCCCCAGGACAGGACCCCCAAGGACAGGACCCCCCCAGGACAGAACAGGACCACCAAGGACAGGACCCCCAGGACAGGACCCCCAAGGAACAGGACCCCAAGGAACAGGACCCCCAAGGAACAGGACAGGGCTCCCCAAGGAACAGGACAGGGCCCCCCAAGGACAGGACAGGACCCCTCAAGGACAGGACCCCTCAGGACAGGACAGCCAGGACCCCCAGGACAGGACCCCCAAGGACAGGACCCCCAGGACAGGACAGGACAGGACCCCCCAGGACAGGACCCCCCAGGACAGGACAGGACCACCAAGGAGAGGACCCCCAGGACAGGACCCCCAAGGACAGGACAGGACCCCCAAGGAACAGGACAGGACCCCCCCAGGAACAGGACAGGACCCCCAAGGAACAGGACAGGACCCCCCAGGACAGGACAGGACCCCCCAGGACAGGACCACCAAGGAGAGGACCCCCAGGACAGGATCCCCAAGGACAGGACAGGACCCCCAAGGAACAGGACAGGACCCCCCCAGGAACAGGACAGGACCCCCAAGGAACAGGATAGGGCCCCCCAGGGACAGGACAGGACCCCCCCAAGGACAGGACAGCCAGGACCACCCAGGACAGGACCCCCCAGGACAGGACAGGACGCCAAGGACAGGACCCCCAGGACAGGACAGGACCCCCAAGGACAGGACCCCCAGGACCAAAAGGCTGGGCACACACCGACCTAAATGGATGGATTTGGATGATGCCAGTCCTGGCCTGCTCCATCCTTGACTCGTGTGTGTCCTGTGACTGTGGCGCCGGCTTCTCCTCTTTCACACAGCGCAAGTGCCTGCTCTCTCTTCTTTCAATGTCACCCTGCACTGTCTGCCGCTAGCCTGGCCTGGCACGCCTCCATGGGGAATGCCCTCCTGCTGAGCCGCCTGCTTACTTCCTTCAGCGCCATTTTAAATAATAGCCTCATTTTTGGGGGGCACATTGTAATTTAGGGGGGCCATGGCCCCCTCTGCCCCCCCCCCCCAAGTGACTCCACTTTCTGTGTACTGAACTGAATTATTAATCTTATCAGCCTTCCTAGCTATCTTTTGTAAGCTAAAAAAACAATACCCCTTTATGTAAGTTCTCAGGAAGTCTATACAGTGGTGAAGTGATTGGTGCCAGTAAGGCTGTTGAAGTTGGGTGAGTTGGGAAGGTGGTGAAGTTGGGAACAGTAAGGCTGTTGTGTCTATTCCCTGGAACAGACCATTGCCAAACTTGTAACATAGAAGTACTATGGAATGTCAACTCTTGGAATGGGATACAGAGCCATGGAAGAGAGTAGAAGGAGACACTGTAATAAATATTTTTTGGAAAGAGAAGATTGGTAAATGTTCCCTACTTGAGGCTACTTGTTTGCAATGCAAAGCTTGCAGACCCTGATTTTTGATCAACCTAGATTGGAATAGAAGATACAGTGTGATACAGTGTTAAGACTCTTGGGATATACAGAAACAACACTGTTGAAAATTTGGACTGTAGGTTTGACTGAACACTGTGCGTAAACTGCTAAATCTTTTTGCTTTTATGCCTGTAACCCAACACAAGGATCTTACCAATGGGGCACTGCAGGCCAGGAAAAAGCCACCGTGTTAGTGTGAGGGTTCCCCCCAATATTGAAATATCAACATGAACAAAGAAAATGCATATAAATAATTCAGTGCAATACATACAGTAGATTTATTGCATTCACTTTTTCTCACGTGTGAGTTTTAAACAACCCACATAGGCTTGAATTCATCCTAAGTGTTTTCTAAATAAGTAAGAGCATACCTACAGCCATAGCAGTACATACATCTGCTATGGGTAAGAGAAGTACATGTAGGCAGAGCTGTCTTACAACATGGCAATTCATACAGGCAGCAGTATGTAAAAAAACACTTGTGATTGGAAAGATGTTGATTACAGAATTTGCCAGTCCCACTCTGCTACTTTTCTGGATAGAGCCCCCACCTACTTGCCTTTGTAGCCACCATCTTGTACACATCACAATGCCCCAGGCCCAAGGGCCAAAAAAAGGGAATGTAAACTCAATTAATAAAATGTGACCTAAGCACATATTTCTGTAGTGTTTACTTATCTCTCTCCAAAGCCCTAAATCCTGTGTCTTTCTGCTTCTCTGTTCCTTTGTTATCCGCATGATAACTTCTGACAAGTTCTCAGACACAGAAGATAAAAGCACTGGAAATTTGTGTCAGGGGGGCTGCTGTTAAAAGACAAGCAGAGAGCTGGCCTATTCACAGCATAGCTCTGCAAGTATCTTTGTCCCTGTGCCTATGTGGAGGAGGGGGGGGGGGGGTGTTCTCATTTCAGCTCTCCAGAAAGAGGTAGATTGAACTCTCTTTGGAATAAGCATTTATTATATCCTTTGCAAAAGAATAGTTTTAAACAGATAGAAATTATGTTCTCATTGTATTCAAGTAAATACTCTAAAATGTGGTTGCATAGTAACAACATATGTTATGTGCAGTGGCCTCAGTTGACCATCAGCTTTCTCTGTATGAAATTGTGCTACTGTATTGTTTGTGATGGCTTGAATAGAAGAAAATGATGTACATGGGAAAAATAAATATACAACACAATTTTAGTCAATTAGGGAAGCAGCATTTTAAAAATACAATTGTTTGCTCTTTGTTAGCCATTTATACCTTCATAAAAGCATGCTGTACTAAGAACATTTCATTAACCTGTTAAACTCTGAATACAGTCTAGTCATTCACAGAAAGCAACTCAAATAGCAGTGTAGCTGAGCAAGTATCAGACAAACAGAACCTTAAGCTGGCCAAAGAAGGATCAAAATTTGCCCAGTTCAGCAGGAACTAATAAAGGTGAACAATGGTCAGGTCAGTGAAGGGTTGGCCCAATATCCCCAATAAAGGCAGAAAAAAGATGACAGAGGTTCCCCGCTGCAGGGCCTTTGAGGCCTATAAGTATCAGAATACAAGAATTTTTAAAAATTATATATCTTAATACAATTTTTTTTAAAACAGTGCCTAAAAAATATAAGGCTGATATCATGAGGCATGATCAATGACCAATCGTATACACGAACAGTACCGTACACTGTCAACACATGACAAAATATATTCCGACAGAAGTTTGTCCAGTAGTAGTCACCTACAAGCACCTGACCCATTTTAGGATCTCATCTCATCAGGGGTGTAGAGCAAGTCAGACCAGGAGACACTTATACTGTTCGGTGTACAAATAATAGCAGCCGAAGTATTAAAAGCTTGTAGAAGTGTCCAGAAGGGATAGTATGACCATACTGTATGTCCATAGCTGGGAAAAGCACAGCAGGGATAGCCCAGGAACAGGCCGGTAGCAGGCCATGTTTACCATAAAAAGTATCTGCAACTGGTCAGTCCATCCACATGCTAGCCCCAAGAAGAAAGGTGTATCGAGCATACAGGATGTGGTTCCAGAAGGAAAACTTTCCTTCCGGAAAGCCCAGGTGTTTGGATAGACACTGCTACAAGCTTTTAATTCTTCAGCTGCTACTATCTATACACTGAACAGTATAAGTGTCTTTGGTCTGACCTGATCCACACCCCTGATGAAAGAATGAGATCCTGAAATGCATGTGTGCTTGTAGAGGACGACTATTGGACAAACTTCTTTTTGACTATATTTTGTTGTGTATTGACAGTGTACAGTACTGTTCATGTATACGATTGGTCATTGTTCATGTCTCATGATATCAGCTCTATACTTTGCAAAAAATATTCTCGTTTTCTGATATTTATAGGCCTCGAAACTAGTTCAGCAGGCACCAGCCGAACTATAATCCATGAATGGGCAGGCTGGTTGTACTGAAATCCATCTATTGATTGACTTCAGTAAAACCAGCCTGTTGGGTTTTTTTTTTCTTTTTGATCACTGTCTGCAGTAGTGCATTCTGATGGCTGGGAAACCTCCCTCTGTCAGAATACAATAGCACAGTGGGTGGATTCCACCATCAACACTAGCTGTGTTGATAGGGGAATCAAGCTATTTTCTTTACTCAACCCATGGCTGAAGGAAAAAAATTTGCCTAATAAATGGCCTGCCTTAGATCAGGCACAGGCTCAATGTTTTTAAGTCCATTTAGGCACTTCTGGTTAGAGCAAGTATGCTAAGTAGCTATAAGCAGGTGGCAAAGACTCAAGGCTAAGCATTACACATTGCAATTGGGACTTTACTTAAACAGATCAGGCAATTATTGGATTTTTATATGTTTCCTAAAGGACAATAAGGAGCACTTCTGAATGATGAATTGCTTCTTATGACATGCAGAAATTCCCCAATATGTTAAAGAATAAAAAAAACTTTGGGCAACTGTGCACCAATAATCCCTATATGTTGTAAGCTCTCACAAGCAGGATCTCCCTATCCCTCTTGTCTTGATCTTGAATAATATCCTAACTGTATTGCCTCAATATATTTTGTAAAGCGCTGCACCAACTGATATAAATCTTGTACAAATGCATCTCATAAAATAAGACTATCATCAAAAATAATTTATTTCAGTAATTCAATTCAATAAGTGAAACTCATATATTTTATATAAATGCGTCACACAGAGTTATATATTTCAAGAATTTCTTTCTTTTCATTTTGATGATTATGGCTTAAACCTAGTGAAAATCCAAAAATTTGTATCTCAGAAAATTAGAATATTACATAAGACCAATAAAAAAAAAATAACAATAAACTCAAGGAGAGAAGAAGAAATAGACAAAGGTGACTCTAGAGTTATCTAAAGGCAAGAGTCAATACAGGCTTTGGGCCTTTAAGACAAGATATGCAATCTGTAGCTGTTGAATACAATCAGGTAGCACAGGTACCTTCTAGAATTTTCTGCACTGTCCACTGGCAGCAGCTTGTACCCAGATCTCCAGAACACTATTCAGCTGCTCCACTCCTTCTGGATATACCCTTCAGCAAGACATCATACATTCCCTAGGCCCAGGTTCAGGCCCCTTTTTCAGCAACAATCCTCACCAGGCAGCAGGACTGGGAAGTAAAAGACCTCCAGCACAACATCCTTTCTAAAACCTGGAAGGATAAAGACCTGTCCTCAAAGTCAAGAAAGAGTAAATTGGCATGGACTTTACTGGCACATAATGTCAAGTAGCCATAAATAAAATACATTAATTGTTTAGTAAAGTGTTCATGTTAAAATCAATTTCATTCTATAAACAACACAATCACATAAAAGAGTTTTTTTACATATTTTTTACATGTGGAGACAAAAATATATACTCTTACATATGTACAACACTATGTCAATGGATGCCCAATTACCACTCAAGTACTGTGGATACATATAGTAACTTCCCTTTGTATATTTCACCAACGAACGTCAGTATTATAACAGAATGTAACATCTGGTGGTAGGGCACTTCCACTGCTGAACATCTGTATTCTGGCTCAGGCTCTCAGGCTCGACATGTTTTGCGCGTTTGTGCTTCCTCAGGGGCCTGTCAATGAGCACGATAGAAGAGCTTCCACATGGGAAAATCCAGGACCTAATGAGGGTGGAGACACATCCATAGACAGTAATCCTTTTTATGTGGAATGCAGTGTAGGGTAAATCACCAGGGCATAAACCCCCAAGTATAAATGGGCTCCACAAGTCCTGCAGGCCTACGTCCAACAAAAAGCAAAAGGGGGGGGGGGGGGTTCCACAACACCCCTGCACTGTCTCCAAAGTCACCCAAAATATCTAAAGTATATCCTCCTCCAGCATGCACCACTGGCAATAAACCTCCCACCATATTGCCAAATAGGAATATATTATCATAACGTAATATTCTTCCTTCTTGTTCTACATGCCACAGACACTCCTCCACAACAGGCAGAATGAAACAATAGTCTGAAATGGGGAACCTATTAACCACTTGCCGACCGCCGCACGACTATCTACGTCGGCGGTCAGCCCCTCACAGGCAAACTAACGTAGTGCTACGTTGCTTGCTTGTGAGGGTCTAGGGAGCGAGCGCGCGCCCCCGGAGGCGCGCTCCCGCTCCCGCGTGGTCACGGACCCCCCCACGCGTGTGACCAGCGGACCCGATGTCCGCCGGCCACTCGGCGATCGGCGGGGGAGAGGGAGAATGTCAGGCAGCTTGTGTAAACAAACTGCCTGTCATTCTCCTCGCTGCAAAGACACTGATCACTCGGATCTAGTATGTAGATCCGTTGATCAGTGTCCTTACAGCTAGAGCCACAGCCAATCACAGTAGAAACCACGCCCCTAGGGACACACACAGCCCCTCCCTTCCAAATAAAGTTAACCCCTTCACTACCAGTGTATTTTTACAGTAACAGTGCATATGTATAGCACTGATTACTGTAGAAATGTCACTGGTAACCCCAAAAGTGTCAAAAATGTCAGTCAAGGGACCGATCTGTCCGCCGCAATGTCGCAGTACCGCAAAAAAAAATCGCAGATCGCCGCCATTACGCGTTAAAAAAAAAAACAACAAAAATGACAAAAATCTTTCCCTCTGTTAGTAAACGCGATAACTTTTGCGCAAACCAATCAAAATACGCTTTTTGCGATTTTTTTTACCAAACATAGGTAGCATAAAACAAATTGGCCGAAAATTTTTAAAAATTTTGATTTTTACATTTTTTTGGGGGGGAATTTCATATAAAAAAATGTGAAAAATATTGCTATTTTTGCAAAATTGACGCTCTTTTTTTGTTTATAGCGCGTGATCAAAAAATCGCACAGGTGATCAAATACCACCAAAAGAAAGCTCTGTTTGTGGGAAAAAAAGGACGTCAAATTCGTTTAGGTACAGCGTCGCACGACCGCGCAATTGTCCGTAAAAGTCACGCAGTGCCGAATCGCAAAATACCCCCTGGTCGGAATGGGGGTAAAATCTTCCGGGGCTAACAGGAACAATTACAATTAGAGCTCAGACTACAGCCCACTAAATTTCTACTAAATTTGGACTTGAGACACTACAGCTTAAGGCAAGGTCTGTATACTAACATACAGCCACCAAGCAACATTATTCTTACAGGCAAATTTTATGTCCATGCAGTTATTCCTCTTCCAGTCCATGCACACACAATCATACATCATCTGAAAAGGCTGTATTACTATACTGACATGTGAATCACCATTAGTAGATAAAGGAAGCTTTGAAATCAAATGGTGCATAAATAGGTGTCCGATTACTTTAGCTATGTCATTTTCAGATCAATAATCAAGCAGACAAGGCCAGAGGATTTAAAAAAAAAAAGGCCTGTAATCAATATAGCCTTGTCTTTGTAATAATAGCTTGTAAAGCTAGTATCAATGTATTTTTTCTTTCATCTTTTTTTAATTGCAAATGATGCTGGTAATTGGCACAATATTTTAAGTGCAAAACAATAATTAATAGTTAATGTAGTGAAAGCTATTAACAGATTCAAATTTTTATGCTTTGCAACATAAAATATGATTATATGAAGAAAAAATGGTACAATGCCTCTGTATGCCACAGTGCAAATTGTGGATTGAATGGAATAAATGATTACCCTCCTTTATGTACAGGAATAATAGAGTTTTTTTCTATACTGATAATCAAGCACAGCACAATATGCAGCCATAATAAATAAATGTAACACAACTGAACAAAATCTCACAGGCAATGTTATGTATTAATATCTTACATTTTAACGGACTCATGGGACATAGATAATTTGCATAACCACTCCTATTTCTATCCCAACATTCACCTGTAAAGTTAAGGTCTCATATGACATGTCACGAATCAGGAATACACTCCCACTCGGGGTGGAGTGGCTGACCAGGACTAGTTGTGGCAGCTGGACAGATGGTGGTGAAAGCCACAGAGCGCTCAGTGTGCCTGCTTGTTTAGTGATGGAGAGAGCCTTGAGAAGAACCAAAGTGCAGAATCTAAGGTACCGCCTGTGTCCTGCAGAGTTCCTAGAGGTTGCAGTCCTCTGTATCACCAAAGTAGGCCATAGCTGGGAGCAAGTGAAACTTTCTTGCCGTGTTGAGACACTGGATTTACTAGGCAGAAGGTAACACAGGAGTGATAGCAAGAGTGTAGAGGAAAACACAGAGTTACAGACACAGTCTGGGAGTTCGCAGGTGCTAATAACGAGCCATTGACTAGGACTCACAGGGAAACACAGTGGTGAAGAGAGGCAGGTAACTAAGTGCAGAGGGAGACACGGCAGTGAGGGAAGAGTTTATGTTGGCAGGAGTGCACGGGGTCAGAGGAACAAGACATAGGCTGATGAGCACAAGGATCAAGAAGGAAACAGGCACAGGAACACAGGCTGGAGTACACACGGCTAAATGCCTACTAACAACCAAAGACAACAACAAAAGGGAAGGCTGGTATCATTGAGAACCCCAGGAGCTAGTTACAGGTTGGAAAGACACTGGGAACATCGGAGGTCACAGAGATAACACTGGGAGACACTGAGAAACACTAAAAACTGCACAAGGAGACACATGTGTCCAGTTGCTAGTGAGCGGAAGCATTGCTTTAATACTTAGCAACCCTATGCTAGTCTTTTAGGACTGCGCAACGTCTGTGAGTGGCTGCACACAGGAGCGTGGAACAGAAAAATGCGACATAATAGGTAGAAGCAGAGCACTGGTTGTAAAAGATGGTGTAGCACCTTCCTGGTGAAGGGTGCTAGGCAAATTTAGTCTTTGCCTTCTTCCGTAGTCAAGTTTGTTCTGGTCTGTTCAAGGTTTCAAAGGCTGGAAGTTTAATTGCTTTCCCTGCCTGAAGTTTCCAGAAAATTGGGAGGGAAATTTAAATGACAAGCCTTAAAATTTATCACAACTTGACCAATGCCTAAATAGGAGTGTCCAGCAGGTGGCTTTGGGAGGTGATAAACAGACTGAAGCCCTGGAGAGATGATTCCAAAGCCTCAGGGGCTGCTGCCCATAGACAGCCTGTGGACTGTGAAATTGTTCTCAGCTGTGGTAGAGCTGGAAACTGAAGTCATTTTCCTGAGAACCTGGCAGTAGGACTTCACCATAGGATCTGGTCTGGAGCAGGATTGTCTACCTCCCTGGACTGTGTCTGGAGGAAGCTGGAAGAGGTGCTGTTGTCCAAGGGACTTGTGAGTAATGATCTTGAACGGATCCCTGGTGCGTTTTTGGGATTTAAGTGCAAGTGGTAGCTATGGTCTGAGACAGCTCTCATAAACTCTCAGAGTACTGTCTATCCCCATGCCCTCAGCAGTATTGTGGTGTGTGAGTCCAGGAAAAGTGTCCCCCCTGTTACTGTGCAGCATTTTGGAGTATCCAAGGCTCCAGGTCCTCTCCTGTTTAAAGTTCTTCAAGCAATAAATATCAAAAATACATCCCCTAGACCAGGGGTGTCAAACTCCATTTCATCGCGGGCCGCATCAGCATTATGGTTGCCCTCAAAGGGCCGGTTACATCTGTAGGATTAGATGTCCAGAGCACCCCATGTCCCGGGGAGGCAAAGAGGAGCCTTTCTACAGCTGCACAGAGGAGTGCAGGATCTGGAAAAGGAGTTCTGTCCTCTTTGCTGTGGACTACAGACACAAGGTGGGGGCAGAGACAAGGGGGGTGCCGCAGGTGCAGGAGAGGAGTGAGGGCCACATGAAATGGCTTGGGGGGCCGCATTCGGCCCGCGGGCCTTGTGTTTGACACCTGTGCCCTAGACTGTGTTATTGGAGCCAGTGTAAATTGACTGGTGCTTGAGGTGGTGGGCAGTCTCTGTGCTGTTAGGGAAGAACCAGCTGTTAGCAGTGGCCCCTACAGGGGTAGCACTACAATGGCATTCAGGCAGCGCTGTGGTACAGGTAGAGATAACTGATGACAGCAGAAAGACTCATGAAATATAGAAGAGAAGCCAGGATCTGGACCAGAACAACAAAAACAACAAATCAATAGAACCAGAAATCCACAAAGAACAGCAAAGAACTTTTTCAAAGCATAGTTCCTAACATTTTTATTTGTCTCTTGATAATTTAGAAGTGTACTACCACTATTGTAGTTTTGGATGGAAGCCTGAAATAAGAGCACCTGGCCAAAACAGTGTGGTGTCAGATTTTCTGAGTTAACAGGCAGAAGATCATAAGCAGCAGGTAAGCCAGTGATTCTTTATAAGTTTCTAGGTCAGCTTTCTAAGACTTTGATGAACCATGTTCCATGCATCAATGGCATGGTAGGTGTTTAAACAGGCCCACAAAGGTCAGGTATTTGTAAAAGGCAGGACAGGAACCATATAGATTTTAAATACTGGGTAATAAAATGTGGATGTATTCTTCAGGCTAAAGCAAACTAAATATTTTACCAAGAGTAAGGGAACCAAGGATGGTGTGCACAGTAATACACCTTTAATAGCCTTTCTTGCAGCCAGTGGCCTCAAAAATGACTTGAACACTTTTTTTTTTTTTGTCTGAGGTTCCCCTTTAAAGAGGAAGAAAAATGTGCTTTTATAACTACAAGCAAAGCAAATCTGGATATGTTTAATTCAAAGAGACACATTTAATCCCTTCAGGACATTGTCTTCTTTCCGTATAGTTCAATAGTTTATCCTCTGTACAGACATAAGGCAAGCTTTACTTCCCTGGCGGAAATCTCTCATCTCTTATGCATTTCAGCTGAAGCATAAATTCTGTCTCCAGTATTCCTGCAAACATCTGCACTGTACTACTAAGTTACACTTTTTAGTAGTTCCTTATAGTTTTTTTACCAGCTGATGGTAAATAACATACAAGGAAGGGCAGAGCTAAATATAAAGTGAATACATATAACTGTGATGAAAAAAATTAAATAAAATGCAATAATATCACAAAAGTGAGTCCATAATTCATATAACATGGTGAACAAATGCTGAAAACCATAACGTGAAGCTGAAGTGTTCTGGTGTCCAGACTCATTAGTGAAGAAAAGCCCAGCACCAACGTGAAAAGACAAATGCACTCACCAGAAGGTCAAACAGGCCAGAAAATCCTCACAAGGGAGAATGGCTCGATCATGAATGGTGGTTGAGCGACTAAACCCAAATTATTCTGGATTATGTTGTCTTGGTAAACACCTGTAGATAGCCAGGATGTAAAAGCCAGAGTGATTGATGACAGGAAATAAGGGCCCTTACGCGTTTCATCATAAATTACTTTTTTAAAGGGATTGCTGATGGTGGATAGTGTATGTGCATTTGTCAGTAAGCATTGTATACCTGGATATCTAAATCATATTTGATCATTTAATAATACCAACAAAAAAACAGCAGGAAACCCTCCAGAATATAAGCCAATAGTCTTTTTTCACAGCAGGAATCATCATGAATCCCAGTTATTCTAATTTGACACTTACATTTGAGACAGACCTCTGTGAATGTGGAGCTTAGCAAAGATGGGAATTGCATCTTCCAAACTTTGGCCTCTCTAGATTGAGTTTGTGCTGTTAGTGAGCAAAGTCTAGAGACCTACTATATAAAAAAATGTCTTGTTGAGTGACTGAACATTTTAACTACTGCCCTACACATGAGGGCTTTAGTGACTGGCAGTGATTTCTGTGAAGGTTTTTGCTGCAGTCAGAACAGGAGTTGTGGGCAGATCTTCTCCCACCATGCAGTACAAATGTGATTGGGTGAGTCTGTCTCTTTAGCTTCTGGTGTAGTTCTTACCTTAAGGAAGAAGGGGCTACATTAAAGGTATACTTGCTCTCAATTTATTTACTGTTAAAAATATATACACATATATATACTCTCACTGGCCACTTTATTAGGTGCACCTGTTCAATTGCTTGGTAACACAAATTGCTAATCAGCCAATCGCATGGCAGCAATTCAATGCAATTAGACATCTAGGCGTGGTGAAGATGACTTGCTGTTCAAACCGAGTATCAGAATGAAGAAGAAAGGGGATTTAAGTGACTTTGAACGGGGCATGGTTGTTGGTGCCAGATGGGCTGGTCTGAGTATTTCAAAAACTGCTGATTTACTGGGATTTTCACACAAACCATCTCTAGGGTTTCCAGAGAATGGCCTGAAAAAGAGAGGGTATCCAGTGAGCAGCAGCTGTGTGGACAAAAAATGCCTTTGTTGATGTCAAAGGTCAGGGGAGAATATGCAGACTGGTTCAAGATGATAGAAAGGCAACAGTAACTCATATAACCACTTGTTACAACCAAGGTATGAGGAATACCATCTCTGAAAGCACAAAACATCGAACCTTAAAGCAGATAGACTACAGCAGCAAAAGACCACACCGGGTGCCACTCCTGTTAGTTAATAACAGGAAAATTAGGCTACAATTCTCACAGGCACACCAAAATTGGACAATAGAAGATTGGAAAAACATTGCCTGGTCTGATGAGTCTTGATTTCAGCTGTGACATTCAGATGGTAGGGTCAGAATTTGGCGTAAACAACATGAATGCATGGATCCATACTGCGGGTTTAGGCTGGTGGTGATGAAATGGTGGGGGGGGATATTTTCTTGACACAATTTCCAAAGTGTGTCCAAAAAGACATGGATGAGCGAGTTTGGAGTGGAGGAACTTGATTGGCTTGCTATTAGAGTGGAGATTGCGAGCCAGGCCTTCTCGTCCACATCATTGCCTGACATCACAAATGCTCTTCTGGAAGAATGGTCAAACATTCCCATAAACACACTCCTAAACATTGTGGACAGCCTTCCAAGAAGAGATGAAGCTGTTATAGCTGCAAAGGGTGGGACATCTTAACCACTTTAAGACCGGAAGATTTGACCCCCTTCCAGACCATGCCCTATTTTGCGATTCGGCACTGCATTATTTAACGGAAAATTGTGCGACCGTGCGATGCTGTACCCAAAAAAAATTGACATCCTTTTTTTCCCACAAATAGAGCTTGCTTGTGGTGGTATTTGATCACCTGTGCGGTTTTTATTTTTTGCGCTATAAACAAAAAAAGAGCGACGATTTTGAAAAAAAACATTTTGAAAAAAACAATATTTTTCACATTCTGCTATATAACATTCCCAAAAAAAATGTAAAAATCTAAATTTTTTAACATTTTAGGCCAATTTGTTTTCTGCCACATATTTTTGGTAAAAAAAATTGCAATAAGCGTATTTTGATTGGTTTGCGCAAACGTTATTGCGTTTACTAACTACAGGAAAGATTTCTGTCATTTTTATTGTTTTTTTTTTTTTTACTAGTAATGGCGGCAATCTGTGATTTTTTGCGGGACTGCGACATTTTGACGGACAGATCGGACCCCTAACTGAAATTTTTGACACTTGTGGGGGTACCAGTCTCATTACTACAGTAATCAGTGCTAAAAATATGCACTATTACTGTAATATTGCCATTCGCAGGGAAGGGGTTAATACTATTGGTGATCAAGGGGTTAAATGTGAGCCTAGGGGAGTGATTCTAACTGTGGGGGGTTGGGCTTGTGAGATGACCATAGAGACATGCGATCCTATATAGCAGGATCGCTTGGTCTCTGTGATCATCTCAAGTAGAAGGACAGATGGCTGTGTTTACATCAACCGTCTGTCCTTCTCTGTCAGCGGGCGGGGAGATCGCGGGTGGTCGGCGGCCATCGGAGCCGCCTGTCACACACACTGGCTTCCATGCTGACAAGCGGGGGCGGGAGTGCGCCGGCGGCGGCGAGTGCTCGCCCCCAGCTCCTCCCAGGCGAGCGCCGTACATGTACAGGACTTTGTCTTCGGCAGCAGGTCGGCAATTGGTTAATATTGAACTCTATGTCTAAGACTGGGATGCCATTAAAGTTCATGTGCGTGTAAAGGCAGGCATCCCAATGCTTTGCAAATGCCGTCAGCATTCACATTTCTATCAAGAATGATCACCATATTGTCTAATAGGTTTATTTCAAATGATTCTCAGCTCCATCTAGAGGTGCTAATGCTGTATTTTGCTGATTGAGGTTTTTCAGCAAAATACTGCATTATGGCCACTAGATGCATCTGATGATCATTGGAAATAAACATATTAGACACAATATGGTGATTATTTGTGATGGCTGTGAGCATGCTTGAGGCAATCGTATAACAATTTTTTTATAAGAAGGCGCATTAAAAAAAAAAAAGCAGTGATTATTCAAGAGGACATACCAGTTTTGGTTGAAAACACTGCATAGATCAATATTGTGTAATGCTTAGCCTTGAAGGAGCTGTACTTGATGTATTGGGTCCCTTCTGCTCTGCACCTGTGATGACCGGCCTTTACCTGGACCCAAGGATACTAACACATCTGTATTGCATTTTAAATTTAATTTATTAACGAATGAAAACTCTGGAAGGGAAATATTAGTTAAACAACGAGTAACACTAGTAACAATACAGGTTTGCATTTGACCCAAGTCAGAGTATTTTTTTGCCTGTCTTTCCCTCTGGCCAAAAAAACACCAGGCTAAAGTAAGGGAGCAAAGCTGGTTTAGCAGTAACCACAGAATTAGTAATGGTGTCACCGAAGTTTCTCCTCTGTGCACACTACACCTTCAGTCTGTCTTACCCTTAATCTGGATCCTTGTCTGAGGCTCTTGCCAGAATCGTGATGTCATATCCAGCTCATCGGCTAAGCCGTTTCGGCTTCTTTGGCCCCCTATGCAAGCTCTCATTCCACTGGCAGTTTGACTGCTTCCACCTTCCCACATCTAGCATCTAGTTGCTGGCTTCATACTAGACTTTTGATGTCACTTCTGGCCCGACAGCAGCATCATCCAAGGTTTCTTCTTGACTCTATTTGCCTGATTCTGGCATTCGCCGGTACTGTACACCCTATCCGCATCTCACAAGGGGCCAGCTATACAGATTTCTCCCCCTCTGGGACTGGGGCAATAAGTCATCTTCCATCCCAGGCTCTGCACAGGACCATGTATGGCATGGTTTTTGCACAAGTATTTTTGCACAGGCATTTTTATGGATTTATGGATTTTCAATAAATGTGGTTTTTATTATTTCAAAGTCTGGAAATTTTTTTATTAGTTTTTTTATATAGATTCCCCTCATTTGGATGATTACAGTGGTGATCGAAAGTTTGAGCACCCCAGGTAAAAATTTGTATTAATGTGCATAAAGAAGCCAAGGAAAGATGGAAAAATCTCCAAGAGGCATCAAATTGCAGATTCAACATTCTTATATGTCAACAAAAGTTAGATTTTATTTCCATCATTTACACTTTCAAAATAACAGAAAACAAAAAAATGGCGTCTGCAAAAGTTTGGGCACCCTGCAGAGTTAATATCTTGTACTGCCCCCTTTGGCAAGTATCACAGCTTGTAAATGCTTTTTGTAGCCAGCCAAGAGTCTTTCAATTCTTGTTTGAGGTATCTTTGCCCATTCTTCCTTACAAAAGTCTTCCAGTTCTTTGAGATTTCTGGGCTGTCTGTCACGCACTGCTCTTTTAAGGTCTATCCATAGATTTTCAATTATGTTGAGGTCAGGAGATTGTGAAGGCCATTGCAAAACCTTCAGTTTACGCCTCTTGATGTAATCCCCCGTGGATTTTGAGGTGTGTTTAGAATCATTATCCATTTGTAGAAGCCATCCTCTCTTTAACTTCAGCTTTTTCACAGATGGCATCAAGTTACCATCCAAAATTTGCTGAAATTTTATTGAATCCATTTTTCCTTCTACTCGTGAGATGTTCCCTGTGCCACTGGCTGCAATACAACCCCAAAGCATGATTGATCCACCCCCATGCTTAACAGTTGGACAGAGGTTCTTTTCATTAAATTCTGTGCCCCTTCTTCTCCAAACGTACCTTTGCTCATTCCGGCCAAAAAGTTCAATCTTAACCTTATCGGTCCACAGAACTTGTTTCCAAAATGCATCAGGCTTGTCTATATGTTCATTTGCAAAGTTCAAACGCTGATTTTTGTGGTGAGGACGTAGAAGAGGTTTTCTTCTGATGATTCTTCCATGAAGACCATATTTGTACAAGTATCTCTTTATAGTGGAATAGTGTACCACAACTCCAGTGTCTGCCAGATCTTTCTGGAGGGATTGTGCAGTCAAACGTGGGTTTTGAATTGTTTTTCTGACAATCCTGCGAGCTGTTTTGTCTGATATTTTTCTTGGTCTTCCAGATCTTGCTTTAACTTCCACTGTTCCTGATGACTGTCATTTCTTAATTACATTCCGAACAGAGGATATTGACATCTGAAAACGCTTTGCTATCTTCTTATAGCCTTCTCCAGCTTTGTGAGCATCAACTATTTTCAGTTTCAATTTTCTAGACAACTGCTTAGAAGATCCCATGGTGCTGATTGTTGGGGCAAGGTCAGATGAGTCTGGGCATTTAAAACCTTTGAGATTGACATCACCTGGTCTTCCCAGACGATGATTGAGAACAATCCATGACACTGGCAGGTCTCAGCCTTGCAAAGGGGGCAGTGCATGCTATAAATTCTGCAGGGTGCCCAAACGTTTGCAGACGCCATTTTTTTGTTTTCTGTAATTTTGAAAGTGTCAATGATGGAAATAAAATCTAACTTTTGTTGACATATTATAAGAATGTCTAATCTGTAATTTGATGCCTTTTATTTTGATTTTTATTAATTTGATCTTTCCTTGGCTTCTTTATGCACATTAATACAAATTTTTTACCTGGGGTGCCCAAACTTTCGATCACCACTGTACCTAATCCTGGTATGTATTGGGCGTATGCTATAGGCCCCCCAACCAGAGGGAGGAGGGGGAGGCGGACCTCCTTTTACAAATAGGATTGGCAGCAAGGATGGGAAATGTCATTATAATGGGGGACTTTAATTATCCAGGTATAGACTGGGCAGAAGGAACCGTGCATTCAGCCAAGGCTCGGCAGTTCCTAAATGTTTTGCAGGACAATTTCATGAAACAATGCGGTTCTTGACCTACTGATTACCAACAATACAGACCTGCTCAGGGATATAGAAATACGGGACAACTTAGGAAACAAGTGACCATAGGTCAATTAGTTTCAGTATTAATTACAGTAAAAGGAAACACAAGGGCAATATAAGGACACTGAATTTCAAAAGAGCCAATTTCCCAAAACTGCGGTCTCTGCTAGAAAATATCAAATGGGATAGAACCCTGGGAACAAAGAACACGGAGGAAAAATGTGAGTGCTTCAAAAGCATACTTAACAAAGGGATTGACCAGTGCATTACAAAGGGAAATAAATTTAAAAGAGCAAAACTAAACCCTGGGTGGCTAAACTCCAACATAAAAATGCATATTAATGCTAAGGAAAAGGCCTTCAAAAAATATAAGGCTGAGGGGTCATTGGCAGCATTCAAGCATTACAAAGAGTGTAATAAGAAATGTAAAGACGAAATCAGGGCGGCTAAAATAGAAGAGGAGAGACATATAGCGGAAGAGAGTAAAAAGAACCCCAAGAAATTCTTTAAGTATATAAACAGTAAAAAAGCGAGGCCAGAACACATTGGCCCCATAAAAGACGATAAGGGAGTTTTGGCCACAGAGGACAGGGAAAAGGCGGTAGTGTTAAATAATTTCTTCTCTTCAGTCTTCACAAAAGAATTGGGGGGGCTACACTAACCCAGCTTGTTAGGCCAAACTAAACAACACACCTCAGGAAATACCGCCATGGCTAACAGAAGATAGACTTAGAACTAAACTAGAGAAACTTAACATAAATAAATCACCGGGACCAGATGGCTTGCACCCGAGGGTTCTTAAAGAGCTCAGCCAGGTGATTGCCAGACCATTATTCTTGATCTTTAAGGATAGTTTACAGACGGGTATGGTGCCAGCTGATTGGAAAAAAGCCAATGTGGTACCAATATTTAAAAAGGGGCTGAGATATATCCCGGGTAATTATAGGCCGGTCAGCCTGACATGAGTAGTCTGCAAGATTTTGTAGGGGATGTTAAGGGACCACATACAAGACTTTAGTAATGAAAACGGTATTATTAGTAGTAATCAGCATGTATTCATGAAAAATCGTTCTTGCCAAACCAATCTATTAACCTTCTATGATGAAGTGAACTGCCACCTAGATAAAGGTAAGCCTGTGGATGTGGTGTACCTGGACTTCGCAAAGGCCTTTGACACCGTTCCCCAAAAACGCTTACTGTTCAAACTAAGGAAGGTGGGTATGGACCATAAGGTGAGTACCTGAATAGAGAACTGGCTCCAGGGGAGGTTGCAAAGGGTGGTGATTAATGGGGAGTACTCAGATTGGGTGGGTGTGGAAAGCGGGGGCCCCCAGGGTTCTGTCCTGGGGCCAATCCTGTTTAATTTATTCATAAATGATCTAGAGGAGGGGATATCGAGCAAAATCTCAGTATTTGCGGATGATGCTAAACTAAGCATGCCAATATCTTCTGGGCAGGATGTGGAAACCTTACAAGCGGACCTGAACAAAATTATGGGGTGGGCAACTACATGGCAGATGAGGTTTTAATGATGAAAAATGTAAAGTAATGCACCTGGGTGCCAGAAACCAGAAAGCAAGCTACTCACTGGGGGGGGGGGGACCTCTGGGTGAGTCTAGGATGGAAAAGGACCTGGGGGTACTGGCAGACAACAGGCTTGGCAGTGGCATGCAATGCCAAGCCGCTGCAAGCAAAGCCAACAGAATACTGGGAAGTATAAAAAAGGGGATTCACTTCAGAAATAAAGAGATTATTCTTCCACTCTACAAGACTCTGGTCCGGCCACATCTGGAGTATGCTGTCCAGTTCTGGGCACCGGTCCTCAGGAAGGATGTGCTGGAACTGGAGAGAGTCCAGAGAAGGGCAACAAAAATAATTAGGGGAATGGAGGACATCAGCTATGAGGAAAGACTACAAGCACTGAACTTATTCTCTCTGGAGAAGAGACGATTGAGGGGGGGTATGATATCAATGTACAAATATTGTACTGGCAACCCTAGCATATGGAAAAACCTATTCAGAGAAAGGAAATACAATAAGACACGTGGCCACTCACTAAAACTAGAGGAAAGGCGGTTTAACCTTAAAATACGCAGGCGGTTCTTCACTGTAAGAGCAGTAAGGATGTGGAATTCGTCGTATCAGCAGGGAGCATTGATAGTTTCAAAAAACTATTAGATGGGCACCTTAAAGACCACAACATACAGGGGTATGCAATGTGCGGTTAACAGTAGACACACACACACATCATAGGTTGAACTGGATGGACTGATGTCTTTTTTCAACCTCACTAACTATGTAACTATGTAACCTTCCTGCATATTTTTAGGACTTGTCCCAGATTAACAGAGTTTTGGCAGAAGGTGGAAGAAATATTCCAAAAATCTACAGATTAACTCTTTCCACATTGTCCCGCCTTCTTCCTACTCTACTACAACATTATACCAAAAAATAAATGTACAAAATTCTATAATCAGCACAGTTAATTCTGCCAAAGCTAAAATAATGGAGAATATATTGTCTACTATCAAATGAAGAAGAATCCTTTTAAAAGAACTGGTTCTTCTGGAATACATTACTTTTCATAACTGAATATCTGAATATATGAAATATTAGCCTCAAGTAAGTCAGATTCACCTTGTAAATACTCAATGACCTATGGAGTATTGTGATATCATATAGACTCCAAGAATAACCTCAGGCCCCTCTGATACACCTGGTTGAATGAAAGTTACTGTAAGCATTTATAAGTAGGGATGATCGAACTTTTGAAAAGTTTGGTTCGACCAGAACACCCGAATTTCCCGAAAGTTCGGTTCGGATTCCAGAGCCCCATTGAAATCAATGGGACCCGAACTTCTGGAATCAAAAAACACCATTTTGAAGCCCTAAAACCCAATAAATGCCCCTAAAAAGTGCCTAGGGTTCTGGGTCATGCCCCAGGGACTATTTTTCACACAAAAAAAAGTTCTTAAAAATTGTCGTTTTGATAGAGAGCCAATTATTGAAAAAATTATTGAAAAAAAATGAGATTTCTTTGGATTTAGTGTCTGGGGGGTCTAAAAAGTGTACATGTGAAGTTTCAGCTCTGTCCAAAACCAGAAAAAAATATAATTTTTCTTAGAATTTCAGTAGCGCAGGGATGGGGTTCTGCTCCTTTCACACCTGGGCGTTTTTGTTTCAGGCATTTATTGGGCGTTTTTTGGGCATCTTTGGAGGCAGGCATGACATCTGAACTTCTGTATAGGGGTATATATACACACACACACATATATATATATACATACACATATATAGGTGTGAAAGGAGCGTAACCCCATCCCTATCCCTGCGCTACTGAAATTCTAAGAAAAATTATCTTCTATCAAAAATGACAATTTTTAAGAACTTTTTTTTTGTGTGATTAATAGTCCCTGTGGCATGACCCAGAACCCTAGGCACTTTTTAGGGGCATTTATTGGGTTTTAGGGCTTCAAAATGGTGTTTTTTGATTCCATATATATATATATCTACATTACGGTCACCCTGACATGGAAGAGTTCGGTCACCCTGGCATAGCAGAGTCAGTTCACCCTAAACTACATTACGGTCACCCTGACATGGACTTGGAAGAGTTCGGTCACCCTGGCATAGCAGAGTCAGTTCACCCTAAACTACACTACAGTCACCGTGACACTAAAACTTTCCCTACAGAAACTAGATTATTGAATCTAACTATAGTGGTATATAGTACCCTACACTGCATATCCCTTTCCTCACACTAATAATTGCAAAAGGACACTGGAGCAGCAGGAGTAACAGAAATGCTTCCACTCTATTGCACAGCCTCTCTATTACAGTGCTAGAGATTTGGCGGGGCTATGTTATATACTGGGGGGGGGGGGGCGCATGGGGGGCGTATTCACTCCTGATTGGCCTCTGGACCCCCTAGTCACTCCAATCTGCTTTTACTGATGTTTCTGGGCCAATCACGGACTTTTAAAGCCCAGTTCCTGTCCCATTGCATTTTGGGCGGTTCTGGTGGCCGAATTCCAAACTTTTACTGCGAAAAGTTTGGAATTCGTCCGAATTTCAAACAGCCAATGTTCGGGTCGAACTGAACGCAAGCAGAGATACCTTTAACCCAGCTGTGAATTAGTACCAGGAAACAGATGAAAGATTATTTGGTAGAAAATGAAGTGTATTGGTACAGGTTACAAAAAATGGTGGTTTGAGCATAAATTAACACACAGAAGGTAAATTCAGACTCAGTCCGCTAGGCAGTATAATCACTTTGCCAAGGTACCTTAGAATAGAGTTCTGTACCACTAGACTGACATCAACACATACATTAGTAAAGTCATCAAAAAACAGTGCATATAAGCATTAACTGCAATGTGAATAATCATACTATAACTAGTCTAGACTGCGTGTGAATGATATGGTGCAGTGTCCCCCAAGAGGTATCACTTAGCACAATCAAGCAATAGGTAACAGCTGCAAAGGGACAGTCTTTAGTCCTAACTCTTCTGCCTGCTAGCGTTGGAGCCCAGTTGTACTGTTAGTGCACATGAGAATAGTCCCAGCCAAGACTGCAGGCCGCAATAAGGCTACTAAATGGTTGTATGGCAAGTTCCTAAAGGGCTCAGTGTTTCTAGCAGCAGATCGTAAATCCCTAAAGCAGCAGCTCACCAGTGCCAGCAAAACTGCACATCACCATCCAGTCACACACAGCGATTAGTCCACTAGCTGCTCTGCATCCAGGTGACTCTGACTGTTGGCACAGCTGGACTCAGCACTCTATATCCTTCTCAGGCAGTTGCAGCAGTGGTGGTGAACACTGGACTGCGGTGTGCACACTCTAGGCTCCTTCATGGCAAAGGGAAGCTGTGTCCTCTACAGTCTGAGAAAATGCAGCTCTTTTCTCTCCTTCTTCTTCTGCACAGTCTCCTGGTGGCTGTAGAACAGGTCCCATTACTTTCAGTGGGCAGTGCTCCCAAGGGAACTACATGCCCATGATCCTCCTCCAGCCTTTCCTGACTGCTCCCTCTGCTTCTTGCCAGGAGGGAGGGGAGTGAGCACAGCAGTCAAGGTCAGGGTGAAAGGCCGCTCCTGCTCTGTCTATGCAAGTGCAGTGTAGCCAACCTTGGACAACAGCATTAGCACTATGTGGACAGTGTAGTGTTAGATTGACTATGGTCAATTGGATGGACTGTTTTTCTTTTTTGTATAAAAGTTGTACATAAATAGATACATGCTGACCATTGTAGACACCCTTGTCAATGTTAAATGCTTTGTCTGTTAAAGGGGAATAAAGGGTGAAACCTAACTAACTAAAAATTGCTATTCTTACCTATTCTGCAACCGCTGTGGTCCAGTCTCTGGCTGAGCTTTCACCAGCAGCATCATTGTGTAAGAGAAGCAGGCCCATAGTAAGTCTATTGGTGACTCCAATTCCCAGGCATTTCTTAGCCATTGTCGGTTCTCTCCTGCACACAGGGGGTGCAGCTAAAGAATGGAGTGGAGTGGCTTCAGAATTGGTAAGTATAGTCATTTTTTCTTTACAGGGTTAGATGGATTAGGCTTAGAATATGGCTGAGAGTAAGTTTAGAGTTAGTTAGGTTTTGCCTTTACTTCCACTTTAAAGGAATTATAAACCGATTAAAAAACAAAAACTCAATAGCTGGTTTAAAAGATGAAAACAATGGAAAAAAAGCCTAAATAAAATAATGGAGCCACCATATCTAAGGAATAGTAAGCTGAAACATTTTACATCCATGGGGGGGTTTAGATATGCTTTAACTTCATACCTGATATTCAAGGTCACAATAAACTGTCAGTACTAGAATGTGACGTATTATAAATGTTCCTGAGTCCTTTTATTTAATGTTGTGAGACTCTTCTGCACCAATCTATCTTTATTTTTTGATGCATCCATCAGATTGTGATTTTATCAGGTGAGGTACAGTCCATTTATTATGAACTCCAACCCACACTGGATCACATTTGCAGGATCTCCTTAAACTTGTGCAGGTGTTTTAAAAATTTCAATGGATCAGTAATTGCCTCTATCAAGGGCCTTCATAAGAAACCATGACCTGGTTGAAAATACTGTACAAAGGATATACTGTTATTCATGCATACAGAGCACAAAGTATTTACTTGCACATCTAAGTTTCCCACTTCTGGGTTTTTTGTCACAAGTTAGCCTGTATATTCTTACCTCCTTGCAGCAATGCTTCTGTCTTGGCTCCCTTCACATGTGGTGTTTGGGCTTCTATGGGCGTCGCCTGCTCCACTGTGGGTTATATCCTGTTTCTGTCAATTACTTCCTGGGTCACCTCCCTGTTTGCTTCCCTATATATACACAGGCTCAGTGCACTGTTCCTTGCTTGAGCAACAACCCTGTTCTCTGAGCTCCCATCTGTGTATCCCTTGGCTATTGTATCTGATCTCCTGTGTACCGACCCAGCTTTGTTTCTCCGTCTACGTTTGTCTGCTGCCTGTCCTGACCTCGGCTTGTCTCTTGGATCTCCTTATAGTCTCCTGTTTACCCTGCACACGCCAGCGGTCTCCACATTCTCAGCTGGGCCTACCTGGGGGCCGCGACCTGGTTCCAGTCTGCTGCAAGTCCATCCCCACCATCAGGGGCAAGGGTGAAGAAGCAGGCTGGGGCTTAGACTCCGCGCCTCGGGGAATCCTTAGCTGGGGATCTATAAGGGCTCACTACCACAGACCCGTGACAGTTTGCTCAAGCCATGAGCTCGTCTGAGACACCGCAGCCACTTCAGGATCAACTTCAGAGTTTGGAACAGAGAGTTAACGTTCAGCAGGCTTATCAAGAACAGATTATGCAGTGTCTGCAGGCTCTTTCTTCCCGTTTGGATCAGCTGCAGATTGTTCCTACTCCCGCTTCCTCCGTTCCAGCTCCTGTGTCCGCCCCTGTTGCTTCCGCTTCCGCAGTCCCTCCAGCAGAGGTCAGTCCTGCAAAACTCCAGCTGCCTCCGCCATCTCGCTTCTCTGGGGACCCCAAAGCTTGTCGGGGATTCATTAATCAGTGCTCAATCCACTTCGAGCTAGCAGGCCATCTCCAACTGGCCTCAGCCTTCTGGTCTAAAAGCTACGCAACGGTTCTTGGGATTCACCAATTTCTATCGCCAGTTCATCCCTGATTACTCCTCTCTGGTGGCACCCATTACCTCCTTGACCCGGAAGGGTGCCAATGCCAGAACCTGGCCTCCTGAAGCTGTCAAGGCTTTCCACAAGCTCAAATCGGCCTTCCTATCGGCATCTATTCTCAAACGTCCTGACATTCTTCAGCCTTTCTTCTTGGAAGTAGATGCCTCGTCCTTGGGAGTGGGGGCCGTCCTTCTCCAAAGACATGACAGTAAGCTCCGCCCCTGTGCCTTTTTCTCGAAGAAGTTTTCTGATGCAGAGAAAAACTACACCATCGGGGATCGGGAGCTTCTGGCTATCAAGCTGGCACTGCAAGAATGGCGACATCTACTGGAGGGGTCTCCTCATCGTATTCTGATCTATACCGATCATAAGAACCTCCAGTATCTGCAGTCCGCCCGACGTTTAAATCCCAGGCAAGCACGATGGGCTCTCTTTTTTGCCAGGTTTAATTTTGACATCACCTTCCGGCCTGGCTCCAAGAATGCTCGTGCGGATGCCTTGTCCAGATCATTTGACGTTGCTGACTCAGAGTGTCATATTGAACCTGAACATATTATTCCTGCCAATTGTTTCCTGGCCTCCACTCACCTTCAGTCTCCACGTATCCCTCCCGGAAAGACTCTTGTGAGGCCCTCCCTTCGCCCCAAGCTTCTCAAATGGGCACATGATTCCAAACTCTCTGGACATCCTGGTGTGCAATGCACCTGTGCCTTCCTGCTGCGTTACTACTGGTGGCCCTCACTCCGGAAGGATGTTGTGGAATATGTCCAGGCTTGCTCCATTTGCGTGCAGTCTAAGTCTTCTACTTCAGCTCCAGCAGGTCTCCTGTTACCTCTACCTGTTCCAGATGTACCGTGGCGATGCATTTCTATGGACTTTATATCTGAACTACCCCCATCAGCGGGCTCCACCGTTATCTGGGTGGTGGTGGACAGGTTTTCTAAAATGTGTCACTTAACTCCACTTCCAGGCCTACCCTCTGCTGTCACTTTGGCTTCCATCTTCATTAGGGAAATCTTTCGTCTCCATGGTATGCCCTCACACATTGTCTCAGATAGAGGAGTTCAGTTTACGGCCCGCTTCTGGAGAGCCCTGGCCACGTCATTTGGAATCAAGTTGGATTTCTCCTCAGCTTTTCATCCGCAGTCAAATGGTCAAACAGAAAGGGTTAACCAGAATGTGGAACGGTATCTTCGTGCCTTCATTTCTGCCCATCAGGATGATTGGGTAGACCTTTTACCCTGGGCAGAATTTGCCCTCAATAACCATGCTAATGCCAGCACTGGTGAGTCTCCCTTCTTCACGGTATTTGGCCGCCATCCTTCAGTATCATTTCCTGTTCCGATCTCTGCTGAAGTGCCGGCAGCCGCAGAGGTGCAACGGTCTCTCAATTCTATCTGGGCAGATGTTTCCAAGAATTTACATCTGGCGGCTTCCAGGTACAAGGTAGCTGCAGATCGTTATCGCCGTGCGAGCCCCAAAATTCTCCCTGGTGATAAGGTTTGGCTCTCTACCAAGAATATCCGTCTCAGGGTACCCTCTATGAAGTTTGCTCCCCGTTTCATTGGTCCCTTTACAGTCCTCTGCCAGGTTAACCCTGTCGCTTTTAAGCTCCGTCTCCCGTCACATCTAAAAATCCCCAATGTTTTCCATGTTTCTCTCCTGAGACCATACATCATCAATAGGTTTTGTCGTCCTATTCGTCGTCCTTCTCCAATAGCCAGTACTTCGGATCAGTACGAAATCAAGCAAATCTTGGATTCCAAATTCTCCAGGGGGAGGCTCTTGTATCTAGTGGACTGGAAAGGATATGGTCCTGAGGAGAGATGTTGGATTCCTTCCACTGATGTTTCTGCACCTCGTTTTTTGTGAAACTTTTTCATCAGAAGTTTCCTCTCAAGGCTGGGCCCAAACGAGTGGGGAGGCCCCGTAAGAGGGGGGGGACTGTCACAAGTTAGCCTGTATATTCTTACCTCCTTGCAGCAATGCTTCTGTCTTGGCTCCCTTCACATGTGGTGTTTGGGCTTCTATGGGCGTCGCCTGCTCCACTGTGGGTTATATCCTGTTTCTGTCAATTACTTCCTGGGTCACCTCCCTGTTTGCTTCCCTATATATACACAGGCTCAGTGCACTGTTCCTTGCTTGAGCAACAACCCTGTTCTCTGAGCTCCCGTCTGTGTATCCCTTGGCTATTGTATCTGATCTCCTGTGTACCGACCCGGCTTTGTTTCTCCGTCTACGTTTGTCTGCTGCCTGTCCTGACCTCGGCTTGTCTCTTGGATCTCCTTATAGTCTCCTGTTTACCCTGCACACGCCAGCGGTCTCCACATTCTCAGCTGGGCCTACCTGGGGGCCGCGACCTGGTTCCAGTCTGCTGCAAGTCCATCCCCACCATCAGGGGCAAGGGTGAAGAAGCAGGCTGGGGCTTAGACTCCGCGCCCCGGGGAATCCTTAGCTGGGGATCTATAAGGGCTCACTACCACAGACCCGTGACATTTTTCCTTTCTCAGAATGTGTAAAAAATCTGTGTGGCAGACAGTAATAGCGTCTGCTCATCTTCAACATATTCGGTCAGGCATGTCCGCCGGTTCACAACATCCACTGTGTGCCGAGTCCACTATGAGGAGGGTCCCGGCAAGAACCTGCCCTTTTCTGTGGAAAACAAATGGAAGCTACTAGTTTTAATGACCATTTTCTTCGGCAGTGAGTTTACTGCCCCCTTTCTGATCGACAGACACCAGCTTCTGAAAAAGTAAACCTTCAGAAGAAAACCTAAGGCTCAGTGGACCGTCTCGACAAAGAATTTCCTAGCCATGAAAGGATTGTAAATAAATAAGTACATATGAAAAAAATAGAAATATTTGTATGGCAGAAACCAAGCCCACACCAACCAGTGACTCTGCTGTTCATTAAACTTATTCTGTTGCAAAGCCTTCAGAAAAAGGAGTTACCTCCTTTCTCATCTACCCTGGTATCTTAGTATTACACTAGAAGCCTAACGTAATAATTATAATATGCAGCTTTAGAATAAAACATAGTATCAGAGAAGCTACTGAACTCTAGACAGCTAAACTGTGCATAACCCAAAATAACTATACTCTAAATAGTAAGAACATTTTCACCGAAAAAGAAGGGTGCTCTAAAGACAAGATACAGTTTACAGCAACTCTGCCATGGTAATTAAAAAAACTGCTCTCAGGTATAGCATGGATATAGTGGTGTATGCACATTTACCTGCAGAGCTTCAAGCTCTGCCATGTGTCAGGGAAGAATTCCGAGAAGACCTGGAAAATATGTCAATATCCAATATGGCCACGCTAATTCACACATGTGCATTAGTGGGCAGCAAGCAAAGGCAAATCTAGGTGGGCGATGCTCACAAAGCACGCTAATTGCCAGCGTCCGCTGCCCTATATAAGGACAGCAGCACCTCTCACAAATTGCTGGACTATAATCAGCCTTGTATCCTGTGTTACTGTGCCTTGTGCTTCTGCTTGATTACACGTTCTCGACCTCGGCTTGATCTCAACAATGCTTCTGCCTCTGCTGCTGACTGACTTCCTGTGTTTGACCCCCGGCCTGACTTCTGACCTTGCTTCCTGCTTTACCCATCTGTCAAGATTCCTCTGCCCCTCAAGATAGTTATCTGCTGTGACTACTCCTCTGCTCTTGCTTGACCACACATCTGGAACCATCAGGCAGCTTCACCTCCAGGCAAAATGTGCATCTTTGGGCATAGCACTCTCTGTCACCACCTTCAGGGGTACTCTGCATTTAGCTGCAAGGGAAGCCCTCTCATCACCTCAGCTTCCAGTCAGGTACGTGACACCATGGAAATTTTTCCTTTATACACTTCACATTCAGGGGTATGGGCCTAAATATTTTCAAATAATTAAGGCTCTATATCACTCCTCATTTATTTGTTTTATACAATTTACATTCAGGTATTTGTGCCTCACTTTTTACAAATGGTTAAGTCTCTCTGTATTACTACAACTGACTATATTTACCCAAAAAGATGTAAATCTCCTACAGTAAATATACAGAGAGAAACTCAACAGGGGTGTTCCATGTCACCCCTCTTGTTTTTTTCTTTGTAATGGATCCTCCTGCCTCCCTCGAGGCTTAGACAATAAATAAGTAGTATGCAGATGGGAAGAACACATATCTATTACTTGGGCATTCAAAAACGCTTATATATGTTATATTAGAAACAGGATCTCAATGTTCCCCTAAACTTAAAGGAAATGGCGAACAATGGCAAACAATCTGTCATGGATTTCTATTAACATATTTTTTTTTTTTAAAGAATCAAGCTATAAAACCTTCAATAGATGATATGTAGTACCAGCCAAGCTAAATTGATTCCATAAGCTTCTCCACTGTGTTTTAGGGTTGCGGTCAATTAGAGTTCAGGTATAATATTTGGTGGAAGTGCTCTAAAGTTCACACATTTTGGATAAAAATTTATAGTATAACTTATTCCACTGTTTAGGCTAATGTACCCAAGTCCTCACAATGTGCCTTTTTTCTTAAAATTGACATTGACCTTTATAATTGTACTAAACAATTTGTTTTTAATATCTTTTTAGCTGCAAACAGCAATAGCAAGAAAAAAAAATGAAAAAAAAAAACATTATCTCTTTAGAGTCTGTAAAATACAAATTGAACTGGGGCATGGTCAATGATAAATGTATGTGCATTCTCAGCAACACCCGAACAAAATTTGAAAAGTCTATGGATCCATTTATCTGTTTTCCTTGCTGGATCATTGAGGCTTATTAGGATTGGTCACACTTTTTTTCATGCCTTTCCTTTTCTCTTTACTCTTTCTTCCTTATATGAAAGATTGTTACCCTACATTGTTTCTAGATTCTAATATTGCTTACCTAGGCTTGTTCAGAGAACATAAGATTGCAGTAGATGATGAATAAGAAGAGGAGTTTGGAAATTTATGAAACAGGGCCAGTATTGTTACATTGAAAATCACATTTGTGAGTATGACATATCAGTATATATGGTTGGTAATTGTAATATTGGAGAAAAATAAAATACCCATTAAACAGAATTAAACACAAGTTTTGGCATTATGACAAAATACTGGGCCATTCTGTCAGGCAAGCCTCATACACTTTCTGATAGTTTGAAAGCTTGCCAGCTCGCTCTTGCTTTTAGCATGTTCCTATTCACCAATCACTTTTCACTTTGGTGGTTTGTCTTACTAACCAACAAAATACACAGGAGGCAGGATGGGGCAGGCAAGTTTCAACACCATTGGGAAGTGCTGTACCTGTGTCTGTGTGTTTTGCTGATATTCATGCAAACAGTAGGGTTTGGAGGTTATTGCAGGTATGCACAGGCATACACACACTTCATACTTGGCAACAGTTTTTTATGAAAGGTTTGCTCTAATCCAAATCCTTCTATATTCTCTTGGAGAAATACAAGCAGATACGTATCCATCATGCCATACCATGCGGGAGACATATGATTGGCCTCAAATTTATTCTGCGGCAGGACAACGACCCAAAACATACAGTCTATGGCATTAAGAACTATCTTCAGTGTAAAGAACAAGGAGTTCTAAAAGTGATGGTTTGGTCCCCATAGAGTCCTGATTTGAACATCATGGAGTCTGCCTCGGATTAGATGAAGGGACAGAAGGATCTGAGGCTTACTACATCCACAGAAGATCTGTGGTTAGTTCTTTAAGATGTTTGGAACAACCTATCTGCCAAGTTCCTTCAGCAACTGTGTGCAAGTGTATCGAGAAGAATTGATGCTCTTTTGAAGCCAAAAGGTAGTCACCAAATATTGTTTAGATTTAGATTTTTCTTCTGTCCGCTCACTTTGCATTTTGTAAATTGATAAAAATAAACAATTCAAATATAATTTTGCAAAGCATTCTTATTTTACAGCATTTCTTCACACCTCCCTAAAAGCTTCTCAAAAGAATCAGAAAGTAATCCTTTTCCTGCATATAAAACATGAAGAAGACTTTCAGTTATAAAAAAACTATTATTATAGTGTACCGCCAAGCACTCATCATGAGGCAAGAGTTGCCAAAATTCAGGAGACACTGCAATCCAAGCAAAATACTTTTTGCAAGACAACATTTGGAGAATACACAATGTGAGAAACATAGAAATAAGCAGAATTCTGAATAAACTAAAGCTAAACACTGGAAAGAGAGAACAAAGATATCACGTTTAGAGATTAAGTTAAAAACAGCATTATTAACCAGGCCATTTTTTGCAATACGGCACTGCAGCACTTTAACTGACAATTGGGCAGTCATGCGACCCAAATAAAATCAATGTCTCCAATCAATGTTCCCACAAATAGAGCTTTCTTTTGGTGGTATTTGATCACCTCTGTGATTTTTATTTTTTGCGCTATAAACAAAAAAAAAAGCGTCAATTCTGGAAAAAAAAAAAAAAAAAGGGTGGTCAATAATGAGAAAGCCCCTACACATGGATGTGATATAAGGTTCTTGGAATCAGGAATGTGACCAGAGAAGCAACAGGAAGAGCCAGCAAAAGCAGCAGACTGAGTGTGTATATTACATGGATGAGAACCACTGTTGAAAGCAGGGAAGTGTTGCAGACCCACGAAATGGGCTTGATTATGTCACCTGTGATGTCATTTGGCATTGTTATGCATTTTGGGGTGGTGTTCCCTTTGTCAAACCCCTGAGACCGGTAGTCCTGCACATTATGTGAGGATGACAAGGGCCTGCTCATAACTCGTGTGTCAAAAAGAAGAGGAAAGTGCCGGAAGCCTGCCAGAGTGAGGAATATGATAAACATTACAGCTTATTCCACTACCCCTAGACCTAATAACTCACAGAACAGTGGTCTGCCGTGTTTACAATGGCAGACCGCCGTTCTGTCTCCATGGGGAGTGATTGCGGCTTCCCAGTGGCAATCATGGCCGCCGGACCTGCTGATTGGCTCCCCTTGTAGCCAATGGGCACGTGCATGCGCCTCTGGCGCCGCACGCCCGGCCCCACTAGTGGTCACACGAAACAACATACAGTTACGTTGTTTCATGGGACAGAGACAACTTGCTGCAGTATATGTACTGCTGGCGGTCGGCAAGTGGTTAAAAAGGAAGACTGATCCTTTTTCCTGACTCATCCTATGTCACATTACACAAAGTTCTGAGTCTCACTACAAATGACCTTCAAATCTATTGACATTGATAAAGATGTTATAATCAAAAACAATAACTACACAAGCCAGTGAGTGCAGAAATGTACACAGATCTAGTGATTTGTCCAGCTTATAGAGTAACATGGTATACGTATGGTGAAGAGAATACTTTTTCCAACATGTTGCCTGTCCAGAATTAGTTAAATGAAACCTGAAAGTTTAAGGGAACTTCAAGATGCAAGTTCCAATCTTTCATTCACTCCCTACCCCTGTATAAATGAAACCCACATACTGTTAGTGTCATATTATGTTGCTACGCTTTTTACTAATGGAAAAAGAACACTTCAAGAAATGGTGAAAGACCAGAAAGTTAACCTACTTTTTAATTTAATCCCAAATCAATATTATGAATAGATAAGCATATATAAAACTACAGTTCCTACTGAGGCTTGATACAACAAACACAAAAAAAAATGATCATGAGAACATGCGGCCTACAGACTAATGTAATCTGCAGTATACTACCTGTTCTCAGGACATAAAAATGACTGCTAGCTTGAAAGTAGCAGAAACAAACACAAAGTCAAGCTCTATATACCGGACATCTTTTATTGTAGTTACATATCGTTCCTTCATTCTTTGTTAGGAGCTGCCAGAATTTGATGGATTCTCCTACCATTTCTAGTGGTGACCTCCCTGTAACTGGACCCAATACAATGACAATGGTTATGTTTAGGGCTTTATTAAAGCAGAAATAAGCCCTGTAGAAAAGTATTGGTTAACCAGGTTTAAGAATAGTATAGGCAACAGTTCAATATCATTGAAATAATTCAATAATACAATGAAGTGGAGAGGACTGGTATTCATTCTCTTTACTATCTGTGAAGAGCCTTGCCTCAAACACACTGGAGAATGATGCTGCAAAGCAATAATAATTAACAATCAATGTAACCAAAGGTCTCCAAACTTGTCTATGGTCTATGGCCAGCTTAAGAGGGAGATGCTTGTCTCGTGGGAAGCCTAACTACCACATGCAAAACCCTAGCTAACTACTGGCCAGTGGATAATTCGGCCATAAAATCTGCTGGAGGTGGGGCCCTTCAATTTCAACAACAAGTTAAAGTATTTGTAATCCATATGGATAGTATTTAAAACGGTTCTGCAAGTTTATTCTATATGTATTCCATATTGTGGATATTGGGTATTATTCTAAATCAATGCTAGAATCTCCTTATTTTTTTGTGAAAATCTTTGAAAAAAATATAGAAACAGAAAAAAGGTTCTGCGGGAAGTAGAAGTGTCCCAAGCAGGTGAAGGCAAAGTTCAATACAAATAAAAGGTAGGCAGTAGCGGCTTACCACTCCATTGCCTGAAGAATTTGCTCATTGATGCAGTCTGTCTTTTGATGGCAGTTCAGGGCTTCTGGCAGGCATACGTGATTTAGTGAATGAATGGTAGACATCACTGTCCCTGACAGGATGGACACAGGTTTGAGGCAGATTAAACTGCTGATTAAATCAAAGGTCAAGATAAGTAGATATCATGGGTGGCAAGCATGGATCTCTTCCACTTCAGGGTTTTAAGCAAAGAGTTCTGCCCTACCTACTTCAGCTTGAACATGGCGGTTCTTTAAATTTTGCACAACAGCCTCAGCTTGTTATGTGCATCTGCATTAAGAAGACAGAGCTTCCCTGGATCTATGTCTGTATGTTATTGTGCAGAGGAGGTTGTCTGTGCTGTACAACTCACTCTTCCTCCTCTTTCCCATAGTGATCCTCTGGCCTCAGGGGTCTCCCTCACTTTCTGCACCGAATCTCCCTGACACCCACCCCCCCATTGCCCCATGCCACCTTCTGTCCCTGTACGTCTGGTGGGCACGGCAAAGTTTTGGGTTGCCTGTGCAGCCAATCACATCCTCCTCTGCCTTCCCTCTGCCTGGTGTGCTGTCAGTCACCGGCAGAGAGGAGTGGCATGCTGTAGCGCTAAGCTCCTCTGAAAGTTTAAAGCTGAACTTCAGGATTTTTGCATTAAATACCCTAGTGGTGCCCCCCCCCAAACCTGCACTGCAAGGGTTAACTGTTTATTAAGTGTAGAAGTAGAGGAATAAACTGTAATAGCTACCTTATTTCTCATTTTGTCAGGCTTCCACCACGCTGTGCAACCAGTCCCCTGAGACCAGTAGCTAGAAAGAGATTTGTAAAGGGCATTAGCGCCCTAAGTGTACCCAGGTGCAAAAAAGGGTGGCACTGGTGCAAGTGCCAGAAAAAAAATAACACAATAGGCAAGGAATGATAAATGAATGAAAGGAGTCTTTTTAGTCTTTGAGAAAAGTCCATAAAAACCCAGTGGCATGAAGTTCACATTATGGGAGCATCAGAAGTCTCTCTTCCAAGCAGGATCTGGGGAGGCTCCCACCAGCAAACCATGTATAAACAGAAAAAAACATATAGGTGAGATGAAAAACAATAAATATGCGCTCACATACACACTTCCAGGTGGTCAATAATGAGCAAGCCCCCACACATGGATGTGATATAAGGTTCTTGGGATCAGGAATGTGACCAGAGAAGCAACAGGAAGAGTCAGCAAAAGCAGCAGACTGAGTGTGTATATTACATGGATGAGAACCACTGTGGAAAGCAGGGAAGTGTTGCAAACCCACAAAATGGGCTCGATGATGTCACCTGTGATGTCATTTGGCATTGTTATGCATTTTGGGGTGGTGTTCCCTTTGTCAAACCTTGAGACCGGTAGTCCTGCACATTATGTGAGGATGACAAGGGCCTGCTCATAACTCGGTGTGTCAAAAAGAAGAGGAATGTGCCGGAAGCTTGCCAGAGTGAGGAATATGATAAAAATTACAGCTTATTCCTCTACCCCTAGACCTAATAAGCAGTTGACCTTTGCAGTGGAGGGGAGGGTAGCATTACAAGGGTATTTTTTTTATTTGGGGCTATATACATGGTTTCCTACCCAGAATAACAATAACTGTTTGTCTTGCAGAAGTACAGACTTTGCTTACTCATGGAATAGCTAGCAGAAGCAAGTTATAAGACAATCTCTGGCTATAATGAACACTTTCAGCAGTTAGAACAATAGCACACATCTCTTATTTAAAGCTAGCTGTTTTGATAATTTAAACAAAATATACTACTTTCTTTCCCCTAGGCTAGCACTTTAGATTTAAAGAGCTCCTAAATTAGATTGTTCTTATATAATGAGGTTAATTGTGTTTTAACATAAACACACAGCTTAGCACAAGGATGATATTAACACATGCGGTATTCCTTCCAATAACATAGTGCAGCAAAAGGTAACTAAACATTACTAACATTACATTACTAACAACTCAAATAAACTAAGATTGATATAAATCCCACAATCTTGATTGAGGCAGACCTATACATTCATGTTAATTTGATATGCTATGTTTTGTGATTCGGAACACTTGGATTATTTACTCCACGAGGTATGTAGAGAATTCACCCTGTGATTCATGTATGAGGCCTCTCTTTTGATCCCCATTAAAAGAGCTGTGGTCACATTCCCCTTACAATGCAGGGAATGTATCTAGCTAAATCACACATCAAAAGTAATTTATGTCTTCTTTCAACTTACCCTTTAATTCTGAGGTTTGAGAGGTAGAGGCTAACAAGAGCAAAATATATCTGGACAGTGTAAGTGTATTTTGAAAAGAGAAATGCCATAGAAAGGTGGACTGGAATGTGTTACACCATTAATAATTGACCAACGCATTTGGAAGCATGTGACATAATTAAAATATCTGTCTAACGAAGTAGCATATGTTAGAATTACCAACAAAGAATATGTTGAAAGTTTATACATTCTTCTTAATAAGCTGTGACAGCCAGACAGAGGGATCTTCTACCTGAGTCATAATGGGCTCAATTACAGGAAATCTATTTGAGTCATTTCCCAAGGGTGCATTCAAAACCTATTTCCCAATACCTGCTTTTGGAATTTCTACTTTCTCTGCTGAGAACACCCAACTATTGTCCAAATGTGGGGGGGCGTGGCCGGGATGTGAGAGACAACGGACATGCAATGCTGGAGCTCCGATCCTGTCAATTCTCTGCTGATATATCCTGTCTTTCTACCGTGACCTGCGGCTTTCTCCAGGCTCGTGAGTACCAAAGATACCTCCCTGCACTGATCACGCTCCTGGATGGCACATATTAAATGGCCCAGCACCCAATCTTCCTCCTGCACTCTCCGCCATTCCTCCACAGATGCCATCTTACCCACGAGGTCCCCTCACCTTACTGTGTCGGTCAGCGCGTAGACCGCTTCAGGAGCAGAAATGGCTGCTTCTTCCTCTAGTGCTGACATCCTGGCTGCTATTACCAACAGCACAGAGACACTCACGGTAAAAATTCATTTTCTGGCCACAGATAAAAGCTTAATCTGCAATGATCAAGATAGATTTCGCTCGAGGATGATAGAAGTGGAGGACAGTGTGACGGGGGTGGAGGATACGGTTCGTTCAGACTCCAGGGAGCTACGTGCCCTCCAGCTGCAGATCAAGGGCCTGCAGGAGCGAGCTATCGATATCGAGAACTGCCTCAGAAGAAATAATGTCCAGATCCTGGGGTTACCAGAACATTCAGAGGGAAATAAACCAGCTAAATTTGCTGAGTAACTATTGGTCTCCCTATTTAATCTTGGAACTGTACCCACTACATTTGTGGTGGAGCTGGCTCACAGGTTCCCACCGCTGCCTCCTGTTCCGGGAGCCCCCCCGAGACCATTCCTGTTGCGCCTACTGAATTACAGAGACTGGGGCTGCATACTTGCAGCGGCCCGAACGACTCCCGACCTGCAATATAACAACACCAAACTCCTCTTTTTCCCGGATTATTAGCAGGAGGTGCAGCAGAGGTGCAGATCATACACGGATATCCGTAGACGGCTGCTGGAAAAGGGAATTAAATTCAGCCTGCTCTACCCTAGTAGGCTGAGGGTTGTTGACGGGGACTGGGCTTGGTTCTTTGATACCCTCGAGGCCGCCTCTGAGTGGCTCGATGCGCAGTGAAGACCTGTCTCTTGTCATATAAGTTTTTTTTTGTTTTTTTTTAATTCCTCTCTTCACACCTACCTGTCTGCCAGCTTAAGTGTCTTCTGACTACCACTACATTTGGATATCCTGATCTCATCCACATGTCGTCTTAGTTCCATTTTGCGGATGCACCCTCTTGTCATGACAGCTGGTATGCTGTTGATTCCTCCTGCATGTTCCCCCGAACTGTCTATCCATGTCTCATCATATTCTTCCAACGTAGTCCTGCAGAGGTCCTGCAAAGGAGCTCCAGTTGGCTCATATATGGAACAGTACGCTCTATTTAACATACTTTTATTTTTTCATCCCCCCTTTTTGGTTTGCATAACCTCTTCTGCCTGAGTCCAGTAACTAACGCCTAGAGACCATCTAAGGTCTACCTGGATATAGTTTGATCACATTTATTTATTTTGCATGTAAGCAATAAATGTTTTTGGTTAACTGTATGTTGATCCTGCTTTGATTTTTACTTACCTATATGGTCCACCATTAACTTTTGTTATCTCTTTATTTTAAGAATTGTCTTGATTAATGTGGGTCCTGATGAAGCTTGTCGCGAAACACGTTGACCTCTAATCAGACAGACTTCATAAAGTCAAGTATTGGTTTATTTCCAATCAGACCATTTTTTGAATATTCATATATCTCCATATTGATGTTATGACATGTTATGTGGCTTTTTTTTGTTTGCTGTGTTTTATGATGTGTTTAAAATAACTTTTTTTATGGAGCATGAAGGCTTTCCATCTCCTGCTCTGTAATTTTAAAAGAATATGTGTAATAGAAGCTCTTTTTTAACAAATATGTGTATTTAGTCTATCTTATGATGTGCCTTTGAAAGTCCAGCATTTTTGTTAATGTTTAGTTGGTTTTCAACAAACATTTTCCCCTCTCTTTCCCAATATATATTTGGATTATGGCACTGGGCTGGTAGCTCCTTCTGGCCTTGATAAAAATGAAAATATTCCCTAAATGTACCTATTTATTTTGTCATTCCCCACAGTGGATACCTAAATCCTTCTTTGTGAAGCTGAATCAGATGTTCTCGTCATTTCTATGGGGCCCTTTGACAACAAGCTATAAACTGAGCACACTGATGCACCCATGTACTCAGGATGGATTGGCCTTCCCCAACTGTCACAAGTATTTTCTGGCTACTCAGTTGGTGACGGTGGCATGGTGGCATGGTGGCATGGTGGCTAAACCCAGACTTGTTTAATCCGTCCACACTCTTGTAGGCAGCAGTGGTCCGCTACCTGGAGGCGCTTAAATTACTTGTCTTTAGAGGCCCCCTATGATATAACCCCTTCCATGCTCACAACCCTGCGGGCCCGAAGGGTTGGACAAGCCCATGAGGATTATCATAAATTAGCCCTATCCTTGAATGCCCCATTGTGGCTTAACCTTACTTTGCCCCATTTCTATAAGATCCCGGAACCATGTGCATGGACCAAATATGGCGTTAAGGTGATCTCCCAGATAGTGTTACAACAATCCCTAATTCCCTTATCACAACTTTCTGCCACCTATAATATCCCCACACATTATCTATTGCAATACCTACTAATCTCCCATGCCTTAAAGGTCCAGTTTCCGCAGCCCCCGATAGTATTGTTCAATTCAAATTGGAAGAGGTGCTCCGATCAGAGTGCGAGGAGAAGCCCTCCTCCCATCTATATTCTCACCTAGTCTTGGTGTCCTTATCCCCCCTGGTTGGGCTTCGGTCTCGCTGGCAACAGGACATTCCGGGGCTGGATGATGATTATAATTGGAGGATGTCTGGGATCTCCCCTTCAAGACTTTGGTCCCATTGCGAAACCGCCTTGTCCAATTTAAAATAATGCATAGAGCCTATTTTACTCCCTACAGACACCATAAGATGAACCCAATTGCTGGTGATGTGGTGGCTCTCCAGGGAATTTCTTGCATGTTTTTTTGGTCCTGTCCAGATGTGGCCTGTTACTGGGTGGAGGTTTTGGATTTAATAAATCTGGTCACATCTCTCTCCATTAGGCCCACCTTAGAAGTCTGTATACTGGGATTGGGTAAATCCTTGGCACCAACAATAGCGGAGTGCACTTTGATCAGCCTACTCTTTTTTTACGCCAGGAAATCCATCACAATGCAGTGGAGATGACCCTCCCCGCCTTCCCTCCCCATTTGGAAACAACTTGTGAACAAAAGCTTACCCCTTTACAGACAGAGACACACATACGAATAGGGGATGCCCAAAAAAATATGATAAAGTATGGTATAGGTGGATAGCAGGACCCTCGATGGCCTCAATCATGTCCTCAGATAATTGAATGTCTATTTAATCCTTTCGTCTCTCGTGCCTCCCTTCATGGAAAGTGGGCTAGTAGAAGCGGGGAGGTGTGTGAGAAATAGTATACTGGTTATTTTAACATGGTGAGCTCCTCCGTTTTGTTTGACTTTGCATCAGCTGTATTGTTCAAAGATCTGAATAGCACCATTGTAACAGGACGAGTTGTCTACAGTTTGTGTTTTGTACCTTGTATGTTGGTATGTTTAACCTCAATAAAAAGATTAAAAAAAAAATCTCAGGTATTAGGTTACAGGTATCTAATACTGTATCTATGGGCATCTTTGATTATACTAACTGTACATATCTAGATATTTGTCTGATATAACGAAATCATGAGGTACTATGCATTCCTGCTGACTAAAATGGTTCTTATGTTTTATTTTGTTACCTCACATTGGGCCTGATTCATAGTACGGCGAATTGGCGTTTCGGCGGGATTTTGCGAACCGGCGATTGTTTAAGTCTGAAATTGGTATTCAAAGAACGGCGGGCGGAAAATAGCGCCTAGTGTGAGATTCATTAAGATGCAATATGGTCAGAGCGCGACTTAAAACCACGCCAGCTAAAAGCTCGACTAAAGTTTAGCCAAATTTTCCCCTGTACCCCCAAAAATCCCAAATCACTGTGGAAGGTGTGGAAGTCAATTTGGAGATGACTTGCGTTTAAAAAATGTCAAAAACTGACTTAGAAAGAGAGATATCTGCGAAAGTGTAGAAAGGTTAAACAGCTCCTCCAGCCCCGAGCTGCGAACGTGCGAATGTGCGCATGCGCAACGCCAAATAGGCTCAAAAAATTTCACCAGCGCGATTTTGGGCCAATTTTTTTTTTTAATACCGCTTGGAAATCCGCTGTCTCGCCCATAGAAAATGGCAAAAACCGGCGGAATTGGAAAAACATGCACACTTCCAACAAGGGATCCCTTAGTAAACACCATCACATTCCATACACCTTTCCTGCTAACTCAGAAATCATAACAGTCAAATCTACAGTGTTTATATAGAACCTCCACATTATCGGAAAAAACCCACAAAATATTACATTGGGGAACGGGTCGTCAGATAGAACAAAAATAGATGTAAAACATATTTCAAAGAAAGATTATTAGCATTTCACACATATCAAGGAAATGTCACAATTTTGGCAATATTTTATGTGTTTCAAAAGAATGTTTTTCGAAATATATTGCAAATACTACATTTTCTTCCATATGGGTATGGCCAAGTGCTACCATTTTACTACACATTTAACTGAAGGTATATATATATATATCCCTCATACTTGGCTAATTAGCAAAGTATGCCCAACAAACAAATAGAGCTTTAGCTCACAATATTGCTACATATTGACTGGCATCTTTTGTATTTTGTTCATGTCTTTAGATTAAAAGTTTGCTGATACACATGCCTTTTTCAAACATGAACAAAATTAATGATGTCAACATTTGGAGGATTGGAGATATCCAAGTGTTGCCCATACAGAGGGCTCCTTCCGGATTCAAACTTACAAACCTACAGCAGGAAGGCAGACTCCCTAATCATTGTGCTATTTCTCAGTGAGCGTTGGGTGTTTTCCTCATGCCGGCAAAATGCTCACATGGGAACAGGGGCCATTGAACTGAATAGGATTGGATTTTTTGCCTGTTTTGGGAGTTGATCCTTGAGCTGTACAAATCCCCCTCAAACGCCCCCAAATGGGCTACGTTCACATGTACGTGTTTGTGGTCTGTTTTTGGGGCTTTTTTAGGTGATTTCATATAACAATGCCTGCCCAAAAAATGCATGTCAAAACGCCTGTGAAAACGCCAGCCAAAACGCCCATAAGAACGCCTGATATAATTGCCACGCCAAATTTGGGGATGTTCATGAGTGATGAGTCAGATTGTTGGCTTACATATCTGGTCAATCGTCACAATCTCACTTCCCAAATCCCAAAAGGTGTGTTTCAATTGTTTCCCTAAATATATATTTCTCTCTCTCTCGCTCTCTCATGTAATTGTATATATATGTATGTATTCCTGTATCTAAACATTCTAAATAATGACTAGCAAACTTGAAGAGAGAATTTTATCAATTCACATATATACACACCTACATACATGCATACATGGATTTGGGCTGTTTAGGTCTCTCTCCTCCTCCTCATTTCTATTTCCCTTGTTTTGGCAACTGAGCATGCTCCAAAACACACAGGACACACACAGTTAATTTTTTGACTGGGCGTTACCATTCTGGGTGTGTGTTTGCTTTGATTATATATAGCTCACTCAGACATCAGGAAAGATTTGACCTACGAAGAGGTCCAATATATTTGTGTGTCACATGCTTTATGGTTAACATTTGTGGGCCTTTGTTATTTATGGAGGTGAGATTTGGCTGTGTTGTGTGTTGACTCTCTGTAAGTATTTATTGCTGTTAACATAATAGTGTATTGTTCTGTCAATCTGCACATGCATCTGTTGATTATGGGCTCTTTGTCGATGTATATGGTCTAAATGTTGTACAAAGGTTGTTTTTGTTTGAAAAATACAAATCTGTGGCTTCAATGGGATACTGTGGAGACTGTGCCAAAAATATGTCATGTGAAATGTTTGAGCTGTGTATTTGTGTAATAAACAGCATGTTTCCAATCTTTTTTTCAAATGTCTTCATGTGTCTAAATAAAGTTTTCTGGTGTCCACAAATGTATGTATTTGTATTTCTTTTTGTAAGTTAAATATGCTTAATGGTTGTGTATGTTGACTATTGTTCGCGAATTCGCTAATATACAAACCCGCGTTCTCACATTTATACATGAAACCGGAAACGAAACTTTTGGTGCGTGCACACGTTTCCGGAAATTGTCCAGGCCCTCTCGCAAGTGTGTGCATCATGGCTCCTGCGCTCTATACTGCCGAAATAGTGGCATTTGTGTGTAAGGTAAGGAGGGGGTGTGAATGTGCGGGGTGCGGGATGGGGGATGGTGGCTGGGGGGCTGGGTGGGTCGCTTATCTAGCGGGTGTGCAATAAACTTTTGGTCTGCTGATCTGCGCATGCACTTTCTGCCTATTAGACATGATCTAGAAGCTTCCTGTTATAGAAACTTCCTAGATGTGAACCTGTTCCCTACACACATATATATATATATATATATATATATATGTATATATGTATATATGTATATGTATATATGTATATGTATATATATGTATATGTATATGTATATATATGTATATATGTATATGTATTGTAACAGGAAGTCAGCTAAATCTGGGAATGTAGTCACAGGAAGGAGATACATTTCCACCTGATTGAGAAGTCCATTAATTAATTTAGGGTGTTGGCTACAGAGCTAGCCAGCAGGAAGTTGAAAGGCCTTCACCTGTTCAGAATGAGGGAGTTAAGGCTCTATAATTTGTTCAGAGAAAGTCCTATTGTTTGCTGCCTCCAGAAGCTGCATCCTGAAGCCATGTGGGCTGGGAGCAGGAGGACAGTCAGTGTGTGCCTCCCGACAGGATGTGTGGGCCTGGGAGAAGACCCCCCGGAGTGATGTGTGCCCGGGACGGTAACCAAGAGTGAAGACGTCTCAAAGGTGAGAAGACGAACTGTTGTTGATGTGAAAGAAAACAAAGGGACATGTTCAATGGACAATGTTTGTGCTGTGTGAAAAGCAAACAAATGGACATTTGAGTGTCTGCTGTAGGATCAGCAGTGTCGGCCCAACAGTAGGTTGGGAAGACTTCTTAGGTAGGTTCCAGCGTGAGAAGGTAGCCGCCCACAGAGGCAAGGATTTATTTTGTTTTATTTTATTTTGATGTTTTTGCTGCATGCACTTGTTTGAAGAATAAACCTGTTTGTTTGCAAGCACTAGTCGGCTACCTCTCTGGGAAAACGCACCCCCCAAGGGGTCATCTACACCCGCCACCGAGCTAATCCCTCACATATGGTGGAGGTATGCAGTGGGCAGAAGCAGCAAGATCCCTGCAAGGAAGTGCAAATGTTTGATGAACTTTGTCTGGTGCATGAGATTGCACAATCTATGTGTGCAGGAGAGAAGATCCTGACAGAAAAAAAAAAAAGTGTTTTAAAGAGACAGGGGTCTCAAAATTTTTTGATGAACTTTGTTGTGTCTGGTGCAAGTGACTGCACAAACTGTGTGCGCAGGAAAAGAGATCCTGCAAGAGAGAGAGAAAAACTACATGTGTTAAAGAGACAGTGGTCTGAAAAATTTTTGCTGGACTGTGAAAAATTTGTTTGTGGAGTTATTGAAGATGGGGCGTTCAAAACGCCTGAAGAATGCAAAGATAGATGAAATGAGAGACCGGATTCTATGGATGGAGGGGATGTTGCCGTCTGAACCAGCCCCATCCATGCCTAAAGAGAGTCTACTAAAGAGGAAGGTTGTTGTCCCTAGCAACACTGATGAAACCGCTATGGAGACGCAGTGTGCTCAGATGAAAAGTAAACTCAAAATGGAGGCCATCGGTTTGGAGGAAACCGAGTATGTGTGCAGGGCTGAGTTGGATGCCTTGCAACGGAAAATGGAAGAAAAGGAACAAGCCTTGGAATTGCTTAAAATGGAGCATAGAAACTTGCAGGAAATGAATGAACTACTCAAGTCTCATGTGTTACAGTGGGAAGAATCCACTGCTCTTCTTTTGGTCGAGTTGCAAAAACGCAGAGAGACTATAATGGAGAAAGATACCATCCTCATGGAAAAGGAAAGTGAAATTCAGACTTTGCAGAAGCAAAGTATGGCTGATATGTTGGAGTTGCGTAATCAGCTGGAAAAAAGTCTTCAGTCTTTGGGAGCTACAAAAATAGACCTGCAGGAGTCGCAGGAACAGAATGTCGCTCTGAAAGCGACATTGTCTCTCAGCGACAAAGAGAAAAGTGAAAGAGAGGCTAAATTACTGAGTACTGTGTATGAGCTCACTACTTTGAGCAATGTGGTAGATGAATGGCGTGCGGACTGTGAAAGTTGGAAAGATGAAGCCCAACGTGTCCAGCAGCAGTTAAAGGAGAAAGAAGCCTGTGTGGCAGAATTACATTCTTATTCCCAGATGCTAGCCAGTGAGGTGAAAGCTCTTATGCAGGGAAAAGGAGATTCTGAACACAAGAGAAAAAAAGTAGAGGCACAGCTGCAGGAATCGCAAGTCAAGGTGTCAGAAGGTGACCGAGTGTGTGCTAAGCTGTCAGAGAAGGCAACCCGATTGCAGGTTGAGTTGGACAATGTTACAAATCAGTTTTCTCAAGCAGACAGCAAATCTAGAGAAATTGCGGAAGATTTTTCTATCTTGGAATCGCAGCTGCAAGACACGCAGGAACTCTTACAGGAAGAGAGGTGTCAAAGGCTGAGTTTTAGCACAAAGCTCAAACAAATGGAAGATGAGAAAAATGGCTTCCTGGAACAATTAAAAGAGGAGGCGGAAGCAAAGAAAAACCTATCAGAGCAAGTCGCAACATTGCAAGCTCAGATAGCGGATATGAAAAAACGCATGGAAGAAAGCGTTGGTTCATTACAGTGTGTTGAAGATGTGAAAAAGAAGTTTGATCAGATGCTTGGTGAAGAGAAGACTGTGTCTGCAAAATATGCAGAAGAACGCGACCGTGCAAAAACGGAGGCGCGTGATAACGAGAGCAAAGCCCTGTTCTTGGCTCGCTCTTTGGAGGAAGTTCTAGAGTGTAAGGCTGAACTAGAAAGTGTTAACAAACAGCTGCGTACAGAAATGGAAGAATTGGTCAGCTCCAAGGATGATGTTGTGAAAAGCGTTCAGGAGCTAGAAAAGTCTAAACGAGCCTTAGAACAGCAAGTAGAAGAGATGAAGATTCCGTTGCAGGAACTGGAAGAGGAATTCCAGGCAACAGAGGATCTGTCCCAAAGAGGGGATAGTGTGCCTGATGCAGTTTTTAAAAGGATCAGTGTTTTGGGGTCTGTCCTGAGTGAGCCTCAGAAATGTGATGACACGTGGCTTGAATCACCCCTTTGGAATAAACCGTTCCTTCAAAAACTTCAAGCATTGGAAAATGTATCATTAGAACTTCAGCAAATAAAGGAGTTGTGTAAGAAATGTGATGATTTCTCAGTTCAGGCTGAAAACCTAGTGGAGAAAACTAAAGCGGAGAAAACTAAAGCAAGTGATATAAATCTGGGAGGAAAAAGCAAACGCCACCTAGTGGAGAAAACTAAGGCTGTTGGTGAAAACGTGAAGCAAATGAATTTCAAGTGCCTTTCAGAGAATATTTCTAAAATGAAACTGGTGAAAGACGGGTGGCAGAAGTTTGATCGTGATCTTGAGATGCATTCCATGTGGAATTCAGATAGAGAAAAAGAACTAGGTGACCTTGAGCGGTCAAATAGTTCAGCAGAAAGTGCATTGAAGAAACCTGTAAAAGAATGTGTTGCAGTTCCATGCTTCTTCACTGATGCAGAGAGGAGGTCTATAATGGATACCACCCAGATCGCTGGGTTCAACTGTGTTGTTGCCTTTGACCCCTATGTTGGTGGAAGGAAAGTTGATGATGTTCTGGTTGGCTTCTTCTGTGAAGAGTTTGGCAAGAAATATAAACTGAATATCAAATCAAATAGTAGGCCTTTACTGCGACTCGCTCAGGAGGGCGAAAAGTTTAAGAAGTTGATGAGTGCAAATGCTTCAGATCTGCCTATGAATATGAAATGTTTGGTGAATGATATTGATATCTCTGGGAAAAGGAACAGGGGTCACTTTGAAGAAATGTGTGACAGCCTGTTGTCTCAATTGGAAAATCCTCTGCACAGCATCTTAGAGCAAGCAAAGCTCAAGAAGGAAGATCATTCCCTTTTACAACAAAAAGTCAATGATTGTGTACAGATGTATGGAGAGGCAACTCAAGTCACAGAGGGATGTCAAGAGTCCCTACTTGGAACAAAGCTTAGTGAAGCAAAGGTTCTCAAAGTTTTGTGGAAAACATTTATGGATTGCAGAGAGAGGCGTCTTAAGAATGTTGAAGACATTAAGACTAGCCCAATTGAGTTGCCTATGGATCACGGTCCTCCATGGTGGATTGGACAGACGGTTATGAGGGACAAGCTGTCTGACATTTATGAGAAAGCTGTCAATGAAGATGACAGAAACGAGAAGGAGCGAAATGATGCCAAAAATGCAGTTGAAGAATGTGTATATGAGATGAGAGACAAACTGTGTGGCATTTATGAGAAATCCGTCAATGAAGATGACAAAACAGTTTCATCCGGAAGCTTGAGGATAATAGGAGGCTTATCAGTGAGTCAGCAGTGCTTGACACATGCGTGCCTGGAAATCTGTGTCCCAACCCTAGGGTTGAAACAAGAGGGGGGGGTATGTAACAGGAAGTCAGCTAAATCTGGGAATGTAGTCACAGGAAGGAGATACATTTCCACCTGATTGAGAAGTCCATTAATTAATTTAGGGTGTTGGCTACAGAGCTAGCCAGCAGGAAGTTGAAAGGCCTTCACCTGTTCAGAATGAGGGAGTTAAGGCTCTATAATTTGTTCAGAGAAAGTCCTATTGTTTGCTGCCTCCAGAAGCTGCATCCTGAAGCCATGTGGGCTGGGAGCAGGAGGACAGTCAGTGTGTGCCTCCCGACAGGATGTGTGGGCCTGGGAGAAGACCCCCCGGAGTGATGTGTGCCCGGGACGGTAACCAAGAGTGAAGACGTCTCAAAGGTGAGAAGACGAACTGTTGTTGATGTGAAAGAAAACAAAGGGACATGTTCAATGGACAATGTTTGTGCTGTGTGAAAAGCAAACAAATGGACATTTGAGTGTCTGCTGTAGGATCAGCAGTGTCGGCCCAACAGTAGGTTGGGAAGACTTCTTAGGTAGGTTCCAGCGTGAGAAGGTAGCCGCCCACAGAGGCAAGGATTTATTTTGTTTTATTTTATTTTGATGTTTTTGCTGCATGCACTTGTTTGAAGAATAAACCTGTTTGTTTGCAAGCACTAGTCGGCTACCTCTCTGGGAAAACGCACCCCCCAAGGGGTCATCTACACCCGCCACCGAGCTAATCCCTCACAGTATATATATGTATATATGTATATACACACACACACAAAATATATATTATAGAAAATATATATATTAGAGACAATGGGCCTGATTCATAGTACGGCGAATTGGCGTTTCGGCGTGATTTTGCGAAGCGGCGATTATTTAAGTCTGAAATTGGCATTCAAAGAACGGCGGGCGGAAAATAGCGCCTAGTGTGAGATTCATTAAGATGCAATATGGTCAGAGCGCGACTTAAAACCACGCCAGCTAAAAGCTCGACTAAAGTTTAGCCAAATTTTCCCCTGTACCCCCAAAAATCCCAAATCACTGTGGAAGGTGTGGAAGTCAATTTGGAGATGACTTGCGTTTAAAAAATCTCAAAAACTGACTTAGAAAGAGAGATATCTGCGAAAGTGTGGAAAGGTTAAACAGCTCCTCCAGCCGCGAGCTGCGAACTCGTGAATGTGCGCATGCGCAACGCCAAATTGGCTCAAAAAATTTCGCCAGCGCGATTTTGGGTCAATTTTTTTTTGAATACCGCTTGCAAATCCGCTGTCTCGCCCATAGAAAATGGCAAAAACCGGCGGAATTGGAAAAACATGCACACTTCCAACAAGGGATCCTTTAGTAAACACCATCACATTCCATACACCTTTCCTGCTAACTCCGAAATCATAGCAGTCAAATCTACAGTGTTTATATAGAACCTCCACATTCTCTGAAAAAACCCACAAAATATTACATTGGGGAATTGGTCGTCAGATAGAAAAAAAATAGATGTAAAACATATTTCAAAGAAAGATTATTAGCATTTCACACATATCAAGGAAATGTCACAATTTTGACAATATTTTATGTGTTTCCAAAGAATGTTTTTAGAAATATATTGCAAATACTACCTTTTCTTCCATATGGGTATGGCCAAGTGTTACCATTTTACTACACATTTAACTGAAGGTATATATATATATATCCCTTATACTTGGCTAATTAGCAAAGTATGCCCAACAAACAAATAGAGCTTTAGCTCACAATATTGCTACATATTGACTTTATGGGGCATCTTTTGTATTTTGTTCATGTCTTTAGATTAAAAGTTTGCTGATACACATGCCTTTTTCAAACATGAACAAAATTAATGATGTCAACATTTGGAGGATTGGAGATATCCAAGTGTTGCCCATACAGAGGGCACCTTCCGGATTCGAACTTACAAACCTACAGCAGGAAGGCAGACTCCCTAATCATTGTGCTATTTCTCAGTGAGCGTTGGGTGTTTTCCTCATGCCGTCAAAATGCTCACATGGGAACAGGGGCCATTGAACTGAATAGGATTGGATTTTTTGCCTGTTTTGGGAGCTGATCCTTGAGCTGGACAAATCCCCCTCAAACGCCCCCAAACGGGCTACGTTCACATGTACGTGTTTGTGGTCTGTTTTTGGGGCTTTTGTAGGTGATTTCATATAACAATGCCTGCCCAAAAAATGCATGTCAAAACGCCTGTGAAAACGCCAGCCAAAATGCACATAAGAACGCCTGATATAATTGCCACGCCAAATTTAGGGATGTTCATGAGTGATGAGTCAGATTGTTGGCTTACATATCTGTTCAATCGTCACAATCTCACTTCTCAAATCCCAAAAGGTGTGTTTCAATTGTTTCCCTAAATATATATTTCTCTCTCTCTCACGTAATTGTATATATATGTATGTATTCCTGTATCTAAACGTTCTAAATAATGACTAGCAAACTTCAAGAGAGAATTTTTTCAATTCACATATACTATACACACCTACATACATTTCTATTCCTCATTTCTATTTCCCTTGTTTTGGCAACTGAGCATGCTCCAAAACACACAGGATACACACAGTTAATTTTTGGACTGGGCGTTACCATTCTGGGTGTGTTTGCTTGGATTATATATAGCTCACTCAGACATCAGGAAAGATTTGACCTACGAAGAGGTCCAATATATTTGTGTGTCACATGTTTTATGGGTAACATTTTTGGCCCTTTGTTATTTATGGAGGTGAGATTTGGCTGTGTTGTGTGTTGACTCTCTGTAAGTATTTATTGCTGTTAACATAATTCTGTCAATCTGCACATGCATCTGTTGATTATGGGCTCTTTGTCGATGTATATGGTCTAAATGTTGTACAAAGGTTGTTTTGGTTTGAAAAATACAAATGTAATAAACAGCATGTTTCCAATTTTTTTTTTAAAATGTCTTCATGTGTCTAAATAAAGTTTTCTGGTGTCCACAAATGTATGTATTTGTATTTCTTTTTCTAAGTTAAATCTGCTTAATGGTTGTGTATGTTCACTATTCGCGAATTCGCGAATATACAAAACCGCGTTCTCACATTTATACATGAAACCGGAAACGAAACTTTTGGTGCGTGCACACGTTTCCGGAAATTGTCCAGGCCCTGTCGTAAGTGTGCATCATGGCTCCTGCACTGTTTACAGCCGAAATAGTGGCATTTGTGTGTAAGGTAAGGAGGGGGTGTGAATGTGCAGGGTGCGGGATGGGGGATGGGGGATGGTGGCTGGGTGGGTCGCTTATCTAGCGGGTGTGCAAGAAACTTTTGGTCTGCTGATCTGCGCATGCACTTTCTGCCTATTAGACGTGATCTAGAAGCTTCCTGTTATAGAAACTTCCTAGATGTGAACCTGTTCCCTATATATATATATATATATATATATATATATATATATATATATATATATATATATATATATATATATATATATATATATATATATATATATATGTATGTGTGTATATATATATATGTGTATGTGTGTATATATATATATGTGTATGTGTGTATATATATATATATATGTGTATGTGTGTATATATATATATATGTGTATGTGTGTGTATATATATATATATGTGTATGTGTGTATATATATATATATATATATATATATATATATATATATGTGTATGTGTGTGTATATATATATATATGTGTATGTGTGTATATATATATATATGTGTATATATGTATATATATATATATGTGTATATTATATGTATATATATATATATATATATATATATATATATATATATATTATATGTATATATATATATATATATATATATATATATATATTATATGTATATATGTATATATATTATATGTATATATATATATATATATATATATTATATGTATATATATATATTATATATGTATGTATGTATGTATATATATATGTATGTATGTATGTATGTGTATCTAAAAAATATATATTATACAAAATATATATATTAGACAATATATATACTATGTATATATTATATACCATATATATACATTAGATACATTATAGAATATGTTATATACCATATATTAGTGTATATAATAGGGAACAGGTTCACATCTCTGAACTTTCTATATAGATATAGATAGGCATACCCTGCTTTAAGTACACTCACTTTATATACAATCGTGAGTAAGGACACAGCTTGTTCAGCTTGCCATGACACTGCTCACAAACCATAAGTGACAGGGATAACAAACTTAGGGAGCAACGAGAGGGTACCCAGGTACCCAGGACTACACCATATCCATTTTGTGGCTGGCCAGCTTGCCTAGGTAATCTATCATGTCATAGTCCTGGATCCCCTTAACATGCTCCCACATGGTTTGGGAGTAAGGCTATGTCAATGTGGCCAAAATTTACAATGGAGCTGGTGTATTTTCATGCATCGAGAAAAGAAAAAAGGGATTGCTTCACTTTAAGTACATTTTCAGTTTCCATACATGCCCTGGTCCCATTGTGTACTTAAAGTGGGCTATGCCTGTATATAGATAGATTTGATTCGTTTCAACTTTTACACAAAATGAAACCCAATTATCTGTGACAGATTGCTCTGACGCTTTGGAATCTATCTAGATAAAGACAAATGTATTGACCCTTTTCATATATGCAAGATTAGAAACATTATATTCCCTAAATGCATAATGCCAAAAATTATTGCCTTACATACATCCATACACACTGCAAGCTCGGCCCCGTTTGTCTTGTCTGACACTCTTACCATCATAAGCTGGATCTGCACACAGCAGCTAATTGGTTCACCTGAGATGGAATCAGTGATCACAAAAATCTGGAATGGTCATGTCTTCAAAGGATTGCCTTGAACAAATCACCTCTAAAAGAAACACATGAGTGTATAATCACTTGTCTCAATGGATCACATTCCCAACACACCCATCTCACACTGCCATATGATAATGAATGGGGGTGTCCATTGCAAGTTAAATACACCCCCAGATCACATTGCTTTGTTAATTTACAGATCTAACTGGAATCTGATGGCACTGCTGTGAACCACTATGCCATCAAATTCTGCTGGGGACCTTTAAAAAGGATTATGTGTGATTGTGTGGATAATTATGCCACCTTAAATTTGCATCTCCCACATACCATGTGCAACTCTTGCAGGAATTGTGAATCAAGGATAATTCAGCACAGCTTAATGAACAGACACATTGAGGAGTGTAGGAACACACCGTCAGATTACCCGATCACACTATGGGGTTTTAACTCCTCCATAATTTTGCCACTTTGGAAACCAAGTGCTTACTTTATGTATACTTTTTAGACGGAACTACAATTTCTAGTAGGGTGATATCATTGCATGAGATTTTCCCTCACTTCCTGTCTTAGTGTCACCAAGACAGGAAGTGAGGGGAATATCACTGTGGGGAAATAGCTTGCAATTGTTGCCTTATAATGTCCATAGTATATATAAAAGGAAAGAATTGCTGGCTGTATCCCCACGGGAGATTCCCTCACTTTCTGTCCTGGTGACACCAAGACAGGAAGTGAAGGGAAATCTCCTGCAATGATATAACACTGTTACATGTTCTAGTTATGTAGCAAACTTAAGAATATACAAAGCAAACATCTTTTTTTTTCCATTTTGGCAAAATCATGGATTCATTAAAAAACTATCTTTGTTTGTCCCGTGGCTTGCAGGAAAAACATTTTGCCTTGATTCCACCATCAACACAGACAGGGGAAACCCTCCTGCGGAGCCATTGTGTTCTCCTGGTGCTGCCCCTGCCAGGAAAACACAGTGATTATTGCTAGTGGCTACAAGAGATGCTAGCGATAAGTGTGTGTAAAATCTGACAGACTGGTTGTACGTTGTCCTCCAGGTGATCGACCAATCAACTTGGGTACCTTCAGCCTGGCCATACACAGTTTAAATCTGCATCTCAAATGAAGCAATCCCATTTACATATAACACTCCATAAAGGAGAATTGAGGGGCTTATCAGGTCTGCGTCAAAAATTAACAGCCACACCCAATCAGACAGCTCGTGTTAAAAGGGACCTGAAAAGCAATCTGCATGGCTTGCTTTTCCAAGCATTGGCTAGTTTAGTGAGCCTGGACTAATAACAGTCACTGTAATGCTACCCATACTGCTGTCCTTTTAACATGGTGACAAAAGTTGATACCTATGCTACATGTGTGTAAAGTTACTTGCACCCTGCTAAATGGACAGCAATAAGGTTGTAAATACAGTGACTGCCTGTCCCCCCCTGATGGCGGCCCTGGGTGTGTCATGAAAGGCCAATTGAGAAAATGGCTATATCATGTAGAGGAAATCACCAGTGTGGGGCAACCTATGTCATGGAGGTAGATTTGGACATCGATGTATATGTATCACCAGAAATGGAATTCTTTGTTCTACAATATCTCAAAGACGACCTAGCATGTTATTTGAAGACTGTACTATTTTGGACATACTTGGACTCAAACATACACTGCTCTTTCCACAGCTCCTCCTCCTCTGGGGGTATGATAAAGTTTATACGCATCTTCACCAAAAGCACAAGATGATGTGTCGTCTCCGGATGAGGCTGCAGCGGAGATTTCAGTTTCTGCCTGAGATAGTGGATCTGCAGCGGGCCTGGAGTGATGCCAAAAGGCGCTCACCCAGGCTCCTGCTAAAGGCTGTGGAGCAAATCTCCGGTAAGTAAAAATATACATTACATGTGACCAGATAGGTTACAATTTTTTGGGTAGGTGGACATGTGTTTAGCTATGCAACAACACTAATACCAACACCCCCCCCCTCCCTCTCGCTCCTACCTTTCCTACCTCCATCAAGTGTCTCTTCACAACCTTTAATACTACTATGTACATTCGTATTTTTTATGTTTTTTTTTTTTCTTCTGCTTCTAGCCAAAGCGGACGGACGGCACCCTCTTGTGCTTTTGGTGAAGAAGGGGAGGAGGAGGACGGCCACACTCCAATACGCAATCAGAGGCAGCGAGCCATTTGAGCAGCTGAAAATTGTGGATCGTAAGTAGAAAATAAAAATGTTAGAAATTTCTAATCTCTAATCACATTTTACAGAGCCCCCTTTACATCGGAGTCTCCAGACTTACTACACTGTAAGAGGGAAGTGTGAAGACTCTGATATAAGGAGAGTTTGGGAACCATTATTTGAGGGGGGAAGCTGGGGACTCTGGTGTAAAAGGGAACTCTGTGTTCCCCAAAGCTCCCCCATACATCTGAGCTTACAGAGACCCTCTTACACTTCCCTTCCTCAGTCCACCACAGTCAAGGGCACAACAAGTCCCACTGCAGAAGGCTACCTGCTTGGACTTGTAATCCTCTCTGTAGGGGAATGAGGAAATACTGCCTGCTATGCTAAGACTTGTAGTGCCCTCTGTTAGGGACTAAGGATTCCTCAGTCCTCAACATTCTAGGGCACTATAAGTCTCAGCATAGTGGGCTGTCATACCTCAGTCCCTCACAGCTCGGGTCAAAAGCAACACAGTTAAACATCTAAAGGACAACTCCAAACAAAACTACCAATAATGGACAGAGTCCATATGCTCTATAATGTCAAAGACCCGCTACCACTCACCTTCCACCTCTGGTGCTGTCATTGTGTAGGGCAAAGGGCTCCATCTACACCATGTTTGGCTTTCAGGTCAGATAGGCAGGACTTGCTCAGCTCCACTCTCTTCCTTGGCAATTGACTCTGGCGTCATTGTGGATCTTTCCTCCTCTAGAAAACACCCAGGGGCCCTCTCCTTGTCCCCCAGCCACCCAGGGCCTTCTTCTCCTCCTCCTCCACCAACCATTTTCAGACTCTTCCAACTTCCCTTGGGCAACTCAACCCCTTTGCATAGTGGACACAACAAATCTATGACCAGCCTGCAAAATATCAAGTCTGGGCCTGGTTACCTGTATGTTCCGGGTCCAGGGCGGAGCTCTCCTCCCAGAGCAACAAATGATGATAGCAGAGTGAGTTGACCGGCCAGTCACTTCCTACTGGTGCAGGTACACACCTACCGATTCCTCCACATCTTAGGATAACATGATCAGACGGCCAATCCCCAGGCAGAGAAGGAGGAGTAAGTGTCAGCGGACAACAGACACCTGGCAGACGCAGTGAAGGGACTGCAGCACACTGCTGCAACTTTTTGATCCGAGGATTGAAAGCAATCTTTTACTTGGGAGATTTCCCTGACTGCGCCCTTCGAAATGTTGGTGCTCCGCCACTGGCCGCAAGGCCCCTGTAGGTGCGAGGCCTTAGGCGCCCGCTTAATTTGCATGGTGCCCTCCTGTTTTAAAACATGGTCAATGCATCTCATTGGTGTAAGTGCACTTCTATGTTCTGAATTGTAGGGGCATTGAGTATGGTGCTAGCATGATGAGAGGTTACTGCCTATTTGTGTCCATAAATAATATATAATGTTTTTCTTTTATTTTAGAAACCAGTGATCAGGATGTTGCGGCTCAGCCTTCTCAGGCCCCCTGTAAGTAATGTGGATGTGCTGGTGTGTTGTGTATTAGGTCGAACTTGGAGGAATGATTGTTTGTTTTGTTTTCTTTTGTGGTTGATGTAACTTCAGCAAGAGAGGAGCCTCAGGCAGGGCCAAGTCGCCTGGATCCGGGCCAGGAACACATTGGTGCCCAAGAAGAGGCCAATTGGTCTCAAGCGGATGAGGACCTGGGCTCTCCTCAAATGGGAAGTAAGTATTCTACATGTGTTTGTGTGTTCAATGTGTCCTGGGAAATCTAAGGGCTGTAATATCTATATTTTGCCATTAAGGTTATGTAGCAGCTGACATTGAGGATGTTAGTTGTGGAGGACTGGGGAAGAGGGGCTGCTGCTTACCCAGTCCAAAGTAACTACTACCTTCAATGTTTCCCAACTACTTTCTGTGTGCCTTTATCAAATAGCTTTGGTTCAAGGATTGTATTTGTGTCTTTGTGTTTCTAGGAGATACGACGCCATCCCCCCATGAAGGGACACCATCCCCCCATGTAGGGTCTCCCCCATCCTCCCCCATCCTCCCCCACTCCAGGCTCCCCTGAACTAGTCTGTAAGTACCTAAAATTAGATTCTCACATGAATTGTGTGTGCTAGGATGATGTGTATCTAGGATAATCTAAGTTGGAGTCTAAGCAAGTGTAGTTTTGCTATATGTGACAGGAAGGTTGGTCATGAAACACTCTTGCTTAACCTTCATGTTTGCAAGGTGGTTTTGGGGAGCTTTACAGGACATGTTATCTTTTGTAAGTTATCTCAAGCCACCCTATTCTAAATTGGTGTTAGTTTCTCTACATTGGAAATGGTGTGCTTTGTACTTGTCAATTTTTTGTGGACATTGTAATTTAATCATGTCCTGATTTAGTCAACACTGAAAATGTGTGTTTGTCAATCTTTCATAAATACTCTTCCTCGGTAATGTACCACATTCCAGTTCACAATTTGTGTTCTTTTTGTGCAGTTTCTCCCGAGCCAGCCACGCCATCAACTTCGGGGGCCCAAAAAAAAACTGATGATGGTAAGTTGTGTGCTTTTCCAGGAATGTGTCTACTTAGTAAGTGGAGAAATGCTAACTGTGTATGTCCCCGCTCAGGCTTCAAGTTCCTCTAAAGGCAGCAGGTTCTTTATGTGAATGCATTCTATGCATTAGTATTCCAAGTGATAGGTGTGCATATTCCCCCTCAGACTTACTGGGACCATTTTTTACTGTCCACATTTTTGCACTAATACTTGTCTGGAACAGACTCCCCCTCCTCCTTAACTGAGGTGACAGCATGCCAATATTGCCTCCTGATGCTGTCACTCCTAATCATTGAGACCATCGGAAGGGAGGGGGGCAAGGCTGGCTCACAGTTAGGTGCCTGAACAGGCACAGGGTGCTTGGCTTCATCTCATGTGCCTCCATAGCAAGCTGCCTGCTGTGGGGTCAACCAACAGGAGGGAGGTGCCTAGAGGTGTGTACAGGGGCCATGTAAAAAGGAGGATTGTTATTTATCTTGTCCCCAAAAACCTAGAGAGTGTAAGTCTAACCTGATTAGTTTTCCACAGCCCTCCCAAAATATGTTTCCAACACTTAGAACAGGCAGGGCTGAGGCACCAAAAACATCCGAAAAACACAATCAGCACAAAAGCAGGGAGTACGTATCCTTAACGCTACAAGCTTCACCCAGTAGAATGACGCTTGCACTGTACAAATCTGCATCACCACCATATCAAAGTCTAAATAAAACTTTCAGGGAAATGTGGAGGGGTAATGAGTGGGTGTTAGAGCGTTTTCATGACTGCCTAACCTACAGTTAGCGTGAGTCCATTTGTTGATAAACTTTTTCTTCTCTCTTAACACAGCTGGGATGGCGGAAAGGAGATCAGGGGAGCAGACACATCTGCTCCGTCCACAACTGGCCCTCCGAATTCCAAAGGGTAAGTCTCTACTATGTGTCAGGTTCAATCTATAGACAGTAAGAGGGAGAGAGAACGCTACACAAACTCCAATGGTGATAGAGATAAATGTGTGCACATGTATCGTGTTGACCAATTGAACCCAAAACACCTTACATTCTTCTAAATGATTGCTTGTGTTGACATGAAGAAAAGCCTTTTACTTAGCTTTGGTGAAACTGCTACTAACATTCCAAGCCATCTTATGTAACCTTTTGAACAATTTGCTGTGAAAGTTTGAGTTTAAGGTTTACACCAGCAATTTAGCATATTTGCTTCAGAGTGTTGATAAAAGCCAACCAATAGACTCCTAAGCATATTTGTTGAGGCACATTAATTACAATCGTTGTTTGGATCATTTTGCATAAAACTAATTGTCATGTCTTTTTCTACCCAGGACACACGCACCTCACCTATGAGGTCCTTTTGGAATACATAACATGGTGCATCGACAGAATCTTGGTTTTGGAAGAAACTTATGGGGCCGATCCAGCCCCTCAGGAGCCATTTGTCAGGAATGTTTCCCCCTTAAAAAGATTATAGTTTTTATTTTTTAATTTGTTTGGTTAATTTTACAATGTTTTTTAACTGTCACATTTCGACATTCGAAAAAAAAATATAACAAAAAAATTTAAAAATTAAAAACCCTTTTTTTTGGGACCAAAAAAAAAAAAAAATTAAAAAACCCTCGTTTTTGGAAAACAAAAAAATTAAAAAATTAAAAACCCTTTTTTTTGGGACCAAAAAAAAAAAAAAATTAAAAAACCCTCGTTTTTGGGAAACAAAAAAATTAAAAAATTAAAAACCCTTTTTTTTGGGACCAAAAAAAAAAAATTAAAAAAACCATCGTTTTTGGCAACCAAAAAAAATATAAAAATTTAAAAAAAACCCTTTTTTTGGGACCCAAAAAAAAAAAAAATAACAAAAAAGCCTTGTTTTTGGCAACCAAAAAAAATATAAAAATTTAAAAAAAACCCTTTTTTTGGGACCCAAAAAAAAAAAATAACAAAAAAGCCTTGTTTTTGGCAACCAAAAAAAATATAAAAATTTAAAAAAAACCCTTTTTTTGGGACCCAAAAAAAAAAAAAAATAACAAAAAAGCCTTGTTTTTGGCAACCAAAAAAAATATAAAAATTTAAAAAAAACCCTTTTTTTGGGACCCAAAAAAAAAAAAAATAACAAAAAAGCCTTGTTTTTGGCAACCAAAAAAAATATAAAAATTTAAAAAAAACCCTTTTTTTGGGACCCAAAAAAAAAAAAAATAACAAAAAAGCCTTGTTTTTGGCAACCAAAAAAAATATAAAAATTTAAAAAAAACCCTTTTTTGGGACCCAAAAAAAAAAAAAAATAACAAAAAAGCCTTGTTTTTGGCAACCAAAAAAAAATGTTTACAAAAAAGCCTTGTTGTTTTTGGTAACAAACTAAACCAAAAATGTTTACAAAAAAGCCTTGTTGTTTTTATGGCAACCGACAAAACCACAAATGTTTACAAAAAAGCCTTGTTGTTTTTGGTAACAAACTAAACCAAAAATGTTTACAAAAAAGCCTTGTTGTTTTTATGGCAACCGACAAAACCACAAATGTTTACAAAAAAGCTTTGTTGTTTTTGGTAACAAACTAAACCAAAAATGTTTACAAAAAAGCCTTGTTGTTTTTATGGCAACCGACAAAACCACAAATGTTTACAAAAAAGCCTTGTTGTTTTTGGTAACAAACTAAACCAAAAATGTTTACAAAAAAGCCTTGTTGTTTTTATGGCAACCGACAAAACCACAAATGTTTACAAAAAAGCCTTGTTGTTTTTATGGCAACCGACAAAACCACAAATGTTTACAAATAAGCCTTGTTGTTTTTATGGCAACGGAAAAAACCACAAATGTTTACAAAAAAGCCTTGTTGTTTTTATGGCAACCGACAAAACCACAAATGTTTACAAAAAAGCCTTGTTGTTTTTATGGCAACCGACAAAACCACAAATGTTTACAAATAAGCCTTGTTGTTTTTATGGCAACGGAAAAAACCACAAATGTTTACAAAAAAGAATTGTTTTTGTGAAAACCTTCCAAAAAATGATGTCAAAACATAAAAAATGTTTAAAATGTTTATCTAAATTAAATTTAAGTATGTTGCTCTTTGCAACACAAATGTTACATTGGCAATTTAGTTCATTCTATTATATATTGTAATATATTTTTTGTACGCTACAGTTGGTAGACACCCACATGTGTTATTAAAACATTTATTTTATTACCCAAGTTTTCTTTTTGGTGTACACATCGAATGTCTTTTGTGTTGTATTTGTTTACTTGAGTGGTGTGGTCTGTAATTGTTAGTATGTTGGCTTTGGTTTATGTTAGCCTTGAGACTTGTTTTGAAGCTACATTTGAAGGGAGACCTTTTCTTGGGTCGTTATGTGAACATTGAGTTATCTAAATTTACATGAAATCATATGTTTGGAGATAGAGAAGCACGTGTGTATAAATGCCTACATTAACCAGGGCCATTACTTGGCCACCAACACTCCTAAAAAACCAAAGAGCAAACACAAACTAATCATTTTGCATAAAATTTTATTTCATCCCCAAAAGAAGCACTATAATAAATCATATTGTGCCACCCTCAAATTAAAAAAAAAAATGGCCCAAAAAATTGGCCAATGTAAATCATTAACAAAACTAAACCAAATTAAACAAAAAAACAAAAAATCAAGTTGGTGGTCGTGCCTGAAGCAGTGTGGTGAGCACTGTTAAGTTTCCTGCCATCAAATGGTGTGCCAAGAGTTCCATCTGGTCTGGGGTTAACTGTAGAGTTGTGCTCAAGTGGCCCATTAGGATCATATCTTCTGTCTGAGGCTGCTGATGATGCAGGGTGTTGAACGTTGGAAATGTCCCAGACAGAAGATGTTCGGCCAATAGTGTCATCTGCTCTGGGGTCAGCCTAAGCATTTGGGCAACGTGTGCCATTACCATGAGATGGGATCGTTGCTGCTCCAAGGCTATTTGATGCTGCTGGTGGTGCAAGGGTTGTGAAGATGTGTGGGGAGTGGTGGTTGATTGTTTGTTGTGGTCCACGGTGCGGCGGCAAACGACATGTCGCATTGGTGACAAAAAAGAAGAACGGCCTGGGGAGGAGTGAAGTGATAAAGGTGTGGAGGGAATGTAGTCAGGTGGAAGGGGTACTGTGGAACCAGTGCGCATTGAGGTTGTGCAGGAGGATTGCTCATTGAGGGGTGTGGGAGTCCGAACGGAGTGTGAAGTGCTAGGAGTGGCTACAGGAGGAATTGTCCCATCCCCAGCTGCCTGACAAGTGGCCAACACTGGCATTACCCTCCCACTACCACAACCTGCAGTGGCAGGTGAGTGAGAGCAGAAGAGGCTGCAAAGAAATGGAAAAAAAAAAACATAAGAAAACGCATAGGGGTACAAATCACACGAGGCCCTCCAAACACTTACCTAATGGCACAAACACAGTGGTGGTGGTGGTGGTGGTGGTGGTGGTGGCAAAGAGCAGAAGAGGCTGCAAAGAAATGGAAAAAAAAAACACATAAGAAAACTCATAGGGGTACAAATCACACGAGGCCCTCCAAACACTTACCTAATGGCACAAACACAGTGGTGGTGGTGGTGGTGGTGTAATCCTTTATAGGCAAAAGGAGGCTGCAAACATTAAACATACATGAGAAATCGCATGACCTACATACGTGCACATAATAAATTACAGTTATCAGGAAAGCAAAAATGGTGTCTTTGGAAGCTGGGAAGGTAAGGGGGCAGGTTTAGATGCCAAATCTAGACTGCACACCTTTAACAAACATGAGAAAACACATGTCCAAACCACATGCACATGGGGCCAACTGCCAATGATTAAAAGACACTTGAGGGGTTCCCAAGCTATTGTGGGTTGGAGGGGATTCACCATAGACAACTTAAGCACACCCAAGATAAGTACAAATTGTCTCCTTCCTTTTTTTTGGGAGAGAGAGATACAATTGTCTTACCTCCAGATAATGTAGGTTGTGGGTCACAGGGTCTTGCTAGCACATAAGAAACATCGATCTATAACATCCAGCAGCCATATTGGCCATGTGCTCCTTTTATAGCTGGCTCACAGGTGTGATAATTAGCGGCCGTTTCTATATATATCTGCGCATTCGCGAATTTGCGCGTTCAAAATGGAGGACGATATCCCAGACGCATTAGATGGTGCAATGCTGGCATTTATTGGTGCCTTGTTTGAGGAGGCCCTGGCACAGGAGGCAGCAGAAGGTGGGGAAGCTGCAGCAGCAGCAGCAGCAGCACCTCCAGCAGCAGCACCTCCAGTCCGTGTGCCCTTACCTCGCCAGCCACGCATTTTTGCTCCAAGGATCTATTTGGACAAGCTGCGGGATTCTGATGTCAGGAGGAGGTTCCGGCTCGAGCGAGGAACTATTCTACACCTCTACCAGCTCATAGCAGAGAAAATTGACCCGGACACACAGCGCGGCCATGCGGTGCCCGGCATGGCCAGATTGCTGGCCACTTTGTATATTTTAGGGCGTGGCAGCTTCCAAGCCACTTCGGGAAGTATCATGGGCATTAGCCAGCCCACAGTTTCAAGGGTGTTCATGTTGGTCATTAATGCCATAGTGGATATAGTGCCCAATTTTATCCACTGGCCACAGAATGAAAATGAGTGGAATGAAGTCAAGTTGGGTTTCTACCGGCGGGCACACATGCCGCAAATCCTAGGGGCAATCGATGGCACCCACATAGCCATTAGGCCCCCAAGGAGCCACGAAAGTGAATACCGGAACCGCAAGCAGTACCACTCCGTGAACGTCCAATTAGTGTGTGACGCCAAACAGCGCATCATGAGTGTCAACACTGGTCACCCAGGGTCGTGCCATGATTCAGGTATGTTAAGAACAAGTACTCTGTACGAGGTGTTTGAAAGTGGACAAATGCCCGAAGGGTGGCTTATTGGTAAAGTATTTTGTCTTAACAACATAAACTGTAAGATTACATAGACATAGGAATAAGCTACATCGGTGTACACCCTGATTTAAGCAAAGCCTACCTAAAATGGATGTGTTAGGAGTTGTCAGGCTGTTCACACACAACCAGATCAGCAGCTTAGCAGCTCACAAAAGAAAGATTTGCAAAGTTGTCTTTGAGTCCAATGAAGGTGGTTAACCAATGTGTAAATGGTGTCCTCTAGCCACCCAAAGAAAACCGACAAATGATTCCAATGGTATTGCCATATCCCCAAAGTACTTTGCATAAGTGAGTCAATATTGGTTTCCTCACTCTAGTTGCAGATATATTCCAGAAGTAAGACCTAGGCTAATGTAATAGGAACAAAATAGGGGCCAAGTTGTAACTTGCAAGAGAAACCCACCACTTTGTGTGTCCTTTTTCCCATTTGTATTAGTGATTTAGGCAGTTAGACAGAGTTGAGATGTTTCATATGATTTTTTGCAAACAGACGAGCAGGTTGTTTAGTAAAATGCCTAATTGTCTCCCATTTTGAGGAGTCATCTAAAGTCACATGATATGAATAACTAATGTATATTTTTCTTATTTTTCAGGGGATGCTGGTTACCCGCAGCTGACGTGGCTGATGGCTCCAATCAGGTACCCCCAGGGCCCAGCAGAGAGGAATTACAACAGGGCCTTGCGGAGAAGCCGGAGTATCATTGAGTTGACCATAGGTCTTCTCAAGTCCCGGTTTCTCTGCTTGGCCCGGCCTGGGGGTGAACTCCTGTACTCTCCTACAAAGGCTTCCAAGATCATCCTGGCGTGCTGCGTGTTGCACAACATGTGCGTTGCCCGGGATGATTCTTGGGAGCTGACGGAGGAGAGGGAGCCAGAGGTCCGTCAGCCGGCGGCCCCCAGGCGGCGGAGCACCGCTGCCGGTATGGCCACCCGGAATACCCTGGTTGCTAGCCACTTTACATGTAAGTACTGTAACCGGTCAAGATAGGGCATGTGTATTAATTAGCTAGTTAGCAGAGGTGCCACTCACAGGGAGACAGAGGGTGATTATCATCTGCCAATGACACTTGCCATTGTAGATAAAGTGTAGTCAACATTGGTAAAATTGTGTTACTTGAGCAAAAACATGCACCTCTAACCATAAACATGTTGGTATTGTGAATAGTGTAAAGGGCTGAGAAGAGCTGGCAGGTGTTTATTTGTGTCTATGCCACCTGTGTAGTTATTGATAACATGAACGGCTGCTTGGTATCTTATGGTGTTGTAATTTTCCAGAACATCAACATCTTGGAATCATGGCACGTACCATGGGAAGCCTGTGGTGATGGGCTGTCTGGCGTCACAGGTGTGTATTCAAATGTTTACATTAATGATTTCTGGTTTGTGTAAGTTGGCATAAAATGTGTTATTTCACTCGTGATGTCGAAATTAAATGAAGTTCAGAATGAAGCAAACAGGCATTAAGATGTGATTTTCATTATGAAATGTCTTATCCTTTGTTTTATTTTTCCAGGAGTGGTACTGCTTGCGGGTGTAGGTGGTAGAAACCCACCTTGATGGACTCCACTCATTTTCTTTTGTGGTCAGTGGATATTTGGTAAGGCACATGGCCAATGACCAACATGAACACCCTGGAACTTCGAAAGTGGCTTGGAAGCTGCCCAGCAACCTTGCCATGCCTGTCCCCTATGAGCTGGTAGAGGTGCAGAATGGATTCTGAACTCTGCCGGAAGTTGTGGAAGACATCAGAATCCCGTAGCCATGGAGCAAAGATCGTGGTCTGGCGCTGTAAAGGCACACGGACTGGAGAGTGACAATATTCTTTTGCTGCATCCCTCCTTCTGCTGTCATTCTCAAATAAATAAATACATTAGAATTGAACATGTGTTTTTTTGTTTTGTGTGGGTGCCTACAGACAAAAGGGCCATCCACACTGTAAGATTTAGAGAAGACTTTATCCTTCAGATTGACATTTTCTATGTAGTGCAAGGGCCTGCCTGATTGCATCCAAATTGAAAGTGTTGAGGTTTGAGCTTATATTATATGGTTTGGTTAAGTCTACAGGAAAAAGTCTAGACAAATTGTTAGTGTATGGCCCATTAAGCTGCCAAGGCCGGAGTTTTGCACTTTGCATGCTGCTTGTACTGGTGATGTGAGGGGTTGTAATGTAGAGTAGGGATGTGACAGTGTTGTGTTGAGGTGTGAGGCAAATGTAGTGTTGGACTATGAGGGTCTGTGTTGTTGAAATATGGAGAGAGTCCAATATCAGACACCTATGTTTATTGGTCAAGAAATTGTAAGAACCATAGTAAATATGTAAAGAATTGCATCTCGATAAAACTAGGACCACACTCATAAAATCAAAATTGTGTTGTTTCCATTGATGTGCTTGAAATTTGGGTAGGACACCCCCCTCCCCCCCCAAATTCAAGATAGTTTAAAAAAACTGTTTAAAAAAATGAGAGTGAAAAGAGATCCCAAGTGTAGTGATGTGATTTGAACCCATGACGTTGTGAACTGCAGTGAAGTTGCAAAGCACTTAGCTATTGTGCAGAATAAAGCTGTATGGTGGAAAAAATGGAGTGTGTTAAGGCTAAAAAGCACATATAGCTAAAGAACTAAACATTGTATGGAATGTGGGAAGAAGACCATGGTAAAATTGTGAGGTTTCATCTTGCCCTGAAGTAGGGTAGGGGTTTGGTCACTTGCCTTTGGTACTTTCCTTCATAAGATCGATTCGACACACAGACAAGATCAAAAAAACACTTAAAATGGTGTAAGCTTGCAAGCGCTTCTGAGTGTAACATTATTTAGCAATATATATGATGTAATCCGTTACATTTTAGCAATATAAACAAAAAAAGAAAATAAAAAAAGTAGGTGGAGATGGTAAGCCTCGAACCTACAGCAGAGGGAGATGAATTACAGACATGTGATGTGTGCACTAATCCACTAGCCCACATCGCTATGTGAAACTGCTATAAGCACGAAGACATAAGTTTGCGAATTGGCGAAGCCGCGATCGTAAGTGAATCCCGCTGACGGCGGAATTCATTATTGCTGTTTTACTCGCCAATTCGCCGCAGCGCCAGTTAATTGATTTGAACGCGGCGAAACTGAAACACGTCATAGATGTTTGAAGCTGCAGTTTCTTTAAATCCGGCCCATAATATATATATATACTATGTATATATTATATACAATATATACATTATATACAATATATATACATTATAGAATATGTTATATACCATATATTAGTGTATATAATAGGGAACAGGTTCACATCTCTGAACTTTCTATATAGATATAGATAGGCATACCCTGCTTTAAGTACACTCACTTTATATACAATCGTGAGTAAGGACACAGCTTGTTCAGCTTGCCATGACACTGCTCACAAACCATAAGTGACAGGGATAAGAAACTTAGGGAGCAACGAGAGGGTACCCAGGTACCCAGGACTACACCATATCCATTTTGTGGCTGGCCAGCTTGCCTAGGTAATCTATCATGTCATAGTCCTGGATCCCCTTAACATGCTCCCACATGGTTTGGGAGTAAGGCTATGTCAATGTGGCCAAAATTTACAATGGAGCTGGTGTATTTTCATGCATTGAGAAAAGAAAAAAGGGATTGCTTCACTTTAAGTACATTTTCAGTTTACATACATGCCCTGGTCCCATTGTGTACTTAAAGTGGGGTATGCCTGTATATAGATAGATTTGATTAGTTTCAACTTTTACACAAAATGAAACACAATTATCTGTGACAGATTGCTCTAACGCTTTGGAATCTGTCTAGATAAAGACAAATGTATTTACCCTTTTCATATATGCAAGATTAGAAACATTATATTCCCTAAATACATAATGCCAAAAATTATTGCCTTACATACATCCATACACACTGCAAGCTCTGCACCATTTGTCTTGTCTGACACTCTTACCATCATAAGCTGGATCTGCACACAGCAGCTAATTGGTTCACCTGAGATGGAATCAGTGATCACAAAAATCTGGAATGGTCATGTCTTCAAAGGATTGCCTTGAACAAATCACCTCTAAAAGAAACACATGAGTGTATAATCACTTGTCTTAATGGATCACATTCCCAACACACCCATCTCACACTGCCATATGGTAATGAATGGGGGTGTCCATTGCAAGTTAAATACACCCCCAGATCCCATTGCTTTGTTAATTGACAGATCTAACTGGAATCTGATGGCACTGCTGTGAACCACTATGCCATCAAATTCTGCTGGGGACCTTTAAAAAGGATTATGTGTAATTGTGTGGATAATTATGCCACCTTAAATTCGCATCTCCCACATACCATGTGCAACTCTTGCAGGAATTGCGAATCAAGGATAATTCAGCACAGCATAATGAACAGACACATTGAGGAGTGTAGGAGCACAGCGTCAGATTCCCCGATCACACTATGGGGTTTTAACTCCTCCATAATTTTGCCACTTTGGAAACCAAGTGCTTACTTTATGTATACTTTTTAGACGGAACTCCAATTTCTAATAGGGTGATATCATTGCATGAGATTTCCCCTCACTTCCTGTCTTAGTGTCACCAAGACAGGAAGTGAGGGGAATATCACTGTGGGGAAATAGCTTGCAATTGTTGCCTTATAATGTCCATAGTATATATAAAAGGAAAGAATTGCTGGCTATATCCCCACGGGAGATTCCCTCACTTCCTGTCCTGGTGACACCAAGACAGGAAGTGAGGGGAAATCTCCTGCAATGATATAACACTGTTACATGTTCTAGTTATGTAGCAAACTTAAGAATATACAAAGCAAACATCTTTTTTTTCCCATTTTGGCAAAATCATGGATTAATTAAAAAACTATCTTTGTTTGTCCCGTGGCTTGCAGGAAAAACATTTTGCCTTGATTCCACCATCAACACAGACAGGGGAAACCCTCCTGCGGAGCCATTGTGTTCTCCCGGTGCTGCCCCTGCCAGGAAAACACAGTGATTATTGCTAGTGGCTACAAGAGATGCTAGCGATAAGTGTGTGTAAAATCTGACAGACTGGTTGTACGTTGTCCTCAAGGTGATCGATCAATAAACTTGGGTACCTTCAGCCTGGCCATACATAGTTTAAATCTGCATCTCAAATGAAGCAATCCCATTTACATATAACACTCCATAAAGGAGAATGGAGGGGCTTATCAGGTCTGCGTCAAAAATTAACAGCCACACCCAATCAGACAGCTCATGTTAAAAGGGACCTGAAAAGCAATCTGCATGGCTTGCTTTTCCAAGCATTGGCTAGTTGAGTGAGCCTGGACTAATAACAGTCACTGTAATGCTACCCATACTGCTGTCCTTTTAACATGGTGACAAAAGTTGATACCTATGCTACATGTGTGTAAAGTTACTTTCACCCTGCTAAATGGACAGCAATAAGGTTGTAAATACAGTGACTGCCTGTCCCCCCCTGATGGCGGCCCTGGGTGTGTCATGAAAGGCCAATTGAGAAAATGGCTATATCATGTAGAGGAAATCACCAGTGTGGGGCAACCTATGTCATGGAGGTAGATTTGGACATCGATGTATATGTATCACCAGAAATGGAATTCTTTGTTCTACAATATCTCAAAGACGACCTAGCATGTTATTTGAAGACTGTACTATTTTGGACATACTTGGACTCAAACATACACTGCTCTTTCCACAGCTCCTCCTCCTCTGGGGGTATGATACCATTAATACGCATCTTCACCAAAAGCACAAGATGATGTGTCGTGTCCGGATGAGGCTGCAGCGGAGATTCCAGTTCCAGGCTGAGATGGTGGATCTGCAGCGGGCCTGGAGTGATGCCAAAAGGCGCTCACCCAGGCTCCTGCTAAAGGCTGTGGAGCAAATCTCCGGTAAGTAAAAATATACATTACATGTGACCAGATAGGTTACAATTTTTTGGGTAGGTGGACATGTGTTTAGCTATGCAACAACACTAATACCAACACCCCCCCCCCCCTCCCTCTCGCTCCTACCTTTCCTACCTCCATCAAGTGTCTCTTCACAACCTTTAATACTACTATGTACATTCGTATTTTTTATGTTTCTTTTTTTTCTTCTGCTTCTAGCCAAAGCGGACGGCCGGCCCCCTCTTGTGCTTTTGGTGAAGAAGGGGAGGAGGAGGACTGCCACACTCAAGTATGCCTTACGAGACAGCGAGCCATTTCAGCAGCTGCAAATTGTGGATCGTAAGTAGAAAATAAAAATGGTAGAAATTTCAAATCTCTAATCACATTTTACAGAGCCCCCTTTACATCGGAGTCTCCAGACTTACTACACTGTAAGAGGGAAGTGTGAAGACTCTGATGTAAGGAGAGTTCTGGGAACCATTATTTGAGGGGGGAAGCTGGGGACTCTGGTGTAAAAGGGAACTCTGTGGTCCCCAAAGCTCCCCCATACATCTGAGCTTACAGAGACCCTCTTACACTTCCCTTCCTCAGTCCACCACAGTCAAGGGCACAACAAGTCCCACTGCAGAAGGCTACCTGCTTGGACTTGTAATGCTCTCTGTAGGGGAATGAGGAACTACTGCCTGCTATGCTAAGACTTGTAGTGCCCTCTGTTAGGGACTAAGGATTCCTCAGTCCTCAACATTCTAGGGCACTATAAGTCTCAGCATAGTGGGCTGTCATACCTCAGTCCCTCACAGCTCGGGTCAAAAACAACACAGTTAAACATCTAAAGGACAACTCCAAACAAAACTAACAATAATGGACAGAGTCCATATGCTCTATAATGTCAAAGACCCGCTAACACTCACCTTCCACCTCCGGTGCTGTCATTGTGTAGGGCAAAGGGCTCCATCTACACCATGTTTGGCTTTCAGGTCAGATAGGCAGGACTTGCTCAGCTCCACTCTCTTCCCTGGCAATTGACTCTGGCGTCATTGTGGATCTTTCCTCCTCTAGAAAACACCCAGGGGCCCTCTCCTTGTCCCCCAGCCACCCAGGGCCTTCTTCTCCTCCTCCTCCACCAACCATTTTCAGACTCTTCCAACTTCCCTGGGGCTACTCAACCCCTTTGCATAGTGGACACCACAAATCTATGACCAGCCTGCAAAATATCAAGTCTGGGCCTGGTTACCTGTATGTTCCGGGTCCAGGGCGGAGCTCTCCTCCCAGAGCAACAACTGATGATAGCAGAGTGAGTTGACCGGCCAGTCACTTCCTACTGGTGCAGGTACACACCTACCGATTCCTCAACATCTTAGGATAACATGATCAGACGGCCAATCCCCAGTCAGAGAAGGAGGAGTAAGTGTCAGCGGACAACAGACACCTGGCAGACGCAGTGAAGGGACTGCAGCACACTGCTGCAAATTTTAGATCCGAGGATTGAAAGCAATCTTTTACTTGGGAGATTTACCTGACTGCGCCCTTCGAAATGTTGGTGCTCCGCCACTGGCCGCAAGGCCCCTGTAGGTGCGAGGCCTTAGGCGACCGCTTAATTTGCATGGTGCCCTCCTGTTTTAAAACATGGTCAATGCATCTCATTGGTGTAAGTGCACTTCTATGTTCTGAATTGTAGGGGCATTGAGTATGGTGCTAGCATGATGAGAGGTTACTGCCTATTTGTGTCCATAAATAATATATAATGTTTTTCTTTTATTTTAGAAACCAGTGATGAGGATGTGGAGGCTCAGCCTTCTCAGGCCCACTGTAAGTAATGTGGATGTGCTGGTGTGTTGTGTATTAGGTCTAACTTGGAGGACTGATTGTTTGTTTTGTTTTCTTTTGTGGTTGATGTCGCTTCAGCAACAGAGGAACCTCAGGCAGGGCCAAGTCACCTGGATCCGGGCCAGGAGGACGAAGAGGCCAATTTCTCCTGCAATGAGGAGGACCTGGGCTCTCCTCAAATGGGAAGTAAGTATTCTACATGTGTTTGTGTGTTCAATGTGTCCTGGGAAATATAAGGGCTGTAATATATATATTTTGCCATTGGGGTTATGTAGCAGCAGACATTGAGGATGTTTGTTGTGGAGGACTGGGGAAGAGGGGCCGCTGCTTACCCAGTCCAATGTAACTACTACCTTCAATGTTTCCCAACTACTTTCTGTGTGCCTTTATCAAATAGCTTTGGTTCAAGGATTGTATTTGTGTCTTTGTGTTTCTAGGAGATACGACGCCATCCCCCCATGAAGGGACACCATCCCCCCATGAAGGGTCTCCCCCATCCTCCCCCACTCCAGGCTCCCCTGAACTAGTCTGTAAGTACCTAAAATTAGATTCTCACATGAATTGTGTGTGCTAGGATGATGTGTATCTAGGATAATCTAAGTTGGAGTCAAAGCAAGTGTAGTTTTGCTATATTTGACAGGAAGGTTGGTCATGAAACACTCTTGCTTAACCTTCATGTTTGAAAGGTGGTTTTGGGGAGCATTACAGGACATGTTATCTTTTGTAAGTTATCTCAAGCCACCCTATTCTAAATTGGTGTTAGTTTCTCTACATTGGAAATGGTGTGCTTTGTACTTGTAAATTTTTTGGGGACATTGTAATTTAATCATGTCCTGATTTAGTCAACACTGAAAATGTGTGTTTATCAATCTTTCATAAATACTCTTCCTCGGTAATGTACCACATTCCAGTTCACAATTTGTGTTCTTTTTGTGCAGTTTCTCCTGAGCCAGCAACGCCATCCACTTCGGGGGCCCAAAAAAAACCTGATGATGGTAAGTTGTGTGCTTTTGCAGTAATGTGTCTACTTAGTAAGTGGAGAAATGCTAACTGTGTATGTCCCCGCTCAGGCTTCAAGTTGTTCTAAAGGCAGCAGGTTCTTTATGTGAATGCATTCTATGCATTAGTATTCCAAGTGATAGGTGTGCATATTCCCCCTAAGACTTACTGGGACCATTTTCTTACTGTCCAAAATTTTGCACAAATACTTGTCTGGAACAGACTCCCCCTCCTCCTTAACTGAGGTGACAGCATGCCAATATTGCCTCCTGATGCTGTCACTCCTAATCATTGAGACCATCGGAAGGGAGGGGGGCAAGGCTGGCTCACAGCCTAGTGCCTGAACAGGCACAGGGTGCTTGGCTTCATCTCATGTGCCTCCATAGCAAGCTGCCTGCTGTGGGGTCAACCAACAGGAGGGAGGTGCCTAGAGGTGTGTACAGGGGCCATGTAAAAAGGAGGATTGTGATTTCTCTCGTCCCCAAAAACCTAGAGAGTGTAAGTCTAACCTGATTAGTTTTCCGCAGCCCTCCAAAAATGATATGTTTCCAACACTTAGAACAGGCAGGGCTGAGGCACAAAAAACATCCAAAAAACACAATCAGCACAAAAGCAGGGAGTACGTATCCTTAACGCTACAAGCTTCACCCAGAAGAATGACGCTTGCACTGTACAAATCTGCATCACCACCATATCAAAGTCTAAATCAAACTTTCAGGGAAATGTGGAGGGGTAATGAGTGGGTGTTAGAGCGTTTTCATGACTGCGTAACCTACAGTTAGCGTGATTCGATTTTTAGATAAATTTTTTCTTTTCTCTTAACACAGCTGGGATGGCGGAAAAACAAAAAGGGGAGCAGACACATCTACTCCGGCCACAACTGGCCCTCCGAATTCCAAAGGGTAAGTCTCTACTATGTGTCAGGTTCAATCTATAGACAGTAAGAGGGAGAGAGAACGCTACACAAACTCCAATGGTGATAGAGATAAATGTGTGCACATGTATCGTGTTGACCAATTGAATCCAAAACACCTTACATTCTTCTAAATGATTGCTTGTGTTGACATGAAGAAAAGCCTTTTACTTAGCTTTGGTGGAACTGCTACTAACATTCCAAGCCATCTTATGTAACCTTTTGAACAATTTGCTGTGAAAGTTTGAGTTTAAGGTTTACACCAGCAATTTAGCATATTTGCTTCAGAGTGTTGATAAAAGCCAACCAATAGACTCCTAAGCATATTTGTTGAGGCACATTAATTACAATCGTTGTTTGGATCATTTTGCATAAAACTAATTGTCATGTCTTTTTCTACCCAGGGCACACCCACCTCACCTATGAGGTCCTTTTGGATTATGTGACGTGGTGCATAGACCGCATTTTAGTATTGGAAGACATTTATGGGGCGGATCCAGACCCTGAGGAGCCATTCGTGAGGAATGTGACACCGTTAAAAAGATCTTAGTTTTTATTTTTTAATTTGTTTCGTTAATTTTACACAGAAATGTCACATTTCTCCATTATAAAAAAAAATCTACCAAAAAAAGCAAAATATTAAAAACCCTTGTTTTTGGGACCAAAAATATTAGAAAAAACAAAAAAAACCCTTTTTTGGGACCAAAAAAATTAGAAAAAACAAAAAAAACCTTTATTGGGACCAAAAAAATTATAAAAAACAAAAAAAAACCTTTTTTGGGACCAAAAAAATTAGAAAAAACAAAAAAAACCTTGTTTTTGGGACCAAAAAAATTATAAAAAACAAAAAAAAACCTTTTTTGGGACCAAAAAAATTATAAAAAACAAAAAAAAACCTTTTTTGGGACCAAAAAAATTAGAAAAAACAAAAAAAAAACCTTGTTTTTGGGACCAAAAAAATTAGAAAAAAAACAAAAAAAACCCTTGTTTTTGGGACCAAAAAAATTAGAAAAAACAAAAAAACCCTTGTTGTTTTTGGGCCCAAAAAAAAACAAAAATGTTTACAAAAAAGCCTTGTTGTTTTTGGCAAAAAAAAACCCAAAAATGTTTACAAAAAAGCCTTGTTGTTTTTGGCAACAAAAAAAACCAAAAATGTTTACAAAAAACCCTTGTTGTTTTTGGCAACAAAAAAAAAACAAAAATGTTTACAAAAAACCCTTGTTGTTTTTGGCAACAAAAAAAACCAAAAATGTTTACAAAAAAGCCTTGTTGTTTTTGGCAACAAAAAAAAAACAAAAATGTTTACAAAAAAGCCTTGTTGTTTTTGGCAACAAAAAAAAACAAAAATGTTTACAAAAAACCCTTGTTGTTTTTGGCAACAAAAAAACCCAAAAATGTTTACAAAAAACCCTTGTTGTTTTTGGCAACAAAAAAAACCAAAAATGTTTACAAAAAAGCCTTGTTGTTTTTGGCAACAAAAAAACCCAAAAATGTTTACAAAAAAGCCTTGTTTTTGTGAAAAACTAAAAAAAAATTGTAAAACCAAAAAAAATGTTTATATAAATAAAATAAAAGTATGTTGCTCGTTGCAACACAAATGTTACATTGGCAATTTAGTTCATTCTATTATATATTTTAATATATTTTTTGTACGCTACAGTTGGTAGACACCCACATGTGTTATTAAAACGTTTATTTTATTACCAAAGTTTTCTTTTTGGTGTACACATCGAATGTCTTTTGTGTTGTATTTGTTTAGTCGAGTGGTGTGGTCTGTAATTGTTAGTATGTTGGCTTTGGTTTATGTTAGCCTTGAGACTTGTTTTGAAGCTACATTTGAAGGGAGACCTTTTCTTGGGGCATTATGTGAACATTGAGTTTTCAAAATTTACATCAAATCATATGTTTGGAGATAGAGAAGCACGTGTGTATAAATGCCTACATTAACCAGGGCCATTACTTGGCCACCAACACTCCTAAAAAACCAAAGATCAAACACAAACTAATCATTTTGCATAAAATTTAATTTCATCCCCAAAAAAAACACTATAATAAATCATATTGTGCCACCCTCAAATTAAACAAAAAAATGGGCCCAAAAATTGGCCAATGTAACAATCATTAACAAAACTAACCCAAAAAAAAAAAAAAAAAAAAATTAAGTTGGTGGTGACTGAAGCAGTGTGGTGAGCACTGTTAAGGTTCCTGCCATCAAATGGTGGGCCAATAGTCCCATCTGGTCTGGGGTTAGCCGTAGAGTTCTGGTCAAGTGGCCCATTAGGATCAGATCTTGTGTCTGAGGCTGCTGATGATGCAGGGTGTTGAACCCTGGAAATGTCCCAGACTGAAGATCTTGTGCCAATAGTCTAATCTGCTCTGTGCTCAGCCTAAGAATTTGGGGAACGTGTGCCATTACCATGAGATGGGATAGTTGCTGCCCCGAGGCTATTTGATGCTGCTGGTGGTGCAAGGGTTGTGAAGATGTGTGGGGAGTGGTGGTTGATTGGTTGTTGTGGTCCACGGTGCGGGGGGAAACGACATGTCGCATTGGTGAGAAAAAAGGAGGACGGCCTGGGGAGGAGTGAAGTGATAAAGGTGTGGAGTGAATGTAGTCAGGTAGAAGGGGTATTGTGGAACCAGTGCGCATTGAGGTTGTGCAGGAGGATTGCTCATTGAGGGGTGTGGGAGTCCGAACGGAGTGTGAAGTGCTAGGAGTGGCTACAGGAGGAATTGTCCCATCCCCAGCTGCCTGACAAGTGGCCAACACTGGCATTACCCTCCCACTACCACAACCTGCAGTGGCAGGTGAGTGAGATGTTTGGGAGGGCTCTGCCAATGGGGCATCTTCAGATCCAAACAGGCATTGGCCAGCACCTGAGTGTCAACACTTTGCCGATCCCGTTGATGCTGGTCTGCTAAACTTACCAAGCTATTACGCATATCCTGTTGAACCTGTACCATTGTTGCTACAGATTCCTGTATGAGCCCGAGCAGACGTACTACCTCAGTAGATTGCTGAGTACGCCTCCTTAACTCATTTTGGATCCGATACTCATCAAGCAGCCTCTCGGCTACATCCAGCATAGATGGACGAGTTTGGGTAGGTGACAATCCCTCTGCATCTAAGGCTACCTGAAAGCAGAAGAAATAGACCAAATCATTATCAAACATCATGACTAAATATTTCAGATTAGTTTGACAAATTAACACCCCAAGCAGAACATTGAAAAGTTTGATGTGCTTCTAATAAGTACTTGTTCATTGTAAGATTATCCAAGCTAGCAACACTTCTGATAATGGGTACATATTATATTGGTATGACTAATATGACAAAGGCAAAAAAGATTCAACATGAAGGTGTTCCCAATTAACCCTGGTGTGGTAGGTTGTTTATGCTTTTGGTAAATCGGTTACTACACCAATGACTTTATACATCTACGTATGTTGTCTAAAATCTTGCCATCAATCGGCTACAGGACAACCCAACCAAACGATACCCATGAATTTGGACCTGGAAAATCAAAGACTGGCCGGACTTTAAAGATCCTGGATGTTTTTGGAACATTAGTGCCACACCAAATTATAACATTATTCCCTGATGTTCAAGATAGAACTCTTTTTGTGCTGGTGCATCGTCAGAATGTCATAGCACTAATTTAACACACACAATGTAAGCCACATCTAGCCCAAAATCATTACTACCATTGAAATGTTACATGTGCACCTTGTTCCCTTATATCACATACCACAGCACTGGATGCAGAATCGTCGCCAGCTCCTGATCCAACTCCAGCTGCTACGTCAAGAGGGGCCTGATGTTCTTTTAAAAAAAAAAAAAAAAACATGTTTAGTACATAACCTTAGGCAGTAATGATTATGGCCAGATTGCCCTCCTAGCTTCAGGAATGAAGCATTGAGGCCAAACATTCAAAAGTGCTTTCCTGGGCTCATAGGACACTTGCTAAACCCTCCCAAAGGTTAAGAAGGCTTGGTCTGCCTACTAATGACGGCACCCATTAATGCTGTCAACTGTGTTTTGCAGGGAACATCTAAAAGGCAACACTCTTTCATAAGAAAAAACATGTGTGTTAATGGGGTTAATAAGATTGCAAAAAACATTATTTGGCTAGACATACCAACACCTTCCTCCAGGCCTTGCTGCACTGGGTGTGTTCCCTGCTGCGGATCTTCTGTAAAGGACATAGCAATATGAGCTATCTTGGCAAAAAAAAAAAACATCTACATTGTTTGGCACAGTATGATATTGGACCTACCAGGAGGAGGGTCAGCACTGATGACAACACCTGTGAGTCCGTCTGGTTCGCCAAGCTGCATGGGCTGTGGAGGGGCTGAGATCCGTGCTACAGATGAACAAATTGCAGGTTGGGGAAAACAAAAAAAGGACAATTGGAAGGGCAAGTATCAAATTCTATTCATGTCACACATAGGATAGTAGTTAATCTTTTCAAAACAACTCACACAATTGACATCCAAGATAATATCCTACCTCGGTGCAAAGCATCCGAATCTAAGTCCTCTCTGGGAAAGATGGTATCGGGTCCTATGATCTTCAAGAAAGGTAATTGATAATCCCAGAGAGAACTTCGTGCACGTTCATCCAGCCGACCTTGTCGGTCATAAAGACCCTCCGCAGCCCATGCAATTAGCTTCTTCCGAACGGACCCAAAAAAAGCAGAAGAGGCTGCAAAGAAATGGAAAAAAAACACATAAGAAAACGCATATGGGTACAAATCACACGAGGCCCTCCAAACACTTACCTAATGGCACAAAGACGGTGGTGGTGGTGGTGGTGGTGGCAAAAAAAAGCAGAAGAGGCTGCAAAGAAATGGAAAAAAAACACATAAGAAAACGCATATGGGTACAAATCACACGAGGCCCTCCAAACACTTACCTAATGGCACAAAGACGGTGGTGGTGGTGGTGGTGGTGGTGGCAAAAAAAAGCAGAAGAGGCTGCAAAGAAATGGAAAAAATACACATAAGAAAACGCATATGGGTACAAATCACACGAGGCCCTCCAAACACTTACCTAATGGCACAAAGACGGTGGTGGTGGTGGTGGTGGTGGTGGCAAAAAAAAGCAGAAGAGGCTGCAAAGAAATGGAAAAAAAACACATAAGAAAACGCATATGGGTACAAATCACACGAGGCCCTCCAAACACTTACCTAATGGCACAAAGACGGTGGTGGTGGTGGTGGTGGTGGTGGTGGCAAAAAAAAGCAGAAGAGGCTGCAAAGAAATGGAAAAAAAACACATAAGAAAACGCATATGGGTACAAATCACACGAGGCCCTCCAAACACTTACCTAATGGCACAAAGACGGTGGTGGTGGTGGTGGTGGTGGCAAAAAAAAGCAGAAGAGGCTGCAAAGAAATGGAAAAAAAACACATAAGAAAACGCATATGGGTACAAATCACACGAGGCCCTCCAAACACTTACCTAATGGCACAAAGACGGTGGTGGTGGTGGTGGTGGTGGTGGTGGCAAAAAAAAGCAGAAGAGGCTGCAAAGAAATGGAAAAAAAACACATAAGAAAACGCATATGGGTACAAATCACACGAGGCCCTCCAAACACTTACCTAATGGCACAAAGACGGTGGTGGTGGCAAAAAAAAGCAGAAGAGGCTGCAAAGAAATGGAAAAAAAACACATAAGAAAACGCATATGGGTACAAATCACACGAGGCCCTCCAAACACTTACCTAATGGCACAAAGACGGTGGTGGTGGTGGTGGTGGTGGCAAAAAAAAGCAGAAGAGGCTGCAAAGAAATGGAAAAAATACACATAAGAAAACGCATATGGGTACAAATCACACGAGGCCCTCCAAACACTTACCTAATGGCACAAACAGACTTGGTGGAGGGGGGGTGGTGTAATCCTTTATAGGCAAAAGGAGGCTGCAAACATTAAACATACATGAGAAATCACATGACCTACATACGTGCACATAATAAATTACAGTTATCAGGAAAGCAAAAATGGTGTCTTTGGAAGCTGGGAAGGTAAGGGGGCAGGTTTAGATGCCAAATCTAGACTGCACACCTTTAACAAACATGAGAAAACACATGTCCAAACCACATGCACATGGGGCCAACTGCCAATGATTAAAAGACACTTGAGGGGTTCCCAAGCTATTGTGGGTTGGAGGGGATTCACCATAGACAACTTAAGCACACCCAAGATAAGTACAAATTCTCTCCTTCCTTTTTTTTGGGAGAGAGAGATACAATTGTCTTACCTCCAGATAATGTAGGTTGTGGGTCACAGGGTCTTGCTAGCACATAAGAAACATCGATCTATAACATCCAGCAGCCATATTGGCCATGTGCTCCTTTTATAGCTGGCTCACAGGTGTGATAATTAGCGGCCGTTTCTATATATATCTGCGCATTCGCGAATTTGCGCGTTCAAAATGGAGGACGATATCCCAGACGCATTAGATGGTGCAATGTTGGCATTCATCGGTGCCTTGTTTGAAGAGGCCCTAGCACAGGAGGCAGCAGAAGGTGGGGAAGCTGCAGCAGCAGCAGCACCTCCAGCAGCACCTCCAGTCCGTGTGCCCTTACCTCGCCAGCCACGCATTTTTGCTCCAAGGATCTATTTGGACAAGCTGCGGGATTCTGATGTCAGGAGGAAATTCCGGCTCGAGCGAGGAACTATTCTCCACCTCTACCAGCTCATAGCAGACAAAATTGACCCGGACACACAGCGCGGCCATGCGGTGCCCGGCATGGCCAGATTGCTGGCCACTTTGTGTTTAGGGCGTGGCAGCTTCCAAGCCACTTCGGGAAGTATCATGGGCATTAGCCAGCCCACAGTTTCAAGGGTGTTCATGTTGGTCATTAATGTCATAGTCGATATAGTGCCCAATTTTATCCACTGGCCACAGAATGAAAATGAGTGGAATGAAGTCAAGTTGGGTTTCTACCTGCGGGCACACATGCCGCAAATACTAGGGGCAATCGATGGCACCCACATAGCCATTAGGCCACCAAGGAGCCACGAAAGTGAGTACCGGAACCGCAAGCAGTACCACTCCGTGAACGTCCAATTAGTTTGTGACGCCAAACAGCGCATCATGAGTGTCAACACTGGTCACCCAGGGTCGTGCCATGATTCCAGTATGTTAAGAACCAGTACTCTGTACGAGGCGTTTGAAAGTGGCCAAATGCCCCAAGGGTGGCTTATTGGTAAAGTATTTTGTCTTAACAACATAAACTGTAAGATTACATAGACATAGGAATAAGCTACATCGGTGTACACCCTGATTTAAGCAAAGCCTACCTAAAATGGATGTGTTAGGAGTTGGCAGGCTGTTCACACACAACCAGATCAGCAGCTTAGCAGCTCACAAAAGAAAGATTTGCAAAGTTGTCTTTGAGTCCAATGAAGGTGGTTAACCAATGTGTAAATGGTGTCCTCTAGCCACCCAAAGAAAACCTACAAATGATTCCAATGGTATTGCCATATCCCCAAAGTACTTTGCATAAGTGAGTCAATATTGGTTTCCTCACTCTAGTTGCAGATATATTCCAGAAGTAATACCTAGGCTAATGTAATAGGAACAAAATAGGGGCCAAGTTGGAACTTGCAAGAGAAACACACCACTTTGTGTGTCCTTTTTCCCATTTGTATTAGTGATTTAGGCAGTTAGACAGAGTTGAGATGTTTCATATGAGTTTTTGCAAACAGACGAGCAGGTTGTTTAGTAAAATGCCTAATTGTCTCCCATTTTGAGGAGTCATCTAAAGTCACATGATATGAAGAACTAATGTATATTTTTCTTATTTTTCAGGGGATGCTGGTTACCTGCAGCTGACGTGGCTGATGGCTCCAATCAGGTACCCCCAGGGCCGAGCAGAAATGAATTACAACAGGGCCTTGCGGAGAAGCCGGAGTATCATCGAGTTGACCATAGGTCTTCTCAAATCCCGGTTTCTCTGCTTGGCCCGGCCTGGGGGTGAACTCCTGTACTCTCCTACAAAGGCTTCCAAGATCATCCTGGCGTGCTGCGTGTTGCACAACATGTGCGTTGCCCGTGATGAATCTTGGGAGCTGACGGAGAAGAGGGAGCCAGAGGAGCACCGCTGCAGGTTTTGCCACCCGGAATACCCTGGTTGCTAGCCACTTTACATGTAAGTACTGTAACCGGTCAAGATAGGGCATGTGTATTAATTAGCTAGTTAGCAGAGGTGCCACTCACAGGGAGACAGAGGGTCATTATCATCTGCCAATGATACTTGCCATTGTAGATAAAGTGTAGTCAACATTGGTAAAATTGTGTTACTTGAGCAAAAACATGCACCTCTAACCATAAACATGTTGGTATTGTGAATAGTGTAAAGGGCTGAGAAGAGCTGGCAGGTGTTTATTTGTGTCTATGCCACCTGTGTAGTTATTGATAACATGAACGGCTGCTTGGTATCTTATGGTGTTGTAATTTTCCAGAACGTGAACATCTTGGAATCATGGCATGTACCATGAGAAGCCTGTGGTGATGGGCTGTCTGGCGTCACAGGTGTGTATTCAAATGTTTACATTAATGATTTCTGGTTTGTGTAAGTTGGCATAAAATGTGTTATTTCACTCGTGATGTCGAAATTAAATGAAGTTCAGAATGAAGCAAACAGGCATTAAGATGTGATTTTCATAATGAAATGTCTTATCCTTTGTTTTATTTTTCCAGGAGTGGTACTGCTTGCGGGTGTAGGTGGTAGAAACCCACCTTGATGGACTCCACTCATCTTCTTTTGTGGTCAGTGGATATTTGGTAAGGCACATGGCCAAAAGCAGCATCGATGACCAACATGAACACCCTGGAACTTCCAAAGTGGCTTGGAAGCTGACCAGCAACCTTGCCATGCCTGTCCCCTATGAGCTGGTAGAGGTGCAGAATGGATTCTGAACTCTGCATGAAGTTGTGGAAGACATCAGAATCCCGTAGCCATGGAGCAAAGATCGTGGTCTGGCGCTGTAAAGGCACACGGACTGGAGAGTGACAATATTATTTTGCTGCATCCCTCCTTATGCTGTCATTCTCAAATAAATAAAGACTTTAGAATTGAACATGTGTTTTTTTGTTTTGTGTGGGTGCCTACAGACAAAAGGGCCATCCACACTGTAAGATTTAGAGAAGACTTTATCCTTCAGATTGACATTTTCTATGTAGTGCAAGGGCCTGCCTGATTGCATCCAAATTGAAAGTGTTGAGGTTTGACCTTATATTATATGGTTTGGTTAAGTCTACAGGAAAAAGTCTAGACAAATTGTTAGTGTATGGCCCATTAGGCTGCCAAGGCCGGAGTTTTGCACTTTGCATGCTGCTTGTACTGGTGATGTGAGGGGTTGTAATGTAGAGTAGGGATGTGACAGTGTTGTGTTGAGGTGTGAGGCAAATGTAGTGTTGGACTATGAGGGTCTGTGTTGTTGAAATATGGAGAGAGTCCAATATCAGACACCTATGTTTATTGGTCAAGAAATTGTAAGAACCATGGTAAATATGTAAAGAATTGCATCTCGAGAAAACTAGGACCACACTCAGAAAATCAAAATTGTGTTGTTTCCATTGATGTGCTTGAAATTTGGGTAGGACACCCCCCCCCCCCCCCTCCAAATTCAAGATATTTTAAAAAAACTGTTAAAAAAATGAGAGTGAAAAGAGATCCCAAGTGTAGTGATGTGATTTGAATCCATGACGTTGTTAACTGCAGTGAAGTTGCAAAACACTTAGCTATTGTGCAGAATAAAGCTGTATGGTGGAAAAAAAGGAGTGTGTTAAGGCTAAAAAGCACATATAGCTAAAGAACTAAACATTGTATGGAATCTGGGAAGAAGACCATGGTAAAATTGTGAGGTTTCATCTTGCCCTGAAGTAGGGTAGGGGTTTGGTCACTTGCCTTTGGTACTTTCAATCATAAGATCGATTTGACACACAGACAAGATCATAAAACCACTTAAAATGCTGTAAGCTTGCAAGCGCTTCTGAGTGTAACATTATTTAGCAATATATATGATGTAATCCGTTACATTTTAGCAATATAAACAAAAAAAGAAAATAAAAAAGTTAGGTGGAGATGGTAAGCCTCGAACCTACAGCAGAGGGAGATGAATTACAGACGTGTGATGTGTGCACTAATCCACTAGCCCACATCACTATGTGAAACTGCTATAAGCACGAAGACATAAGTTTGCGAATTGGCGAAGCCGCGACCGTAAGTGAATACCGCTGACGGCGGAATTCATTATTGCTGTTTCACTAGCCAATTCGCCGCAGCGCCAGTTAATTGATTTGAACGCGGCGAAACTGAAACACGTCATAGATGTTTGAAGCTGCAGTTTCTTTAAATCCAGCCCCCCGTGTGTACAGTGATAACTGGCTAGGTTTGGGATTTCTGATATTAGAGTCCTTTTTTTGTAGCTGGAGCTTCTTTTCATACTGATTGTGTTGAGCCATTAAAGTTTATGTATGGGGAAAGAAAAAAGGTATTCAGTCCATCCTTGGAATACATGCATGTTTCCCCCTGCTTTATACCAGTAAAAATGCTGCAGGAACAAAAAAAAAAAATGCAGAGTTAGACTTCCCAGTAACTCCTTTTCTGAGAGTCTTACAGGACAGTCCATAAGACGTAGGGCTCCTCCCACCGGGACAAGAAACACGCTACCCCCACCACTTAAAAGGCAGTCTTTAAGGCCTCCCTTTTAGTATTCTCAAGAACCATAGGATGGCATTGCAAAACACAAGTTAAAAACACATACCAAAGACTTAACTAGGTAGGAATTCAGCTCTCCTTGAAGACTCACAGAAAAAGAGTTACTGGTAAGTCTAATTAAGCTTTTCTCAAGTCATATTTCAGGACAGCCCATGAGACAAAGAGCAAAAACTTACCAGCTTAGGAAGGGATCACTGCCTGGAGGACCTTTCGACCAAATGCCTGCTCCAGGGGAGAGAGGAGGGGAAACATTCACACTCTTATAAGATTTAACAATAGTCTGCTTATTCCACCTGGCTATGGTGGATTTTGAAGCCTTGTCATGGACCTCAGAAAAAAGTACAAATAAGGCATCTGATTTCCAAAAGTTTTTAGTAACCTCTAGGTAGAAGAGAAGAATTCTCCTGACAGCTAAGAAACTGAAACTCTTTTCTGTCTCGCTCTTGGGAATTGCAGAAAGTAGGTAACACAATGTCTTGGGACCTTTGAAAGGAAGTGGCTACCTTGGGTAAAAACCCTGGGTCTGTTCTCAACACCGCTCTATCTTAAAAAATTGTGAGGAAAGGTTCCTTAATCGAGAGAGCTTGCAATTCTCTGACATAATTGCAACAAGGAGGGCTGTTTTCAATGGAAGGACTGACAAATCCTCCAGGGGCTTGAACGGACCAACAACTAAGGTCTGAAGACGTATAGACAAGTCCCAAGTAGGACATACTCTGACAACCACTGGTTTAGACCTAGTAATTGACCTGAAAAATCTGGCTATCACTGGATTTTGTAAAAGAGAAAACTGGAGGAAAATACCAATAACCTCAGCCTGAACCTTTAAACTACTAAGGAACAGCCCCTTATCTGCACCTGAAAAAAATTCCAAAATAAACAGAATATCATGAGAATTATGCTGATTCTTAAGCAACCAAGAGTTAAACTTCTTACAAACCTTGAAATATATAGCTCTTGTAACAGGCTTACTGCAATTGACCAGGGTTCTGGTAACCTTATCTCAGAACCCCTGGGATCTTAACATCTGCTCCTCAGATACCAAGATGGCAGGCTTAAGGATGCTACCTGAGAATGCGATACTGGACCCTGAAACAGCAAGTCCAGCCTCTTCAGGAGAATGACAAAAGGACCTAAGGCTAAGGACTGCAGGAGGAAGAATCACAGCCTCTTGGGCCAGAAGGGGGCGATCAAAATCAAATCTTTGCTTTCCAGCAGAAACTTCTGGAGGGTTTGCGGAATTCGTCTGATAGGGGGAAAAGTATATAAGAGGCTGCATGCCCAGGGATTTGCCAGAGCATTAATCCCCAGAGACTGATCACTCAGATTTAGGGAAAATCATTTTTCTGTCTTGTTGTTGTCCTGGGAGACAAAAAGATCCACCTCCAGAGTTCCCTCCAGAGTTCCCTCCCTCTGGAGTTTACTGGCGATCTCCATAAAAATATCCGGATTCAGAGACCAATCATCCTGACACACCTGGTGACGGCTAAGGTAATCTGCCAAGGAGATAAAGTTGCGACCTCCACCACCACAATGTTCTCTTTACTCTGGAAGATATTTGGACCGGCTGATTCGGTAACCCATCCCTGGTCTTAGCTGGAACAGCTGCAGTGAGCATTGATAAAGCCTAGCCCATGGTACAGCAGGAAAGCAAGATGTCATGATTCCAACTGCCTTTAAAACATCCATGGCTGAAACTAGCTGGTTGCAATGCAAACTTCCCACTATGTGTGTTATCTTCAAAACCTTCTCCTCTGGAAGGAAGATCTTTTGCTCCACTGAAGAAATTTCTCATCTCAGAAAAATCACCTTCTTGGTAGGAATCAAAGACGATTTCTCTTTGTTGATCAACCATCCTAGAGACTGGAGAAACTCCTGTGCAATTTGCAGATCCGCCCTGAGCTTCTGATGATGTGACTTTGCCACTAGGAGCAGGCCATCCACATAAGGGATGACCGTGAATGATTTCAGCCTTAACGGAGCCAACACTTCCCCCAGGACTTTTGTAAAGATATGTAGGGCCGAGGACAACCAAAAGGGTAGTGCCCGGAGATTAAAACAACGGCCCTATCTTCACTGCCAGTCTTAAAAATCTCTGGTAAGGTGGAAAAATAGGAATATGCAAGTAGGCATCTCTTAAATCCAGTGTGGCCATAAAGCACTCTGGAGAAAGCAGATTTTTGACAGAAAAAATGGACTCCCTGTGGGGTGTTTGTATCTGATGAATTGATTGAGGGGGTAAAGATTCAAGATTTGGTGATATTTTCCCAAGGGCTTCTTTACCACAAAAACATGGGATCTGCCTGAGGAAATGGGGATAGGACTTGCTGGTCCACCAAGTCTCCTATCAGGAGACACAGGGTATCACCATGCAAAATAGAGTGACAGGAAAAATTCTAGATAGTCATTATTTATGGGAATAGTAATAGGATCAATATGAATGGTGGAGAGTCAGAAGAGGGCAGGCAAGGGTAGCAACTTTTTTAGTAGTAGTGGCTTCTTTTAATCCTCACAGTGCTGGAAGACAGCCTCTCATGGGGGCACCAAATGAAAGATTTTTACCAGAAGTAGCTCCCTGCAGGTAATGGGATACATATAAAAACATTCAGCTACAATCAATGTATTTTATTGCCCTCTGCTTTCACATTTTAGGGTTTTAACATTTTTTTTTTTCATGTAAAAAATTTGCATATTTTCCAGTGTGCCCTAAAGAGAAAAAATGGACCTGACAGCAAAGTTTTTAAGGGAATGTACTTGTTAGTCCATAAATAGGCAGGGTTTCCTCTGACATGTATAAGTGACTTATCATGGTGACTACTGAACACACCTTAGGTAGCTGCAATAAAGAAATAAGCTGAAGTTAAGATTTTGCTGATCCTTTTGTCCTTGCATTGTTATGAACTATTAATGAACATTTGTCACTCCAGATAATGAGTAACATACAATAACACCTTTGTTCCTACCCACTGAAAGTCAGTGTAGGTTGTGTTTTATAGTTGTACACATACACTAATACAGAGAGGTTTTCAAATCCCCAATAATAGCAGGAAGTAGGCTTATAATTTCATACCAGCCAAAATCCTTAGATCCAAAACTATGACAATAAACTGTGAGCCAAAAAAGCCTCATCCAGAAACATACCTATATGCTGACAATCAACAGTTATTTCACTTGGCACCATATCTGTTAAGCTCCACCAAAACCAGTTTGAAGGATGATGTTTGGGTTTCGACCTATCTTGTATTTGAGTCTTAGAATACATACACCTTCCATTCGTGATGATGCAGATATTTGTAATTTTGTCACATTATATTCTTTTTACAAGTTGAGAACCCTAGGCAAAACAGAAAATCCAGTAATATCTGTAATGCCAGTAGCCACTTTATATCTGTACCTTAACCACTTTACCTCCGCTCACATGGAGGCTACTGCGGCACTTTGCCACGATCCCGTCCAGCGACGTAGACTCCTCCCCCTGTAGGCGGCGCTCGCGCGCCGCCGGAGGCGCACTCCCGCTGTTTTCATTCACAGCGGGAGTCGGGCCAGGGGAGGAGCAGCGGCGATCGCCGCTGCTCTTACCCGATCATCGGGGATCGAGTCTGGAGATCCGCCCGCTGTGTGTAAACACAGCGGGCGGATCTCCATAGTGACAGGGAGTGACAGATCGGAGTGTTCAGCATAGCTGGACATCCGATCTGTCCCTGTCTCAAAAAGTCACCTCCCCCCCCACACGTCAGTAAGCACCAGGCATACATTAACCCCTCCCTCTCCAATAAAATTAACCCCTTCACTGCCAGTGTCATTTTTACAGTAACAGTGCATATATATAGCACTGATTACTGCAGTAATGTCACTGGTACCCCCAAAAGTGTCAAAAATGTCAGTCAAGGGTCCGATCTGTCCGCCGCAATGTCGCAGTCCCGCAAAAAAATCGCAGATCGCCGCCATTACGCGTTAAAAAAAAAACACCAAAAATGACAGAAATCTTTCCCATAGTTAGTAAACGCAATAACTTGGCCAAAAATTTTAAAAAATTTTGATTTTTACATTTTTTTGGGGGGGAATTTCATATAAAAAAATGTGAAAAATATTGTTATTTTTTCAAAATAAATGCTCTTTTTTTGTTTATAGCACAAAAAGTAAAAATCGCACAGGTGATCAAATACCACCAAAAGAAAGCTCTGTTTGTGGGAAAAAAAGGACGTAAATTTCGTTTGGGTACGGCGTCGCACGACCGCGCAATTGTCAGTTAAAGTCGCACAGCGCCGAATCGCAAAAAGTGGCCTGGACGGAAGACAGCAAAATCCTCCAGTGGTAAAGTGGTTAATTTTGGCTTTCAATTAATTATTTGAAGGGGAAAAAATGTCTTTACATTTTTGGGTCTGAAACAGGAAATGAGCCCTAACAGATGTTTTGCTTCTGTGGGTTTCAGACAATAAAAAAAAGGATACTGTAACGCTGAGCGCTCCGGTCCCTGCTTCTGGACCGGAGCGCTCGCAGCGTTCGTTCCAGATCCACTCACCTGTGCCCGCTCCGGCTCCCTCCTCCGCTCCCCGCTCACATGGTTCCCGGAGCGTGCGCCCCTGCACCATAGGGCGCGCACGCGCAGTTCGTTTGAAATTTAAGGGGCCTGTGCACCAGTAATTGGTGTCTGGTCCAAACCTCCCTTCCTGTTTCCTGTGACCGGTTTCCTGTTTCCTGTGACCTGTTTCCTGTTTCCTGTGACCTGTTTCCTGTTTCCTGTGACCCGTTTCCTGTGACCTGTTTCCTGTGACATGTTTCCTGTTTCCTGTTTCCTATATAAGTGACCTGCCCCTTCCAGCCATTGCCGGATCTTTGTTGCCTTGTTGCCTTAGTGAAAGCGTTATTTGTGTAATCCTTTGCCTGTTGCCGAACCCTTTGCTAACGACTATCGCCTCTGAACCTGTGCTGCCTGCCCTGACCTTTGCTACGTCTGACTACGCCTCTGCCTGTCCCTTTTGTACTACGCCTATATCAGCAGTCGGTGAGGTTGAGCCGCTACCAGAGGACACGACCTGGTAGTTACCGCCGCAGCAAGCCCATCCCGCCTTGCGGCGGGCTCTGGTGAAAACCAGTAACTACTTAGAACCGATCCTCCGGTACGGTCCATTCCAATCCCTCACTGACACAGCGGATCCACTCCCTGCATCGCTCCTGCTACCAGTCCGGACCCTGACAGTAAGATCCGGCCATGGATCCCGCTGATGTGCCTCTGCCTAGTATCGCGGACCTTACTACAGTTGTGGCCCAGCAGTCGCAGCAGATCGCTCAGCAAGGTCAACAGCTGGCACAGTTGACCGCCATGCTGCAGCAGCTTCTTCCAGCACAGCAGCAGCCGCCTCCACCGCCTGCATCTGCTTCACCACCGCAGCCTGTGGCCGCCGCCACTTCTAGAGTCCGTCTGTCCATGCCGGCCAAGTACGACGGTGATCCCAAGTTGTGCCGCGGATTCCTATCCCAATGCTCCCTTCACCTGGAGATGTCGGCTGACCAGTTCCCCTCGGAACGAGCCAAGGTGGCATTTGTCGTTAGCCTGCTTTCGGGGAAGGCCCTGGCCTGGGCTACACCACTTTGGGACCGCAACGATCCTGCCACTGCCAGTGTCCAGAGTTTCTTTGTGGAATTCCGGAGTGTTTTTGAGGAGCCAGCCCGGGCTGCCTCAGCAGAGACTGCGTTATTGAACTTGTCCCAGGGGAGTTCCTCTGTCGGAGACTATGCTATCCGTTTCAGCACCCTGGCTTCGGAACTCTCCTGGAATAACGAGGCGCTCTGTGCTACCTTTAAGAAAGGCTTGTCCAGCGCCATAAAGGACGTCCTGGCCGCACGAGAAGTCCCTACCAACCTGAGTGACCTCATCCATTTGGCCACCAGGATTGACCTGCGTTTTGCTGAGCGACGAGAGGAACTGCTACAGGAAAAGGGAAGTGCTCGTCCCAGATGCTTTCCTCGTCTAGCGCCTATCTTCCAGCCTCCACCGCAACCCTCTTCTGGGCCTCCCGCCGAGGAAGCCATGCAGGTGGATCGGTCTCGCCTGACCACGCAAGAAAGGAACCACCGTAGAGACGAGAACCTCTGTTTGTACTGTGCCAGTACTGAGCACTTTCTAAAGGACTGTCCTCTCCGTCCACCGCGTCAGGGAAACGCTCGCACCTAGTCAACGTGGGAGAGGCGTTGCTAGGTGTGAATACCTCCTCTCCGCGCATTATGGTACCCGTGCGGATTTCCGTGTCCGCCAAGATCTCCTTTGCTGCCTCTGCCTTTCTGGATTCCGGTTCAGCCGGTAACTTCATCGACGCCTCGCTGGTGAACAAGTTCCACATCCCTGTGGTTCGTTTACTGAAGCCCATCTTCATCTCCACAGTTAATGGAGAGAGACTCGACGGTATGGTGCAGTTCCGTACAGAAACCCTCCAGATGGACATCGGAGTCCTGCATTATGAGCGATTGGAGTTTTTTGTGTTACCCCATTGCACCTCAGAACTCCTCTTGGGTCTGCCCTGGCTCCAGCGCCATTGTCCCGTTCTGGATTGGACCTCCGGAGAGGTTCGAAGCTGGGGTTCGGCTTGTTTCGGCAGATGTCTCAAGTCGGTACGAGTCAAGTCTGCACCTGTTATTTCTCCTCCTCCCGGTCTGCCTGAACCATATGCGGATTTTCCAGACGTTTTTTGCAAGAAACAGGCAGAGGTGTTGCCTCCACATAGGCCATATGACTGCCCCATTGACTTGCAACCTGGCACTACGCCGCCTAGGGGAAGAATCTATCCTCTCTCCCCTCCAGAGACTCTAGCCATGTCAGAGTATATCCAGGAGAACCTGCAGAGAGGGTTTATCAGGAAATCCTCTTCTCCTGCCGGAGCAGGATTCTTCTTTGTTGCGAAGAAGGACGGTACCCTTAGGCCTTGCATAGACTTTCGGGGTCTCAACAGCATTACTGTAAAGAACCGTTACCCTCTTCCCCTGATTATGGAACTCTTTGACCGGTTACAAGGCGCCAAGTACTTCACCAAGTTGGATCTCAGAGTGGCCTATAACCTTATTCGCATCCGAGAGGGTGACGAGTGGAAGACGGCTTTTAACACCCGAGACGGGCATTTTGAGTACTTAGTCATGCCTTTCGGGCTCTGTAACGCTCCAGCGGTCTTCCAGGAGTTCGTTAACGACATTTTCCGAGACCTGCTCTATACCTGTGTCGTGGTCTATTTGGATGACATCCTCATCTTCTCTACTAACTTGGATCAACACCGTGCTCATGTCCGCTTAGTACTCTCCCGTCTCAGAAAGAACCGTCTCTACGCTAAATTTGAAAAGTGTTTGTTCGACCGTACCAGCCTTCCCTTCCTGGGCTACATCATTTCTGCCAAGGGACTACAAATGGATCCTGCCAAACTGTCTGCCATCCTGGACTGGCCTCGTCCCTCTGGCCTTAAGGCCATCCAGCGATTCCTCGGATTCGCAAACTATTATAGACAGTTCATCCCGCATTACTCCACCCTTGTGGCACCAATTGTAGCCCTAACCAAGAAGGGGGCTAACCCGAAATCTTGGCCGCCCCAGGCCGAGAAGGCCTTCAGCACTCTTAAGTCTGCCTTTGCCACCGCCCCAGTTCTGTCCAGACCGGATCCTACTAAGCCGTTCTACCTGGAAGTAGACGCTTCCTCTGTTGGTGCTGGTGCTTTGCTCATGCAAAAGACTACGAGAGGCAAGTCGGTTACTTGCGGGTTTTTCTCTAAGACTTTCTCTCCCGCTGAAAGAAATTATTCTATTGGGGATAGAGAATTACTCGCCATCAAGCTGGCCTTGGAAGAGTGGCGGCATTTACTGGAAGGATCGGTACATCCCGTGAACATCTACACGGATCATAAAAATTTATCTTACCTCCAGTCTGCTCAGAGACTAAATCCCCGCCAAGCTCGCTGGTCTCTATTTTTTGCCAGATTTAACTTCCGGATCCACTTTCGTCCAGCGAGCAAGAACCTCAGGGCCGATGCCCTCTCTCGTTCGTCTGATGTCACAGGAGAGGAAGTCAAGCCACAGCACATTGTGCCCCCAGAATGTCTGGTCACCGTGGCACCTATAGACTTGCGTAACCTCCCTCCCGGAAAGACCTATGTTTCTCCCCGTCTTCGCCTAAAGGTTCTTAAGTGGGGACATTCTTCTCTTCTCGCAGGACATCCTGGCGTCCGAAAGACTCTACAACTTATCTCCAGGAGATATTGGTGGCCATCCTTGGAGAAGGACATCTCTGAATTTGTACAGTCCTGCTCTGTATGTGCCAGAGACAAAACCCCTCGCCAAAGACCCGCCGGCTTTCTCCAGCCACTTCCCATACCAGAGACCCCTTGGTCCAATATCGCGATGGACTTTGTTACGGACCTACCACCATCTCATGGGAAAACGATAATTTGGGTCGTCGTAGATCGCTTCTCGAAGATGGCGCACTTCATCCCGTTGCCAGCCTTACCATCCGCACCTCAGTTGGCCAAGCATTTCCTCCGACACATCTTCCGGTTACACGGCCTGCCTTCACATATTGTCTCCGATAGAGGAGTCCAGTTTGTGTCCAAGTTCTGGAGGGCTCTCTGTGGACGGCTTAAAATCAAGCTGGATTTCTCTTCTTCATACCACCCCCAAACCAACGGACAAGTAGAGCGGGTCAATCAAATCTTGGGCGACTACCTTCGCCACTTCGTTTCCTCCCGTCAAGACGATTGGGTCGACCTCCTCCCGTGGGCGGAGTTCTCCTATAACCACAAAGACTCTTCCGCCACCAACAAGTCTCCCTTCTTCGTGGTTTACGGTCGTCATCCTCTGCCTCCTCTGCCGTTATCCTCCTCCTCCGGTGTACCTGCAGTGGATGACCTGGTGCAAGACTTTTCTGCCATCTGGCGTGAGACGCGCCTGTCCCTCTTACAGGCCTCATCCTGCATGAAAATCCAAGCGGACAAGAAACGTCGGTCTCCTCCTGTCCTGGTTCCTGGGGACAGAGTTTGGCTCTCCTCCAAGTACGTCCGCTTCAGGGTTCCTAGTTACAAGCTTGGTCCTCGTTATTTGGGACCCTACAAGGTCAAGAAGAGGATCAATCCTGTGTGTTACCAACTCCATCTCCCTCCCTCCCTTAAAATTCCCAACTGTTTTCATGTCTCCCTCCTCAAGCCTGCGGTCTTTAATCGCTTTTCCCCCAAGAATCTTCCTCCCACGCCTGTATCCGGTACCTCGGATGTCTTCTCCGTTCAGGAGATATTGGCCTCTAAATTGGTCAGGGGGAGAAGATATTTTTTGGTGGACTGGGAGGGCTGCGGTCCTGAAGAGAGACCCTGGGAGCTAGAGGAGAATATCTTGGACCGTAACTTCATCCTCAGGTTTCTGGGTACCAAAAAGAGGGGGAGACCAGAGGGGGGGGTACTGTAACGCTGAGCGCTCCGGTCCCTGCTTCTGGACCGGAGCGCTCGCAGCGTTCGTTCCAGATCCACTCACCTGTGCCCGCTCCGGCTCCCTCCTCCGCTCCCCGCTCACATGGTTCCCGGAGCGTGCGCCCCTGCACCATAGGGCGCGCACGCGCAGGTCGTTTGAAATTTAAGGGGCCTGTGCACCAGTAATTGGTGCCTGGTCCAAACCTCCCTTCCTGTTTCCTGTGACCTGTTTCCTGTTTCCTGTGACCTGTTTCCTGTTTCCTGTGACCTGTGACCTGTTTCCTGTGACCCGTTTCCTGTGACCTGTTTCCTGTGACATGTTTCCTCTTTCCTGTTTCCTATATAAGTGACCTGCCCCTTCCAGCCATTGCCGGATCTTTGTTGCCTTGTTGCCTTAGTGAAAGCGTTATTTGTGTAATCCTTTGCCTGTTGCCGAACCCTTTGCTAACGACTATTGCCTCTGAACCTGTGCTGCCTGCCCTGACCTTTGCTACGTCTGACTACGCCTCTGCCTGTCCCTTTTGTACTACGCCTATATCAGCAGTCGGTGAGGTTGAGCCGCTACCAGAGGACACGACCTGGTAGTTACCGCCGCAGCAAGCCCATCCCGCCTTGCGGCGGGCTCTGGTGAAAACCAGTAACTACTTAGAACCGATCCTCCGGTACGGTCTATTCCAATCCCTCACTGACACAGCGGATCCACTGCCTGCATCGCTCCTGCTACCAGTCCGGACCCTGACAGATACTAATAGTGGCTTTGTATATATTTTCTTTCTTTATTTATTAAGGTTGTGACTGACTAAAATAAAATATAAGAAATATGTTTCTCTTTATTGTCAGGTAATAATGAAACATTGCATTGTAATATGTTGTACTTTGATATGCAGCGAGCAAGTAGAGTTCTCTACACTTTTAACATATTCTCCAAGAACTCTTTAGCCCCTACTTTGTATAACACTCATTGTCTAAAGAGTTCATTAGCTCCAGCTGAGGTTTACACACAAGTGTAAAATTCCAAAGCAGGGACTAACCCACCCTCCCTTAGATTACTACTGTGCTCTGTTTGCATAACCCATAGTGCAATGAGAATTCTGCATAAACTTTCATATGTAAACCAAAGATTTTATATTGTAAAAAATAGATTTCAATCATACTGTTAACAACTTAAACAGTTAAAAAAAATACATATATATATATATATATATATATATATATATATACAGTGGTGATCGAAAGTTTGGGCACCCCAGGTAACATTTGTAGTAATGTGCATAAAGAAGCCAACGACAGATGGAAAAATCTCCAAAAGGCATCAAATTACAGATTAGACATTCTTATAATATGTCAACAAAAGTTAGATTTTATTTCCATCATTTACACTTTCAAAATAACAGAAAACAAAAAAATGGCGTCTACAAAAGTTTGGTAAAAAGTTTAATATCTTGTACTGCCCCCTTTGGCAAGTATCACAGCTTTTAAACACTTTTTGTAGCCAGCCAAGAGTCTTTCAATTCTTGTTTGAGGTATCTTTGCCCATTCTTCCTTACAAAAGTCTTCCAGTTCTTTGAGATCTCTGGGCTGTCTGCCACGCACTGCTCTTTTAAGGTCTATCCATAGATTTTCAATTATGTTGAGGTCAGGAGATTGTGAAGGCCATGGCAAAACCTTCAGTTTACGCCTCTTGATGTAATCCCCTGTGGATTTCGAGGTGTGTTTAGGATCATTATCCATTTGTAGAAGCCATTCTCTCTTTAACCTCAGCTTTTTCACAGATGGCATCAAGTTACCATCCAAAATTTGCTGAAATTTTATTGAATCCATTTTTTCTTCTACTCGTGAGATGTTCCCTGTGCCACTGGCTGCAATACAACCCCAAAGCATGATTGATCCACCCCCACGCTTAACAGTTGGACAGAGGTTCTTTTCATTAAATCCTGTGCCCCTTCTTCTCCAAACGTACCTTTGCTCATTCCGGCCAAAAAGTTCAATTTTAACCTCATCGGTCCACAGAACTTGTTTCCAAAATGCATCAGGCTTGTCTATATGTTCATTTGCAAAGTTCAAACGCTGATTTTTGTGGTGAGGACGTAGAAGAGGTTTTCTTCTGATGACTCTTCCATGAAGACCATATTTGTACAAGTATCTCTTTATAGTGTGTAACAGGAAGTCAGCTAAATCTGGGAATGTAGTCACAGGAAGGAGATACATTTCCACCTGATTTAGAAAGTCCATTAATTAATTTAGGGTGTTGGCTACAGAGCTAGCCAGCAGGAAGTTGAAAGGCCTTCACCTGTTCAGAATGAGGGAGTTAAGGCTCTATAATTTGTTCAGAGAAATTCCTATTGTTTGCTGCCTCCAGAAGCTGCATCCTGAAGCCATGTGGGCTGGGAGCAGGAGGACAGTCAGCGTGTGCCTCCCGACAGGATGTGTGGGCCTGGGAGAAGACCCCCCGGAGTGATGTGTGCCCGGGACGGTAACCAAGGGTGAATACGTCTCAAAGGTGAGAAGACGAACTGTTGATGTGAAAGAAACAAAAGGACTGTGTTGCCCTGTGAAGCTATTATAAAAGGACTATTGAGTGTCCGCTGTAGGACAAGGAAGTCTGCCCGACGGTAGGTTGGAGACAGACACTTAGGCAGGTTCCAGTTGTGAGAAGGTAGCCGCCCACAGAGGCAAGGATTTATTTTCTGTTTTATTTTATTTTGGATGTTTGGCTGCATACAGCCTGGTGAAGAAAACACCATTTAATAAACCACACTGTTTGTTTGCAAGCACTTGTCGGCTACCTCTCTGGGAAAACGCACCCCCCAAGGGGTCTTCCACGCCTACCACCGAGCTAATCCCTCACATATGGTGGAGGTATGCAGTGGGCAGAAGCAGCAAGATCCCTGCAAGGAAGTGCAAATGTTTGATGAACTTTGTCTGGTGCATGAGATTGCACAATCTATGTGTGCAGGAGAGAAGATCCTGACAGAAAAAAAAAAAAAAAAAAGTGTTTTAAAGAGACAGGGGTCTCAAAATTTTTTGATGAACTTTGTTGTGTCTGGTGCAAGTGACTGCACAAACTGTGTGCGCAGGAAAAGAGATCCTGCAAGAGAGAGAAAAACTACATGTGTTGAAGAGACAGTGGTCTGAAAATTGTTTGCTGGACTGTGAAAAATTTGTTTGTGGAGTTATTGAAGATGGGGCGGTCCAAACGCCTGAAAAATGCAAAGATAGATGAAATGAGAGACCGGATTCTATGGATGGAGGGGATGTTACCGTCTGAACCAGCCCCATCCATGCCTAAAGAGAGTCTACTAAAGAGGAAGGTTGTTGTCCCTAGCAACACTGATGAAACTGCTATGGAGACGCAGTGTGCTCAGATGAAAAGTAAACTCAAAATGGAGGAGATGTTGAAACATCTGATTATATCAAATGCAGCTCAACAGCAAGCAAATGCAGCTCAACAGCAGGCAAATGCGGATTTTCAGCAGAGCTTTGCAGCTCAACAAAAGGCTCATCAAGAGAGCATGGCAGGCTGGAAACAGAGACGCCAGCAGCCAATGGAGGCCATCGGTTTGGAGGAAACCGAGTATGTGTGCAGGGCTGAGTTGGATGCCTTGCAACGGAAAATGGAAGAAAAGGAACAAGCCTTGGAATTGCTTAAAATGGAGCATAGAAACTTGCAGGAAACGAATGAACTACTCAAGTCTCATGTGTTACAGTGGGAAGAATCCACTGCTCTTCTTTTGGTCGAGTTGCAAAAACGCAGAGAGACTATAATGGAGAAAGATACCATCCTCATGGAAAAGGAAAGTGAAATTCAGACTTTGCAGAAGCAAAGTATGGCTGATATGTTGGAGTTGCGTAATCAGCTGGAAAAAAGTCTTCAGTGTTTGGAAGTTACAAAAATAGACCTGCAGGAGTCGCAGGAACAGAATGTCGCTCTGAAAACGACATTGTCTCTCAGCGACAACGAGAAAAGTGAAAGAGAGGCTAAATTACTGAGTACTGTGTATGAGCTCACCACTTTGAGCAATGTGGTAGATGAATTAGGTGCAGACTGTGAAAGTTGGAAAGGTGAAGCCCAACGTTTCCAGCAGCAGTTAAAGGAGAAAGAAGCCTGTGTGGCAGAATTACAGTCTCATTCCCAGAAACTAGCCAATGAGGTGAAGGCTCTTATGCAGGGAAAAGAAGATTGTGAACATAAGAGGGAAAAAGTAGAGGCACAGCTTCTGGAATCGCAAGTCAAGGTGTCAGAAGGTGACCGATTGTGTGCTAAGCTGTCAGAGAAGGCAAACCGACTGCAGGTTGAGTTGGACAATGTTACAAATCAGCTTTCTCAAGCAGACAGCAAATCTAGAGAAATTGCGGAAGATTTTTCTATCTTGGAATCGCAGCTGCAAGACACGCAGGAACTCTTACAGGAAGAGAGGTGTCAAAGGCTGAGTTTTAGCACAAAGCTCAAACAAATGGAAGATGAGAAAAATGGCTTCCTGGAACAATTAAAAGAGGAGGCGGAAGCAAAGAAAAACCTATCAGAGCAAGTCGCAACATTGCAAGCTCAGATAGCGGTTATGAAAAAACGCATGGAAGAAAGCGTTGGTTCATTACAGTGTGTTGAAGATGTGAAAAAGAAGTTTGATCAGATGCTTGGTGAAGAGAAGACTGTGTCTGCAAAATATGCAGAAGAACGCGCACGTGCAGAAACGGAGGTGCGTGATAACGAGAGCAAAGCCCTGTTCTTGGCTCGCTCTTTGGAGGAAGCTCTAGAGTGTAAGGCTGAACTAGAAAGTGTTAAACAGCTGCGTACAGAAATGGAAGAATTGGTCAGCTCCAAGGATGATGTTGTGAAAAGCGTTCAGGAGCTAGAAAAGTCTAAGCGAGCCTTAGAACAGCAACTAGAAGAGATGAAGATTCCGTTGCAGGAACTGGAAGAGGAATTCCAGGCAACAGAGGATCTGTCCCAAAGAGGGGATAGTGTGCCTGATGCAGTTTTTAAAAGGATCAGTGTTTTGGGGTCTGTCCTGAGTGAGCCTCAGAAATGTGACGACATGTGGCTTGAATCACCCCTTTGGAATAAACCGTTCCTTCAAAAACTTCAAGCATTGGAAAATGTATCATTAGAACTTCAGCAAACAAAGGAGCTGAGTAAGAAATGTGGTGATTTCTCAGTTCAGGCTGAAAACCTAGTGGGGAAAACTAAGGCTGTTGGTGAAAACGTGAAGCAAATGAATAAGTGCCTTTCAGGGAGTGTTTCCAAAATGGAACTGGTGAAAGACGGGTGGCAGAAGTTTGATCGTGATCTTGAGATGCATTCCATGTGGAATTCAGATAGAGAAAAAGAACTAGGTGACCTTGAGCGGTCAAATAGTTCAGCAGAAAGTGCATTGAAGAAACCTGTAAAAGAATGTGTTGCAGTTCCATGCTTCTTCACTGATGCAGAGAGGAGGTCTATAATGGATACCACCCAGATCGCTGGGTTCAACTGTGTTGTTGCCTTTGACCCCTATGTTGGTGGAAGGAAAGTTGATGATGTTCTGGTTGGCTTCTTCTGTGAAGAGTTTGGCAAGAAATATAAACTGAATATCAAATCAAATAGTAGGCCTTTACTGCGACTCGCTCAGGAGGGCGAAAAGTTTAAGAAGTTGATGAGTGCAAATGCTTCAGATCTGCCTATGAATATGAAATGTTTGAATGATATTGATATCTCTGGGAAAAGGAACAGGGGTCACTTTGAAGAAATGTGTGACAGCCTGTTGTCTCAATTGGAAAATCCTCTGCACAGCATCTTAGAGCAAGCAAAGCTCAAGAAGGAAGATCATTCCCTTTTACAACAAAAAGTCAATGATTGTGTACAGCTGTATGGAGAGGCAACTCAAGTCACAGAGGGATGTCAAGAGTCCCTACTTGGAACAAAGCTTAGTGAAGCAAAGGTTCTCAAAGTTTTGTGGAAAACATTTATGGATTGCAGAGAGAGGCGTCTTAAGAATGTTGAAGACATTAAGACTAGCCCAATTGAGTTGCCTATGGATCACGGTCCTCCGTGGTGGATTGGACAGACGGTTATGAGGGACAAGCTGTCTGACATTTATGAGAAAGCTGTCAATGAAGATGACAGAAACGAGAAGGAGCGAAATGATGCCAAAAATGCAGTTGAAGAATGTGTATATGAGATGAGAGACAAACTGTGTGGCATTTATGAGAAATCCGTCAATGAAGATGACAAAACAGTTTCATCCGGAAGCTTGAGGATAATAGGAGGCTTATCAGTGAGTCAGCAGTGCCTGACACATGCGTGCCTGGAAATCTGTGTCCCAACCCTAGGGTTGAAACAAGAGGGGGGGGTATGTAACAGGAAGTCAGCTAAATCTGGGAATGTAGTCACAGGAAGGAGATACATTTCCACCTGATTTAGAAAGTCCATTAATTAATTTAGGGTGTTGGCTACAGAGCTAGCCAGCAGGAAGTTGAAAGGCCTTCACCTGTTCAGAATGAGGGAGTTAAGGCTCTATAATTTGTTCAGAGAAATTCCTATTGTTTGCTGCCTCCAGAAGCTGCATCCTGAAGCCATGTGGGCTGGGAGCAGGAGGACAGTCAGCGTGTGCCTCCCGACAGGATGTGTGGGCCTGGGAGAAGACCCCCCGGAGTGATGTGTGCCCGGGACGGTAACCAAGGGTGAATACGTCTCAAAGGTGAGAAGACGAACTGTTGATGTGAAAGAAACAAAAGGACTGTGTTGCCCTGTGAAGCTATTATAAAAGGACTATTGAGTGTCCGCTGTAGGACAAGGAAGTCTGCCCGACGGTAGGTTGGAGACAGACACTTAGGCAGGTTCCAGTTGTGAGAAGGTAGCCGCCCACAGAGGCAAGGATTTATTTTCTGTTTTATTTTATTTTGGATGTTTGGCTGCATACAGCCTGGTGAAGAAAACACCATTTAATAAACCACACTGTTTGTTTGCAAGCACTTGTCGGCTACCTCTCTGGGAAAACGCACCCCCCAAGGGGTCTTCCACGCCTACCACCGAGCTAATCCCTCACAAGTGGAATAGTGTACCACAACTCCAGTGTCTGCCAGATCTTTCTGGAGGGATCATGCAGTCAAACGTGGGTTTTGAATTGTTTTTCTCACAATCCTGCCAGCTGTTCTGTCTGATATTTTCTGTCTGAAACGCTTTGCTATCTTCTTATAGCCTTCTCCAGCTTTGTGAGCGTCAACTTTTTTCAGTTTCCGTTTTCTAGACAACTGCTTAGAAGATCCCATGGTGCTGATTGTTGGGGCAAGGTCAGATGAGTATGGGTATTTAAAACCTTTGAGATTGACATCACCTGGTCTTCCCAGATGATGGTAGGTCTCAGCCTTGCAAAGGGGGCAGTGCATGCTATAAATTCTGCAAACTTTTGCAGACACCATTTTTTTGTTTTCTGTAATTTTGAAAGTGTCAATGATGGAAATAAAATCTAACTTTTGTTGACATATTATAAGAATGTCTAATCTGTAATTTGATGCCTTTCTGAGATTTTTCCATCCTTTCTTGGCTTCTTTATGCACATTAATATAAATTTTTACCTGGAGTGCCCAAACGTTTGATCACCACTATATATATATATATATATATACAGTATCTCACAAAAGTGAATACACCTCTCACATTTTTGTAAATATTTTATTAAATCTTTTCATGTGACAACACTGAAGAAATTACACTTTACTACAATGTAAAGTTGTGAGTGTACAGCTTGTATAAGGCTCGGTTTCCACTAGTGCGGCTACAAAGTCGTGCTACTTCTAGCACGACTTCGTAGCGAAAGTAAACTGCGGCTTCAGTTAGACTTTTCCCTCATATATAGAGGGAAGTCACGCTCAAAAGTAGTGCACGATCTACTTTTGAAGTCGCCGCAACTGAAGCCGCGGCAGTGGAAACGGGCCCCATTGAAAACAATGGGTTTTGACTTGCTGTGCGACTTGACATGTGTCAAGTCGCACCGCAAGTCGCACTAGTGGAAACCGAGCCTTAGAGTGTAAATTTGCTGTCCCCTCAACACACAGAGATTAATGTCTAAACCGCTGGTCCATACAGTGGTTTAACAGGACAGGTTCCACTAAGAACAAGCTTCGCCATGGTCAACCAAAGGAGTTGAGTGCACGTGCTCAGCGCCATATCTAGCGGTTGTCTTTGGAAATTAGACATATGAGTGCTGCCAGCACTGCTGCACAGGTTGAAGGGGTGGGAGGTCAGCCAGTCAGTGCTGAGACCATACAGCGCACACTGCATCAAATTGGTCTGCATGGCTGTCATCCCAAAAGGAAGCCTCTTCAAAAGATGATGCACAAGAAAGGCTGGAAACTGTTTTCTGAAGACAAGCAGACTAAGGACATGGATTACTGGAATCATGTCCTGTGGTCTGATGAGACCAAGATAAACTTATTGGATTCAGATGGTGTCAAGCATCTGTGGCAGCTACCAGATGAGGAGTACAAAGACAAGTGTATCTTGCCTACAGTCAAGGATGGTGGTGGGAGTGTCATGGTCTGGGGCTGCATGAGTGCTGTGAGCACTGGGGAGCTACAGTTCATTGAGGGAATCATGAATGCCAACTTGTACTGGGAAATACTGAAGCAGAGCATGATCTCCTCCCTTCTGAGACTGTGCCACAGGGCAGTATTCCAACATGATAACGACCCCAAACACACCTCCAAGACGACCACTGCCTTGCTAAAGAAGCTGAGGGTAAAGGTGATGGACTGGCCAAGTATGTCTCCAGGTCTAAACCCTATTGAGCATCTTTGGGGCATCCTCAAAATGGAAGGTGGAGGAGCGCAAGGTCTCTAACATCCACCAGCTCCGTGATGTCATCATGGAGGAGTGGAAGAGTCTCCAGTGACAACCTGTGAAGCTCTGGTGAACTCCATGCCCAAGAGGGTTAAGGCAGTGCTGGAAAAAGATGGTGGCCACACAAAATATTGACACTTTGGGCCCAATTTTCACATTTTCACTTAGGGTGTACTCACTTTTGTTGCCAGTGGTTTAGACATTAATGGCTGTGTGTTGAGTTATTTTGAGGGAACAGCAAATTTACACTGTTATACAAGCTGTACACTCACTACTTTACATTGTAGCAAAGTATAATTTCATCAGTGTTGTCATATAAAAAGCTTTAATAAAATATTTACATATTTTGTATAACAGTGTAAATTTGCTGTCCCCTCAAAATTCAAAATAACTCAACACACAGCCATTAATGTCTAAACTGCTGGCAACAAAAGTGAGTAGTACACCCCTAAGTGAAAATGTCCAAATTAGGCCCAAAGTGTCATTATTTTGTGTGGCCACCATTATTTTCCAGCACTGCCTTAACCCTCTTGGGCATGGAGTTCACCAGAGCTTCACAGGTTACCACTGGAGTCCTCTTCCACTCCTCCTTGATGACATCACGGAGCTGGTGGATGTTAGAGACCTTGTGCTCCTCCACCTCCCATTTGAGGATGCCCCACAGATGCTCAAAAGGGTTAGGTCCGGAGACATGCTTGGCCAGTCCATCACCTTTACCCTCAGCTTCTTTAGCAAGGCAGTGGTCATCTTGGAGGTGTGTTTGGGGTAGTTATCATGTTGGGATATTGCCCTGTGGCCCAGTCTCTGAAGGGAGGGGATCATGCTCTGCTTCAGTATCTCACAGTACATGTTGGCATTCATGGTTCCCTCAATAAACTGTAGCTCCCCAGTGCCAGGCCGCACTCATGCAGCCCCAGACCATGACACTCCCACCACCATGCTTGACTGTTGGCAAGACACACTTATCTTTGTACTTCTCACCTGGTTGCCACCATACACGCTTGACACCATCTGAACCAAATAAGTTTATCTTGGTCTCATTAGACCAAAGGACATGGTTCCAGTAATCCATGTCCTTAGTCTGCTTGTCTTCAGCAAACTGTTTGTGGGCTCTCTCGTGCATCTTCTTTAAAAGAGGCTTCCTTCTGGGATGACAGCCATGCAGATCAATTTGATGCAGTGTGCAGTGTATGGTCTGAGCACTGACACATTGATCCCCCCACCCCTTCAACCTGTGCAGCAATGCTTGCAGCACTCATACGTCTATTTCCCAAAGACAACCTCTGTATATGCACTGAGCACGTTCACTCAACTTCTTTGGTCGACCATGGCGAGGCCTATTCTGAGTGGAACCTGTCCGGTTAAACCAATGTATGGTCTTGGCCACCGTGTTGCAGCTCAGTTTTAGGGTCTTGAAAATCTTCTTATAGCCTAGGCCATCTTTATGTAGAGCAACAATTATTTTTGTCAGATCCTCAGACAGTTCTTTGCCATGAGGTGCCATGTTGAACTTCCAGTGACCAGTATGAGAGCGTGAGAGCGATAACACCTAATTGAATACACCTGCCCCCCCATTCACACCTGAAACCTTGTAACCCTAATGAGTTACATAACACCGGGGAGGGAAAATGGCTAATTGCGCCCAATTAGGACATTTTGACTTAGGAGTATACTCACTTTCGTTTCCTTTTGTGAGATACTGTATATACTGTTTAAAAAAATTAAAGGGACCCTTTTGAATCAGAGTATTTAATCAATTCAACTCCTGGGATATTGATCTGGTCAGTTAAGTAGCAGAGGGGGTTATTAATCAGTTTCAGCTGCTTTGGTGTTAATGAAATTTTTAAACAGGTGCAATAGATGGGCAACAATGAGACAACCCCAAAAACAGGAATGGTTTTACAGGTGAAGGCTACTGGCATTTTGTTTTCCCTACTCATCTTTTCTGAGTGTTTTTCACTAGTTTTGCATTTATCTAGGGTCAGTGTCACTACTGGTAGCATGAGGAAATACCTGGACCCTATAGTGGTTGAATTAACAACAGGTGCACACACCGCTCTATAGAGGTTGCACAGACAGTCCAACTCCTCCAGGATGGCACATCAATACGTGCCAATGCCAGAAGGTTCACTGTGTCTCCCAGCACAGTCTAAAGATCATGGAGGAGATTCCAGGAGATAGGCAGTTACTCTAGCAGAGCTGGAGAGGGCTGTAGAAGGTCCTTAACCCATCAACAGGACTGTTATCTGCTCCTTTGTGCAAGAGGGAACAGGATGAGCACTGCCAGAGCCCTACAAAATGACCTCCAGCAGGCCACTGGTGTGAATGTCTCTGACCAATCAATTAGAAACAGACTTCATGAGGGTGGCCTGAGGGCCCAGCATCCTGTAGTGGGCCCTGTGCTCACTGCCCGGTACCGTGGAGATTGAATGGCATTTGCCACTGAACACCAGAATTGGCAGGTCCGCCACTAGCACTAGCAACCTGTGCTTTTCACAGATGAGAGCAGTTTCACACTGAGCACATGTGACAGACGTAAATGGGTCTGGAGAAGCCATGGAGAACATTATGCTAACTGTAACATCGTTCAGCATTACCAGTTTGGTGGTTGGTCAGTGATGGTCTGGGGAGGCATATCTATGGAGAGACGCACAGACCTCTACAGGCTAGACAATGGCACCCTGACTGCCATAAGGTATCAGAATGAAATCCTTGGACCCATTGTCAGACCCGACACTGGTGCAGTGGGTCCTGGGTTCCTCCTGATGCACAACAATTCTCATGTGGTGAGAGTATGCAGCCAGTTCCTGAAGGATAAATGCATACAAGCACATGGGGGCCATACTAACAACTGAGTACCATTTAGAGTTGCTGCAATGAAATTTCAGCAAAATGAACTAGCCTGCTGCATCATTTTTTCACTTTGGTTTTTTAGGGTGTCTTTGAATTCAGCCCTCTGTAGGGTGATAATTTTGATTTCCATCAAACGATGTGGCATCCTGTCATTCCTAACACATTACCCAGTCCATATTAGTATAGATATCCAGCATGATATTTTTCCCCATTGAGATCTGATGTGTTCAATATGTTTAGTTTTTTTGAGCAGTGTGTGTGTGTGTGTATATATATATATATATATATATATATATACACACACACACACACACACTTAACAGAATATCATTATACTGTAGTCACCCTTTAACTATTACACACAGTAACATCAAGTAGTAAACCCTTACCTCGTCAAATATTCACTGGGGGTGCATCAATTACTGTTTTTAAAACATGCAACTGCAAGATTCACCTGCAGTGAATGTTAGTAACAGTCCTCCGCTTTAGTGATATACAAAATGTATTGGCTTTAGACAAACTGTAAAAACAGACCCAAAGCTTTACAGAAAATAACAATTGCCGATATTTTTTACAATTCTCAGGAGGAATTCTGTTATCAAGCTGACAATTTTAACCTGTCACACACAATGCAGTCTCATAGCACTGCAACTTAAAAATAGACATAAAAAACATTGTTATTGTCAGGAATCTATGATAGTGAGCCCTTGTAGTTCACCAACTCAGGATTCCCCAGGGCGTGAAGTACAAGTCCCAGCATGCTTCTTCACCAGGGCCCCTGATGGTGAGGAGGAACTTGCAGCAAACTGGAACCAGGAGACAACTGACATATGCAGAGTACAACAGCAGGAGGCTGAAAGAAAACCAAGAAACAAGCCAAGGTCAGCACAAGCAGTAGACAAAGTCGGGACTGGCACATGGGTAATCAGACACAGGATACACAAAATATTAAGCAGGCAGGAGCTCAGAGAACCGTTAAGTTGCTCAAGCAATGCGGGCTGGACTGAGCACATGTATATATAGGAAGGCAAACTGGGAGGCGGGCCAGGAAGTGGTGGAAGGGAAAGGAAATATAAACCCAGAGAATAGCAGGTGACGCCCGTAGGTGAGCAGAGAAACCAACAACATATGTAAAAGGAATCAGAGTGCTAGGAGAAACACAGTTATTTATTGGAAAGGTTGCACCTGCAGGGTCAATGGCCCCTTTAAACCGCCAAAATGAATGTTACTTGCCACTGTGGACTGTTACTCCCATCCCTATGCTATTTGAAGGACAAGTGCAGGAAATGCCAGAAGAAAGTTAATTGGCTGCTGCTCCAGCTGATGGGCAGCCCATCCCTAGCAATTTCCATGGAGAAATCCTGAAACTGTCCCAGAAAATATGCAAGTTTCCTTTTAATTTTTGTTCCGACTGAAGTCTTTATTTAAACAATATCATATAAGTGAGAGATGTTGCCTCAAAGTTTTACACTGAAGCAATATTATTAGCCCTAGCGTCATCATAACCCTGGCTCAAATCATCAATTTGCAGATAAGAATCTTTGTGCAGCTATTGTAAGCAATCATCTAGTATGGTCTCTAGTGGGGATTTGAGGTGTTTACAGTAGGAGTCTGAAAGGGAATCTGCTTTGCTTTTATCAAAAGCATAATTCTTGCAGTGAATGCAGCAAAAAAGAAAAGCATGGTGTGTGCAGGTTGTTCAAGGTAATTCTCCCACACTCATGAAGAAAAGGAAGACACGTGTTAATTGGTCTCTGTGTGAGTTTAAAACCTGACACGTTAACAAGATTTGCTGGGTAATCAATTCTAATCCTTGTCTGTAGCTGGCCCTGTTCCTTCATTCAAACCAAAAAAAATGTCAGCTTAGGAAGAGAAGTCAATCTACTTCGTTAAATTTCAGCCTTCGTTATGCATTCTCAAAACGGACATTAGGGAAGGCAGTGTATTTTATGAAGGGTTGTCATCTCAACCACCTAAAAGCTTGGGCACTGGAGTTTGTTTATTTAAACTGGTGCAGCTCTGCATAGAAACCAATCAGCTTCCATATTTTTTTGTTAAAGTTTAATTGAACAGGCTAAAGTTAGAAGCAGATTGGTTTCTATGCAGAGCTGCACCAGAATTTGCACTCTCTAGTTTTAGTAAATCAACCCAACTGTGTCAATCATATAGGAAGTGGTGAACCTGCTCCTTAATGGGATGTGACCTGTTGTTCCTGCCCTTCTTGCAGAACCCCAGATTTATATGGAGCCTAGGAGGGAGGAGAACTGTGTACCTAGGAGAGAAAGGATGTAGTCATGTGAAAGCTTGTTCAGTTCCCCTACATGAGCTTCCCAATCTATGAGCCTGATCAAATAGGAAAAAGGAATCACATTGTAATAGAAGATATAGGTTTATTGGATTGGATATATAGGTGCCTTATGGCCTTTCCAATGTTTGGAAATTGTACTTCTTGTTGGCACATAAAAAATATAGACTTTGTTTCTGGCTGGAGGGTTATTATTCAAAGAGGATGCCTAAGCACCTGGTTGGAAGTTTGTAAGGAGGACCTGTGCACAGGCCACAGGTGGCTGGGCTGGCTGGGCTTGTGAGACTTGGGATACACTACATGGGTGGTGGTAGACAGGGTTCTGAATACAAAACACAGTGTAAACTTGGTCAGAGTGATGTGGTCAGGGTTTAAAGGTCACCCTCTTGGCAATCCAGAGCAGGCAATGAATGTAACATTCACCAAACATTCACTCAGGTAAATCTTCCAGGTGAAAGGTTTTTTATCCCTGGTTCACATCATTTTCATTTGTCATGCAATTTGGCAGTTCCAGGGGGGCGTGGCCTGAGGCTTGATGTGAGCGGACACATGTGAGCTGCTCTCTCCCGGCCGAAATCCTGTAACGATCTCCTGTGCCCATCCATCGATCCTGGCTCACCGCTGCTGGATACCGCTGACACCCTACACCTACCGGGTATGTCTCCTCCTAAGACACCCTCCGTGGCAGCTCAAAAACTGGACAAATTCCGCCGCAGGCGGACAGGGAGCAGGCCCAAAATGGTGGCTCCCTGTCTGCCTCCGGCGGCTCTTCCACTGCTGATGCCCGCCATAGCCAGCTTCTTGAAGCCATCTCTGCCTGTCAGACTTCCCTTACTGCTAAACTGGAGGAAGTGAAAGTGGATATTTCCCTCATTCGCCAGGATATGCATAAGCTCCATGGCCGTGTTACTGAGGTGGACGACAGGGTGGGCCTGGTGGAGGACGCTGTGCTGCCTGTCCAGTCGGCTGTGGAACAGGCCTCCAGGGATATCCAGCAGCTCCTGCATAAGCAAGATGATTTGGAAAACCGCGCCAGGGCAATAATCTCCGCTTCATCGGCTTACCTGAGGGGGCTGAGGGGTCTCACCCGGCCACGTTTTTGGAGGAACTTCTCGTTGCTACTTATGGCCGTGCGGAGTTCTCCCATGCATTTGTGGTTGAACGTGCACACAGAATGCCGGCCAAGAAGCCCCCTCCGGGAGCCCCCCCCCCCCCCGCGAGTTTTTATTGCTAAACTCCTGAATTTTAGGGATCGTGATGCTGTTCTTAGACTTGCTAGGGAGAAAGGCAATATCCCCTTCAATAACAACAACATTATGGCTTTCCTGGACTTTTCTGCAGAGGTACAGAAACAACGCAGCAAGTTCATGGACATTAAACGGCGCCTCCGGGTGCGTAACTACAAATTTGGCAGTTCCAAATCACAATGCCAAGTCGCACACCATTGCCGGAAATGGAGTCATTCAAATTGCTGTGACTTATGTCGTAGCGACTTTAATTAAGGTTCCTGCACTATTTCTGTGTGATTTCATGTGCGACTTGCATTGACAGCTGTGTAAATGATGTTGCACAGATGTCAGCAAGCCGCACATGAAATCGTATTGATATGTGGCTTTGAAATCGCGATGAATTAGCGTGGTTTCAAACCCGCACTGGTGGGAACCAGGGCTAAATGACAATGTCAAGGGGGCAGTAATTTTGATCATTTCAACAAGAACAGTGTCTGGCAGCGCCTACTGCTGTGTATAAGTTTTGCTTGATTATTTAATCAGATTGGGCTGCTTTAATCTTATGTCAAAATTGTGAGGCTTGTTATGGGTGAATGAAGGTGCTACATTGCCATGCCATGAGTGTGGCCATGTTAAAAATGTATTTACAAGAAATCATGCCCCTGTAAGGCATAGAATGTTACTGTTGATGGACAGATATTAAGTAATACAATGGTACAGCCCCATCATGGCTCAAAGCACATGCAGAGAGCCATAGATAAGATGTTAGCAGAAAATAAGGTTTTTTATTGACTTTTTGTACCCTGATCAGTGTAAATGTGGCATTAATACATTCTTATTTAGTGCACACTGTGCCCTCCCATATTTCTCCCTGTTGTACCCTCCACATTTGTCTGCTGCCCTTATTGTCCATTGTCATACCATTCACACTCATTTTTTGAAACTACTGTCCACAAAGACACACTTTTAGCAATGTTTCTTGTACTAACAGAAAATAAAATACAGCGCCAAGTATGCTCCCAGTAAAAAGTGTGCAAAACAATTCCTGAAAAGAAAATTCCATATACAGGTGTTTCAAAATGTGCAGGCATCCACTGTAATCCCCTATGCCTGCCCCCACCAGGGTGTACATTTACCCGCAAATATGGGCCCCTTAGGTGCATACCTAGACAGGTCTAACAAGCTTCTGGGTGGCGTTACAATGCCCAAGGATATGAAGACCACGTCAATGGATCCAGCTCATGAGAAAAATAAGATCAAAAGGAATATCATAGCGCACTAACGTTTATTAAAAAGTGCATTAAAAATAGAAATGGTATACACACACATACAGAATCTCACAAAAGTGAGTGCACCCCTCACATTGTTGTAAATATTTTATTATAACTTTTCACGTGACAACACTGAAGAAATGACACTTTGCTACAATGTAAAGTAGTGAGTGTACAGCTTGTATAACAGTGTAAATTTGCTATCCCCTCAAAATTACTCAACACACAGCCATTAATGTCTAAACCGCTGGCAACAAAAGTGAGTACACCCCTAAGTCAAAATGGCCAAATTGGGCCCAATTAGCCATTTTCCCTCCCCGGTGTCATGTGACTCCTTAGTGTTACAAGGTCTCAGGTGTGACTGGGGGGCAGGTGTATTCAATTTGATGTTATCGCTCTCACTCTCTCATACTGGTCACTTGTATTTTAACATGGCACCCCATGGCAAAGAACTCTCTTAGGGTCTGAAGAAAAGAATTGTTGCTCTACATAAAGATGCCATAGGCTATAAAAAGATTGCCAAGACCCTGAAACTGAGCTGCAGCACGGTGGCCAAGACCATACGGCAGTTTAACAGGACAGGTTCCACTCAGAACAGGCCTTGCCATGGTCGAACAAAGAAGTTGAGTGCACGTGCTCAGTGTCATATCCAAAGGTTGTCTTTGGGAAATAGACGTATGAGTGCTGCCAGCAATTGCTGCAGAGGCTGAAGGGGTGAAGGGTCAGCCTGTCAGTGCTCAGATAATATGCTGCACACTACATCAAATTGGTCTGCATGGCTGTCGTCCCAGAAGGAAGCCTCTTCTAAAGATGATGCACAAGAAAGCTGGCAAACAGTTTGCTGAAGACAAACAGACTACGGACATGGATTATTGGAATAATGTCCTGTGGTTTGATGAGACCAAGATAAACTTATTTGGTTCAGATGATGTCAAGCGTGTGTGGCAGCAACCAGGTTTGGAGTACAAAGACAAGTGTGTCTTGCCTACAGTCAAGCATGGTGGTGGGAGCGTCATGGACTAGGGCTGCCGGCACTGGGGAGCTACAGTTCATTGAGGGAACGAATGCCAACATGTACTGTGACATACTGAAGTAGAGCATGATCCCCTCCCTTTGGAGACTGGACTGCAGGGCAGTATTCCAACATAACAACCCCAAACACACCTCCAAGACGCCCACTGCCTTGCTAAAGAAGCTGAGGGTAAAGGCGATGGACTGGCCAAGCATGTCTCCAGACCTAAATCCTATTGAGCATCTGTGGGGCATCCTCAAACGGAAGGTGGTGAGTGCAAGATCTCTAACATCCACCAGCTCCATGATGTCATCATGGAGGAGTGGAAGAGGACTCCAGTGGCAACCTGTGAAGCTCTGGTGAACTCCATGCCCAAGAGGGTTAAGGCAGTGCTGGAAAATAATGGTGGCCACACAAAATATTGACACTTTGGGCCCAATTTGGACGTTTTCACTTAGGGATGTTCTCACTTTTGTTGCCAGTGGCTTAGACATTTATGGCTGTGGAGTTATTTTGAGGGGACAGCAAATTTACACTGTTATACAAGCTGTACACTCACTACATTGTAGCAAATTGTCATTTCCTCAGTGTTGTCACGTGAAAAGATATAATAAAATATTTACAGAAATGTGAGGGGTGTACTCACTTTTGTGAGATACTGTACAAGGTGTCTTGCCCAGGCACCAGAAATTATCTGCCTATACACAAGTCAGGAGATGCCGCTGCTGCGTGATCCCGCGAAATGGGCAAACTTTTGCTTACCTTTTTTGCTTTTGACCATTTAAAGAGTATCTAAACCCAAAAAGTAAACTGTTATATGTTGCAGCTTATCAAACCTTAGATGTGGGTGATTTTGTTTTCTGTTTTACATTTTTTTTATTTATTTTCACTTGGTAGTCCAGTCAGTAGCACACTTTCTGTCTTAGGGTGGATCCTCAATCCATGGATTGAGGAGCAATGGAGCCACCCTTGGACAACAACATAGTCTTGAGAGGGTAGTGTTAAGTTGGCCATAGAAAGTACATTTTCAACTAAACATTTTTTGAACATTCTCATCAGCCCATTCGAGGACTTAACAAATGTAATTTGATAGTACTTCAAAAAACATTTGCTTTTCACTTTCGATTTTGAAGTGAATGGACTTTACCAAACGAAAACCACATACACTGTTAGAAATGTGTTCATTCAGGAAAAAATTTACATCCTGATCCTTTATATTTTCTCATCACTATGAATGAAAATGATTTGTCTCCACTAATGATTAAAATATCGCATGAATGTTCTCAAAATGAAAACAATATTTTACTTGTGTATGACCAGCTTTAGATGAATTTTTACATAAATGACTAACAAATTGCACTGCCATTAAACCCAGAGTATGAACAACTCTTTTTACATGCTATATAACAACCTGGGCATAATCACAAAGCTTTTAAAGCATTTGTTTTGTGTAGAGTAAAATAAAACGGGTTGATCCTGCCTTCAGCTGTCCCTCCCACCTTCTGTGTCCCCATTGCAGCCTGAGAATGGGTAGACCAGTCATTGCCACATCTACTGTCCAAGCTCTAGTTTTAGTTCCTTTTTAAGCTCTTCATTTCCTCCTTTTTTTTAACTGTGCAGTCCAAATGACTATAGAGTCACACATGTGAGTGTATATACAGTGGTAAATGACACTCCCCTAGGTCCCTCGACCCCCCTATCTTGTTTTTGCTAAACACTATGGGGGTGAAATATAGTACACTGATTACATTCACTAAGAAACTCACAAAAACGCTTACTTATAAAATAAATCAGTATTAAACATATCAAATGTAATTGCTAATACCTGAAAAGTAAAAAGAGCCTTGGATACAGATGCAGTCTGAACAAAATGAAAGCTAGTGTTAATCATCTCTGATTCTGCCTACATCATATTAATGCACAAAAATACACATTAGATATTCAATATAGATTTATAGGGGGCTGTAAAACAGATTTTTGATATATATAATTAATTTGAATTACAGGCGGTCCCCGGGTTACAAACATCCGACTTACAGACGACTCCTACCTACAAATAGAGGGAGACTACAGGAAGTAAGAGGAAATCTAGCCCTAGGAAGGGAAATTCACTCCTGGAAGAGTTATCATGGAAGTTGTCTCCACTGAAGCTTTATCACTAATCCTTGTTTCCACAACAACCCAAAATTTTCAAAATTTAGTTGACATAGGGAGAGAAAGTGAGGTGAAATCTTATGAACAGGGGTACAGACAGCAAAACAAATGGTACAGGGGTTAACCCCTTCCTATGCTGTCCAAAAAACTTAAAAATTAATATTTTGGCTGGAGCTACTCTTAAAAAATGTACCTTTTTCGACTTACAAACAAATTCAACTTAAAAACAAACCTACAGTCCCTACAGTCCCGACACAACAGCAAACAGGGCTGGCCAGACACAGACTCGCACTGAACAGAGTATACATCAGCAGAGTAATAGAAGTCCCTCCAAAGGATCCTTTTCTGCAAATGCCAAAGAACAGGGAAAGATGATGTGACCACACAACAGTACTGCAGAAAAAAAGGAAATTATAGGATAATAAACAATACTGTGGCCTGAAACATATGATTTATGTGAATGAATTATTGCAATTAATACTTCTCTGTTTAGTATACCTTAAGACCTAATTCCAGCTAGGATTGTTGCCAGCATTTCTAAGCAACTGTTTTTTTTTTTTGCCGTGAGTCCAGCAAACCATTGTAGGTGAATAATTTAATTTAATTATGGATGGGGCACTCAGTTTAAAATGGACTTGGTTCTGCAAGCATATACAGGAAGATTTATGATATGTCCAGAAACACAGCCAAGAAGGTAGCATTCATTAGCAAAATAAATTCTTTTTTTGTTTAGCTAGCTACAATTTTACTCCGTACAGTCTATTTAAAAGATGGAAGCCCAACAGTTCTTGCAGACGATATAGTGATGAATTCCAATTACACTGCAAACACATATGGCAAAAAATATTTAGAAAATACAGTTGGACACTTACTTACAGAGTAGTGTGAGGTAGGCACAGAGTAGGGATGTCAGGAGGGGCCAGGAGTACATAATGTAATGTATAAAAAGGAGTGACACTAAAATGGGGGGGGGGGTCAAGGGTGGGCCAAACAGAGAGCAGGGTCAGAGGTGTGCCACACATAGAATGCAGGGATCAGGGGTGTGCAATGCACAGAGTGCAGGTGCCGAGTGTGTAACACACAGAGGGCAGGGGTCAGGGGTTTGCCCCACAAAATGCAGGGGGCATGAGTGTGTAATGTACAGAGTGCAAGTGTGCAGATTGTGTAATACACAGTGTGGGGGGTTAGGGGTGTGCCACACAGAGTGTAAGGATCAGAGGTACATAGTGTACAGAGTGCAGGGATGTGAAAGGTTAGGATAGTGTATTGCACAGAGTGCAAGTGTCAGAAGTATGTACTGCACTGAGTTCAGGGGTCAGGGGTGTGTAATACACAGAATGCAAATGTGCTTAACGTGTTACTAAACCCACAACGATAAAATCAGTCTTTCTATGCAGTAAAGCATGTTGGTTATACTCACCGTGGAACCTAACAGGTTAATCATCTGCATTGTATAAAAAGGCTGTTTAATCTTGTTCTCTCTGATCCTCCCCTTTTTTTACTGTCCCCATTCCATCTATTGATAGTACTCTGCACATGCTCAGTTTGGTGCATAGGCGTGCGCAGCCTATTGCATTAGGGTGTGCACCCCAAAGCTCAAACACACATGCGTGTATATATATATATATGTGTATATAGGCGAACCTTGGCATGAGACGGTCAGAGACTGCAGACATGATACAGGAGATGGTCAGAGACTGCAGACATGATAAAAGAGATGGTCAGAGACTGCAGACATGATACAGTAGATGGTCAGAGACTGAGAACATGATACAGGAGATGGTCAGAGACTGCGGACATGATACAGGAGATGGTCAGAGACTGCAGACATGATACAGTAGATGGTCAGAGACTGAGGACATGATACAGGAGATGGTCAGAGACTGCAGACATGATACAGGAGATGGTCATAGACTGCAGACATGATACAGGAGATGGTCAGAGACTCCAGATGTGTACAGGAGATGGTCAGAGACTGCAGACATGATACAGGAGATGGTCAGAGACTGCAGACATGATACAGTAGATGGTCAGAGACTGCAGACATGATACAGTAGATGGTCAGAGACTGAAGACATGATACAAGAGATGGTCAGAGACTGCAGACATGATACAGGAGATGGTCAGAGACTGCAGACATGATACAGGAGATGGTCAGAGACTGCAGACATGATACAATAGATGGTCAGAGACTGCAGACGTGATACAGGAGATGGTCAGAGACTGCAGACATGATACAGGAGATGGTCAGAGACTGCAGACATGATACAGGAGATGGTCAGAGACTGCAGACATGATACAGAAGATGCTCAGAGACTGAGGACATGATAGAAGATAGAAGAGCACTAGGGGGGCCGGAGAGCACAGGGGAAGCAGAGAGCACTGGAGGAGGTGAAGGGCACAGTGGGGGGGGGTGACAGGAGAGAATTAAGAGGGGGTTTGCAAAGCATTGTAGGGGGGTTGGAAGGTGCAGGGGGTGGAGAGCACTGGGGGGGGGCGAGCAGGGAAAACCAGGGGGGTGGAGAGCACTGGGGGGGACAGGGAGCACTTGGGGGGCAGGCAGGGAAAACCAGGGGGGTGGAGAGCACTGGGGGGGACAGGGAGCATAGGGGGGAGGGAGATAAAAAGCACTGTGGGGAGCTGAAGAGCATGGGGGGGGGCTAAAGAACAGGGGGGTCTAGTGCACAGGGGGTTAAGAGCACTGAGGGGGGAGGTTAAGAGAGCACTGGGGGGCCAGCAAAAGAAGTTGTATAGGAGTGGCATGGGGCAGCTGCATATATAGGAATTGATCTTTCACCATTCTTCCTGCAGGAGGGAGAGGAGGACAATCAGTTATTCAGCAGCTGCAGGAAGAATAGGGAAGGATGAATTCCTCTATATGCAGCTTCCCCATCCTCCTCCTATCCAGCACAGAGCACACACACTTGGGCAATGGGCACTCACCTTCTTCCCGCCAAATCTCCGCCCCCTTCATCCCGCCGCGTCTCCACCCCCGCTTGCAGCACGGATTGAAGGAGCTGCCACTGCAGATGCCTTCACACTGCCATACAGGATCTCTCAGAGGACGCTGGCTGATACCCCCCAGTGCGCCCCCCAATTGGTACCCCACTGTGTGTGTGTGACACTGTCATGTAGCTGCTTGCAGGGAGAAAGTCCAGCTGTCAAAACTTAGCGGTGATGTCGGGGGTGGGCGGGATCGAGCAGCTGTCAAACACCAGCCAATGATTGGGCTGCTTAAGAAAGGGGCGGAGCCACATAAATGAAGCAGCAGCCCAGACCCCATCCCATTGGCTGGTGTTTGATAGCTGTTCGGTCCTGCCCATCCCCGACATCACTGCCGAGTTTTGACAGCTTGTCTTTCTCCCTGCAAGCAGTAACATTACCTGACAGTGTCACACACTGAGCGGCTCTGGCAAGCCTCACTGTCTGCTGGAGCCAACAGCACAGCCGCCTCTCCACCAAGTATCTCACTACCCTCAGTGCCAAGGATGGAGATCTCCGGAGACAGCCAGCCCTACACTAACAGACACAGGGTGATTAGGGTGTGCCCAGGCACACCCGGCACACCCAGTGCGCACGCCTATGGTTTGGTGTGTATTGCTAGGGAGTTCTTTTTGTTTTTTTTGGACGGGTACATGTAATTAACACAGAGCCAATAAGCACTGTCCAGACTGTCAGGGGTCATGCAGCCTTATAGTACAGTCATCAGAGAATAAAAACTCCTCCTACAAGCTATAACCAGTGCTCGGCTAGATGGTGATTGAAGTCACAAGACTTTTGGGTGAAGCCCTGCTTTATCTGGTCAAAAAATATAGGAAATTCCCAGGAAAAATACAATACCTATTTTGAATTTATATTATTTAAAAAAGTATGGGATCTGAATCCAAATTTGCAGGTATTTTCTTAAACAGTTAAAAGTGGCCTAACAAAATCTTGATATTCTTAGAACAGACTGAGGCCAATTTCACCAGCAGCCATTGAATTGTGCATGATAAAATAAAGCTGTACTTTCTTATCTTCGTCAGCCTCCTCTCAGGTCTCCGACATCTGCTGGTTCACTTAGTGGTGATTCAGTTACAGCAGGATTGGCATAAGTAACAAATACGATTTGACAGGAGAGAGAGGAATAAAGCCTCAGGAGTACTAGGCATTAAAAAGTAGCTTTACTTGAGATGGCGGGATTATTTTGCACTCAGTAATTTAAGAAAATATGCATGGCTTTGTTATAAAGCAGACAGCTTTGGAATGTTTGTCAAATTACAATCTCAGCATTTTCTGGATGAAACGTGTATTCTTTTCAAGTATCACCTAACATCTCAATATGATATAAGTTATATCAAATATGACCTTTACACCCCCCTTTGTGCTCAAATACATACGTTAAGCTATCATTTTATTTCCTCACACAATTCCCTAAAGTTTTCTTCAGGTATTATGTTTGTTGGAATAAGGCCTCTGATTAACTGAATGTACAGCTTCCGAGGCTGCTGTGAGCTACACTATAGTATCTATGACTGGAAAATGCAATCAGGTAGGAGTTTTTCTAATTTTACTTTGTACATATTTGGGCTCTTTTGTGCATATGTCACCATTCTGGAAATTTTTTAAATAGGTAATTTTTATACTCATATTGATTAGGGGTTTCAAATTTGTAACTACTGCAGTAGGGAACAGACACAAAGATACACTCTTTCCAAATAACTGTTCTGTTGATTCAACACAAATTAATTTTTTTATACACATGATTACGTAGGTATCACATTGATATTACAATTGTATTTTTATGGTAACAAGGGGCGTAACATAGGCAGGGTAATTTTTAATCGGGACTTTAAAGAATGCAAACGTAATGAAAACATTATTAGTGCTGTGTGCACAATAAGTGCAGTGTGCAATATATAGGCAAAGCATAAAAAATAGAATACAATTATATACAGAATTTTCAATTTCCTTAACTGTCACCAATGGCAGTCACGAAAAATGTAAAAAGGATTAATACAGGTGAGAAAATGAAAAGTGAACCCGGGAATGTATTATAGAAAATTTTAAAAAATGTGTGAGGATGCATAGTAAAGAGTAAGTCCACCCCATATGCTAATATAACAGTTATGGGTTAATGCTGGAATCAGATACTTTTTTCCACAAAATCCTTCCACTTGTGTACCAGACTCCACCCACTTTTTTGTCACTCTTTCTGCTGCTACAAGAGTTATCTTAGTTCAAAGTAGAGATGAGATTCAGATTCGGGACGACCATGAGTTTAACCTGAACGCAAGTCATTTGCAGCTTGGGAAAATGGCAAACGAATGTGATTCTTTGTTACCATAGCAAACAGTTACCAATCACACGGTTCCTATTGGCTTAGAATGTCCAATAATGTATTTTTCTTATATTCCAGCCCCCTACCTATAAAAGTCAGGGTTCCAAACAGCCTTTTGCTAGGGTTTGTGTAGACTTGGAGTATATTAGAACAACTGATAGAGTGTTTACAGGGAGTGAAAGTTGCTGTTTTACAGTGTTAACCTTTGCTATATACAGTACTTTACAGTACTGCAATTTGCTAAACATTTACATTGCAGTGTGGTAGGCTACATACTATGTACCTTACCTATGTTCACTGTTATTTATTGTAATACGTAACTGTTTTGTTTTATTTTATTACACATTTTCTTATTTTGTTTTTTTCTGTCAGTTAGGGAAATTGTTTGTGAAATCGAGGTTTATTGTTTTAAGTCTATTTTTTGATGACGGTACAGTTAGTTTAGGGATCAACAGCATGAACTTGTTCCTGACACAGAAAAAGCTGCCCTTTGTGACAGCTCATAAATGCATACCAGTTCAGTCCAGTTTATTTCCCCAAACCACCACATCCTCAATTCCTTTTTTGCCATAGCTGCTAGTAAAGTTAAGCAATCCTCTGTGTTCATCCCTGGGAGGCCTTAAGGTAGAGGCAGAGGTTCTTTACAAGCATCTAATAGGGATGGGTCAGGTTCTGCATCAGCAGGATAAAGTGATTATTGAGATTCAGGGCACACCTTACTTTACTTTCTGCCAGTGGGCATGCAATCACATAAAGGAGGCCATTAAGTGGATAACCAAGCCTCAGCAGTTGCAAATGTGTCCTGTTCATCCTCCTCCTCTTCCTCCTCCGAAAACTGGCATGGAAGAGTCAGCTGAATTTTTTGAGCTCAACATCAGATTCACTTGATGCAGGAGAATGCTTAAGAACTCTTGTTATCAGATGTTGAGGAAGATAGAGTGAGGATCATAGAGAAAGAGAACAACAGGAAAGGGAGCAGCAAGTGCCATACTTTTTCCTGAAGCTGCAGCCTACTATCAAGTGGGCTTAACAGTTTAGGGATGATGTAGCAGCAGACCATACAAGGGAGCCATAGATTGTAGAGGAGGAATGTACAGGGAGAAACATCAGCAAAACAGGATGTCATCCAAGGGTAGCTTGCAGAGGAGTGAAAAGAAAAACCTACCCTTATCCACAGAATGGCACTGCCCCACAGGTGTAGGCAACTGCTATCTCTTTGGTCACAAAACATGAATCAGCAGTCTGGGCCATTTTAACACATTTGCTCCTGACAGCACTGTAGTGGTTTGCAGCCTCTATCTGCAGCATATCAAGTATGGTAAATGCACCAGGTATTTGGGTAGGAGACATACGATTCTTGAGAGCAGTACAGCAGTACAGCATAATCCTTTAGAGCAGTACATGAATGATATTAGTTGGAAGCAAAAGTAGCACACTCCGCCTCCTCCTCCTTTCCACCTCTCTCTCTACTCTACAGAAATCTACATCTGCTGCAATATCTGTGGTCTCAAGAAATAGGGATGAAAGTCTGACAAGGGGTTTGAAAGGCTTATTTTATGACACATAAAGCGGGGAAGAGGGCCATGCAGAGCAGGGACAAGGGTAGGCTTGAACCACGTATTAAGTCTCCTAAACCCACCCTGCTGACAACAGCTTAATTTATAAAAATTAACTAGTCCTAGATCAGCAAATATTACAAAATCCCTGCAGCTGATGCTAATGACGAAACCATTGCTTGGAATCTGTCTACAAAAAAAATTACACCTTACACCATTGCTATCTTCTTCCACCACTGCTGGAATGTCACCATTACTAGCTCCTTCCAACGCTACTGGCTTGACACCATTACCAGCTTCTGTCAACACTGCTGGTCTATCATCATTACAAACTCCTTTAATTACCATTACCAGGAGATTCCACCAGTAATAAACTGCTACTATTATCATCTACTGCACTGATGCTTGCCTGCCACCATTACCATCTCATGCCACCATTGCCATCTGGTGCTGCCTCTACTGCCCTATTCCACAATAAAGGTGCCAAACACAATTATTTTAAAGCTGGTTCCAGCTGCAAAATTTATAATTTTTAAAGTCAATCTTGTTTAGCACCTCAAAGTTCCAAGCCATTTTGGTGATTGGTCACTGCAAATAGGCCGTAAATAATGCTTCTGCAGATGGGCCTCAAGTGCGAAATGTAAAGTGTTTTCTGCAGGGTATATCATGCTGTTTGTCTCCTAGTTTGCAGGCGATTTCACTGACACAGCAATCAAATATATTTGTAGCTATTGTCTGTCTGACATACTGCACTCCAGCTGTAATTTCTTGATTAAAATCTGTCTGGTTTGTCCCTGTTAAACTGCAGCCTGGTAAGAGTGCTTAAATACTCTGCACATAGACAGTACAATATTTTGCTGCCATTCCTCTGTGAAACCAAACGACTCTGGTGTTGATTTTTTAATTAAAAGCTGACTGCTGTCTCTCTTGTTCAAAATGCAGTCTAATAAAATTGCTTAACCACTTCCTTACCCAAAGATGGCTGCAGCGCAGCTCTGTTCTTGGAGGGTGTCCATGGTTGTCCTCCCAGAACCACATCTGTCGTGCGCCCCCAGCTGATCAATGATCATGGTAAAGGGCCAATCACAGCGCCCTTTACTATGTGATCAGCTGTGTCCAATTATGTAAACAGATTTGCTGGTTATCGGCAATACTTTCCTCACATTCTGTCACAGCATGAGGAGAGGAGAGCGGCCCAATCCAGACAGGGAACATGTACACAGATAATCAGTGCAGCCCCATCAGTGCTTCCTATCAGTGCCCATCAGTGCTGCCCATCAGTGCAATCAGTGGTACCCATCAGTGCTGCCAATTCGTGTAATCAGCGCTGCCCATCAGTGCTGCCTATCAGTGGCCATTCGTGCTGCCTATCAGTGGCCATTAATGCTGCCTATCAGTGGCCATTAGTGCCGCCTATCCGTGCCACATATCAGTGCAGCCTCATCAGTGTCCATCAGTGCCGCCTCATCAGGCTCATTGGTGCAGTTTATCAGTGCCCATCAGCACAGCCTCCTCAACGAACATCAGCGAAGGAGAAGAATTACTTATTTGCTAGATTTCATAAAAGAAATGAAAAAAAAATTTGTTTTAAAAATTGTTTGCCTTTTTTCGTTTGCTTAGCAAAAAAAAAACCCAGTGGTAATTAAATACCAATAAGAAAGCCCTATCTGTCTCAAAAAAATTATACAAAATGTTCATATCAATAGCATAATGGCGCAATTGTCATTCAAAGTGTGACAGCACTGAATGCTTAAAATTGGCCTGGTCAGGAAGGGGGTATAAGTTCCCAGTAAGCAAGTGGTTAAATACCGTGTACATTCAGTACAATATTTTTCATGTTTTCATTAGTGAAAAAAAACCCTTTAATGTTGTTTTTTTATTGCAAGCTGACTGCTGTCTCTCCTGTTCAAAATGTGGCCTGCTAAAATTGCTTAAATATTGTGTATAGAGTCTGTACAATATTTTGCTGCCTTTTCTCTGTGAAACAAAAACACACTAATGTTGATTTTTTGATCAAAAGCTGACTGGCTTCTTATTCTTTAGAATGCTTAAATACTGTGCATGTGTTCACTACAATAATTTGGTGGCTTTTTTTCAGTTAAATACATTGTTGATTTTATTTTTTTTATTAAAAGCTGGCTGTTTCCTCTGTGCAAAATAAGGGCAAGTACAAGTTTATAAATACTGTGCATGGACCTGCTACAATAGTTGGTGTTTTTTTTTAACTGATAAAATAAATACACTTAAATTGATTTTATTTTTAAAATCTGGTTGTTGTCTCTTCAGTTCAGAATGTGGCCTACTAGAGGTGCTTATATACTGTGTATGTAGTCTGTAAAGTATTTATCAATCTCCACATTAAAGCATATACTGTATATAGCACAGAAAAAAGAAGGAACATTGTACAGAGGCCATAGACAGTATTTAAACGCTTGAAGAAGGCCTCATTTTCAAAAGGACACACAGCTTGCGCCTTTTTATGCAGAAATCCACATTAAAGTTTATATTGTCTATACAATAATTAGCTGGCCTTTTTATGTGAAATAAATACACTCTAATAATGATTTTTTGGATTATCAGCGGACCGGTTTTCTTCCTGTTCAAAATGCAGCATACTCCACGTGTTTTTTTTTTTGTTAACAGAATTTATCGAGAACAAAGATATTACAAATCGATTGTATAAACATAACATTTGACAGATCAGTCAATAAAAAACACATGACATTCTACATTAGGCCAATTGGCAGGGAGTGGTATAAGCTAAAGATAGAAATACAATTTTACCAAGTGGGGAAGGGGTGGAAGGGTAGGAAGGGGAAGAGGGAGACAGTGGAGAACTAGATGGTGGTTATTTTTGATACCTATATAATGAATAAGCTGAAAAAGAGAGAGATTGTCAGAGGTGGTTGCGTAAATAAGTCCATAGTATGTATTTCGGGTTGACCAGAGAAGGTGAAGAGTTTCTATGCGGTGACTGATTCTTCCCGAGGTTGGAGAGGTTTTTGGAAGTAGTTGTAGGTGCTGGTTAGGAAGTCTCTGTTTTCAGGGGAACAAGTAGTTATCAAAAAAGTCTGCCACTTCCGTAGAAAACGGTTGGAGGAATTGGTTTCGGTGAAGTCTGTCAAGGTTTTCTCCCGATGCATGAGGGTAGTAAGACCCCTTTTGACACAGGTGATTGTGGGGTGAGACAAAGATGTCCATTGTTTCAGAATGGCTCTGCGAGCAGTTAGAAGACACACTTGGATCCAATCTTTATGTTGGGTAGGAGCTTCGGGCTCAGTTTTGAGATCAAGGTTGGGTTCCAGTAACCAAACAGCATGAGGATGGGGTCTTTTGGGATTTGAGTTGAAGTAATGCTTGAGATGAAGGAGATAATTTGGTCCCAGAATAAGGAGATTTGGTCGCAGAACCAGAAGTGATCCACGTGTTTTAATAACTGTCTATAAATTCCTACAATATTTTTTGCTTTGTCTTTTTGCTTTGTGGATTTTTTTAAGATAAATGCTGCATGCTGTGTATTCTTTTGACTATGTGGTCTACTACAAGTGCCTTTTAGATAAAGATAGGAGACTGGAGAGCCAGGGCACCCTATAATGATTATTCATATTCATTTATTCCCCGACCAGAATTTCAACAGTTTACTTTTAGTCTGTCCTTGTCATGTGAGTACCTCAATACCATCACACCACATACTCACTCTGATGTTTTCTGTACACTAAACAGAATCCAGAAAAGCAGAAGAGGGCAGCAATGATAAACGTGCACAAAATGTTTGTGGCATAAAACACACATCTATGTCCTAAACAGACCTATTGACATATATATATATATATATATATATATATATATATATATATATATATATATATATATATATATATATATTTTTTTTTTTTTTTTTTTTTTTTTAACAAATATCTATTGCAGATACAGATGACTTCTGATATTCATTCCATACCTCCTGAGGAAGCATAATTGTGCCAAACATCAAGTGGGTGTCACCTTTCCCACTGCATACTATGGCTAATGGATAGAACATTATATTTACTATAGTTTTTTAAGAGCTTAAATATCTTCCAGTGTCAGGGAACAGTGGAGATAACAGGACACCTGTATATGGGGACATATGTAAGATTGAATAATAGGTTTATTCTGTTCATGTCCTGTAGCTGGTGCTTTTTAACTTGTAGCTGCTTTCTTTTAATCTGTAATAATAAAATATTTGCTTTATATTTTTATATATGAGTATAATCTTAATTACACCCTAAAAGTCCCCTCTCCTTATGCAGTTTGGATATTTTGAAAACCTATACACTTTTTTTTTTTTTTCTTAACTGCTGACAACACTTTGCCAGACAGAAGTGAGAAGAACTCTCCAAAAGCCACAGAAGAAAACAATGCATCTCTTTGGTAGACTAGGAATCGACTAAAACCCTGTCCGATTTCTATTTCTGTCTGTGTCCATGTTTCAGATATTCCTCACTTTCTGTCCTTTGAAACTGTCAGTAGACCAGAAAGTAAGGATACATCTCTTTAACGAAGTCCAGGTAGGCAGTAAAAATCCAACAAGTGTTCTAATTCTTCTCTATTTTATACAAAACTTGAAAACAAGGCTTAGCATACACTTTAAACTTGGGATAATCCATTATTTTGAACAAAATGAACACAGTAGCAGTGGTAGCTTTTTGTCACATTTTGCATTTTATTGTTATTTATTATTATTTATATTTCTGTTTTGTTCCATCAGTCAGCCACTCTTTAAACCTCTTCATTTGGCATCCCCAAAAAAATCTTCGAAATTTTGGGTAAAAGGGCAGGATTTCTTTCTCAAAGTAGGCAGTGCACACCACAGTAATACATTCTGTTTGTATCACTCAGACTGTTTAACATAAAAAAGCACTTGATAATGTTTGATTGCTGTTCCACTTTTGCATGAACAGCTTTGTTTGTGCCTATAAAGCCTTATCTTTGCTGAGATAAACATTACCATCTATGGCTGGTATCTGCTGACAAAAGCATTATATAGTAAATCCTGAGTTCTCTTTCCTGCAGACGTGAGTATTTGCATGATTGCTTGACATTGCAGTAGGCTGGGTGCTGGAATGCAGAAGGAGAAGCTACAACGTAACAAAAACATCTTGTGATCGGAAGTCACCTGGAATAGGGTGATGTCATCTCAGAATTATCCCTGTAATTTTAACCTACTGCTTTCAGGAACTCCCTTTCACACACAGACATTTATTTTAGCAGGCTTCAGTATACACTGTTATTTAGTACATTTTTTTTTATTTGGACTATTACTGCTAGAAGTGATCAAACGATCAATTTAGACTGAAGTTGTTCTTATCATGTGACTAACTGTGGCATAAAATAAACCTGTACTTTTACCATAGCGGGAAAAGTAACAGGATGGCTTTACGGAGCTGCAATAGGCATCCTGTATAGTGGGGATCGAAAGTTTGGGCACCCCTAGGTAAAAATTTGTATTAATGTGCATAAAGAAGCCAAGGAAAGATGGAAAAATCTCCAAAAGGCATCAAATTACAGATTAGACATTCTTATAATATGTCAACAAAAGTTAGATTTTATTTCCATAATTTACACTTTCAAAATTACAGAAAACAAACAAATGGCGTCTGCAAAAGTTTGGGCACCCTGCAGAATTTATAGCATGCACTGCCCCCTTTGCAAGGCTGAGACCTGCCAGTGTCATGGATTGTTCTCAATCATCGTCTGGGAAGACCAGGTGATGTCAATCTCAAAGGTTTTAAATGCCCAGACTCATCTGACCTCGCCCCAACAATCAGCACCATGGGATCTTCTAAGCAGTTGTCTAGAAAACTGAAACTGAAAAAAATTGACGCTCACAAAGCTGGAGAAGGCTATTAGAAGATAGCAAAGCGTTTTCAGATGTCAATATCCTCCGTTTGGAATGTAATTTAGAAATGGCAGTCATCAGGAACAGTGGAAGTTAAAGCAAGATCTGGAAGACCAAGAAAAATATCAGACAGAACTGCTCGCAGGATTGTGAGAAAAACAATTCAAAACCAACGTTTGACTGCACAATCCCTCCAGAAAGATCTGGCAGACACTGGAGTTGTGGTACACTATTCCACTATAAAGAGATACTTGTACAAATATGGTCTTCATGGAAGAGTCATCAGAAGAAAACCTCTTCTACGTCCTCACCACAAAAATCAGCGTTTGAACTTTGCAAATGAACATTTAGACAAGCCTGTTGCATTTTGGAAACAAGTTCTGTGGACCGATGAGGTTAAAATTGAACTTTTTGGCCGGAATGAGCAAAGTTACGTTTGAAGAAGAAGGGGCACAAAATTTAATGAAAAGAACCTCTGTCCAACTGTTAAGCATGGGGGTGGATCAATCATGCTTTGGGGTTGTATTGCAGCCAGTAGCACAGGGAACATCTCACGAGTAGAAGGAAACATGGATTCAATAAAATTTCAGCAAATTTTGGATGGTAACTTGATGGCATCTGTGAAAAAGCTGAAGTTAAAGAGAGGATGGCTTCTACAAATGGATAATGATCCTAAACACACCTCAAAATCCACGGGGGATTACATCAAGAGGCGTAAACTGAAGGTTTTGCCATGGCCTTCACAATCTCCTGACCTCAACATAATTGAAAATCTATGGATAGACCTTAAAAGAGCAGTGCGTGACAGACAGCCCAGAAATCTCAAAGAACTGGAAGACTTTTGTAAGGAAGAATGGGCAAAGGTACCTCAAACAAGAATTGAAAGACACTTGGCTGGCTACAAAAAGCGTTTACAAGCTGTGATACTTGCCAAAGGGGGCAGTACAAGATATTAACTCTGCAGGGTGCCCAAACTTTTGCAGACACCATTTTTTTGTTTTCTGTTATTTTGAAAGTGTAAATGATGGAAATAATATCAAACTTATTTTTTAAATTTTTACCTGGGGTGCCCAAACTTTCGATCCCCACTGTATATATAAAAAAAAATTGTAATTTCGCGCCACAGTAAAAAAAAGTAAATTATTGTAATTGTTCAAACAATGTTCCACCATCTGCAGTGCTAACGTAAGTTCAGTGGCAATACTACAAGAACATATACAAAAGTGCTTTAAACATCAAAATGATAATATATGAAATATTACCATATCATCCCCAAACTTTAGAATAGCTTATAATGAAAAAACCAAGAAAGAAGTCCCATAATATTGTGATTAATAAAGTGCTCATTCTCCTATGGCTTAAAACTGGTGCCCCACTTGACTTGTGTTTAGACTAAGTGTCTCACATAGATGTACACTTTGACTACCTATCTCTAGTGTAATAACTTGCGCTTGTTGGGGAATTGTCCTCATGATAGGTTAATCCTCAGATGTAAATGGGGGAAGATAAATGACAGAGGAAAACCTCATAGCGTAAAACCATATAGTTTATTGAAAATTTAAAACAATAGACGTTAGTTCCTCACTCACCTATATCCTGGCACCCAGTGTATACAGCATGTGTGACTCAGGATAACCCAGGCCAGTAGTAGATGCAGTAAATCGCATCTCGACGCGGTTTCCAGAATTGACGCAGGTGGGAGCGTTGTTGAGATGATGCGGTCAAGCCTTAATCCTAGCCTTGGCATGAGCACAAGTTAATGCGGAGTTCCACCCTCAAAATCAACTTTTCACCATCCACTTGCTTTAATCTTGCATTCACCATCCACTTGCTGAAAAAGAATTGGATAATTTAAATTTATTTTTTGTTTCACTTACCTTCTTTTTGATGAAAATATACTTACCTTCCTTCCTCTTCCTCCCTCTGCGGACACGGCGCACAACATCACTTCCTGCTTGCATTGACTCCTGGGAGATGAGCCAAAAGGAAAACACAAATCCCCGCTCTGAAAGCAGCCAGCTGAGCCGAAAAAGATCCCGAGCAACTGTGGCAGTCCTGCAGGACTGGGTGCTCACCAAGGTCCGCAACCTAAGAAGTCCATGTAAATAGAAAAGAAAGCGGCACTTCCAGACCCAGGAACTTGGAAACTTGAGTTTATTCTTCAAATCAAAAGTTCAACATCCGACAGGAACACAAGACAAACTGGATAGCAGACGCGTTTCACACCATGTGCTTATTCATTGCGTCATCGCTCCCAGGAGTCAATGCACCTGCACCCACCCTGCTCATCACTTCCGGTGCAGGCGCATCAATCCCTGCTGAACAGCTTCTGGGATGACGCGCCTGCACCGGAAGTGATGAGCAGGGCTGGTGCAGGGCATTCTGAGACTCCAACGTCACCGAAGAGGACACCCAAGAGGACGCTCCGGCTTCAGCTGCCCACACCTGAGATGGCAGCGCTGGACAAGACATTTTTCAAGGTAAGTATTTCTTCTAAAAGGTAAGTGAAACAGGGGACAGTTCAGAGGCTATTGTTGCTTAAATTCACTAGTCCTGACTGTTCCGGGGGTATTTTTATCTAAAAAAAAAAAATTTTTCAGGGTGGAACTTCGCTTTGAGGGGAGCACTGTTTTTAAGCCATAGGAGCACAAGCACTTTATGAATCACAATACTATGGGATTTATTTTTTGGTTTATTCATTATAAGCTATTATAAAGATGTGATGATATGTTTATATTATTTGATCTATTAATATTTTGATGTTTAAAGCACTTAGCATGGTGTAATTTTGTATATGTAATAGGCATCCTGAACTTACCTACCCTACACTGCCCATCCACCTTGGTCCCCTGCTAGAAACTCAAGCAGGGGACATTGTGTTTGCACTTTATCCGAAACTTGAAATTTACACAGGGCTTAGCACACTGCCTTCCCACCTTGACAATGCTCATATAAGATGCCTGCTTTATTCTCTTGTAGCCATATTTTTTTTATAGTCATAATATTCTTTCAGTGATAACAGGTGAATGTTGCAAAAGAAAAAGATGTCCCCATCCCAAGATAAGCACTGGGATGGTGTCTCACACTAATAAATAGTAACTTTTTAAGACCTTTTTAGGACATCAGTAAGTAAGTGTAACTGCAGATATAATTTAATGTAGAGTTAATCATTTAAATACTATCCATATATTACATTGTTATACACACATAATCTGATGTTGATAGCCCTAGGGTGACATGGTCTCTCTGAAGAAGTGGACTCTGCTCCAGGAAACGTGTTAGAGGAAAAGTTTTTTTCTATAAATGAAAGCATCTCCGTCTCTGAAAGGACTATGTTTACACAAGTTTAATATGTCATAATTAAAATGGTAAGAGACTAATTTGCAGAGAGAGGTCTTTTTTCAATGCAAAATCAACTATTTTTAGAATATCTGGTACCATAAATGTGCCTTTAATTGTACATTAAAATATGTTATACTTTTATGTAATTAGGTTAACAATTTTTTTTTTCATACAATGGAGATTAAGTGGCACAAAATAGTCTAGACTGAAAACCATTGGATGATTCCTATTGCTTTCTGTTGATTAAGTGGAAAAGATCTAGCACCACAAGTATTGTCCTATAGAAAGCTTCTATGACATGCACTATCCAGTGGCTCTGCAGGTCAGCTGAAAAAAAACATAATTAAAGGGTTAGGTAATTTTATCCTTAGGGATACCCTTATGTACCACTTGTGTCAGATGCGTAAAGCGGAGCTCCACCCAAAAGGCAAAGCTCCTTTCGTTCCCACACTCCCCCTCCACTGCCACATTTGGTGCTTTTTAGTGGGGGGAAGGAGGGAGCGGATAACTGCCAAAACCAGGCAGCCGCTCCCACTTTGGGTAAGATCACCACACAACAATCACGGCAATCTATGAAAGTTCCAGCCCCTCAACCTCCTCCAACACCCCCCCCCCCCACCCACCCCCGCTGCCTTCTGGGATATACAGAGGTCTCAGAAGACAGCAGGACCATTCTGAAAGCGCAGCGCGACTAGCGCATGCACAGCAGGAAACCGGTTGTGAAGCCAGAAGGCTTCACTTCCTGTTTCCCTTAGTGAAGATCCCGCACCTGCATAACAGCTGATGAACTAATCAGCTAGGATTGCCGACATCGCGGGATACCTGGACAGGTAAGTGTCCTTATATTAAAAGTCAGTAGCTACAGTTTTAATTTTTTTTTTCTTTTACAGGCTGGAACTCCACTTTAACTGCTCTTGCAGGGTAGGTTTCAGCAATTTTGACACTAAAACATTAACTAGGCTAGAGAAAAGAATATCTCACATGGATATATCCTGTGAGCATAGGTAGACTTTTCAGGCACAACATGAGACATATCCACAATTTGTCTGTTAAACGCATTGTTCAAATAAAATTTGTTTTTTATATAATAAATTGTGGATATGTCTCATGTTGTGCCTGAAAAGTCCACCGATGCTCACAAGATATATCCATGTAAGATATTCTTTACTCTAGAATAAACACGATATTGGCATGCTCTAGAAAGCTGATTTTTTTTCTACATTTACTAGGCTAGATGCACACTTTTGTTGCTACATTTTCATGCATTTTTACGTGTTTGACTATGTGCTTATTATGCGGTTCCTGCCTTTTTCATGCACTCCTATTAAAGTCTATGGGGCCAGAAATGTATTATGTCACACTAACAGAAGCACCTGTGCCATGTTCCTCCTAATTTCTTGGCTTATTTCTATTTTAATAACTATTAATAGTTAAACTTTTTTGTTTTGTTTGTTATTATTTTTAAAAGTGTAATATGGATTTACACATTTCCCATTTAAAAAAGTGTTAAATTGAAGAAAAAAAACTTTATTTCTTTAGTAAATAACTTTGAAATGCTTTGTGCCAGAATCATAATTCTAGTTTAATTTTCAACAGGACAAATTACCAAATAAAATACGCACATTTTATGTGCATTAACACTATTTATTTTTAAACTAACACTGCTCAAAAATAAAAAGGACTCTTTGATTAGTTTTGTTTTGTTTTATTGTCTATCATGAAATTTTTACACTGTCTCTTAATTTTTTTGATCAATTTTATTCCTAATATAAGGAATGTAAACATCCCTTGTAATATAAATAAGGGATGACATGTCCTCCTTATGGAGAGATCTGGGGTCAATAAGACCTCTCTTAAAGTTCTCTCTAAAGTTCTCTACCTTAAAAAGGAAAAAAAAATAATTAATCTTTTGCTTGGAAAAAAAAAATGTTTACTTCTGCCATTGACTGGATATTTCTCAGGTCCTCCAAGACCATAGAAGCAATCAAATACAATCTGGTCTCTGGTAATCTCTTTGGCCACCCACGTGACCTGTCCAGTCATTCCTGCGGCGCACCGGTATTAAAAAGTAAGCCCGAAAAACACTGGAGACGCCCCTACCCACTGCTTTTGAAAGCGATCCAGCGGCTATATAGCCAATTGAATCACTTTAATGAGAAAGCCAGTCGCTGCCTGAAAAAAAATATACTGGGGTTATGGCTTCAGCCATAGTCCCAGTAAACCATTTAAAAACTGCAACATATATATATGTATTGCGGTCGGCAAGTGGTTAATGCACATTGTGACATTGCATGTTCAGTTACATCAATGTGTGCTGATGCACTTTCTTGACAAGAGTTGCTAGGCAATAAAAGGTGCATTGTAAAGTGTGTTACAATGCACGTCAAAGCATGTTTTATATGTTTCTATTGGAAAACATATCTGCCAATAAATAGATAGGTCTGAACCGAATACAGCCTTAAATGTTTAATTTCAGTAGTAGTAAAGCTTACTGTGAACTTTCCTAATATAATAAGAACCTGTTTCGGATAAGTGGTAAGAATTTGCTACTGTATATTTATTTTTACCTGCCTGTGATCTCTTGCAGCTCATGTAGAAGGTAATTGTGTGTACATATCAAATACCAATGCAAAAACCTTGCGAAAGCTCAGAAGTCAGGAAAGAGTTACAAAAATTATGAAACATTACCAGTCTGTGTTTTTCCTGGCTCTGGATTTGTTTTAGTTCCACAAGCTTGGCTTGCAATGTGGCTAATGGGTGCCAGGTTGCAAATATACGTGTATTGTCATATACAAAGAGCCAGTTACGTGTTTTAATAACTCTCTTGGTTTACCTAGTATTTTATTTCATAACACTTGTAATATTTAAGTGAATGTCTGGAATGATTTTTTTGCACACAAGGAGCTTTCTTTTGATATTTTAATATTTGTCTTTTTGATTTCACATGAAACTGAACTCAAAGTGAAGAATTGCTACATTATAGGGAACATTTACGTGTGTTAATTGTGTAAATGTGCCATTTGTCTGCCTTTTTTGGCCACAGCTTTCAGAGCACAAAAAACTGGAAACAAAAAGCATTTCTTAATTCCACCTCAAATCAATAGCTAAGAACTTGCTAGCTATACACTTATGATTGTTTATTGTAACAGCCATTTGAGGAAAGGATTGTATTTTTGAAAAATCAATAGTCTTTTTTTCATGAAGCAGTGCAAAGTACAAACATGAAAAGCAAAGTGCAGTGCATTACAAATGGTAATCAGATTTTAGGTTAGTTTAGGTTAGGGAGTTAGGGAAGGTGATTTTGGTTTTTAAAGTATATGTCTTTAAAAACCACTCCCTAACTGCTAAACATGCATTTCCCTTTATTTCGTCCCTTTTAATTATTGCAGGTACCAAAAAAGTGTAATGATCCTGCAGGAATTCCAATGAGCTCCTAGCTCCTGTTGTGGGCTGACATCATTGCCTCTGTTGTCCAGAAGCCCCAGCAGTATTGTAAGTCCTGCCTAAATTCTCCCCAGCTGGCGCACAGAACTCTACCTATCTTTGTACATAAATACATCAATTTTTATCCCTAACAAAACAATGCTATTGCCTTCATTTTCAAGAGCCTACCCACATACTGTTTGTAGGCAAAGGGCTCTTGGGAGATGTAGTTCTGGGGGCATGTCTTCATCAACAGGAACTAAGCTACCAGCAGCTGCTCCAGCAAGAATCTTACCTGTCTGGTGATGAAGTTTCAGGGAGTAATTAAAGCTGTTTCTTGCTACATTAACTAGGATAAAGAAATAAACTATTGGGATATGCTTTTGAGGGGTTGGTTTATTAGGAAATGTGGGTCTTGCCAACCCATTACCTTTAAGTTTTACTGTAAAACGTTAACCCTAATACAATGCAAAGTTCTTGTATATAACACAAGAACCGCATGATTCTGCAAAATAATTCATATTCACAAATGGTCTGATGAACCAGAAACCTTTAATTAACAAACAATTTCACTGTTCAGAGGGCATAATGAGTTTGGCCAGAAATAAGAAATATATTTTCGATGATTCATTGACTCATAGCCAATTGCAATCAAGCCCAAGCAAAGTCATGCTAACATATATTGTATCTTAATCAGCTGTTGGAGCCAATACAAGTTAGAACAATGGATTAAATATATGAATATTCGACTCACAGAGTTGCGCAGGGTACTTTTTTTTGGCATTTAATTGACAGTCATCAAATCACCATTTTCCTGGAAAATCACATTTGACTTAGTCTTGATAGGCACAACTGGAAGGGTTTAAATAAAGTTAAGAAGGCATTTTTAAATTATGTATGTAATTTAAAAATGAAGAAGACAAACACATTAGGCCTACACAAACAAACAGCAATATTACATTTGTTAACAACCTGCATCTTTTAAGATTGAATACGATTTTTACTACGGGGGTTACTACACATTGTACATTATATCATTATTACAAAATAAATATAATAAGTTTGTAGGTAATATTTTACACACAAGGAAATACAAAACATATGGAAAAAAGTTACTATGCTAAAATTTACTATAAAAGCACTATAAAGTTAGCAAACAGGGAAAGGAGATAGCAATCAATGCATCGCTACTATTTCAGACTGAAAATTTGGCTTGGCTTAGTTGTTTGGCACTACCATATTGGGGCTGATGCTAATTAGGATTTCACCTGACCATAGTCAGGTTATTAGGTGCTGCCATATTCAGAGCAAGATGGAATATACTATAGAGGAGTTTTAAATAACACCAAGTACATTGTTAGTCATAAAACCTTAAAGCTGACCCCAGGTATGTACAAAAGACACAAATTAAAACATCTAGCTTATGAAACAATAATTATATTTATTAATTGACTGCAAATAGTGTAAATACTGTGAGATTTCACACCAAGTGTAGAGCTTTAAGGACACCGCCACCCGCTGTTTTTCCTTAAAGGGCTTTCTTCGCCCATGTTTATAAAATAAAGTTCAGTACACAACTAGTGTTTCCATTGCTTCCCAGCTTGTCCTTTTCAGTTTGTACCATCGCTACAACATCGCTATTAGATTTTTGATATATAAGACCAGTCATAGATGGGAGCGGGTTGGGGGAGGTTTGGGCTGCCTCCCTTCCACCTGTCTCCCATCTATCCATTAGCAGCCATGTGCTTCCATTGTGGACACACTTAAAATAGAAAGTGTTAGGACTGCAGGTAACACAGGGTGCGTGTAGTGGCCCTGCAGCTTACACATGCGTTTGCAAATGCGTGTCAACTAAACCCCTGTTCTTTATTTATATTATGAGACAGGTCTACTTGGTTGGTGGCAGACTGGAGGGTAAGTACATCAGACTGGGGGCTGGCTGGCTTCCATGCACCTCTTTTAATTCTTTCAACTTTCAGTTTTTATCATAGGGACTTCTTCCTCTAATATGCTGTGTTTTTTTATAAAATTGCATTTTCTGTTTAAAGTGTCATTAAACCCACATCATTAGAAAACTGTTGATACATGCTGTATTACATGCTGTTCATACCCAATCAGTCACTTTGGGATTTTTTTTCTGTATTCTGCAGAAACCTGGTTGATCCTGCTGTTCACTGTCCCTCCCTCCTTTTCTGTGTCCCCACTGCAGCCTGAGATTGTGTAGACCAGCCATTGCTACATCTAATGAGCATTCTTCAGTTTCAGTTCCCTTCTAAGCTGTGCATTTCAGCCTTTTTCTTATCTATGCAGACCACATGACTATAGAAACGCACATGTGGGCATATACACATTGGATAAATGGCAGCCCACTCCCTCCCTCCTCCTTCATGTCCACTAAACAGCTGAACACTATGGGGGTGGGGTATTACATAATAATTGATGGACACATAACCTCCTTGTAATTCTAAGCACACACAAACAATAAACACAGGCTGGAGAGATGTGGAACAGGCTGTGATAGGTGGAACTTCCACCTAGGTACCGCACATCATGTTTTTGTACAAAAATTAAAAAAGGAAGATTTGAGTTCTAATACATATTTGTATACACATTTAAAACGGGCGGCACAGTGGTGTAGTGGTTAGCACTTTCACCTAGCAACAAGAGGGTCGCTGGATCCTGTATAAAAAATTGGCCCTACTATGTATGTATGAATGTGAGTTAGGGATCTTAGATTGTGCGCTACTTGAGGGCAGGGACTGATGTGAATGTGTAATGTATATGTAAAGCGCTACGTAAATTGACAGTGCTATATAAGTACATGAAATAATAATAATAATATGATATTAATTATGTATTTTTCCTTTGAATTTTGAGGGTTTTTTTTTTTTTTTCACTTGTGACCGCCAGCAGAGAACTGTAAATTAAACAGTGTGTGTGTTTAGTCTCAATTTAAGTAGCATCCTATTTACGAATAGTAAGCTTGTTCTATAAACTGCTGCTTGTCCCCTATTCTGCTTTTAATATAGAGAGCCTGATCCAATCCAGGTATGTAAGAAAATTATTTTTTACCTTTGTTTTTCATATGCTTTTATAAAGCTGCTTATCCCATTTATATGTGGGCGATGCTGAACAAAACATACAACATAGTATAGTCAAATTGAACATTTTTATTATTGGAATGCCTATTATGAATATTATCGACTAGTGAAAACTTGGTTTAATATGGGCCTTAGCAAATTTGAATATAAAAGGTGAGTAGGTTTTAATTATTCCAGTACTGTACTTGGCTTTCAATCACAGAGAATAACATTAACTGTGAAGGAAAGGCACTTCTAGGAAACGTATTAAAGTGAGAAAGAAAATGTTTTAAATGAGCAGACACCATGCATGACTGAACAATGCGTGATGTTATTCCTTTTCGTGTGCACAAATGTTAAGGGGTCACCTTGCTATAGAGACCCTGAGACAAGACACAAAAAGGTCATGTGACTGTTTAAAGAATAATTCCAGGCATCGGCATGTTATACATAGTTGCAATGGTCTAGTTTGGACCAATGTTACTATGTATATACCATACCTTGCCAATGGGGTTGGGGTTACTTTAGAACTAAAAAGACCCTAGGGAGACTTTATGTGGCCATCAAGATGACGGACACTTTTTATATACAAGTCTACACAATAATTATACATAAATTGCCAGGTTGTTACAGTTTGTGGCTGTACATGCATGTTACTCATGTTCACATATTTAGTGCGTGTTTATTGTAACCTTTCATTGATATCGCCTATAAGCACTGGCAGACAATACTTTAAGTGCCTCTCTGGTTCCCATCCCTTCCTTTTCACATAGGGTAAATTGGTACATTGAATGTTCTTAAGTGATTTAAATTACTTGTTGTATATTAACATCTTCTTGTCTTGACCACCCCTACCTCTATGATTAAGCCCAGTGGGGTGAAACATGTCAGAGGAGTGTGCCAGCAGGTGGGGACCATCCAGGAAGCTAGTGTAGTCCAATAACGTGTTGATTCTGTTTGCTGTGATTCTGACAGGTTGTTGTGTATTACTTTGCATTGTGCAGATTTTTTTACATCCTTATTTTTTTTTTTTTTTTATGAGGCCATTTGTATAAAAAATCTGTCAGCCTTTGAAACAAAGGTGTGATTGGAGTCAGGTAGCTAAAACATAACTACTGGTAGCAAAATCAGAACAAAGGCCATTTTGCCCTCCATCCATACAATGATTTATCTCAAGTTTTACTAATGTGTGAACAGATTTGTATAAAGCCACTTCCCTATGATACCTGTCGCATTATATTTAATTATTGTAGCCCATTTTTTTTTGTTCTGTTTTGTATAGAGTAGTGGAAAGGTTGGAACCTCTGTCAGGTTTTACTGATGTCTGTTTCACCTTTGGCAGTTTTCAGCTCACTTTGTGCCCCAGGCACAGACTGCTGTCTCGGTGCATTGTGGGGTGCAGTATAAAAAGCCAGGGACACATGTGCTTAAGGTCTTTGGCTGGTGAGCAGAGTGCGGGAAGGAGGGTGGCAGCTGCCTCCTCTTCTGCAGTGGTTGGTGTAAGGTCACAGGCAGTCGGCCTGGTGAGCCAGAAGTGTGGAGCTGAACCCAGAGGAGAGCTGACCGAAGTTGTTGAGGCACTGGAGAATCTGGAAAGCAGTATCGTGAGTACAGAGGATCATTTCTAAGGGCCTGGCCAGGAAGGGGGCCACTCCAGAGTAGAGTAGTTAGTGGACGGGTGTCAGTTGGGGGATAGAAAGGGGGTACTAGGTGTGTGCCCTGAAGATAAGTACTAAAGGAACATTACCTCAGATTCATCTAATGGCAGGATAAAGCTGCTGCCTTGCCGCATTCTCAGATAGAAGTCCTCAGGATTGTGAATAGTTCAAGTGTTGGAGTATCTCACACATCCCTTCTCCCATCCCCAAATCAAATACAACAACCCCTAGACTGTTCATTGATTGAGCCAAGAAAGCAAAGTGTTAAGATTCTGCATGCAGTTGCTACCAGTAACCCAGGGGGACCTAAAACTGTGAAAATCCAGCAGCCCTCAAGGGGGCAGTGCTAGTATTTATTTTCTTTTGCTAATGTGGTTCTTATGCCTCATAGTTGAGATTTGATGTCAGATGCTTGCCTAGAGCTAAAAAGAATTAGGCATTTATAGACCTGTTGGTCTCATTTTATGGTAAGTCCTCATAGTACTTCTGTGGATGGCACTAGGATCAATAGGTTCATTTTGGTTTCTGACTTTATTGGGCTATTTGTATTTATTCTTTTGTTGTGTTCAACATCAATAATACTACAGCAACCTTTTGTATTTTTCACATATGGCTGGGTCTTATAATATATGTATGTTACCTATGGCTCTTAACTCTCATGAAAATAGCTGCCTATTTTGAGATTCATTTTTATAACAGGTGTCATTTGGACTAATATTCATTATTTTCATCCATGTAATTTATTTTCAGTTTTTATTGGCTGTCATTGCTTAAAATGTTTGTTCTGCGCAGTGAATTAAGCCTAGAATCATCTTCATTGTGTTTATTTACTAAAGGATGCAGGATGTTCACTTAGCCCAGCAAAGCTCTGTTCACTTCAATCTTTTTGGTTGATTTACCCCAGTGAAATAAAGGCAATTGGACTGTCCACTTTGAAAGGGAAGTTGCACATTGCAAGGAAATTTATGGAAATATTGTATGTAGTTCTTTTTATCATCTGTTCTTCTTCGGTGGTGGCTCTGACGAAGGAGCACTGCTGAGCATGCTCCGAAACGTGTTACCGCCCCCTCACGTTACACTCGGTACCGTCCACGAGCGAGGTATGCGTTCCACCGCAGCCTTGGACTGATCCACCGTTTCTGATTGGGCCCCCCTACTGGTGCCATCTCTCTGCTGCTGGACAGTTGGAGGATAGGACAAGTTGTGGGACCAGGAAGAGACCCCGAGCCGTGACGACACATGTCATCATATTTGTGAGTCTGCTTGTGGTTTGTGCAATAAAGTGTTGTCAGCTGCACTCAGAGGCGCCTTTTTTTCTCCTTCGGTGGTGGGTGGGTCATGGTTGAATGGTGCTCAGGGTGGCTTGAAATGTCCCACCACCTTCTCTGGGATGGCTTACTGATGCTCTGGGCTTTGCAAATATTATGTTATGTTCATAGTGGACATGCTGGGCATCATTCACCACTGAAGAGAGCCAGTGTTAAATCACAGGGGAGAAATCTGATGACAGTACTAAAAGATGTCTGTGTGTCTGCTGCCTTCTTTACCACATATTCCCAATGCATTATATTATGCACAAAACTAACCTTAGAAAGTAATATCTTACAAAAAGTATGGTTGATGCTTGGAATAGACTTATTTCAGAAAAGGTAGTGATTCAGTAAACAGTAAGTGAATTTAAACATGCGAGGGACAAACATAGATCATACATCTGACAAAAAGGTAATAAAAAAAAAGAAATCCAAATCAGAAACACTCGATGAACCACTCTGTATTTTTCTGCCATCACCCTTCTGTGTTTCTAGTATTTTTCCAGTGCCTAGCATAAAACCAGTATATCTAGTTTAGCAAGAGACTTGAATGAAAAACAAGTCTAGTATTTGAACAGTCCTCAAAAAAATCTCCTAAAGCACATAGATCACGTGACCTGTCATTACATGTATACTTCATTCATTACAAACAATAAAGGCATCTCTGCAGTGCAGATTGTGCTTGATGTACAGGACATTTCAGTGTTCCAATGATTTCACCTATCTTAAATGACATTTTTCACTTTAGGATTCTAGCTGAGGTATCCAGCTGAGGTTTCCATTTTTAGAGTTATAATGACATTTTGTCTGGTATTAATAATACTCTTGACCTATGAATGGTCATTTCTTGATTATTTAATATTCTGAGATAAGTCAAACATCTAAAAGATAAATGATCACTGACAAAAAATAACCTCCTCTTCTAGAAATGTGTGAGACCACACAGTAGAGTCTATATGGAGCCCATCTAGTAGTTTAACAGTTTTAATTTAATTATATAGTAATTTATAAGCACCATCCATTGAAGCAGAAGTTCACTTTTTTGTTTTTCATTTTCTATGTTATATTTAATTATCTTTCTTTTTTTTTTGTAATGTTGTTAATTTGTTTTTTAAATGTTACTTTGTTTTATCCTGCTTGCCTCACCAACTTTGTCATATTTTTCTAGCTGTCCTGGCTGGTCTGTAGGAATGGGTGAAGCTGCCTGGGTTCAGTTCATGATCACTTTTGCAAATCTTGTGCGATGTTCATAGTGGACCCCATTGAAGTCTTCTTGGAAGGTGATTCTTGTTATTCAGTTCTGGTCATTTGTAGAGCTAATAAGCAAGCTATTGTCAATTAGAAGGCACTGCTATCACGGACATACTCCATTGTTAAAATTTCAAGCACAATATAACACTGTATCTCTCTCTATAAAGAATTGTCAGCTCTCCTGCACAATAACACACACTGCAAAAATTGCTGCTGTAGGCCCAAAGTTTTATAGTTAGGGGGTTGGGTTTTTCACTCCTTCAGATTTCTGGCTTTTGTGATTCAGCTGACAATGGAAAAGTTGTATGTACTGCATTATGAAATGATTCTTTCTTCTGGCACACAAAAATGTTTAAACCCTGGGACAGGGTTTACAAACAAAATGGTTCCTGAAAACAAGCTAGTCTGATACCTAGGTATAAGGTAATCAAATATACTGTATAAAAAACTACTGTATATGATAAAGTATATATAAAAAAATAAATAAATAAATATATATATACACATACATATCAGGTGAACTTTCATTTAGATTTGACAATTAGACATAAAGTTACACCTTGCTGACCCCTGAACTAAGCCATATCCCTGAGTTTTCAATTACACAATGTCATAGTTGCCAATTGTCCTGAATTTGCCGAGACAGTCATGACCTTAGAAAAGCTGTCCCAACACCTCCTTGTCCCAGCCAGCATCCCAGGAATATGAGCAACACATGAACAGCAGTGCTGAAGACAGTTTCTGTGTCATAATGCCTGCGGCAGGCGCCACAACTGAACTCTACACACAGAGTGCAGCTAGCTGCCAAAGATGGTATGTACTTTTTTCATGCAGCACTGTCCTGACTGAGAAATTGGGTTTAAAACGGCACTGCCCAATTTCTCAGTCAGAACAGTGCTACATAACAAAGTAGATACCATCTTTGTCAGCTAGCAGCACTTTTTTACTTCTATCTAAAGTTTAGATAGAAGTAAAAAGGTGGTGTTAGCTGACAAAGATTGTATTTCCTTTTTTCATGTAGTACTGCCCTGACTGGTAGAAATTGGACTTCTCAAAGAATTACTGCTCCCATTCCCCTCCATGTTTGTAAAGAGCAGCAGTGTGCAAACCATTGAACAGATAGATCACTTTTGCTTCCTTGCATTGCCAATCCTCAGGCAAAAGAGTAGTGGCGCAAGGATGTGCTATGCCTGAGTGTACTGCGCTGATCCCTGCTGGCCCTCCACTTCCATCCGTTCAAAGCGGTGGGATGGACTAGATAGGAAGACCAGGGGGGATCAGCACATCAGAACAGGTAGACATAGGACAGCAACCTCTCTACGCCACTTGGCATATGGAGGAAACAACTTCTTTTGTAAATCAATGCCCATTTTAAATGAATGCCCCATACTTCACTAAAGTATATACTCCACCGACAGTGGATTGCTGGACCTACAGCGAACAAAAGTGTCCCTGGAAACTTTTTTGAATTTTTAGCAACTATGCAATGTGGAAGGTTCAGTGGCCAGTAGAGGCATTAAAGATGGGCTGTTAAATGGTAGTGAGGAACTTATTTTTAGAGTAGACAGGTGCAGCTCAACCTTGGACAGAAAGAAAGGTCCTGTGTATAGCATGGGTTTGGGAGCCAGAAGAATCCCAAGTCTACAGAAAATTTGATTGTAGAATTTGAGTTGCTATCAGCCTCTTGTAGTCTCTATGCAGAAGAGCCTAGATGGGAGAAGGAGATGCAGCACAAGAAGCCAATCAGTTGTGCTGCAGAGCAAAGATCTACTTTGACTGTCCAGTCACAGGGAGGGAGATAAGTCAAACATCTAAAAGATGACCACACAGTAGTTAATATGGAACCCTTCTATCAGTTGAACTTGTTTAATTCAATTATAGAGTAATTTTTAGACACCATCAGTTGAAGTAAAAGTTCCCCTTTTTTGTTTTTAATTTTCTGTTATATTTTATTATCTATCTTTTTCCCTTATTTTTTAATATGCTACGTTGTTTTAGCCTTCTTGCCTCCCCCTCTTTGTTAAATTTTGCTGGCCTGAGATAGGGTCTGCACTCTCCAGGGCTGCACTGTGGGACCACAGGGATAGAAGGCAGCCTTAGGCCATGTTCTGATATGTGGCAGACCATGTTGGATCACATTTCAGAGGGGGTTGACAGGCTGCTGGAAGGCAGTATGTTGCCTATGGTGTTATATCAGATGAAGAGCATCCTGGGTGCTTCCAAGGGAAAGGGAAAAAAGCAGGCACTTTTCAATTCCTGATTTTTGTTTGCTATTTCTCATTTTCACTTTACTTCTCATTTAGTTCACTGGGCAAACTGTCAGTACTATATAAGTCCTATATAATAATAATAATAATAGTAATAATAATTCAGAATTTTTAAAGTGAGCATTACATTTAATAAAATAAATATCAAGTACCTGTATTAATGAATAAAAAAATTAAGTGTTTGTAAGCCCTAAAAATTATCTTCTTTTGCTAGCTCCTTTTTGGTCTGTAAAATATACCTTTTCAAAGTGTTTTGAATAAAATAAAACATCTCTGTGATATTCAGGGCTGTATATAGGTGCTAATAAACCAAACCAAACAAAACGAATATCCAATAATGAGTTATCCTCAAATGATTTCTACTTAAAAAAAAATTATAGATCCTGAGAGTGGATGGTGAATTTATTACATAAATTGTGCAAAAAGATTATTTTTAGTGTTGTGAAGTATCCCACACTACATAAATAAAAAGGTATATACACAATGGTGGGATATGTACTGGCAAACAGTGGGGGAAAAAATCCCTTATGTATATATACTGGAACAATTAGTGCATTTAAAAAAAGTGTGTGCACCTTAAAAAAGGTTTTGATAACCAATATCACACAAACTGTGCAATGTCACACAACTGTAGCCAGCAGCACTAATCATTGTGTTTTCCCTCAGGGAGGGCTCCTTGCACTCTCCACCAGCAGAACACAAGAGTGCTGCAGGAGAGATTCCCTCATGAACACAGTCCGTATGTGGTTTTCATTACAGAAAGTACATTCATTCCACAATCAAATGTTAAAAGCAAACTAAATTTTGTGAAGCAATAGAATACACTGAAATTGTACGTATAACTGTTTGTATGAACATCTGTTCAAATATCTACTAGGGTATGGCCAGTTTAAGAGAACCATACAAAAAACTTGAACAAATGCCAACTTGGACAACTCACTTAGCTCCTTACCTTAGCCAGCTATTCAATACCCTGAAAGATAACCAAAATCTTCGTTCCTCATTCTAATTAGCATACTGTAGCGTACCTGATGGTGGAGCTTGAAGCGTTGAGAAAGGCTTTTCTTACAGCTATGGCTCTGGAGTCCCTGGTAAGGTAACAGCAAACGCCGGAGCAAAGAGTGGCTGGTAGGTCTCTCGCTGGAAGGTGGCGGTGTGCATCTGGAATGCAGGGATGGCAGGACCGAACACAGTGGCAGAAGATCAGAATCAAGTGAAGAGTGCAGACCAGCTTGAGTGGGTGCACAAGACAGAGTTGGACACTCTGTGTCAGCAACTTGCAAGCAGATCAGGTTCAGGCGGCAGGCAGGAGAGTAGTCAGGAGTCAGCCAAGGTCAACAGCAGAACGGATGAGCAGAAGAAGGCAGAAGCGTAATCCTGGGATAAGCCCGGGTCAGTACAGGCGGCATTCAGGCAAAGTCAGAGGCAGAATCGGGTCGGCACCAGAAAAGCAACAAGAACTGGTAACAGGAACACAGGAACGTAGTGGACCAAACTGTACTGACACACTGCACTTTTATAACATCTCTTACATAATCAAGATGAGTAAAAATAAACCCTAATTTACCTTGGGTGATTTGAAGAGAACTCCCAGGTGGTTTAGCAGACTAGCATATCAACTCTCAGGGTGAAAGCCCTGGTTTTTCTTGGGGTGAAAGCAAATTGCGTGCTAACCACCTATGGTGCATTTAAAGTGTTTGTTTTAGCTCAATAAACTCTGGAGAGAGGGTTAGGGCACAGGAAACACTAAAACCGCTCCAAACTTCTCTTCCAGGAAAGTAGGTAGTTATCTCTCTAGAGTTACCAAGCAGAACTTCGTCCCCATACTTGTTAAGTAGATGAGTAGTAAGAATATTTGCAGTGTTTGCTGACAGCTTATACCCAGCTCTCCAGGACACTTTTCAGCACAGAAATCTCCTTCTAAGATGCTCCATACTGGTAGCCATCTTCCTGCTCCCTCTAGATGTACCCTCTATCAGGTCAGCAAACAATCCTTCAAACCCCACAAAATGGGCCTAGAGACCTATCCCAACAACAGACTGGAGAAAAAATATCCTGAACTTAGGGAAAACAAAACAAACACAGAAACAAAAGCAGTCAGAGCTCAGGCTGACTACAGCCTAGCTGTCCACTAAAGTTGGTTTAGGCTCTGTTCACATGTAGGCGTTTTGGGGCGTTTTTGGGGAGCTTTTCTGCTCTAGGATCAGCTCTCAAAAGCGCCCAATAAGACAAATCCTATTCATTTCAATGGCCCCTGTTCACATCTGAGTGTTTTGACGCTGTGAGCAAAACGCCCAACGCTCAGAAAAGTACATGAGCTTCTTTTTGGGCAGATTACAGGCGTTTTCCATTAGTCTCTATTCAATCTAAAAACGCCTGCACAAAAAACGCCTGTAAAAACGCCCATAAAAACGCCTGAAAAAACGCCCATAAAAACGCCTGTAATAGCAACGCCAAGATGTGAACGTAGCCTTAGGGATACTCCTTCTTAAGGCAGGGTCTCTACAAAAAGAAAAAAAAAACAAGCTAATTACAATACCCTATTTCAACATTTGTAACACTGGAAATGAATCTCTATATTTAACCGATCAACCTTCAGAGTTACTGTTTTTCAGAATCTCGCCTCCTATGATCAATATCAGGCAGGATAGGAACAGTATCATTCTGAATTGTAAATATATATGTAATATTATATTAAGCGGCTTGCTCAACCGGTGACTGTTTTCCACACTTCAGATATCAACAGTTGTTGCTGTACTGTATACTGCCAACTGACTGCTCAGCTGTTTCGCTTTTTATTAATGACATGTAAAATAAAGTGTTCAGTGAGGATAGCTGCCAATTTTTAATGCCATTATATCCAACAACTCACAATGATCTACCCACATGTTGTCAGTAAATATATGAATATTGGTTCAGCCTGTAAAATGGGTGCCTCAATTTCTATTGAATTGTGATTTAACTACTGACCTTCAAGGCCCATAAGACCTAATATGGGCTTTTTTCTGAAGATTTTTTAAGCATATGCAACCACCCCATCCCCCCTTGCCCACAAAACCACTAGCAATATATCAATAAAACTGCAGTTTAATAACATACCCCACCATCAACCACCAGCACCACCATGAAAATGCGTAGTAAAGTAAAAAATGTAAAGTTTCACCAATACTACAAAACTATTACCAAGAAAACCAAAATAAGGTAGCCTTGTAATATTTCTACCAGCACCATACAATATTCATCAGCACCATAAATAATATCTCTTCTCACCCGCATATTCTTAATTTTTCTCAGCACTATAATAATATCTCCCAGCAGTTTCATATTATCTCTCAACACCATACCAATAACATCCTTCTATACCATAAATACCTGTCATCACAATCATATTATCCGTTAGTGCCATGCTAATATGCCCTAAGAATATATTGCCCAGTTCTATATTAATTGTTCCTAATTCCAGCACTATCATAAATTCTTCAAAGTATAATTATTTTCTATTACTATGAAAATATCTTCTACACCATAATATATCCCATCACCAGCACCATACCAGCAGCATGATATTTCCCAACTCTAGCATCAGAATTATATCATGCAATAGGACATATTTAAAGTGAGGTAGAATGGTTCATACCTTGAAGTTTAATTGACTAAAATTTCTACAGAGTTTTTTTGCCATCCCCTGGATCCTAAAGTCAGTGATTCCAGTCATTGATCTCAATGAACATTTGATATTGATAAATTAAGCTGGCCATGCAAAGCAGCATTGGTGCACTGTAAAATAGTTAATATCACTGCAGACCACTCACAAGGCTTGAAGAGAGTAAGCTGTTTTATTTGCATATCTGTGAGGCAATGATAGTGGATAAAGACAAAAAAGAACAAAGGTTCATCTTTTGCCTAGGTCTTTGGGTTCCCTACTGCCCCATGTATATGTAACCTGGATTGTAGCTGATAACTGCAGTGGAACTTCTTCCTTTGTTACAGCTGTGTTATCCTTCTGCAGTGTGGACAGGATTAAACTGAACATTCATGAATGCAGAAGTGCAGCAGCCATCTTTAAGGAAACAACTTTGCAATGCTCATCCATGTGGTGTCTCCAGTGCAGGGGCAGCCATCTTGGCTCAGTCTAATTCAGTCCTGGAAGGACAGTGATAGGCTGTTGCAACAAATGAAGCAAAAGAGTGTCTGCTGCTGAAAGAAAGAGAGAAGGTAGTCTTAAAGAATATGGGGGATACAAGAGACTGGACTGCTGGCTGAACAGAGAGACAGGGCTTCTGGTTGAACAGAACCCTGCCATAGCTGACTTTAGAGAGACTGCTTATCACACAGGACCTTGCCTTAGTGACAGGGACTTTCTCCCTGGGAAGAGGTGTGAGTTGTATAACTGGTGAGAACAGACTGTACTAGAGAGCACCATCACTGCTTGTATAGAGGGAAAAGTCTGTCTAACCAGGATTGATAGTGAGACATCGCAACAACTGTCCCTCGGAAGTTCGACCCCCTCCTTTTTCCCCTGCCTTTTTCCTCTGGTTCCCTACTGCACATGCGCAGCGCGCTTTGCGCATGTGCAGTAGGGAACCAGCAGTGAAGCCGGAAGACTTCACTGCCGGGTTCCCTTAATCTGGATGGCGGTATTTGCACCTGCTGACTTTTAATTTTTTTAAGGGGGGCGGAACTCCTCTTTAAATGCAGAAAAGTAAATGGCCTTAAGTGAAGGGAGCATTCCTATGTGATTCCCTGTAGGGCTTCCAACAAGTTACTTGGATTAGCCTTCTTGGAAGGAAGAAGCAGTAAGCTCAAGGGTGTAAGAACAGGGGTCAAAGGGGTCACAATTGCCCATCACATGCTCCAGGGGGCCCATGTGGCTACCCTGTACACCTAGATATGAGGGGTGGCATACAGAAGAGCCAATCCCCTCCATTTTCCTCCTGCAGCCACTGAATGCCCACTTTTCCTCCTCTCCCTCCCTCGGGCATTTGGCGGATGACGGAGGAACATGGAGGGGATCAGTTCTTCTATATGCCACCCCCACTGCTCCTCCTACCCAGCTTCTTTCTGCTGTCCCCAGGCCCCTGTGATATCTCCCATTCCCCCCTGCATTCTCTCCTAGCCCCCCCCTGATCGCTCACAGCTCTGCCAGGTTCCTCCCTCCCCTATCCCACTTGCTGCTGCCAGGGATGTGTTAGGACTGGCCCCTTGCTTGTCTAAATGGACAGAGTCAGTGATCTGTGTCGATCAATGACTCTGTCCATTCATAACAGAACCCCTTTTTTCTGTGCTTCACATTGTGAATGAACAGGATGCTCTGTACAGAGCTATTCCTGTCCATTCATTCTGTACAGTTGAGGCTGCAGAGATGCAGAGCGCTGTACCCCTAATAGGGCTCCCAAAAATATATATATATTATTGTAAAATAAATAAATAATTAAAATAAAATAATAAAAAAATATTAAAAAAATAAAATAAAAAACAACTGAAACCAAAGGCAGAACTACCAGGGTTGCAAAGGTTGCACTTGGGACCGGGCCCTTGTGTTCCGCCATAACAAGAGTCACAAATGAGTCACTATTTCTGCGTGCTTATCACCTGAGAACTAAATATTGAAAAAAGAAGAATCACACATGGCTAAGCAGATGTAGTACAATTCAAATATGCAATTAAGTACCTGTGATGGACCACCTGGAACCCATCAAGATACAGCTTCCTCCACTCTGGATAGCTGAGAATTGCACAAAAAAAACTAATAAACAAGAAGGCGCAGGCACCTAGTGCATTACTGAAAGACATTTATTCAATATAAAAATAGATAAAAATTAATACTCAAAGTAGTAACTATAAAATAGCCATGGGACACACATATGCCTTTAACATCAAGGGGTGTGTAGCTGATGCGTTTTGGGGGGTGCACCCCCCTCCTCAGAGCCAGGCTACTTTGGACACCTCAAGACAAGCGCTTAAAATAAGGAAGTCATCACTATGAAATTTCTGGTCTACAGGAACCCCTGGTGTTCCAGGGGGGCTCCGTTTGCCTTCCAGCGGTCATTTTGCCAGGGTGCAAGAAATAGTGAGTCACGATTCATTAAAATGGCTAGTGATTTTAACAGCACTGTCTTTAAGAATGGAATGAAGCACCCTTTGTGTGTGATGTTCTGTGTATATATGAATATGAAGGAATTTTTAATAATCTTATGACATTCATGAACATTAGGACATGATTATTTGTGGCTTTCCCCCTTTTTTTTTTACCCGCCTTTTTGTGAGTGGGGTTTCCTAGTGATGACTCTCTTATTTAAAGCGCTTGTCTTGAGGTGTCCACAGTAGCTTAGCTCTGAGGAAGGGGGTGCGCCCCCGAAACACGTCAGATATACACCCCTTAATGTTAAAGGCATATGTGTGTCCAATGGCTTTTTTTTAGTTGCTACTTAGTGAGTATCAATTTTTTAATTGAATTAATGTCTTTTGGTAATGCACTAGGTGCCTGTGCCTTCTTGTTTGTTTGTTTTTGAGGAAACATTGTAATCTAATGGCATGTGTATAGATGAATAGATATAAAACTAGTTGATACGACCTTTATCTATCATCATATGTGATGTGCTACTAATAATATTTATATGGCTTGAACACCTGCCGCTTTTGCGACAAACACAGAAGTAAACCTAAAACCATCACTGCTTGTGCTACTGGGAGAGAATTTACCATCCGTAACTATGTCAACTGTGGCACTTCCAATGTGGTCTATGCCATAGAATGTACATCGTGTAGACTACATTATGTAGGGTGTATACATGAGTTAGTTAACATTATTATGGCGCTTCTTACTCTAGCAACAAGGGATTGTCCAATGTCCTGAAACACTTTAAACATACTTATGCTGGTGGCAACATGAGTTCTTTTGAATTCTATGTTTTGGAAAGGGGGGGGGGGTTGGGGGGGTGACACCACCCACAGGAAGCTCCTTGAAAGGGAGGTCTGGGGGATTTTGAATCTCCACACTAAGATTCCTGCTGGTATGAATGTGGACCTTTTTCTGAAACGATACCAACATTTAGTCTAATGTATTGTTAGTGCTATTGATAATCATGGATTATTTATCCTGTGCTATTGACTGCCCTTTATTTATTTTTTTGGGCTCTTCTATATGCATTGGGGTTATATATTTTCACATAGGTTATTGCCTTTATGTACTTTATATAACAACTTTAATAATACCCTTTAAAAAGTATATATATATATATACATAAATTTATATTTGAATTTATTTTTCATTTGTTTTTTGATTTCTTTGAACTTTTTTTGTTGTCTTTGTGTTCATGTCCATAAGCTTTCTCAGTGTTATGCCTGGTTACCAATTAAGCAATTTGTATTTTTAATTAGCACAATTGTCTGATTGCTTGTTGGGTAGGTGGAGTTTTTTGCACTGTATATGCTCTGTATCTCACTTCATTATTGTGCTGTAATCAAGGCGGTTTGCCGAAACATGTTAGCCTTCCTGTATGCTCTTTTCATGTAACAAATACATTTTCTATGCAGATTTGGAGTTGCCGGCTCACACACTGGATTTTTTTCCCACCAGTCGCTATTTCCATCCAAGTAACCCAAGGGGTAGGCCGCACCAGGCACTGCCACCTGTTGGTCAGCCACCCACACTCTACCTGCCTGCCTCTGCCTGTCAGTGCCACTAGACCACCCGTACCAGCTTGCCTGCCTCTTCTGCCTGCTACTGCCAACCAATCACCCACTAGTTGCCCAACTTGCCCACCAATCAGTAAATCAGTAATAGTCATCCGGTAATGTATGATTGGAGCAATAGGGCTGCAATGGAGCATTTTTTGGAGGGCAATTAATGCAATAGAGCAATCCATTTGGGGCAAATAATACAGAATGGATAATTATTTTGGGGCAATTAATGCTATGGAGCAGTCTTTTGGGGACAATTAATGCAATGGAGCTTTCTTTTGGTGGCAATTTATACACTGGAGCACTCCTTTGGGGGCAATTAATGCAAATTAAGCATTTTTTTTTTGGGGGGGGGGCTATTAATGCAATGGAGCAGGCTTTTGGGGGAAGTGAATGAATGGAGCAGTCTCTATGACTTCTGGAGGCAATGATGGAGTAGTCTCTCTCTCCCGGGGGGGGCGAGACAATAATAATTGAGAATGTGTTGATTAGTTTAAGTTGGCATGATGTGTTATTAGGCTTTATGGCCCTCTCCTTCTTTGTGCAATTTTCTTGTCCTGACCCAGACCCCTGGACTAATCACGCCACACTGCTATTGACCAGCCTGCTGTCACTCCTCTGCCGGCTGCTGCCCTCCTTGGAACAAGTTGACTGGACCAACCAAACACACAGTCAGCTGCCTGCCTACAAGCACCACTGTGGTCTACTGCAACTCCTGAAGCCTGACCTGTCAGTCTTTAGATTCAATATACAACTTTTTGGCAACAATTATCTGCTATGGTCCCATGCTCTGATTCTCTCCTTCTCTCTCTTTGTGCAGTTAGCTTCTCCTGGACTTACACTGATGCCACTGAACTGCCTGTTTCACTTCCACTGCCTCCAGCACCCTTAGATCAAGTTAACTGCCAAAGCGTTTTGTGAAAGTCTGATTGGATATTCAATTCTGTGCACTGGAAAGTATAAGCCAATTTTGAAAGGCTGTTTTTTTTATTCTTGGGGGGGTTATCTTCGTTTATGTGTGTGGGGGGTCAGGTAGACCAATCTGAATAAATGTATTTTGTTTCAGCCCAAGAAAACAGTCAATGCATTGAAAAGCCAGCTGTATGGCTTTATAGCTACCACCCCAGATTAAGCAACCTAATCTACTAAACAGTACAGTAAGTGGTTATCTTTTCTACTAATATACCACACACAATTTGGATATAAAGCCTGATGGTTGTATAAGCCAAGTGGGCATACAGACAACATTATTTTTTTTTTTTTAGACACCCTCCTCCAAAACTTTACACCAAACGTCATATGTCATTTGTCTCTAAGTGCTGCTATAATGTTCTGATAATATGTTTCCATACATTCCACAAGATCAGTGTTAATTTTTCTTGGTTTTTGCAAAACTCAAAAATGATTCTGCAGATACTTTTAGCCTTATAAAAAGCCACGTGGTTATCTCATTTCTTGCCTTGGATGTGCCTTTGATGTGTCATATATTAAGCCCTAAGCACATTACAAACCTGGCAAATTTTGTGAAGGAATACACATAATATTCTCAGCATTTTATGGCCATTGTCTAGACTTTCGCCTGCTAATTATGGTCAATTTATAAAGACCTGCCATTGCTGATACAGTGGTGATCGAAAGTTTGGGCACCCCAGGTAAAAATTTGTATTAATGTGCATAAAGAAGCCAAGAAAAGATGGAAAAATCTCCAAAAGGCATCAAATTACAGATTAGACATTCTTATAATATGTCAACAAAAGTTAGATTTTATTTCCATCATTGACACTTTCAAAATTACAGAAAACAAAAAAATGGCGTCTGCAAAAGTTTGGGCACCCTGCAGAATTTATAGCATGCACTGCCCCCTTTGCAAGGCTGAGACCTGCCAGTGTCATGGATTGTTCTCAATCATCATCTGGGAAGACAGGGTGATGTCAATCTCAAAGGTTTTAAATGCCCAGACTCATCTGACCTTGCCCCAACAATCAGCACCATGGGATCTTCTAAGCAGTTGTCTAGAAAACTGAAACTGAAAATAGTTGACGCTCACAAAGCTGGAGAAGGCTATAAGAAGATAGCAAAGCATTTTAAGATGTCAATATCCTCTGTTCGGAATGTAATTAAGAAATGGAAGTCATCAGGAACAGTGGAAGTTAAAGCAAAATCTGGAAGACCAAGAAAAATATCAGACAGAACAGCTCGCAGGATTGTGAGAAAAACAATTCAAAACCCACGTTTGACTGCACGATCCCTCCAGAAAGATCTGGTAAACACTGGAGTTGTGGTACACTATTCCACTATAAAGAGATACTTGTACAAATATGGTCTTTATGGAAGAGTCATCAGAAGAAAACCTCTTCTATGTCCTCACCACAAAAATCAGCATTCAAACTTTGCAAATGAACATATAGACAAGCCTGATGCATTTTGGAAACAAGTTCTGTGGACCGATGAGGTTAAAATTTAACTTTTTGGCCGGAATGAGCAAAGGTACGTTTGGAGAAGAAGGGGCACAGAATTTAATGAAAAGAACCTCTGTCCAACTGTTAAGCATTGGGGTGGATCAATCATGCTTTGGGGTTGTATTGCAGCCAGTGGCACAGGGAACATCTCACGAGTAGAAGGAAAAATGGATTCAATAAAATTTCAGCAAATTTTGGATGGTAACTTGATGCCATCTGTGAAAAAGCTAAAGTTAAAGAGAGGATGGCTTCTACAAATGGATAATGATCCTAAACACACCTCGAAATCCATGGGGGAATTACATCAAGAGGCGTAAACTGAAGGTTTTGCCATGGCCTTCACAATCTCCTGACCTCAAAATAATTGGAAATCTATGGATAGCCCCTAAAAGAGCAGTGCGTGACAGACAGCCCAGAGATCTCAAAGAACTGGAAAACTTTTGTAAGTAAGAATGGGCAAAGATACCTCAAACAAGAATTGAAAGACTCTTGGCTGGCTACAAAAAGCATTTACAAGCTGGGATACTTGCCAAAGGGGGCAGTACAAGATATTAACTCTGCAGGGTGCCCAAACTTTTGCAGACGTCATTTTTTTGTTTTCTGTTATTTTGAAAGTGTAAATGATGGAAATAAAATCTAACTTTTGTTGACATATTATAAGAATGTCTAATCTGTAATTTGATGCCTTTTGGAGATTTTTCCATCTTTCCTTGGCCTCTTTATGCACATTAATACAAATTTTTAAACCAAACTTTTGATCACCACTGTAGCTTGCACCCAAAGCATTAAAGGCCTGAGGGATTTTCTAAGTTGCAGCAGTAAGTGAGAGACACTAAAAGGGGCTGGTGTTGGCCGTAGGTAGGTTCTACATAGAAGATACAGAAATTTAAGAGAGCTGGTTTGGCCATAGCTAGCTTACATTCAGATGTGGGTGTAATTTAAGAATACTCAGTCAGGAATGTTGTTGCTGTAGGTAACATCTATAAGTTGGTCTTCTGTGAAAGTAGGTTACAGATAGAAGTGGGTGGAATTGAAGAAGCCTGGTTTGGCCTAAGGTTTCTAAGACCATCACTGAAATGCAAGAAAAGTGAAAGGGCTGTTTACATTTAGTTTAAAGTTTGACACATTTAGATGCTGGTGTTGGTAACACAAACTGTGTATGGCATGTGTTGTAGGTTACACTGTCTGCAGTTCCACTTTTGGAATTGAAGGGACACCACCTTCTGCCAAAAAAACAAACAAGTTTAGGCATTGTTCCTTTTTTAGGCTCTTGGCTGACAGATGTTCAGTTCAAGTACTGGTTAACACAAGATACAGAATCCAAACAAAATGCAATGCGCCTGTCGTGCAAAATAATTGTTCAGCCTAGCACATGGTGGAGTTTGTGTTGTCTGTAGTCATGCTGCAAGTTCCAAACACATGTCTATTGCAGCAGCTAGACAAGTCAACTCTGGATTTGTAAAGTCTGTTAAAAAATACACCAGATGCAGCAGTGTTTGCTCATAAAAGAATATATATATATATATATATATATATATATATATATATATATATATATATATATATATATATATTAACAGAGTTGAAAATAGTTAATTTAAAAAAAATGTGCTACTACCTTTGTTAGATGATCTTACTAATAGCATTGCTGACTGGTTACCAGATTTCAAAATATCAAAATGCCTCAGTTGTAAGTGTACCAGTTTATGTTATGGACAAAAAATAATGCACAATACACAGTGGTATAATGTATTTGGTTGTAGCACATCCATTGTGCTGATCAATTTTGAATAGTAACACAATTCTCTTATGTTACCTGAGTTGTACTTCAAGTACTGCCAACTGCTCAAAGCTCTTATGGGCTTCTTTATCAGGCCAAACCTATTGGTTTGCCTTGAAAATGATGCACTGATTGCGTTTGACCACACTTATAGCGCAAACTTCAAATCATCAGACAACATTTACATTGGCTACTAAACAAGGGAACATCTGTCTGTGGTAAATGATTTGTCAGCTGTTAAACAGTTCATGGTCCAAGTAACAACATTTTACACAAGAGCAGTAGCTGCCATTAAAAAACAGATGCACATTGCAAACAGAATCATTAAGCTGTTGGCTTTAATGAAACCTTCAAACAGGTCTGCATCTGGGGACATTATTGAACTTGCAAAGTATTTTCCGCTATTTTTTCCCCCATCTGACTTTGACGCACTGCATACAGAATGTATTAAATACCAAGTGACAGATTTCACTGATGTTGCTGAGACTGATACATATGATTATTATTGGCAAATGGTAGGACAAAGCTGTATTATCCATCACAACAATCTGAAAGTACCTAAATACCAGAATCTAGGAAATTTGCAAAAACTATGCTTTCCCTTCCCCATGGGACAGCTCAGGTAAAACTTGTGTTCTCATCTGTTAAGCTAATGAAGATTGATCTTAGAAACAAACTTTCCACTCCAATGTTGGAAGGACTGCTGTAAGTGAACAGTGGCCTATGAGGAGGAACAGGAGTAGAGGGGATCTTCAGAAATGGGGAAATTAATTCTCCATCCATGACTGCTCTATACAAGTGATCCTCCACATTGGTATGAAAAGATCATTGATGTCAGTTTTTACTTTTCAAATGACTTATTTCTCAAGGCATCCCTAGTAACCTTTGGAGGAACTCTAGGGTTCCACAGAACTCTGGTTGAGAAGGGCTTAGTTATTAGGTCAATTGCCTTGCAGCAAATTACAACTACAAGATAAATTAACTCCTAAAAGAAAATGTGTGCTGGGGGCATTTGTGCAGGTTGTTCGTTGGAAGTCAACACAATATTGAATGCCAAAATCCATATTTAGAATCACCAGATCAGAAACAGCATCTTTAACTAAAAGCATAACTCCACTTTTGTTGAGAAAAAAAAACATTCCCCTCTGGGTGATCTTTATACATAACAAGGTTTTTAACAAACTTTATTGCAGATTCCTACCTTTTGTTGTTCTGAAGAAATCCCTGTGTGTTTGTCTGTGTCCATGTGGGACAGTAAGTCTAATGGGAGTGATTTCATAATTATCAATCACCTGTGCACCCGCAGGGCTCTAATGTGGAAAGCTGCAGGGCCTGCATCCTTTTAGCTGTGATTTCCTATTGGAAGTATCTCACTTAAAAATTACCGGTACATTTTTGTTGCAGGGGATGCCTGAAATCTGACTTGTATCTTAGGGAAGTTTTCTAGGAAAATTGGCGAGCCAATCACGCAAGCAGAAAATGTTTCTGGGGTGGGTCAGTATACATTCTGTGTACAGAACAACTCCTGGTAGCCATAATGCATTGCATTTTCAGAAAATGACAGAGCTGCAGATTGAAAAGGAAATATTATTTTTAATATTCAATTACAATATGACTTGTATCGCAATTGTATACACTATATTATTCTTTCTTTATTTGCAATTTTTTTCCCCACGAAAGTGGAGTTACCCTTTATGTTTATGGGGCCATTTGTGTTTTTTTTCTTTTCACGTTTATACAACACTAGCAAAATGACAAATGAGATACACAAAGAAACAGCACAATGACAGTAGGATCTCAGAATATAAAATATTGAGCATCTCTGCATTTGGCTACAGCTGAAACACACAAGAGACAAGGATCCCAAAACAATCAGAAAATATGAATATATTACATATATCCTGGGGGTAATCTTGTAGCAGTACAGTAAGTGGTAAACATCAAAGACTCTTCAGAGCAGTGCTGCAATACTGTGAAATTCAGCTTTGCTATTTATAAACTCCAGACGTTTCCTTCAGACTGGCTTACATGTGCAGCAGCATGATGCCTAAGGAACAATGATATGCTAGTAACTGCCTCATGCTCATCATTTGTGAATGCTGACGAGATTCACTGTAACACTCTAATAGATTTAACAGTCCGTCTGACTTGCGTCTGAAGCCTCGCTTACCTCTATCGTCTACCTCATCAAGTTCAAACGCAGCCAGCTGTATTGACATTCAACTCATGTAGCTAGGGATGTTATGTTTTCCATTCATATCTTGCTTTAGTGCTAAGCACTACCAGGCTCCATTATCTCAAAGCATCATAAAAACCAAAGATTTAATAGATGAAATTATTAATATTAATGCTATTTTTTATTTTTATCAGCAGTGTATAGTGCATCACAAAGGCCCTGAACCAAGGTTGCAGCAATTATTACTGAGCCCCGAAGAGGCAGTATGCGCTTAAGCTCCCTATGCGGGAGCACTATAATCCTTCTCTGTTGTTTCATTGCACTGTCAAAACGAAAGGTTTAATAAATGACATTTTTAAGAGTAATACTATTATTTATTTTTGTCAGGATTGTATAATTTATCCCAATGGCCCTGATAAAAGGTTGCAGCATCAAATTATGAGCTCTGAGGAGGTAATACATAATGTGAGAGAACAGGAGGTGGTTGACTCCTGTCAATGGTTGACACCTGTTCAGGTGACAGTTTTTCTAAAGGAGGATTTCACCTCACTTGGGGGAGATTTCCTTTCACTTCCTGTTGCCTTTATGCTGAGCCCACGGGAGTAATTATGCATTAAATCTTACTACACAGCCTGGCATACTTTGGTTAGACATTGAATGATCAGTAGCTCTGGGGAACAGTCTATATACTGTATGTGTCTACAATGAAGAGCAGCACCGGGGTCCCCCTGAGGATGAAGAGGCTGAGTGTGTCCATAGAAAGCCTAAAGAGAAGGACCAAAAGATGGCAGCCCTGGTTCGTACAGATGATTATATATAACTACAGAGGGTAGCGCACATATGCAAAAGAAATGACTTTCAAATATAACAAGGCAATCAAAATAAGTAAAAATGGGGATTTAGTCCCACCATATGGCCATATCGTGCTCAAGCCCACCACTACGTAAAGGTACCCCATTGTCAGTGGGTCCTACACTATCCATAAAAAGAAGGATAACTCCAACCTCTCGAAACCATTGGCGATACTACAGATGATTGGCTACCATCCATCAATGTCGGCAGTGGAACAACACTGGAAACCTGAGTTGTGATGATGTCTACAGAGCCACAGTTGATGGACCCTCTGGGTCCAGTGGTAGAGAAGGCTGCCTCGGAGTCAAGTGTGATAACAGATGACTGGCCGGGGGCACTGAGGGACACCTTGAGGAAGGCAGCTGCAGTGGTGGTGGCTGTGAAGGATGCTTGGCAGGTGTCCCAAGGGGTGCAGAGGCTGAGGGAAAAGATCACTACTGAAAGGTCCCCAAACCCTGGGAGGACTGGCATCCTTAAACCCCCAGTGAGAAATCAGAGAAAGAAGGAGCATCTGGTTGTGTGCAGGAGGCCGCTCGGCAGTCCGTTTCCTAGCTTCTGGTTCAGGGACAATGATTGCATGTGTAGTATTGTCCCCGTAGAGCCTGCTGTAAGATGACTTCTCGGGCCTCCTCTGATTACCAGCACACAGTCAGTTAACTATTCACAATGGATAAGAACAACTCTCACTTGGCTCAATGGGTTGCTTGTGGAAACAGCAGTGATGTTTAATCCATTCTGCCACTTGTATGGAAAGGGTTAAAACTCCTTGCTCTTTTCTCTCCAGCAATAGACTTAGTGATCCTAGATTATCTTTGGGACACTCACTGGCATCCTCTTTACTGACACCCATCCACTGACTCTTCTAGCTGCAGGGGTGGCCCCCCTCATGTCAGGCCCCTTGACACAGATCTGTACTCACTGTACTGCAGAATCAGATCCTACAGTGTCTCCCCTTTCAGTCAGTTTCCCTGGACCTGTGGATTCAGCTCCTCACTGGCACTCTCTAGGCCCTCAGGTTGACCACCTGAGGCCTCACAACCCCTTTACAGAGGAGGAGGCAGCTGCCCCCCTCCCTCCGGGACTCCGCTATCCAGCTGAAAGACTCCAAACACATGGGCATTTATACAGTATCCCAGCATGCACCAATGCAATTTTCCTCTGTCAAATCACCAGGGCTTTCTGAAAAGCCTGTGCACTCATTCATCAGGTTTCATCAGTGTGAAACAATCTGCAGACAGAATGAGTTGCACCCAAGCACAATGAGCAGACCTCACTAACAGATCCTGCTCTCTGGTAAGCAGGGAACAACATAGATTTACCTGCAGACCTTCAGGTAAGCAGACAGGACCCAAAACTATACTTTCTCTCTAGCACCTACCTAAGAGGGTTCCACACGTGGTTATGCATTTCGGGGTGTTTCCTTTCTGTCCAGAGTGATTCTCATCCATGTGATATATGTAGACAGTCTGCTGCTTATGTTGGCTCTTCCTGGTGTTTCCTTGGTTAACTTCCTGGTTCCAACACCCTTACATCACATGCATCTTGCTCACAGTTGATCACCTCGAAGGTAACCAACTGCGGGATACTTACCCCCCTTCATGACCAGGCCTTTTTTTCAATACAGCACTGCGTTACTTTAACTGACAATTGCGTAATTGTGCGACGCTGTACCCAAAATAAAAGTATGTGCTTTTTTTCCCACAAATAGAGCTTTCTTTTAGTGGCATTTGATCACCTCTGCGGTTTTTATTTTTGCGCTAGAAACATAAAAAGACTGACAATTTTGAAAAAAAACTACAGTATATTTTTTTACTTTCGGCTATAAAGCATGTCCAATAAAAATTTTTTTTTAAAAATCTAATTTCTTCATAAATTTAGGCCAATATGTATTCTGCTACATATTTTTAGTAAAAAAAAAAACGAAATAAGCGTATTTTGATTGGTTTGCGCAAAAGTTATCGATTCTACAAACTATGGGATATTTTTATTTATTTATTTTTACTGGTAATGACAGTGATCAGGAAATTATATCGGGACTGCGATATTGCGGTGGACAGTCAGGACACTACCCGTGACACTTTTTGGGAACCAGTGACACTAATACAGTAATCAGTGCTAAAAAAATATGAATTGTCACTGTACTAATGACACTGGCTGGGAAGGGGTTAACATCAGGGGCGATCAAAGGGTTAAATATGTGCCTAACCTGTGCTGTTCTTTACTGTGGGAGGTGCTTTTACTAAGGGAAGGCATGGGTTCATGTCCCTGCTTTTCAGGAACACAGGATCCATGCCTTCCCTACTGACAGACAGTAATCTGCTTTGTTTACGTAGGCAGACCGTCGTTCTGCCTCTCTCCTAGATCATCGGCGAATGGTGGCGGACATCAAATCTGTGCTACCCGCCACTGAGCTCCTGCTGTGTGTGGCACGCACCCTAGCCAGAAGAGCAGGATCACGTGTGTATATATATTATATATATATATAATATATGTGATCCAGAGCACAGGTGCCACCCTGCAGCAGTATAACTGCTATGGGGCGGACCTGAAGTGGTTAATATCATGTAAACGTGAGTGCATATTTATTATTTTATTTCGTTAATATTTTTTAATTAAAGATGATGAATGCTTACTTTATCCCTCACTTCCCACAAAATAACCATTCCGATTAAACTGCTCCTCTCTGCCATTTGTGCCAGTGGTTCTGCACTGCGCATAAAGCCCCTGTTCACAATGGAGGGATTTGTTTTTATTGTTTTTCATTTCGTAAACATGTTTTAATTAAAGTTGACGAATGCTTACTTTATCCCTCACTTCCTGCAGAATAACTATTCCAATTAAACTGCTCCTCTTTGCCATTTGTGCAAACCCCTCCCACCCTTGCCCTCATATACAATTCCGGGCCAGTGGTTCTGCACTGTGCATGAAGCCCCTGTTTACATTGGAGCGATTTGTCATGTAATTTGACAGGTTAAATCGTATGACCAGTCGCATTCTATTGCCAGCAATGGCAGTGTTCAAATTGATGCAACGCTGACTTTGCGGATTTGAAAAAGTAGTACATGCACTACTTTTGCCGATTTTGGGTGCAACTTCAATAGACCTCTGTACATGAAGCCGCACAGATGTCTTCAAAGTCGCACTGAGATGCAGCTTCGAAATCATGCCGCATTCGATGTGAACGGGGGGCTAAATACATTGAGAGCCTACGCACATCCTGGAAGCTAAAGATAGGTGCCAATTCTCAGGCGAGCAAGGAATAGGCTAAGAATTCCTCTACGTTTTACCACCCCAATACTAAATGAGCCCTTAGCCTTTACTACCCAGAGGGGAGCCACAAAATGCTTATATTTAATGGCTGACTGGCATTCAGCTTTCGAGTAAACCTAACACTTTGCCCTGCATGGGAAAATAATGGTTGGCTTTATTAGAGAAAGTTATATGCTTTTTAAAGTTTCAATGCATGTAAATATAAATAAAGTCATACATAAATAACTTTACTGTGTTCCATTCATATTAAAAAAATGGTGTATAGAATTACTCATTATAGAATGAATAGAATAAATGGTGTTTAGAATTGTTCATTATACATTAAATGTACAGAATTTTCTGTGGTTTCTGGTTAGTCATTCTGCAAAATAATACTTTACTTTTCAGTCAAGTCTATTGGTTTGCTTATACTGACTGAAAACAACATATCTAAATCGCTCAGGGACGTAGATAAGGGGGGGGGGTTAACCCCCCCCCCCCCCCCCCCCCAGCATCAATGTACAATACTAGGCACTAATGCATTGTTATTTTAATGCTGCTGCTTGCTGTTACTCCACCTGACCACCTGGAGCACCGTCCGGGCTGTAGGCTTGGGATGAGGGAGGCTCTGGCTGACAGTGCTCTCGTCTGTCTGCTCCGCCTCCACACCTCCTCTCTAGTCCAAACTGACACTCCAGAGACATGTCTTGACTTGTCCAGCCAGTTACAGAAGCTTCCAGGAGGACAGCAGCACTGAGAGAAGAGCGGGAGGGAGTGGGCAGCACCTATTCCGCCCACTGATGCATATGATCGGCTCCTCCTCTCTTCGAGCTGCCACTTCCTACGTCTGGCTGTCACTTGGGGAATTTACTGCCCGAGTCTGAGTCTGAGTGCTGTTAGCTCAGCTGAGCCTGCCTGCCTGCCTGCTTGACAATACCACATGGAAGGATCATCTAAATTTTCTCTGAAGTGCTGCTGTGCTGGGAGTCTGGACCTTAACCTTAACTCCAGGAGGACGGGTCACCAACAACCACCAGGTGTGTCTCTCTCTGTGTGCTGTGTTCTAGATCTGAACTTCAACCCTGGATCAAGTTCAGGGCTGCTAGAACAGTTGGAGTTCAGTTTTTTTTCTTTTGTTCTTTTATAAACTCTTTTATAATATCTCTTCTTATCCTCCTCTTATTTCAACATTAGAGTGTAAATAGGTGTAAGGTTGATGATCTCTTACAAAAGCCAATCCTGCCATTCTGAATATTAGCATAGTGGACAGGATGGATTTTTTTTTTTTGCTCTTGTCTTATCTATTTTATGACAAATATTGGCTCTGAAAAAAAGGAAGGAGACCTATAAATGAACAGCCTCTCTCTCTATGTGTGCTATCTGCACATTTACATAACAGTGGGAACATTCTGAGATTTACCCTTAGCTGTATGGAGTGCTGTGCTACTACATTTGAATGCTGAAGGTTATTAATCCCTATATAAATGTATGCTGCTAGCCTGCTACATTGTAGTCCTGCTGAGGAAATTGTTGACCCTTTCCATGCGATGCTAGGCCTACTGGTCTTAGCTTAAAATAGTAGTAAACCACAAAAAAATCTTCTCCCTGAAAGTTAATGGGATAATGTGCTAGTATGCATCACATACATTATTATTATTATTATTATTATTATTATTATTATCACAATATTTTTATTATTACTTTATTTTTGCGCGGCTGTTTTGTTACATATTTGAATGTATTCTGTCTTAATTATCTCACAGCAGAGCAGAGTCGCTGCTTATATCACCAATTAGTTATGATTTTAATAATGATGTTTTCCAAACGCTGTTGCAGATTTAGGATTATATATATATATATATATATATATATATATATATATATATATATGTATATATATATATATATATATATATATATATATATATATATATATATATAAATATATATATATATATATATATATATATATTTGTGTGTGTGTGTGTGCCTCTTTCCCCTTTGTGCTCCTCAGGCTAAAACTGCAGTGCAGAATTTCTTCCTGTCATTGATTCATACTATAACTAGGTATCTGAGATTGTGGGAACTGCTGGCAAAGTTTGTTGATTGAGGTGTCTTCTATAAATGCTGTTGTGTTAGCCTGTTAGGCCCTGACTGTTCACATGTAGCAATTTGGGATTTTGGGCAGAATAGCCCTGAGATTCCGCCCGCCCCCACACCCAGATTCCAATCCAAATCACACGGAAATGCTGGCAAAACGCAGCACGCGTGTTTGTGTTCTGTTCATTTTTAGTGACACCAAAATGTGGTGTGGTGTGGTTTTGCTGTGATTGTTGAGTGATTTATCACACAAGGATCCAAAACCACACCATGTTTTGGTGCCACTAAAAATGAATGGAACACAAACACACATGCTGCTTTTTCCAGCATTGCAGTGTGATTTGGAATTGCAGGCAGAATCACTGGGATACTGACAGCCTGTGATCATAAATCACTACATGTGAACAAGGCCTTAATGGCATCGACTAAGGCTGGGCTGAGTCTTCCATTGCTGTTGTGATACTGTTGTGTCTCCCGGGTGCATCTTCTCTTTTTCTGTATGTATGGACTCTGCGGTGTCTGCAAGGTACTGTATGCCTGTTTAACAAAAAAGCAGAAAAAGCAGTGTGTGCTTTGCTGTTTCCTTCCACAAGATGGTGCCCTTTGCATCTGCCCAGTAAAGATCCCAAATTGCTACATGTAAAAAGTCCGGGCCTAACAGGCTAACACAACAGCAATTATGGATGCCCCGGCCTCAGTGTATTTTATAGGTACAAGGAAGCCCAGGTTTTGTTTAACCGTCTCTTAGACCCTCCCACTCTAAAGTTTTTCCACACCCACTTTTCTGCGGTGTCGCGCTATGCAAGTCACTTCCTCCCTGCCATGTCCCTCATTCTCAGAAGCTTGGAAGTTGTGAGGTTTGTTCTGTATGTATGAACAATGCACAGTGCAGCTTCTCTTGTCTGGTATGCCAGGTTAACAAAAAAATCAGTGAGTGCTTCCTTCTACAAGATAGTCCCCTTTGCACCTGCCCAGTAAGATTGGCTATTACAGTGCACCACCCTGTGGGCAGTCCAATGACTGAGGGCACTGTACACTATGTTCTGGTGAGGGGGGGGGGGGCACACAATAGCACAGCTGGGGAGATCGCTGTACTAACTCGGTGAGTTTTAGTACAGTGATCTGTCAGTTTTTTCCTTTAGCCAGTACCCAGCTTTAGGCTAGACAATAGCCAAACAAATTGGGCAATGTTCATAAGAACTGGAAGAAGGCAAAGCTGAAATCAGGCTAAATTTTTTAAGAGGGCCTGAGAAAATAGAATTAAGAATGTGATTGCTTACTATGAGCAACACATATTTTTTTTCCTTTTCCAGCTTTTTTTTAATTTGGCGCAATTAGTTTTTTTTTTAATACTTAGTACTTGCTGCTGATCCCCCCCCCCCCCCCCAGAACAAAAAATTTATCTACGGCCCTGAAATAGCTTACCCTCTTTTCTCATCAACTACCCAGCAAGGGTTGTGAGATCTACAATTCTTTCTATGGCATACTGAACTCTCGTGGAAAAAAAATGCAAGCAAGTAGAATGTGAAAGTCACATTAAAAATTACTTTCATATTACCTTTACCGTAACAGTGTAATATGGGCACTCAGTGAAAGTACTCGATAACTTCCCTTGCCTCTGCCAAAAAGCTTATAAGCAATTTCCTTTGGTACTGCCACAAATAAAAAAAAAAAAAAATTAAAACTCATATCATGAAGAGATCAAAGAGCTTTTAAGAAAAGGGTTGTAGGATAGAACGCTCTACTATTGTTCAATCCATTATATGGACTTTACAGCCTTGGTGGGATGAATATTTGTTTCTTAATATGAACCCTGTTCTACAGGAGAGATCTGCTTATTTGGTGTGCACATTCCCTTATTTGTTAGTTGCCCAAATCTTGCAAGATCACATCTGAACACATGGCAGGGATGTATTCTCGCAAGATTTGGGCAACTCTGCATTTCACGGGATCTTGCCAGAAAAGTGTGGTGTGGCCCACACTTAGACCAAGGGGGGCAGAAGCTGGGGGGTAGGCAAGCATATTCTTTTCCTACAAGGTCTACAAGGTTTTTTTTAATGTTTATTTTATGCAGCTTTTTTCGAGGGAATATGGATGAAAAATTATTATTCGCACCTTGCGTTTTTGTGCTTTAAGCAGATGTCAAGGCAAAGAACAAAAACAAACATATGGAATACTTTTCCGCAATACATGCACATTTCTTTATCCCTTGAAATACTAGTATAGATAAATACCTGTTGATCTGCTAGAAATGCACTCAGCTCTTAACCACTTCTGGACTGGAAGGATTTGCCCCCTTAATAACCAGGCCATTTTTTGCGATATAGCACTGCGTTACTTTAACTGACGATTGTGCGGTCGTTTGACACTGTACCTAAATAAAATTGATGTCCTTTTTTCCCCACCAATAGAGCTTTCTTTTGGCTTTTTCTTTCTAGTGGTATTTGATCATCTGGACAACCTTTGTTGGGCTATAAACAAGAAAATAGCAACAATTCTGAAAAAAAAAAAAAAAAAAAAAAAATTTTTTTACTTTCTGCTATATAACATTTCCAATAAAACAAAATTAAAAATATTTTTTCATAATTTTAGGCCAATTTGTATTCTGTTACATATTTTTGGTAAAAAATCTCAATAAATGTATATTGATTGGTTTGTGGAAAAGCTATCGCATCTACAAACTAGGGGAAAAGATTTATGTAATTTTTATTTATTTTGTTATTTACTAGTAATGACGGCATTCAGTGGAATTGTGGCAGACAGATTGGACACCTAACTGACATTTTTGACACTTTTGGGGGTACCAGTGACATTACTACAGCAATCAGTGCTAAAAATATGCACTGTTACTGTACTAATGACACTGGCAGGGAAGGGGTTAACACCAGGGGCAATCAAGGGTTAAATGTGTCCCTAGGGGGGTGCTTTCTAACTGTGGGGGGATGAGCTTTTTTGCGTGAGCACAGAGACCTGTGTTCCTAAATAAGAGGAATACAGGATCTCTGTGTTCATTACTGACAGAACGTCAGTCTGCCATGTTCAGGGCTGGCCTTAGGTGTTCAGGCGTCCTGTGCGAGCTAATCTTGTGGCGCCCCCCCAATCCTTGCCCCCTGGTCACCTAAACATACACAAAAAGGGAAAAAATATTCTTCCTTCGCCTGTAAGAAGAATCAAGCCGCTGAACTGCCGCTATGATTGTTCTTACGGTGAAGGGAATTGCCAGCAGAAAATAATATCTGAATGATGCCTTAAGCTGCAGGCATCATTCAGATATCCCCATTCAAAGCCAAGGACAGTGCAGGGGCTGCAGGTATGGTGCAGGAGAGGCACTGCTGTGGGCAGAGTAAAGGGGATGCAGGGGCTGTGGAGGTGTCTCACTTACCGTTTTAAAGATTTAAAGATGGCGTTGCCCGGTATGGGCCTTCCCGAGCAGCGGCAGCGGCGCATGTGCAGTGTACCTGTCGAGCCGGCCACGGCCTTTTTTTTTTTTTAGGTGCCGGTGCAGCGATGCTGCATTGATCTTCAGCCAGCCCCAGGGCAGGGGGACTTGCCCTGGCAGCACCTGCTGTGACTCGTTAGACGAGTCTCTTCCTGTGAGTAACTGACTGCGAGCTGTGATGGCAGCACGGCACCCTTGTTTCCCATGGCACCCTGTGCGGCCGCACAGCTCGCACACCCCAAAATCCAGCCCTGGCCGTGTTTATAATGGCAGACCGCCGTTCTGTCTCCAGAAGGAGCGATCATGGATGCCCGGTGGCAATCACAGCCGCTGGACCCACTGATAGGGTTCCTCTGTGGCAAATGGGGGCACGCGCGCCACTGCTAGCGGTCCCGCGAGATGTACAGTTACGTTGTTTCACGGGACAGAGCCAACCTCCCGCAATAAAGCTACGGTGGGCGGTCTTTAAGACGTTAAACCAGAATTGAACCCAAAACCAAAAATGAAATATATTGCAGCTTACCAATCATTAGATGTGATGGCTGCATTAGTTTTACTCTCATTAACTCTCATTAGTTAATCACTCCCACTCTCACACATAAAAACTAATCATTCTGTCATCCAAGATAAGAAGGAAAAGGGCTTTTTGAGATAACAGGGAGTATGGAGAGGACACAGGACAGTCCTTAATTTCCAGCAAGATCAGCATTTTATTTTACACTTATCAAGTAGATATAACACAATGCTTCCAGTATTATAATAAACCGTCCAAAGGGAAGAAATTAGGAACAGTTTAACTACTTCCGGCCCGCGCTATAGCCGAAAGACGGCTACAGCGCGGGCTCTAATTTCCGGGAGGCCGTCTTTAAACGGCCTCCCAGTAACAGGCTCCCCGTGCGCTCCCGCGAGCGTGCATCGGGGAAAATCTGTGACTGCCGTGTCCCTTGGACACAGCCAATCACAGATCGTGGTAAATGGCCAATCACAGCGGGCATTTACCATGTGATCGGACCATGCAATGAGAGATGATCTCATATGTAAACATATGAGATCATCTCTCATCGCCAGCTCTCCTTCTTCACACAGAGACTGCGTGTGAGGAAGGAGCAGAGCCGATCAGCGCATAGGGGACAAAGAAAAATGTAATCAGGGCACTGATCACCAGTGCCCTGATTACAAAAGAGGTAAATAAAATAACACAAGTGCCCACAGTGCCCGCCATCAGTGCCCCCCATTAGTGCCCACAATCAGTGCCCATAGTGCTGCCAGTCAGTGCCCATCAGTGCCTGCTCATCTAGGCACTGAAGGGCACTGACTAGCAGCACTATGGGCACTGAGTGTGGGCACTGATGGTGCTGCCCATCAGTGCTCATCAGTGCTGCCCATCAGTGCTCATCAGTGCCACCCGTCAGTGTCCGTCAGTGCCACCCATCAGTGTCCAGCAGTGCTGCCTCTCAGTGCCCATCAGTGCCGCCTCTCAGTGCCCAGCAGTGCCACCTCTCAGTGCCCAGCAGTGCCACCTCTCAGTGCCCAGCAGTGCCACCTATCAGTGCTCATCAGTGCCGCCTATCAGTGCTCATCAGTGCCACCTATCAGTGCCACCTATCAGTGCTCATCAGTGCGGCATTTCTATGATGTCAAGGCTGGACATCTACAGATGAAAATGAAGCAGTTGTGAAGCTCTCTGTGTGTGAAAACAAATCACAGCAATAAATCGATGGTCCATCACTGACATAGGTGGCAGGTATTTCTATTTGGTTACAGTAAAGCTGGATACACACTATACACACTATATATTTAGATTTTTTCCTTCAGATCTACCAAAACCATCTACAGTGATATGAGGTCAAACCTAAACACTTTCAATTTGTATGCAATCAGGCAGGCCCTTGCACTACATAGTTGAAGGTAGCTCTAAAGAAGACTGTACAACAAAAGTTGTATAGTGTGTATCCAGCTTAAGTCTGTACATTATCTTCTAAAAGTCTCTATGCACTTTGTTAGGATAGATCAGATATGGCAGCTCAGGATCATTTCAGATATACATGATTTTAGCCCCTTCCCACTGACCCAACATATATACATGGCCTCTTTTTCCATGGGGCTGCATATATGCGTATCTCTTTTTGTAGGGAGCGCACTGCAGAGTGCCCTGATCGCTGTAATAGCCTCTGATTAGCTATCACAGTGATCAGAGGCTATTGACTGGAGAGGAAGATACATTGGGGTTGATTTACTAGACTGTGCACTTTGCAAAGTGCAGTTGCTCCAAAGCTTAGTAAATGTGGTAAATTCACTTTGCAAAGAATACCCTATCATGTGCAATGAAAAAAAAAAATTGCATTTTTGCTTGCACATGATTGGATGATGGAAATCAGCAGCGCCTCTGCATTTACTAAGCTCTGGAGAAACTGCAGGTGCAGAGTGCAACTTCACTTTGCATAGTGCAGTATTTTTCTTTAGTAAATCAATCCCATTGCATCTTCCTCTCCTTGCAGGAGATGAAGCTGTAATTAAAAAAAAAAAGTGTGTAAAAAAAAAAAAAAATAATAATAATAATATATAATAATAATAAAAAATTTAAAATAAAGAACAGAATAAATAAATAAAAATACTAACAAGATAAGGGTTTGCCAGGGTTAGTGTAAGGGTCAAGGGTAGAATTTAAAAAAAGAAATGTTTAAATTAGTGTCAACCTACTACAACAACACTACTATTTATATTATAATATTTATAAATTTAAAAATACAGTTTTTTGCAGGCAAATGACAGCTCCCAGCCTCTTACATTCATTCTGAATGTTGAAGGGTTGAAGACTCCCCCAAAAATCTTTACCAGACCCTTATTTGGTCATGCATCCTGGCAAGCCAGGAAAGGAGGGGGTGGGGGGGGGCGAGTGTGTGGACTGCTCACTCCTGAACTATACAAGGCCACATGCCCTTAAAATGTGGGGGGTACCTTGCCAGAGTGGACCCCCTAGCAAAGCACTGTGTCCACATATTGATGAGGACAAGCACCTCTTCCCCACAACCATTGCCCAGTAAATGTGTGGGTCTGCAAGCAGAGGGCTTATTGGAATCTTCAAATCCCCCCCTGTCTATTCTCACAAAAAGTAAACAGTAAATTGAGATACGGAAAAAAAATCTGGCAATGTAAATCCATTGTCAGACACATTGTCCAAAGATGCATATCCACATCAATCACAATGCTTTCTTATAGAAAAAAATCCTTTGATCAACCGACACATCTGACCTTGTTGCTGATTTCACCAAGAATTACTATTCTCAGGACCTCAGAGCTAAAAGTAAGCAAAGGGGCAAGGTCTCCGAGGTCACATCATTGACCAAATATGGCCATGGTAGTGATATCATGCTATCCCCACCCCTTTATTTTTACATTGCCAAGGGGGGTTCCTTGGCGATAAATGAATGGAGTCCAGTGACACTGGTTGCTAAGGATGTGGCAGGTGTTTGGATCAGCTGCTTTCTTAGTAACATTTGACAGGAAGGAAGCCATATATAGTAATAGTAAAAATACTGCTACTGTGTAGTTAATTTCAGATCCCACCAAATGAGCAAAAAGTCCAGCGCTTGGACAAACAGTCCAAGCCTTGAGCTCATCCCTAGTCATGTGATTTCTAAATTGGCATTATTTGCTCAATTAATTGTAATTTGCATTAACAAATAGAGCCCATAAATCTCCAGAGTAGTGGAGTAATGGCAGGGGAGCAAAGTTGAGAAAGAGCAGCTGGGGAGGGCAAAGTCAACAACCTGCTGTGTTGCCGTGCACAAGCCAAGCACAGGTTCACTTTAAAAATAATATGAACGATAGATCACAATTGACCTTTAATTGACAAGATTATAATTAAAGAAATTTAATATTAGTACATTACAATTATAAAAAAAAAAAAAAAAAAGGAATACAGAGAATCAGGTGCAAATTTTGCACTAGGGTCACAATCTATAACATTGCCTCTGGACACATGAGGAAGGTAACAATTTATAGCTGAAAATAGAACAGTTAGGCAGACAGAATGACACATTTCTGAGATGTTGGCTTATTACCATAAATTTCCATATTTATATTTTTCCCTAGCAGTCCCCAGAGAAAGCAAATTTTCACCAAGTCTTTTCAGGTGCTACCTAAGCTGCTTAGCAAGTATTTGATTTATTTACATCTTGCTCACTTGTAAGTGTCATCAAAGGCTAATGACTGAGCAGAGTCACGTTTCTTTCTATTTTTTAAAAGAAAAAGATCCATATTAATATATATTTCCAGGTCAGAAGCATCAAAGCTATAAATTGCATAAGTAATTTTACTGTATGGTCCAGTGTGAAGAGTTCAATATAGAGCAAGCAATCCAAATTAATTTTTCCCTGATCTGAATTCTGTAGTCCAAAATAGGGATCGACCGATTATCGGCAAAGCAGATATATCGAGGGCCCATCTGCGCTTTCCCCAATATATCGGAATCGGCCCCGGAGGTTACCGATATTGCCGATATTTCGGGAAAGTGCATGTACCGGAGTGATGCCTGCAGCTAGAGGTATCACTCCGGTACCGCTGTCCATAGCTGACGGTCGGCTGTCTTGTAATGACGACCAATGCGGCTGAGAAGCCGCTCGGCTGTCATTACAAGGAGCAGGGGACGTCCCCCCCTCCCGCCACCTTCCGCGGCTCGCCCGGGTCCCACCGGGAGACCCGGACAACCAGCCTGCATGGCCGCTGAAGACCCGATCAAAGCCGCACTCGATTCTGATCGGATCTCCATGCAAAAACCCGCAAGTGATGTCATGACATCACTTTTGGAAGTTCTGAGTACTGGCGCCAGATTAAAAAAAATTACAGCATTCAAAACAGCCAAACTTGGCGTTTTGAATGCTTTTAAGTGCAGAGGATGGGTTTGGGGTCTTTTAGATCCCCAGATTCCTCCACAAGAGTACCTGTCAAGAAAAAAAAATAAATAAAAATTTTTAAATGTACAAAAATATCGGCCCATATCGGCCGATACCAATATGAATTAGCCAAAATATCGGTATCGATATCGGCAACAGAAAACCGATATCAGTCAATCACTAGTCCAAAATTTGAATGACTAATGTGCATCACAGCGCAACATCCTTACCTATATCATTATATTGAATATGTCTATTTTGAGAAGGATTCAATTGACTGATAAAGCTGCAGTTAGCATATCTTAAACAATTAATGAGAGCGTGTGTTGTTGTAACGAATGCCCTCAGTAGTGTCAGTAGAAGAATTGTGTTGTAAAGTGCAAAGTCTAAAATCTTCCTCCTTAGTGTCCTTGGTAAATAGAAATACACAAATATAAGTGGGTCATATATAAATATCGATGTCAAGAAATAAAATACTGGCTCCTAGATAAACTATAATATAGTGATTATAAATGTGAAACACAAATATGTACTGTGGGAAAAAAAATTGCAACTGAATGGCGTATATAATACAAAATAATCACATAAACTAAAAAATCCTTAAAAATGAAACGTGTATGCAATTCATATGTGAATCCATGATATTACCAAGCACAAGTGCAAACAACGTCTGAAACCTTCCTCCTTAGTGTCCTTTATAAATAGTGTTGGTGAATACACAAATATAAGTGGATCATATATCGATATCATAAATACAAATCCTACTTCCTAGGTATACTCTAAAACAGTGAAATTAAATGTAAAACACAATGTGTAATGTGAAGAGTAAAAAATAAATAAAAAATTCAAAATCACAATATTGCAGTATAATCACATACACTGAAAAAGTCCTTAAAAGTGCAATATGTGTCACATAAATTCATCAGGGATATCTGATATCAGGGATACCTCTGATGAAGTCACGTGACCGTGCTGACAAGCGTAGGGTGAGTCAGGTGACCCTGCTGCACATAGGAAGTCATTTTAGAACCTTTGTATCCTGCTGTTTATTACAGGAGCTGTTTGTTTTAAATGTAAATGTAAGTTACTACTTTTAAATAAATACATACCTTGTAATTTTTACACCATGTGGACCCCTTTTTTTGCATGAGTCTTTATATGGAGGAAAGAATGTGGTTCTAAAGGGCCACATATCCCACTAAAGAAAGAGTATCTGGAAATACAGTGGAACAAACAAGGAGGAGGAGGACGCAAGAGGAGCCCACCGTGCATGCCCCAGCATATAGGGGAAGGTAAAGTTTGACCTAGTAAGAGGTCAAACATAGAGGTGAGTGCACTAGTTGAGAGGTGGTGGGGATCACCGAAGCAGCAGCACTTTTCTGATTACGGATTATTATAAAGGACTCACTTATGAATTGTATACACATATTGCACTTTTAGGGGCTTTTTCAGTGTATGTGATTATACTGCAATATTGTGATTTTGCTTTTTCTCTCTTTCCATTACACATTGTGTTTCACATTTATTTTCACGGTTTTAGAGTATACCTAGAAAGTAGGGTTTGTATTTATGATATCGATATATGATTCATTTATATTTGTGTATTCACCAATACAATTTATAAAGGCCCCTAAGGAGGAAGGTTTCAGACGTTGTTTGCACTTGTGCTTGGTAATATTATGTATTTACTTATGAATTGCATATACATGTTGCATTTTTAAGAATTTTTTTAGATTATGCGATTATATTGCAATATTGTATTTGCAAGTATGACTTTCAAATGCGATTTTTATTTTTTATTTTCTCCACAGTACATATTTGTGTTTCACATTTACAATCACTGTATTATAGTTTATCTAGGAACCAGTATTTGATTTTATAGGCGCAACAACACATGGTCTCATTTGATTCACATTGTGTGAACACAATTAGGTTGTATGCAATCACCTATCACAAGACAAGCCATATACTATTACCTATAAGGTAGCGCAGGATATCTCACACTTTTTGTCATATCCTAAACAATATAAGGGCTAAATCGCACCAACCACTGGTGTGTGGTGTGATGTGGCAGGATAACTGCACTGCCTATACGCAAGCCTCTCCGCATCGCACTGTTCCTTTTTTTTTTTTTACAAACTCTATTGAAATGTCACACAGCATTGTCTGGAGCATGGTGCAGGTCAGCGGATCACCTCTGCATTGGAAAAATGTACAGCCTGCCCTACTTCTTTTCAACACACGCTGCCTACATGCCACTGCAATGTGGTGACATGAATTGACAAAGTTTCCTATTTTTCGCACAATTCATGGAACTTTTTATTGTTGTTGTCACTACAAAAATGTATCAACCTATAGTCGTGAGTCGTGACGCATTTTAACCACTTCCTGCAAACCGATGTTCCTGTACGTCAGCTTAAAGAAGTGATTGTAACGGGATGAGGCCAGCAGCTGCAGGCATCAACCCGGTACCGTTTTTTAGAGCCGGCTGTTGGCTTTTGGAATGTAATAACCGATGCGGCTCAGCAGCCACTCGGCAGTTATCCCAGTGAGCGGGAAGGGACTTCCGCGGCCCTGCCTGGGTCTCCCGTACCACTGGGAGACTCGAGCCACCAGCAGGCACGTACGCCGGCTGGTTGGAGTCCCGAACTAAGCCGGATTTGGCTTTGATCGGGTCTCTGATTATGTAACCCGGAAGCGACATCTCAATGTTCCTTCCAGTGTGTTTGGCTGCCAATGGCGCAGATTTAAAAAAAGTGTCAGTATTCAAACTACCGATTTCTGCGCTTTGAATACTTCAAAGTGCAGTGAAGGGGTCTGGGGTCTTTTAGATCCCGCATCCCTACATAAAGAGTACCTGTCACTGCCTATTACTGTCACAAAGGATGTTTACATTCCTTGTGAAGGCAAAAAAAGTTATCAGGTTTTTTTTTTTCAAAAAAATGTGTTAAAAGTAAAAAATAAAATAAAGTAAATAGGAAAAAAATTCAATTTTAAAGCACCCTGTCCTTGTGAGCTTGTGCACCAAGTAAAACGCATAAGTAACTCAAGCCCGCAAATGAAATCAGTGTTCAAATCACACATGTGAGGTATCGCCGCAATCTAATTCTAGAAAAAGACCTCCTCTGTAACTCTAAACTGGTAACCATTAAACATTTTTAAACCGTTGCCTATGGAGATTTTTAAGTACCGCAGATTTGTAAACATCCTTTTGACAGCAATAGGCAGTGACAGGTACTCTTTATGGAGAGATCAGGGGTCTATAAGAATCCAAATTGCGCCCAAGTAAACCGGAAGTGATGTCCTTTCATCAATTGTGTATAAATGATGCACCTATTCAAATCAATATAGGCCGGGAAGGCCCAAGAGAGCTGCAGAAGGTGGCAGGAGGGGGGGGGGGTGTCCCCTCCCGCTGCTTGCAATAGCAATAGAGGGGCTAATAAACTGCTTCAATTGCTATTACAAAAGCCAACCGCCAGCTCTAAAAAATGATATCGGGATAAAGTCTGCACCTGCAGGCATCATCCCAGTACAGACGCTGCCCCCCTGAAAAATGCCGCCCCAAGCAAACACCTTGTTTTCCTTGTGGTAGATACGCCCCTACCTCATCGCTGCACCGGCTGTGTGGCCACTGGCAGCTCAGGATCCACAGAGGTAAGTACAGTGGGGACCGGGGGGGGGGGGTGTAGAGGGTGTACGGTGTTAGTTCACCTTTTAGTTTTTTTTTTCAGAAGGTGAACCAACCTTTTAACTCATTTGTTTAGCCTACTATTCTCTTTCCAGTATCTTTGGGCTGATTTACTAAAATAGTTAAGAATCTCTAAACAATATAAGATGTAAATATTCATATCAGCTATTCACTTAGATGAAATAAGACAATTTGCTTTCTATATGGCTGAGTGACTGATGTAAATATTCACATTATTCATTGGTTGAAGATTCTCATTTCTGTTCATCTATTAGCCTCATTATCTCAGAGCCTGTGGTTCATTATTATCCATGGAAAAACTTACAAAACTATAGATATGGTTGAAGGTAATTTGATCATATTTGGGGTGACTTATTAAAGAATATTCTATTACCCCAGCAAATGCATAGACAACCAACTTGTAGTCTCACATTATTTACAATGCGATGCACGTGTCCACAGGCTGTGCATACCATACAAGAATAAAACTGCATTAGGGGCACCCTGCTGTCATTAAAGGACATTTTAGGGGACCTTAACTTATAGAAAGTCTTAGTAAACCTTAATTGCATTTTACTGCACATGCATGTATGAGCATTTACAGAATTTCATACAATTGCTGGTTCCTACAATGGATTTTCTAAAGATAAATACCCATATACATGCTCTTTTTGGTTTGCTTCAGCAAACCAATGTGGAAAAAGTCACCTTGTCATCTGTTTTAATACTATTTGAATAATGATATGATTGCATTCACATTAACCTCTGTCCTGAATAATGGCATTTTTGGCTATTAAAAATAACCACATAGAAAGACAAATATTTAGTTTTCACAAGATCAGTTTAAATATACCTATCATTATATATACAGCTCAGATTCTTTTTCTGCCGATGAAATTTAAATCATTAACTAGCACTGCAAATGTTATAGTGAGATAATTTTGGTAAACATTAAACTTACGGTAAATATACCAATAGATGCTGCTTGATTTGTCAAGAAGAAAGCCTGCAATGGTCTTCAAACATCCTGAGTAAGCAGGTAGCATGCTTCCTTACCAATCACCTTGATTTGTTTAAGGGGTTTTTGTCTAAAAGCAGTGTTTCCTACAACTGTCCCCACAAACACTGGATGGTAGTGGAAGTAGAAGAGAAGGATCCTGCTTCCATCGCAGCCAGCACAATGTACTCAGTGTTTCTAGGTATGGTGACAGGGGCATAACTACAGGGGTTTCAATTGCAACCAGGCCCCATGCTCCAGGGGGCCTGTATGGCTCCCCTGTACACCTAGATAGGAGGCGGGGGGGGGGAGGTTGGGGTCAGCATGTAGAGAAATCATTGTCCTCCTTTTTCCTCCTGTAGCTACAGGAGGAAAATGGAGGAGATTGGTTCCTCTATGCTGCCCCCGCCACTCCTCCTATCCAGTTCACTTATGTTCTGCTGTCTCTGGGCCCCTGTGTGCCCCCCCTACTGTGCTGCCCCTCCCCCACTGTGCTCCCTCCCCTCTCCTGCCGGCTGCTACAGGAAATGTGTTACAATAGAAAACCAGGAAGGGGTCAGTAAATATGTAATTTATCCGGTTCCTTCCTTTTCTGAATAGACAGAGTCATATTGTCAGTGACATTGTAAAAAAATAAAATAAAATGATAAAAAATAATACAATTAAAATACCAAAAAATAAAAACTACTGACACCAGTGGGTGAACTTCCAGAATAGCAAATGTCACACTTGCGACCGGGCCCTGGCATTCCCAAGATGGCAGGAAGGGAGCCCACTGCAGAACTTGTGAAAGGGTCCCGCAACAAGAGTAAAGGGCTCCAGGATCAGTGGGAAGAGTCCCAGGCTTGAAGGGAAGGGCCCCGGCCAGGGGTCCGGGGGGCCCTTCATGGTTTCTTGCGCCGGGGCCCTGAAGGTTCTAGTTACGCCTCTGTATGGTGGTGCATGTAAACTCCTATCATAAACCATGGTCACAGAAGGAAGTGATATCACCACTTCCTTTAAAGCATAATTCCACTTTTGTTGAGAAAAAAACATTCCCCTCTGGATGATCTCTGTACACTGCAGGGATTTTAACAAACTTTGTTGCAGATTTCTACCTTTTGTTATTCTGAAGAGATCCCTGTTTGTTCCTCTGTTCTTGTGTGCTGAGTGGGTCAAATGGGGGTGGTTTCATAATTCTATCAGTTGTGGCAGCTGCAGGGCTCTAATGAGGAAAGCTGCTGGGCCTGCATCCCTTTAGATATGTTCCTTTCGGGAGTATCTCACCAAAAATGACATTTTTGTTGCAGGGGATGCCAGAAATCTGACTTTTCTGGCAAAATTGGTGAGCCAATCACACAAGCAGGAAATTATGTTTCTGGTATGTGGTCAGTACACATTCTGAGTACAGAACAGCTCCAGGTAGCCATATTGCATTGCATTTTCAGAAAATTACAACAGCTACAGATTGAAAAGGAAAGGTCATTTGTTTTTATTAACATTCAATTACAATATGATTTGTGTTGCAATTGTATACGCTATATTATTTTTTCTTTATTTGCTGATTTTTTTTCCCCACGAAAATGGAGTTACCCTTTAAGCTCTGACACCTTAACCGCTTGCCGATCACCCCACGCAGATCTACTGTGGCAGGGCGGCAGGTCTCCAAAAAGTGTAAAAAAATGTCAGTTAGGGGTTGGATCTGTCCGCTGCAATGTCGCAGCTCCGCTAAAAATCGCTAATCGCCACTGTTACTAATAAAACCAAATAAAAAAAGTCCAAAAATCTATCCCGTAGATTGTATACGCTGTAAATTTTGCTCAAACCAATTAATATACGCTTTTTGGGATGTTTTTTACCAAAGATATGTAGCAAAATACAAATTGGCCTAAACTGGTAAAAAAAATGTGATTTTTAAAAAATTTTTATTGGAAATGTTTTATAGCAGAAAGTAAAAAAATATTGTATTTTTTTTCCAAAATTGTCGCTATTTTTTTTGTTTATAGCGCAAAATCTAAAAACCGCAAAGGTGATGAAATACCACCAAAAGAAAGCTCTATTTGTGGGAAAAAAGGGACATCAATTGTATTTGGGTACATCGTCGCACGACCGCACGTAAAGTAATATGATGCCGATAGGAACACTCCCTCCCTCTGGGCAGGCATCATATGACATCCACCCATTCTCAGAGCTCATGGGAGGAGGTGTGTCCCTGGGGACACAGCCCATCCCCGATCAGGTTAAAGAGCCAATGAAAGATGTCCAATCACAGCCGTTCACAAGTGTCAACAAACTGCTGTAGTGCTGTTACTGGGCTCTCCTCCTCAGTGTGTGCTCTGATTGCCCCCAAATAAAGAGGACCTGTCACCAGCTCATCAGAGTACCAGAGTACCTGTCACCAGCTCTTCAGAGTACCCAAGTAAAAACACACACAGAGAAAAACCGCTCAGGCGTGTAATGTCCAAACATCCAGGTCGGGTGCTAGTTAGATCCGAAATCCCGGCAGCTGTGTAGATAGAAGTAGAAAACCGCACTCCGACTTGAAGGTGAAGATGAATAAAATATATTTATTGAAAATACAAAAATCCATCATATACAAAAATATCAGAGACAGGGGACAGGCATAGTTGACGCGTTTCACAAAGTTAGATTCCACTATGAAAATTCATGTGGAGATGCTGCATAAGTAGTAGATCGCAACCTGAAACCATTTCTCGTTGATTGCACACAAGGTTGCCAATCATGAAGAACTGATTGCCTACAACAATAAAAACTAGCAGTTTTCTATAGTAGAAAAAAGTGCCACATAAATTAAAATAAAAAAGAGAAAGAGAAAAGAAGGAAGAAAAAAGAAAAGAAAAAGGAAAAAAAAAGGAACAAAAGAAAAAAAGAAAAGATAATGAAAAAGGAAAAAAAAGAAAAAAGAAAAGAAAAACCTTCACCTCACATACCAACGTAGTTTAAATGAACATGTAAACATATGTGGAGAAAAATCTCAATAGTATACTATAAACATGAATATATAGTTAGTACACATATATCTCTTCAGAAAATATATAAATACATGAAAAACCTGGTCAAAGAGTTTTTCTGGAGATAATGAGTTGCAGAGATAGGGAAAATAGTCTGACCCCAAAATAAACTTTCTAAATCTGCAGATCATAAATAAAGCAAAACTTGTTGGAAAAAAAAAATAAATAAATAAAGCAGCATCTAACCAAATGTATGTTCACATCGTGACAAATTACATATGCATTGTGGCAATAAAAGCCATATGCGAAAATACATGGTTAGAAAAGCAAATGAATACATATAAATCCGAAAGATGTGCAAAAACACATGATGTTTATCTTAAAGGTTCAAAGAATAAAAGGAAGGAAAGAAAAAGATTAATAAATGAAATGGTCCTAAATTATGTGGATTAGACATATCCACACAATAGATGTCCAAAATCTGCTCAGAAAACTTTTCATGAAACCCTTAATATTCGTATTGTAGTATAGAAAGTATTTCAGAGATCCATGAATTATGATAATAATTATCAGTAGACATATGTAAGAATATACAAAGATGTATTTAAATGTGCCAGGAGCCGCTACACAAGCCGACAATTGTATATCAAATCCCGTGCACATAGATCACCAGATCCCCATAAGCAAGCATGAAAAGCATACACACACATTATTTTGCATATAAAGAATATAGTGAAAGATTAGAAAAATGGACTATGAATAGAATCCATTTCCCATCATCTTATTAGAATATTATAAATATAATATATTATATATTATATTATAGCGTCAACAGTTTGCGCAGCGCTTTACAATGTGAAGGAAGACAGTACAGTTACAATACAATTCAATACAGGAGGAATCAGAGGGCCCTGCTCGTTAGAGCTTACAATCTAGAAGGGAGGGTCAAGTGAAACAAAAGGCAATAATTGTGGGGGATGGGTTGATGGAGAAAAAGGAGGTACATTTGTTAGGGGTTGGTAGGATAGGTTTCTCTGAAGAGGAGGGTTTTCAGAGATCGCCTAAAAGCTAATAGAGTGGGGGATAATTGGACAGATAAGGGTAAGGAGTTCCATAGGAATGGAGAGGCTCTGGAAAAGTCCTGGAGGCGAGCATGGGAGGAGGTGATGAGTGAGCTAGAGAGCAGGAGGTTTTGAGAAGAACGAAGAGAGCGATTAGGTTGGTATTTTGAGATGAGGCTAGTGATGTAGCTGGGGGCTAGGCTGTGGATTGCTTTGTAAGATGTTGTAAGTATTTTGAATTTAATTAGTTGGGTGAGCGGAAGCCAGTGGAGGGCTTGACAGAGAGGAGCAGCGGACACTGAGCGATTGGTGAGGTGGATGAGTCTGGCGGCAGCATTCATGATGGATTGAAGGGGGGATAGCCTGTGTAGAGGTAAGCCAATGAGAAGGGAATTGCAGTAGTCGAGGCGCGAGATGACCAGGGAGTGAACTAGGAGTTTTGTTGTGTCTTTGGTTAGAAAGGGGCGTATTTTGGAGATGTTGCGGAGGCTGAGGCGGCAAGATTTGGACAGCGATTGGATGTGGGGTTTGAAGGAGAGTACAGAGTCCAGGACAACACCTAAGACCTTGGCATGTGGGGATGGGCTGATGGTAATGCCGTTGATATTGACGGAGAAATCCGGGGAAGGGGCACGCGGTGGAGGAAAAATTATAAGCTCGGTTTTGGATGGATTGAGTTTGAGGAAGTGGTGTGACATCCAGACCGATATATCTGATAGTAAATTAGTGATATGTGAGGAGACTGAGGGAGAGAGCTGAGGAGTGGATAGGTAGATTTGGGTATCGTCAGCGTAGAGGTGGTATTGGAAGCCGTGGGAGGCTATCAACTGACCCAGAGAGGAGGTGTAGATTGAAAATAGGAGGGGTCCAAGAACAGAGCCCTGGGGGACTCCAACAGAGAAGGGAAGAGGAAAGGAGGAAGTAGAATTGTAGGTAAAAAGGTGCGGTTAGATAAGTAGGAAGATAACCAGTGAAGAGTACAGTCACGGAGACCAAAGGCATGGAGTTTTTGAGGAGGAGGGGATGGTCAACCGTATCAAAGGCAGCAGAAAGGTCCAGAAGTAGGAGTACAGAATAGTGTCCATTGGTTTTGGCCGTTAGCAGATCGTTTGTCAGCTTTAGGAGTGCAGTTTCAGTGGAGTGTTGAGGCCGAAATCCAGACTGAAGAGGATCAAGGAGGCTATTCTCGGCAAGGTGGTCGCACAGTCGGTTGTAGACTAGACGTTCGAGGAGTTTGAATGAAAAGGGGAGCAAGGAAATAGGGCGTAGGTTGTTCAGATCGGTTGGGTCCAGTGAGGGCTTTTTAACTATGGGGCTGACTAGTGCATGTTTTAGAGAGTTGGGGAAGATGCCAGAAGAGAGGGAGAGATTGAAGATGTGGGTTAGAGAGTGTAGAATAGGGCCAGAAGGTGAACGTAGCATTTGTGAGGGAACAGGATCCAGAGGGCAGGTTGTTAAGTGGACGTTAGCAAGTAGTTTAGCAACCTCGTCTGTAGTGGCGGGGTTGAATGAGGGAAGTAATGATCGCACTTGTGGGCGTGAAGCATAAGGCATGGAGGAAGATATCTGAACAGCAACGATCTCCTTATGAATTGTGTCAATCTTCTGTTTGAAGTGGTTGGCAATCTCCTGGGCAGTGAGTGAGTCAGTGGGAGGGGGTAGTGGAGGACGGAGTAGAGAGTTAAAGGTAGCGAAGAGTTGCCGGGGGCGTGATGACAGGCTGTTAATGAGAGTGATAAAATAGGTCTGTTTGGCAGTGTGGAGACTGGAATTGTATTTTTGGAGGGCGGGATAGAGAATATGTATGTATAGAGAAAGCTCTGTGAAGATCTGGTGATATGTACATATGCGTGGAGTGTAATAAAGATATTCTTATTTTCATAAATCCCGAAAATACTACATAACTAGGTTAAAGAATAAAAATAAAAAAATGAAAAATAGGCGTGAATAAAAATTTTAAAATAAAAAAATGTAAAAGAAACTGACTACCATAAAGCACCAAAGAGCACTGATGACAAAAACACTGATGAAAACAAGAAAAAAGGAAAAAGGAGAAAGGAAAAATTCCATGGAAGATCATAAGAGATCATAAAAATAGAAACAAAAATTCCATAGGGAATAATTAGAAGAAAATAAGGAAAAAACTAGATGTTGAGGAAATGATGATGCACGTACATATAAAATGTTTCCAAATAAAGCCAACATGGAACAAATGATGGAAAAGGATATGCTTACATGTATAGAGCCCCTGGAGAAACGTGCAAAGGCAGAGATATCACAATTGGATAGACAGACCCCCAATGCCAGGCAATATAATAGTGGACTACTCATAGAAATGGGTAAAGTCCCATTCGAAATTGAGTCCTTTGGGCAATCTGGTTTGGAGTCTGTATATCCAGAATACCTCCCTTTGTGGCCTGGCTATGTAAAAGTCTTACACATGTGGTATCGGCATACTCAGGAGGAGTAGCAGAATGTGTTTTGGGGTGTAATTGCAAGTGTGTCTATGCAGTGTGTGAGAAATAACTTGTTATGACAAAAAAAATGTAATTTTTTCATTTTCCCCAGAATTGAGGGAAAATTCCATCTTCAAAAAACTCACTATGCCTCTTACTAAATACACTGACTGTCTTCTCTCCAAAAAGGGGTCATTTTGGGGGATATTTGTACTGTCTTTCTTGTTAGTGTCTCAAGAAATGAGATAGGCCGTCAGTACATCAGGTGTGATCAATTTTTAATGAGTTGCACCATAGCTTGTATACTCCATAACCTTCACACAGACTAAATAATATCCATCAATTTGGGTTATTATTACCTAAAATAAGTAGCAGCATCAATTATGGCCCAAATGTATCAACAAAAATTACTTATTTGCACAATGTCACTCTTTTTTCACTTATATCGCAAAAAAAAAAGCAGTGATTAAATACTTTAATATTTGTGTGAAAAAGATGATAAACATTTTGTTTGAATATGGTGTTGCATGACTGAGTAATTGTTATTCAAAGTGTGAGAGTGCTGAAAGCTGAAAATTGGTCTAAGTGAGAGGGTATAAGTGCCCTGTATTGAAGTGGTTAAAGCAGAACTAAGGGCATTTTTTTTCCACTTTGGATACAGTAAGGGAGGGTCTTCCATTTTTTTCATACAGGAGTGGAAATTGAGGAAATTTCCACTCCTGTATCAAAGCCAAAACAGGAAGTAAGCGGTAATCCCTTCAAAGTGAGGGAATCCCTCATTGTCATCAAGGTCACTAAATTTAGTGTTACCATTGGAAGATTTTCCCTCTTCTTGTTTGGAGGACAACCCAAAATTTGGATTTTCTTTCACTTACGGTGATAAAAGTAAACAGGACAAATAGAGATATTAAATCTCTTTAATAGGGGCACAGACAGCAAAAAAAAAAAGTTTGCCTTTAGTTATATTTTAATGCCCTCTAATATTCTATTTTGCTGGCTGTTGGCTTTTTTAATATTATTTGAACTGTTTATAATAGATGGAGGGCTGTAAATGCTTGGTAGGAAAGTACCGGGCACATGTTTTGAAAAGGTTCAGTTGAAAGATATTTCAATTTTTTGCATTCCCTGAAGAAGTCACATGGTTGTTACGTAACGCATAGGATGGAAGCAGAGATTACCGGAAGTGACATATACCCTTATACGAGCACGGCGCTCGGTAACAGTTGCCAGATGTTTTTACCTTGAATGTAAGTTGATGCTGAGTTATTTTTAATAAATATTTAATCTACTACACTATGAGAGTATCCTTTATATATCCCCTATCTGCAAGCAGAACCAACCACCCACAGAGCTAGCCAAGCATTGAGGCACAGAGGACACCTAGTGGCAAATAAGATACCCAACAACTCTATGGTGATGTAATACTACAGGCTTTTTTCAAGAAATATCCAGGTGAGAGGTTAGAATGCACATTGGTGTCACTTGGATGAAGAAAAGCATCACATATGAATTTAATTAATCAGTGAAGGGATACACCAAGAGATATATGAAGGACTTTTTTCTATATATGATATTTAGATCACCTCATTTATTGTTTATTGGTTTGTGTAACAATTCATATATGTTTTTTGCACGGTGCACTTTTGGAGGAACATAGGAGTATTCACTTCAAGAATTCTGTTATTTTTAGCTCACTCGTTTCATTGTTCATGATCATTCGTTTGTACGATTATTTATTGCATTTTTGCACGGTGCACTTTTTGGAGGGTTTTCATGTAGATTTATTCACTTTATATTAGCAAGATGCTCCATTATATGTAACTATATGAATTAGCTTATTCTGTATTTTTACACTGTATAAGGCAGCGCAGCCCCACACCACACTATCTCATTCTCATTCTTTATTTACATAGCTGTAGATAAGCTACTAGGTGTATTCTGACTCCAATTGTTGTAATAGTGACTTATCCCTTCCTGGCCTGTATAGGCAGATACAATCACTGCGGACAATCGTTATCAGATAGCTGAACTCACCAGACACCATTTCTTTCCATGCACATAGGTTTTATTGCAAGCAGTAATTATAGAAGACAACAAAATGTGGCAGATTATTGAAGATGGTATATGCAGGTCAAAACATGGTGTTCCGGGATGCGAGCAGAGTGTATGAAGCCCTAGACAGATGTGGCCATCTCCATTCCCACAAGAAGCAGGAACAGGAAATAAATCATAAATGGGAGGGGACAGAAGGAACACAGAAGGGAAAGGAAAGTGCAACAACCAAAATAAGCAAAAGATGGCAGTATAATGACCAATTATAATGACATTACCACAACTGTACATTATATTATATTTTAAATATTGGTGTACCAGCACAAAGTGCTAGCAGCAGCCCTCAATACCTGATTAATTTCTCATACACATAGCGCAAGAGCCATTACACTTTACATTCAGATATTTCATTTATAACTGTAGACTGGGGGTCTTAGTCATTATCTGTTTCTAATGTATCTTTGGGAATGTATCTTTGGGACTATAGAAACAAGATTCCATTGGCATGATTCCCAGCTCTATTCTTTGGAGCTTTGGATATTCACACATACCTAGGTGTTCCTAATCTCCTATTTTTTTTTACAATGTAAAATAGAAAAACCAGCATGGGCAGTAAGATGCATCTGTAATGAATACATCAAGCACACAGACCTGGGAATACACACATAGCAATCTCATGACCATAATGTCTGAGAATTCTGTTTACTTATTATTGTAGATACAATGCATTACATAGGAAAAAGAGGTTATCAGATGCTAATCTGTTAACAGAAATGTCATAACAGTATGTAAAATATACTATCGAAGGTACAATAGTACAAGTACTGTATAACAAAACGTTACGTGTTTGGAATGACAGGAATGAAACATATTAATCTTGCAAATTGTGTACAAGTAGAGTTGATATCTAGAATCTGTAAGAATTCTAAGGAAGTTACTGTTACTTTTTTAATGTGTGACAAACAAAACAAAGACAAACAAAATGATTATTGGCCTTAGCAAAATTTACCAATCAAATCTACACATTTTCATCCAAATCACTGTACTTTCTAAAGTAGCCATCCTCAACCAGGGCTATATGGAACCCTAGGGATTCTCCAGAGGTTGCTAGGGGTTTCTTGAGCTATGGTTGACTAACCTTTCCCCTGATGGTGCCTGCTATATTTTGGGTCCAACGCCACTTGACAGAGGCAGCAGTAAAGACACCGATGATCTTTTTAACGTTCTGTAAAGGTGGCATTCTGTAATCCATCACTGTAAGGGGGGAATTCTTCCCACTGACCTTAATGAAGTAAGTTTAGCTGGGGTTCCCAAAGACCTGAAAAAAATTTCAAGGGTTCCTCAGGGGTAAAAAGGTTGGGAAAGGCTGTTCTAAAGTATGCCTTTCATTTACAGTGCTGGAATATTAGTATTGAAATATTCAGATTAAATATATAATTTATAGCATATGGATTTTTTAAATTAAAAGTCAAAAAGAGTAACGAAACCCATGACCTCTGTTTTACTTGCTGTTAAGTCCAGTATTCCCTTATCACAATATAAGGAGTGTTTTATTTTATATGCTAAAGAGAAAATGTATGCATGCAGTAGAGCCGTTTTTGTCTTCCAGGAAATGTTATTTCCATATATTACACAGCTACAAACAGAAGTAAATGCTCTTTCTTTTGAATAAATCAGGAAGTACAGGACTTATTAATAGTACTTAAAGCTGAACTCAGGAGGAAAAAAATAAGAAAATTAGCTTTGTTAAAATAAAATGTACCTAAATAAAATGTATGCATGTTGTAGAGCCATTTCTGCCCTCCAAGAAATCTTCGGAATAAATGAGAAGGTATTGTACTACTTAATAGTTCTTAAAGCTGAACACCAGGAAGAAACAATTTTTATACATTTGTATAAACCATAACCCACAGTGCAAATACAGTGCCACTTATAGTGCAATTTTGACATATAATGTGCAAAACAAATAGCTAGTGAAAGTCCATTGATTTAAAAAAAATTTGCTTATGTGCAAAAATTTGTAAAAAAAAGAGTTAAAAATAGTTTTCACTATTGGTTTAAAAAATGTAATTTGCATGCAGTGTTGAATGACGGCACAATTGCCAGAGAAAGTAGCGCAGTGCTGAATAGCAAAACATGTTCTTGTTAATGAAGGGGGTAAAACCCTCCGAGGTCAAGTGGCTAAGTCACTAGGCTAAGCACTAAGCTTCCTGCACTGAAACTTATGTAGCAATGTCCCCGTAGGGCTTCCTGTATGATGACTACTTACTTATACGTTGCGGGACTTTCAGTGGTTATATCGGGATGATGCCTGATGCTTGTATTGTTTTTTTCAGCCAGCAGCGCACTGTTTGTGTAAAAGCAATTCTAGCAGTTATATAGTTGCTGGATTGCTTTTACTAGCAGTGTGGAGGGGCCCTCCTGCCCCCTTCCACCACCTTCCCGGGCTCTCTTGTCCCACTGGAGAACCTGGGACTGAGTTCCACTGGCTGACCATAGAGCTGATCGGGGACTAGAATGGCTCCAATCCCCTCTATGATCTAAGAAACCAGAAGCAATGAGTATTTCGTCACTTTCGTTTTCGCCAGTTGTAAATAAAACATTTTCTCATGTGGTAATTTATCGCACGTGTCAGTGGTTAAGGTTTGTTTGAAGTCATTTCCTTTGGAGGAAGCCGGGTGTTGCATAACTTCCGCTGCTATGTCGGGCCAGAGCAAGAGACAGGACATGAGGAGAAGCCAAACAAGGTGGACTTGGTGGACCCTCTTTCTTCTTTGTTATTTCTTCTGTGGGTGGAATTAGGCTCTATGTGGGTGTTCTGTGGGTTGGAATAGGTCCCTCTTTCAGGGTCATTTGTGGGTTTATTTAGGCTCTCTGTGAGTCTTCTGTGGGTTGAATTAGGCTCCCTGTGGGTGATTTGTGGGTTGAATTCAGCTCTCTGTGGGTCTTCTGTGGGTTGAATTAGGCTCTCTGTGTGTGTTCTGTAAGTTGAAAAAGGCCCCTCTTTCTTGGCCATCTTGGTTGAATTAGGCTCTCTGTGGCTGGAATTAGGACCCCTCTCTGAGGATAGTATTGCACCCCTTTCTGTTGGTGGAATAGTACCCCTTCCTGTGGGTGGAATCTGTGGGTAGTATTGTGCCCTCTTCTGTGGGTAGATTTGTGTCCCATTTTAGTAGTTCTATTTGTGAGGAACATGTATGCAGATCTCCTTGGTTTGTACACCATTTTTGGTGGGGTTTCCTAAGGAGCAATAATAAGTGCCCATTTATGTGGGTGACCTTAGTAGAAAGATGTGCCCATTTGTGTGGGTCTGTGGGGAGTGGGAAATGTTATAATGCCCAATTGTGTGGGTTTCCCCGGGAAGAATATTGCTCATTTTTGTGGGTGTCAAGGGGTAACAGAGTGCCCCTTTCTGAATGTGTTAAATGTAAATTGTTCTTTTCAAGAATCATACACATAACTGCTAAGTAAAGACCACTGTGTCCATTTTTTGTTTGGTTGCATATTTCTTACATGTCATGCTGCTGCAATTGTTAAAAATGGCTGAAAACTAATAAAAAATTAACTTGACCTTTTTGTTGTCTTTGATTAATTTTTAATTATGTGTACTTTGCTAAACATGTTGTGTTTAATAGTTGTTGTTGGCATATGATAAGTAGAGGCAGTGTGCTACTATTCACCAAACAGCACCCCCTCACCACCCCGCCACTCCTCTTTAAAATGGACTAATGGTGTTTTAATAGACAACTTGTTTACTTAAAATTGCAGCCACGCCTCTGTAGCCTGGCACAACAAAATATACTTTATAAAACAGTGGCCTACAAAATATGTTGGTATTTGTCAATGCTTTTGCAGCTATTTCATGTTTTTATACCTAAAACGAGCCTCAGGAGATTTAGCTTGTTTACGAGAAAGAAGACATAATATATGTGCACCTTAATCTGTGTGTTGGTTTTCACAACATATACAACTTAAAGTGATAATATCCAGTTTCAAGCCACCATGAGAGGTAATTCTCCTATCCAGTGATGGACAGGATATTTTTTTCTCCAGGGGACAATTAGAGTTTCACAACTCAGACAGGTTTTATTTAAGCAATCCTGTCACTTCCCTAATAAAAAATGCCACTGGCTGCAAACTGTATTAGACGATAAGGAATACTTTTCTCTCCAGTGGGCGGCAAGTCCATCCTTCAATCTTTTACAGAGCTAGGAGCACCACCGCTATCTGAACCATCTAGGTGTGATGGATAGCATGTCCCCCAGTGGGCACTGGGGTTCTGCAATGGGACAGTCCGGTAGAGTAAGAACCAGGACAGATATGCTATCCAGAATCACAGAGATAAAAACCTGTAAGGGTTTTTTTCTCCCTTTCCCTTTATGTAAAATGAGTGTAAAGGGGTAGAGAAAACAGCAGGAGGCAATACCAAGTTATATTATTTTTCGATAAATATTTTTCAGAACTTAATATATTACAGAAGGAAAACATAATAAAACACTGCAAGAAAATAACTTGGTTGTTTTTTTTTTCCAGTGCCCTAGGAACGTCGAAATATGGGGCATTTTTAGGCAAATGCCAACTTAATGTCAGAGGAAGATATTTTGGTCCCTGTTTTGATCACATCAATGAACAATAGTGTAGCACATGTGGGGGGCACAGCATTGAACCTGCAATTCTTTTCTGGAGTCCATGTAACTACTCTAAATTTAGTACAAGGGCAAATTAAAATGGCTGCAATTTAATAGACATGTCATACTGGCCTAAGTCCTGTTGTCTCATATTACTTCACTGTGTTCTTACCTATATTATCCTGCTAAGTATACACCACATTAACACATTGCAAAGGTTCACAGCTCCATTGATACATAAGTTTAGCTGAGTATTATGCCAAATACATTTGTTGATAAGGCTAAAATCATCCAACTAGACAGTGTTACGGATTCTTCTCATGTGCATGCAATGTGCTGGGAAGCAAGAGAGGAGACAGGTCAAGGACCAGCCGGGTTGGTAACAGGAGTCACAGGAACAGGAATATCATGGAGATAACGCACACTAGGGGGGGCCAAAGTTCAACTAGCAACTGCAGCCACTGACAGGCTTCCTTATAAAGGTCCATGTGAAGTGATGGTAGAGATGCTGGATCCTAGAGTCCTTCTCTGGCCGATGCTGGGTCCTAGAGCCCTTCTCCCACCATTGGTGCCCTGTCAGTGTGCCAGGAATCCAGACCACATGGAGATGCAGGTAAAATAGGGCAGTTTATTGGAGCAAACAACAATAAACGCAAGCAAGAGAAAGGATCGAGATTAGGAACAGCCGAGGTCAAGTCTAGAAGCGGGTGGTCATCCAAGCTGGGGTTCGAATCCAGAAGCAGGTAGTCATGCAAGCCGGAGTCGAGTCCAGAAGCGGGTAGTCTGCCAATGCTGGGTCGTCTGCCGATGTGGGGTCGAGAACCAGGGGAGTCATCAGCCAAGCCTGGTCAAACACGGAGGAACACGAAGAAAAGAAGACTGCTAGCAGTGATGCACCTTGGAGCACAAATGCAAGGGCAAGGACTGCAACCCATCAGGTGATTGATATAGTCAGGTGTGCAGCATCATCACTGTGCGACGCCCAAGCAGCAGACAAGTGATGATGCAATCGGAGTTTATAAGAGGCTGCAGTCTGCACATGTCCAAGTTGGCTGCCAACAGGAGGGCGATGTAAGACCTTGACATGCCTTGACAGTGCCCCCCTCAACAGGCAGCATTTGGATGCCCATTTGGGCAATTTTCTCTAGGTATTTGGCTCAAAACTCTGGGAAGAGTCTGGGGCATGTACATTGGCTTTGGGTTCCCAGGAACTTTCTTCGGGTGGATACCCTTCCCATTTAATTAGTCCAGGATTGATTCTTCCTCAAATTCTGTGTCCTCTCCAATAGTCACTGGTGGTGGAGGTGGCTCAGCTCTCCCTGGAAATGGATATGAAACAGTTGGTTTAAGCAAGGAGGTGTGAAAAACCGGCTAGATCCTATATGCGTCAGGCAGAGACAGTTCGTATGCCACTGGGTTTATTGCCCGTTTAATCTGAAAGGGGCCAATACACCTTGGCTCTAACTTATGGGAAGAGCAGGACATTTTCAGGTTGGCAGTAGACAGCCCCACCTTGAAGGCAGGATTCTCCCTCTGTTTCCGATCAAAGTGTTTTTTGTAATCCACTTGGATGCCGTCTCAGTTGGCGAAGAGAGGGGCAGATAAATCCTTTGGCTAGGTTTTCATCTATATATTGTCAGAGGAGCTCCAGCTCGGATAAAGGAAATATTCGTCCGAAGGGCACTTCTGCTCCATGTAGCAACTCAATCAGGCAGTCGTAGGACCGAAAGGGCATTGGCACCTTTCTTGTCAAAAACATTAAGGAAATTCAAGGTAGGCCGAAGGGATGGCATGACAGGGATCTGGTGTAGGTGTTGGTTGAATAGAGAGACACACTGAAGGGTTGACAGGTATGGGCGTGCCACAGTGTTGGCAACAGTAGGAAAATGAGAAGATGATTTCTCCCTTGGGCCAGTCGATTTGCAGGTTGTGGGCCCACAGCCAGGGTATCCCTAGAACAGCTGGGAATATAGGAGGCCCGATCATGTCAAAGCAGAGTAATTCCTGATGGCTTGCATCCGTGGTGGCAAGGACAGGGATAGTATCCTGAGTGACAGGTCCAGAGCTGGGAGCAGTGCAATCTGCTAAATGTATGTCAAGTCTTTGTTCCTTTAGTTTCAGGGGTATGCGCAAGTTCTTGGCGAGGTTGATGTCCAACTACAAGCTCCAGAGTCAACAATCACCCGCAGCTTGACTTCCTCTCCAGCCACCTTCAGAGAGATGGGGAGAATTACATGAGAGGATACAGTCCTGGATAACTGGTGCTACGAGGGGCATAGAAGGCTGGACTTACTTGGGCGAACAGGACAACTGCGAAGGAAGTGGCCCGAAGCTCCACAGTAGACACACAAGCTACCTTGTCATCTGAGTGCTCTGTTTTCTGGGGTTAAAGCAGGGTGGAGTAGGCCAATTTGCATGGGTTTCCCTTCAGAAGTATTGATGAACTGGGGAACAGAGACTGGGATTGTTGGTCCTGGAACATTTGGCATTACCCATGTGGGCCAGAAGGTCTGAGTGCGTTCAGACCGTCGCTCCCCCAGCCGTCAGTCTAGTTGAATAGAGACTTTGATGAGATTCTCTAATGATGCAGGAGTCTCAATCCTAGCCAACTCTTCTTTGAGAGTCTCTAGTAAGCCTTGCCAGAACTGGTATTTTAGGGTGGCATTATTCCACCTGGTATCAGCTGACCACTTGCGAAATTCCACAATATAATCCTCCACCGGTTGTCTGCCTTGTACTAGGGCATGAAGAGCAGACTCAGCGGTGGCAGTCTACTGTGGATTGTATAGGGTAGCCATAGCTTCAAAGAAGGTGGCAACTGAATCCAGTACTAAGCTCTTTTGCTAAAAGAGGTTATAAAACCCAGGACTGTGGCTCGTCTGACAAAAGTGAGATGATGAAACCCATCTTAACTGTCTTAAGAGAAAAAGTCTCTGGTTGCAGGGCAAAGTAAAATTCACAGGCATTTTTGAAGGCCCTGAATGTCCGTCGGTCACTTGAAAAGCTCTCTGGAGTGGGGACTCGTAGCTTGGTTAGGATTCACAGGAGTCGTGGAGGTAGTGAGGGAGTAAAGGCTACCTTCCAGCTGAAAGTAGCTGTCTTATAAGCTCTGGACTGCTTGTGTAAGACCCGTCATCTGCTTACATAGGGCTCCAATGTGGAAACACCTCTCTCAGCCTCAGACATCTTGGCTGGTTGATACTATCACATACCTGGTGCTGGAGGCCAATGGAGAGAGAGGGCTTCCCTTGTGGCTAAGTTCCAGACCCCCCCTGAGGGTGGAAACAGGGGAGGTCAGGCCCTAAGTAGCACGGGTCGCCTGCTGGACTGTGTCCAGGAGGTTCAAGAGTACAGGTGATGTGCTGGCATAGAATCAGAAGACAGCTGGCGCCCGTGAGGTGTTGTAGGACTCAGATAATGCTGAGACTGGAGCATGGTCAGAAGGAAGCCTAGGTCAGGAGCCAGTTGGGTATCAGAGCGGATGTGGTCAGGTGGATAGCTGAGGTCAAACACAGGAAGCAAGAGAGGAGACAGGAATATCACTGAGATAACACACTTGAGGAGCAGAAGATCAATCAGCAACTGCAGCCACTGACAGACTTCCTTATAAAGGCCCGTGTGAAGTGCTGGTAGAGATGCTGGGTCCTAGAGTCCTTCTCCTGTCGATGCTGGGTCATAGAGCCCTTCTTCTGCTGTTGGTGCCCTGACAGGAGTACACATACTTAATTCACTCTTGCATCTTATCTACTTACATGAGCAAGACTGAGCATGCTCACCTAAACAGAAGGTGTGCCTCTTTTTAAAGACAAATTCAAGTTGCCCATTGTATAGTCTTCTTATAATTTTTCCTGTTAAACTCCTTGAATATTTGATTATTTTCCAGCCTATACAGACTGCTGCCATTTGGGCCAACTTGAGTCAATCTAGACACAGTGTAAGGCCTGGGCATAGGGGGCTGAAAGATTCTTCTTTGTCATTGTTTTGAAGGCTTTTATGTGTCTATCTTTTCTATTTGGAAGATTCTATTGCTGAGTAGGCTAAATATCTCAAAGATATGATGAAATCAAAGGAATTGATGGCTAATGATAGACACATTCCTTCAATATGATAGGGTATCCATGACAGACTTTTTCATACTAAACTTCCTTTTAGGAAACTAGAGTTCACTACGGTTCACAGCTGGCCCCATAGAAAATATATTTCTTAATTTATACAGTGCTATCTTGTTTCACTTTTTTTATGTCCCCTCCCACTTTTCTTATCCTACTTCTTCTCATCCATGTCTTTCCCCTATTTCCCTATTTCTAATAATTTTTATGGTAATATGTCCTAACCTTGTATGGTGTTTAGGAAGCCTGCTGCTACTTTTGCTAGCCAAAAAACCCTCTATATGTTTCCCTAAAACTACTTTTAATTTTCACTAAGGCCTGACTTCCCTAAGCTTTGGGCAAATCTCCTGCCATAATCCTATTCAATAGGAATGTCTGAGAGCCCTATATGGTCCTCTCATTGGATCAGTTGATGCTAGTTGGTAGGGATTAGTTTTTACTGTAAGGTCTGGAATGTCAAATACTAATACCAAAGGTAACTAGGTTCAGAGAGGCACTCGAAGATGTTAAAATTTCTAGATATTAAAAGGTAATGGTGTGCATCCTGTGATATCTGCTCTAAGTATCCACCTTACATTAAAACATTTCAAATAGCAGACAGGGTAATTAAAAATGATTATATGACTTCTGAAGCCATATGATTACCACAGTAAAAAAAAAAAAAATATGTTCATATGGTCCAATAAAATGCTGCTGGAAAAACTGCCTAAGAATTTGTACGGACATAGGACCAATTCATTGCTAAACTGAGAACACAATGGTAAACTGAAACCACAGCCACCCAACTTTCCATAAAATGTTGGTTTCAGTGTATCTAGCATGCGATTACCATACCCTCTGCATTCTGCCTTTTGTCCGTTGATTTGGGAAGCACAGAGGCCAAATGGTTAGCACGTCTGCCTAGCAGCACAGGGGTTCAAATCCCAAACATGGCACTACCTGCCTTGAGTTTGCATTTTCTCCCTGTGCCTGTGTGGGTTCCCTCTGGGTACTCTGGTTTCCTCCCACACTCCAAAGTCATGCTGGTAGGTAAACTGGCTCCTGTTTAAATTAGCCCTTGTATGTGTGAATGTGTTAAGGATAGCGCTGCATAAATTGACAGTGCTATATAAGTACCTATAATAAATTTAACTAAATTGCTAAAAATATCCCTTTTTGGTGGAATGACACATTAAAATGGTACAAAATATATATTATGTTACACAAGCTGTGTGTAATGTGATGTTTTTAAACCTACCTTTATATTTTAAACTGTAGCAAGCTATAATTTTCTAAAGCTGACAAAAAAAAATGAAAATTCTTCCTTGTAACCATGACAACAATACTCTGAATTCGGGAGTTCCCAGAATTTTCACCCTCCTAGCACTCCGGTACCAAGAATTCATCTTACCAAAGCAAGGAATTCTAGTGGGGTATACTTTTTTTTATAATAATGTTTGCTAGTTATGCCCTTCTATTAGTGGATTCCACATACAAATATAAAGAGAATGGAACCAGGCAGTTCAAATGGAAGACTAGCACTGGCTGTAGCTGTAAGTAGCAATAAAAAAAAAAAAAAAAACATCAGCTAATAGCATTTAATATATAAAAAATGTAACCTTTAAAGTGGAGCATCTGCAGCTTATGAAGCTATCATAGCATTTGTCAGTTCCAAAAATCACTCTTTGAATGACTAGGTGAGAAAGTCATTGTTGGAGCAATTCTAAATATCTAAATTGTAGCTCATCTCTAAATTATGTATTTGGAATTGCCACAGCAAATCTTGCATATGATCATTATTCTAAATACACATTTTTAAATTAAAAGGTAATGTACGCTAAATGACCTTTGAAAGTACATCAACCTATATTTCCCAATTCTACAGTTCAATCACTGGTAAAACAATACTGACTAGGTATAAATGTATAAATAAACTGCTTTGACTAAGTATACATTGTTACAATAATAATATTTAAAGAAAATCACTACAGCACATTTAAAAAGCAGTACAGTACAGTTACAATCAGTACAATTAAAATCAGTACAGTTAAAAAGCAAGGTCAAGCAACAAGTTAACCAGTCAGTGAACTGCTAAAGCTATCCAGGAAACATAACATGCTTCAAGGTAATCCCCAAAGAAATCTCTAAATATAATTCTGAAATGTATACATTAAAGGATTTGTAATTGTATTTAGTCAGTCCTGAAATTCAGATACAACTGCCAGGCAGCATGGCGAGGCCCCAAGCCTCTCTGCAAACTAGGGAGTCGTTATTTTTTCCTGGTCAAGCCTATGATTAACACTAAAGGTCTCACTGATGCAGTCATACCTGTACTTACATAAGCATGTTCTCAGGCAGTACTTTGTAATATTTAATGTGTTTTATAAACTGAAATCAAAATTGATTCAGGGTATTTTTACTATTTCTATTTTGTTTTTTGTCCTTGGTACTTACAGCTCATCTTGGGACAAATGAGATTTAGAGCAAGAAAGAGGAACTTTTTAATTAAAATGATATGATTTTGTTTTTCTGCTGACATGTTTGATTGATTAGAAGTTAGTATTTTATTATTAAATCTGCCTTCCTAGGTGACTAGCATCTCCATTTCTCCACCCTTCCACTTAGTCTTCTGAGAAAACTATGTAGCACCCTCCTAGGTAGGTGCTAGGAAAAAGTATAGTTTGCTCTGCCTGCTTCACAGGGGAGCCTGATCAGTAGTTAGGCCTGTTACATGTGTCCATGTGTGATTCATCTGGTCTGAGGGAGTGTCCCCACTGTATCCAATAGGGGAGCCTGCTGGACAGTGGGGGAAACCCAGCCAGTGACACACAGGCTTTTATGGGTAGGCACAACAGTGGTGCATCCTGGGATACATTATGAAAGCCACAGGCACATGTGACAGGGTTTCTTTGGGCGGGAAGCCAGGTCCCAGGAGGAGGGTGACTGCTGTCTCTCCTCCTGTTGCTGAGGAAGTGTAACGCTCCTGCGTTTTATGTATGATGTGGATTTTCAGCTGCAGAAATATTCCACTTCAGTAATCATGTAAGAGAAACGCTGAGACACCATTCCCAACTCTCAATGACTCATCATGTGTGGAGGATCTCAATTCAGCAAGTAAATACACACACTCAATAAGATGTTTCCTAGAGTGACTTATGTATATAGTAACACAGTGATGATAGGCTGAAGAGACAGGTTGGGTAGAGATGGTAGATGACAGACACTTGAAAGGAAATGTTCTTGAAAGTAAGATAGTAGCAGATGGGATGAAGATAGGTTTAGCAATCATGTATGGTAGCAGATGACAGAGAAGCAGGTGGACATACAAGAGAGATCAACCCAGTGCAAGAACAGGTGGTAGTAGGCTCAAGAGCTAGCAATCTTAGATAATGCAGATGTAGTAATAGTCCTTAGTATGCAGAGCTAGATAGTGTAAGCTTTAGTATAAAGGGTTTAGAGGTTTCCCCTGTGGGGTACTTATCACTAATAGCAATGTAGCAGAGGAGAGGTTCGGCAAGAGCGGATGATCCGGTAGCGGGATACAGGGATCAGCGCAGCGTGGTTCCGACAGCGAGGTATGCTTGCAAGCATGAGAGCTTCAAGACAGGTTAGCATCAAGGCACAAAGCAGTTTGAACGAACACATGTGAGTGAGAGCCGGCGATCTAAATAGCCATCCAGTCCGGCGCTCAGTGATGACAGCATCAGTCTTAAAGGGAAACACACCTATATGTGCTTCATCTATCTAGGTAGATGGAAAGCACCCGGAAATAATGTGATAGGAGGCACTGAGAGTGCCAGAACCTTACAGTACCCCCCCCATAAGGCCGGCTCCGGAAGGCCTCTAAGGCTGGTTGTCGATATAAGAATCGGAAAAGACTGGTTGCCGATACAAGAATCGGATAACACTGGTTGCAGATACGAGAATCGGATAATACTGGTTGCCGATACAAGAATCGGATAAGACTGGTTGCCGATACGAGAATCGGATAAGACTGGTTGCCGATACGAGAATCGGATAAGACTGGTTGCCGATACGCGAATCGGATAAGACTGGTTGCCGATACGAGAATCGGATAAGACTGGTTGCGATACGAGAATCGGATAATACTGGTTGCCGATACGAGAATCGGATAAGACTGGTTGCCGATACGAGAATCGGATAAGGCTGGTTGCCGATACGAGAATCGGATAAGACTGGTTGCCGATACGAGAATCGGATAAGACTGGTTGCCGATACGAGAATCAGATAATACTGGTTGCCGATGTGAAAATCGGAAAAAAAAAAAAAAAATGGTTGCCGATATGAGAATCGGATCAGGTTGGTAACCGATCTGAGAATCGGATCAGGTTGGTAACCGATGTGAGAATCGGATCACTTGTTGCCGATACGAGAATCGGATAAGATTGGTAACCGATGTGAGAATCGGATCACTTGTTGCCGATATGAGAATCGGATCAGGTTGGTAACCGATGTGAGAATCGGATCACTTGTTGCCAATATGAGAATCGGATCAGGTTGGTAACCGATGTGAGAATCGGATCACTTGTTGCCGATATGAGAATCGGATCAGGTTGGTAACCGATGTGAGAATCGGATCACTTGTTGCCGATATGAGAATCGGATCAGGTTGGTAACCGATGTGAGAATCGGATCACTTGTTGCCGATATGAGAATCAGATCAGGTTGGTAACCGATGTGAGAATCAGATCACTTGTTGCCGATATGAGAATCGGATCAGGTTGGTAACCGATCTGAGAATCGGATCACTTGTTGTTAGGGTGTCTGCTACATGAACCCCTCACTAGAATCGGACGCATAACCATCCGAAGTAATCCTAGTAGTCCTAGCAACCAATGCTTCTTCAAACATCCTCAGATCCTTCCTACATACCACCGTGCCATTAGAAGCAGTCAGGTGCAAGAATCTCAATGTTTTCTTTGGAAGCTAAAAATGTGCTTGCAAAAATAGGAGTATCTATACCAACATCTGCCAATTTCTGGGTGTCCTTTTCTGATATAGAACGGGGACAGGGCTGGCAACAGCCTTGGTAATTTCCAGGCTGTTTTTCAGGGAAGACAGTTCGGATTCGCCTGGCCTCCATTGGGAGAGCCTTAGGCCTATGGGGTCTGGTTGGGCAGGATGTAATGAAATGTCCCCCTTCTCCACAATAAAAACAAAGGCCACAGATTCTCCTGTGATCTCTTTTTTTTTGTAAGGACAACTTAGTATGTACGGCACCAATCTCCATAGGCTCCTCATCCATCTCTGTAGGATCAGGGTTCAAATGAGATGTGTCAGAGTGACAAGGCTGACTGTTTAAGGCAGGCTTGGACCATGACCAGGCAGGATCACCATATTCATTTGGTTTCCTTTTTTCCCTAGGTAGCTGGGGTCTGCGGTTACCTGGAGCAGGTTTAGGAGTAGATTTTTGGGAGGGGAGACACTGGGAGTGCATCGCAATTGCAAATGATTCCCAATTGTCTAGGATCGGACTTTTTTCTTGCAGTTTCTCGTATGCCCACGTTTTCATTTTGCCAGAAAGCAAATTAATGGCAGCATGCACTTTAATAAAGTCATTATGATAGGTCCTAGGCTTAAGGATAAATAGGAGCTCACAATCCATACGAAAAAAAAGAAAAGAGGAACGGGAACCATCAAACCTGTCTGGTAGAAGGACAAGAGGTTCTGGGGGTTGAGCAGCAGTAGGCTGTGTCAGTCTGGCCACCTGCTGCGTCAGAGCCTGATTGTCTTCTTTTAATTCAGCAAGTGCGTGTAATAACGCAGTTACTTGCTGTTTTAATTGCATCATCTGAGTGGTTATTTCTGCTGAATCCATTTGTGGGTTCGTTCAATCTGTAACGCTCCTGCGTTTTATGTATGATGTGGATTTTCAGCTGCAGAAATATTCCACTTCAGTAGTCATGTAAGAGAAACGCTGAGACACCATTCCCAACTCTCAATGACTCATCATGTGTGGAGGATCTCAATTCAGCAAGTAAATACACACACTCAATAAGATGTTTCCTAGAGTGACTTATGTATATAGTAACACAGTGATGATAGGCTGAAGAGACAGGTTGGGTAGAGATGGTAGATGACAGACACTTGAAAGGAAATGTTCTTGAAAGTAAGATAGTAGCAGATGGGATGCAGATAGGTTTAGCAATCATGTATGGTAGCAGATGACAGAGTAGCAGGTGGACATACAAGAGAGATCAACCCAGTGCAAGAACAGGTGGCAGTAGGCTCAAGAGCTAGCAATCTTAGATAATGCAGATGTAGTAATAGTCCTTAGTATGCAGAGCTAGATAGTGTAAGCTTTAGTATGAAGGTTATAGAGGTTTCCCCTGTGGGGTACTTATCACTAATAGCAATGTAGCAGAGGAGAGGTTCGGCAAGAGCGGATGATCCGGTAGCGGGATACAGGGATCAGCGCAGCGTGGTTCCGACAGCGAGGTATGCTTGCAAGCATGAGAGCTTCAAGACAGGTTAGCATCAAGGCACAAAGCAGTTTGAACGAACATATGTGAGTGAGAGCCGGCGATCTAAATAGCCATCCAGTCCGGCGCTCAGTGATGACAGCATCAGTCTTAAAGGGAAACACACCTATATGTGCTTCATCTATCTAAGTAGATGGAAAGCACCCGGAAATAATGTGATAGGAGGCACTGAGAGTGCCAGAACCTTACAGGAAGGTGGTTACAAGCGGTCAGCTTTGTGGACCAGAAGTGTGGTGCTGAGCCAGGAGGTCCAGTGGATGCTGACAGAGGGAGTTAAAGGCAAAGTGACCCAGGGAAAAACAGTGTCTGTGGGTACCAGGAAGCTTGCCAGGGGTCTGCCCAGGATGGGGGACCACTCCAGAAGGGTGTCAGTGGACAGAAAGTCCGCGCAAACAGTCAGTGAGATAGGGGGTGCCAAGTTAGACTGTAAAGAGCAATCTAAGTGAGATTACACATTCTCTATCTTCACTTCAGTGGCAAGGTGAAGCAGTGCCCTTGCCGCATTCTACAGTCAGTTATCCTCAGGAATTGTGCATATTTCAAATTGGAGTATCCCACTCATTCTCTTCTCCCATCCAAGTTCTAAAATAAAATATAAAAAAACAAATCCCCTGGACTGTTCATTGTCTGAGCCAAGAACTTTTAATTCCGAGTGTCTGCTTCCAGTTGCTAATGGTAACCCAGGGGAACCCAAGAAGTGTAATTCTCAGCAGCTCCCTAGGGGGCAGTGGTACAACTATAGTAAGGAACCATCACCTGATTTACTGCTTGGCAGTCCTGGGTGCTGGAAAGATGGCTGCCATGGGGACTCAGGAGCAATAAGAAGAAATGCCTTAGCAATAAGGGGAGGCAAATATTGTAGCTGCTGACTTTAAAAAAAAGGACACTTACCTGTCCTATGATCCAGCCCTGTCCTCACCCAGGCTGGTTCTTTGCCAGTTTTCAGGTTTTCAGCACCAGTGGGTTTACTGAGGGAAGCTGGCTGTGACTCTTTGGGACTTCCCACTGCACATGCCCAAGTGGCCCTGTGCTTTGGGAATGGACCCACAGCCTTCTGTTATTTGTGACATGTCCCAGAAGGTTGAGAGCAGAAAGAGGAGAGAACTTCCACTCTGATCACCTAGCAGGTTGGAGCCGAAGTGGGAACAGGTACCAGTCAAAACTAGATATCCACTCCCCTCCAAAAAAATAAATAAAACATTTCCACAAATGGGAGGGGAAAAAGGTGTTAAAGCAGTCTTTCCCTTTTAGGGTGAAGTTTCTGCTTTAAGTATTGGATGTATAGGGATTTTTTTTTTAAATAAGGATATCATTTAGTGTCACTTTAAGAGGCTGGTATTCATGCAGAGTTACCCAGTCAGTGGTTTTTCTGTCCATTTCTACATAGAAAAAATTTAGGGAAAAACGTTGGGACTAGAGTTGATCGAACACCTGGATGTCTGGGTTCGGCGGGTCTGGCCGAACTTGAAAAAAAAGTCTGGGTTCGTGACCCGGACTTAACCCGAACTTTACCCCGATCCTGAACCCCATTGAAGTCAATGGTGACCCAAACTTTTGAGCACTAAAATGGCTCTAACAAACACATGGAAGGAAAGGACTAGAGGGCTGCAAATGGCAGCAAAATCATCTTAAGAGCATGGCAAGTGCTCTGCAAACAAATGTGGATAGGGAAATAACTTAAAATAACATAAAAAACAGAAAAATAAAAAATAGTAATCTTGAATGATGTAGGAGTAGGACGAGGCCCATATGGAGTAGGAGGTTGAGGTGGCGGTGGATATGGCGGTGTAGGTGGAAGCGACATCGGCGGTGGAGGAGGAGGACGAGGCCCATATGGAGTAGGAGGTTGAGGTGGCAGTGGATGTGGCGGTGTAGGTGGAAGCGGCGGTGGAGGAGGACAAGGTAGCCAACACTGTTCTTTATTTTTAATTTTATTTCTTTTTAAATTAGGGTACACCCCAAAAGAGTTAGAAAGATCAAATACAACAATGGCTGGGTAAGGCCGGTATACATGTCTATTCTGCACAAGGTATGGACAAGTCCTGTGGGATCCATGCCTGGTTCATTTTAATGAACGTGAGCTTGTCCACATTGGCTCTGGACAGCTGGCTGCACTTGTCTGTGATAACTCCCCCAGCCGTGCTAAATACACGTTCAGATAATACACTGGCTGCAGGACAGGCCAGCACCTCCAAGGCGTAAAGGGCAAGCTCAGGCCATGTGCCCAGTTTGGAGACCCAGAAGTTGAAGGGGGCAGACCCATCATTCAGTACGTCTAGGAGTGTGCACACATACTGCTCCACCATGTTAGTGCTGGGTCGAGGTGCTGCTGGGGGAACTCCTGTTGCAAGGAGAGGACGTGGCCGATCTGTGCCAGCTACATGCACAAGTGAAACACCTTTCTCAGCTGCGAGTAGGCAACAGAACCTTACAGCAGTATTTGGCAGGGCCTAATGTGCCTCTACAAATGTTGAGGCCAGAACAAGTACAGGCGATAGTAGATTGGGTTGGTGACAGTGCCTCCAGTTCCTTCACATTGTCTCCCACCCAGTCTTCTGCTGAAAGGTCAGAGTTGGCACCTGCAGCCGATGTCCATCAATCTTTCACCTCACCCCCTTGCAAATCAACCAAACAGTCTGAGCCCCAAGTCATGCAGCAGTCTCTTCTTCTTTTTGATTACTCTGTTAGCATGGTTTCCCAGGGCCATTCACCTAACCCTGCACCAGAAGTGGAAGAGATTGAGTGCACCGATGCCCAACCACTTATGTCTCAAGATGAGTACATGGGAGGACCATCGCAGCACGTCTCGGATGATGACAAAACACAGGTGCCAACTGCTGTGGAATTCCGAATTGTGGAGACCGACAAGGAGGGCAGGGGTGAAGACTGGGTGGAAGATGATGTGGAGGACGATGAGGTCCTCGATCCCACATGGAATGAACGTCATGCAGGTGACCTAAGTAGTTTGGAGGTAGAGGCGGTGGTCGCACACCAGCACAGCAGAAGAGGGAGCAGGGTGCAAAAGCGGAGCGTCCGTGCCCTAGACACTACGCCTGCTACTGTCCAACGCAGCAAGGGACCGAGCACACGAAAGCCAGCTCTAAGGAGTTCCCTAGTGTGGCAGTTCTTCAGACAATGTGCTGATGACAGGACACGAATGGTTTGCACGCTGTGCAATCAGAGCCTGAAGCGAGGCATAAACCTTCTCAACCTGAGCACAACCTGCATGACCAGGCATCTAACTGCAAAGCACGAGCTGCAGTGGAGTAGATACCTCAAAAACCAAGAAAGGTCTCTGGCTCCTCCTGCTTCCTCTTCTGCTGCTGCAGTCTCGGCCTCTTCATCCACCTCTGTAGTGGGACCGGCACCTGCCACCCTGCAAACAGAGGATCTGCCAGCAACACCACCACCTGGGTCACCAACAACCATCTCCACAATGTCCCGTGGAAGTGTTCAGCTTTTTATCTCCCAAACACTGGAGCGGAAGAGGAAGTATCCCCCCTACCCACCCACGATCCCTGGCCCTGAATGCCAGCATTTCAAAATTCCTGGCCTTTGAAATGCTGTCATTCCGTCTGGTGGAGACGCAGAGTTTTAAAAGCCTTATGGCGGTGGCTGTCCCACAGTACGTCGTGCCCAGCCACCACTACTTTTCCAGGCAAGCCATCCCTTCAATGCACAACCAAGTGGGTGACAAAATCAGGTGTGCACTGCGCAACGCCATCTGTGGCAAGGTCCACCTAACTATGCATACGTGGACCAGTAAGCACGGTCAGGGACGTTATATCTACCTAACAGCACACTGCGTAAATGCAGTGGCGGCTGGGCCTGAGGCGGATAGCAGTTTGGCGCATGTCCTTCCACCACCGAGGATTGCAGTGCGCTTCAGTTTGCCTCCTGTTCCTAACTCCTCCTACTCTGCTTCCTTATCCTCTACCGCCTCCTCATCCGGTCAGCGTAACACCTTCACCACCAACTTCAGCACAACCAGGGGTAAACGACAGCAGGCAGTTTTAAAACTTGCCTGTTTGGGGTAATACCACACACAGCGCAGGAGTTGTGGAGGGGCATTCAACAGCAGACCGATGAGTGGTTGCTGCCAGTGAGCCTCAAGCCCGGCCTGGTGGTGTGCGATAATGGGCGAAATCTCGTAGCAGCTCTGGGCCTAGTCGGTTTGACACACATCCCTTGCCTGGCGCATGTGCTGAATTTGGTGGTGCAGAGGTTCCTTAGAAATTACCCCAATATGTCAGAGCTGCTGCAGAAAGTGCGGGCCGTCTGTGCACACTTTCGGCATTCTCACCCTGCTGCTGCTCGCCTGTCAGCACTGCAGCGTAACTTCGGCCTTACCGCTCACCGCCTCGTATGTGACATGTCCACAAGGTGGAACTCCACCTTGCACATGCTGGCCAGACTGTGCGAGCAGCAGCAGGCCATAGTGGAGTTTCAACTGTAGCATGCACCCATGAGTCGCTCTGCGGAACAGCACCACTTCACCACCAATAACTGGGCCTCCATGCGAGACCTGTGTGCCTTGTTGCGCTGTAACCTATGCAGACTAGGCCGCAATTTTTTTTTTCCCTAAATGGGTTTTTATTGATAAGTGGAATACAACAACAGTATCCACTGGGTGTAGCTCACTGTAACATATGCAGACTAGGCCGCAATTACATTTTTTTCCCCTAAATGGGTTTTTATTGATAAGCGGAATACAACAACAGTATCCACTGGGTGTAGCTCACTGTAACATATGCAGACTAGGCCGCAATTACATTTTTTTCCCCTAAATGGGTTTTTATTGATAAGCGGAATACAACAACAATATCCAATGGGTGTATCTCACTGTAAAGTATGAATGAAAAATTTCTATTTTTCCCTTTAATTGGTGATTTTTGAAGAGCAGATTTGAACAGCAGTGTCTAAACGCTGTATGACAGTGTCACAGTAAAGTATGAATGAAAAACTGAAAAATATATTTTTTTCCCTAAATACTGAAAAATAATTATTTTTCCCTTAAATTGGTGCTTTTTGAAGAGCAGATTAGAAAAAGCAGTGTCTAAACAATATATGTCAAAGTAAAATATGAAGGAAACAAGTTTTTTCTTTTTTAAATGCAGATTAAGCAGACACATATGCACTGAGCATGCATTACATGGCCGCTACACATCGCACGCCTAACAGGTTGGATACTGTTGTTGTTCTATTCCGCTATTGAATAAAAAAAACCCATTTGAATGAAAAACTGAAAAAAAAATGTTTTCCCTAAATACCGAAAAATAATTATTTTTCCCTTACAATGGTGCTTTTTGAAGAGCAGATTACAAAAGCAGTGTCTAAACAATGTATGTCAAAGTAAAATATGAAGGAAACAAGTTTTTTTCTTTTTTAAATGCAGATTAAGCAGACACATATGCACTGAGCTTGCATTACATGGCCGCTACACACCGCACGCCTAACAGGTTGGATACTGTTGTTGTTCTATTCCGCTATTGAATAAAACCATTTGAATGAAAAACTAAAAAAAATATTTTTTTTTCCCTAAATACTGAAAAATAATTATTTTCCCCTTACATTGGTGCTTTTTGAAGAGCATATTAGAAAAAGCAGTGTCCAAACAATGTATGTCAAAGTAAAATATGAAGGAAAAAAGTTTTTTTCTTTTTTAAATGCAGATTAAGCAGACACATATGCACTGAGCTTGCAATACATGGCTGCTACACACCGCACGCCGCCCACCTAACAGACTGATAAAAGTTTTTTTTTTTTCTCCCTCCTTCTCCTCACTGGGCTCAGGTCAGGGCATAAAGACCGTGCACTGCACCCCCACACAATACAATCAGTGTAGATCGCTGTCTGATTAAAGAAGATTCTTCCTATTCTTTCCCTGAAAGCAATCTCCAGCCTGCCCCTACAATAATCTCCTATCTCTCCCTCAGGGCAAAAAGATTGTGCACTGCACCCCCACACAATAAAATCAATGTAGATCGCTGTCTAATTAAAGAAGATTCTCCCTATTCTTTCCCTGAACGTAATCTCCAGCCTGCCCCTACAATAATCTCCTATCTCTCCCTCAGCAGCAGCATCAGGAACCTCTCCAGTTATAGCAGAGTGCCGCGCAGCGCTATGTGACTCCAGCTTATATAGAGTCTGGGTCATATGCTGCACTGGCCAATCACAGCCATGCCATTAGTAGGCATGGCTGTGATGGCTAAGGGCACACTAGTTAAACGCTTGCTGATTGGCTGCCTTGCACCTGTTGAAACCACACCATTAAAACCGCGCCAAAACATTAAAACCACGCCAAAACATCAAATAATATTACCGAACAATGGACAGTATCCCGAACATACAGTGAAATGTTCGGGTCCATGTCCGGGTACCGAATACCCAAAAGTCCAGTACGATCCTGAACAATACAGTCTGGGTTCACTCAACCCTAGTTGGGACCTTTAGAAAGGAGTTCCTATGTGACCTTATCTGCAGTTTTGTGAATAGCCTTTATTATGTAGGTTGGGTTTTAAGGACAAGGACAGCACATAGTTGTAAAGAGCTTTAAAGCAGTAAAACAATATCGTTAATCAATCATCACATACCATTTGACCGACTTTATCAATAGGCTATTTATCTTTAAAATAGCAGGTTTAGGAGGACTGTTCTGCATTGTCTCAGAGTATAGTCTAACAACTGTTTGTCCACAATTAATCAAAACTGCACACCTTGCAAAAACATAGTGCAGCTCCAGACAAGTAAAAAATGTGATCACAAGCATGTAAAATTGAAAACTTGGTGCTGCTCTTCCTTCAGACATATAACTGTAACTTTAAAGTAATACTAAAGTCTATTTTTTTGTTTAAAAATAACAAACATGTTATACTTACCGCCTCTGTGCAGTGGTTTTGCACAGAGCAGCCCGGATCCTCCTCTTTTTGGGTCCCTCATCGGCGCTTCTGGTCCCACCCCCTGTCGAGTGTCCCCCACAGCAAGCATTTTGCTTTTGGGACACCCGAGCCAAGCCCTTGCTCTGTGTGTCCATTCAGACATGGAGCCGCGACACAACCCCATCCCCTCTCTCTCCTCATTGGCTCACTGACTTTGACAGTAGCAGGAACCAATGGCACCTGCTGCTCTGTCTCGGCCAATCAGGAGGGAGAGTCCTGGACAGCCAATCTTCTTGTGCAACATTGCTGGATCAAGATGGGCTCAGGTAAATATTAGGAGGGCCGAGGGGGACTGCTGCACAAAGAAGTTATTTTTTTTGTTATCTTAATGCATAGAATGCATTAAGATAAAAAAACTTCTGCCTTTAGAACCACTTTGAGGGTAGATTTACATATGAGTTTGAATTGTGCTACAGAGACTACTGATGCAACATCTCCTCACCGCCTGATTTAACCCCATTTTGCTGACAAATGCGCCAGAACTGTGTGCATTGCAAACCCGCTTGCTGCCCGCCAATCGATACATGTTGGGTAAACTTATTATGTTAGTATATCAGTGACCACCCAAATATTTACCCAAATCAGCACACACAGGTCAGGTGAGCCTGATTACATTATCATATGCAGATGAAATGGTATACAGAAACATAATTAACCTGAGCCATCTGGACAGAAACAATAGGTGAATGGGAATCCAGACCTAGACAATGTTATAATTACCATGCTAAATAACTCAGCACTGCAACAAGGCCAAAACAAAGTACATTACACATTAGCCGAAAGTTTAAACACAGAACATCTTATTAAACAGACAATAGACAGAAGACCCCAGTAGCAGACTGTCCTTCTCCTACATTGAAGTACTTGGAATCCACACCTAAGCAATTTTTTGATTATTCAGAAGTCACAGACTTCATGGCAATGGTCTACAATAATCTATGAGGCAAAACTCATACAATGTTCTATCATTCTGATACAGTGGAATTAGATTTCTCAAGGGATATTGTGGAAAAATGTTACTGTCCCATTTGAAGTAATCAAAACCATATTCTCAGTGTCCATTAAGAAGTTGTCCATCCTTTTCTCTGTCACCCTGTGCCCCTAATAGACACAGGGTGACTTACATATAAGAGGGGAATATGGAGCTGAGAAAGCGATTTCTCAACCTCTCTTAGGTAAGCTGGGTTCCACGGGCCCACCCTCCCAACCAAAGTGACTGTCGTCAAATCTTATGAGACTGTTCCATGGCTCATAGTCAGTGGGCAGGAGGCTAGCCTCCATACTCCTCCAGGAGCCCCGTGGCGAATGTCCAGGCAAAGGGGTGTTCTTCACATATCTCCCCCCTTCTGGGGAGACTAACCAGATCCCAGACCTCCAACCTGTTTGGGCCTGTGTTAGTCTGGTGTCTTTTTCCAGACTGTGCTGGGCTCCAGAGGGCCTCTTGTTCCACATTCCAGTTTAAATATCCTGGGCAGGGCACCAACTTTAATCCACCTAGGGAGGCATCCTGTTGTTGCTGGAGGGGAAGGGTGCAGTTCTCCCCTCTCAGGGATACACAGAGCCCTAGGGGAGGGAGATGGATGGCACCATATCCCAGACTCTCGCTCTGCTGAAGGGGCAAAATCACGGTGACTTGGGCTCCCATACTAGGGGGCTTGGGATCTGGGCTGACAGCCCAGCATCCTTGTACTCCAGGGGTGGAGACCACGGTCCCATCCACCCCTTCTGTCCTGAAAGCTTCATGGACTGGTGGGCAGAGACCAGCAGTGCTCTGCCCTGCTGCCAGCTCTTTCGCTCGGCTGCTGGGGAGAGAGACCGACTGTCTCTACCCCCTGGAACTCCAGCTGTGGTTGGGGATCTAGGAAGGCTGCCAAGCATCCCTGTCTGGTTGGTGCAGAGACCTCGGTCCCATCTGTACCATCTGTGCCAATTGCCCTGTCTCCTGATAACCGGTACTGCCTCTGGGGCGAGGAACCGGTCGTCTCCTCTCCCTTTAAACCATACTGCCGCTGGGGAGGTGTACCGACTCTCTCGACTTCTGGTAATGTTGGCTGGTGCTGGGTAGTGGGACCAACCATCTCCACTCCCAGTGCTGTTGGCATCTGCTGGGACAAGGGGACTTACAATCCCCTCTCCCGGTAACACTGGCTGCCGCTGGGGAGAGATACTGGTTGTCTCTTCTCCATTTAAATCCTGCTGCTGCTGGGGAGTCAGACCGACTGCCTCGACTTCCAGTAACGCTTCCTGGTGCTGGGTAGTGGGACCAACTGTCTCCTCTCCCATTACTGTTGGCTGCTGCTGGGACGAGGAACCTTCCATCTCCTCTTCCAGTAACGCTGGCTGCCACTGGGGAGAGAGACCAGTTGTCTCTTCTCCCAATAAATCCTTCAGACGCTGGGGAGTCGGACCGACTGTCTCGACTCCCGGTAGCGCTGGCTGGTGCTGGGTGGTGGGACTGACCATCTCCTCTCCCAGGGATGCTTGCTGCTGCTGTGATGAGGGACCTAAAATCTCATCACCCAGGGTTACCCAGCTTATACCTTGCTCTGCAGGTGTGATGTAGTGATTACAGCTCCCCCAGTTCCCCAAACATCAGCTTAGACTTGATGAAGGGTAAAACAAATCTCTTTATTGAACAAGAATACAGGCTTTGAGAAGTATGTCAGTGACCACCCAAATATTTACCCAAATCAGCACACACAGGTCAGATGAGCCTGATTACATTATCATATGCAGATGAAATGGTATACAGAAACATAATAAACCTGAGCTAATTACCTAGCCATCTGGACAGAAACAATAGGAAAATGGGAATCCAGACCTAGACAACGTTATAATTAACATGCAAATTAACTCAGCATTGTAACAAGGCCAAAACAAAGTACATTACACATTGATTGAAGTATAAACACAGAACACCTTATTAAACAGACAATAGCAGAAGACCCACGTAGCAGACTGTAAGTCTCCTACATTGAAGTACTTGGAATCCACATCTAAGCAATGTTTTGATTATTCAGAAGCCACAGACTTCATGGCAACAGTCTACAATGGTCTATGAGGCAAAACCCATACACTGTTCTATCATTCTGATACAGTTTAATTATTGTAGCATAGATTTCTTGAGGGATATTGTGGACAGATATTACTGTCCCATTTAAAGTAATCAAAACCATATTCTCAGTGTTCATTAAGTAGTTGTCCAGCCTTTTCTCGGTCACCCTGTGCCCCTAATATAGACACAGGGTGACTTACACATAGGAGGAGCCTAGGGAGTTGAGAGAGGGATTTCTCAACCTCTCTAAGGTAAGTTGAGTTCCACGGGCCCCTCAACCAAAGTCACTGTCGTCACATCTTATGAGACTGTTCCATGGCCCATAGTCAGTGGGCAGGAGGCTAGCCTCCACACTCCTCCAGGAGCCCATGGCGAATGTCCAGGTAAAGGGGTGTTTGTCACAGACACTAATAGGCAGCACTGATGGGCACTAATAGGCAGCACGGATGGGCACTAATAGGCAGCACTGATAGGCTGCACTGATGTTCACTGATGAGGCCGCTTTGATGGGCACTGATAGACTGCACTGATGGGCACTGATAGGCTGCACTGATGGGCACTGATAGGCTGGACTAATGGGCACTGTTGAGGTGACACTGATATGTGGCACTGATGGGCACTGATAGGCAGAACTGACGAAGAGGCAGTGATTACAGCACTGATTGGCATCACTGATGGGCAGTGATTGGCACTGATTGGCAGCACTGATGGGCACTGATAGGGTGCAGATGTCCCCTTTCACACTAGCTGGTTACCAGCTGTGGACCTGTGGAGTTTCATAATAATATACAAGTCAGAAAATTATTTTAATGAGTAACTAAAGGCAAAACTTTTTTTTTTTTACTTTGAATGGAATACAGAGTAATAAGAACACCTGCCAAATTTTCTGTGCCCGCTTCAGGGGGGTTTACCCTCTTTATTTGTCATGTTTACCATTATCATCAAAAGTAAAAGAAAATCCCAAATGTTGGGTTTTCCCCGCTACAGGAATGGAGAGGAAATCTTCCTATGAAGACACTAGTTCTGGTGACAACCAGGGATTCTTCACTTTTAAAGCGTTTATTTGTCTCACTTTCTCATTTGGCTATGGGACAGGAAGTGCAGGAAAATTTCAGATCACAGATGGAAAAAAAAACTGATGAGTTATAAGAAACCCTTCCTTTATTCAAAGTGAAAAAAAGTTTTGCCTTTTTAGTTCTACTTCAATGCAACCAGACCACCCAAAAACCAAAATAGTTCTTTTTTTTAGTTAATATATGTGACTGTATGTAGTCACATGCTCTACGGTAGCAAGCAAAGCAGATAACTAGGCACATAATAAAATTGGAAGAAGGTAAATTGCTAATGAAGCCTTATGTAATGATATACAACCTCTCAGCAGTTTTGTAAGGGTGTGACATCAATGCACAACTGCACTGTCATGGTGTTTACACCAGTTACAGAACCAAACCATGGAAAATGGTATGTAATGCAAAAATGTATGCTGTGTGCTATACATTTGTCCCACTATAAAATATTTTTTTAAATACTGCCTACTTTGAGGACTTTGTTGAGGCATGTATGTTGGCAGGGCTTAAGGCACCCTGTTGGTAATGTGAGAATCAACAATAAGGCCGGTCTCCTGATTTCAGAAGTGAGCAGCAGCCTGCACTGTTAACGCTCTGTAATCTGTTGCTGAAAATCTGTACACTGATGACACTAAGCACTTCAGACAAAAACTTCTGTTAGAGAACACCTCTCCCTCCCAGCGTGCAGCATTTCTTAGCCAGTACTACGGAGCATGCACCAGTCTCCACTAACTCAGCAATCCCTTCACATAACTACCAGTGACTGGTCCCACTGTTGCTACAGGATACAAAAAAACGCTCTTTCTCCATAACTCCGTGCTTGTTATCCTACCGGGCCATGCTACTTAAACTCTTACTCTCCCATGAATCCAGACTGGGTACTCTGTGCCAAAGATCCAGTCCCAGTATGTGGGGACCCAGTTGCTAGTGAAGGGGCCAAGCACATCACACCCTCACCACCAGAGTAACCATCACCTTGGCCATGTCACCCATCTCCTGGCAGGTTGGTTGCTTTAGCAAGAGACACAAATACTGTACGCCATCTTTTGATATGACATGCAAGTCTCCTTTGGAGTTATTACCGTAGTAGTTGCAGGTAACAAGTAACACCTCTCAAAGAAATCTTCCACACAGTTTTCTACACAAAGCTCTTTAGTGCCCCATAAAGTGACTGTACCTTAGGCAAATGGAAAAGTCCATACAAGCAATCCTTTCAAGGCAAGAGTACATTTAGGCAGTAAATCCACAAGAAGTAGAAGAAACCCCTCAAAGTCATGATCTGGTAATAATCCTCCAAAGGCAGTAAGTCCATGACTAACGGACAAAGGTCCATGAGGGTCTACAGGCCTTGACTGGGCTCTGATTGCCAGCTACTCCACCCACCCCACCACCCAGGGGGTCATCCATTCCGGCAAAGTAATGGCTAAATCTTGGCAGTCTTTCCCCCAATCTCTCTCTCAGGCACTAGTGAGCCGTATTTATATGGTATGACCTGCAGGGGGCAGTAACCTTTTGAAAAGAGCAGGAAAAGCGTTAACCCTTCCTTCTCAGACACCACCAGCTCAGCAAGTCAACCTGAGGACACAGTGCAACATTAAGACATTGTAACAATTTGCACCTGGTTAACCTATTTAACTTGCGGGCGTGAACACAGTCAGAAAAAAAATATTAACACTTCAAAACCATCTTGAAAGCACCTGCTTACATGCCAGAATTGCTAATCTTGCAGTATTAGCTTTTGGAAGCAGGATTTGACTGTCTATGGAAGTTGATGTGAGCTCCTGTAGGCTGATCATCTTCAAACATGCCTTTTATCATAATATGGCCAACGTTATTCTATGTAGATCTTTGGTCACACAATGGGCTGTAGTGGTATCCATACAGAAATGTTTATTGTTCTACCCACTTTGGCAAATTCAGTAATATAACCACAGGCCACTGTCATTTGAAGGCACTTCCAGTTTGGCTCCGATCAGAATGTTGGGTTTTCTCGATGTAGATGCTACCTTGGAGCAGTGGCAGATGAATAAATAGCGAGAACAATTCAAGATTTCCACGCATTTGTAATATTGGATTCTATTTTCCTATATTTATTTATTTCTGCTTGGCACAGAAAACAAAATACAGGTGATGTGTTTGTTGCATTCTACTCTTTATCCCACAGATTTAATCAGGGTTCAGGGAAAACCTGGCAGTAAATTGAACTGAGGCAGATTTACTCATCCCTAATGGTTACTTACCTGAAAGTAGCTGCAGAGGCCCTGTTCCACAGGCTGTACCGACTGAGGTCACTTCACAGCTACATAGCCACCATCTGGTAGAATGTCACTACATCCACCACTGACTGGCAAGCGTTCATGGCACTACCTATGCCCGCTGTCATTTTACCACTGTTTGTCTACAGTTTGTTTTTCTAATGATCTGTAAAAAACATTGTGATAGAAAGACAGAGAGCACAAATTATGTCATAATCAGATGTCAATGAAAATGATTCCGTAATTCCTGTTGAGGCAAAGAAGATGAGTCTTTCACTCCCAGTGCATACTGCATAGTGATTTTGCCATCTTGATAGTAAACTTGTGGAGCTCACAGATTCCATCATGGGGAGGGGGGTTTAAAAAAGCAAGCAAATATCCAAAAAAGAAAAAGGGCTAGCAAATATCCATCCTTGCAAAAAAGGGGGCATTTTTTAATATTGACTCACCTTCAACATTCCTTATAACATTGTAATAGGGCTATGCATAGCTGTTCCTCGTGACATTTTTGTTAAATTATATGTATAATTTGCTTTAACAATTTTAAAGACAATGTTCTTTTTATTTTATTTTTTAATGCCTACTTTTGAATGTCCACAAAAATGCTATATAGGAAAAAAAACAATAGAGAAATACATATTTAGGCTTTTTCATTTATCGAGTATTCCTCCAGAGAAGAAGTCCTCCCCACAGCAGATGTTGTAAAATGGCATAAGCCCAATAAAGCACGTAGGAAATCAAGTTCTCTAGCAGCCAAAATGTAATATTCTTCATTTGAATCCTGCATTTGGCCTAGATAACCCTTGTAAGGGTTTTAATACATATATTGTCTCTTCTTGCTTCATGCCATCTGGACAGTGCTAATGTGCATGGATTTTCAGAAGTTCTTTTTTAGAACAACTACAAAGATTTTATTGCTATGGGTCAAAGGTTTTTTTTAACTTTTGTGTTTGCTTTATGTTTTATTGCAAAAAGTAAATACATTTTTCATTTCCGTCTGTCTATCCATCCATCTATCTCTCTTTAACTATCGAAAAAAAAAAAAAATTCTGGGCAATTTCCAACTAAAATGGCCCTTCTAACCCATCCCCACATTGGACCCATTATCATACTATCATTTTTTTGTGATACAAAATTGTTAATCTATCTACAGTTACTGAAAAACTGTTGATAATACTGTATAATACTGTATCTGCAAACTGGAGCAAAGAAAAATGGAGTGCAGAAAGGATATTTTGCCCAGAGCAGCCATGTGCATTGCTTATTTTATATTTCAGATGAAAACTGATTGGGTCTGTGCCTAACAGCTCCCCTTTGGCTCCAGTTTGGATAAATCAATTCCATTCTCTTAAATGCGAAAACCAAGTACCTTATTTCATCAATTTCTAGAATAAATACTAATGCTATGTGTTCATTCTTTCCATTATATTATCTGAGGACAAACATGTAATAAATGTGTAAACCCTAACCTATTCAGAAGTAAAACACATATGCATTTTTTTTTCTTTATTATTGCTTTCCATTACAACCACATAGAAATATGGATTTATATTCATAGGAACAGGGTGTAACATAATGTCCCTTAGAAAAGGACATCCTGCCCTGGGCCATTGCAAATGAAATAGCTTCCTGGTTGTCTAAACAAAGAAAAGATGATTTTTTTATATAACAAAAGGGCTTTATTATGGTATTTTTATCAGATGCCTGCAAGGTAATAGTGTCTCTTATATTCTGGGCTGCCAAAAAATATACTCCACAGATGAATTAGCTTAAGGTCAGTTCTTTAATTTTTCGAAGTGTATAAGATAAAACCTAAAGTAAAAATACAATTCAAGGTTAATTCTGCTTCTTAAAATGTCACTAGGGAGTAGCAATAAAATAAAAAAAATTCCCATCTCTTTCTCATATACAGTATATTTATAATGAGAATAAGCTCAATACAGATAAGCCCATTTTGAGAAAAGTATGGAGGCTCCCATTGTTGCCATTGTTGATCTCTCCTTTTGAAAATGCAAGTTGTCTGGCCATCATAAATTCTACTATTGGCATCATAAATTCCTGAGTAACCAACCTGGTGCAAGTCTGGGAATACAGTACAGTTTAATCAGAGCTCTGATCCTAAGAGGTCAATGCACATTTCTGGTAACTGACAAAAAGTACTGAACACAGAGTGAACATCCTTGCAGAGTTTGCTGAGTAAGAGGACTGCCTTCTGAAGTCATATGATTACTCCTAATCTTATAATAAAGGACATTTCTAGAAAATTGCATAAACAATTAAGAGGGGTATATACAGAGTGTAAATAACATCCTCAGTTGGCAAAAAAGGCATTTGAATATTTGACAGGTATAAAAACTTACAGTAGCTGGAGGTTAAAATTTGAATGAAATTCTTAATGCTTGTGTGGCAATTACATATGTTTTCTAACAAAAGTGGAGTTGCCCTTTAAATTTCTACCGCACACTGGACAGAGTTGGCTATTATGGCTTTGTGCAAATTTATTCAATGTCAATAAATGTGTACACCCTTAACACTAGAATAAAATATTTAGGAATCTTAATCATTTCAGTAATTGCAGCACTTGAAGATAACAAGTGCTGCACTTTTCCTTCAAACATATCCTAGTACACCATGAAAGTCCTTTGTTGGTGCCGTGAGCTACACGTTTTTAACCAGTGGTTCTTCTGCAGTTATGTCTACTTCTTAGTAAATTTATGGTAAAAGTCGAAGTTCACCTTTTTTTTTTTAACTCTAGCTTCCCTTATGTACCAATGTACCATTAATGTACCGCTGTTGTGGAAAAGAAAAAGCTTTCTCTAAATTCTAGGGCAGGCCTTAGCCTCCAGTTTCTTCTATATAAAACTCCTCCACTACTTCCTGGTTTCTGTAGTTTGGGACATGGAAACTATAAATATACTGTACTGTACTTCAGCAGCTGACCTTATTAACACACATTCTGCATGTGCCCAAACCCCTCCAGGAGATTGCTCTTGACCACCTCTGTAGTTAAATGCAGTCAGGCTAGGTTCACACTGCTGCAATCAGATTTTGATCTGACTTTAAGTGAGAATATGTGATGTAACTTTGATGCTACTTACATGTGGTTTTCATATTCTATGGGGCTAGAATCATGCTGGAGTTGTAATGCAGCACTGCACATTTTTGGAAAAGGGTCCCATACTTCTGTGAACAGGCACCAATGAAAACAATAATTTCCATTGTCATGTGATTCTGTGAGACTTAAGGTGCATATGAAATTGCATTAGTGTGAACCAGGTCTCAATGTCAAAGAGCACCATTCTCCCTCAATACATAGCCAGTGTCTTCCTCTGCTGATCAATCATTTTGCACCTTACCTTCTTCTTACATTGATTAATCATTTGGCAGAGTGTGCAGGAGCTGAACGATCACATAACAGCCTATGTGGAGCATTGCAGTAGTATTGATTACCCGCTACTGACCTGGCTTCTCTCCTGGCTCTGACCCCAGCTTGCTTCATGGACCTGCTCCTGCCTCTGCTCCTGATTGATATCCTGTGTTTGACTCGCGGCCCTGGCTTCTGACTTTGCTTTACCCATCTGTCAAGATCCACCAGCTCTTCCAGTGAATCATCTGGAACATTAAGGCAGCTTCATCTTAAGGCTACCTGTGCTTCTTTAGGCATAGCACCCTCTGTCACCACCTTCAGGGGTGCTCTGCACTAAGCCGCAAGGGGAACCCTCTAGTCACATCAGCCTCCAGTCAGGTATGTGACAGTGTGGTACAGTAATGAGGGAGGGGTGGTGCTCCAGACAGGTAAAACATGCCCTATTCTGTGATGCAGTAAAGGCATTGCATGATGGGATATGAAGTATTCTAGATGGTTACATGATGCTATAGGATGCTATAGGAAGTTAGGACTCATGCATGAATTAGAATGCATGTTTTAACATTGAACAGAGAGGGTACAGACTGCTGCCTTAAGGTAAGTAAAATAGAACAACTTTGGGATGGCTTGGACAGAAAAAAAAACATTAGAAATGGTTCCTATTTATTTGTGAAAAGTGAAATCCTGCCTGAAAAAAGGGTGAACTTAGCGTTTAAGAGTTTTTGCAATTAGTAACTCATTGGTGATTTAATAGTACAATGAATATTTTTCATCCATTAGGGCACTGGCACTGTCATATGGGCTTCCATATCATGCAGTTAAATGACCAATGCCATAAAATGCACATTGATGTCACAAGATTGTTCTGGACACTGTTATACTGTACCGGTCCCATCACGAATTGTGCATGTGCAATTATACAATGGCACATGTGACTGCCCCTTCCCACTAGAATTGTTAAGATTTTAGTTTGATTGTTCGAGGACCTAAATGTGCTTTATATTTGTATATCTAGTTATAGGTCTAGTTATTGGTCTGCTCTTTGGCCCTTGTGATTGCAGTGATGACAGTGTGGACATATTGCAATTCTGTCATTGTTTAACATAAGGAAGCTTCGTACATTGAACCTGGTACATTGGGAAACTGTTACTGACCTTATAGCAGATGCCTCAGCAACAACACGAACAATGTGCAAATACCTCCAGTCATCTCATTGACACAAACAGGATTGTAGCCTGTACCGCATTCTGTCTTGAGGTGCACAGGTGCAGCTGTGTGACTTGAAATTATTATGCCCCTAAAGTAGTACTAAAGGATATTTTTTTGCATAAATACATGTGTATTAATTTATTAAGCACAACTAAATTGTTATTGCAATAAATATCCAGAACCATCTACCAGTGTTGTTACAGGCTCAGTCTCCAGGTCCCTCTGTGCTGCTTCCCTGAACTTCCAGGAAATAACAGTAATCTGATCCCCCTTACCTGGGACTACATGTCCCATAAATCATGAAGCCTCTGCACATGGATGGTAATTGCAGGTTGCTTTTAATCATCTGCCAGAGGTGTGTCTATCATTGTTTTCATGCTGCCTGTGCCAGTCTGAGCAGAGAATGACATTACATTATCCTGGGAGCATGTACAAAAAGGTGGCTCCAACAGGCCACATGGACACTGCAAGACAAGGAGAAAAGCCTTACAATGTAAGTTTGCATCAGAGGATGGAGGAGAAAGTGAAAGGAAAAACAGAAGATAAAAATGGCAGAACAAGCCAAAGACAAAATAAAACCTACCCTGAGCATCCACTATAGAAAAATAATTGTGTTTTACATAACTTTACAGTGTGTCAACAGAAAAGCCAAAATTTATTTTTTTCACCATTAATAAAGCAATCTTAGAGGCACCAACTGGAGCATTGGTGATACAGTATGTGGACTTTCTATCTAATCTAATGTAAGAGCACCAATAATGATTGTCCTGTTTTCATCTCAGAAAAAAATGGTATTGCACTTAAAAATGCAGAAAAATTGTTCAGTCTATTTAAAAGTGCATAAAAGTGCAGTCCTTTTGTAGACACTTTTTGCTTTTTTTTTTTTAGCATTTTCCAAGTAATAAAAACAGCTAGAAAATGTATCTTCCATAAAGTGTTTTTTTCTATTATAAGCCTAGGTTAATTTACTAAGGAGTACTTCATGTTCACTTTGTGAGTGAATTTTTATTTAGCTTAGAACCAGATGTAGCAAAAATTCACTTTGCAAAGAATAAATAATATTATACAAAGTGTGACACTCTCAAAACAATCAAAGGAACAATCTTTAAAAAAACAATTGCTTAAAATCATAAATATATACGAGTGCACTAAAACCGTGAGGCCATAATAAAACCACCTAGCAAAGTGATATAAACAGTTTCTAAATATCTTCAAAACATAAATAGATATATGAAATCTATATGTGCATCCACCGCTCCCCACACGCTCCTCCAAGAAGGAATATGTGACACTCCAATCCAACACCCTGGTGAGTGAATCTGTTCACCTCGGATTTAACCTCTAAACAAACAGAAGGTCCTTGCAAACAATACCTAATTATGTTCAAGGACATTTTCAAGATAACAGTTTTTTTGCTTGGATATTATTGAATGATTAGAGTGATCACAGTTTCACCTCATTCATTAAGATAAGTGAAAACTCACTTTGCTAGGTGAACAATCTAAACTCTTTTAGTAAAGCAACCCCAATGTGTTTTGGATAAGCAAGTAGTGTACACATGACAGTATATAAACATTTGACCTCTCTAGTAAGAAGAAAGAAAATATTTTGCTTGGTCCCAATCCATTATTAATGAAATACTACATTTTGGCATGGACCTAATGTTTTGAAGACAAAGGAACCACAAGGACAGCTATATGTTGCCAAGAGCCTGGAGGAAGATACAGATCATAACAATATTCTTTTAACCCATTCTTGTTTCAGAAGTTCTCCCAGCATGCTAAATTGCTGTTTATTTATATTGTGAACTATCCCAAGTGAGTTTTGAATGAGGGTAGTAACCCTCAAAAAAATTTTGATAGACAGATAGGTAAATAGATAGATTATTCTTATAAGAAATTATAAGGCAACTCAGGACCCCCCTGTCCGAATAGGCTATAGTTCTGATCAGAGATGAGCTAAGGCATGTATGGAGCCTTGTTTGAACCCACGTAAGTGAGCCTGTCAATCAAAAGTGGCCAAGGTTTTTCCCGCCCACAGTCAAACATATACATGCCCCTTGTATAAATGCGGTTGCAGGGTTGGGAATTTCCAAGCTGCAGATGATCAGCCCAGTACAGTGACTGCTTCCTGGTGGGCCTGCTTGTGTGGGTTCAGGCAAGTTCCAAGCATGTCCAAGCTCATCCCTAGTTCTGATGTCATCTAGCACAAATAGAAATGCCTATTTATTGTTAAATATCCAAGGCCTGAACATAAGAAGCAGGACACAAGCATTACTGGTAAAAGAGGCCAAAGACCTGCAAGGGCAGTTGACCATGCAGGCACAGCCCAAACATCCTTGAGCATGTCTATCAGCTGGAGAACCCCTAAAGCAGTGGTTCTTAACCTTGTTGGAGGTACTGAACCCCACCAGTTTCATATGCGCATTCACCGAACCCTTCTTAATTGGAAAAATAAAATATGATTTTTTCAAATTCAAAACATAGGTATATATTTAGGACGGTATATATTTATACATAGGTGCACAAAATGAACAAAACCATTAAAGAACAAAACCATTGCATTAATACTGACTGCTGACCATTTGCATTAACACTGACCGCTGACCATTTGCATTAACACTGACCACTGACCATTTGCATTAACACTGTCCGCTGACCATTTGCATTAACACTGACCGTTGACCATTTGAATTAACACTGACCGCTGACCATTTGCATTAACACTGACCGCTGACCATTTGCATTAATACTGAGCACTGACCATTTGCATTAATACTGAGCACTGACCATTTGCCTTACCAACCAACTAACCAAAAAAAAGGCTTTCCTAACTTAAAAAAAAAGCCATACCAATACAGCACACTCACTCACTGTGTATAACTGTTATTTATACACAGTGGGGGGGGGGCGCCTTTTTATTAAAACACTTCTCTGCAGAGAACACCACACCACCACATCTACCTACCTTAGTCCTCCTGATTCTGGGCTGGCTGCTGCGCTGGCCTAGTAGTGCGTGGCCTGCTCTGGCCTGGGTCTGGTGCCAGACTGGTGTCAGACTCACTCGGTGAGTCACTTGAGTGAGCCACCACTCACTAAGCCTCGTTTCCACTGAGCGGATCGGTTCGGGTCGGTTCGGTATGGTACGCTAATTTGAGTGTTTCCATTATGAAAGTGGCCCATACAACCGAACCAAACCGCACCATTCCTGCTTCAGATGTAGGGCCATAGGAAATGGTACGATACGGTTACAGCGGAGCTACTGGCGTCACGCGATAGAGTCCACTGATTGGCGGACAGGAAACCATCAATGCTCACGTCAAATGAAAGAGCAAAACAAACACGTCATTTGGTGTAAACCCCGCATGGTCCCTGGTGGCCCGACTTGCAGTGGAAACGCTCACCTGAATAGACCGGACCATTCTAACCCTTCCAAACTGTACCGACCCGAACCGTTCCTCTTAGTGGAAACGAGGCATAAGCCTCCTTCTAGGCCTAGGAGTTGGACCTCTCTCCCCTCTAGTCTCCAAGTCCCCGCTCTCACTCTGCTCAGTCTGTCCTTGTCCTCGCCGTCAGTGCACTGACTCACAGTGTGTCAGTGTCACATGACATGTGAATCACTCCGCCAGGTCCGGTCTCTGTACTGTGGGGATGTTGTGTGTTTCCATGATGACGGCGCGGAGCGGGAGCGGAAGGACACGTCCATAATTGGAGAAATAGTCCCTGACAACGAAGTGGTACTAGCGGAGGTTGTGCGTGTCATCACGAATCATATGAGTCCTCCTCTGAACTCCAGAGACTGACTCACCGAACCCCTGGGGTTCGATCAAACCCAGGTTAAGAACCACTGCCCAAAAGGGAGGGAATTTGAAAAAGAGACAAAAATATGGAGAACAAGAAAAGTCCTCATCCACTTTTTGCCATGGTATGCTAAAATCTCCACAACATTTCAATGTAAAGTGTCTTGGGTTGCCCCAACCTTTTTTTTTTTTTTTTATAGGAACCTAGCAATGTCCCTGATCCCCTTAGAAATGCTTTGCATCCGCTATCAGCTGACTCTGAGTCACAAGAAAATGAAAGTAAGTGCACTCCTGTGACCCACAAGAGAAGTATGGCCAAAAAAGATTTGGCTACACTTCTCTTTTTAAATACTGCAGAAGATACAGAAGTGTTATTTTGATCAGAAGCAGGACAGTTTTAATTGGGGTTTATAGACCTAACCAGCATATGCCTAACTATTGCTATGGCGATAGGGAGTGCAATGTGACTGATATAATGTAAGTTGGTTTAGGTGCACTATGTTCTTGTGCTTAGATTTATTTTCTTTCAAACTGTGCAGCTGCATGCTATGAATACTACCCCTGAAACAAAAGCCAACATTTTTTTCTGGAAGACTTGTAGCATAGAAAAAAGAAAAACAGTTTATCCTAAAATAAAGACTCTATCAACATAAAAGAACAATACACCCCAAATAAATTAAAACTTTAAAATACTGCTTTCCTAAAACAAAAGCCCATTTTTTTAAGTGGGAAATATTCACTATGGATATGACAGCAGCTAAAGTGATGGTGGATTTAAATCATCCACAAAATAAAATAAATATTTCCATGATCATTAAATTAAAGACAAATAAGCCCACAATATGAAGCACAAAAAAAGCAAAGAGATAACTCCTGGGAGCTATAAGCTTGCAATTAAAATCAAAGTATAGTTTCCTAATTTGCCATAATCTATCCCTGTGCAGCTTGTCAGCTTTTTCCATCCTTTCCCTACAGCAACATTTATAATGAGAGGGACTGGTTTATTCAAAACCCCCTTATTAGTTCTTCTATGTCTGCTGGCCATAGTCCAAAGGCCATGCAGTGCATTATGAATTTAAAAAAATATTCCCAGCCCGGGACTGCAAATCGGGGAAGCGCAGTATTTGCCTCAAACTCTCCCCGCCGGAAGAACACAATGGTCTTCGGGAGGGATTCCCCTGTCAACACTGTCTGTGTTGATGGGGGGAATCGGGCAAATTTCTCTTTGCTTACTCTGTCTATTGCAGGTCCTAGCAGTGCCATCTTAAGAGCAAGGGCCCCGGGCAATGCAGTGCACTGGGGCCCTGCCAACACAATCACCCACAAGAATAAAAATGCAAATTAACGATAAGGCTATATTTATTGGTACAGCAGTGCAAGGCTAATGACAGCTTCCAAGTTTGGCAGCTGGGTCCGGTGAACACACACACAGATGGGAGTTAGACTCGACTTTTCTGTGTGTATGTTCCTGTGGAGGCGGACAGGCTTTCCTGCAGTTGTGGGCTTCCCCACCATGGTCCAAGTGGCCTGACAGCAGCGCAGGGCCAACAGGCGTTTACCACCTGCTAGGTTTGGCGGCGGGATGCACATGGGAATCGGGACTAATGCTTGGCTGGGGCTGGGTCGCTGGGCAGGTGGGGCCCCCCGGGCAAGTGGGGCCCCCCGGGCAACTGCCCAGCGTGCCTATTCAGTAAGATGGCCCTGGGTCCTAGGCAGCAAGATCCATAGTGTGTATGTCATAGGCTTTCCTCCTCTACCTTCCCTACAGCAAGCCTAGAGAAGGTCACCTGTAAGATCAACTTTAGCCTTTGCTTTTTAATGCAAGATACAGACATTTTTTCAGCATGTCAAATGATTTCTTTATTGAAATCTACAGATGTTTTATGCTTAGGAAAAGCAGTAACATCATCACTCTGTAGTATTCTTATTGCACGCTGTGAAATGTTTCTCATGGTTAAATTATGAATTACATTTTCACTAAATGAATGCTCCTAATACCTAATTATGAAAATGTTGTAATATAATTCTGTCTTCTCATCATTGGGCAAGGCTCAGCATTGAGTTGTAATGTAATTATTCAGCAGATAATTGGAGGAGCTCTTCAAAGGATTAACCTCTTTATTACAGAGTTTGGGATAATTGAGTTCCATTTCCAATCCACTACTTTGTCCATACTTTAGACAAGCCAGCAGTCAAGCAGACTTAATTAGCTGGGCATACCACCATCTAAAATATTTATATTTACATTAACTGAACCAGTGGCTTCTAACTCTTGGTTTTAACAGAAACATTTTGTGCAATCTTCACGGCTTGGCAAAATGTCAAAAAATTATTAACCATTTCTATCCTGTAATCTGAATTATATTGTATTATATGTTTAGGTATTAGTGTATGCTTTTATCACAGATACTTTCAAAAGTAAAAGCAGTATTAAACCCAAAACCAAAAATGTAATTATGTGCAGCTTTCCAATCATTATATGTGGTGGCTCTATTAGTGTAGCACCCTTTTAATTAGTGCAGGTTGAAAGGTTAATTTAATTTAGCTTCTCTGTATAAGGAAGAGCAGAGGTCTATTGTTTTATCCTGCTCAGTTTTACACAGGCTGCTGGTCTGATTGCTTTCCCCTGCATTCTGGAAGTTGCTAATTGGGAGGAAGAATGGAAAACCAGCCAATCCCTGAAGGGTGTGTGTCCAAAAGGTGATTAGAGGGCCCATAAATAACCAGAAGCACCAGAGCAGGGGGTCTTTGAAATCTGCATGAGCCCTGTGGTGGGGAGCCCCGTGTCTGAGGGGCTCTGCTCCTCTGGGCAGTCTGCTGAGATGCAGCTGTGTGCTCATTGAGGTGCCAGCCATGGCTTTGGCTGGGGAGGCCTATTCCTCAAAGTCTAGGGTTTCCTGTTCTTTTGTTGAGAAGCACTCTGGAGGATACCAGGTGGAGGCTGGATGGAAGAGGGTCCAGTAGTTGATGTATAGTAAATCTGCATCTTCCTCATTAATAAGCACTTGGTGGATATCAGAAGGTGGCACCTGATGATCCTGAGGTCTGTAAGTGCTGACCATGTTCTTTGCAGTGCATAGATCTGTATGTAGTTCGAAGATCTACACAGAAACAAGCTTCAGTGTTTCCCCTAGCAATCAGAGACCTTATGGGAGTCCTCTGCCAGGATAGAATAAAAAGTCCTCAGTTCCTTCAGTTCCCTTGGGGTATCTCATATCTTTCCATACCTATCCAAGTTACATCAGTAATAAAAATTAAAATGACTAGATTTGTTTTCTTTTTTTAGGATTTTTTCCCTCGGTTTCACATGGTGATCTGGCCAGTAATGCACCTTCTGTATCATACAGACGCCACTCTGGGTGACTGAGAACAGGGGGCAGATTTGGACCGAAGCATTGTCAGTCTGTGGAGAGGGTAGTGTTAGAAATACTAGATCATGCTGGATCACCAGATGAAAATAGAAGAATGCCTAAAAATGTAAACTAATAAAGCCATCGCCTCTAAGAATTGGTTGCTTTTGGGTTTATTACTGCTTAAATATTTGTGGAATTTCGTTTTCACTATGTTAAATTAATATCTAAGAATATCACAAGGGCAAGGTTGGAAGGGAACTTTTTGCACTTTATAAATTTGACTACAAACCTTGTGGTCTGCATCCTTCACACTAAGCTGCAATACGTGACATTAGCATGTCAAAAGTAGGTATTCTATATTATATAGTATGACATATAGCATTGTGAGCATGGAATGGATCACCAAGGAGCAGTGGTGGGACATGATTATTTAGCACCTAAGGAGAAAATAAGGAGAAAATAAGTTCCCATCCTAATATACAGTATTTTTCCCTACATGCATCTTTTCCTGCCACCAGTCACAGGCTCCAGTCCCTGTGTGTGGAATAGGACGAGCAGCCAGGCATATACTGATTGAGATTCTCTAGGATAGCGTGAAGTAAGTGAAAGGGACAAGCATATATTTCAAGTGAGTGTCTAACTTTCTCTCTTTGTTTTTAGGAATCAGTTCCAAAACTCCTGAGATCCAGATTGGGGATTAGGGATAAACGGGAGACGAACTTGCCATATTTGGCCAGTTCATGCACCTAAACTCCATTTTAGAGCACATTTTCGACCAAACCCAATCTCATCCATTTTGTGAATCCCTCCTTTGCTTCTTTTTTTTTTTTTTTTTTGTTCTCATTATTGGGGGATTTTTTTTTTTTTTTTTATTTAGGGCTCATGCACACTGTCGCAGTCCTGGCATCCAAATCACTCATTAACTGAGAGTAATGTACATGTTTATTGGAAAAGCTTGTAATCACTCTGCAATGATCAGCAATCATTCTGTTTTATTCATAGAAAAGAGACTCATTCCTGCAGCATACTGTATATGCCTCTAGCTGTCAGTTGAATTTGGAAATAATATATAGGGATTTTAGCTCCATTCTTTCTTGGAGACAGGTGCATCCATTTACGTGTAATAGTAGTTGTGGAAAAAACCAATGCAGGTAAGGTAGTTAAATACGAGGGGTGTCCAAGTCAAATCGGGACTTTTAATTTTACAGGTATAAAAACAGACATTGCATGTGATCTTTACAGCAATGCAGTGCGAATCACATGTCTGACATCGCAATAGTGTGAACCCAGCCCTTGTGTGTCCATAGAACAGTGTGTGGTGATGAAGTTTCTTGTGAACGAAAGCATAAAACCCGCGGATAACTACAGAAGACTAGAAGGTCACAGTACAATGATGAGACGCTCAGTCGCAACAAGATATTTCAGTAGCGTAAAAGTTTCAAAGATGGTCTACGTCCCTCAGTGATGATCCCGGCCGTGGTGGTTCCCAGCTCACATCAGTCATTCCTATGAACACTGAGCGCATGGAATGCTTGATTCTGTTTAATCATCAAATAACCGGTAATTAAATTGCACAAGAGACGACTCTTTCTGTGGCAACGCTGAACCCAATCATTCACGAACATTTGCATTTTCGAAAAGTTAGTGCATGCTGGGTACCAAGACAGCTTTCTGCTTTTGACCGGCACAGAAGAGTTGAAGTCTGCACTGCGTTGAAGGAGTGTTTTGACAGGGAAGGCCAGAATTTTCTGGATCACATCATTGCATGTGACATCATTTCACTCCAGAATAAAAATGAGCATCAAAGCAGTGGAAGCATGCCGACTCACCACCACCAAAAACATTTCATACAATTGCATCTGCAGGTTAAGTGATGGCAAGTGTTTTCAGGGAGAAACGTGGCATTATTCATGTGGATTTTCTACCCCATGGTGCCAATCAACAGTGAATATTACTGTAGTGTTCTAAGTAGAGTGTGTATCAGCTTGCATAAAAAATGGCCTGGTTTGACCACTAAAGGCATCCTGTTTCTTCAGGACAACGCATAAGCTTATACTGCTTACTGCACTATGTGCGTATTACAGCAACTCGGCTGGGAGGTATTATATCCCCCTTAGAGGACAGACCTTACTCGTAATTTCCACTTGTAATTTCCACTTGTTTGGATCCCTAAAAGAGTTCCTTGGAGGTCAGCATTTCAGCACTGATGACGAAGTGAAGCAGGCTCTCCTAGGATGGTTCAGGTGTGCTGACAAAACTGTCCATGCAGAAGCTTTCCAGGCATTAGGTAAACATTGGGATAAATATATAAGAGCCCATTCACACTAGCACGACCTCTAAGTCGCCTCATAAAGGGGCGACTTCTAGCGTGACTTTTAGCGCGACTTCAGCGCGACTTCAGCGCGACTTAACGCGACTTAGCGCGACTTCAGCGCGACTTGTGAATTTTTTTTACGCGACTTGTATGATAGACAACTTTGAACGACTTTGTATTTGGCCAATCAGAATATGAAAAAAGTGTCCCTGTGAAGTTTTATCTCTGTAGCATGTCCAGAACCAGAAAAAAAAAGAGCATTTTTCTTATAATTTTTATTAGAACAGGAATATGGCTTCTCTCCACCTGGCCGTTTTTCTTGCAGGCATTTATCGGGCATTTTTGGAGGCAGGCATGACTTTTTTTGGATTTAGTGTCTGGGGGGTCCAAATAGTGTCCCTGTGAAGTTTCAGCTCTGTAGCATGTCCAGAACCAGAAAAAAAAGCATTTTTCTTATAATTTTTATTGGAACAGGAATACGCTGATAGCACTGATTACTGTAGTAATGTGACTGGTACCCCCAAAAGTGTCAAAAATGTCAGTTAGGGGTCCAATCTGTCTGCCGCAATGTCGCAGTCCCGCAAATAATCGCAGATCGCTGCCATTACTAGTAAAAAATAAACAATAAAAATGACATAAATCTTTCCCTTAGTTAGTAGACGCAATACCTTTTTGCGCAAACCAATCAAAATACGCTTATTACAATTTTTTTTTACCAAAAATATGTAGCAGAGAACAAATTGGCCTAAATTGTTAAACAATTTTGATTTTTACATTTTTTATTTTGTTTTGGGAATGTCATATATCAGAATGTGAAAAAAAAAAATTATTTTTATTTTATTGTTTTTTTTTTTTTCAAAATTGTCGCTATTTTTTTGTTTATAGCGCAAAAAATAAAAATCGCACAGGTGATCAAATACCACCAAAAGAAAGCTCTAGTTGTGGGTACAGCGGCGCAATTGTCCGTTAAAGTAACGCAGTCCCGTTTTCCAAAATAGGGCCTGGTCATTAAGGGGGCAAATCCTCCCGGTCTTAAAGTGGTTAAATTTGTTCTTTTTACTAAGTATCAAAAGTCCCTGTTGGACTTACACGGCCCTCGTAAATGCCTAACATAACATATCAGGTGACAAGCTGCTTGTTTTGACTGCTTTAAGGCAACGACCTAATTACACATCAGGGAATAAAGTCTACTGTGTCAGCGCTTCAGATAAGGTGCACAGAGGCTCTTGTGTTTACAAACTGGGTTGAATTAGAGATGGTAGGTGTGTTTTTGGGGTTGGGATTAAAGCAGGGAAGGCGTGTTCTGTGAGGAGTAAAACCCTGCACAGGTGAGAAGCTTGGTAAGCCAGGTATACTAGCAACAATCTAGAAGTGACTGCTGTGAAATCTTACATAAGGTATGGCTTATTCCTGAGATTTTATGTGCAAATGTTGTCTGTGTTCATAAGAAAGATAGAAAGAAAAGAAAAGGTAGATATCCTTTATATTCCACCTGATCTAAGGAAGTTCTAGCTCTCCAGCTTATGTAAAATTACAAATAACAGCATGTCCTGCCAGCCACAGGTTGCACGTATAGTTCCGCAGTAGCTGTACTGGTACAGTAAAATTGGGAAGTTTCATTTTTCAACAGTTAACTGTTAACAGACAGCAGCTGTTACATTAAAGCCAAAGAGCAGCATGCTGTAAAAGTGAAACAGATTGTAATAGTTGATTTTGTTACAGTTAAGCGTTATTGTGCTTCTTCTAATGTGAAATTTATATAAAACTATTCTAACTTTAGAATTAAATAAATTACACTACTGAAAATAATCAAGTAACCCTAAAAAATCATTACATGCCTGACGAAAGGGTCCTGCAGTGCTCTTTCGCTGCTGTGATGTGATTGTTAAACAGTTAGACATCTTCCTAGAAAAAAAAGCAGCAGATGTGCTCAATCGCATACCATCTTTTAGGGGTCAGGAACCAGAGCTCTGGCTCAGGTGCCTCCACCCTCATAATGATCCAGTGATAGAAGGTAGCCAGATACTCAATGTAATCCATAAAAGTAAATCTTTATTGACTACATAATGGAGTAGAGCAATTTGCTGTACTCCAATATGTAGCCAATAAAGATGCACTTTTATGGATGATATTAAGAAGCTGGCTCCATTCTATCATTGGAACTTCTTGAAGACCCATGGTGTGATGGCGAGATATGCTTTTATTTCTGTTAAAATCTAGTCTGTTCATAATTTGCCCAGTTATCCTTCCTAATGCTGTTAACAGTAAAGCTGACCACATTTTCATCCATGTGTGGGTGCTCCTGCTCAACAGTAGTCAATCCAATGATGCCCAGTGGGCTGCAGCAACTGATCAGTGTATTCTGACAGCACAAAGTCCATTTTGTCAGAATACAGTATTGTTGATTTACTATTGCAAAATCTGGTGCAGCTCTGCATAGAAACAATCAGCTTCCAGGATGTTTTCTGTTGTCAAAGCTTAATTGAACAAGCTAAAGTTAGAAAGGAATTGGCTACCATGCACATCTGCACCAGATTTTGCACTCTCCAGTTTTAATAAATCGACCCCAATGTCTCGGTGGGGAGGATTCCTCACTTGTGTGAATAGAGGAATTTGTAACTTTTTTTTTTTTTCACCAGCCAGCTGTAATATGCGACCAGTTCAAGAATACTCCTTACACCAATAATATATAAAGGTTTTATTCTTCCCATCCTGACACAGCACAAAACACTGCATTCCCAAGCACATTAGTCCTCTTTTGACCTAAGTACATGTAGAAGTGTAAATATTACATACAGTCAGTATATATGTTTTTTTTAAAGGGTTTCCAAACAATAAATTAGTATAAGGGAGTTATGACTTTACATTGTCTTGTCTCTTATTCTTACTTGTTTTATTAGCGCTTATCACCTGTTACAAAGTTGTAGTATCTGTTTAGTGTTGATTATCTTGCACATTTGTTTGAGACTAGACTGCATGCAACACTGGACACCCTTGCACAAAACATGTGATGGCAAACTGTGCTAGCTCAGGTCACTGGTTCAGTTTGCACATCTGGTGGCCTGTTGATTCATGAATTAGCAGCTCTGGAATTTGGCTATTTAGTTATAATTAATTTAACGGAGAGAGATCAGGTATGCTCTCTCTAAAGAGTTAGATCAGAAATACTCTATCCAAAAAGGCAGTTTATGTACATACTATCCAAGGAGGCAGTCTGGTTATACTCTATCCAAGGAGACAGTTTAGGTATACTCTATCTAAGGAGGTAACTAAGGTATGCTCTATCCAAAGAGGCAGTTTGGGTATACGCTATCCAAGTGGGTAATTCAATCATACTCTAGTCATATTTTCAGACACCATGGCTTTTGTTAAGTGAATGTGCACCTTTGGGTACCTAGAAAAAGTTTACATCTTTTTTTAGCAAGCTGCCATATCTTTTGTTTCTGTTGCTGTTGCTGCTGGTTTTGCTGCTTTTTGCTGTTTTGGCAAAGGCAGATTTACCAGAGGTGGTTAAGTGAATATGCAGTAGAAAACAGAATGTGGCTTCATCCAAATTTGCAAGGCTAAAATACATGGTGAAAATAGTCACAAACGAATTGCTGAGTGTAACTTAGATATGTGTTAGCTTTGTTTTCGGAAGCCTTGCTGAAAATGACACAATTTGGCTTTTACAACAAAGGGCCAAAATAATTGGCTTCTCGATAGTCAGAAACTCAGGAAAAAAGGTTTTTGTGACTTGAAGCAAGGTACCTCTAATGATGCTTATCCCAGGTCTGTATCTCTACTGTGTAAAGAAAAAAGCGTAGCTTGAATCATGCCAGTAAGTACAGCTATTGCTGTAATTCCAATGCTGCAAGCACTAGAGCACAATCTTTCCTACATGAATGCAATCCTGTTATTTACCCTCCCTTTCTTTTCCTTTGTCCGTTCACAGAATGCCTTGTACAGAAATCATTGGAGGTAACTACTACACACCACATGTTACAAAAACCAGTCAGTCTGCAAGCCAGCCTTTTTGGTGATGGCTAATTCAGATAGTTCTTCTTATCCCAAGAAAATTCTACTTCATCACCATCTTCATAGCCTGGTTAATCTTCAGGGTACAACTAATGTAAATTAGAATTTTTACAGTCTTTATAAAAAAATATGAGTTCCCGTCTTCTTTTTCTTGTTCCTTGGCCATGCACCCTCCACCAAACACAAACACACACTGCATTAGTGAAATAAGGTTTTTAAGACGTAAAGGTGACTGAAGTTTGGTGATGAATCTGAGCAACACTATAGAAGGTGACGCCTATTCTTTATCAGTTGCTACAGCTTTTGCCTTTAAAAGGATAGCAGCCTCCTAGATAGGTGCTAGGAATTAGATGGTTAGAATTGGTGTGTGTTTTGATGGTTAAATTTAGTTGTCACACTGTAGTCAGTGTGGCTGTAATGTTTGTTTTGTAAAAGCATAGTTGCTCACTATACTATATAGTGAAGCTGTGATTAATTAGTTAGGTCTGCTCAGTGTGCTCAGCTGCTGCCAGTCTGATCTAATAGCTCCCTCTGTATCTAGAGAACTTGAGAAGTTTCTGGATGATAGGTGTGGAGCTATGCAGATGGCAGCATGAATATTGATACAGCCCTGGCCTATCACAGAGAGGCAGGCCCTGATGGCATGCTGAGAGACTGTATATATTCTTTGAGCACACTGAGCTCAGGGTCTTTTCCCAGAGTGAATTGGTCCAGCCTGGAGGGCACGCTGCCCTCCCAGGCACTGCTGATATGTCTGCTGTCGCGAGACCTCAAGTGTGCAACCCGAGGGCCTGGATGCTGAGACCCTGGTGCTAAAGAAAGCTGACTGAGGGGAGGCTGTTCACAGAAGCACTAGTCTGGTATAACCGGAGTAAGGTGTCACTTGGAAGAAGGCAAACAGATGTTGCTTGGGCCTTGTGTGAGTACAGACTCTTTGAAAGATCTTGGGGATCTTTCTGCTTTTGCCAAGCCTTTGGTGCTTGTAAAAGTCAGCTGTGGGTCTATTTAAAGCAGATACCAGCTGGTGTCCTGAAGAGCTTTGTCTGTATCTTCTTCTTCTTTAAGGGACTCTACTACTCTGAAACTGAAGTCTACTGTTTGTTTCAAGCCCAGACTTTACTAAAATTTGCTCAAAAAGAATACCAAAGTCCTTAAAGTGGTTAAAAAGCTTTGGGTTTTTTAAAATAAAAATAACAAACATGCCTATACTTATCTGCTCTGTGCAATGGTTTTGCAATGAGCATCCCTGATCCTCCTCCTCTTGGATACCTTACCGGTGCTCAAGATCCCTCCATTTTATTGAGTGCCCCCAGGGAAACCCTTTTCCTGGGGGTACCTCTGCGTGTTTGCTCCTGAATGCCGCTGCTGTGTCCATTGACACAGACAACATGATTCAGCCCCACTCCCATGTCACCGGATATGCTCCTGCTGCTATTAATCTTTCCAGTTAGGAGAAAGACAACAGCGGGAGTCGCTGCGCTTGTGCACATTGCTGGATTGGATGGGTTCAGGTAAGGAAAGGATGGGGGGGTGTCTGCAGCTGCAGCACAGGTTTTTCACCTTAATGCATAAAATGCATTAGGGTGAAAAAGCTTAAAGCTTTAGAACCACTTTAAATTGTATATAGTTCTTGTTTTTGGAGTATCCCATCACTACCCTAAATTCTATCAAAGTTCTCCAAAAATAAAAACAACAAAAGAATCACTAGACTGTTTGTTGAAGAAACAGGCGAATGAGCCTGTGTGCCTGGCTGCGGGGCAAAGCCTGAAGTGAAGACCTGGACAGTAATCCTGCGGCTCCTACGGAGTAGAGCTACATAAGTGTGTTTTTTCTGCTTTGTTGATGTAGTACACAATGTACTATTTCTATTTCTTATAGAGGATGTTAATATTTCCAGGAATTCCACACCCTGACATTATCATAACTCATCTTATGAAAGGGAAGACTGTTCTGTCTTTACAAGTTTAGAAGAGTTTTAGTAATTTAAAATATGCTGAATGGGCTCAACTCTCCTTGCCTGGAATCTCCATATCACTACAGATGTCAGTTGCCATACTGCCCACTTGAAGAGGTCTGAGCAAGTACCATGAAAATTAATCAATGTTAATTTAAACAACAGTATGTACATTTACTTATTTTTTTTAAGAGTAACTCCACAATCTTTGCTGGGTAATGTACATTGCAGGGATCTGAACAGACTTTGTAGAAGATTCCTATATTTTGTTGCTGTGAAGCAACACCTGATTTCATACTGATTCTGAATGTGGGTTTATTATAATCACCTGGTGCATCTTCAGTTTTCTAATGAGGAAAGTTGTAGTGTCTGCATCCCTTTAGAAGTAATTTGACTTGTATTTTACTGCACGCATGTGATAATTAGTGAGCCAATCACACAAGCAAGAAATTACATTTGTAGAACACCTCCAGGTTGCCATATTGTATTGAATTATACAGGAAATTACAGCAGTAGCAGAATTAAATGGAAAGATAATTTTGAATAACATTGAACTACAATATTGTTTGTGTAGCAATTGTACAGACTTTATTGTTTTTATTTGCTATATTTTTTTCTTTCAACGTGGAGTTACCTTTTAATATACTGTATAAAAGGTGAATTTTGGATGTAAAAACACATGTTTACCCATCACATCTGTCCTATATAGCTTCTGGTAACAGCAGTTACAAATACTGTAGCTGCTGACTTTATAAAATAAGGTACTTAACAATGCGTAGGGTCCATCATCTTCCTGCAGCTGGTTCTTCTTACAGCTGTTGGACCCCAGCATGGCCATTTTTGATACAGAAGTCAACTCTGAATAGAAGGAATCATCACCAGATCCCCACTGTGTATTTGGGAGATAGCATGGCACTGCAGGACTAGTCCTGCAGCCTCCTGGGACATGTGAAAGGGGGCATGGGTAGGGGGCATGCCTAAGTGCACATCATTCTTGCTGGGCAGGAATTGAGGAAGTGGGATCAGGAACCTGTCAAAAAAGGTAACTGTTCCCCATAAGAAGAAAAATTCAGATATGTTAGGGACAGGGAAGGGGAATTGAATAAGCGGCACTTTTACTTTTGGGAGAAGGTCAGCTACAACAGTGCTTACAGTTTATGCCAACTTAAAGGGTAACTCCACTTTCGTGGGGGAAAAAAATAACAAATAAAGAAAAAACAATATAGCATATACAATTGCGACACAAATCATATTGTAATTGAATGGTATTAAAATGACCTTTCCTTTTCAATTTGCAGCCACTGAATTTTTCTGAAAATGCAATGCAATATGGCTACCTAGAGCTGTTCTGTACACAGAATGTGTACTGACCACACCCCAGAAACATCATTTCCTGCTTGTGTGATTGGCTCACAAAACTTTCCCAGAAGTCTGCACTAAGATATAAGTCAGATTTCTGGCACCCCCTGCAAAAAATTTTTGGTGAGATACTCCCAATAGGAACACATCTAAAGGGATGCAGGCCCAGCAGCTTTTCTCACTGGAGCCCTGCAACTGCCACAGCTGATAGATAAATATGAAACCACTCCCATTAGACCCACTCAGCACAGAGGCTTAGAGGAACAAACAATGATTTCTTACGAATAACAAAAGGCAGGAATCTGCAACAAAGTTTGTTAAAATCCTTGTGATGTACATAGATCACCCAGAGGGGAATGTTTTTTTCGCAACAAATGTGGAGTTACGCTTTAACCTCCCTGGCGGTATGATTCTGTCAGGAATTATGTACCAAAAGCGGTAAAAAAATGTTCATGGAAATTTGGCGTTATGTATTATAGGCCTACAATTCTTAGTAATTACTGACTTAAACCTGACCAAAACAAGAGTCTAGTAGACATCCCAGATGTGATAAATTTGAAACACAAACGCATGAATTATAATCAAATCAATAATATAATTTTATTATATAATATATATTATATATAATAAAATTATATTATTGATTAGATTATAATTCATGCGTTATATATTATATATATATATATGTGTGTGTGTGTGTATATATATATATATATATATATATACACACACATATATATATAATATATAACGCATGAATTATAATCGAATCAATAATATAATTTTATATATATATATATATATACGTGTGTATATAGGTATATATATATATATATATATATAGATATATATAGATATATATATATATCTATATATATATATATATGTGTGTGTGTGTGTATATATATATATACATATATACACATATATACATATATATATATAAAATGTGTTATGTGTTTGTGTTTTGTGCAATGTTTTGAATTTCCCTCCCTAGTTCCGCTCCCATGCAGCATTGCTGCTGCAGGGAACGGAACTAGGAAGTCATCACACCGACGGACGAGCGGCGGGGATCTCGGCTGGCGGTCACAGCAATGAGAGATCATCCCTGGATCGCCAGGAGAAGGTAAGAGACACCGCTGCGCTCTCTGCACATCTACCCTGAGCGTGACTCGGGGATACCGATCCTGGACTAGAAAATCCACCCCGACTCGGGATTACCGCCAGGGAGGTTAAAGTGCAAAAAAAAAAATATATATATATTACAGCATCTCTAGAATGCATGCATATTCCCACGCTTTATTCCTTAAAACATGCTGCAAGTGCAGAAAAATAATTATTGATGTGCTAAAAATATGGTATGTGCCTGCCTTCCTCTTTGACATAACGAGGCTGCTTGCACTAATTTCTTAAACATGTGGTGTCAGCTCTGACTACTTAAAGAGGACCTTCAGTGTACCTCCCCTATTTTGTTGTAGACACAGCTTGAATACTCACCCAGCCACCAGATCCAACGTTGTCCTGCTGACATCCTTCTGTCAACAGACACGGCTGGGTCCCGCACCACCATCCTAGTTGTGATGTCATCGAGAGGCCCGCCAGCTCTTCCAGGTTCAGCCGCTGGCATCCCACAATGACACGTTGTTCCACCCCTCCCTACTTACTGAGTGAATGACTAAAGGCTTTCTGGGATATGTGACGTGCATAACCCAGGAGGCCAAGAGAGCAATATGCACATCATTCATCTAGACCAGGGGCCTTCAAACTTTGGCCCTCCAGTTGTTCAGGAACTACAATTCCCATCATGCCTAGTCATGTCTGTGAATTTCAGAGTTCTACAATGCCTCATGGAACGTGTAGTTCCACAACAGCTGGAGAACCATAGTTAGAGGATCCCTGATCAAGACAAATGACATGCATTGAGGGACAGGGCCACGCTTTTTGCCAAAAAAAAGGTAAAATAAAAACTACCCGATTCATGTAGAGAAGGGGCGGAGGGGTGGAGAGGGGGGACTTAATATAAAAGGTGAAAGTCCGCTTTAGTTTCTGATGGATTACAATGAACATAAACCTCACCCCATCTCCTCCCACTCCTCATCTCCGTAACCCCTCCTTGTGCACAGGTAGAGAGCACAGAAAGTCATCAGCTCAAAAAATGTTTGGCAAAATCAACAGGTAGAATAAATTTATTGAACGGATAGCAAAAATGCTTTCAATGGTGTATTTAGCAGAACAAAAGAAGAGAAGTTCAATGTTAGATTTACATACACTTTATGGGGATTGTAGGTTTCATGATCCAGACAATTCTAGGTCATATTTTCTCTTATTATCCTAAGCACTTTTAGCATCACAGCACAAATCCCTGCTAATTAAAGGGAATCCCTCTCAATGATTCATTGCTGAGATCTGCTGAGTCCAATCACAGCCCAAAGCCTTGTGTTGACAAACCCTGAAAACTGTATTTTTTGTTTGGAATACCCCCTGAAAATTAGCAGGTCACTTCTTGGTATATGTCTATGGAAGCACTCCTGCACCTCCATAGCTGTAAATCTACAATGTGAGATTATGGCACTGCTGCCTCTAACTGCTAGTGTTATATGATTAGGATATTTGGTGATGTCACTACTGTGCTTGCCCTTGTTCTCTATGTTGGAGGCAGTGACATCATAAACCAAAAGTTCTGCCTTTACCACGATAGGGACAACGTGCAAAACAAAGCATGGGAAGTCAGGAGTCGGAAAAGATCAGCTGCAGGGAGACCACTGGTAATGCTAGTGACTTTATCTCAGAAGTCATAGGTACCTCTAAATGAGTGGGATCTATCTCTCTTCAGGACAATCATAGCTGTAAGTATAAAAATCTGGGAAATACTGAAAACCTTGTGTAGATGCTGACGTAATGCGGTGAGCAATTGTCTGCAATTGAGTTTTTACAGTACCAGCACTTCTGGTTTGCTGATTATTGTAAAAATAAAGCAAACAATTCTTTGTGATGGCAACTATCTGAAAAACAAGAAAGGTTCCGGAGGGGTCATCATCCTCCTGTCCACCTTTTAGCTTCTGTGTGTTTTCTACCCAGGTTAAAATATTTTTAATTGAATAAATGTTAATATCAGTATTAAAATAAAAATTAATAACTTAGTTCATAATGCTATTATGCCAAAATACAACATGAAACTGCATAAATATACATTGCTGTCATCATTACTTTTGCATTGTGTAATGATCAATAGGCTAGGTTTACATTTAATGGTTTGGGGGGAAAAAATATGTGCTTCGACCATTTTTACCACTCTCATTTAACCACTTTACCACTAGAGGATTTTGCTGTCCTACGTCTGAGCCACTTTTTGCGATTCGGCACTGTGCGAATTTAACTGACAATTGCGCGGTCATGCAACGCCGTACCCAAACAAAATTTACGTCTTTTTTTTTCCCACAAACAGAGCTTTCTTTTGGTGGTATTTGATCACCTGTGCGATTTTTACTTTTTGCGCTTTAAACAAAAAAAGAGCGTTTATTTTGAAAAAATAACAATATTTTTAACATTTTTTTATATGAAATTCCCCCCAAAAAAGATGTAAAAACCAATTTTTTTTTTAAATTTTTGGCCAATTTGTTTTCTGCTACCCATGTTTGGTAAAATAAACTCGCAATAAGCGTATTTTGATTGGTTTGCGCAAAAGTTATTGCGTTTACTAACTATGGGAAAGATTTCTGTCATTTTTGGTGTTTTTTTTTTTAACGCGTAATGGCGGCGATCTGCGATTTCTTTTGCGGGACTGCGACATTGCGGCGGACAGATCGGACCCTTGACTGACATTTTTGACACTTTTGGGGGTACCAGTGACATTACTGCAGTAATCAGTGCTATATATATGCACTGTTACTGTAAAAATGACACTGGCAGGGAAGGGGTTAATTTTATTGGAGAGGGAGGGGTTAATGTATGCCTGGTGCTTACTAACGTGTGGGGGGGGGGTGACTGAGTGAGCCAGGGACAGATCGGATGTCCAGCTATGCTGAACACTCCGATCTGTCACTCCCTGTCACTTAGGAGATCCGCCCGCTCTGTTTACACAAGCGGGCGGATCTCCAAACTGGATTCCCCGACGATCGGGGCAGAGCAGCAGCGGCATTTACTGTTATATTGTATACAAATGTTTTTAATGTAGACCAATAAATCTGTTATTTTTATACTTACGTACCTATAAAGTCCATGATTCTTCTTTTAATTCTCATTATGCATATTTATTAGGACGTGACACAGAATATATCCAAGGTGCCCGATGGCCACTGAATGGACACCAAATTCCTTCTGGGAAGGCTGTCCACAACATTTAGGAGTGTGTCTATTGGAATATTTGACCATTCTTCCAGAAGTGCATTTGTGTGGTCAAGCACTGATGTTGGACAAGAAGGCCTGGCTCACAGCCCCTGCTCTAATTCACCCCAGAAGAGTTCAGAACTCTGTGCAGGCCAGTCAAGTTCCTTCACCCCAAATTGGCTCATCCATGTCTTTATGGACCTTGCTTTGTGCAGTAGTCTAAATCATTTTGTGCAGGGGGATTATGGTGTGGGGTTGTTTTTCAGGGGTTGGGCTTGGCCCCTTAGTTCCAGTGAAGGGATCTCTTAAGATGTCAGCATACCAAGTCATTTTGGACAATTTCATGCTCCCAACTTCGTGGGAACAGTTTTGGGATGCCTCCTTCCTGTTCCAAATGATTTGGACCAGTGCACAAAGCAAGGTCCATAAAGACATTGATGAGCGAGTTTGGGGTGGAAGAACTTGACTGGCCTGCACCTCAACCTGATAGAACACCTTTGGGATGAATTAGAGACTGCGAGCCAGGCCTTCTCATCCAACAAAAGCGCCTGACCTCACAAATGTGCTCCTGGAAGAATGGCCAAACATTCCCATAGACACACTCCTAAACCTTGTGGACAGCCTTCCCAGAAGAGTTGAAGCTGTTAAAGCTGCAAAGGGCGGGCCAACTCAATATTAAACCCTACGGACTAAGACTGGGATGCCATTAAAGTTCATGTGTATGTAAAGGCAGACTTCCCAATACTTTTGGTAATATAGTGTATGTATAAATGGACAAAGACGTTTTTATTGTTTAACTCTATTATTTTCAGAATGAAATACAGTTGTAGCTGTTATTCTTATGGCTTTGTTTATAAATAAAGACATGTGATTATTATATAATAGCTGACATGGTGATCACATAATTGGGAACCAAGCTGATTGGTTCCTGATCACTAGCTTAGATTCTGAGTTATCCGTTACAGCCAAGCCTCACAGTGAGGAGAGTGCAGAGCTCTGGGCTGCTTGCTGTAAAAGAAAAAAAACATAGGTTAGCATTCTTTTTGCACAAAGCTTCATTCATAGGTGGGTTAATCGAATTTCCTGAAAAGAACAACAGGTAATTAACCTATGTTAGATGATTTAGAAAAACAAAACTACTGTGCTAACGCTAGCGACAGACTACAGCATACAGTATATTTTATTTTTCCCATAGTTCTACTTAAATGAGCTGCATATATAGTCCATAGCAACCAATCATAATTCAGCTGTCATATTTCCACCGTGTGGAATCAAGCATCTTGATTCTGAATTAGTCTTTAAAGATTTGAAATCTACCTACCAGAAACTATTGACACCAAAGATAGACAAGTCTATAGGTCCTAAAAAATAGATGGATATTTTAGATTTCCAAATATATTGCTCAACTCATGACATAGCTGTGGTTATCTAGTAATAATTCTCCGGCGCTTAGGTGCTGTGCTAAAGAGAAGGCTGTGTTGATGGCGTCTAGGTTCTTGCTGCCCTCTCAGGACAATGGGCATCCACATGAACTAGGAAACAAAAAAAAAACAAGAGAAGGGCACACTGACCTAGTGCAATATCATAAGACATTTATTGGAGAGTAAAAAAAATTCCATCCATCATATTCACAAACGCTTGCTAAAAATGCGCAAATAAACTCCTAATACAGTCCGGAGACCTCCAGGGTGGCTCTGATGAAGAAGGTTCTCCATTGAAATGCGTCAGCCTCACCTAGTCCTCCTGAAGTACTGAAAATAATCCCAGTCCTGGAGGTCTCCTGACTGTTTTAGGGGTTTATATGCGCATTTTTAGCAAGCGTTTGTGAGTATGATGGTTGGAATTTTTTTTACTCTCCAATAAATGTCTTATGATATTGCAGTAGGTCGGTGTGCCCTTCTCTTGTTTTTGTTGTTTCATAGCTGTGGTTAGATCACATGATGTATGCATGATATTTAAATAACTGACATAATCTATATAATAAAACCTGAAAAATATTAGTATTGCATAAATAGTATTGCAAAAATATTTTGAACAATTTACAACCTTTAACATGTTGTGCAAATAATCCATCCACATCACAATATGGTAATGTTCTGTTAACAGTGCTGACAATGTAGATTATACAGGAATGAAAACCACATTGTATTCAGATTGCATCTAGAGGTTAGTTTATCCACTTTTTAGAGTTTTATCAGTCTTTCTGGTTCAACATGGTAAGCAACTTTACTTCGAGCAGTGTTACATTTAACTAATAATCTTTAAAAAAAACACTTTACCACCGGAGGATTTTGCTGTCCTACGTCCAGGCCACTTTTTGCGATTTGGCACTGTGTGATTTTAACTGACAATTGCGCGGTCATGCAACGCCGTACCCAAACAAAATTTACTTCCTTTTTTTCCCACAAACAGAGCTTTCTTTTGGTGGTATTTGATCACCTGTGTTATTTTCATTTTTTGCGATATTAATAAAAAAATGCAACAATTTTGAAAAAATAACAATATTTTTCTAATTTGACAGTTAAAAAATATCCAATATATTAAATTTTTGTCATATATTTAGGCCAAAATGTCTTTGACAAAAAAATTCTCAATGAGCGTATTTTTAACCGCTTTAAGACTGGAAGATTTTACCCCATTCCTGACCAGGCCATATTTTGCCATTCGGCACTGCATTACTTTAATGGACAATTGCGCGGTCGTGCGAGGCTGTACCCAAATAAAATGTATGTCCTTTTTTCCCCACAAATAGAGCTTTCTTTTGGTGGTATTTGATCACCTGTGTGATTTTTACTTTTTGCACTATAAACAAAAAAGAGCGACAATTTTGAAAAAAATAACAATATTTTTCACATTTTTTTATATGAAATTCCCAAAAAAAATGAAAAAAATCAAATTTTTTTAACATCTTAGGCCAATTTGTTTTCTGCTACATATTTTTGGTAAAAAAATCGCAATAAGCGTATTTTGATTGGTTTGCGCAAAAGTTATCGCAGCTACTAACTACGGGAGATTTATGTAATTTTTATTGTTTTTTTTTTTTTTAACTAGTAATGGCGGCGATCTGGCAGCAATCTGCGATTTTTTTTGCGGGACTGCGACATTGCGGCGGACAGATCGGACCCTTGACTGACATTTTTGACACTTTTGGGGGTACTAGTGACATTACTACAGTAATCAGTGCTATAAATATGCACTGTTACTGTAGAAATGACACTGGCAGGGAAGGGGTTAACTTTTATTGGTGATCAAGGGGTTAATGTATGCCTGGTGCTTACTAACGTGTGTGGGGGGAGGGGACTGTGTGACACAGGCACAGATCGCAGGTTCAGCTATGCTGAATCCTGAAATCTGTCACTGTTTGTCACTTAGGATTTCCACACTCGATCCCCGATCGGGGAAGAGCGGTGGTGATCACCGCCTCTCTTCCCCTGGCCCGACTCCCGCTGTGACTGAATACAGTGGGAGCGAGCCTCCGGCGGCGTGCACGCGCCGCCCACAAGGGGAGGAGTCCAGCGACGTAGGTCTACGTCGCTGGACGATATCGAGCCACTTTGCCGCACTGCGCAACGTGACTGGTCGGCAAGTGGTTAAGAAAGTTATACTTAAGGCAGTTTTCCCAAGTAATAAGGAGATGTATCTGCCCATTTCATTTTTTGGAAGAGAATTCAGCAGGCAACTGAAATAAGTTATCCCCAAACAATTTAAATAAAGAACAACGCTGCATTTGGTTTGTGACCAACAGAAAAACAGTCCCAGCAACAGACTTTGGGGTTGATTTACTAAAGGCAAAAAGACTGTGCAGTTTCACTCTACCAGGGCATTTGCTCCAGAGCTTAGTAAATGAGGGGAAGCTCTGCTGACTTCCATCATCCAATTATGTGCAAGGAAAGATGCTGGTTTTTTTTTCCTTGCAAAGTGACGCTTTACCTGATTTACTAAGCTCTGAAACAAATGCCCTTGCAGAGTGCAACTGCAATTGCAAAGTCCACAGTCTATTTGCCTTTAGTAAATCAACCCCTTTTTGTCAATGAAGAGGTTAGAAAGAAGGAGGATTGCATATTCAGAGAAAACCAACCCCACTTATCTCATGAGGAAAAAATAGCAATCAGTGTAGGTTTTCTGCCTGGTATATACTATGCCCCCCAGATCGTTCAACCAGTAAACATGTACGATCCCCATAAAAATGAGATTCCCACCTAACCCAACGCAATGTCATCTCACGTCTAAGCCAAAGTTTTGCTGTAACCCTCCATCCCTCCGCAGCACATACCTACGTTTTGTGTATTTCCCTGCCATTACATTCAGCATCCGGAAGAAATAGGGTCCTTCAAGGTATGGAGAGACTTGTGACTCACTCCATGTGACAACTTTTGACGTTAATAAAACCTGTGCTTACTGCAGGACAGAAACAGGATTATCCCAGCACATAAAGTATCATGCAAAATTCAGTAATATCACTGACAGTATTAATGCAATGCAGTGCAAAAGAAAAAGGCATGCTAGTTACTGATAAGGAAATGAGAACTTTACCTAGATTACGTCTTTTACTATATTATCTCTTGTGTGATTCTGGTTAAAACAGCTGCCCAGCAATGTTTCTGCTATAGGCTCTCAATAAGAAGTATGCAAAACTATATATTACTGTGTCAGCATTCTCGATTTTTGTTCTAAGTACTATATGTATATCTGTGCAGAGATGGATACATGAGTTAAAGATATTTACTCACCGGCCACCTTATTAGGTACCCCTTGCTTGCACCGGGTTGGACCCACTTTTTGCCTTCAGAACTGCCTTAATTCCTCATGGCATAGATTTAATAAGGCGTTGGAAACATTCTTGGTCCATATTGACAATGATAGCATTATGCAGTTGTTGCAGATTTGTCAGCTGCACATCCATGATACAAATCTCCCGTTCCACCACTTCCCAAAGGTGCTCTATTGGATTGAGATCTGGTGACTGTAAAGGCCATTGGAGTACAGTGACCTCATGTCATGTTCAAGAAACCAGTTTGAGATGTTTTGAGCTTTGTGACATGGTGCATTATCCTGCTAGAAGGAGCCATCAGAAGATGGGTACACAGGAGTCATAATGAGATGGACATGGTCAGCAACAATACTCAGGTAGGCCATGGCATTTAAACAATGCTCAATTGGTTCTAAGGGGCCCAAAGTGTGCCAAGAAAATATCTCCCACACCATTATTCCACCACCACCAGACTGAACAGTTGATACAAGGCAGGATGGATCAATGCTTTCATGTTGTTTACTACAATTTCTGACCCTAGCAACTGAATGTTGCAGCTGAAATCAGACCAGGCAACATTTTTCCAATCTTCCATTGTCCAATTTTGGTGAGTCTGTGCGACTTGTAGCCTTAGTTTCCTGTTCTTAGCTGACAGGAGTGGCACCCCGTGTAGGCTTCTCCTGCTGTAACCCATCAACTTCAAGGTTTGATTTGTTGTGCATTCAGAGATGGTATTCTGCATACCTTGGTTGTAACGAGTGTTTATTGTAGTTACTGTTGCCTCTCTATCATCTCAAACAAGTCTTCCCGTTCTCCCCTGACCTCTGACATCAACAAGGCATTTTCATCCACATAACTGCCACTCGCTTGATATTTTCTCTTTTTTGGACCATTCTCTGTAAACTATGAAGATGGTTGTGCATGAAAATCCCAGTAGATCAGCAGTTTTTGAAATACTCAGACCATCCCGTCTGGCACCAACAACCATGCCCTGTTCAAAGTCACTTGAAACCTCTTTTTTTCCTGATGCTCAGTTTGAACTTCAGCAAGTCATCTTCACCACGTCTAGATCCCTAAATGCATTGAGTTGCTGCCATGTAATTGGTTGATTAGTCATTTGTGTTACCAAGTATTTAAACAGGTGTACCTAATAAAGTGGCCAGTAAGTGTATATAGTATACATACAGGTAAGGGGATGGCAATTTCTCTGTGCTAATATTGATACTTCAGGGCTGATGTATGAGACTGATTGGTCTTATGATCTACACTTTAAATCAGGGTGGCCTGTTCTAACATACACAGACATACTGTATATTAGGATTTTTGCAATAGTCAAATATGTCATTGTAACATTCCTCTAAGACACCCCAAGTGTTTTCTTTGTGGAGCTATCGTAGTGAGTTTGAAATGTCAAGCAACGTTCTAAATGTACAGTGTGCGCCATTACTTTATTTTCTGCACCTAGGCAAAACCATTTAACAGCAAAACAATGTCATAGAAAATGCATATTACTGAGCTATGGGGTTTCTACCATCTGTGAGTAGAACAATAGTTTATACATCAGCCCTACTTATTCCAATTGTCTTGCAATGCAGAGGGGTTGGTTTTTGGTACAGCGTAAGTTTTAGTCTTGGAACTGAAGTTACAGGAACAGTTAGACCGCATTCACACTGAAGCGCAACGACTTTGTACTACTTCGGGGGCGACTTGTGAAGTCCCGTGCACCGCGACTTCGGCGCAACTTGCACGGACTTTATATAATGAATGTCTATGCAAGTCGCTCCGAGGTCGCCCCGAAGTAGTACAGGACTTGTGTGGCTCCTATTAGAACGGTCCTGTAGCAGTCAATGGACCCCGACGGCCGCGACTTGTTAGGCTGACAAGTCGCCTGACAAGTCGCGGCAGTGTGAATGGAGCCTTAGTGTGAGGGTTGGAGTTACAAGAAGGGTTGGAATTACAGTGAGAGCTGATATGAGGGTTATGGCTTTGAGAAGGGGGAGTACTCTGGTTGACGTTATAAGGAGGGTAACTGTTAGGGTTGGCATTAAAAGGAGGCTTGATGTTAAAGAGGGGCTTGATGTTAGGGTGAAGTTTGGAATTCAGTAAAGGGTTAATTGGAGTGCTGGAGTTACAGGGAGGATTAGTGTGAGGGTTAGAGTACGGGGGGGATTAGTGTAAGGGTTAGGCTTTCAGAAAGGTATGGAATTACGGGGAGGGTTGGGATCAAGTGATGAAGTTGCTGCACTAGGATCCTTCTTGGTTTACAATTTTTTTGCTTGTGCTGCATTTTGCTTTCTTATGATTTTAGATAAAGGGATTAAAATGAAATCTAAGACTACATGGATTTCTAGGAAATATCCACATTCTACATTAGGTCTAATACTTTCACAGATTCTCTCACACATTTGTTTCTAGCATTACTTTATGTGAATTTTTGCTTTACACATCATAAATCCGGTTCACATTCTGCTTGTGTTTATATTGTAGCTACCAAGAACTACAAGGAAAAAGACTGCCTGAGAACACTTCATTAAACAGTTTACCCTGCAGGAATTCTTTAACATGGCTATTGTTTCTTTCTCCGTTGTGGTAAGAGAACATTCCTCATGATATATTTATGCCTGTTAACAATGTGTTTGCCAAAGGCCAACTGCAGACTAACAGTGGCCTGTCATTTTTTGATGATTGTAGTGTATCACCTTGCACAATGGTCGAGGCCCATAAATAGTTTGGTAGAATGTTGCTAAAAGTTTTTATTTAAACAGGTCAAAGCATGGCTAGCAGTTGTAAGTTATATTTCGCTGGACTTGTTCTATAACAGGGGTCTTCAAACTATGGCCCTCCAGTTGTTCAGGAACTACAATTCCCATCATGCCTGGTCATGTCTGTGAATGTCAGAGTTTTACAATGCTTCATGGGATGGGTAGTTCCGGAACAGCTGGAGGGCCGTAGTTTGAGGATCCCTGTTCTATAATATTGAAGGCACTCATCCAAGGAGATTCTTCATCTCAAATATGTGTTGGTAACATAGGCCAGTATTTAAAGCCAAACAGGTAAGTCAGTCAGCTTCCAATACATCTGTGAAGGTTTTTATATATCCAGGTTAAAGGATAGGTATAGCCAAAGCTATTTGGGCTGTACTTTACCTATGGATCACAAGAGCGCAGTTGGTTCTGCACTCCTGTGATCTGTTTTCAACCAACAGGGGGCTGAACGGTCCAGGCTCTGATAAGATCCTAGCCATACAGTCAGGATCCACCCAGAAGCCTGGACCGACAGCTGGCTCAGCCTCTCAGCCAACCCGTTGAGAGCCTGAGCCAGCCCCTGCTGCCCCCTGCACTGCCCAATGCTGCAGTGAGCGCTGGAGGGGCAGAGCACAGAACCAGAAACTGACAGTCCCCGGCTCTCTGCTCACAGAATGCTGAGAAATGAGTGATTAGCAGTGTTTGATCACTAAGTTCTCAGTGCAGAGCCAGTGGGGGACAGATGCAGCATTGGATCAATGCTGCATACATCTCAGTGAATATAAATGAGTTTTTTCTAAATCCCATACTTCTCTTATAAGGAATAACTATTAGTAGGTAGTCACATTTAACTTGATTTGTTCTGTGATGTTAAATATGTTTTTTTTTTCACAACTACAAACAACCAAACACAAATTCTTGGATGTAAAAAGTATAAGAGAACATCATAGGTAAAAACACACACACAGCAAGAAACATAATAGCAGGGGGGATCAAAGCAGGACATTGGGAAGTCTGTGGCCTAGAGAGGAATCGGGAGAAGGATAAACAGGTTTCAGTACCACTATAATATGCCCTGGCAGTTTTGCCAGAACTGTGCATGTGGGCTAGGGATTTGCTGCAGACTCAGCCAATAGTCTAACAAAACAATTTTCTGCAGTATTTTCCTGTAGAAAAAGCCTATCTGGTCAGCTGGAGTAACAGAGGTAGGCAAAGAAGCTCTCCTGACTCCACTATAAATGGGCGTATTAGGTGATTAAAAGGGGAGGGGGAGAAGTAAGCAGCGCAATCTCAGTGTCGATTAAAATGGATCATTTATTGTGCACAGACAATTTAAAACTTACATAAGGTATGTGAAAAGCCAGCATTTTAGAGATTCATCGGCTCCGCTGTAGAATGGGGCTGGGAGGAAGGAGAGAGCAGCCACTGGTCCCAGCTGTGTCGGTGGTGTCCAGCACTTCCTGGTCTGTTGGTGTTATCTCTGTAGCATCCCACATCAGATCCGGCGGTGGCAGGTGGGTGCTCGCATTCGGAGCATGCATGCTCCTTTATCAGGCGTTGCTAGGCTACCAAGTAGGGGAGCAACAGCTCACACTTGTATACAGGAATGTATCCATCGGGATGCAAGCGCCCTGACGTCTGAACGTCCGATTGCCCCTCCCCTATGCGTTACGCCACAGGGTCAAGTGGCTTCCTCAGAGGGAATTTCATTGGATGCCCTGGCACTCTCTATGTATATATAAGATTTGGAAAAGCGGCACAATAAGAAGACGCAGTAGCAGTAAATATGCACAAAGTGAGGAGCACAAGGAGGAGTTTGTGCATGCAGACACAGCACTGTGTATAGACTTGGTTCTTCACTGTATATATATATATATATTGGACAATGGAAAATTACATATGGAACTGCACTTTCATAGAATATATTTTGAAAGATTATTATAGAATCATGTTATTCTAGCACTTGTTTAATCATATTGGTGATTTAGCACATTTATGATTTGTATTTATTTATTTGGAAGTTAAAACACGGCACATTTATTTTATTAATTTTTGGTTATTATTACTAAGTCTATCTTGCAATATATGAATAAGTTCTTCCATATCAGCTTTTCTATCTAATCTTTGAAACCATTAGTATAAAGGAGGGTATTTAGACATCAAATGGACTGGTATGCACATTTGGGCTGGATTAACCATATGCCATAGCCTGGGATTTACAGTTTCTGGGGAAGGGGGGGGCCTGATGTAAGAGATACTGGGGTGGTAAATAGCTGATGGTGTAACCATAAACTGTTAGGACAATAAGGTCCAGTAGTTTCAATAAACTGCTTTTTATTTACTTGCAATGTGCCTTTTCAGATTTAGATTCAGAATACTTTATTGATCTCAAAGGGAAATTATTGCAATGCAAGATCCCAACAATGAACAAAACACGACACAGAGATAACAAAATTTCCAATAACAGCCATTAGCACCAAATAAAACAAATTAAAACTACAGTAGAATAAACATCTATGCAATTATAATACAACATAGAATAAATAACACAGATTACAAAATAACAGAAAATCAAACTACCAAAATGCAAATAATACACCACTTTTTCTAGCCTTACCCCAATAATAACATAATATCAACATACTAAAAAAACTACATAAAATTCCTGATCGTAAACCATTTTTAAATCTTCACTTCCAGCCCTTACAGGGAAGAAATATATAACTTAATGGCCATAGGCAAAAATGATTTCCTGTGTCGCTCTGTAGTGCATTTTGGTTGTAGCAATCTTTCACTGATGGTACTCTAATGACTGACCAGCATATTGTGGAGTGAGAGGAGTTGTCTAAGATTTAATGTACCTTGGACAACATTCTCCTCTCCAACATTGTTGTTAAAGACTCCAGTTCCAATCCATTAACATCACTGGATTTTAAATTCAGTTTGTTGAGTCTGTTTGTGTCAGCCACCCTAAGCCTGCTTCCCAAGGAGAGCGCTGGCCTCCACAGACTTATAAAACATCTTCAGCATCCTCTGGCAGGTGTTAAAAGACCTCAGACTCCTCAAAAAATGGAGGTGGCTCTGGCCCTTCCTATAGCGCACCCGAGTGTGCTTGCTCCATTCTGTCTTATTATCTATGTGCAGCCCCAGATACTTGTAACTCTCTACTACATCGACATCCACTCGTCAGATGGAGATGGAGGTCACTGGTGCATTTCTCCTTCTCAAATCCACAACCTTTGTCTTTAGATTCAGGTGATTATCCTCACACCATGTGACAAAGTTCTCAATTACAGTCCTATACTCAGACTCTCCTCCATCCTTGATATATCCCACTACCGCAGAGTCATCAGAGCACTTCGGAAGATGGCAAGACTCTGTCTGGTAGCTTTGAACTTGCTAGAAATGTTTACTTCTTCAGTCAATTCCCCAGCACAGTCCCCTCCCTTCATGAATGTTTTAGCACTCTCCTTTTCTGGGAGTGTGTAATTACTGTATGAGCTGGCTAAAATCATTTGTTTCTTCCTTCACTTATCTACATAATCTTTGATATAGCTGTTGGGGATAAAACAAAGGGGAATTCTATATGTTGTCACCTTAGTGAAAGTTGGGAGTCAGCTAGGACTGCTGACATCCAAGAAGGCAGTACCCAGCAATAAATCTATAAATAATATTGCTGCGCCAAGTGAAAGAACATATATAAATAAATGTGTTTAAATAGCTTAAATAATAAAGCAACTCAATGCTAATAAATCAACTCGAATAACAGTGATAATCAGTGATAATTGCAGTCCCAATCGTGAAAAATTAAAAGTGACCAATAAATCCAATGAAGCAATCAATCTTCTTTTGTGATCAAATAATATAGTGCTGCATGCTCCACTCCAGTGCTCCCAGTGGCTAGTGCAAAATAAGCAGCTCACCTTAGGACTAGACTCATAAGAGTCATACACTCTTTGGGATGTAATAGATAGATGTATGGATAACAGCCTGGTGTCCCTTCTTTCACCGCTTCCAGCTACCGCTCCACATGCCGGTGCAAATAAGAACCCGGTGCAAATAAAGGAAGAAAGGATCTAATGCTCTCTGTTTACAAAAGCTTTTATTCCTTCTACCAAATGAAAATCCACTTACATTGACAAGCACTTGAGCAGTGCGGGCTTCTAGCGTCAGAACAACTCTCTGTGTACTTCCAAGGATCGACGTACTCCGAGCAGGCTCCTCCCCCGTACGCGTTACGTCAGAGACTTCATCAGTCCACCAAAGAGACCAACTACTTTTTTGGAGAGAAATGGGTTGTACATTAGATAGTAGATGCAAGGCATGTGGTGATTAGGTAATACAGTTGAAGGATTCCTTAAATAAACAGTGTGTGTTGAGGCTCTGAGTCCCGAGCCGTCCGTGATGCTGCAGTTCCGCGTCTGCCTAACGTCTCTACGCGTATCGTCGCGGAACTGCAGGATTACTGGGAAGTCCTTCTTTAATGCTGTAACCTTACAGCAGTAAGGTAAGGGTGTAGTACACCCGGAAGAATCACCCTTTGATTATCCCACCGTTCAACTCTGGTGTTGATATCACCTCCTTGATTTAATCACAAGATCACACTTCACTGCCACCTTAATGAACTTTGATGCTGCTATTTATGTATTAAGAGTATTTACTTTATTTATGGACTTTTGGATCAGTTTTTACCTGTGGCTGCTTTTATCATTTTAATATTTTTTGATGTCACTTAGTCACTATTTACACTGAAATCACCGTTCATAATGAATTTACACTACAAGCGTTTCATGATATATTCACTGTTATTTATTGGTGTCACTTAACAGTTATGTATTTGATTGGCACTGGAGCCACAGCATTTAACTGCACCTCTGTTGCACTATTAGCATCTTACATTGTCATTTTGTTTACAGCACTGGAGTAACCTTATACTTACAGATTTTTCACATACTATTGATTTCTGTATCTTATTACAAATAAGCGCAGCTTCATTACTCTATTACTTTGTAAGAAAACAGTAAAGTTAGCCCATTTTTCTTCTATAATGTGAAAGATAATGTTACGCCGAGTAAATTGATACCTAACATGTCATGCTTCAAAATCTGCGCACGCTCGTAGAATGGCGACAAACATTGGTACTTAAAAATCTCCATAGGCGATGCTTTAAAAATTTCTACAGGTTATCAGAGTTAGTGCCGGTTCACACTTCCGCGTTTGCGGAGATCGTATGTAATTCGGAGCGCACTGCGGATGCGAATTCGCACTGTATCCGCACCAAACACGCACATGAGGCTTTTTTTGAGCCGCAGTAGAATCGGATCGCACAGTGGTTCACACTTGTGCGATCCGATTCTGTGCGTACTTGCAGATCGCACTGCGATATGCGATCGCACCTGGGGGTGTCGTTAACTTTTAATTGACACCCCCTGCGTATCGCATATGGCAGTGTGAACTGCCAGATGTGCGGATGCGATGCGGGAACACGCTGCATATTCGCAGCGTTCCCGCATTGCAGAAGTGTGAACCGGCACTTACAGAGGAGGTCTAGGGCTAGAATTATTGCTCTTGCTCTAATGATCGTGGCGATATCTCACATGTGTGGTTTGAACAATGTTTACATATGTGGGCGTGACTTGCATATGCGCTTGCTTCTGAGAGCGATCTTGATGTGGGGCGCTTAAAAAAAACTTTTCTTATTTATTTTACCTTTTATTTTTTATTTTTACACTGTCCCTTTAAAAAAAAAAAAATGTAAACTTTTATTCCTATTACAAGGAATGTAAACATCCGTTGTAATAGAAATAAGCAGGACAGGTCCTCTTTAATGTGAGATCTGGGGTCAAAAAGACCTCAGATCTCACATCTACACTTAAAAGCAAAAAAAAGTAGTTTTATTAAGTTAAAAAAAAAATGGCCCTTTAAGGCCGTTGGGTGGAAGCAAAGTATGACGTCGCTCCGGTCCTCCAAGGCCATAGAGTCACGTGGGGGCCATGTTGCCCTCACTCGACTTCCTGCCCAGGACTGCAATGGACTGGATCGTTTTCCCCACTACGTCAGCCCTGGTAAGCAGGAAAAAGACCCAGAATCGGCGGGAGGAGGCTGGGCACCTCTCCCGCCGCCCATGAAAGTGATCCCGCAGAGAATCTGATGCTGGGACCACTTTTATGTGAAAGAGGACCACCAGCCGCATAGAGAAATACCGGGGTTATGGCAGCTATCTGCTGCCTTAACTACAGTATTTATTGTCGAAGTAACATAAATACGCGGCGGGCGGTCCAGAATTGCTTAATTAAGCTTTGACAATTAGCCCTGTTCACATCGGCCCGATTTGTCATGCAATTTGACATGTTAAATCGCATGCCTAATCTGAGCCTATTGTCAGCAACGACACCATCCGAATTGGTGTGACGCCAACTTTGCGGCGCCAAGGAATGAGGCCGTGCATGAACCCACATAGATGTCTGTGAAATCGTCCCCAAAGTTGGACTGAAGTGCCAGTTTGAAATCATGTGACTTCAGCTGAACTCGTACAATTTCAAACCCGCCCTCCAACCTAGAAGCTGATTGCAGCTGCACCAGCTTCTGATTGCACCAGTTTTAGTAAATATCTCCCATTTTGTATTAGCACAGTGCAAATTTCAAGCAATATAATATTTTATAAACCAAGCTATAATCTTGTAGTAAATAATCTCACTGCTCCTGTTTTTTTTTTTCCCAGATGTGTGGAAAGACATACAGTATCTCACAAAAGTGAGTACACCCCTCACATTTTTGTAAATATTTTATTATACCTTTTCATGTGACAACACTGAAGAAATAACACTTTGCTACAATGCTTGTATTACAGTGTAAATTTGCTGTCCCCTCAAAATAACTCAATACACAGCCATTAATGTCTAAACCGCTGGCAACAAAAGTGAGTACACCCCTAAGTTAAAATGTCCAAATTGGGCCCAATTAGACATTTTCCCTTCCTGGTTTTATGGCAAATTACTCCCTTCCCACATGGCAAAGAACTCTCTGATGATCTGAAAAAAAGAATGGTTGCTCTACATAAAGATGGCCTAGGCTATAGGAAGATTGCCAAGACCCTGAAACTGAGCTGCAGCACGGTGGCCAAGACCATACAGAAGTTTAACAGGACAGGTCCCACTCAGAACAGGCCTCGCCATGGTCGACCAAAGAAGTTGACTGCACGTGCCAAGTGTCCTATCCAGAGGTTGTCTTTGGGAAATAGACACATGAGTGCTGCAGGCATTGCTGCAGAGGTTGAAGGGGTGGGGGGTCAGCCTGTCAGTGCTCAGACCATAAATCGCACACTGCATCAAATTGGTCTGCATGGCTGTCGTCCCAGAAGGAAGACTCTTCTAAAGATGATGCACAAGAAAGCCCGCAAACAATTTGCTGAAGACAAGCAGACTAAAGATATGGATTACTGGAACCAAGTCCTGTGGTCTGATGAGACTTATTCGGTTCAGATGGTGTCAAGCGTGTGTGGCAGTAACCAGGTGAGGATTACAAAGACAAGTGTGTCTTGCCTACAGTCAAGCATGGTGGTGGGAGTGTCATGGTCTGGGGCTGCATGAATGCTGCCAGCTCTAGGTAGCTACATTTCCTCGAGGGAACCATGAATGCCAACATGTACTGTGACATACTGAAGCAGAGCATGATCCCCTCCCTTTGGAGACTGGGCTGCAGGGCAGCATTCCAGCATGATAATGACCCCAAACACACCTCCAAGAAATCACTGCCTAAAGAAGATGAGGGTAAAGGTGATGAACTGGTAAAGCATGTCTCCAGACCTAAACCCTATTGAGCATCCATGGGGCATCCTCAAACAGAAGGTGGAAGAGCTCCAGGTCTCTAACATCAACCAGCACCGTGATGTCATCATGGAGGAGTGGAAGAGGACAACAGTGGCAACCTGTGAAGATCTGGTGAACTCCATGCCCAAGAGGGTTAAGGCAGTGCTTGAAAAAAATGGTGGCCTCACAAACTATTGACACTTTGGGCCAAATTTGGACATTTGGACATTTTAACTTAGGGGTGTACTCACTTTTGTTGCCAGCGGTTTAGACATTAATGGCTGTGTGTTGAGATATTTTGAGGGGACAGCAAATTTACACTGTAATACAAGCTGTACACTCACTACTTTACATTGTAGCAAAGTGTCATTTCTTCAGTGTTGTCACATGAAAAGATATAATAAAATATTTACAAAAATGTGAGGGGTGTACTCACTTTTGTGAGATACTGTATATCTGTCTATCATAGTATTCTATTCATAGGTGCTTTTTTTTCCATAAAAACTATCAATATTACTATGAAGAGATACAAATGAAAGTTTTGAATCAGTTGCAGCATTCTTCCTCAGCCGTGTTTTTATAAAAAAAAAGTAGGACACATCCTTCTATCAGCCTTAGGCATAATTCTTAGAAAACTGGGCAAGGATTGTCAAGGAAGACTTATAATACTTCTATCTACGCACATGCTAAATGATATAGCTTGAACAGTGTCCGCATAATGATAATAGCAGAGAAAATTGTAAGCCTAGGATGAGAATCTATTTGCTTTTATTTCCTCCAGTAAATCGTTCTTCTCTGTGTTTGCAATGGCTGACTGTTCAAAGAAATTCAAAATTTCACAAATGTTAAAAAGCAGACATTGTATGATAATCCATCAAATTAAAGGGCACCTCCACCAGACAGGGATCAGGGAGGAGAAACTAGTGCATAAATTCCACAGCTGGTCATTTGTTAAATTATTTTATCTGAACCTTGAAGTCCCCAGTGTGGTCATCGTCTGGGTTCTTCAGCCTGCTCCTGTGTGATCACTGTGCTATCTATTAGACCAAGGGTACTGAATTAAAATTCACAGGGGTTTGTCAGTAAAATTTTCTTCCAGTGGAGGTCCGAGTGTCAAATTGGTGCTATGACTCAAATCCTTCACATCACAGCCTCCCATGCACGTCACAATTCTTTTCTATTGCCCTTACAGAGACCTGTGTTTGTCTCGTGCAGAAAAAAACTGATCTCTGCACAAGTGTGAACAAGCCTTTACATCTGTGTCCTCTATCCCCTCTTCACATCACAGACCCCTAATACATCAATGCCCTCAACTCCTCCTTCCCAGCATATCCCTCCCTTCTATATCACAGACTGCCCCCTCAGAGACCCCCACCCTCATTACCGACTCATCAGTCCCATCACAGCCCAACCCAACACAGGCCCCCCCAATCACAGCCCAACCCATCATAGCCCCCCATCATAGACCCTCCCATCACAGACCCCCATTACAGATCCCCTTCATCACTGATTCCCCATCACAGACCCCCCACCAGAGACCCCCCCACCATAGACCCCCATCACATACCCCCTCCATCACAGATTCCCCATCACAGATCTCCCTTCATCACAGATCCCCATGACAGATCCCCCCAATCACAGACCCCTCACTACAGACCCCCCTCCATCACAGACCCCCCCTCCATCACAGATGCCCTCTTAGTCACATACCCCCTCCATCACAGATCCCCCCAATCACAGACCCCTGACCACAAGTCCCCCTCATCAGACTCCCAAATCAAAGACCCCCCCATCACAGTCCTCCCTCAATATTACGGACTGTCCCTCTCATAACATTACAGCACTCCCCCCTCCCCATAGTGCTGTACCTTATTCACACAAGAGGGGAAGCATGGCAGGTCCGGACAAAGGGCAGGACTTTTCATGTTAAAGGCGGGTGTCTGATTGCTGGGACCGCCCCGCTGCCTAGCAAATAATCGCCTTCTTTGTAACTTGAAAAGTTTTGCCCTTTGTCCAGACCTGCAGTACTTCCCATCTTGTGTGAATAAGGTAGGGCAGTGTGGGGAGGAATGCTGCGATGATGAAAGGGACAGACCTGCCGTCCCTCCCATGTAGTTAAGGATGGTAGCGGCAGGGAGAGAACACTCAGGCAACTATTTGGCTAGGCTTAGGTCTGGATAGGACTGTTACTGGGTTCGGATCCAGACCATGGTCCACCATTTAGTAATGCCTGTATTAGACCATTGTCCCAGGAATACACTTGGATAGTCAAATGATTGATTAGAATGCATAACATTCAGTGCCAAGCTATAGACTGTTAATAAATTTATCCAATCTTCTTTTTAAATAGGACTTCAGGTGCTGCTGTCAGCAACACAAGCTGAATTCAGGCCGCTGCTGTTGGCCAAAATTATTCCAACACTAGTTTCAGATCAGAAGATAAGATTATCATTGGGTAGAACGAAACTGACGTTTATCTGCCTTGTACTTACATGGGAAATCCCAGTTACACCCACTGATATTATATGGATTTTCTGCACCCATTTAAAGGAGGGCAGAGCCAATCTCTTTGGAATAGTTTACTGAAATAATTATCTATTTATGGCTAATGACAATGAGGAACAGATCCCTATTATGACTAATCTGTTTTTGCAGGAAAGGCTTGAGTGGGCGGACCAGCTACCCTCCTTGAAAAGAAACTGCAGTCTGCTCACATAATTTGTAATAAAAACATCTTTGCCATTCTGACGCTTCCCTTCAACCACTTTGCATGATATATATATATATATATATATATATATATATATATACAGTGGGGATCGAAAGTTTGGGCACCCCAGGTATAAATTTGTATTAATGTGCATAAAGAAGCCAAGGAAAGATGGGAAAATCTCCAAAAGGCATCAAATTACAGATTAGACATTCTTATAATATGTCAACAAAAGTTAGATTTTATTTCCATCATTTACACTTTCAAAATAACAGAAAACAAAAAAATGGTGTCTAAAGTTTGGGCACCCTGCAGAGTTAATATCTTGTACTGCCCCCTTCGGGCAAGTATCACAGCTTGTAAACGCTTTTTGTAGCCAGCCAAGAGTCTTTCAATTCTTGTTTGAGGTATCTTTGCCCATTCTTCCTTACAAAAGTCTTCCAGTTCTTTGAGATTTCTGGGCTGTCTGTCACGCACTGCTCTTTTAAAGCGGAGTTCCGGCCACAAAATTTTCATTTCAATAAAAATACCCCCGGGACAGTCAGGGCTAGTACATTCCACAATGGATAGCCTCTGTACTGTCCCGGGTCGCACTTACCTTTTAGAAGAAATACTTACCTTGAAAATTTCTTCTTCAGCGCTGCCATCCCGGATGTGGGCAGCTGAAGCCAGTGCGTCCTCTTCTGCGTCCTCTTCCGTGTCCTCTTCTCCCAGAATGCGCCTACACCGGCCCTGCTCGTCACTTCCAGTGCGGGCACGTCATCCCTCCACAGCTTCTGGGCATGCCCAGAAGCTGTTTAGCAGGGAATGAGGCACCGCACCGGAAGTGACGAGTGGGGCCGGTGCAGGCGCATTGATTCCTGGGAGCGATGATGTTCAGCTCCCAGGAATCAATGCAAAGAGGAAGTGACGGCGCGGGCCGCGGCCGCAGAGGGAGGAAGTGGAAGAAAGGTGAGTATATTTTTCTTCAATAACAAGGTAAGTAAACAGAAAAAAAAATCGTAACTATCCATTTCTTTTTCAGGTGACAAAAAGCAAGCGGATGGCCCAAAATCGATTATGTCGATTTTGTGGCCGGAACTCCGCTTTAAGGTCTATCCATAGATTTTCAATTATGTTGAGGTCAGGAGATTGTGAAGGCTATGGCAAAACCTTCAGTTTAGGCCTCTTGATGTAATCCCCCGTGGATTTCGAGGTGTGTTTAGGATCATTATCCATTTATAGAAGCCATCCTCTCTTTAACTTCAGCTTTTTCACAGATGGCATCAAGTTACCATCCAAAATTTGCTGAAATTTTATTGAATCCATTTTTCCTTCTACTCGTGAGATGTTCCCTGTGCCACTGGCTGCAATACAACTCCAAAGCATGATTGATCCACCCCCATGCTTAACAGTTGGACAGAGTTTCTTTTCATTAAATTCTGTGCCCCTTCTTCTCCAAACGTACCTTTGCTCATTCCGGCCAAAAAGTTCAATTTTAACCTCATCGGTCCACAGAACTTGTTTCCAAAATGCATCAGGCTTGTCTTTATGTTCATTTGCAAAGTTCAAACGCTGATTTTTGTGGTGAGGACGTAGAAGAGGTTTTTTTCTGATAACTCTTCCATGAAGACCATATTTGTACAAGTATCTCTTTATAGTGGAATAGTATACCACAACTCCAGTGTCTGCCAGATCTTTCTGGAGGGATCATGCAGTCAAACGTGGGTTTTGATTTGTTTTTCTCACAATCCTGTAAGCTGTTCTGTCTGATATTTTTCTTGGTCTTCCAGATCTTGCTTTAACTTCCACTGTTCCTGATGACTGCCATTTCTTAATTACATTCCGAACAGAGGATATTGACATCTGAAAACGCTTTGCTATCTTCTTATAGCCTTCTCCAGCTTTGTGAGCGTCAACTATTTTCAGTTTCAGTTTTCTAGACATCTGCTTAGAAGATCCCATGGTGCTGATTGTTGGGGCAAGGTCAGATGAGTCTGGGCATTTAAAACCTTTGAGATTGACATCACCTGGTCTTCCCAGATGATGATTGAGAACAATCCATGACACTGGCAGGTATCAGCCTTGCAAAGGGGGCAGTGCATGCTATCAATTCTGCAGGGTGCCTAAACTTTTGCAGATGCCATTTTTTTGTTTTCTGTATTTTTGAAAGTGTCAATGATGGAAATAAAATCTAACTTTTGTTGACATATTATAAGAATGTCTAATCTGTATTTTGATGCCTTTTGGAGATTTTTCCATCTTCCCTTGGCTTCTTTATGCACATTACTACAAATTTTTACCTGGGGTGCCCAAACTTTCGATCCCCACTGTATGTGCAAAGGCCATTCAGAATACTTACTGACTTACAGCTCTGAAAATAATGCCATCATCCCAGTTTTTCTCTGCACAAAACTTGTAAACACTTGTATCAGTTTCATCAAATATAAAAAGGGAGCCTTTGATATTAAGCAGTACAAAGGTACCACACTAGGGGGGATTCACACGATTGGGTTGCAGTAACACATTACTAAACACGTTACTAAACCCACAACACTAAAATCAGTCTGTATATGCAGTAAAGCATGTTATATACTCACTGTTGAACCTAAGGGGTTTATCCTCTGCATTGTGTAAAAAGGCTGTTTGATCCTGTCTTCTCTGATCCTCTACTTCTTCGACAATCCCCAAACCATCTCCTGATAGAACAGAGCATTGGGGATGAGCTGCACACACTTAGTTTTTTTTTTTTTTGGGAGAGTGCATGTGTTAAGCACAGGGCCAATCAGCATTGTCAGAACTATGTGCTCTTTTTAGAGCATAACTCTAGCTCTTTTTAGAGCTGGCAGACATCCTAGAAGTGTGGTCATCAACCAATAGACTCTCTTTCATACAGACTTTCTTAGGGACTTACTCTATTGTGAAGAGCATTGATCCTCACAAGCCGTGTTGTGCAGTCTGTCTCTCCATGTTTACATCATGCTCTCCATGCGCTGATTATTGTATTTGTTGCTAATCAGCATCGTCCAGACAGAGGGTCAGGGGTTCTGCAGTATCATAGGATAATTGGGGGAGAATGAAAACTCCCTCTACAAGCTTTAACCAGACACTCATAGAAGTCACAAGACTGCTCTCTCTGCTGATGAAAAAAAGGTATTTAGCCGTTTATATTTACTAAAACTATTACATTTCCATATTTTGTGTACTGTGGGAGACCAAATCTAGTAAATACAGGGTCCTGGGTTTAGTAACACTCTAAAAAATGTGCTTTAACATGCTACTGCAATGTATTTTAAGGTGGGGGTATGTGTGAATTGTGGTGCATTGCCATTTGTTTTGAATGACATCCCAAGTAACAAATCTTTGTATTTTTTATTTACAGTGCACATACACATCCACATCAGCCCATGTTTTTAAGGAGCTTACATTCTAGAGTTCCTACATCACACGCATACATACGCATAGTAGGGTCCATTTAGACTAGAAACAATTATACTACCAACATGTATTTGGAGTGTTGGAAAAAACTGGAGCACCAAGGTGAAATCGATACAACTACAGGGAGAACATGCAAACTCCATATAGGTAGTGTCCTGGCTAAGATTCAAACTGAGGACCTTACTGTAAAAATTACACTTGCACTATAGCACATCACAATACACAGATGTAATGTTTGCATTGTAGTGGACTGGGTAGTCATAAAAGTGTGCAGGTTTTTTGTTTTGTTTTTGTTTGTTTTTTTGTGTATTTTGTGCATAAAATGAATGGGTTCCTTTAAAGCAACCTGCCTCTAGAAATGAAAATTTGTTCATTAACACACATAAATATATAAAGTATGCCTCAGAAGGGTACTCAGAAGCACTAAACATTAACATTTTGGGTCACATGTCTTGGGTCATGCTAGCTACATGCGGAGTGGCCACTTCAAATGACTAAGGCCTTTTTTACCAGTTCAGAGGCTGCAAGGACCAGACACTAGCTCCAAGCACACCAACAAACACAGGCTTAGTCTAGGGGATATCTTTTTGTATATTTTTTGCAGTGCCTAAATAGGAGAGAGGGATGAGAGTGCAAGATACTCAAAATATGCCAGAAGGTACAAGAGGACAGATTCTCAAGCACTAATTGTTTAGCAGCAGTCCTTGCTGGAGGTGGGGGGGGTGGCCAGCTAATCTGAGACTCTGTAAGAGCAGTCCCAGTCCTTACAGCAACCTTTGGCATTCAAATCCCAAGGCACAAGCACACTTGGAGTCCTAGGCAAAGGTCCTACTCACAATATCCAAGGACAGCTTTCACCAACCAGCTTCCACGTGACACTCTTCAGTCAAAAAGAAGTCCTTCTCCAGCCCAGTTTCCTCAGGCATTGCCCTCCAGCAAATAACTTTCAGACCAAGTTCTTTCAGGCCCTCAGTCAAAAACATACTGAGGCCTAGCAACAGTACATAGGATGCCTCCCAGGGGCAGCAGCCCCCAGGATAACCCTGACTGAACAAGCCTTCCCAAACATTAATCATCTCCCCGGCCACCTTCTGCTATTTACCCCCAGGAATTAGCTGAGATCAGATACATTTTCATAAATCAGTGGCTGACCCCCTACTCTATTTCTGGAAGTTTCCCTGAGAGATAGGCAGGAGCAACCACTAGGCTTAGGGGTAGACTTGACCAGATCCAAAAAATAAATTGCTGCTCAACCGTGTACAGCAAAGCCAAAAAACGAAATAAAACCTGCTTAGGGAAAGATGTTACAGACATAAAATTAGTACTTTGGGAAAAAAACAAGATTTTCTGTACATGGGGCAGCTATATTAGCTTATTAAGCATACAGGTTCTGCATCCTGCTTTGCAGTGAGACACAATGATTATACTGTAGTATACTGTCACTTCTCACATTAGAAGTGTATGCATTGGACAACCTACTGCAAAACCATATTCGCTCTGTGTAGCTAACAGTTCAATAGTTAAGACGCAGTTATTAAAGTGGCCAATCTATTGTCCCTATAATCTAGGAACCACTTTACGGTATATTGAGCATTCATACAAAAATAATAAAGTTACATCAACTGTTACTTTGTTCACTGAAAACACTATACATTTACTTAAAAACAAGCAGAAATGTAATAGCATGGTAGAGAAACCACAAACGTGATAATTATGCAGATTATTGAATCTTGAATTGTTACATGCATCCTTAGAAACCAATTAGCATAATTGTATTTGCATACACGTCCAATGTAAATGTATACTTGTCCTTCCATAGAGAACTATAGTTACTATTCACAGCATAACATCACATGATTTCTACATCAGTGCAGCAACAATCCTGCACAACTTATAAAATCACATTTAATTAGATGATAGCTTTGCCATGCCAGGTATGAGTAACTCCTTTTGAATTAAGTCTATAGTTCATGTTATCCCCTCTAGCTACTTTGAGGTTGAGTCATTAAAACCAGGGAAGACAAAATTAGAACACATAATAGACTATGGGTAAGAACTTCACTTTTGTTCTCATTTTTAGGGGCCCAACCACTCAAAAGTTATATTTCAGTTTTAATTGCAAGTCAGCATTGACAACTACTTCACTATTGCAATGTCCATATGGAGATTTGTTTTTAGATGGGTATAGAGGCACTGCCAGTATAAAGGTTTGTAACACTTGGGAGTAAATATAAGGAGTTTATTGAAGTTTACCATTCACAGATAACTGGTAAATCCAACGTGTTTCAGGGGAAATGCCTTTCCCTTCATCAGGACTAATGTACAGAGAAACAAAACAATATAAGTAACTCACAAGGTTATATAGAATATAAATCAGTAGAAAGTAAAGCAAAAAAAAAAAAAGTAATAATAAAAATAATACTAATGTTATTTTTATTGATACAATAATAATAATAATAATAATAATAATATCATTATTATTATTTTCATTTTTGCTTTACACTGATAAATGGAAGTAGGTAAAGCACTAGTTGCATTTAAAAAACAAGTTTACTGAATTGTAATGAATGTATACCTGCATTAACTGGTGTTATTTAAGCCTAGAGTTTGACTTTAAATTTAGAGTACATGGCAAGAGAAGTACAGTGTAGAATAGCAGGTGGTTAACTATGCCATCTCAGCCAAGATTCCAAATCAAGCATAAGATAATTGGCCAGGGCATGTTTGGAACAAGATTGCATGACTTAAGTCTTTGAGGACCAATAATTGACCTATATTTTTAATCTCAAAGGATTAGCATAATGAAAAGCAAGTATATTTTGTATCTGTGACCTGTGTAAAATCCTGGCCTACTAATGTCTAGATAGCTGTAATCCTGCACTTCTGCTTGAAATAATCAGACAGACAAATCTCTTTTTGTGGTTTTGTAAATCAGTGGAGCAAAATCATTATTTCACATGAAAAAATAAAGGGGCACTCACGGGTTGTGTTCAATTTCTTTAAATCTGCAGCTTTCATTAAAATAATATCAGGTGATCTTACCATGAAGATCCATGTTTAGGCGATGAGAGACAGCATTCTGTCCCTGACATCCAATTGTGTTTCTGCATTGTCATAAACTGTAGACTTCTGATGAAGACTTTAAATGGCCGTTTTAAGGAAGACGTCTGTTTTTGTTTTGTATTTATGTGTTCTGTTCCCAGGACACAAAGTATATGTAGTAATTTTTCTTTTTTTCCAAGATGCTGTCTAATGCCTGGTACACACTCTCCGGGTTTTCTTCGTTCAGTCCACTGAAACTGAGGAGTTCGCTGTACTAACGATCTGATGTTAGTACAGTGATCTCCCCGCTGAGCGCTTGTGGTCTGACAGGGGGATTTCCTTTCATCTGGCTTCTGTCGGACAAGCTGGTGTACGCACAGGCGAATGTCGGCCAGTTCCTGTTGAACTGGCTTATATTCGGCCTGTGTATACCAGGCTTAAGGTTAGCTGCGAGATGGCATTGGGACCCCACCTCCCTCTATGGCTGTCCAACAACACAAATAGTAAGGAGACTGTTGCTTCGAAAAATGCTACATTTCTCCACTTCTAAGCATTTGCCTGCTTGCTTTAAACATTTTAGCTAACACACCTACTTCCCCTGAATTCCTCATACGGAGCTTGGAGTGTCAAAGCAGCCATCTCTTTGCTTACTGTGTGGTAAAATGGTTGTGGGGGAGGGGGGCACCCTATCCAACCTCCCAACTAGCATAAGGATAAGCCTGGTTTGGCAGGAACCAGCTGACTTTCGGCCCGCGTGTACAGCTCCTGGTCCGACAGAAGCCGGTCTCATGACTGGCTTCTGTCGAACGAGCATGCAGGAAAAGCTACTGCCTGCGAGCACTGATCTGGTGGGGGGGATGGGGGAATCAAGCATCATATATGGCCTTTCATTGGATAAAACACTTTAAACCAATAATAAATATATTAAATATATTAAAACATGTCTAAAAAGGAGATAGTCCATATAAGAGGCGATAACAGTCGGTAGAGGTAAAAAGTCCACTTGTGATATGGTGAAATAATAACAGGTGTGACTCTGGTGCTCAAATCCCTCCACCAAGCAATATCTGCCTCTCACCTCCAAAACATGACCCTGCAGGGCCAGAAAGCATAAACAATCTCCACAGGTAACCAACTCGTGTTGCTCCGATACAGGCAAGACCAAGACTCCAGCACTTGTCAGCACAAATAAGGATATCGCTGCAGCAGGTACAACTCACACTCGATTCCAAGTTTCCCAAGATATATAAATAAAAGAGGGGGAGATCTAGTGCTCTCTGTTGTAATGCTGAAAGCTTTAATTCACTCAAAACATATTGCACTTACATTGTATCCGACCATAATAGGCATAGTAGTTGCAGAGTGTGCAGCGTGCTGGATGGTGCCTGGTTACTTCCTGGTTAACAGCCGTAGGACCGATTGACCAATCCCACGGGGGATTGGTCAATCGGTCCTACGGCTGTTAACCAGGAAGTAACCAGGCACCATCCAGCACGCTGCACACTCTGCAACTACTATGCCTATTATGGTCGGATACAATGTAAGTGCAATATGTTTTGAGTGAATTAAAGCTTTCAGCATTACAACAGAGAGCACTAGATCTCCCCCTCTTTTATTTATATATCTTGGGAAACTTGGAATCGAGTGTGAGTTGTACCTGCTGCAGCGATATCCTTATTTGTGCTGACAAGTGCTGGAGTCTTGGTCTTGCCTGTATCGGAGCAACACGAGTTGGTTACCTGTGGAGATTGTTTATGCTTTCTGGCCCTGCAGGGTCATGTTTTGGAGGTGAGAGGCAGATATTGCTTGGTGGAGGGATTTGAGCACCAGAGTCACACCTGTTATTATTTCACCATATCACAAGTGGACTTTTTACCTCTACCGACTGTTATCGCCTCTTATATGGACTATCTCCTTTTTAGACATGTTTTAATATATTTAATATATTTATTATTGGTTTAAAGTGTTTTATCCAATGATTGAATCCCAATAATCTATCATAGACTGCGCTACACTATTTATTATTTATTTCATTGAAGGAGTTGGATTGCCCTTGAGTGTTAGCTGCTGGTCTCATTGCAAGTTAATTTATTCAGCGCTGAATCTTCTACACACATATTATCATATATGGCCTGCCTTAGTGATGCACAGCTCTTAAAAAGAGGGTTTGGTCCTCAAAACATGTTAACCATTTGCCTACCGTGCTATAGCCAAATGACGGCTACAGTGCGGCCGGTCAGTTCTGGGAGGTCGTCATATGATGTCCTCCTGTGATTGTGCCCACTGCGGTGAGCTTGCAGTGCGATCTGTGTTCCTAGTATCCTCTGGACACTGCTGATAACGGGATTGAGGTAAACAGCCAATCAGCAGGTCTTTACCATGTGATCAGCTTTGCTCAATCACAGCTGATCATGATGTACACAGAAGCCGGTTATCGGCATTCCTTTCCTCATGCTGACAGCTTGAGGAAGGGAGAAGAGAGCTGATAACCTTCTTCTGTAAAAGGAACATGTACACTGATAATCAGGGCACTAATTATCAGTGTACTAATTTTCAGTGCAGTCTCAACAGTGCCCACCAGTGCCCACCAGACTGTGCCCACCACTGCTGTCAATCTGTGCCCACCAGTGCTTCCAATCAGTGTCCATCAGTGCCTCCCCATCAGTGTCACCTATCAGTGCTACTAATCAGTGCTCATCAGTGCCACCTATGAGTGCCAATCAGTGCCATCTCATCAGTGCCAATCAGTGCCATCTCATCAGTACCCATTATTGCCGCCTCATCAATGCCCATCAGTGCAGCCTATTAGCGCACACCAATGACCATCAGTGCTGCCTCATTAGTGCTGTCTCATCAGTGTCCATCAGTGCCCATCAGTGCAGCCTCATCAGTGCACATCAGTGAAGGAGAAAAATTACCTGTTTCCAAAATGTTATATCAGGTCTTTTTTCGTTTATTTCGCAAAAAAAGAATCCAGTGGTGATTAAATACCAATCAAAGAAAGCTCCATTTGTGTAAATAAATAAATAACAATTTCATTTGGGTACAGTGTTGCATGACCGAGCAATTGTCATTCAAAGTGCTACAATGCTGAAAGCTAAAATTTAACTAGGCAAAAAGGGGGTAAAAGTGCCCGGTAGGCAAGTGGTAAAACTATGCATCATTCTCGGCAGAGGCGTAACTAGAACCTTCAGGGCCCTGATGCAAGAAACCATGAAGGGCCCCCCAGACCCCTGGCCGGGGCCCTTACCTTCAAGCCCAGGGCTCTTCCCACTAATCCTGGGGCTCTTTACACTCGTTGCATGGCCTTTTATTACGGTCCCGCAGCAGGATTCTTTCACAAGTTCTGCAGTGGGCCCCCTTCCTGCAATCTTGGGGCCTCCCCACAGTGGTGCAATGCCAGGGTCCGGTTGCAAGTGTGACCTTTGCGATCCTGGAAGTTCACCCACTGGTTTGCTACCGGGCCCCCTGGAGCATGGGGCCCGGTAGCGATTGCAACCCCTGCAACCCCTGTAGTTACGCCCCTGATTCTCGGTTTATTTAGAGTACCTTTGCTTGGCTGAATGCCAGATTTGATATGCTCTGCTTTTAAAAATCTTTTTGAGTATGAAAACTATCAATTAAAAAAATTTTAGTTAAAGACTTTACACAGAGCTGGTGTTTTCTCTTTTTGTTTAATACCTTCTATACTCAATACAAAACAAAAAAAAAAAAAATTTGACTAGAGATACACTTGAACTAATATTTTACATGGCCTTTTTCTGGAAATAAAAAGCAAATCAAAGCCCGGCTAGGCTGACTTTGAACTTTACAGCCATAAACCATTAAGGTATCAGACAGACCATAGATGGACAAATAATGCAGAAGATTAAAAGGTCTGCCCTTCCTTGAAAACAACTGTACACAGCCAGAAAATCACTTTAACTAGACCAATCCCACAAGAAATTGCTGTGCTTTATCCCATACGCAGCTTGATTATTGTTAGTGATGCTCAAATCTTTGTCCTGCTAGAAAAACTGGGTTACGTATGGCACGGCCTAAGTCTGTTTAATTCCAGTATCTAGGCCTTCGTGTATTGCTGCAAATTCTCTTTCTTCTAGCTGCACCGTTTATCACAAATTTACAAAAACTAACTGAAACTACCAGAGAAAGGCAATCAGTTTCCCAGAGTCTTCAGTTTTGAATTACCCTAAAATATGCAATATGCAATTTGCAGAATTCCAAAAGCATAGTTCAACATTTTTGTCATGTCAGGGCCTGATATTTGAAAAGTGAGCAGGTGTAAACGTTCCTGTTGTCTGTAGCAACTAATTCAATTTTTTCAATGATTCTAATGTATTAGGAGCACAATATTTTAGAAACAGACATGGGAACAAAAGAGGTAATACTTCCTAGGTAACTAGCTACGTTGTGTTTTAATGGAGATGCCTCTATACTAGTAAATTCCATTAATTCTAACACTGGCTATACATAGTTACATAATTACTTATTTGGTAAGCTTGAATAATGACACCAGTCCATCCAGTTAGATCTGTGTGTACATACAGGTTACAATGTGATAGAGCAATTAAACTTTCAATTCCCTTTTTTGGCTCACAAAGCAATTGAAGAATAGAAAGAATGGTGGTTTCAAGTGACTGCATGCATTCCCGATTAAAATTGCATGGATCGAACCCAGCAAAAAATATTCTGATTATCTTAGAATATGTTTCTGTGTTTTTTTCTCTGTTTTTAACCTTTCAATACAGTAAAGAGTTCCTTGCGATCAAGCAACCGTATATTCGCCACTTTTGTTAACTACACTTTAATTGCTGCAGTAATAAGCAGTAGCAAAGAGTCGTAAGGAGAAATTCTGAAACTTTTTGGAGTTCTGGTTAGCTTAATTTCTCAGTTTCAATCCTCTAGTTCTTACGTCACTCACTCCTGTGTTTTATAGTGATGTAGGGGACAGCAGAAGGAAACACTGAGCGCAGCAGTGGTTAAGGAATCTAACACTTTAGGAAGTGTCAGTTTCTAAAGTTTCTTCAGAGGATGATTTCTTCTTACTACTGCAAAGATCTGTGGCTTGGACAGCAGGAGTGGTGAGTACTTGAAGTGGAGTTCCATCCAAAAAGAGAGGTTGAGCTTTAAGGCCCCCCCCCCCCTCAATCATTGCTATGGCCGTCTATTAACACCTTTATACTGGTGATCCAACACATTTGAAATGTTGTTATACAGATTTATTTAATGATGACATGATACATACAGTATTATATCTGACCAAGGGGTAGTTATTTCTAGGTCAAATGTATTAACCTATTTTTCCTAAAGTCTACAATGTTTATTTATATATTTAGTAATCTTTCTGCTAATCAGACAATTAGAGCCAGTTTCAAGTGCGGTAATGCTTTGTTGATTTGTTAAACAATTGTTAAGCAAATCTAAGGACTGATAAGGGTCATTATTCCAACTGTGACCTGGAGCTCCTTGGCAGCTTCATAGCATCATGCTGAGCTCACAAATTATAAATATTCCTGTAGTCCAGAATATATTTAGAATATGTTTATTAGTGTTACAATAAAATATAGAGGAAAGGAGTAAACTGGTATTATGCAATGACTTGCGCTGGGAACACTTGTACGGTGCCATATCCACATTTTTTTTTTTTTTTTTACTACAGCCATAGTATTTATTTACACACCTCTTCCAAGCTTCTTGCATCACATACCTTTCTTCAAGATGCTTTTGATGGTATTATTCTAATGTCAGATTGTATTTATTAAAAATACATTTTTTTTGTGCAAATTAAAGACAAATAATCAAAAAAAAAGTCACAATCTAAATAATAAATAAAAAAAAAACCATAATTTACTGATACCTGTATAAGGCCACTTGCACACTGCAGCTTGAAAAAGCTCAGTACATCGGGTTTTTTACTGAGCTAAAATGTAGCCCATTATTTACAATGTACATGTGCGTAAACAAGCGCTGAGTATTCCTCAGTAAAAAAAAATAGGAAAATCTGCATTCCCGGTCAGTATTTTGCGCTAGTGAGTAATAGTGTAAAGGTGGTAGAGAAGAGTGATATTATGGAAGGGATGAGTACAGAGTTAGAATCTGTATGGGTAGAACTCCATAGGGAAGAACTAAAGGGGAAAGTAATTGTGGGGGTTTGTTATAGGCCACCCAACCAAAGGGAGGAAGTAGAGCTGGAATTTTTAGCACTGTTGGGTAACGCGGCAAGGCTGGGATCAGTCATTATATTATGGGACTTCAACTATCCTGACATTGACTGGGAAGAGGGGACTGCACACTCACTAAAGGCCCGTCTCTTCAGGAAAACCTGTCAGGACAACTACATGTCTCAGTTGGTGGATTCTCCCACTAGAATGAATGCAGTGCTGGATCTATTAATTACTAATGACCCAGATCTAATCTCAGATGTAGGAGTCTGGGACAACTTGAGTTGTAGCGATCACAGGATGATTACATTTAGCATAAACAACAATATAGCAAGGCAAGAGGGGAACATAAGAACCCTAAACTTCAGAAGAGCAAACTTTCCCAAACTGTGCTCAATGATAGAGAAAATAAATTGGGACCAAATCCTAGGAACACTGACCATGGAGGAAAAATGGGAATGCTTTAGGAACATATTAAACAGAAGTATCTCACAGTGCTTTCCTATGGGAAATAAATTTAGAAGAGCCAAAGCCAAACCTGGCTGGCTAAACCGTAATGTAAAAAAACGTATTAGGGAAAAAAAAATGGCCTTCAAGAAATATAAATCGGAGGGCACATTATCGGCTTTTCAGCAATACAAGGAATCAAATAAGAAATGTAAATACAAAATCAAAATCGCTAAAATCAACTTTGAGAGACAAATAGCAGAGGATAGTAAAAAGAACCCTAAGATATTCTTATAATGTATCAACAGCAAAAAAATGAGGTCAGAGCATGTTCCACACATAATTAATGATGATGATGGGAGGATGGTTACAGAGGACACAGAGAAGGCAACCATGCTTAATGCTTTCTTCTCTTCAGTCTTTACACAAGAAAAGGAGGGGCACACTGACCATGACTGTATGGTTAGTAGTACTTCACAGGACTTGCAGCTATGGCTAACAGAGGGTGAAATCAGGGAAAGGCTTGATAACTTTAATACAAATAAATCAGCAGGACCGCATGGCGTACATCCGAGAGTACTCAAAGAACTCAGTGAGGTTATATCTAGACCACTGTTCCTGATCTTTGCTGATATTATTTTGACAGGAACTGTACCAGGTGACTGGAGGAAAGCCAATGTGATACCAATATTCAAAAAAGGGCAGAGGCATGTCCCAGGAAATTATAGGCCAGTCAGCCTGACGTCAATAATATGTAAAGAGAGGAACGCCAGATGTAAACATCTGGAGGGGATGATAAGGGACTATATCCAAGAGTCTGCTAAAGAGAACATCATCAGTAGTAGTCAGCACGGGTTTACAAATGGGCGTTCCAATCTGTTAACATTCTACGAGGAGGTGAGCTGTGAGCTAGATAGGGGGGAGACCAGTGGATGTGGTGTACCTAGATTTTGCTAAGGCGTTTGATACAGTTCCCCACAAACGCTTAATTTATAAAATAAGGTCTGCAGGCATCGACCACAAGGTTTGCTCTTGGATACAAAACTGGGTAAAGGGGCGTGTCTAAAGGGTGGTAATAAACAACGCATACTCAGACTGGTCTGGGGTGGTAAGTGGGGTCCCCAAAGGCTCAGTCCTGGGACCAATTTTGTTAAATTTATTCATAAATAGCATTGAGGACGGAATCATTAGCTCAATCTCAGTTTTTGCAGATGACACAAAATTAAGTAGGGCAATAAATTCACATCACGAGGCAGAAATCTTACAGAATGACCTGAACAAAATAACAGAGTGGGCAACTACATGGCAAATGAGGTTTAATGTGGGGAAGTGTAAGGTATTGCACTTGGGGACTAAAAACATAAACGCCCAATACACGGGACTGGGAGTCTTAGTGGAAGATAGACTTGGCAATAGCATGCAATGTCAAGCAACAGCTGCCAAAGCCGGCAGAATATTAGCATGCATAAGGAAGGGGATGTATTCCAGAGACTCAAACTATAATCCTACCACTTTATAAAACTCTGGTCCGACCACATCTGGAGTATTCTGTCCAGTCCTGGTCGCCAATACTCAGAAGGGATGTAAAGGAGCTGGAGAGAGTCCAGAGAAGAGCAACTAAACTGATTAGGGGATTGGAGAGCCTTAATTATGAAGAGCGCTTACAAGTGCTTAATTTATTCTCCCTGGAAAGGAGACACCTGAGAGGGGACATGATAGCAATTTACAAGTACCTCAACGGTGATCTCAGCATAGAAAAAAAACTGTTTAGTCGCAATGAATGCATGAGGACACGAGGCCATACAATGCGATTAGAGGAGAAGAGATTTAACCTTAGGCTACGCAGGGCTTTTTTTTTTTACAGTAAGGGCTACAAGATTGTGGAATTCTCTACCACAAGTGGTATTAACTGCAGGGAGTATGGCTACTTTTAAAAGACTCTTGGACGTACATCTCAAGGATGAAAACATTCAGGGGTATGGGAAATAATTACGTCCACACACACCTACACAGGTTGAACTGGATGGACTATTGTCTTTATTCAACCTCAACTACTATGTAACTATGTAACTATGTAAAAACTTGCATATGAACATGAATATCCTTACCTGTAAATCTTCTTTTTGGAAAACCTTTATTATAAGAAATACTGGAACTGCCACTACTGACTTCCTTCTGTTTCTTAAGGAATCTTATTGAAGAGTTTAAGGCGCCTTTCACACATTTGGATAGCTGTGGACGCTGGATTCCTGTGGCAAGAATCCGCTGCTGGAATGACCGAGTTTTGCAATCAGCAGCAGTGGCTCAGCCTATGTCAGCCACGTCCAGGCTCAGACATCTTTCCCTAACCTCACCTGATTGCTCTGTGTGCGGCTACATATGAACAGCAGCGGCTGCTGTCAGCCTCCATTATTTTAAATGGGCTGAGTGACCGCTCTGCCCATTTAAAATCCGTCAGCCGCAGCTACCCATCCATGTGAAAGGGGCCTTATAAGTATGAAACAACACATTCGAGTGGTGAGAGCAATACACATGGCAGGGGAGTATGTACTGACCTCCTAATACTAGTTGCCTGGATGTTTCTGGCTTCAGTGTTTTCTGTCAATGGCCTGCAATAAGCACACTGATTAGAAAGTTAAAGTGAATGCTTGTCTCTGGCCAGTGGCTCAGAAAAAACTGAAGCCTCTGAAACCATATGACAGCCAGAAAACTAGATTTTTCAGAAGAGGTCAGCAATTGCAGCCTTCATATTCTTTCAGCACACATTTCCTCCAGACGAATTCACATTAGTGGGTTACAATAATGTGCGGTTAGGCCAGGTTCACGCTGCTCCGACATGGAAGTCGGACGACTTCTGATCCAACTTTGTCCTACGACTTCACGTCTGACTTCCATGTGACTTCAATGAGCGGGATCCGACTTTGATCCAACCATACCAGGCCCTTTGAGTGTGCTATGAATCTTTTTTTTTTTAATATGTTAATTTGGTTTCAGAAAGAAAAAAGGTATTCAATTGGTAAAGTGGACGCAGCCACTATGGTAATAATTGTAATACAGGCAACTATGTAAATGTAACATAGTATCAAAAAACTTCTTGTTAATACAACAATTTTCCAAGAAAAGGTATACCGATAGAACTACTCAAAGAAAGAGGGTATATAAAAAAAATAGAGGTACAAAGGGAAAGGAGGGAAAAGGGTGGAACAAGGCATTGACAGCTTACATAGTTAAATAGTTAGTCAGGTTGAAAAAAGAAACAAGTCCATCAGACTCAACCATTAAAAAACAAAAAACTGTAAAGAAAACCCAGCCATACACTCCCATATACACAATCCTTTTCCCGCGGTTGATCCAGAGGAAGGCGGAAAAAAAAACCAGCAAAGCATAATCCAATTTGCTACAGCAGGGGAAGAAAATTCCTTCCTGTTCCCCCCGAGAGGCAATTGGATAATCCCTGAATCAACTTTACCCATTTATATTATGTACACCTAGGAAAGAATCCAGGCCTTTTTAAAGCAATCTAGTGAGCTAGCCAGAACCACCTCTGGAGGGAGTCTATTCCACATTTTCACAGCTTTTACGGTGAAGAAACCTTTCCGTATTTCGAGATGAAATCTGTTTTCCTCTAGAGGTAAACAAGTGCCCCCTTGTCCTCTGTGTAGACCTTAAAGTGAATAACTCCACACCAAGTTCACTATATGGACCCCTTATGTTTTTTTTTTACATGTTGATCATATCCCCCCTTAACTTCCTCTTCTCAAGAGAGAATAAATTCAGTTCCTCTAATCTTTCCTCATAGCTGAGCGCCTCAATGCCTCTTCTCAGTTTGGTTGCCCTTCTCTGCACTTTCTCCAGTTCCCCGATATCCTTTTTAAGAACTGGTGCCCAAAACTGAACTGCATATTCCAGATGAGGTCTTACTAATGATTTGTACAGGGGCAAAATTATATCTCTCTCTCTAGTCAATGCCTCTGTTAATACAAGAAAGGACTTTGCTTGCTTTGGAAACTGCAGCTTGGCATTGCATGCTATTATTAAGCTTAGGATCTACCAGAACACCCAAATCCTTCTCTGCTATGGATTCCCCCAGTTCTACTCTCCCTAATATGTATGATGCCTAAATCTCAGAAAAGGTTGTATACATCAGGGTAAGCACAAGTTAATATTACAGGTGTACAGCGGTCGTGTTCGGAGGGGTTTAAAGGACTAAGCTGGGTGCCATAAGGATCAAGATTTCCAAATAAGGTCAAAGGACCGGAGATTATGATTCTGTAGAGCTAGGGATTTCTCCCATAAGAAGTGTTGGTGAGTGGTATTGATAATCTCGGATGGGTTAGGGGACAGGTCTTTTTCCAGTGTCTGGTGATAGTTAGTTTGACAGAGAGTAGGATATTGGCCACTATACCACCGGTACATGTTGGGAATCTATCAATACCTAAATTAGTGGAGACAGCACCGCTGAGGACATTTTCTCACTGCTACATTGTATCCCTTTGTCATAGGATCCGAGCAGTGGATGGATTTTCTCATGTGCAGATTCCTAGTGTCTGGCAGACACCACCAAATGTGAGTGGTTTATTATTGTTTTTTCCAATAAAGAAATATCATACAGTATTACGCTATGTGTGGTATCCCTTTCTATATTCCCTCATGTGGCCCATCATGAATTAATATCCATTCTGGGGTGATTGAGCAACAGAAAAAGAGAGAGGATTCCAGGCTGATATTGATTGCAGTTTATGCTTGTTTGCTGGTTTATGATCTGACCAGCAGAATGGTAAGAGGGCACAAGTATAGGTGCCCTCGCACATGGGACAGGGGATGTAATAAAAAAAAAAATGTTGTGTCAGAATTGTATTTAATTTTAGGACACTGGCCCTTTAAATGTAATAAGGTAGCCCCTCACAGTTTTGGCGGGCTTCACAGCAGCGCGCGCCCCTCTAGAACTTTCTGACCCAAGGCTTTATATAGGGGGTCCCTGAGGTAAGCCCCTCAGTTGGGAAGTGACTGCCTGGCGAGCTCCCCTCCCCCCCACCCGTCGCTGGCACTTTATGTGGTAGAGTCACCCTTGAATCAAGGGGGGACTTTGGTGGTTTTAAATATGTTTTTATTTTCGCTTGAGTTTTGGGACTGAGCGATACAGATGTATGTTTTTTAATTTTGTTGGATTTGAAATTTATTTGATGGAATTTTGAATAAATAATTATTTAATTTATTTATAACCAATAAAGTGCCGCGGCCATTTACTTATGCCAAAATATTAATTTGTGTTGGTTTTTATTTATAGTATTAGTTTAGTTATATTATAAGATGCATCCTCCGGGCCCATATCTGGTGAGATTTACCTAGGCAGAATCATTGAGCACTGTGGTGGAAGGATCCTCACCTCTGAACACTGCGAACACCTTATGATTTGATAAGTGGCACTGCTTACACTTTGTCACTGGAGGATTGCAATATGGACTTTATTTAATGAATTTTTCACATACTTACTGTATATTCTATCATTGATTGCGGATAGTTTTCAATATTATTTATGCAAATTATTGCACTATATGAGCACTTTTTTCAATATTTATTGCACCTGCACTTTGTTGTTGGAGGATGTTTGGTTTTAATTTTGTTGTACGATTTTAATTGATTATTTGTAGATTAGCACAATTACATAATATTACATATGTAGTAGTATCATTATACAACTTAATTGTTGCTTAAATACATTTATATATTTATTGCACCTTAATTTAGCACATTTTCAGCACTAGCACTTTTTTCAATTCACATATGAGTTTTAATCCCTCCACAATACAAGTCTAGCACTTCAATATTCAATATTTAATAACCATCACTACTAAGAGTTTTTGAATCAGAATTTATAGTTAAATAGGAGTACTTATTACAGATATTGCACTTATTTCAATCCTCAATCAATACCTAAATTAAGTAGGGCCAAAGCAGGGTCAGAAGGGGTTAGGATACCTGTTATTTCCGAGATATAATGAAATGTTTTGTTTATTCACATGATCTATTGTGAGCACTTTCATTGATGGTTTAACCACTTGCCGACCGCTCACTGAGCTAATACTGCGGCAAAGTGGTTAGCTATCATCCAGCAACGTAGAATTACGTCGCTGGACTCCTCCCCCTGTGGGCGGCGCGCGTGCCCCGCCGGAGGCTCGCTCCCGCTGTATTCAGTCACAGCGGGAGTCGGGCCAGGGGATGAGCGGCGGTCATCACCGCCGCTCTTCCCCGATCGTCGTGGAGATCCGTGGAGATCCGCCCGCTTGTGTATAAAGCGCAAAAAGTAAAAATCGCACAGGTGATCAAATAGCACCAAAAGAAAGCTCTATTTCTGGGGAAAAAAAGGACATAAATTTAATTTGGGTACAGCATTGCACGACCGCGCAATTGTCCGTTAAAGTAACTCAGTGCCGAATCGCAAAATATGGCCTGGTCAGGAATGGGGTAAAATCTTCCGGTCAAAATTTGAATATATTGGATATTTTTTAACTGTCAAAGTAGAAAAATATTGTTATTTGTTCAAAATTGTCAAATTTTTTTATTAATATCGCAAAAAATGAAAAGTGCAGGGTTGATCAAATACCACCAAAAGAAAGCTCTGTTTGTGGGAAAAAAAGGACGTAAATTTCGTTTGGGTACAGCGTTGCATGACCGCGCAATTGTCAGTTAAATTCGCACAGTGCTGAATCGCAAAAAGTGGCCTGGGCGTACAGCAGGAAAATCCTCCGGTGGTAAAGTGGTTAAAAAAAGGATTGTATTTGTTCATTCGTAGGATTATTCCATAGACTCAGGGCCAGTGCTAGACTATTTTGCACCTAGGCAAGACCAGTTACTTGCACCCTCCCCCACCACTACCTCATTAGCTGGATATCTCTTCTTCATTGATTTGCTGAAGTTTGCAGGAGACGGCTTTGTCTTCAGCCAACATCATCCAATATGGCAGCAGTATGCAGAACGTCAGTGTGTGGGGAACTGGACAGCCATCAGAAATTTTGGGGCCACTTATGCAGCTTTAGGCCTGGGGCCCCCCGGGCCTGAACCCTTACATTAGGGTCCCCTCTCCTTAAATCAGGGTCCCCAGAGTTCACCCTTACAACAGAGACTCCACTTTCATTAGGATCCCCAAAGTCTTCCCTTACATTAGCATCCCAAAGTCCCCCCTTAAATCAGGGTGCCCATAGCCCCCCCTTACATTAAGGTCCCCATAGCCCCTACTTACACCAGGGTCCCCAGAGTCCTCCTGGCCATAGCTGCGCCCTAGGCAGCAGTGCACCCTAGGCGGCTGCCTAGTTCGCCTAGTGGTAGCACTGGCCCTGCATAGACTATTGGCAGCGCCATTTTTTTACCTGCCCCCTTTTTTACCTTAATTTGTGATTTCCCACGTGTGTGGGATCTCTGAGGGAGGCAGCAGCCCTTCTCCAATTACCATAGAGTGGAATCCCCAATTACCATACTATCACAAAAGCTTATAGCTGAAAAACTCTGATAAACTCCGAATAGCCACGTTTTTCAGCGGGTTTTGGCAGTTTTAAACTTTTTTTCAGCCTATTTCAGAGTTAGAGCTTTTTTACAGCCAGAAAAATACTCTCAAATCCCACTAGTTCTGGGGGATTTTTCCAAGCCAGAAAATGCCCTTGCCAAAAACTGCTGATAACAGCCTATGTGTGCATGGACACATAGAATAACATGCTGGGGAGTTTATCGCCTGAAGCCAAAAACAGCAGCTGTAAAAAACGTCCAGGCCTCGTGCACACTGGACATTTTTACATCTGTTGTTTTTGGCTTCAGGTGTTTTTTTTTTGCAGCAAGTAAACTCCCCATGTTATCCTATGTCCACATAGGCTGTTTTCAGCAGTTCTTGGCAGGGGCGTTTTCTGGCTGGAAACAAAAACCAGAACTAGTGGGTTTTGAGAGGAATTTTTTCAGCTGTAAAAATGCTCTTACTCTGATAAAAGCTGAAAAACTCTTAAAAGCGTGGCTATTCAGCATTTACCAGCTTTTTTGAGCCATAAGCTTTTGTGGGAGTATAGCATTGCTAAAAAAAAAAAAAGCTAAAGAACGCTACAGCTACAAAACGCTGAAAAACAATACTGCAAAAACGCTGAAAAACTAATTCTACAGCTTTCTACAGCTAACGCTTTTGGTGTTTTTATAATGTCCAGTGTGCATGAGGCCTATATGGTCACTATGCTGCCCAGACGGTTGAGTGTACATACATGATGACAGGCAGGGAGAAGAGTTTATGACAGGAAAGACTAACAGATTTGCCTCTGACCTAAAGATCCTACCTGTATGCATTTTTTTTTTATTTTAGTTTATTTCTGCTTCAACTGAAACTAGGGGCCTCTGATTGTCTTGAATTGTATTGTAACTGTAATGTCTCCCTCTGTTTTGTAAAGTGCTGCGCAAACTGTTTGGACTATATAAACCCTGTATTATAATATTAACTAATTTAGAGGTTCTGTGCTTTAACCTATGTATGGGATTATCTATTGATTACTTTCATCCTTGTAAGTAGTGTAAATAGAACGTAATAGAATAAAGTCACAAGACTGTTACAAAGTCTGAACATCAAAAAAGGAGTGTGACTAGCCTCTAGAGGGAGCTAATGCACAGGTATATTGACAAATATTAAAGCCCAAATTTGGGCACAATAACCTTACCAAGGCAAAGTGTATTTCCACCTTTGCAGTCAAATTTGAGAAACCCCCACTATATGTTTGTTGGTGTTTCCCACTCACACAGCATGCTTAAAAAAAAATTTTTTTATTATTTCTATTTGTTTCATTGGAGCAGGTTTATACATAGGACTCTATAGAAAGCTTCTATTGCACAGAAACTATAGAAATGTACAATTAGGGGGCCACCTCCTTCTAATTCTTTTATGCTGTGGGCACGGTGGAACTTTGGAACTTCTAACTGGCATTAAAACAAAATTAGATTCAGAAATATTCAGAAGATGAGCATACAAGCACCTATAGATTTAGGCACAGAAGAAGCCAGCTATCGAACATAAATGGCAGATAATACAATATTATAGCCGCTCTGAATGCAAACCTTCCTTTTCACATTTGTACTTATACAATAATATAATAAAGATGAAGCAGAATTATCTGGCATAACTAACACTTTGTAGTGCAAACCAGATTTTCAAAAGAAAAAAAAAAAATATTTACCACTACTTTATTTTGTAAACAAGAGTATTTTGTAAACTGCAAAAAAAATGTTATAAGGGAAGAGATAGAAAATACCGAACCACTACTTTATTTTGTAAACAAGCATATTCTGTAAACTGCAATAGATAGTTATAGGGATGAGAAAGAGAAAATATTATGAAAAACAAAGTGTAAATAAATACTGACCAATTTTGCAAGACATATGGTGGACTTTAATGGCACTAACATGAGATATTGTATAAAAAATAGTCTTTAATTAAACATATGTAACACAGTACATGCCCAAAAAAAGAGGGGCAACTAATTCAAATACATATCAAACTTAATTGATATTAAAGGAATATCACTATGTACACCTGTACATTTGTGACAATAGATACAAAATTTGTGATCGACCGATATTGGTTTTTCGTTGCCGATACCGATATTTTGGTCAATGCATGTCGGTATCAGCCGATATTGGGCGATATTTTTGTACATTTAAAAAAATATATATATTTTTTTTTACTTTTCAGGTACTCTTGTGGAGGGATCTGGGGGTCTAAAAGACCCCAAACCCCTTCTCTGCACTTAAAAGCATTTAAAACGCCAAGTTTGGCTGTTTTGAATGCTGTCATTTTTTTTAATCTGACGCCAGACGGTACCCGGAAGTGATGTCACTCATGACATCACTTCCGGGTTTTTGCATGGAGACCCGTTTAGAGACAAATGCGGCTTTGATCGGGTCTTCGGCGGCCGTGCAGGCTGGTTGCCCGGGTCGGGAGACGGGAGACTCGGGCGAGGTCCCCTCCCGCTCCTTGTAATGACAGCCAAGCAGCTTCTCAGCCGCATCGGTTGTCATTACAAGACAGCCGACTGACGGCTTTGGACGCGGGTACCGGGGTGATGCCTCTAGCTGCAGGCATCACTCCGGTACAAGCACTTTCCCGAAATATCGGCAATATCGGTCACCTTGGTGGCCGATTCTGAAATATCGGGGAAAGTGCATATCGGCCCTCGATTTATCGGCTTTGCCGATAATCGGTCAATCTCTAATTTTAATTAGTTGTCCCTCTTTTTTTGGGCGTGTACTGTGATTTTACATATGTTTAATTAATCACTATTTTTTATACAATATCTGTCTCATGTTAGTGCCATTAAAGTCCACCATAGTAGGACTATGTCTTGCAAAAGTTGTCAGTATACATTTAACTAGGATGCGGCACTTGTAAAGGTCTACCCCCCCCCCCCATTTTTTTTTTTTTTTACTTTTAAAGTGTAAATAAACATCCCCAGAATGTAAAAAAAAGTATTAAAACTTGTAAAAAAAAAAAGTACAGTACACATTTTGGGGCTCATTTTCACCAGCAGCTTGGTTAGAACTCATCCGCTAGTTTGCCTGTGTATTTTGTTAAACCTCAATAAACAAATTTAACAAGAACTCATCCACTGGTGAGTGGTGTGATGACAGTGGTGTTAAAATATCACTAACATTTTCTTGAAGGGCAAGTTTACCTTTTGCAAAAATAAAAAGTAAAAAAGGCACATACATTTGCAGAAATAAAATGTACGTTTATTATTTAATTATTATCAGTGGATTGCAATTACAATGCCAGGTTCCTGTTTCAGCTCTATGTCTGTACCGAGATACAACTTTCAGTTGGAGAGCTGGAGGAAGTGTCAATGGACTACACCTGCAGTAATCACCACACTTTTGTCCCATTGAGAACTAGTTGAGAAGTCCATCTGCCGCAGTGGAAGACAGGACTTTTAAGCCTCGTACACACGCAATGATTATCGGCCGACCGATCGGCCGGCTTTTGTCCAGTGTTGTTGTGTTGGTTGGAATGTGCTCTAGACTGCACACGAATTTTCTCGGGCAACAAAAACCAACTTCAGAAGTGATGTCATGTGTTGGTTTACTTTCCGTGTGTTTTTTCTTCTCTGAGCATGCCCTGTCTTGCTCATCTGATTTTTGTCTGCCGAAATCTGTACTGACTGACGGAAAATCTGCCGTTCTGTTGACGGCCAACAAAAATTTTATAGCCTGCACACCAGATTTTGTTCGGCCGAAAAGTCGGAGTCGGTTGTCGAAAGCATCATACTAACAAGCCGAAAATCGGCCGATCGGACGTTGGCCGAAAATTCACGGCCAACTATCGATGCGTGTGTACGAGGCTTAACAAGCCGAAAATCGGCCGATCGGACGTTGGCCGAAAATTCACGGCCAACTATCGATGCATGTGTACGAGGCTTTAGATTATTTATTTACAGATCTCTGAGAATGACATGGCTATGCAGGTGGAACTATGCACAGCTGGAGTGATTTTAAACCTGACAGCTGTTGCGGGGGGACCCCTACAGATTGTCGGGGGCAGTCGTTTGGGGGGGGGTGGTCTGCTTGACTTCTTATATGTTTCACCTGGGTGTAACATGGTCTTAAAAGGTGCAGTTAGCCTTTAAGTTCTATCGAATGCAGCACAGTACAATTTGGTGGATTGCATAGCACTGCACTGCCCTTAAAAAGGTACTACGTATGGTACCTTTTTTCATCACATACCACCACAGCATTGTGAACTGCCCCGATAGCAAACAAGGCTTTTTGCCTTGTCTTGCATTGGGACGCACTGGTAACATTTCCTAAAGTCATTATTTCAAGCAGCTTCACCTATCCTTATAATTATACTGTAAAAAAAATTCATTACAAAAAGTTTTTAAATACATATTACTCCATCTATTTTCTGAGGCCCCTGCGCGAGAGATCAACATCGGAATGTTAGGGGCAGGACTAGATGTGTTACTGCCATGGAGAAGAGGCTAACCATGTGATATTGGGAGAGGTTGTGGTATCAAGCAGGCGATGCAACCTTCTAGTCCAATGGTTGCAGAACTACAGTGGTATGAAAAAGGTGACAACACTGTGCCAAACTGAAAAGGCAGCATGAAGCGTTGTCACTCTAAAACAAGAAACAGCACTTGGCTACAGAAGCTAGCAAGAGCAATAGGTATGTATATCATGAAAGCAAGAGTGAAATTAGAAAGCAATTTACTCATAAAAGGTAAAGCTGCCAAGAGAGCAATCAATTTTTTTGTTCAGGCAGCAAGCCAAATGAAGAAAAAAAAAAAAAAAAGAATCCCTGATTTACATAAGCGAGATGGAAGAAGGAATCCTCCTCACTGTGCCATTGTTTTCTAATTGGCCACAACTGTTGACTGAAAAAAGTTTTACAACATTCCTGTCCAATGGGAACAGCCATTATTTGAACAAAATGTATCTGGTCCCTGCTGAACCAGTCAAAATAGAACCATGTATGGCCAGCTTGAAGCGGAGCTCCACTCAAAAGGGAAAACTCCACTGGTTTTCTTTCCACCCCCCCCCCCCCCCCATCTGATGCCACATTTGGCACCTTTTGGAGGGGAGCGGGTACCTGATTTTGACAGGTACCTGTCCCCACTTATGGGAGACCATGCTACGGCGGTGTTCCTCGGAAGTACGGCCCCCTCCTCTTTCATCAGCCTCAGGCCATTCACAGAGCACAGCACGTTTCGCGCATGCGCAGTAGAGAACTTAGCTGTGAGGCCACAAGGTTTCCCTTAGAAGAAATGGCGGTGGCAGCACCGAGAGGCGACTGAAAAATCAGCTGAGGTGCCAGCATCGCAGGAGCCCTGGACAGGTAAGTGTCCTAATATTAAAAGTAAGCAGCTACAGTATTTATAGCTGCTGACTTTTATTTTATTTTTTTTGTGGGGGGGCTGGAGCCCTGCTTTAACTTGCTTTCTGTTTGCCTGAATTTTGAGTAAAAATAAAGCATTTTCAACAGCTGAGTGTTGTAAACTTTACTGATTGCTGCTTTCTCCAGATGGTGCGTGTTATATCTGAGACACCATACACGGACGGAATTTTATGCATTATTATACCTGCCAACTATTTGTCATTCTATCTTGTTGACACACACATACTGTTCCTATGCACCAGCTGATTCTACTAGAAACAATGGGGTTGGTTTACTAAAGGCAAATAGACTGTGCACTTTGCAAAGTGCTGTTACGCTCTGCAAGAGCAGTTGCTCCAGGGCTTAGTAAATAAGCAGAAGCTCTGCTGACTACAATTATGTTCAAAAATGCTGTTTTTTTAATTTTGCTTGCATGTGATTAGATATTCTTAGCAAAGTGAAGCTTAACCTCCATAGGTGTGCACGGCCTATTGCATTGGGGTGTGCACCCCAAAGCTCAAACGCACATGCTTTTCTATGCAGCTTCAGCTGCACTGGACAGTGAATGCATGGGAAGTGCTCTGTGCTGAGTGGCTTCCTGTTCATTTACAAACTGAAGCATATAAAACACAGTTTACTATGCTTCAGTTATGAATGGACACAGTGAGCGAGTGTGTTCACTGTGTACATTTAGAAAAGTAACTATTTACTAGCCCCTTCCCCTGCTCTCCATCCTGAAACATTACCCGCAGCGGGGGGGAGAGGAGAGGAGGAAAGCCAGCAGCACTGCAGGGCAGGGGGGCCAACAAGTGGGGAGAAGCCCAGGAAGTAGGAGGAATCTGCAACACACATGGTGATTATGGTGTGCCCAGGCACACCTGGCACAACCCCATGCACACGCCTATGTTACCCTCATTTACTAAGCTCTGGAGCAACTGCACTTGCCGAGTGCAACTGCACTTTACAAACTGCACAGTCTAATTGCCTTTAGTAAATCAACCCCAGTAAACCAACTCTGCATAGAGGTTCAGAAATTGCTTCTGCTTCTCCCCTTAAATACTCATCCGAATTCTTTTAGAACATGTCTTCCATAGTTAAATGTTTAAATCAAGTACAATGGAAAAACTGTAATTCAGCTTTTTTTATACTTCACTCATCTGACAATATTAACTGATAGCTTCTTTGATCTTTTCACACAGTTCTCCCATGTTAAGACGTTCTAGACAGACCTAATCTCTTTATTCTGTCTATGGCAGCAGTGGCTTTTTATATTGAAAAGATGCCTGATTAGTCATTGCATACTTATCCTCGTATGCCCTATTTGGCATATATTTGGTCTGTGTACACATTTGTCTATGTGTCTTGGTGCAATTCATACTGAAGTGCCTGCAGATTAGTTTGCCCCGTGAAAACATTTTTAACGTAGATTATAAAAATGTAAACACTTCTTGTAAAAATCTTTTTTTATGTACATCAAATGAGTAATTTTGCACAATCTTTTTTTAAATATTTGAAATGGATCCTTCATAGAAAAAAAATGAAAAAAAAAAAACTATAATCTGTATTGTGCACCCCCACCTACTTCTTCTTGCTACTTTCAACGTGGCATTATAGGATGTCAAACGGATAAGACAACTAAAGATGTCCATGCACAAGTGGAATTCTGTTTTTTTGTTTTCAGGGCATTCATTCAATTTTCTATTAGTTAGTGGGGGTCAAGTCAAAAATTAAACGGTTCGCAGAAAAGAGGAGGCAGCTCCATTTTTATGTTTTTTTTTGGTTATGTATTCTATCTTTAAAAAAAAAAAAACAGAAGGGCGCGAAGGCCTAGTGCATTACCAAACAACGCTTTTATTAGAACATACAAAAAATACCATGTAAGTACGTTATGAATAATCACATTAGAAGGTCCAACTGTGGGGCAATGTCATCAAGTCCAATCCCTTACATCAACTGGTAGGCTTACGCTTTTCAGGACAAATGCAGTATTCCCCAATCACACATTCATGGAAATGGCTATAATAATGCTGGGTGCTGTATTGACCACTTGTTTGACGAAGGGGCTCTGAAAAGTTTCCGTATGTGTACCATTTGACCATGTGAATAAAGCTATGGACCCGTCTGAGGAATCCTTGGTGTACTGATGGCATTTCTCCATTCAGATTACGCTTTTAAAGCGGAGTTCCGGCCACAAAAACAAAATTTCAATGAACATACCCCCGGGACAGTCAGGGCTAGTACATTCCACAATGGGTAGCCTCTGATCTGTCCCGGTTCGCACTTACCTGCAAGAAGAAATACTCACTTTTAAAATTTCTTCTCTAGCGTTGCCATCTCTGTTGTGGGCAGCTGAAGCCTCTTCTGCGTCCTCTTCTGTGTCTTCTTCTCCCAGAATGCGCCTGCTCCGGCCCCTCTCGTCACTTCCGGTGCGGCGCCGCATTCCTCCACAGCTTCTGGGCATGCCCAGAAGCTGTTTAGCAGGGAATGCGGCGTCGCACCGGAAGTGATGAGCGGGGGCCGGTGCCGTCGCATTGATTCCTGGGAGCGATGACGTTCAGCTCCCAGGAATCATTGCAAACCGGAAGTGACGGCACGGACCGCGGCCGCCGAGGGAGGAAGTGGAAGAAAGGTGAGTACCGTATTTTCCGGCGTATAAGACGACTGGGCGTATAAGACGACCCCCCTAATTTTCATCTACCGGTAATAATTATACTTAGGTTACCTTGGAGATCTTCTACTCGGCGTATAAGACGACCCCCCATTTTTGGGAGATTTTTTTGAGGTTCAAAAGTAGTCTTATACGCCAGAAAATACAGTATTTCTTTCTACAATAACAAGAAGGTAAGTTAAAAAAAAAAATCCTAACTATCTATTTCCTTTTCAGGTGAAGAAAAGCAAGCGGATGGCCACAAAATCGATTTTGTCGATTTTGTGGCCCGGAACTTCGCTTTAAGGAGGCGTACTCCCTTTCAGCTCTGAGGGAAGAAGCGCGTCTCCTGAAATGCGTAAGCCTGCCAATTGAAGTGAGGATTTAAACTTGCTAACATCCACCCGCAGTTGGACCTTCTTCTAGTGGGATTATTCATAGCGTTCTTATATAAGCATTTTTGTGAGTACATTTTTGGCTTTTGGAATTTTAATAAAAGTGTTTGGCATTGTTTGTCGTTTGGTGAAAGTGTTGGTATGTAACCTGACTTGTTCTGGGAAACAAAGCCTGTCTCAGACAATTCTTTCTCCTAAAGTGTTATGCAGTCATAATTGTGAAAACCCCACCTTATGTTTGTTACGTGTTTCCATTCACACAACATACCAAAACATTTTTTTTTTTTTAAATACCTATCTTTAAGATGTTTCTCAGAAGAATGCCTCATGGCTGACTCTAAGCATTTCTGTCCCAATAGGACAGAAAGTCTCTTCTTATTAACATACGTATAATGAAGAAGGTCAGCTCCTTAATCTTTACAAACTTCAATACCAGGCACTTCCCCCCTTCCTGCCCAGGCCAATTTTCAGCTTTCAGCTCTGTCGCACTTTGAATGACAACTGTGCGGTCATGCAAAGCTGTACCCATATGAAATTTTTATCATTCTTTTTTAGACCGATAGCTTTCTTTTGGTAGTATTTAATCACCGCTGAGTTTTTTTTTTTTTTCTAAAAAAAAAAAAGAAAAATTACTGAAAATTTTGAAAAAAAAAACATTTTTCTTAGTTTGTTAGAAAATTTTGTAAATAAGTAATTTTTCTCCTTCACTGATGTGCGCTGATGAGGCTGCACTGATCAGCACTGATAGGCTGCACTGATGGGCACGGATGAGATGGCACTGAAGGGCACTGATGAGGTGGCACTGATGAGGAGGCACTAGAGTGTAGCACTTATGGGCACTGATATGCAGCACTAATGAGCACTGATAGACAGCACTGATAGGTGGCACTGATGGGCCCTGATAGGTTGCACTGATGGGCACTGATTGGTGACACTGATGGGCGGCACTGATGGGCACTGAACGGCAGCACTGACTGGCATCACTGATGGAAATTGATTGGTATCACTGATGGGCACTGATTGGTATCACTGCTTGGAACTGACTGGCATCACTGCTGGGCACTGTTGGGGCTGCACTGATGATTAGTGCCCTGATTGTCTGTGCAGATCTCCCCTGTGGGAAAATGCCGCCGATTGGCTCTCCTCACGCGCACGCTGTCAGTGTAAGGAGAGGAAAGCCAATGATTGGACACGGCTAGTCACATGGGTGAAGAGCCTCCTCATTAGCTCTTTACGGAAATCGGGGATGTGCCGTGTTCCAGGGACACAGCGTGCGGCCAATCACCACACTGCGTGCCACCACGGTCGCGCAAGCGCGACAAGATTGACGCCTGACAAGTCGCTGTGGGTCGCCTGCCATAGAGTAGCACAGGACCCGTTCTAATAGGAGCGACACAAGTCGCTCCGACTTATAAAAAGGGTCCTGAGCTTCTTTGGGGTGACCTGCATTGACTTCAATGATATGAAGTCCGTGCCGGCCGCTCCAAGGTCGCGGTCCGTGCCGGCCGCAAGTCGGGTCGCGCCTGTGTGAACCGGCTCTAAATGGTAAGCAAAGATTTTAAAATATTTTTTAAGTTATATTATGTGAATGGGAACATGTAACAAATATAAAGTGAGTGTTATCCCAATTTGGCTAAAGATGTGGGAAAATACTTTACAATTTACATAGATTGCTTGAATTTCTGATTCCTGCTGAATTGGCCAACTTTCAAGCCCTAGGTGGTCATTGACTCAAGAAAGGTCCATTTTTCAATCAACTTTTGGCAGGCCATATACAGAGCAAATTTCTTTCCTGCAACCACCGACAGTGTTGATGTGGGAATCCCTCCTGCCGGGGCCATTGTCTTCTCCCAGTGGGGGAAGCCATCCCTGCCATGATAAGACAGTGATTATTGCTAGTGGTTATAGCAGCTGCTAGCAATAACCGCAAGAGAATCCGGCAGGCTGGTTGTACCCAAGTTGATTGATCAACTTGGTACATTCAGCCTGCCCATTAACAGTTTGAAACTTGGCTGGTTCCTGCTGAACTGGTCGAGATTCGAACCGTGTTCAATAACCCCTGTAGAAAACTGTAGGCCCAAAAGTGGCTTTATCTCCATTCACTGTTCAGCACGGATGGTGGAATCCATTATATTTCTCTTCTTCAGCCCAAGGACTGAGTGAAATAAATCTGTTGGTGTACGACCATTTTTATATACTGTGAAAAGTTAGGCCCTGTAACACAAGATTCAATGAAAGAGATATTGTTGAATGTATCTGATAAATCAAATCATGTTACCAATTACCATTGCATAAATGGAAGTAATACTGAATCTTCAAATGCTATGCAGCAGAGTATGTAGCACACCAAAGACAAAGACATTTCCATACTCACCTTTACAATGGAGAGACGTGCAATGTTTCACATCATCTGACCTTTCAGAGTAATTGGAATGTTTGTCCCTCTCACATTACTTTCAGCAAAGAGAGTTCAATAGATTCTTACTGTTTCTTGTCACAGGCACGTGAGATGCGCCAATCCAGTATAAAATAAATGAAGCATTAGTGTAGGTGAATTGCAGTGACCTGTGAGTGTTTTCACCAAGAAAGCCACCCAAAAACGAGTTGTCCCTGATTTACAGTCATAGCACATCTTGTTTATGAAACATCCTAGAAAAATCTGTATTTATAGTATAAACTAATGAAAAAAGTAACCCTTATCAGTTTTTGTACTCAGGGTCAAGGTCCTATTAACGCGATTGCGGCCCATGATAAGGCCCAAGAGAACTTGATCCAAGCACCCTGCACCTCACTAATGGTTCATTAGGAGTTATTGCTTACCTCTGTCATGTTCAAGGCTACGTTCACCTTTAACTTCAAGACTGCAATATGCATATACAGTATACTTTGCGGCTTCAAAGTGGTTTTCTGGGATTATGGCTGAAGATATCAGCCAAAACCCCGGTATTGTTTTTTCAGACAGCGGCTGACTTTTTCATGAAAGCATTCTGAGAGGGGGTGTCCCCTCCAGCTGCTCACCCATGTCTCTTGGGTTTACCATTTCTACCGGCTCGCCCGAGAAACGATCCGATGGTGCATCCAGCTGGTCCCAGAGGCAATCATAGAGTAGATTGTCTTTGATCTATTTTATGGCCTTGGAGGACCAGAGCAACGTCCAGGCTGGAAGTAAACAATTGTTTGTTTTTCTTTAAATCAAAAGATTAAAATTTAAGGGTCCATTCACACTAGCGCGACTTGTCAGGCGACTCTGTGCACAGCGCTCTGTGCATTATGTAGTCCTATGCCCAGCGCTCTGTGTATTATGCAGTCCTGTGCCCAGCACTCTGTGTATTATGTAGTTTTATGCCCAGCGTTCTGTGTATTATGTAGTCCTATACCCAGCGCTTTGTGTATTATGTAGTCCTGTGCCCAGCGCTCTGTGTATTATGTAGTCCTATGCCCAGCACTCTGTGTATTATGTAGTCCTATACCCAACGCTCTGTGTTCTATGCAGTCCTGTACCCAGCGCTCTGTGTATTATGTAGTCCTGTGCCCAGTGCTCTGTGTATAATGTAGTTCTGTGCCCAGCACTCTGAGTATTATGTAGTCCTATGCCCAGCACTCTGTGTATTATGCAGTCCTATGCCCAGCGCTCTGTGTATTATGTAGTCCTATGCCCAATCCTCTGTGGATTATGTAGTCCTATGCCCAGCGCTCTGTGTATTATGTAGTCCTATACCCAGCGCTCTGTGCATTATGTAGTCCTGTGCCCAGCGCTCTGTGTATTATGCAGTCCTGTGCCCAGCGCTCTGTGTATTATGTAGTCCTATGCCCAGCGCTCTGTGTATTATGCAGTCCTGTGCCCAGCACTCTGTGTATTATGTAGTCTTATGCCCAGCGTTCTGTGTATTATGTAGTCCTATACCCAGCGCTCTGTGTATTATGTAGTCCTGTGCCCAGCGCTCTGTGTATTATGTAGTCCTATGCCCAGCACTCTGTGTATTATGTAAATTTAAGGGTCCATTCACACTAGCGCGACTTGTCAGGTGACTTGGTCGCCTGACAAGTCACGGTCGGTCGCCTGCCATTGATTAGCACAGGACCCGTTCTAATAGGAGCGACACAAGTCGCTCCGACTTAGAAAAAGGATCCTGTACTACTTTTGGGCGACCTGGAGGCGACATGCATTGACTTCAATCATATGAAGTCCGTGCATGTCGCGCCGAGGTCGCTGTGCGCGCTGTGCACCGCGACTTCACAGGTCGCCCCAGCAAGTCGTTTCACCCCTGTCTGAATGGACTCTAAAGCACTCCATCCTTCCAAGCTCACAGGCAGAACCAAACATATGCGTAATTTACACATGCATATGTAAACGGTATTCGCACCACACATGTGAGGTATCGCCACGAGCAAGAGTAATCATTCAAGCGCTAGACCTCCTCTGTAACTGTAAACAGGTAACCTGCAAAAAAATTTTGAAGTGTTGCCAATGGAAATTTTAAAAAAAATAATTTGTCACGATTCCATGAGAGTGCGCAATTTTAAAGCGTGACATGTATCTATTTACTCAGCATCCTATACAGAGCGCTCTGTGTATTATGCACTCCTGTGCCCAGCGCTCTGTGTATTATGCAGTCCTGAGTACAGCGCTCTGTGTTTTGTGTATTCCTGTACCCAGTGCTCTGTGTATTATGTAGTCCTATGCCCAGCGCTCTGTGTATTATGTAGTCCTATACCCAGCGCTCTGTGCATTATGTAGTCCTGTGTCCAGCGCTCTGTGTATTATGTAGTCCTATGCCCAGCGCTCTGTGTATTATGCAGTCCTGTGCCCAGCACTCTGTGTATTATGTAGTTTTATGCCCAGCGTTCTGTGTATTATGTAGTCCTATACCCAGCGCTTTGTGTATTATGTAGTCCTGTGCCCAGCGCTCTGTGTATTATGTAGTCCTATGCCCAGCACTCTGTGTATTATGTAGTCCTATACCCAACGCTCTGTGTTCTATGCAGTCCTGTACCCAGCGCTCTGTGTATTATGTAGTCCTGTGCCCAGTGCTCTGTGTATAATGTAGTTCTGTGCCCAGCACTCTGAGTATTATGTAGTCCTATGCCCAGCACTCTGTGTATTATGCAGTCCTATGCCCAGCGCTCTGTGTATTATGTAGTCCTATGCCCAATCCTCTGTGGATTATGTAGTCCTATGCCCAGCGCTCTGTGTATTATGTAGTCCTATACCCAGCGCTCTGTGCATTATGTAGTCCTGTGCCCAGCGCTCTGTGTATTATGCAGTCCTGTGCCCAGCGCTCTGTGTATTATGTAGTCCTATGCCCAGCGCTCTGTGTATTATGCAGTCCTGTGCCCAGCACTCTGTGTATTATGTAGTCTTATGCCCAGCGTTCTGTGTATTATGTAGTCCTATACCCAGCGCTCTGTGTATTATGTAGTCCTGTGCCCAGCGCTCTGTGTGTTATGTAGTCCTATGCCCAGCACTCTGTGTATTATGTAGTCCTATGCCCAACGCACTGTGTTCTATGCAGTCCTGTACCCAGCGCTCTGTGTATTATGTAGTCCTGTGCCCAGTGCTCTGTGTATAATGTAGTTCTGTGCCCAGCACTCTGAGTATTATGTAGTCCTATGCCCAGCACTCTGTGTATTATGCAGTCCTATGCCCAGCGCTCTGTGTATTATGTAGTCCTATGCCCAATCCTCTGTGTATTATGTAGTCCTATGCCCAGCGCTCTGTGTATTATGTAGTCCTATACCCAGCGCTCTGTGCATTATGTAGTCCTGTGCCCAGCGCTCTGTGTATTATGCAGTCCTGTGCCCAGCGCTCTGTGTATTATGTAGTCTTATGCCCAGCGTTCTGTGTATTATGTAGTCCTATGCCCAGTGCTCTGTGTATTATGTAGTCCTGTGCCCAGCACTCTGTGTATTATGTAGTCCTATGCCCAGCGCTCTGTGTATTATGTAGTCCTATGCCCAATCCTCTGTGTATTATGTAGTCCTATGCCCAGCGCTCTGTGTATTATGTAGTCCTATACCCAGCGCTCTGTGCATTATGTAGTCCTGTGCCCAGCGCTCTGTGTATTATGTAGTCCTATACCCAGCGCTCTGTGCATTATGTAGTCCTGTGCCCAGCGCTCTGTGTATTATGTAGTCCTATACCCAGCGCTCTGTGCATTATGTAGTCCTGTGCCCAGCGCTCTGTGTATTATGTAGTCCTATGCCCAGCGCTCTGTGTATTATGTAGTCCTGTGCCCAGCGCTCTGTGCATTATGTAGTCCTGTGCCCAGCGCTCTGTGTATTATGTAGTCCTATGCCCAGCGCTCTGTGTATTATGTAGTCTTATGCCCAGCGTTCTGTGTATTATGTAGTCCTATGCCCAGTGCTCTGTGTATTATGTAGTCCTGTGCCCAGCACTCTGTGTATTATGTAGTCCTATGCCCAGCGCTCTGTGTATTATGTAGTCCTATGCCCAATCCTCTGTGTATTATGTAGTCCTATGCCCAGCGCTCTGTGTATTATGTAGTCCTATACCCAGCGCTCTGTGCATTATGTAGTCCTGTGCCCAGCGCTCTGTGTATTATGTAGTCCTATACCCAGCGCTCTGTGCATTATGTAGTCCTGTGCCCAGCGCTCTGTGTATTATGTAGTCCTATACCCAGCGCTCTGTGCATTATGTAGTCCTGTGCCCAGCGCTCTGTGTATTATGTAGTCCTATGCCCAGCGCTCTGTGTATTATGTAGTCCTGTGCCCAGCGCTCTGTGTATTATGCAGTCCTATGCCCAACGCTCTGTGTAATATGTAGTCCTGTGCCCAGCACTCTGTGTATTATGTAGTCCTATGCCCAGCGCTCTGTGTATTATGTAGTCCTGTGCCCAGCGCTCTGTGTATTATGTAGTCCTATGCCCAGCACTCTGTGTATTATGTAGTCCTATGCCCAGCGCTCTGTGTATTATGTAGTCCTGTGCCCAGCGCTCTGTGTATTATGCAGTCCTGTACCATTTGCCAATAAAAAAAAAACAAAAAACACAGATTTCATTTTTCAGAATTTTTTTCTGCAAAGAATGGTCTGAAATAGCCAAACAGGACACGTCTGCTGCTACTTAAACACAACATCTGCCTGACCTTTTCTCATATGGCTGAAGATAAGGTCAGGTAACAGCTATGCTGGTTTGATTGGACATGTGAGAAAAATGTTGTTGTGATAGCATTTCTTTTTTTTTGCCTTGATTTTCTTTACCCTATTAGAAAGGATACAAAAAAGGTTCCGTCCATCAAAATGTCAGTATAACAATGGAATTCCTTTATAACCACCACTTTCCTGTCACTTCAAAACAATTCCTTCATGTTTTTTTTTGGCCATGATATCATTTTCTACTTCTTCTTTTCTTTCTCATTGAGATTGTTGACTTTCCATAATGCATTTACTCTGCAGGCCAGGTGTTTCAGAGCCCGCCTGGAATTTTCCTCTCCGATCTGCTTGGCTAAATATTTGCTTTTAGGAGAGGTCTGAACAATAAAGAGAAGTTATAGGGAGTTATTAACCTACAAAGTAACTAGTTGCGTTATGCGGGGTGGTATATAATGCCAGATACCAACTTTTGGTAGTTTATCACCTCCGTTTGACATGTAAATGTCCTGACAACGTATTCACAAGAGAATGTAGGATGAAAATTAAAATGTCTATGTACCTACGTTACCGACTGCAACAAGCCTGCAAAATAGTGACTGTGACTCACTGTCCTTATTGTCCAGATAGTTTGTTTCTAATCCTGTGAAAATACTGTACCTTGGGATTTTTGTATGGCTTTTGTATGACTCTTATTGGGTTTATATCATAACATAGCATAACCAACGCTGATCTCTGAATCCTGGGCATGAAAACTTCTATTTGAATATTTTCCTTAACCACTTAAGCCCCGGAAGATTTTACCCCCTTCCTGACCAGGGCCTATTTTGCGATTCAGCACTGTGAATTTAAAGGACAATTGCACGGTCGTGCAACGCTGTACCTAAACGAAATTTACGGCCTTTTTTTCCCCACAAACAGAGCTTTCTTTTGGTGGTATTTGATCACCTGTGCGATTTTTTTATCATGCGCTATAAACAAAAAAATAGCTTCAATTTTGCAAAAATAACAATATTTTTCACATTTTTTTATATGAAATTCCCCAAAAAAAAATGTAAAAATCAAAATTTTTTAACATTTTCAGCCAATTTGGTGGTGGGGGTGTCATCTGGGGGTCCGCTTTATTTAACCACTTAAGCCCCGGAGGATTTGGCTGCTAAAAGACCAGGGGGTTTTTTGCGATTTTTTACTGCGTGACTTTGACGGACAATTGCGCGGTCGTGCGACGCTGTACCTAAGCGAATTTCACGTCCTTTTTTTCCCACAAACAGAGCTTTCTTTTGGTGGTATTTGATCACCTGTGCGATTTTTTGATCATGCGCTATAAACAAAAAAAGAGCGTAATTTTTGCAAAAATAACAATATTTTTCACTTTTTTTTATATGAAAAAAAATGTAAAAATCAAAATTTTTTAACATTTTCGGCCAATTTGTTTTATGCTACATATGTTTGGTAAAAAAAATTGCAAAAAGCGTATTTTGATTGGTTTGCGCAAAAGTTATCGCATTTACTAACAAAGGGAAAGATTTTTGTCATTTTTGTTGTTTTTTATTTTCAATGAGTAATGGCTGCGATCTGCAATTTTTTTTGCGGGACTGCGACATTGCGGCAGACAGATCGGACCCTTGACTGACATTTTTGACACTTTTGGGGTTACCAGTGACATTACTGCAGTAATCAGTGCTATACATATGCACTGTTACTGTAAAAATGACACTGGCAGTGAAGGGGTTAACTGTATTGGAGAGGGAGGGGTTAAGTGTGTTCTAGGGGCGTGCTTCTAACTGTGATTGGACATGGCTACTGGTGTAAGAACAGAGATCAACGGTCCTACATAGTAGAACCGTTTGATCTCCATTCTTACACAGGGAAGAATGACAGGCGGCTCTGTTTACATCAGCCGCCTGCCTTTCTTCCGGTGTCACAAACGATCGCGAGTGCCCGGCGGACATCTGGTCCGCCAGGCACACGCACGGAGGGGTCCGTGACCATGCGGGAGCGCGCCTCCGGCGGCGCGCGCTCGCTCCCTAGAAGCCTCACAGGCTAGCGACGTAGTACTACGTCGCTTTGCCTGTGAGGGGCTGACCGCCGCAGTAAATAATCGTGCGGCGGTCGGCAAGTGTTTAAAGTGGTCCTAATGCAGGGCTTGACAGATTTGCTTTGAATCTAGGAGCCAGCAAAAAAATGAGGAGCCAGTTTCTTTTTTTTTTTCAACAAAGAAATCCTCCGGGGCGGTTCTGGGGGGAAACATGTAACATGTTTCTGAAGGTGAACTTCTCCTTTAACCCTTGTAATGCCAGAGTCATTTTTGCGTTTTTTGCACACATTTAAAAAATAATTTAAGCCTAAAGATTATGGGGGCACTGGACAGAGAGGAGGGGCCAGGAGCACCCAGCAGGGGACCCAAGAAGAGGAGGTTAAAGGCTGCTTTGTACAATTCTATTCCGTTCTGTTCCGCACATAGGTTTCTGAATGCATAGGGCATTAAACACAGGTAACACTTGGTACAGCCACCAACACCAGCATACTTCAACCTGTCATAGACATTGACAAGCTGCTGCCAGTGGGGCTAGAAGATGCACCTGTGCCTCCCGGGTGCACAAAAACTCTGGACTTGGATGCACATGGGTTGGACACTTTGGGGTTGATTTTCTATAACTGAAGCACTCAGAATCTGGAGCAGCTGGGGATGGTAGCTAATCCACTTCTAACTTCAGCTTGTTCAATTATGCTTTGACAATAAAACTTGGAAGCTGATTGGTTTCTATGCAGAGCTGCACCAAATTTTGCACTCTCCAGTTTAAGTAAATAACCCCTTAGTCCCGGTTCACACTGTTCCGACTTGTCAGGCGACTTGGTTGCCTGCCAAATCGTGCTCCATTCTGTTCAATTGGAACCGTTTTAATAGGAGCGACTCAAGTCGCTCCGACTTAGAAAAAAGTTCCTGTACTACTTTTGGGTGAAGTCGGAGTGACTTGCATTGACTTCCATTATGTGAAGTCTGTGCAAGCTGCGCCGAAGTCGCGGTGCACGGCGACTTCATTAAGTCGCCCCGAAGTCGTGTCGCCATAGTGTGAACCGACACTTAGAGCCCATTCACACTGGAGCGGCATGACTCTGTACTACTTCGGGGGCGACTTGTGAAGTCCTGTGCAACGTGACTTCGGCGCGACTTGCACGGACTTGTACAGGACCCCTTTTCTAAGTTGGAGCGACTTGTGTCGCTCCTATTAGAACGGGTCCTGTAGCAGTCAATGGACCGCGAGGGACTGCGACTTGTCAGGCTGACAAGTCGCTCTAGTGTGAATGGAGCCTTAGTGTGCATGCAGCCTAAAATTTAGCTACACTTGTATCTCTTACTATAATAAAATGAAGCAACAACAAGATTTTGGAGAACTAAGTACACATTTGAATCAAGCAAAACAGTTACATAGTCACCCTTTATGTGCTGTAATAAATCATCTTGGTCACTATAGATTAAATATCAGACTCAGACAGACTTTGTTAAGGTTGTTTTGTGACATAGCCAGGAGGATTATTAATTGCCTTCTTTAAATACAAAGGTTTGTGTTTTGACCTTGTTGATAGTGGCATGGAATATTTACCAGTAGGTTCTTATCTAGTTTGTGATATTTCTGTTGCTCCACCAGGCACAGTTAAAGAAACTGTCCCTGATTTCGAGGGACAGTCCCTTATTCAGAACAAAGTCCCTCTGTCCATACTTCCTCCTGATTTGTCCCTCATCCGATCTATATAGTTGTATGTAAAATGTACTACTTATGTTTCAAAAAGTGTTTTACTGTGCTTAACCTTTCATCCAATTTCTAAATTGCAGTATTTGTAAATTCCAAAAGGCAATATAAAGGAATAGCAGTGGTAAAAAACTTGTGGGTTTAACCAATCTTTTTTTTATGTACTTTAATTCTTCTTTAAGGGGGGCATGGCAGAGGGTGTGTTCTATACCTACATACTTTTGCTAATAGGTGTCCCTCATTCTGAAATCAGATTGGGAGCTATGGTTGAGAGCTATGGTTAAAGCGATAGTAAACTCAAAAAGCTTACCAACCCTTAACCACTTTACTACCAGTCACGTAACCTCTACGTGATCAGACTTTGCGGGGTTATACCGGGATGATGCCTCTAGCTAGAGGCATCATCCCGGTACCGTTGTTTGAAGCCGACGGTCGGCTTTCCGTCGGCAACGATCGATGCGGCTCGGGAGCCGCTCGATCGTTACCCGGGGGGGCGGGAGGGGACGTCCCCCCCCTCCCGCCGCCTTCCGCGGCTTTGCTCGGGGCTACCGTCCCACCGGGAGCCCCGAGCACCCAGCCGGCACGTCCGCCGGCTGGATGGAGTCCCGATGAATGCCGGAAACGGCATCGATCGGGTCTCCGATGACGTAACCCGGAGGCGGCGTCCATGACGTCACGTCCGGGTTACTGTGCTGCAAAAGGCGGCAGATTTGAAAAACGGCTGTATGCAAAAATGCCGTTTTCGGCGTTTTGCATACAGGGAAGTGTAGTGGAGGGGTCTAGGGTCTTTTAGACCCTCGATCCCTCCATAAAGAGTACCTGTCACGACATATTGCTGTCACCAGGGATGTTTACATTGCTTGTGACAGCAATAAAAGTGATCAGATTTTTTTTTTTTAAAAACCTGTAATAAAGTTTAAAAAAAAAGAAAAAATAAATAGGAAAAAAAAAAAAAAAAAAAATTTAGCCGTCCCCGTCACCGTTAGCTCGCGCACAAAAAAAACGTATACGCAAGTCGAGCCGCAAATGAAATCGCTGTTCAAACCACACATGTGAGGTATCGCCGCGATCGCCAGAGCGTGGGCAATAATCAAAAAAAAAGAGCTACACTCTAACTCTAAACTGGTAACCGTTAAATAAATTTAAAGCGTCGCAGATTGAGATCTCTATTGACCGTAGTTTGTCGCCATCCCACGGGGGGGCGCAATTTTAAACCGTAACATGTTTGGTATCTATTTACTCGGCGTGACATCATCTTTCACAATATACAAAAAAAATGGGCTAACTTTACTGTTTAGTATTTTTTAAATGCAGTGAAATGTGATTTTTCAAATTTTTTCCAAAAAAATGGCGTTTTAAAGACCGCTGCGCAAATACCGCGTGACAAAAAATTTTGCAATGACCGACATTTTATTCTCCAGAGTCTTTGCTAAAAAAATATATATAATGTTTGGGGGTTCTAAGTAGTTTTCTAGGAAAAAATACTGGTTTTAACTTGTGAACAAAAAGTGTCCGAAATAGGGCTGGGGCTAAAGTGGTTAAAGTGGTTGTAAAGCCACCTTGTTTTATTTCTAGAATCTCCTGTGTTAGATTAAGTTATGTGCTCCAGTGTATGTGCTTTATAAAAAATATACAGCTTAATACTTTATTTCAGAGCGCCACTCGGTGCTCACGTGACCGCCCGTCGCTCTCCTTCCCTGATCTGAGAACTACAGCGGGAGGGGCTAAGACTCTCTCGCTAATGTGAGCCAGGAGGAGGGAAGCCCCCCAAAGCACCCTCCCCATGATGGGGGGGAAAGTGGCCTGGTATGGTTCAGGAGGGGGGGGGCTCACTCATCCCCCCTTTCCTGGCCTGCCAGGCTGCATGCTTGGATAAGGGTCTGGTATGGATTTTGGGAGGGACCCCGCACCACTTCTTTTTTTTTAATTTTGGCGTGGAGTTCTACTTAAAATCTGTACCAGACTCAAAGGGCCTGGTATAGATTTTGGGGGAATCCTACTCAGTTTTTTTTTTTTTTTTAATTATGTCATAGGGTTCCCCTTAACCACTTAAATACAGGGCACTTTAACCCCCTTCCTGCCTAGACCAATTATCAGCTTTCAGTGCTAATTGGCATCTATGGGAAATATTGGTCAGTTTAGCATGGCACTGCTCCCTGTTTTTAAAGGGAAACTCCACTTTCGTGGGGGAAAAAAATAGCACATAAAGAAAAAACAATACATCGTATACAATTGTGACACAAATCATATTGTAATTGAATGATAATAAAAATGACCTTTCCTTTTCAATCTGAAGCCACTGTAATTTTCTGAAATTGCAATGCAATATGGCTACCTGGAGCTGTTCTGTACACAGAATGTGTACTGACCACACCCCAGAAACATCATTTCCTGCTTGTGTGATTGGCTCACCAATTTTCCCAGAAGTCTGCACTAAGATACAAGTCAGATTTCTGGCATCCCCTGCAATAAAAATGTCATTTTTGGTGAGACACTCCCAATAGGAACACGTCTAAAGGGATGCAGGCCAGCAGCTTCCCTCATTAGTGTTCTGCAGCTGCCACGAATGATAGATAATTATGAAACCACTCCCATTTGATGCACTCAGCACAGAGGAACAAACAGTGATTTCTTCAGAATACTAAAAGATAGGGATCTGCAACAAAGTTTGTTAAATCCCTACAATGTACAGAGATCCCCCAGAGGGGAATGTTTGTTTCTCAACAAAAGCGGAGTTATACTTTAAGATTGGTGTCTATGGGAAACATTGGTCAGCTTGACATGGCACTGTTCCCAAACCATAAGTGACAGGGACACCAAACTTGGGGATCACCGAGAGGGGACCCAGGACTACAACATATCCATACATTTTAAAAGTGGAGTATGCCTGTACACTACACTGACTGCACTAAACACACTATCCACTAACTACTTCCCTAATCTCTATTGTAACACACTATACACGGCTGCCGTGTAAGCAGCAGCCTTATATAGTGAGGCATGTAGACTTAGCCCCTGAGCCATGGTTGGCTAAAGGAACCCTGCCTTTGGCCAATCATGGCTCTGACAAGACATTGTGCTGTGATTGGCCAAAGCATACAGGTCAGGTGCATGCTTTGGCTAATTATCAGCGGTCAATGCACTGCAAGAGCGCAGTGCATTATGGGGTGCTCATCGGCGGGTAAACTTCCCGCCGAGCGCCCCCTTTGTCGTGTGTTCTGCGAACAGCTGATGTTCGACTCGAACACACACAGCCCATTCCTAATATCAACAACTACTGTAATGAAAGCAATTGGTATAATAGCTAATATTAGACAATATACAATATTATTTCCCTGTTTGTGACCCCAAATTACTTTTCAAATATGTTAAAGAACTCCACTAATCATCTGTATGTGAGGGCCAATTTGTGTTATTTTAGACCTAACAGAACAGTGGGAGATTGACTGTATTTTTAAACTGATTTGTTAATCAAAAACCAATGTTTGGATAGAGATGAGTCTATTTACCATAGTACCAAATGCAACCTCTTTTGGATGCCTTACCTGGAGTTTATTATTTACCTGCTCCAGAACTTTGCACTCTAGCAAACCAAGGTTATAGAAGGAAGACAGCCATAGCTAGCATTGGTGGAAGTGGTTCAATCAGTCTGTGGGATGTGGGGGCTAATACTCTAAAGAAAACGAAATGCCCAATACATATTTTTATTGAAAAAAATAAAGTCAATGGGGTTCATTTACAAAAGGCAAATAGGCTGTTCACTTTGCAAATTCATTTTCCCTTAGCCTAGTGAATGAGGTGAAGCTCTTCTGGCTTCCACCATCCAATCATGTGTAAGCAAACATGTACTTTGCTGGGTATTCTTTGCAAAGTACATTTTCACCATATTCACTAAGCTAAGGAAAATTCCCTTGCAAAGAGAACAGACTGTTTGCCTTCATTAAAGGGGATCATCACTGCATCTGAGCACCCCTGTTTAACCACTTCTGGACCAGAAGGATTTGCCCCCTTAATGACCAGGCCATATTTTGTGATTCGGCACTGCGTTACTTTAACGGACAATTGTGCATTCATGTGATGCTGTACCTAAATAAAATTGATGTGCTTTTTTCCCACAAATAGAGCTTTCTTTTGGTGGTATTTGATCACCTGTGCGATTTTTATTTTTTGCGCTATATACAAAAAAAGAGCGACAATTCTGGAAATATTTTTCACTTTCTGCTATATAACATTCCCAAAAAAAATGTAAAAATCTAATTTTTTTAACATTTTAGGCCAATTTGTTGTCTGCTACATATTTATGGTAAAAAAATAAATAAAAAATAGCAATAAGTGTATTTTGATTGGTTTGTGCAAAACTCATCGCGTCTACTAACTACGGGAAAGATTTGTCATTTTTATTGTTTTTTTTTTTTACTAGTAATGGCGGCGATCTGCGATTTTTTCGGGACTGTGACATTGCGGCGGACAGATCGGACCCCTGACTGTCATTTTTGACACTTTTGGGGGGACCAGTGACATTGCTACAGTAATCAGTGCAAAAAATATGCACTGTTACTGTAATAATGACACTGGCATGGAAGGGATTAACACAGTAAGTGATCAAGGGGTTAAATGTGTACCTTGGGGGTGTTTCTAACTGTGGGGGGGGGGAGGCTTGTGAAATGATTACAGAGACCTGTGATCCTATATAGCAGGATCACAGGGGCTCTGTGACCATTCCAGAGAGAACGGCCAGCTGTGTTTACAATAGCTGACCGTCCTTCCCTCTCAGCAGGGAACGATCGCGGGTGTCAGGCGGCAATCGGAGCCGGCTTCCCTGGGCATCAGGACCCCCGCTGACGAGCAGGGGTGGGAGTGCACTGCCGGTGGCGCGCACTTGCCCCCTAGCTGCAGCCGCACGACTGACGTATAACGTATACCAACTGCTGCGGGCGGTCGTTAAGCAGTTGAAAACACTATTTAATTAATTTGTAATATTCAAAGCAAACTCCATGTCTCCATGCTTTATTTTGTTAAGAAATCACCTTGAAAAACACCCCCCCTAGCATTTCTGGCCGTGGACATCTTGAGTAAGGGCAGATGATTCATGAAGCCTTTACTTCTTGGAATCACTCTGCCAGGCCCGGGACAAGGGGTGGGCAGGTTGCCTTGGGCGCAATGGTTTATTGCGGGGATGGGGGGGGTGCCTTGACCCTAACCCTAAGGGAAGGGGGGGCGCAGTTTGGCATCCTTTCCCTGGGCACTGGATGACCTTGTCCCGGCACTGCCCTCTGCCCTTAGGTCAAGCATGCATGCAGAAGAGTGTGCTTAGCTGATAAAATCCCTACTCTTCTCCTCCCTTCCTGAAGAATCCTGGGATATTACATCATTTTCCTAGGCAAGAAACCAGGAAGTAACTGAGAAAATGTTAAAAAATAAAAGTTTAAAACAAGTAATGAGGATATTTGTTCCTATTTATTTACAAATGCTTCCAGCATAAAGATTACAAATAATCAATTTTAATTAGGAGAGTAAAGTTCCACTTTAAATTAACTCCAATGTCCCCCTTTCCTTGCTGGCTCCTTTTCTGCATATTGTTTTTCCCATCAGTACAGGGGCACTTTAATAACAACTGAACACACACTGGATATGTCACTTGCTAAGAAATTGGTCTTTTTCCCTATGAATTGTTACATTTATTTATTAGCTTGCAAACCTTCCTGTCAGAAGAGAGGATTGAATACAGAACACTATAGAAATACTTGGGGCAATCTGTGTTGAGAAATTTACAAATGTTCTATTTGAAAAGCATCCTAATTCTGAGAATTTCTTCCTGCATCTGAAACTGAATGTACATTCTACTGATGTTAGCAGCTAAGCTGCACATGGTACGCTGCTTGATTTCCTGCGTCTCTGTAGACAGGATGTCTCTATCACTTTTTATCTTATATATCATTCTTAGAAAGAAACTAACACTTTGGTCAGTTCTAGAAATTCAGGATGTTCATGTTCTTTTGACATTTTCTGTTAAATGATCTGCGTTAATAGCTAATTATGGTTTATCTGTTTCAGGCCTCGCTCACACCATGTGCAGGGACAGGGGGCATTTTTCTGCACCTGTATTAAGGACACAAAGAGAACAATGCCACAGTCCTGGCATCCTGTGTGTATTTTTCTGTGGAGAAATGGGCAACATTTATGCGTACACGAGTGCCGCCGAGACCGGGCTCCCGCTGTGATTAGACACAGTGGAAGTCAGGCAGCGGGAGGAGCGGCGGCCATTGCCGCCGTCCTTCCGCGACCATCAGAGAAACTGACAGAAGACCTACTTGCTTATGTAAACAAATCAGGCCTGTCTTCTGTCACACAGGCAGAGAGGGATCAGGAGTTTCAGCTATGCTGAAACCCCGATCTCTCTGTGCCTGTCACAGAGCCCTTCCCCCACAGTGAGTAAGCATTATTAGGCATACATTAACCCCTTTGATCACCCCCAGTATTAATCCCTTCCCTGCCAGTGTCATTTGTACAGTAACAGAGCATCATATTTAGCACTGATTACTGTATTAGTAACACAGGCCCCCAAAAAGTCTCAAAGATGTCAGTTAGGTGTTCGATCTGTCCGCCGCAATGTCGAAGCCCCGCTAAAAATCGCATATTGCCTTCATTACTAATAAAAACGAAAAATAAATAAAAAGTCCAAAAATCTGTCCCGTAACTTTTGCGCAAACCAATTAAAATACACTTTTTGGGATTTTTTTTTTACCAAAAATATGTAACAGAATACAAATTGGCCTAAACTGTTTAAAAATAAATTGATTTTTTTAAATGTTTTTAATGGGAATGTTTTATAGCAGAAAGTAAAAAATATCGTGTTTTTTTCAGAATTGTCGCTTTTTTTGTTTAAAGCGCAAAATCTAAAATCAAATACCACCAAAAGAAAGCTCTATTTTTGGGGAAAAAAACATCAATTGTATTTGGGTACAGCGTGGCACGACAGGCATTTTTCCGTTAATGTAACGCAGTGCCGCATCGCAAAAAATGGCCTGCTCATTAAGGGGGTAAAACCTCCCGGAGCTGAAGTGGTTGAAGGGAATAGATAGTATTTTTAAATGTTTTCTTTGTTTGTTTATTTCTTCTTTTTATTATTATTGTTATTATTAATAATAATAAGGCCTCATGCACACTGGACATTTTTACAGCTGCTGTTTTTGGTGTCAGATGTTTTTTTCTGCAGCCAGTAACCTCCCCAGCATGGTATCTTATGTGTCCATGCACACATAGGCTGTTATGAGCAGTTTTTGGCAGGGGCGTTTTCTTGCTGTAAAAAAAAAAAAAAAAACAGAACTAGTGGGTTTTAGGAGGCATTTTTCAGCTGTAAAAACAGCACAAGCAACAAAAACATAAGCGCTCTATAGGCTGAGAAGAGTAGGGCATATGTAAGAATAAGTTCTGGTTAAAATGTCCATAAAGTTCAAGCATGGGGTGATAGCTGGACAATGGAGAAATATTGACTGTAGCAGGCTGCAGGCTCGGATGAGAGCTAGAAGGAACTCTGTGGAAATGTACAACAAAAGAGAAAGAAGGGCAGCGCCATCTAAGTGTAGTATAAAAGATGCATTTAATAACAACAGACAAATGCAAACTCACAGGATGGGCATTATAAACCGGCATGTAAAGGGTTCATCCACTCCAGTGGGAGGACGAGCAGTGGGGATCTGGAGAATCTTTGCTGGTTCCGGCTGTGCTCCCAGCACTCCTGGGTACGCGGTGTCCCTTAGAGAAAAGCCACTAACTTCACTGCCAGGTAGAAGGTGGAGTGGGAGGTTTTTCAGCTGTAAAAACACTTTAACTCTGATAAAAGCCAAAAAAATTGGCTATTCAGTGTTTATCAACGTTTTTGAGCCATAAGCTGTTGGAATATATTTTTGCTAAAAAAAAAAAAAAAAAGCTAAAAAATGCTACAGCTGAAAAAAGCTAAAATACGCTAAAAAAGGCTACTGCAAAAAAGCTGAAAAACTCTTTCTACAGCTACAGCTTTCTACTGACATTTTGATAACGTCCAGTGCGCATGAGGCCTAATAATACACATGTTACCCTCTTGCTGTTTGCCCACAGTACATTTACTGCAGACAGGCGGCAGCTGCAGACTAGGCAACATAACTCTGTGTCGCTGCTAAACTTCCAGGTTTGCGGCGTGCATGCGCGCGCCCCCTGCTGACCTGTGCTGGTATTTTACACAGCACAGGTTTGTCAGCAGGTTACAGCCAATGCTTAAGGCTGTTACACCTGCATGATCGACTCTGGCCAATCACAGCACAGAGTTCTGTGTTTACAAACATATAGAACTCTGTACGCAGACGGAAATCTGTTTGTTTCTCCTCCCTGAAATCAACTTTGAATGCAGGGAGAACAAGCAGCCAGATCTCTGTGTAAGCCCCCGTTCACACTGAATCCGACTCTGAAATTGAAGTGAAGTTGCGCGATTTCGAAATCGTAGATCAGTGTGACTTCAGATGCGACTTGGCTGACATCTGCACGATTGCATGCACTGATGTCTATACAAGTCGCACCTGAAATCGCAAAAAACAGTGCAGGAAACTTCTTTCAAATTGGTGCGGCACTGCAAAGTCAGAGTTTCACCAATTTAAACAGTGCCATTGCCGACAATGGGGTGCGACTTGTCAATGGATTCGGACCTGTCAGATTGCATGACAAGTCACACCGGAGTGAGTGTGGGCTAAAAGCAGCATGCATTGCACTTGTTGGGCACACAGTTAACTCCTTAATTGCCCATTGACTTTAACCCCTTCCCAGCCAGTATCATTAGTACAGCGTACAGTATTATCACTGATCACTGTATTAGTGTCACTAGTGACTTCAGCGTCAGAGTCCCTCCCAGACAGTGTCTGTTAGCACCAGGTTGCCTGCCACGCTATCGCAGTCTCACTATAAGTCGCTGATCACCGCCATTACAGTATAGTGTGTATAGCTGTGTAAATGCCAGTATATCTACTATAGTTTGTAGACAATATAACTTTTGCACAATCCAATTAATATGCACTTATTTGGATTTTTTTTTAACAAAAGACATGTAGCAGAATACATTTTGGCCTAAATTTTTTAAGAATTTTTTTATTATTATTATTGTATCACTTTGAAAAACACCCCCTAGCATTTCTGGCCCTGGCCATCTTGAGTAAGGGCAAATGATTCATGTAGCATTTACTTCCTGCCCTTAGCTCGAGTATGCAGACAGGAGAGTGTGCTTAGCTAAGAAAACCCCTCCTCCTCTCCTGAAGACTCCTGGAATGTATGACATCCTTTGCCTAGGCAGGAAACCAGTTAGTACCTGAAGAAATGTAAAAAATAAAAGTTTAAAACAAGTAAATATGATACACTTCCCTATCTATTTACAAAAGGATTAAAAATAATTGATGATCAGTATTAAAAATAATTGATGATGATTAGCAGTGTGAAGTTCCAGTTTAAGGATATGTTCAGACCTTTGTGTTTGCACACAAAAAATTGTATGTTGATCCAACATACAGAGAAACGTGCGGTCTTTCAGCGGATGCACGGCGGTACTATTGATTGTTAATAGCCCCTCACTCATCTGCAGAGGTATTTTTGCATGTGCCAAGCCACACTTTAGCACATAAATGGACTGATATATGTAGCACCCTACAGGCAGAGATGTATAGTAACTAAGTAGAACTACTTCACTACTGTACTTAAGTACCGAAAGGCGGTATCTGTACTTTCCTAGAGTAGAATTTTTTTCTCCTACTTCCACTTTTACTTCACTACATTTTTTCAATGATTTCAATACTTCTACTCCGATATTTTTTTTTTGTGCTGCATAGTTACTCGTTACAATTATAAAAATTACCACTGCCAGAACAGTAGATGGCAGGTTTCATGAAGCTCAAAACGTGTGTATTATCAGCGCATACGAAAATAAATGCTACTGTATGTATAAATAAAAGCTGCATTTGAAATAATAAACAATATGATGTTCAAACTTTTGACTTCTTTCTTTAATAACTACATAACACAGTACTTGTACTTTTGCTTTCAGTACTTGAGTAGCAATTTTTTTTTTCAAAACTACTGGTACTTTTACTTTCAGTACTTGAGTAGCAAAATTTAAAAAAAAACTACTTGCAATACTTAAATACAAAAAATGTTGAATACTTTAGTACTTCTACTCAAGTCACTTTTTGATCGAGCACTTGTACTTTTACTCAAGTATGGGTTTCGAGTACTTTATACAACTCTGCCTACAGGTAGGTGCTAGGTAAATGTATAGTGGGCCCTCTCTGCCTAACAGCAGGGCTGTGATTTATTTAGTTAGGGTGTCAGGGCTTCCAGATGTGCCTGCTGAGGGGAGAAGTATCCCCACTGGCTCCTGTGAGAGGATTCTCATAGGGCAGTGGGGGAAGCCCAATCAGGGCACACATCCCAGCTTGTAACTACCCCAGAAGGCAGATTATGCTGCAATAGATTCTGGGAGAGGGTATAAGTTTGGGGGGAAGTGCGTGGCACGGTGTCTTTGGTGGGAGCAGAGTCCCAGGAAGGAGAGTGCGGCTGTCTCTCCTCCTGTCTGAGGAAGGTGGATGTCTCGGGGTGTCGCCTGAGTGTCCAGAGAGAGAGCTGAGTTGAGCTGAGGGGGTCCGGTGTGCCGGGAGCCTGCGGAGAGAGAGAGGGGTCCAGTCCCAGGAAAGCCTACACAGGTCGTTAGTACTGAGGATTGCCCCTGGGGGTCTGCCTAGTGTCAGACGGGACCACTACGGAAGAGGTTCTAGGATCCAGTGCCAGCTAGCTGTAAAGGAGGTACCTAGATTGAGGACCCTGAAGTTGTAAAGGGGGTACATAGTCAGTGGACCCTGAAAAGTTCAAGGTTAAAGGGGGCATCTGCATCTGGGCCCTGAATTGCACAGAGCGTGCCAGTTACAGTGACAGCTAACTCAGGGGTCTTCAAACTATGGCCCTCCAGTTGTTCAGGAACTACAATTCCCATCATGCCTAGTCATGTCTGTGAATGTCAGAGTTTTGCAATGCCTCATGGGATGTGTAGTTCCGCAACAGCTGGAGGGCCGTAGTTTGAAGAATCTATATATTACCTCAAGCTGTGCCAGGCAGGGGAAAGTATTCAGTGACTTTCACAGTGCAACAGTGTCAGGAGTTCTACAGTTCTCAGTCCTGGATCTTCTGGACTAGAAGTCGAGGATTCAGCACTTCTTCTGTTCTACAGAGTGTTCTCAGTGTCAATGAGCGTTGGCTGGAGCCGGCTGGCATCACAGAAGCGCCAACGGGCATTTCAGAAGTAAAGTCCCAATTGTAATTAGTTTAAAGTGGAGTTCCACCCTAAATTTATACTTACCTCCATCTTCTCGCTCCGGGTCACCTGAAAAACAAATGGATAATCGCAATTTTTTTTTTTTTTTTTTTACTTTCCTTGTAGAGAAAATATACTTACCTTACTTCCTTCTTCCTCCCCTCGGCGGCCATGGCGATTCGTCACTTCCTGGCTTTTGCAATGATTCCTGGGAGCTGAACGTCATCGCTCCCAGGAATCAATGCGCCGGCACCGGCTCCGACGTCAGTTCCGGTGCGCGCGCGTCATTCCCTTCTAAACAGCTTCTTGGCATGCGCACCGGAAGTGACGGCGGGGCCGGTGCAGTGCATCGTGGGACCGAAGAAGAAGGAAGAGGACGCAGAAGAGGATCGCGCTGGCTTCAAGCTGCCCACACCTGAGATGGCAGCGCTGGACAATACTTTTTCTAGGTAAGTATTTCTCCTAAAAGGTAAGTGCAACCCGGGACAGCACAGAGGCTATCCATTGTGGAATGTACTAGCCCTGACTGTCCCGGGGGTATTTTTATTAAAAAAACTATTCCCAGGGTGGAACTCCGCTTTAAGCCTCAAGGAGTCTCCCATTCATTCCCTTCTCCCATCCCCTAATTCCAATAAAAACCACAAACAAAGATGCCGGAGTTGTCGCTGCTTCAGTTGTCACCCCCAGGGTCACAGCTCACATGGGCTGGAGGGATTACCGGTAACAATGGCAGACCCACATCAGACCATAGGCCTGGAAACCTTGTTACATGTATTTTTGGAATAAGCGACTCTTGCTTTTATTTCGTACATTGAAATGAATGGTGTGCCCTACACATGTGTGCGAATGGTGACCCAGCAGGTCGGGACAATTCCCTCTATTTCCTAATGCTCGCCTATAGTCACCTGTGTGGTACTGTGACACTTCTTTGTTTACTTGTCACCCCTTTCTAGGGCAGACTGTCATGCCGTCATTGCATTGACGTCATTCTCCTCCACGCTTGCCCCCTGTGCCCGGCAGGCCTGTGCACAGCCCTTCTCTCACACACAATACACAGCCTCTGCTTCCTAGAGCAGACCCAGCCCGCCGCGAGCGCGCCCCCGGCTCTCCCCCGTGCACGCGCCTCCCTCGTTGTTTTTCATGAATGAAATCCAATCGGGCGGATATAAATAGCACGGGAGGGCGCTGACGTCACGAGGCGAGCTGCTGCTGCTGCAGCTGGAGATCGGGTTGCATTAGACGGCTGTGTGGTCGATTCACAGATTGTCTGTGTGCCGCGGGAGGGTGGGGCTAGAACCCAGAGAGGGGCGGGGATGGAGAGAAAGGGAATGTTCACCCCATAAGATGGAGCGGGGAGAGGACCATGAGACGGCTGCAGCCCGATCCTAGCCGACAACCTCCCGACCTGCCTGGAGGACAAGCACTGAGCCTGGGAGAGGACACAGCAGGTGTGTAGATGGGCAGAGCGCCGGCCTGAGCAGTGTGTTATAGAGGGATGCTGAGCGGATTCCTGCACACTGATGGGGAGACATGAAATAACGGGAGAGGAGGGGGCAGGAAATCCAGGAGATCAGGGCGGATGGCAGCAGGATTTGTGTCCCCATTGTGTGTGCCATGGACGGTGCAATGTTCTGTCTATGGCATGTGTGCTGTGTCTATCGAGTGTGTGTTGTTTCCATGGAGTGTGTTGTGTGTCTGTGTTGTGTCTATAGAGTGTGGCTGTGTGTGTTTGTGTTTATGGAGTGTGTTGTGTCTGTGTAGTGTGTGTATGTGTTGTGTCTATAGATTGTTTATGTGTGTATTTTGTTTCTATGGAGTATGTTGTTTGTCTGTGTTTATGGAGTGTGTTGTGTCTGTAGAGTGTATGTGTGTGTTTTGTTTCTATGGAGTGTGTTGTGGGTCTGTGTTTGTGTTTATGGAGTGTGTTGTGTCTGCAGAGTGTGTGAGTTGTGTCTGTGGAGTATGTATGTGTGTTTTGTTTCTATGAAGTGTGTGTGTGTGTGTTGTGTGTATGTGTGTGTTGTTTCTTATGGAGTGTGTTGACTGTGGAGTGTGTGCTGTTGTGTGTATGTTTGTGTTTTTGTTTCTATGAAGTGTATTGTGTATTTGTGTTTATAAGGTGTGTTTGTTGTGTCTGTGGAGAATGTGTGGTGTGTCTGTTTTGTGTGCTGTGTATGTGGAGTGTGTTGTGCATATGTGTGTTTTGTTTCCATGGAATGTGTTGTGTGTACCGTGTCTATGGAGTGTGTGTGTGTTGTGTGTCATGTCTATGTGTTGTATGTCATGTCTATGTAGTGTGTGTGGAGTGTGTGTCGTGTGTGGAGTGTGTGTGTTGTGTCTATGTAGTATGTGCTAAGTGTGTGTTGTGTCTATGTAGATTGTGTGTGTGTTTGTGTGTGTCATGTCTATGTAGTGTGTGTGTGTTGTGTCTATGTAGCGTGTGTGTGTATTTTTATTTCCATGGAGTGTGTTGTGTCTATCTAGTTAGTGTCATGTCTCTGTAGTGTGTGTGGAGTGTGTGTGTTGTGTCTATGTAGTGTGTGTGTGTATTTTATTTCCATGGAGTGTGTTGTGTCTATGGAGTGTGTGTCATGTCTCTGTAGTGTGTGAAGTGTGTGTGTTGTGTCTATGTAGTGTGTGTATTTTATTTCCATGGAGTGTGTTGTATCTATGGAGTGTGTGTGTTGTGTCTATGGAGTGCGTGTGTATTTTATTTCCATGGAGTGTGTTGTATCTATGGAGTGTGTGTGTTGTGTTTATGTAGTGTGTGTGGAGTGTGTGTGTTGTGTCTATGTAGTGTGTGTGTGTATTTTATTTCCATGGAGTGTGTTGTGTCTATGGAGTGTGTGTCATGTCTATGTAGTGTGTGAAGTGTGTGTGTTGTGTCTATGTAGTGTGTGTATTTTATTTCCATGGAGTGTGTTGTATCTATGGAGTGTGTGTGTTGTGTCTATGTAGTGTGTGTGTGTTTTATTTCCATGGAGTGTGTGTGTTGTGTCTATAGAGTGTGTGTGTGTGTTGTGTCTATGGAGTGCGTGTGTCATGTGAATGTAGTGTGTGTTGTGTATGTGTGTTGCTGTGACAACCCTCCTGTCCTCCTGCAGACAGGCATGAGTGGGCTCAGCCTTATGAAGTCTTCTAAATACACACAGAAGATCTGTGGGGGGTACACACACATCAGGGGTGGGGGGTCCATGGGATGGCATGTTGCAGACAGGGACGGCAAGCACTAAAAATCAGCTGTCACATCTCCTCTGTGAAACCGCTAACAGCGAGAGCCTTGTGTGCAGGAAGTTGTGTTATTTAGGAAGGAGCAGTCTTTGTAGTCATACATCAGAGAGTTGACAATGACATGTAAATATTCCATGGTTGGATCTCATTCCCTCCCACCATCTCTGCACAGATCAATACAAGAGCACATAGAGATCCATTGTTATCTAGATGCTCTGTTCACACAACAATGCAGCGCAGAAACTTAGGGATGCTGCGTTTTTATGCATCCTAACCTCGTCACCACAGAGCATCACACCATGCAGAGGTGCACAGATGTGAATGAAGTGTCTCTGTGACACAACAATAAAGGTTTTCAGAAAAGGTAATCATTGTGTTGTAAATCCTGATAAGATCACACAGAGATTCTCCAATCACATTGTATATTCAGGGATCAGCCATAGCGCTCCACATGTCACAGTAGCGAACCGCAATGTGCAGAGGTGCATAGACATAAATGAATTGTCATTGTGTGACAGTTTAATAAAGTTGGAAAGAAAGACAGACTGTACAGGGATTGTTTAGGCCATGGTTCGCTTTAGTGCACCACATGTCACAGCAGTGCATCACAACATAGAGAGGTGCATGGATGTGAATGACATGTCATTATGTGACACTTCAATAAGGGTTGCTTCTCATATGTCTGGCCGCGGCTTTTTAAAAGCAGACTGGTACGGTTTTGTCTACCAGTTTAGGTGTGACCTTTTACTTGAACCTGAACCGGACTGAAAAATGCACAGGACTCCATTGAAAGCCGTTCACTTCACATGTTATGGAAATCGGATGCGGTTAAAACGCATCGCATATATTTGTACCGTGCCTAAAGATTAACAGAAAGGTAAACCACACCTTGCATTGTGCGGCACCCTACACAGTGTACACCAGCCTGCACTTGTTTATGTGCCATGTGCGGTGTGTGAACAAGCACAGTAAGCACAACATAGTGCACCACATGTCTCAGCAGTACATCACAATGTGTAGAAGTGCAAAACCGGGGAATGAAGTGTCATTGTGTGACATTAAGGGTTTTATAAAAGGTAAACAGTGCCTTGTGTTGTAAATCTAAATAAGATTGTCCAGAGACTTCACAATCAGATTGTATAGTCCTAGATCTGCCTTAGTGTGCCCGCATGGCAGTGCTCCGCAATGTGCAGAGGTGTAAATGACGTGTCATTTTGTGACACTTCAATAAATAAGGTGAACTGTGCCTTGCATGTAACATTGAAAAGCATCCCCATACACATTGTACACCGGCCTGTACATGCTTCACCAAAGGTAAACTGTTGTAATAAAGGAAAGCACCCCCCCCCCCCCCCCCCCACACACACACACACACACACACACGAGCAATTGTTGTTGTTTCTCCTGTGTTCTAGATGTCCGGGATCCGCTCTGCAAGTGTATGGAAACCCTAAAGCCAGGAACAAGGCTCGACATAAGGGGTTTCCCAACCATCTATACAAAGGGCCCATTTACTATCCTTCAAGCTTTAGAGGGACCAGACTGTAGAAAGTAGAAGATGTAAAAAATGTCCTGGCGTTGATAACAATGTTCCTTCATTGGTGTCCATGAGAAGAATAATACCCCATTATTGGTGTCAGTAGGAGGAACATGACCCATTGTTGGTGTCAGTGGGAGGAATAGTGTCCCTTCATTGGTGTCAGTGGGAGGAATAGTGTCCCTTCATTGATGTCACTGGGAGGAATAGTGTCCCTTTGTAAGTGTCACTGGGAGGAATAGTGTCCCTTTGTTGGTGTCTGTGGGAGGAATAGTGTCCCTTCATTGATGTCACTGGGAGGAATAGTGTCCCTTCGTTGGTATTAGTGGGAGGAATAGTGTCCCTTTGTTAGTGTCAGTGGGAGGAATAGTGTCCCTTCATTGATGTCAGTGGGAGGAATAGTTAGTGTCCCTTTGTTGGTGTCAGTGGGATGAATAGTGTCTCTTCATTGATGTCAGTGGGATGAATAGTGTCCCTTTGTTGGTGTCACTGGGAGGAATAGTGTCACTTCATTGGTGTCAGTGGGAGGAATAGTGCCCCTTCGTTGATATTAGTGGGAGGAATAGTGTCCCTTCGTTGGTGTCAGTGGGAGGAATAGTGTCCTTTTGTTAGTGTCAGTGGGAGGAATAGTGTCCCTTCGTTGGTGTCAGTGGGAGGAATAATGTCCTTTCATTGGTGTCAGTGGGAGGAATAGTGTCCCTTCATTGGTGTCAGTGGGAGAAATAGTGTCCCTTTGTTGGTGTCAGTGGGAGGAATAGTGTCCTTTCATTGGTGTCAGTGGGAGGAATAATGTCCTTTCATTGGTGTCAGTGGGAGGAATAGTGTCCCTTCATTGATGTCAGTGGGAGGAATAGTGTCCCTTTGTTGGTGTCAGTGGGAGGAATAATGTCCTTTCATTGGTGTCAGTGGAAGGAATAGTGTCCTTTCATTGGTGTCAGTGGAAGGAATAGTGTCCTTTCAATGGTGTCAGTGGGAGGAATAGTGTCCCTTCATTGGTGTCAGTGGGAGGAATAATGTTCTTTCATTGGTGTCAGTGGAAGGAATAGTGTCCCTTTGTTGGTGTCAGTGGGACAACAAGTGAGAGGGAATGTCTCTAAAGACGGCCATAGTTGGATTGAATCTCTGTAGGTTCAGCAGGTGCCGACTGAGACTGAACCATCTATGGGCAGACTGATTGCACCCAACTTGCCCCATCAATCAACTGTCTAATTTTTAATGTGATTGACAGTGACTATAGCCACTAGCAATAATCACTGTGTGTTCTCCTTGCCGGGACAGCTCCCCACGCCCCCTCCGCTGGGAGAACACCATAGTTCAGTGGGAGGGATGTCAGTGTTGATGGAGGAATCTAGCGATTCTCTTTCCTGCAACCAGTGGCTGCAGGAAAGAAAATTGCACCATCTATGGCTGGCCCAATGCTGGCCGTACACTATACGAAAAATCTGCCGAAATTCAGTCATTTGGACAAATCTTTCGTTTTTCGGGCAATTAATGGGCACAAATCAGTAATGGGTTGTGACGTTTTTGAGCCGAAAAAACGAGGGACAAGTTTGCAAATTTTCTGCCGAACGAACGATAAATTGAAAGGTTAATGTGTTTCTCGTCCAAGCTGTTTGCACTCGGTATATGGGAAAAAAACAAACAAAAAATGATTCTTTTACGTCCATTGAACGATTTATCAGTCATTACATGATGGCACGATCGTTTGCTCTCACGGCCGAGTGTTCGTTTTTCAAAAATGAGTTTGCATTTTCATATAGTGTTTGGCCAGCAGACAACACTGCCATGGGTAGTAATAAAACCTGACAAGGGTTCTAAGCTTTCCCCATGCTATCCAAGACTAACAATAGGGTATAGATAGACTTTAGGAGAATATTTTATCTGTTGAAAAATGTGTTACCTGGAGATCCTGCCATTGACATCACTTCCTGTTGCAGGGTGACAACACTAAGGCTACTTTCATACTGAGGAGTTTTTTAAGTGCTTCCCCTTAAAATCAATATGTTCATTGTTCACACTGGGATGGAGTGTTTCCGTTGCGGTGAACAAAATCCTGCTTGCAGAATTTTTTGGAGCATGTTTGGGGTAGGGTTGCCACCTCATCCCTTTAAACTAGGACACACATTAATTCCACAGGTTCTGTGGCTGATTAAGGTGGTAATTAAACTCACTTGGTGCCTTAGGCTCCTTTCACACACTCCTTCCGTTGGACGGAGTCCCTTTTTCTCAGCCGCCGATCCCCCGCTGAGCAGCAGGAGGACAGCTGTGTCTCCGTGCTGTGTGCGGAGACACAGCTGTTAGTTCCCCATGCATCTCTATGGGGGAAATCGGATGGGAACGGACCGTCGGTCCGTTCTCATCCGATCCGATCCGCTGGATGGATGGAAAATAGGGTTTCCATCCGTCCAGATTTGACGGATCGGATCGGGTCGGATGTCAGCGGACATGTCTCCGCTGACATCCGATGCCCCATAGGAATGCATGGGGGATCAGTGTGAAAGCAGCCTAGCCACTATCTCACGGTTAGCAGCAGCATTGTCAGTCTGCTATGCAATAATAGTGTCCCTAATAGTGTGGGGCAGATTTACTAAACCTGGAGCACTCAGAATCTGGTGCAGCTCTGCATTGTAGCCAATCAGCTTCTAATTTCAGCGTGTTCAATTAAGCTTTGGCAATGAAACCTGGAAGCTGAGTGGGCAATTATGCACAGCTTCCCCAGATTCTAAGTGCACCAGTTTTATTATTGTTATTATATAGGATTTATGTAGCACCGACAGTTTACGCAGCGCTTTACAACTTGAGGGTAGACAGTACAAATACAATACACTTTAATACAGTAGGAATCAGAGGGCCCTGCTCGTTAGAGCTTACAATCTAAGAGATTTTAGTAAATCTCCTCCTATGTATCCTAGCTTAAAGTAGTATTAAACCCAAAAGCAAACATTTTTTCTCTTACGTCCTCCGACAGTCGCCGCCTCCTCTAAGTCATCACTGTTGGGTATTGTCTTCCCATCCGCAGGAATAGTCGCCGCCTCCTCTAAGTCATCACTGTTGGGTATTGTCTTCCCATCCGCAGGAATAGCTAGCTATTCCTGCGGATGGGAAGACAATACCCAACAGTGATGACTTAGAGGAGGCGGCGACTGTCGGAGGACTCAGAGAAAGGAATTTTACAGGTAAGATTTTACAAAATTCCGTTATTATATTGCAGCTTACCAAATCTAAGTTATGATGGCTTTCTTTCTTCTATTTTCTTCTGATTAGCCAGTAAGTCTGTTCTTCAAAAGAACAAGCCCTCCAGCAGTTAGACGAGACAACCCATTTACCACTGACAGGGATACTTACAATGATCAGCTTTTATTTTTTTATGTAAAAACTTTATTCTAAAAGAAAAAAAAAGTGTTGCTGTTACTGCTTTTTTTTTAACCGATGTTTAGCTTCAGTTTGTTAGTATATTTGAATCTGCTGGTACATTTAACACTCTCCTCCCCCCTGACTGACAATGTTGCTGTCCAGTGGTGCCCCCATTGCTCCTTCATTCAGAGCGGGGTAATATAGGTGTGTTACTGGCCAGATCACCAGGTGAAAGCAGCCTAAAAAAAAGAGAACTAATGCAGCCACCACATCAAATGATTGGTAAGCGGCAATATATTACATTTTTATTTTTGGGAGTAATACCACTTTAAATAGGAAAGATATGATGCTGAAACATGGCAAAAACTAGAATTTGGGTTACATCCTCTTTCAGATGTACAGTACTTTGTGTGCATGTATATATACAGTACAGTGTACACTGACACATTTAATAAGTTAAGTGTTGGGCTCATCCACACCAGTGGACACCTTATACCACGGCTTCTGGTCGTCATTGTGAAGGGAGCGGTGGTGCCAGTGACTTGTAAATGATGCATGACAATGTTTCCTTTTTTTGTTTTGACTTTGCTGAAATGTCACAAAATGAAATTTCATTCATCTTTATTTACCGCAGCAGGTTGGTATGCAGTGTGCTGTATATAGCAGGGGTGTCAAACTCAATTTCATTGTAGGCCGCATCAGCAGTATGGTAGCCCTCCAAAGGGCTAGTTGTATCTGGGATGCACTAGAGAGGGAGTGCAGGGTTCAGTAGTGTGTTACATACAGAGTACAGGAGTGCACTAAGTGCAGAGTGCAGGATTGTGTTATGCACAGAGTGCAGTTCCATTGGTGCCCAATGCACAGAGTTCAGGGATGCGCTACGTACAGAGTGCAAGGTTCAAGAGTGTGTGACATACAGAGTGCAGAGTTCAGGAGTGCGCTAAGTGCAGAGGGCAGGATTGCGTTATGCACAGAGTTCAGGGGTTCGCTAAATACAGAGTGCAGGGTTCAGGGGTGTGTTACATACAGAGTTTAGAAGTGTGCAGAGTGCAGGATTGCGTTATGCACAGAATCGGTGCGCTACGTACAGAGTGCAGGGTTCAGGAGTGTGTTACAAACAGTGTGCAGAGTTCAGGAGTGTACTAAGTGCAGAGTTCAGGAGTGTGCTAAGTGCAGAGTGCAGGATTGCATTATGCACAGAGTGCAGTTCCATTGGTGCCCTATGCACAGAGTTTATGGGTGCGCTACGTACAGCATGCAGGGTTCAGGAGTGTATTACAAACAGAGTCCAGAGTTCAGGAGTGTGCTGTGTACAGAATGCAGGGTTTTGGGGTGCACCATGCACAGCGTGCAACCCTAACCCCCTCCAAAGCTTCCTCACTTCTCTCTCCTACCTTGTCTAACTCTAATACCACCCTGTGTAGGTGGCTCTGCCTCGCCTTGCAGGGAGATCATTCTCTCTCTCAGATTCTGGAGATCTGTCCCCACCGAACCCTGCTATGAGTGCATACAGGGATCTGTGAGTCAGAGGAGCCACTGAGAGCAAAGTGACAGCATGGAGCAGAGGGTGAGATCCATAGGTGGCGAAATGGCATTCCACCACGTTCTAGCTGCCAAACTGGGTGCGAGGGCCACATGACAAGGCCTGATGGGCTGGATTCGGCCCGCAGGCCTTGTGTTTGACATATGTGGTATGGAGAATGTCCTACTTGGCTTATAGGACTTGCCTGTGCCTTGTCTATACAGTGCTGCCCAATCCAGCTCAATGCATATAGTGTGAATGGGTCCCAGACCTAGACCAACCAATCAGAATGCAGCTTTCCGCTGGCAGGTTAGTAAAGAGTGATTAGCTGGTATGGTGTTTTTTTATGTTCTGCACATGGATAATAGCATGGTTGTATATGTTTGTTCTTATATAAGCCTTATAAACTTACTAGATATGTTACACACGCTGCACCTCCAAACAAAATAATTGATGGAAATATGTGCACGTTGTTTCCAAGCACATAAAAAGGTGAAAGGGATTCACTGTACGGAAATGTCTGTGAAATGTATCAGTGTTTAATTATTGAACAGTAGACTGGAAGCTGCACCCTGTGTTCAGGTAATGTCAGGAGATGACTAGGTAGCGGGCACACCTGTAAGCCTGTCGTATAGAGACGTGAGTCATACTGACTGCATTCTATGACTGGATTGGAGCCTAATATATATATATATATATATATATACGTATAGTAAAGTTCAATATGCGAACAGCTCCCGTTCAGAGAGCAGCCTCAGTCCACTGAGACAGCATTCAATTATTGTAAATGCCAGCTTCAGAGATCCGTCTCCACTGACAGTTCAATCAACCTTTCATGTGAGGACCGCATGCTGGAAATCAGGTGAGGTGACTTGATTTTTAGGGGACTTGCTGAAAAGATCCATGTTAGTGCAATTCTTTAACCGCTTTAGCTCTAGGCCTTTTGTGGCACTTTTTTTGTTTACGTGTAACAATCAGTATTTTTTTTCTTGAAAATTACTTGATAACTTATTATTATTATTATTATACAGGATTTATATAACTTATATTTTTTAAAGCAGGGGCCCTAGAGAATAATTTGTTGGGTGTTGCAGTTTTTTATGTCACATGGTATTTGCACATCAGTTTTTCAAACGTGATTTTCAAAAAAAAAAAAACTTTTTAAAATTTTTTTTGCAATAACACACAATAAATACCCCAATTATTTTGTATAATATAAAAGATGATGTTATGGCAAGTAAATAGATACCAAATATGTCACATGCAGTGGTGACAAACTGCATAGATGAAGCTTTAAAAGACTTTACAGGTTACCACTTTAGATTTACACAGAGGGTCTGGTGCTACAATTACTGCCATGATCTGACGTTTGCGGTGATACCTAACATTTGTGGGACATTTGACCAACGTGAGCATGGGGGGGGGGGGGCATAACTTTTTTTTTTTTATTATTATTATTGTTGTTATTGCTTTTTCTTTATTTTTCACACTGTCATTTTAATTTTTTTCTTTTTATCACTTTTTATTGCTGTCACAAGCAATGTAAATATCCTGTGTGACAGGTACTCTTTATGGAGAGGTTTGGGGTCTAAAAGACCCCAGATCTCTACTCTGCACTTAAAAGCATTTGATCACACCAAGACCAGAAGTGATGTAAGGCCATCTCATCGGGTTCCTATATCATAGTGGCAATCAAAGCCGTTCTGGTCTTTGATCCCCTCTATGATCACCCGGTGGAAGCGTCGGCTGGTCGATCAGAACTCCCCGTGGGACAGGGGATCCCAGTAAAGCCAAGGAAGGTGGTGGGAGGTTAATAATCACACAGCAGGTTTTAGGAACTATTACTATCTGGAAATAGCAGCTCCAACAGGCTGAACACTACAATTGCTTATGGTGGCCATACACACTTCTGTTTTATTATCTGGATCAATGTGTGATTCTACACATCAATTTTTACATTGATTGGTTGTGATGCTGTAGTAATCAATAAGATCGTATTTTGATTGATCAGATTATGAGATTGCATAATGGAAATAGAAGTGTGAATAATAACTTAAAATCACAAGTTAACTATTGGTCAAATTCTACTTTGCCATGTGTGGCATATCGATCAAATGGGTTGTTAACTATAGATTGATTATTCCTATTGGAAGAGATTGATTGGAAAATAATACAATTATTTATTGAAGAGTGTATGGCCACCATTCGACTTTCTGACTAACCTGGTGGTGTTATTTACTAAAACTGGAGAGTGCAGCTTTGCATAGGAACCAATCGGCTTCCAGGTTTTGTTGCCAAAGCTTAACTGTAAAAGCTGAAGTTAGAAGCTGATTGGCTGCCATGTATAGCTGCACCAGTTTTAGTAAATCAACCCCAGTCATTCTAACTGCTGTGGAGCTATAAAGGCTTGTATAGAGGGACTAGTAGTAGTACTACTAGTAGTAGCAGTTCTATTGGGCAAGAGAGTTCTTCAAGCTGGCCAGGAATTTGCTGTCATAGACAGTTTTACATAGTCAGCCCATCCAAAGGTCATATTTCAGTTTTTGGCAGATGGTGAACAGTTTGAGGCCCAACCACACCTATGTATTGTCACACGTTTTTGCATATTTCCTGGCTCAAACAATTCTCAGCATCGTAAATCCCACAAAAATCACATGGCATTCATGTGTGTATTTGCAGCATATGCATAGGGCAGCCCATTGATTTCAGCAGGCCTCCCTACACACGAGCAACATGGCAAAGTAGCTAATGGACTTTTTTGAGTGTCCAGCTTTCCGCATGTTTTTTTTTTTTTTTTTTTTTACTGGGGGGTTTACGTACTTGCTGTGGCCACTGTCTTACTTGATTTTTTAATATTTATTTTAATGTTTAGACATCTTTTTTTTTTTTTTTAAGTTTATCATTTTATAATTATTGATAAGCTGTATGATTTTAAGTTCTCTTTACCAAACCATCAAATGACTTGTGTCATTACTGATCTCATGTGCTGCATTATGGCAGTTGAAGATCAAACAGTGGCCAAGATGGCAGCTTCCTTAGCTGAAAACGATAGGAAGGGTTTAGTTCCGCTTTTAAACTTCAGTTAAAAAAGGTCTATTATTTAATTTGACAGATTTTCAGTTACATTCTTGATTCAAATCACCCACCAACCTTTCTTTTATATAGATCCCTGGAGGAGGCACACTGTTCTTGTTAGATTTTAATATTGTGGAATATGCTGTTGGTGTAGCGAGAATGTACTTTAATACATCAAAAGTAGTGCGAGTCTCTAAGACAGGGATAAACAGGAGTTAGCAATAGAAAATCTAACCACTGGGATCCAATAATAAACATCATGGAGTTCTTTTAGCTTACTAGAATCTACAAAACATGAATTTGGCTAAACTGACTTAAGCCACAAGTTCAGTTATTGGACTTCTCGTTCTACCAAAACTAAAGCCTTCCATTTGGTTTCATTGCTAGTGAGATCCCTGCTCACCTTCTTCTGTAAAAAGACAGGATGTATATTTATAAATAGGCCATTCCTAACCCAATGGATGAGTTTATAAAGAGAACCCGTGAGGAGGGAATTATGGGACTTGCCGTGGTTGTATGTTTTGTAAGCTGCATGTTCCAAGGATGTCATCCTGATTTTAGCATCACTAGTAGCCCTAGAATAGGTATATAGCCAGAACTACCATCCTACATATGTTTCAAGCCACTAGGCACTAAAACCTGGACCAGTAATAGGGCCCCATATTGAGTTTGTAATGGCCTCGCCTATATTTCTATCCTTATTGGTTCCCTTTAAATATAGTGAGTTCATACATGCATAGTCCTGAGCTGGTGTATATGTCACATTTATTGTTCTCCTGGATCATATGATTTATAGTGAACCTCTAGGATATGTTAGCGCACTAACGGTAACAATGTTGCTAAAATGCAGCTACACAGGGTCTTAAACTTTTAGTCCTGTGTTTGACAATTCCAGCTTACACAAAATTACAAAGTTGAAGTGATGAACTATGCGGTGCTGCAATATCTAAAGCTAATCTGGGGCCTCGACCAGGGGTGTCCATTCTCCTTGGGTGGATAGAGAACCAAATGATGGCGATATAGGTCTAGATCTCTAAATAATTTTCATGCATTTTAAAACAGGATTCTCTGCATTATTGAATTTGAAATCAAAGTAGAAATATTGATTGGATGTGCTCCGATGACATGCAAGTAACAACAAAAAAAAAACAGTGATCATTCCATTAATCATAGCTACTATTATTACTGATTTGTTGTTTCTATCCTCTTTCTGCCCAGCTCTATCGTCTCCTTAAAGAGGAGCTCCAGTCTCCCCTCAAAAATTTAAGTCAGCTGCTACAAATACTGTGAAAAATGATTAAGTGATAAACACTCACGTGATCGCGCATAGGAAAATACTTATGATCAATATAAATGATCAATAAAAATGAATAAATAAATAAATCAATATGAGCTGCTAGTCCAAACAACTATAAGTTGAGTGAAGTGCAAGAAAAGTGGAGACTGCGCTCAAATATTAGTGCATAGGGCTAATTACTTGATATATGCAAAAAAAACATATAGTGAAAATTATAAAAACATTCTTATCATTTAAGAATCAAATAAATATATAAATCAATATAAATATAAATATAGATGAGTCACACCGATAGTGCTCAAATAATATAGTGTAAGATAAAGTGACTGTGCATTTAAGTGAATATTAAACTCATAAACATATCCAGGTGCATAAACATATAGTCTATATATGCATATCAAAAGTAACCGTCTTTAGTGATCACCTATGACCTATGAGAGATCCCTGATGACGTCAGACGCTTGCTGACGAAACGCGTCGGGTACCGAGGTACGCCCTATGTCACTTCCGGGAATGTGGAAATCATCTGGAACGCAAACCAGCAACCACCATTGCGGCTCCACGATCCGGATGTTCTCTTCTAATTATAATGTAAGTGACTACTATTTACAATAAAACTTGGAGGAAATAGTACACTATGAGTCTCCCTACTTCTCTTATGATTTATCACTGAGACCACCCCACCAACAAGATTTACAGTGGGATTCCATACAGCTCCTATATCGCGCTCTCTTTTTCGACTTAACCGGTTGCCGACCGCCGAACGACTATATACTGCGGCGGTCAGCCCCGGCCAGGCAGAGTGACGCATTGATACGTCACTCGCCTGTCACTGACTTGCGAGCCTATTGCGGGCGCGCGCCCGCCGAGGTGCGCGCCCGCCGCGGCTCGTTCACAGACAAGTCAGTGCGTGTGTCCGGCGGACTCGATGTCCGCCGGTCACACTACGATCCCTCCTGTGAAGGGAGAAAGGCGGAGCGGCTTATGTAAACAAGCCGCCCGTCATTCTCCCTGGTGTAAAAATGAAGATCTGACAGTTCTACTATGTAGAACCGTTGATCTTTGCTTTTACACCAATAGCCATGTCCCTGCACAGTTAGAAACACGCCCCTAGGACACACTTAACCCCTCCCTGTCCAATAAAGTTAACCCCTTCCCTGCCAGTGTCATTTTTGCAGTAACAGTGCATATATATAGCACTGATTACTGCAGTAATGTCACTGGTACCCCCAAAAGTGTCAAAAATGTCAGTCAAGGGTCCGATCTGTCCGCCGCAATGTCGCAGTACCGCAAAAAAATCGCAGATCGCCGCCATTACTCGTTAAAAAAAAAACACCAAAAATGACAAAAATCTTTCCCTTTGTTAGTAAACGCGATAACTTTTGCGCAAACCAATCAAAATACGCTTTTTGCGATTTTTTTTTACCAAACATATGTAGCGTAAAACAATTTGGCCGAAAATGTTAAAAAATTTTGATTTTTACATTTTTTTGGGGGGGAATTTCATATAAAAAAAAGTGAAAAATATTGTTATTTTTGCAAAAATTACGCTCTTTTTTTGTTTATAGCGCATGATCAAAAAATCGCACAGGTGATCAAATACCACCAAAAGAAAGCTCTGTTTGTGGGAAAAAAAGGACGCGAAATTCGTTTAGGTACAGCGTCGCACGACCGCGCAATTGTCCGTCAAAGTCACGCAGTAAAAAATCGCAAAAAACCCCCTGGTCTTTTAGCAGCAAAATCCTCCGGGGCTTAAGTGGTTAAATACAGCGGACCCCCAGATGACACCCCCACCTCAGTGAGACGAAACAGATCCCATCGTGGCATCTTGAGGGACATTCGGGAGTCATACAAAGGGGACCATTTACCTACACTAGACCCCAAGGGGTCGTCTGGTAAGTGGGCTGAAATTAAGGTGAAGGATTCCCCACTTAAGTGTGCACCTGGATGTTTACGGTCATTTTATCACTTTGACCATCACAAAAGCAATTTTTTGGAAACAACTAAAGACTGTTACATTTGATATGCATATATAGACTATATGTTTATGCACCTGGATATGTTTATGAGTTTAATATTCACTTAAATGCACAGTCACTTTATCTTACACTATATTATTTGAGCACTATTGGTGTGACTCATCTATATTTATATTTATGTCGATTTATATATTTATTTGATTCTTAAATGATAAAAATGTTTTTATAATTTTCGCAATATGGTTTTTTGCATATATCAAGTAAACAGCACTATGCACTAATATTTGAGCGCAGTCTCCACTTTAAAGTCAGCAGCTACAGTATTTGTAGCGCAAGTAATTATAAGGACACTTACCTGTGAAGGGATCTAGTGCTGTCCTCACCCAAGCCTTCAATCGGCTCTGGGTCCAGGTGCTTTCATCTTGACCGTCCTCGTGGCTTCACAGCTGGCTTCCCACTACACATACATGAGCTGCACTGTGCATTGTGAATGGTCCCACAGTCTCCTGGGATCCATTATATGTCCCAGAAGGCTGTGGGGGAAGGAGGGGAGCCAAACTTCCACTTTGATTGCCACCGCAATCCAACCAGAAGTGGGAGCATGTACCTGCTTGCCACCCTTGTGTTCATAGCTATCTATGTGTAAAGTAAAGCCAAGCTGTTGACATCCTTTGTAGGTATACTGGTACCTAATAGAACTGGTAGTGGTGATGACTTCAACAAACTCTGGTCCGGCCGCATCTCGAGTATGCTATCCAGTTCTGGGCACCGGTCCTCAGGAAGGATGTGCTGGAACTGGAGAGAGTCCAGAGAAGGGCAACAAAGATAATTAGGGGAATGGAGGACATCAGCTATAAGGAAAGACTACAAACATTGAACTTATTCTCTCTGAGACGCTTTAGAGGGGATATGATATCAATGTACAAATACCGTACTGGAGACCCCAGCATAGGGAACAAACTATTCAGCGAAAGGGAATTTAATAAGACCCGTGGCACTCATTAAAATTAGAAGAGAAGCGGTTTAACCTTAAACTGCGTAAAGGGTTATTTACTGTGAGAGCGGTAAGGATGTGGAATTCTCTTCCACAAGCAGTGTTATCAGCAGGGAGCATCAATAGTTTTAAAAAAAAAATATTAGATGGGCACCCTAAAGATCACAACATACAGGGGTATACAATGTACGGTTAGTAGCAAACACACACACACACACACACATCATAGGTTGGACTGGATGGACTGGTGTCTTTTTTCAACCTCACTAATTATATAACTATGTAACAGTAGAGGTTCAAAAGGTTTTTGAAACCCTGTGAATTGGGTTTTCTTTATCCTGTGTGACAGGACCATAGAATTCACTGCTGAACAGCATAGCTCAGCATATTTATTGTGAAAAGGGTAAAAATATTGCGCTTAAACACTTAAAACACAACCAAAAAAGTGCTTGTGTGCATAAACATATAAATAATAAATATATATACTAGTGAATAAATAAATAAATAAATATATATGTTGTGAAAAAGTCCTTAGTGAAATATATCAACAATCCTTAAAGTGCCCAGTGCAATACGGATCTCTCAGCAATGACTGAAAATCACTTTAGCTTCAAGTGAGGGACCTCCACCATAGGGACTTTCTCCACCCAGTGCTCAGGGTAAATACTTCTTACCGAAGCTGGTGGACCCCTTAATTACAGGGGGTCTAAAGCAGCATATAAGGTCCACAAATGCCTCCAAGCTATCCTTCAGGTCCCTTAATAAGGCTCAGCTCGCACAAGGAACTCCAAGTATTTCCAGGGTGGTATGGTATGGAGAAAAAGATAAGGAAACTCCGATAGTGTAGTATGTTCTATTATTGGGGTTTATTAATAGAAATGCACTTACTCAAACATCATAAACAGAATGCCTTCATGGGGTAAATGCAGCATGGGTTCGGTGTACGGGACGCTCCTCTGTTCCTGCGTATCACTAACCCGGGAGTTCCGGGTTGGTGATACGCAGGAACAGAGGAGCGTCCCGTACACCGAACCCATGCTGCATTTACCCCATGAAGGCATTCTGTTTATGATGTTTGAGTAAGTGCATTTCTATTAATAAACCCCAATAATAGAACATACTACACTATCAGAGTTTCCTTATCTTTTTCTCCATACCATACCACCCTGGAAATACTTGGAGTTCCTTGTGCGAGCTGAGCCTTATTAAGGGACCTGAAGGATAGCTTGGAGGCATTTGTGGACCTTATATGCTGCTTTAGACCCCCTGTAATTAAGGGGTCCACCAGCTTCGGTAAGAAGTATTTACCCTGAGCACTGGGTGGAGAAAGTCCCTATGGTGGAGGTCCCTCACTTGAAGCTAAAGTGATTTTCAGTCATTGCTGAGAGATCCGTATTGCACTGGGCACTTTAAGGATTGTTGATATATTTCACTAAGGACTTTTTCACAACATATATATTTATTTATTTATTTATTCACTAGTATATATATTTATTATTTATATGTTTATGCACACAAGCACTTTTTTGGTTGTGTTTTAAGTGTTTAAGCGCAATATTTTTACCCTTTTCACTATTTATGCGTATACACGTTTTTATTGCAGCTTGCACTATGGAAGCAATTCCTCACATATAATCAACATTTGACTAATAATTTATTATCGAATATCACCATTTGCGCAGTTTCTTTTGGGTTACCAATTCGTTTTTTTTTTTTTCAGCATATTTATTGCACACAAGGAGCGTTGTACTAAGACACTTATTTTATTTTTATTTTTTTTTGCATTTTAGCATATAATCTGCCTGTATCCCTGTCTGACAGCATGCTGGCAGATTACTGCCTAACATTCATAACTACATCTGTCGCAGTTTAGTTGCTGCAGACCCAATGCTGAAATGTGACATTGCCCTTAGAGTGCAGCAGAGGATGCTCTTGAACTTTGTACCTTCATTTCCTTTTTAGTAATGGTGAGTCATGGCTGTGTAAGGCTTCCCACGAGTTCTTTACTGGAAATTACCTGGTACCGTTTTGCTGACACTACATTATTAATGTTTGTGGAGAGGTAAATTCCAGATTTGTTATGATGTGTCTTGCATAATATTCAGAGACACTCAAGTAAAAAAAAAAGTCTCCTTTCAAGCAGCTATAATAAAGATCCTCTACAGCTGGTCGTATAGTAAAATCAGGCTTCCTGAACACTTTCGGTCTAAAATTCAGGCATTCCATTATAATACATACTGTATAGCAGTGTTTCTCAACCTTTTTTCAGTCAAGGCACCCTTTAAAAATGAGGGACAAGCTCAAGGCACCCTTAAAAAGTTATTGACAGTCTCGACACACATAGGACACCCAACGTTAGAGGTGATTTATTCTTCTAAGGCAAATACACTTTTGCAAACTGGTACTGACTAGTTTACTAATGTTTCTCTTCTCCCTCAGTTTTTCCCCATGATTTAGCTAATGTGACCCCTACGTTGATGGAGAGGGGCATAGGAAGGTCAACAAGGATGCTATGCAGACTTCAGTTGACATCATCTGATGATGCCTTTGGTCATGGGATTGTAGGTTGCACATTCAAACTTAACTAACATACTAAAATATAGAATAAATAAAGACATACAACCAATTGGTATTTAAAATGGCCCTGGCACCTTTATTGGTTTAAAATGTCTCAATTTCAAATTTATTAAAAAAACATAAATAGTATTAGAAGGGCCCTTTCACACGGGCGTTCCGCATGTCCGCAAATCATCCTATTTTTTTGTGGATGATATACGGACATAATGAATGTCAATGGCATTGCGGATGACTATCAGTTCTGTTCCGTTTTTTGGAACAGAACAGAACCTTATTTTTGTTCCATTCAAAAAACGGAACGGATGCAAAATCGGATGTCACCGGAGTGGAGAAAAAAAACTGAACGGCCGTGTGAAAGAGGCCTTAAAATATATAAATATTACAACTTCAAAAATCACTCAGTCATAGAACTTGAGTGTTAAAAACTGAAATTCATTAAGCAGAGTCCCCTCTTGATCCAAGGGTGACAAAACCACATAAATGGTGCCACGACAGGGTGGGAGGGAGGGAATGGCGCCCAGCCGTACAGAGACAATTTTAAAATTGTGAAGAAATCCTGTCATAATAGGGGCTTATATAGTCCCCCAGTACACGTGAGGGGATTCAAAAGCGTGTTTCCCGCCTCCAGTCCCCGTGACAGGCCACTTGAGGCCTTAAAGCTGTGAGCACCTAAAATGTATTTTATTTTTTTAAATAAAATTGGCGGCCACAATCCCATGTTGCGGGCACTTAAGCGTGCCCACATGTCATTAGGATGCCAGCAGCTAGAAGGTTGTAATGGTGCACAATGAAAACCTGTGGCTTTGTGTAACTAAAAGACAGCCTTCATCCACACGTTGGCTTGTATACAATTTTTGGGGCAATTGTTAGGCATTTTGCCAAGGCACCCCTGAATAAACCTCAAGGCACCCCAGGGTGCCTGGGTACCCTGCTTTGAAAAAGGCTGCTGTATAGTATGTATATTTCCAAAATACATTGGTTTTGCACTGCTGCTTTTAAGGCCTCTTGCACACTGGTTACTTGTAAACGCTATCTATCCTGACAGGAGAGAATCTGTGTTATAAGCTCACCGAAGCTGCATTTTTTTTTTTTTTCAAAACCGTCTAGATGAGTTTATCAGAGTTTGAGAGTTTCTTTATTTCATTGGGCAGAATTTTATTTTAACTGGCCACTGAAATAAACAAATGCTGAAGTACTAGATGAGCCTAGAGTTTATGTGCATTTATGAGCATTTTACAGCATTCAGCGTTTTTTTGTGGTCAGATATCCCACCCCTGAATGCGATTTTAAGGTGTTCAGAAAACAACCTATAAAATCCTCTGCTGATAAACTGCTAAAAACATCCATGTGTGCATGGACACCTAGGACAGTTTAGACAGGAGTTTAACCTCTTGCCGACCACCCGCCGCAGATATACTGTAGCAAGGTGACTCGGCTGCGTGAATCGCCGTACCCATACGTCGCTCCTCAGGAGCAAGCTGATCTTCAGGGCCGGTATCTGCAATTGCCGCCGGGGAGCCGCCATCAGATAGAGAAGTGTCCCTTCCCAGCTATTGTATACCCCAATAGTGACTACAGCTGATTGGTGGCAGACACTGTTTGACTGACTTTCCTCCCGAGCTGGGTAGTATCAGCAGTGACACCCATGGCTGGAACTTTAGCCAGTTCATTGGACTCTGAAGAAATAAGTGTCTTGTATGGCCAGCTTCAGTGGAAATCTTTTCTTTATATGTGCCTCCACTTAATATAGCTGCCTTACAGTGGGACAATTATTACTCTATGGGGTCTTCTGATCACTAAACCACACTAAGTGGTGTGTGAACTCTCAGGCTATCCAAACGCCTTTCTCACCTGATCTAAAGCCAGCCATAGATGGTGTGATTTTCTTACCTACAAGCTCAGGTTGCAGGAAAGAAAATCACTTGATTTCCAACACCGTTATGGGGAAATCCCTCCCGTGGAGCTATTGTGGGTCGCAGCTGTAGCCGCTGGCAATAATCGCATAAACAAAAATGACATGCTGGTTGTACCCAAGTCGATCGATGGATCGACTTGGGTACAATCAGCCCACCCATACATGGTTCAATAGAGACAAGCCCAGATTAGAACAGTCTTCAGGGGTCTGTGTAGAAATTTGCTGTGTGAATTTCCTAAGCGTTTGCCCTGGCACAACAAATGATCCCCCGTGTTGTCTGTAATGCATGTATGATAATCAGCTCCATCTAGTGGCCACAATGTGGTAGTTTTCTAAAATGCCTAATCAAAAAAAAAAATACCACCTTATGTCCACTAAATGGAGAAAATCATATTATAAACAATACGGGGATCAATCCTTGTGTCTGTGCCAATGCTTAAGAGCCGGTCCACACTAGCGAGACTTGACCGCTACAGGACCCGTTCTAATAGGAGCGACACAAGTCGCTCCGACTTAGAAAAAGGGTCCTGTACTACTTCAGGGCGACCTCGGAGCGACTTGCATAGACTTCCATTATGTGAAGTCCCTGCAAGTCGCTCCGAAGTCGTGGTGCATGGGAATGCACAAGTCGCCCCCGAAGTAGTACAGAGTCGTGTCGCCTTAGTGTGAACCGACTCTAAGACATTCGCAGGGCACATTTTTTATACATAGGTCCCAAGTGTGGGAAATGATTGTTTTTAACAGAAACAGACTGAACCTAGTTTTGAATCTGTATTGGACAGCTGCCTATCCTCTCTCATGTCATTGGCCAGGACAGAAACTAACACCATGAAAGTGCAGGTAGTAGATTGCAAATGGAAACACTATGGGAACCAATTACAACATTTTAACACTTTTGCCACCCTTTCTATAGTAGTACCCTAAATAAAATTGCAAGTGTGGTGGTGTATGGGAGAAAAAAAAATGTATGTAATAAAAAATAGGGTAACACGTGTTTTAAAAAAAATGAGCATATGCTTTATATTACATTATTATATGCTTTTAAATACCTGTAATAAATATGATATATAGGGAACGAATGGAAAATTGTACAGCTGCTTGTTCTTAAATGGCACAGGATAAAAATAACAGAATTCTTTAGGACAATTTTTTTTTATTTTTATTTTTATGCCAAGTTCAAGTAACTAACACTAAAGTACATTACACAATTTAAAATTAGTGTAAAGTGTAACACATTCAGATTTTGGACATAAACAGTTGTTTACTAATTAAATGGCAATGACTTTGGGGGAAGTTCTAGGACATGATCTATCCCTGGGGAAGCTTCTATTTTACCAGTGGCAAAAAATGGAACACAAAAAAAAAAAGAAAAATATCCTGTTTCATTCATAATGTGTATGGTCAGCTTACAGCGCCACGTGAGCGTTATTGTGACAAATTGTTTTAATAGCTAGCTGATGAAAGTTGCACGCCTTCTTCCTGCTTTCCCTCCCTTATCTGCTGTCACATTGTAATCACCATTGCAACATGAAGTAGAACACTTTGTCTTGGTATTCGGTGCTCGTGAGAGACTTTGTTCTATCCAGAGCATGGTACCGATACGTGTGTGCGTGCTTGTAGTGTAAGTATTATCAAAATATTTTTTATATTATAATATTAAAATAACCAGTAAGCATTCACAAAAGCAACTAAGAACAAAAATATGGCAATATTGACCTTATTCAATAGAGTGCTAATTATTGATATTGTAACTGGTAATCAATCAGAGTTTAATGCCAAACTGCAGCCTTACTGTCAGACTCCTCCTGTACTGAAATGGCTTACTCTGATTTTATTACATCCTCTGAGCATCTCACAGTATGCATTAGAAACAGCAGTAAGACAGAGCCTGCCTCCTTTCCTGGCTGGAGGACACCTAGGATCATCTAACCCTTTTCCTTCTCAGCTGCACTGTCCCTGGCCTCCCCCTTTCATTTACTGGATTTCAGTTCTGTCAATTATAAAAGCTCGGTATCATACATGGGCTTTCGGGTGGTCTGTTTTTAGGAGCCCCTCCTCCTTAATATGCAGCCTCTTTCACCAGCCTTGATCTGCCTGTGTTACATAGAGAATGATAGTCTCAGTGATGACATCATTGTGTCTAAAATAAGATAAGTAAATAAAAAATTTAATTAGCAAGCATGTTGATGAAGAGGGGAGGGATGAACAAAGCAAGGCAAAATATTGAGCTTTAAAGCATAACTTCATTAAAAAAATGGTATTCTCCCATGCATTGGGGCTCTGCATGGGTTAACTGCTCGTTTTGTTCATGGGAGTAAGGAAAAGCTTTAATTACCCGGTCCTTCGATCCTCCAAAAAACTGCGCTCCCCATGTCCAGTGGTGGACTGTTCCTGCTGCCCTTACCTTCAGAGCCAGTCTATGAAGCGTGATGACGTCAGGAACAGTTCATTCACAAGACCGTAAGTGTGCAGGGGAGCAGGAGCGGTGGGGATCGGTCTTGCGCTAGGAGGATAGGCGGATTAGATAAGTATATCTCCGCTACGAAATCCCCTAGACAGAAACGAGCAGTTAACCCATGCCGTGGGGCTGTGCTGTAAGCAGTACAAGAATGACTCTGATATGGGTTACTGCATTTAAGAAATCATTTTGTTATGGACTCATCCAACATAGGGAACCCTAATTGCCTAATATGAGGTAATGAGCTTTAAGCTAAATTCTAGGTATGGACATTTTTACATTTGTCCAGCTTGGCCCAGTGTAAGTATGTATGTGCCATACATTGTCAATCCCCTTTGAAGCTGGAAAGCACTGTAGTAGGGTTGGCCTAGTGTAAGTATGTATGTGCCATACCTGGCCGATCCCCTTGAAAGCTGGAAAGCACTGTAGTAGGCACTGCTACTACAGTGATTGCCAATAACTACATGTTCCAATGGATTCACTTCTTTTACTAAATGCAGGAGGTCCCCTGCTCAGCGCAGGCACCAGTCAGAGAACATTTTCTATTTTCTCAATGAATGCAGAGTGTTCTCTGATTGGATGGGGTGGAGATTTTGCTGACGTTATAAAGCACGCTCACAGGCTCGATTCACCCATGCATTTGTAGGATCTAGTTGAATCCACCACCATTCACCACTTATTGGAATTTTTGTTTTTCAGGCCTCTGCAACATTCCCATTTTTTTATTACAAGTTGAATGTTACAGCAGCCAACCCAGATCTGCTTTTAACATTTTCAGAGGGCATATTTCTGATTTTATTGATCCCTAAGTAGGACTCAGCATGCTTGATCATCATCATCATCCATACACATTCACTGTACATTTGATGTCCTGCAAATTGGGAAGCCAGCTTTAAATCTTCATTGGCCTTGGCGTTTAGCACCTGGCACAAATTTGCATCACTCTTTGGGGTAGATTTACTAAAAACTGGTGCAGGAGGACATAGTAACCAACCAGTTTCTAACTTCAGCTTGTTCAGTTAGTCTGTGTCAATAAAACCTAGAAGCTGATTGGTTACTATGTACAGCTGCACCAGATTCTGTGTTCACCAGTTTTAGTAAATCCCCTCCTTTTGTGGCTTTTTTTAGAAGTATTATGTAATTGGTCTATTTTACACTATATGATGCTCTGAGTTTTTAGCCTTCTTTAAGGCTGTTCTGTAATATCCAGAAGTTGACGCAAACTCTCCGCGACTTTAAATGTTGTATGTTATCAATAGACCGCTCTAGGTCTTGCCATATTGAGACATTGATAATTACTCCAGTAATAAGTTGGACCTGGCCGGTTTAGTAAATGACAGCATACTCTCTGGTTCAAACGCAACTATAGATTTACTGGATTATTGTTCTAGGTTAGCAGCTTCAGGCTTAAAAAAATGGAGTGACAGCCCTCACATTTTTTTTCCACTTCTGCCTGAAGGTTCTGTCAAGTGTAACGTGTCATTAAAGTATGACTCAAGGCAAAACGTGTTTTTTTTTTTTTTTTTTTTTAATTAGGTTGGTGTTGGGGGGGACTAGAATCAGTATCCAGTTTTTATTGCTCAATGTCACTCTTTCTAATTGTCCTGATCACCAGTGTCACCGGGAATGAAAGTTGAGGGTAAGTGCAAAATTTTGAGTTGCCACCAGAAAGGGGAAGTGAGGGAGAGATGTCCCCATGGGGACACATCTCCCCGTAAAAATAGAGGATATCCTCACATTGGAAATATATTCTCTCGCTTCTTGTTGAGTTTACAGGATAGGAAGTGAAGGAAAATCTCCCTAAAGAGACACAGGTGGCAAAAAAAATTGATAGCAGGGAGAGAAAAAAACATCTTGAGGTGGGGCTGCCCCCCACAGAATAAAGGATAAATTTACCTTTGGGAACAAGTTACATGTTCCACCTGTTTTTAGGGTGCAGCCGCTGCCTGTGCGGGGCTCCCCTCCTCCAGCCATGTCATTTATTCACAGAATTGTGTAAATGGGAAAATACCAAAATTGACAACCTTTGCGGCTGTCAGATTGAAGTTCTGCCTAAACCCTCCCCACAGTCAATCCAACAACCGCTACAAAAGAGAGGACTGATCCATAGATGAGGTTGTCTTAGCTGTGAGAACTTTCCCAAGACTAGCAACGGCAAGAGGAATGCAGAGGATGACATGCTGCTTTAAACAGATCTGGAGTTTCACTTTAAGCTCTTGAAGCTGCATACACTGTTTCTAGAAAATTAAATATAGATCATATTTTCTAGAAAGCTTGCACAGATTGCCTCTCATAAGACATTGTAATATTTAGCATAATTTCTCCTGGTGCCAGTTAACAAGCTCTGAGAATAGATACGTGTTCTAGAAAGCAAAGACGCTAAAGTGGTGTAATAACTATTTCCTATGGGAGTACGTGTAGAAAACGAACAGGTATAATTACTGCACTGCAGTAAAACCTCAGGTAAAGTGTTTTATTTCCAGTTTATGGATTCTGCATTTACAAAAACAATTTAAAATCTGATTATTAGCAATGCTCAACTAAACAGCAGGGTACCCCTCAATGTTTTTTTTCCAGTTTATGTGCGTGCTATTGTTGTTATTGCTGTTTATATTAGCTGTAAGTACGCTTCTATTTTTATAAAGAGTCTACTAATGATAATGTAAGTATCAGATACAATTAAATATCACAGCTGACCCTACACACAAAGGCCATGAGATCCAACTCGGGACAGATCCTGGGTGGTGCAGTATCCATCACATTTGCCTAAACACACATATGGCCAGATCTGTGCACTGTGGTCACTTGGCTTTTTTGCCAGAGAATGGATGAAAAAGCAAGGTGATATATGGTTGCTGATGCAGGTATTCAGCAGCTAACTTTTCCATTTCATCACAACGGTGTCTAAGCAGATGTCAAATGAATTATTGATAATTGATACACGCATGGACACCTTAAAGTGTATCTAAATCCAAAAGTTTTTTTTTTGTTTCCATTGTGGCTAGAGTAAGGATGGTTAACACTTCTGTTCACTTCTTGTCGAGTAGTCCTTAAAGGAAGTGAGGGAAAATATCTTAAAAGTTAAAATGTCCAGCTGTGGAACAACCTTGTTCCTTCTCTTGGTGGACCTCCAATGGCTTTATCGGTGTGCATCATTTTTTAACCATGTACTCATTTTTGTCATGGGAGGCACTCCAGGAGATGCACAAGATCCCTGGGCAAGAACATTTCCATTATCTGCAATTACACAACTGGATTTTGTCTGTCACACTTCCTCCTTTCCTTTTTGTAAGACGTCTTTTGAGCATAATTGTTTACACTCCCTGGGGTCCCCTGGTCATATTATATTGCTTTATGCCTCATGCCTCCCTTAATGGTTGGCCATCTTTGTCTACCCTTTCCTATGTGACACAATGGGAACGAGAGCTTGGTTCTAGTATTGAGGGGGAGAACTGGAATAAGGCCTGGAGGACGATAGTGAAATGTGCGTTCAATGCTACTACTCTCGAGACTGCCTATCATGTGCCCCTGCGGAAGGCTTGCCCATGTTTATCCTGGCAGCAGTGACAGGTGTTTTTGGCATTGTGGTCAGCGTGGGGATGTCTTGGATACGTAGTGGTCATGCTCGCGTCTGATCGGCTTCTGGTCCAGGGTCCTTGGCCTACTCTAGACCTTTTTTCATGTAATGGTCTCTAAGGATGCCTGGCTGGCTCTTTTACATTGCCTTATACAGGGTCTTTAAGCACCTCAGAAGAAATTGGCCTCATACCTTTTTATATCTGCCAAGGGAACTGGAAGACTCCATCTGTTGCTTTCCAGGGAGTAAAAACCAGGATCACTGCTCTGTTGGTTAATGAGCAGATGTCCAGTGTTTTGAAGGATTAACATGCACATTTGGATAACTTACTCCTGCCCGTCCCTGCCCCCAACTAGCTATGTTTGACTGTATATCGCTTTTGTACAGGTCCCACATCTGTGGTACTTGCCCTCTTCTGGGGCTTCTCTCTCTCTCTCTATTTACCTTCTTTATCCTCCTCCTCTATTTCTTTCCTTTCCTCTTCATTCCTGAAATTAAGTCTATTAGACCCAGACGGATGTCCCCTAGTGGACAGTGCAGTATTGCTTGTGATACTTACCTAATCTCTTCGGTCCTGGTAACAGTTTATAGTTATGTTATTTATCATACGTAGATACACTGTTTTTTGTATGTGCCTGTTCAATGTCGCCCCTGCATGGGCAAACCATGGCTTGTCATATCCTCTTGAAACTTAATAAAATAAGTACTGAAACAGAAAAGTGAAAATACCCTCTTAGACTGTTATCTATAGAACAAGTGTCCCCAATGGGAGATTTATTTTTTGGGGGGTAAGTCAAAGTTTAGAATTTTCCAATATTTTTGAAAACATAGAAGGCACAAAAAAAATACTGATAGGAGTTCTAATTATTCTATCCTAATCTTATTCTATCCAAAACTATAAAAAAAAAACCTTTTTGTTTTTATACATTTTTTAAAGAATTCCATATATGGTATATTTTTACATAGTTCTATTGATCCAGCTTGGACCAATGTAACTATGTATTATTCCATACATAGCCAATGGCCCTGGAAGTTGGACGTCACTGAAGTAGACACTGCTACGCCAGTGATCTCCACTTGTTCCCTGGTCCCGTGTCGGGCGGCCAGCCTGATGCATTGTGAACACAGGAGGTCAGCCGCTCATTTTTCTGAATGAATGTAAAGCGCTCTCTGGACAAGGAGAGGCAGGTCAATGACATCATATTCCACACCTTTTCCAAACAGTGAACACTGCATTTATTCAGAAAATGCAACCTCCTGTGTTCACAATGCATTCGGCTGGCCACCTCTGGCAGACCTCTTTTTGTTGGTTATATGTTCTACTGGGTTTTGCCACTACTGTGGTCTTATACTTGATTGAGTACATGGGCAGCAGTTAATGGTAATGCTTAAATCTACAGCTTGGTGGGTGACTGCTTGTTTTTAAACATCATATGCTCACAAATCTGACTTGTTTCACCGACAATTATGTTTTCCATCTTGTCCTTTATGTTCTCTGTACCTATGCCAAGTTTTTCAATAAATGAAAATTCTGATTTGTTACAAAAAATGGCAAAAAATGTCCTACGCATGAAGGGGGTAAAACCTTCCGGTGGTTAATAATGGTTACTATTTGAGTGACTTAAACTGTTAGGTAGTTTCCGTAGTGCTTGGAGAAAAGATTTATGAGTATGTGTACTCCATAGATGTTTATAATATTCAGATGAACTGAAGAAACCAAACCACATTCCATATGTACCTGATGTGATCGTTTTTTTTTTTTTTAGAGAGAACAAAGAGTGCCGTAATGTTTACTTCATCCAGGTGTACATTGTCATAGGCTGACCTAATAGCTGTGGGCGGTTCAAATAGTTTAAAAGCAGGAACATGCTTATTCTGTTCATTACTTGATGCCTGAATGCTTTGTAGTAACTTGGTCCTGGTTTTCCTTCTCAGGCCTGCATAAATGGACACTGATATGGACTACGAACGTCCCAATGTGGAAACCATAAAGTGTGTGGTCGTGGGAGACAATGCTGTGGGCAAGACACGGCTCATCTGCGCAAGGGCATGCAACACCACCTTAACGCAGTACCAACTCCTGGCCACCCATGTACCTACAGTATGGGCAATTGATCAGTACCGGGTCTGCCAAGAAGTAAGTCTTGCTACAAACTTTAAGATTTCTTGAACTAGACAGATTTCCTAGCTGTCATCAAAGTCCCAAATTTGCTGTAATATTCAAAGTGAAGCAATGTTTTGGTGATCAGTTTAAGTTAAAAATACAGTTGCAGAAATTTTTTGGCATGCTTAAAATTTCTTTGAACTATGTCATAGTTGCTTGTCAAACTGCTTGGTATTCATAGCAGTGTAATGTTATTATTATGAGATATATCATGTCAGCACTTTACAAAATAAGAGGGGACAGTTATAATACAATTCAATAGAAGAGAGCTAGGCAGGTCCGGCTTACAAAATATGAGGGCCATACACAGAACTATTTTATACATGATGGTATTGTTGATAGTTTTACTGTCCAATCTAAAATATAATTGAAAAGATTGCACTATACACTTCATATCACATCTACTTCCCTTCAGTGGGTTTTTTCTTGCAGACTGATCAGAATAATTTCAATTACATCCTTTGGTTTTGCGTAAAACAGTATGGGATTGATTTACTAAAACTGGAGAGTGCCAAATCTGGTGCAGCTCTGCATAGTAGCCAATCAGCTTCTAACTTCAGCCTGTTCAATTAGGCTTTGACAAAAAAAAAATGGAAACTGATTGGTTTCTATGCAGAGCTGCTACAGATTTTGCACTCTCCAGTTTTAGTATATCAGTCCCTATGTGTCGTTTTGATAATTCATAGATTCTGTGTTGTATCATTCGATCAGATTGTTACTTGTATGGCCACCCATACACACCTCGTCTGCTGTTTGATATACAGGGAATGCTTGACAGAAGAAATGTATTGACTTTATCTCTCCTTGCTTTTTAAATCATCTAATTGCACATCTTTTATACTTACTCATATCCTGTTCAGACTTTATTATGTTAGTTCAAACTGAATAAAAGACTGAACTCATAAACTTCATTCTGATCCTTTGCTTCTGTTTGCTTTGCTGCAATTGAATATCATTCAAATTCAACAACATGTTACTTACCAGCCTAGTAACTTTATATTTGCCACAAAAACCCAATTAAGGATATTTATTTTCATTCCCCTAAATCTGACTACTTGAAATGAACACAGATTTGTTGTCTTGGCAAATGGTTTTATCACTTCCTTAATTCACTCTATTACATTTATAAATTTACAGGCACAGATCATTTACCCGCTGGCTCTGTCTTTAAAGTTTACCTTTCCAAGAATGATAGTTGTTCATGCCACCCTCAGTGATTTTTAGGGTAGCAGAATTAATATAAATCAATTATTTTGAATTATTAAAGTATTTAACTGTTGTTTTAATAATTGTTTATTAAATATAATATAAAAAGTGTATTTAGATATTAAAATTACATTGTTAAAAAATTCAAAATGTATGTATGTACAGTATTTGTGCATGCAGTAGTATATATACTACAGAACTGTACATACATATTTGCGTATTCTAATACTGTACATTATATTTTGGCGAACGCATAAGCCCCTGTTAGAAGGCAAGCTAGGAATTGAAGGAAAAGGCTAGTGATAATGTATATGCAACCACAAGTCTAGTAGCACATAAATATTACATGATCAGTTCAGTAAAAACAAAAAAATCAACATGTTGTTGCCACTGGTAACCAGTTGTATGGCAACAAGAAGCAAAAATTTAGTGCACTTTTTATTTTCTCTAGTTTTAATTAATCAGACTTGATAGGCACATTAGGAGTACCTCTGCACTACAGTGAAAACATTCTGCAAAGTTACTATACTTACAGACTTACTGTACATCCTGCCTATGGCTCATATACATGGGTGTTGCCTTACATTCACACTGATATTGGCACAAGGTCCCATTGTGTTATATTGTATCACCGGCACTAATGGGTTTATTTACTAAAGGCAAACACTGTGCACTTTACAAGGGAATTTATCCTTAGATTAGTGAATGATGTGAGGTTCTACTGACTTCTGCCGTCCAATCATATGCAAGCCAAAATTATGTTTTTTTTTGGGGGGGGTATGCTTTTCAAAGTGGACTTTCACCACAACTTTTAAAGAGGAACTACACTGCATCTGAGCACCAAAAACATGATTTAATTTGTTTTTTAATATTCAAAGCAAACTAACCCATCCATCCATGTCTCCAGGCTTTATGTAGACAAAAAGAAAAAAACGGCCACACGCCACAAAGGAGCTTGAATGAAGTAAATTCTTGTTTATTGACATGTCCAGGCACAAGGTACAAAAAGGAAAATGTAGATGCATTTCATACGGACACAGCGTGCTTGTTCACTAGTGAACAAGCCTTTTTTTACCTTGTGCCTGGACATGTCAATAAACAAGAACTTACTTCATTTAAACTCCTTTGTGGTGTGCGGCCATTTTTCTCTTTTTGTCTGCATTGTTACAGTGGCGAGCCAGGGCCAGGCACCCATGAGAGATTGCTTGAACAGATTCACCTGAGCAGTGTGTATACACCTTCCAGGCTTTATGTTGCAGAGATATAACTTTGAAAAACACCCCGTAGCATTTCTGGTCGTGGCCATCTTGGGTAAGGGCAGATGATCCACGAAGCATTTACTTCCTCAAATCTATCTTCCCTTAGCTCAGGCATGCAGACAGGAGGGTGTGCCTAGCTGAGAAAACCTCTCCTCCCCTCCTGAAGACTCCTGAGATGTATGACTCTCAATCAATCCCATAGGCCTGCAAACCAGGAAATAACTGAAGAAATGTAAAAAATAAAAAAGCTTAAAACATGTAAATATGATATACTTTCATATCAATTTGCTAATGCTAGCCGCATAAAGAGTAAAAAATAGTCAATGTTGATTGAGAGAGTGAAGTTCCACTTTAGGCTCTGGGGAAAATTCACTTGCAAAGTACAACATCCCTTGCAAAATTAACACCCTATTTGCCTTTAATAAATCAACTCCACTAACACGTTAGTGGACAGGTACAGTGGCAGCTACTTGAGCCACCTATATTTTACTGAAAGGGGCAAGAGAATAGAGCAGAAGGTGCAGTAGCAGCAACTAATCAGAATCCTTATTCCAAAACAAAAAAAAAGCTGAATTCGGATTGGCTAGTATGGATCTCTGCATGTTCTAGTTTCTAGAACTTTGCTTCTTAATACTTCAGCATTGGCCTTGTACGTTTGCTGTTTCCCATCATTCAGTCACCATTTAGAGTATATATGTTATATAACCGTAAAGGATCAATGACAAAAATGGTGGTTTTCTGTAACAAAGCTATGCTAACTATACAGCCTTTTTCTAAGCTATGCATTGTACATTCTGAAATGTTTAAAGCATGTTAATGAGTATTCCAGGATTCCTTGCAGCGTTGCTGTATTTTAGATTAAGAGGCCCTTTAATCTCAGTTTGCTAATATATAGCAGAAACTGCAGACATGGAATGAATAGTTCATTAGCAGCCCAAGCATAGTGCATTTCAGCAAAGATTCTGTGATGTCACCTTAAATAGTGCACATGCTGCAGGATTATTAGAAAAGTGAAGGTTTCTGCAGCAGTAAACCTGCATTTCTTATATTTATGGCTTTCATTTAGGTCCTTGAGCGCTCCCGGGATGTGGTCGATGAAGTGAGTGTTTCGCTAAGGCTGTGGGACACCTTTGGAGACCATCACAAGGACAGACGTTTTGCCTATGGACGGTAAATGAATACTACTTTCCCTTTATGTTGCTGGCTTGGTGAAATAGCTTGTACATGCATTAGGATTACAATGGCTGGTATCCCATTTCACAAAGTATGCATGTTCTGAAAACGCCATGCACTGCCATTTAGCACAGTTTGGCATGAAAGGAACATAGAATTCCTTTAATGTCTGTAAATGTTTCATCTTTTATAAGGTTAATAAAGCAGCCAATGTCACCATCATCCCCTAATACCAACATCGTGCTCATAAGAAGGCTTTACACAGTGAGGTTGATTTACTAAAACTGGAGAGTGCAAAATTTGCTGAAGCTCTGCAAAGAAACCAATCAGCTTCCAATTTTTTTTTGTCAAAGCTTAAAGTGATACTAAGGCCCCTTTTACACTTGTGCGTCCTAAAAGTCACGCAATTTTGCCGCAATTTTTTTGCCACGATTTTACCGTGATTTTGACTGGGCTTGAAGCAATGCCTATGTCTTTGGACCTCAAAGCGCATTAAAATCGTCCCAAGTAGTGCAGTGACTACTTTCAAGTCGTTGCGACTTGAAGTCATACAGATATGAATGGTACTCATTGGAAATCATGGAGTACGACTTGTCATGCGACTTTGCAGTCCCAAATCGCAGGACAAGTCGCACAAGTGTGAAAGGGGCCTAAAGCCTTTTTTTTTTGTTTGTTTTTTTAAATTGCAAACATGTTATACTTACCTGCTCTGTGCAGTAGTTTTGCACAGAGTAGCCCAGATCCTCCTCTTCTTGGGTCCCTTGCCAGCGTTCCTGGCTCCTCCGCAAGCAGCTTGTTCTGGAGGCACCCAAGCAGGCGCGTTCCTGACCCGCAGCTCTGTGTGTCGATTCACACACACACAGCCGTGGTTTGGCCCCGCCCCTCGGTCTCCTGATGGACTCACTGGCTGTGATTGACAGCAGCGGGAGCCAATGGCTTCTGCTGCTGCCAAAAGCCAATCAGAAGTGTGAGTCCCCGGAGAGGCAAGGCTCTCGTGGACCACACTAGATCGAAAGGGGGGTCAGGTAAGTAATAGGGGGGTCTGGGGGGCTCCTGCATACTGACGGTTTTTTACCTTCCTGTAAAGAATGCATGAAGGTAAAAAAAACCTTCAGCCTTTACAACCTTTTTAATTGAACAAGCGGAAGTTAGAAGCTGATTGGTTACCATGCACAACAGCACCAGATGTTGCACTTTCAGTTTTAGTAAATCAACCTCTGTATGGTACTTCTCACATTTTACTCCTCAGCAGTAAAATTACCCATATAGACATTAGATGGTGGTCAGATGTGTAGGCACCCTAACATACATTCCATAAACACGTATGCTGAAGCCTGCAGGTTCATGCACTGGAAGATTGGAATCCCACTTGCATCAGGTGAGAAAATAATTTTTGCAGTCTTCCTACTTTGTTCTACTTTGTTTGCAGCTGGTGTATTGACAGTAAGGCCTTGGATAGCAGATGCTGGCAATTAAGCAGATTTGGGTGTAGGGTTATGTCAGCTATACTGACCCTGGAATCATCAGGCACCCATGTGTGTCGGCACAAGATCCTGAAGCTTGGGTTAGAAGCCAAGGGACGCAAACTAACCATGCCAGCATTTATCTGCTTTTGTGCTTAGCATGGTCAGAATGCTCCAGCAATTGAATTGGCAGGATCACCAAGCATTTGCTGCTTAAAATGCATGTTACTCAAAACAAATGTACAGGATTTATTATTGACAGAGAATCTGATTAATGGTATATCTGTACCATGATACACTTTAAATGTAACCTTCGTCTGCACGTAAAGAAGGTTATCGGAGACAAAAAGTCTACACAGTGGCAAATGTTACGAAAACTGTGAATGACTGGGATTCACTTGACTTCAGGTGTTGTGGAAACTTTGACGCGATCACCTGATAAATTCCTCAGCTAATGCCTAGGGCAAACACCATTCTGGTCTAGAAAATGTGTTTTCTATTTTTTTTTTTTTTTTTTATGCAACTGCTTGTTATCCATCTCTTTGTTGGATAGATGTCTATCCAACAATGAGATGGTGTTATGTGGACAGTGTCATCCATGCATTCTAGAGAAAGCCATTTTGTTATTTTTCCAACACCAAAGTCTGTTGGGTCATGGGTGAAATGAAAATGAATTCCAGTTACTGGAGCTTTCACTGTCCAGTATGCCAAACAGGCCAGTCTGATGAGTTCTTGGTAGACTCCAATGTGCTGTTTTGGAACACTATACATATTAAGGTGTTTAAAGTTTATAACCAAAATATTTTTTTAAACCTTTGGATATCTTTGAAAAAACTGAGAATTAGTGAAAATTTCTCAAAATGAGGGTAATTCCCCGTTTAGTTCTTTTTCCCCAGAACAGGTGTCTCCATTAGAAGACTTCCTTTCACCTCCCTGTTTTTGTGAAACAACTGTAACATTTTGGATGACTTTTTCCCTGAGGCAACAGCCACCATTACAAATATAGGATCAATCTCTACAGTGGGGGCACGGACGGCCATACAAAAATGGGGGGGGGGGGGGGGTTCACCTTTCCCCACTCTATCCAAAATTAGAAAAAATGTTTTTGCCTAAAAATACACTTTAAAGGGAGAAATCCCTGCAACCAATAAAATTTAGCCTTCCATACACAATTAAGGTTGACTGGTTGCCAAAACCAACACAGGCATTTAGGCATGGGCCCAGTTGTAAGTAGTCATGTTAAAGTAAAATTAAACCTTTAGTTTTTTTTTAATTAAAATAATAAAATATAACAATAAACAAACATGTCATACTTACCTGCTCTGTGCAATGGTTTTACACAGAGCAGCCCGATCCTCCTCTTCTGGCGCTCCAGGCTCCTTCTGTTCAGTGAGTGTCCCTATAGAAAGCTGCTTTCTATGGGGGTACTCACGCGGGCCCGAGCCACCCTGTCTGCTACCATTGGAGCAGACCAGGCGGATCGGCCCTGCCCGCCTCCCACTCCATCACAGCATTTGATTGACGGCAGCAAGAGCAAATTAATCAATTTTTCCAGTGAGGAGAGAGACATTGGCAAGAGCCATTGCTCTTGTGCACATCGCTGGATCGGGCTTATATAAGTGTGGGGGGATGTGGATTGAGGAATCCTGCAGCACAGAAGGTTTTTACTTTAATGCATAGAATGCATTAAGGTAAAAAACCTTAAGGCTTTAGTAGAACCACTTTAATAATGAGTTCTTGGATTGAAGTGAGTAATTGAAACAGATATTCAGCCTATAAATTCACCAGGCGGTAGAGGTATCACTGGGGCAGGCACTACAGCAACATCATTGGCACCTAGAGATTTGATAGACGGCTTTCTCTAAATCCTTCATCAAGCAAATAAACCCGGGATTTTGTCCGAGTCTGTGTGGCAGGTACACTTTGAGGTTAATTCCTCCAGCGTCAAATCCATGCCACCTGTCTTTTGGACCCTAGTCTACTTATGTTGAGGGTCACTAGCTGGAATAAGTCTTCCAAGTAATCTGTTGACAGAAGGCTGTCCCTGAGAAGGGTCGCGTTCCTCGAATACACACACAGATTTAATTGCTTAACAGTGTATACTTAGGATTAATATAGGCTGGAATCTACGTGCAGAAATGCAGGGCAGCTCACACTAGCAGGTGTAGGATGCTTTAGGCCATGTAAATAAATATACAGTATATTGTATGACAAACTGTCCCCTGGGTTTCATTTGCTATCTTAAATATGTTAAATATGTCCAGACTTTGACTAGAACATAACTAAAGTGTGAACTACACATACACTTGTTGCAAATATGAGTAAAATATCAAACATCAAGTTTGGAGAGATATTGGACTTATATTTGGAAGTGTTTTTTGTTTCTTTAATCTTTGTGTACATAAAATGTTACCTTTTTGTAATTTGTAGAATCTGTTTGTATTAGACCCCGTTCACACTGGGGCAACCTGGTCGCCTGACAGGTCGCCGTAGGTTGCCTGCCATAGAGAAGCTGTGGACCCGTTCTAATAGGAGCGACACAAGTCGCTCCGACTTAGAAAAAGGGTCCGGAGCTTCTTTGGGGCAACCCGGAGGGACCTGCATAGACTTCAATGTTATGAAGTCCGTGCCGGCTCCGAGGTCGCGGTGCGAGCAGCTCGCCGGGACCTATGAGGTCGCCCCGGCAAGTCGGATCGCCCCAGTGTGAACGGGGCCTTACCTTTTGTATAAACTGATTGGTAGACTCGATTCTATGTTTTACTTAGGATACTGAATGGAGGTAGATCTACTGAAGACAAATGAGTTGTTCACTTTGCAAGGGAGTTTTCTCTTCGCTTAGAAAATGAGGTGAAGCTCTGCTAACTTTCATCATCCAATCACGTGCAAGCAAAAATGTATATTTTTTTTCTTGCACGTGATTGTGTATTCTTTGCAAAGTGAATTCTAACCACATTCACTAAGCTAAGGAAAATTATCATTTTTTTTTTACCTTTTTAGTAAATTTACAGTTACTGGCAATGTTTTGTCTTAATTAGAGGATTCTTTCTAAAACCCGTGTAGCTTCTGTGTTAACAAAACTATCTAAACTTGATGGCACATTTGACTTTACCATTAGTCTAGGAGTTGCACTGATTTTGCAGAGGTTGTCAGCTGGCACCAAGTAAACAAGTAACTGATACATAATCTAATTTTATGTCCACCTTCTCCTCTTGTTGCATGTACAGTAACTATATAGCACCATAAATTAAAGCAAGTACACTGTGTTAATGTTCAGGCTGCTGTCTTAACTTATTCTGATTTGATTTAACTCATGCATACACTTATTTGTTGCATAAATCAGTTTTATTAGTTAAAGTGGTAATAAATACAAATTCATTTTATTGTAGTACACTAAATCTTCGATGTGGTGGCTGCATTCCTTTCCTTTTTTTCCTTCACTTTTATCAGGTGAATCGGCCAGTAAGTCTGTTATATTTCAATTTTCTTTAACAAAACGGGCTGTCCAACAAAAGTTGCAGCTAGAGGTTTGAGACAAACCATTTAACACCTAAAAAAAAAAATGGTTTCTGTGCCGGCTTAAAAAGTGTTAGGTGGAGTTCAGATTGAATTTGTTAGTTAAAGCGGTTGTAAACTGTGGATATTGCAAAAAAAAAAAACCTGCAAGGCAATGGCATACTGTGCTGGTATGCATCGCATACTAGCACATTATGAAATACTCACATTGGAACAAAGCCCTCCAGCACTGTAATGTCACCGCTGAGAGGGCTGACATGTTCCCCCTGTCTTTCTTTCGGGGGCGCACGCTCCAGCTATGTGATTGGCTGGAGCTGCGATGATGTCATGCCCTCGGTTCTGGCACGAAGCTCTGAACTTTCAGCAAGGTATGCCAGACCTTCAGAGTGCATGCACCAGTGATGTCACTGGCTGCATGCAGGGTGAATATCTCCTAAATAGTGCAGGTTTAGGAGATATTCACTTTACCTACAGGTAAGCCTGTAGGTAAAAATGACCAAGTGGGGTTTACAACTGCTTTAAGTCTGAATCTGCTAGTCTAAAGTCTAGTACACACGGGCCGAATGTCGGGTGACATCGGCCCGTTCAATAAAAAACCTTCTGACATTCAGCTTGTGTTGTAAAGCAGCTGGTCCAACAGAAGCATGCTGGAAAACCAGCAGCCGGCCAGCTCTCATTCAGTGCTCTCAGCCAATGGCTGAGAGAGCTGACGGAGTGATCTGGTGTGGGGCTGTCCCGCTGTCAGAACACAAAAGAACAGCAGGGGAGATCACTGTACTAATGTCGATTCCTCGACCGAAGCTGTCAGGTTTTTTTGGTTGAATTAATAAAACTAGTGGTGTGTACCAGGCCTAATATTACCCTCTCTCCAGCTTGACAATGCTGCTGTTTAAAGGTGTCTTCATTGATCTTCTATTCGGCGTGGAGACACCCAAACACCGGAAGTGGCCATATCACCAGGTAAACATAAATGAATGCAGCCATCACATTTTAAGATTTAGTAAAATGCAAAAAAAAAAGTAATTTTTGTTTTTGGGTTTTTATAGCTAACAACTGTTAAAACACAAAAAATACTGGGTTCTCTATATCGTCCAGTTTGATTTTTCTGTATGAGATCTGGTACATTTGGGCTATTCTGAATTGAAACTGTTGTTATAAGCTACATCTGAGTCTAATACTTGTAATTAGGATCAAGTCCGTCTACTTTGAACATCACCATTTTTGCTGTCTGCTCCTACAAAAAGACCTAAATTGGCTTTCAATAATAGAGATTCCTGTGGCAGTGTGAAGTCTTCATTTTCTGTGAGCTTAGTGGTGCACACAGCAATATGACATGGGCTTCAGGTTCATGTAGGTGTACATGAAAAGCAATATGGTTGGTTATTGTTAAAGCGGATATAGCTATTCCCCAACTTTATAATATATTTATCAACCATATTATCTTTCTACTTCTAATTTGTAATGCTGTTTCTCCTATGTGTGGTGATTAATATCCTATCGGTAGTCTTAGAACACTTGAAATCACATGAGCTGCAGTTGTGTATACATGCAGTGAGCAGCTTTGCAGAGGCTTGTTCACATAGTCAGGGTTTATTTGAATGGTTAAGTGACCTGAACCCACTTGGTATGTGTGGTTTGGCACAGGTTTTTAAAGAGCAGTCCTTCACAGGGTTTCATCAGATGTGGTTGGTGCGTACTCTTGTATTAAACACGTCACTTGCTACTGTCACTTCTGTCAATGCCCGCACAGTTAAGTAAGCAAAACATCGTTGGCTTATATTGCATTGTAGGTTATTAGCAGATTGCTTTACAATGTTAAGTTCCTGCAAATAAGTTTTTTTTTTTACAACCATTTTTAATTTATGGCAGTGTTATATTTTAATGTACGCAACAGCTAAAGTAATATATTATAATAAGTAATAGGATAATTGCATTTCAGGAAAGCTAGAAGATTGTAAAAGTACTGGATGTCAGTATAAAATACAGGTCTTTTACTTCTCTGGATAGGTCTCTTAAAGTGATACTAAAGGTCAAAATTTTTTTTACCTTAATGCATTCCCTGCATTAGGGTGAAAAATAATTTTATTTTTCTCTGCCCCCCCCCCCTTCCCTTTGTAAAGGGGAAAAGTAAAGGGAAAAGTGGGGAGAATGGATCCAGCGCTGTGCACGGCTGCTTCTCTTCTACCCCTCGCTTCCTCTTCACACAGGGGCTCAGAACAGCAGCAGGAGTCATTGGCTCCTGCTACTGTCAATCAAATGCAATGGGGAGGAAGTGGGGGGGTGAGGCTAAGCCCCGATGTGTGTGTCTATAGAGCACGGCTCCATAGACACACAGCTCGGGAACGAGCAGACACCTTGTGCCCTCATAGCAAACAGGTTGCTATGGGGACACACTTAGAAGAGGATGAGCCAAGATCGCCAGGGTGGGGGGGGGGGGGGGCTCGAGAAGAGAAGAATCGGGACCGATTTGTGCAATACCATTGCACAAAGAAGGTGAGTATAAAATATTTGTTATTTTCATTTTAAAATAAATTAGACTTTGGTAACACTTTAATATGTGTGGGGGGGGGGGGGGGAGCTGCCATTGCTAAAAAAAAAAGCTAGAATGATCCAGTGGCTTTGGTACTTTCTCAGTCACTGACCTGGAACAAGTATGCAAAACAGGAGCTCTGACTTTCCAAAAGTGGAAGAGAAGGCCGACAATGGCTGTGAAATGGTTCGCAAATGACGTCACACATAGACTTACTATGGTGATTCTGTTGTCAGCTGCCTCTTTGCACCCGCCTCTACAGAGAAGCCGCCGCTGACCGCTCAGCATGGCACAAGACCAAATTGGTTTCAGAAAAGATATGTATAGAGATTTCTTCATTACATGGCTAGATAGGTTAGTCTTGGATTTTGGATGCCAGTAGATTTGGAGATTTTAGTATTAGGGTGAACTTCTACTTTAATCTGCCTTCTTGTTATAATTCTGTAACTGAGAAATTACAGAAGCAGCCAGGTAACAAGCATTTCTGAAGGAGGCCAACAGCTGGGTAAGGAACCCCACACCCACTTCCCTTTTTTTGAAGGGGTGAGACAGTGAGGCCATTATCACCCTGTGGCACCCCAGCCTTAACTGGGTTTAATTTTTCTTTGAGCTGGGTAAACTCTACTTGTTTTGTCAGTCAGTCATTTTTTATGGTAAACTACGCTGTACTTTAAGCAGAACTAACAGACTTTATCTCTTTTGAATCATATCCCATGAATCCTATCCCATTGATTTCCAATGTAACAAAAATCCTTTTGTAATCTGTTCTATACCCCAGCTGTGTGCTACCGGCAGTTATTTTTGCCAGGATAGAGTTGAAGTGTGAAGGGTTTGCAGGCGGCTGTCACTGCCTGCTCGGGCCAAACTAGATGAAGTTTATATTATTTTTTGTCAAAGAGAGCACTGGGGGTATAAAATGGTTAAAGATCATATTAAGTTTTTTAAACATTGTTTTAATACTTGAATATATATTAAATCTGTTTTTGGAGGAATACGTTTGGTGAAACTTTTAATATTAATGCTACTAGCCTTCAATGCAAGTATATTGAGGATGAGGAAACCAATATTGAGTACCAGTGACTGTAGGTTTTAGCTTAATATTTACTTGGAGGATCTTTACATTTATTATAGCGTCTTAAAGTAATTTTTCAGTGGAATTTAAATTAAATTGTTAAATATCAGCAACCCTATGCCAATTTTCAAAGTAATTTTTTTTCTTTGGCAGTTGTGGCGTCTGACGCTACTCTTCTAATCTGCAAACTGTCACGGTCACTCCCAGTTCCACCCTTGTAAACTCTTGCGCGTCCATTCAGGTCCTGCACTCCCATCCTGCACTAAATTACAGGATCAGTGAAGCATTGACTGGTGATGCTGGATGCTTAATAGAAGGCCAGGGATTACAATTTATTAACTTCCTTTTGAAAGGTGCTTATCCATGGCGTCTTTATAATGACTGTACATATAGAGAGCTGGTTTCAATGCATCCATCTGCATCAAAAAAAGCATTGGTTGTAATGTTGGCAAAGTTTGTGAATTAAACAGATGCAAAAGGAACAATATATAAAGAGTCGCATATTGTTGTAACAAGACGGGGGAAAGTAATGAAAGGTACAAACTCTCTTATAATGGCTGAGGATAATCTGAACAAGCAATGAATACACTTAAGCAACAGACTGGTTTGGATTCTTTCATTGTGCTTCTACGCACTTTACAGTGCACTTTCCAGCTTAATCAGTACTTAGCCCCTGGGCAAAGTCTTGAATTGAATTTTTTTTTTTTTCATAAAAAAAAGTTATTGGATATCATCTGGATACTTGGAGCAGTGCCTGGTTTTGATATTTATAGATTTGGAAGGCTTTTTATGTTAAGGTTAGAACTATGTAGAGCAGTTATATAAAGTACTTTATTTTTTCTGTCTTTAATGTGGCTCATCTACATTGTCACAAAAGAGGAAAAGTTTAAATCTGTATGTTTAAAGTGGTAATAGTATTTGTGCCTCAAGCTTTTATATTTCCCTGCAACTCTGAGCAAAAAAAAGTGATTTTTTTTAAAATGTACTTACTATGTTGGAATTGGTATAATCTATCTATAAATCCTTTTGAATTGGGTTTCTCACTTGGGATAAAGCAATGTGAAAATGAACCCAGCGCAAAATGACTATAGCAGTAGTTAACATGGAAAAAAAAAACCTTGTGTACCTAGTCACTGCTCCTCAGCCACTGCAGGTATTCCACACTTTCAGGTGTGTGAATATCTGCTTCTCCTGCCACACACAGTGGTTCCTCCTGCCAGCTCGTTCATGACTATGGGATGTACCAGGCGGCAGGAGAAATCCCTGCATGGGGCCCGGGGAGAAGGCATCCAACCAAACTGGAAGGTTTGGACACCTGCTGCTCCCGTGGAGCAGTAAATCGATGGCATATGAAGACTTTGGCCACTGGTAAGGTAAGTACAGGTGGGCTTTTTTTCAGGACTGGCCGTCTTTTAGTTTTCAATTCTTTTAATTCATTTTAGTAAAGGGTTACAAAACACAAAACGTCACTCTAAAAAGCCAAGACAATATTCATTCAATAAAGTAACCTCTCAAACACAACACAAGTACATTTACAAACAATTTTAAAAGGCATATCTCCTAGGACCTTATTATAATAATATTTATCATAATTCTTCCCCAAAGAGGAGGCAAGAGGCAACGTGAGAGGTGGTGGCACCCCGCCTTTAAATGCAAATGCTCAAACTGCCCCCCCCCCCCCCCAGAAAAACCTAGGTGTACTAATCCTTGCTCCCCATATCCCCCACTCACTTATCCTCCCCCCTTCATCACCCTCAATCACCCCTTCTTGTGTTTGTAACATAACCAAATAATAAAAAAATGCTGAAAAACATATAAGACAAAAACATATGTACTCATTTTTTTACATATGGGGCAAAAACTTCTACCCTTACCTTCCTTTACCATATTTCCATATCCATCCCCTTTATCCCTCCCTCATAATTACTCATTCAGGCCTGATGTGTGTACATATTAACTATTTCAAAAAATTGCAAAAAGAAAGAAATAAAAATAAATAAATAGAAAATGGTGTGGGGGGGGACGGACTTGGGGTAGCGGGAAACAAGTGCCCATACAGGGCTCTTTCCATTTCCCATCTGCTATCTGTTTTACATATTATGGGTAGTCTTAAAGCCCCTGTTCACAGCGGTGCAACTTGTCGTGCAATTTAACATGTCCAAATAGCATGACAAGTCGCAACCTATTGTTTGTTTGCAATGGAACTGAATTTACAGTGCCTGCACTAATTGGTAAAAAATGTTCCTGCACTATTTTTGGCGAATTCAGGTGCGACCTGCATAGACATCTGTGCGTGAATTTTCCACAGATGTCAGCCAAGTCGCACTGACGGCTTTGAAATCATACAAATTCAAGTGAAGTCACATGATTTCAAAGTCTGGTTCAGTATGAACGGGAGTTACCAGGGATGGCCATATTGTACAAGTGTCACAGGTTGACAGGGAACCCCTAATCCGTCAAAGCCCTCTTCTGTCTTAGTTCCCCACTTTTTAACAAGCAAAGCCACTCACTAGATTTGCTGCAGTCCAGAACATCAAAAGCAACTTTACCCAAGTGTGACACTTCATATTGGAAGTCAAGGCAATCAGTTCCTGCATATAGTGTAAGCAGGTACTGGAAGCAGAGTTTGCAGGTGTCTAATGGCGCTTTTCCACTGCATGGAACCGAACGGTACGGCTCTCAAAAACAGTACCTACTCGATTGTGGTTCCAACAGGTACCATACCCGATACCATATCCCACAATCCTTTGCATGCAGTCACTACTAGCCACTGATTGGTCAGAGAATCCCACCCACCCCGTTGTTATCCCACCCACTTAACTTTAGTACTACTTTAGTGGAAAAGCAAACCGTACCGTACCGAACCGTTCCAACACTGTACCATGAGGTACCAGCAGTGGAAAAGCAAACCGGGCCAAGCAGGGCCGAGTAGAGCAGAGCCGGTACTTGCAGTGGAAAAGTGCCATAACATATGGATTTCTTGTGTTATGAGGATGTTGTAGAAAACATTTTCAGGGAGAAAAATGATGGCACTCTAACACAGGCCAGAATAAACATTAACTGCCCCATGCATCAGCAAAAAATACCCACTATCTGTATTAAGGCATCAGCAGATAGCAAAATCCTGAAATGATTACTAGTTTGAAGTCATCATTCTTCGTCATATCACCATTTACAGACTGACAGTGAGCTCAATGCTGAAATCCTTTATAGTTATGGCCTTGGAAGTAGCAAGCAATCCTGCGCTTAAAGCATGCAGGACCAAGATACTGGCATCAGAAGGATTTACTCTGACTTTATATTACTTTTATTAGCAGATACTGTATGATGAATCCAGGCCTGTTTCTGTCACATACAAATGAAAGGTCATAATAAGCTAGTAAAACTACTACTGACAAATACAGTTCATGTAACCTGGTTTTTATCATTTACTTTTTAATAATGTACAGGCGAGGCTTGAAATATAAGCAGCAAAGAGAGCAAAGTGAATGACTAACTGCAGTTCAGAATGAATAAAGTAGTTATTATGTTCCTGAGCCCCCTTTAATTACCATTGTAAAGTCTGAATTGACGTGAATAGGAGATTATTAGAGCAGAGCTGTAGAGATCAGCAGTTGTGTATCAAAGCTGGCCATGTGATGAAAGTCTGTACTAGGGAAGCTAATGTCATCAGACTAGAAGGACAGGAACAGATTTATCTTAAGCGTCCAATGTTAAATGGGGTGTTCCCATACTATGGAGAATTCATGCATAAAACTACGGCAAGTTAATTGTGCTTATTACCAGATACACTGTACATTCTTTATCCCCCCCCCCCCCCCCCCCCAAAAAAAAAAGTAATTGCTGTAATTCATTCACATGCGTTTATTTATTTAAGAAAAGAGCCGTGAACTATAACAACCAGTCTGCATCCATCTTCTGCATCGTTTTAAACAGATGACATGTGCACTCTTGGGGGTTACTACACATCATTGATCCAGCAATGCCTTACCTAATACATGTAATAATTAAGACAGGTGATGCTGCTCAAGTTCAATGCAACAATAAAAAAAGAAAACATTTTTTAAGTTTTATAATTGCCATAGATATCTTTTTTTTTTTTCTTTTTTGTATTCTAAGAAGGAGAAACCTGCAGTGTTGGTGTATTAGCATATTATTTTTAGAAACCGAGCGTCTAGCGTGATCTTCCTGCCATTCTGTTAAGATCTAGAAAAAGAACAGGGGGTGTATGATCATATGGCATTTAGATCTCAGCTCTGATAATTTAGTATTAACTCGTAGAGTATTGAGAGAACTTGGCATGTAAAGACAATTTAGAGTAGAACATGCTACTAGTTGTGATGGCTTCCCCATGTCTATGTAGCGACAGCGGACAGTCAGAGGCCTTCAGTTCATTTTCTGTAATGCAAGTTGTAAGATTTTTCAGTCTTTTTCCCATTGTATGGGATGATCACAGCAATCTTGGTTATTCAATGTGTGTCATTCTAGCAAAGGAAGAAAAATTGGAACATTAAAGTGGAAATTTACCCATAACATTTTGATTAAAAAAAAAATGTTCTTTAGCAAGTTACATACATTGACATTCCACATTAATAATTATGCTGCCAAAATTTGTGTGTGCTGTAAGTTGCGCAGAGCCCCTTAACAGCAGTAAATCCTAAAGTGGAGCTAAAACCATCCATTGAACAGTTTCAAAAACTGTTAAATTCCTGGAAAGCTGGGATTGCTAACTGTCACATTTGCTTGTGTGCTTAACCAAAATGTCAAACCATCAAATAGCTCATTAGTCATAACTGATTACATGTGCAGTACCATGGCAGTTGCAGAACAAACAGAAGCAGCTTCCATGGATGTAAAGTATAGGCACTTATTTTTATGTTTTACATAGCAATACCTGCAAACAGGGCCAGCCTGAAGTGATCTAGCACAACTTAAATTTCTGAATAAAGTTCCATTTTAATGTGAAGTGACAAATGAGGACCATCCTTGACAGGGTGCATCAGGTAGCCAAATCCTTAATACAACTTGCTCATATTCTCTATTCTAGAGAAACGTATTTTACCATGCATGTATGGATGAAGAGTTACTTGGCCAATTCACCGTGTGGAGGGCCAATTGCAACATTCTCTTTTCAGAAATTCCGGAGGACGTTAGATTTTCTACTATAAAGTTTTCAATATATAATTATTTTACTATGATGGATAGATAGATAGATGTTGACTATGCACATATAATCTTAAACAACATTCCAACACTGCCTAACTTGTACAATGAAATTATTGTTTTCTTTCCCTTTCTAGATTTGTGTTATCTGCTAACCTATGCATACAGAATAGAGTTTTGTAATTGTATATGTCCTACTTTATGTTCTCCTAGATCTGATGTGGTTGTCCTGTGCTTCTCAATCGCAAATCCCAACTCCCTAAATCATGTAAAAACCATGTGGGCTCAGGAGATAAAGCATTTCTGTCCTCGCACCCCTGTCATACTGGTTGGCTGCCAGCTGGACCTGCGATATGCCGATCTTGAAGCAGTAAATAGGGCAAGACGACCATTGGCTAGGTAAGTGCCTGAACAAATAATCCTTTCCATTGTTATTGCCTATACTAAGGCTGCTCAACTGAACACCATTCATGATTTGACACAAGTTTTAACTCCGATGACCCAAGATAACTTGGACTAAAATAAAAACTATTTTTGTCTTTTGTTTTGTATAGAGCTGGGAAGGTTTAGGACCTCTGCCAAAATGTTATTGCTGTCTGTGGGAGATATCCACTCCCTTTCTCTTGTGTTCCTAAGTGAAGAAAATGTTTTCTCGCTAATATTTTCTGACCTTCCTCAGTCAATCTTGTCTATTGAAAGTGAATTTCTCCTTTTGTGTTAGATTATTTTGATTTGTCATGCAATATTCTACCCGAACAATTGAAAAACTATTTTATATTTAAACACTTACCCAAATATTTGCAAAAGAAATGCACATACACAGAGCTTTATATACCCCACCCTTGCTCTGGTGTTTGGAGGATGGAAACAATTTTGCTGACTTGTTACTTCTCCACCTTTTGCTTTATCTGTTGACTACCAGTAGGCATGAGCACATGGATGAAAATCAGCTTAGTTATTTCCTCTTTTAAGCCCACTTAGGAACCTGATTTAAAATGTCAGTTTTGAGAACTTAATTTAAAGTCAATCTCCACTCTCCAGCATGTCTTTTTTTGCATTTTATTCATATACCTACCCTTTCAGGTATATTCTGTCCAGTTTCTGCTATGCACAGGGTCCTGATTCTTTTTGCCTCTTTTCCAGGCTCTGCATTAATATACTGTAAGTGCAGGGCACCATGGTAATGCCCTCCGCCAAAGGGGCAGACCAATTATGCCATGGGGTTGACTGATGGGCTACTTTTCTTTCCCTTTTTTTAAAATGGGTTTTAAAGACAAAATTTAGAGCCCGTTCACACTGGGGCGACCTGTCAGGCGACCTGGTCGCCTGACAGGTTGCCGTAGGTCGCCTTCCATAGAGAAGCTGTGGACCCGTTGTAATAGGAGCAACACAAATCGCTCCGACTTAGAAAAAGGGTCCGGAGCTTCTTTGGGGCGACCTGCATTGACTTCAATGATATGAAGTCCGTGCCGGCCGCTCCGAGATTTCACAGGTCGCCCCGGGAAGGTAATATTACTAGATGACATGCAATTATGTTTCATTGTATTTTATTCATCTCTTTATTACGCAAAGTGAATCATGTTTTTTTCCTTGGGGTCTTTAAAGAGGAAGTAAACCATCCTCTACAACTTGTACCTATAGGTAAGCCTATATTAAGGCTTACCTATAGGTACTGTAAATATCTCCTAAACATGCACCGTTTAGGAGATATTTACCTTACATGCAGCCAGTGACGTCACTGGCGCATGCGCTCTGAAGGAACGGCCGCTGGTGCCGTTTCTTCAGAGCCCCGTGCCGTGACCGTCAGCTCCCGCGCGCGGATGCCACGATCCCAGAAGACAGGCGACTGGACATGTCGCCCGTCATACAGGTAAGCGGGCAGCACGGCGGGGGCTCGTTCTTAGGTAAGTATTTTAAAATGAGCTAGTAGGCGATGCCTACTAGCTCATCATGGGTTTGTCTTTCAGGTTGCAGCAAAAAATAAAAAAAGTTTCATGGGTTTACAACCTCTTTAAGGTATTATTTTTTTTATTATTTTTTTTTTATGAAGTATACTCAATTTCATATTTATTTTGATTTGCAGACCTATAAAAAGAGGAGACATCTTGCCACCAGAGAGAGGACGAGAAGTTGCGAAGGAACTTGGTATTCCATATTACGAAACCAGTGTTTTTGATCAGTTTGGGATAAAGGATGTTTTTGACAATGCAATCAGAGCAGCTTTGATCTCTAGAAGACATCTCCAGTTTTGGAAGTCTCATCTAAAGAGAGTTCAGAAACCTTTACTCCAAGCACCATTTCTTCCGCCCAAATCACCACCACCAGTTATTAAAATCCCAGAATCCAGCGAGTCTAACATGAATGATGCTGGAAATTTGTTGGACAATTCATTGTGTGCAGATATCATGTTTGTCCTTCAGGACCAAAAACAGATCTTCGCTCATAAAATTTACCTTGCTACCTCCTCCTCAAAATTTTATGACCTTTTTTTAATGGAATACGAACAGTCTCAGAATTCTGCTGACCGGCACTGCAAGAAAGAAAAGCCTACCAAGGACTTGCTAATGAGAACATTGAGTCTCGATACAGAGGAGGACATAGATGGGGCTTCCTTGAAACCTTCAAATGCCTGTCTTCGGATATCAAGAAGTGATGATACTTTACTCACTACAGACTGTGAAGGAGAAGGTTGTGTTGCACTGTCGACATGGAGCAAAGGCTTTCTTAGCATGCACCAAGAATTGATGGTCAACCCAATTTCAAACAGGACTTGTTCAATGACTGTGGTCCGAATGGACTCTTCTATACAGTATGGGCCTTTTAGGACTGTGCTACGGTTTCTGTACACAGGACAGTTAGATGAAAATGAGAAGGGTTTGATGAGAGTGGCACAAATTGCAGAAATCCTAGAAGTGTTTGACTTGAGAATGATGGTAGAAAACATTACAAACAAAGAAGCCTTTATGAACCAGGAGATCACAAAAGCATTCCACGTCAGGAAAGCAAATCGAATCAAGGAATGTCTTTCCAAGGCAACCTTTTCTGGTGAGCAAATTGCCTTTTGATTACAGCTCTTTTCAGCTAAATCATCTATTGAGCACCTCAGTCTGAATTAGAATTGCAAATTTTGCACCTTCACGCAGTCAAGTTTACAGCTTTGCAACAGCATTATTGACCTCTTTCCACCTCAACCTTATTGGTCAAATTGAATATCAACTGCTAACTGACTTCTTGGTCAAATGCTTTGCCTGTAGCCATGTATTCTTTATCTTGAAGCTGCAGTCCTCTTTTCTTTATAAGTATGTTTTCATTATCTTTTCAAAGGTCATACCATCTTTTTTTTTTTCTCCTCCATGCAACTCATTAACTTTTAAAAAGGAGAATGTCATTTTGAAACATTCTACACATACTGATTGAGGGATTACAGTATAAGGGTTATATTTTTTGTTGCTGTTTTTATGTGTATGTTCTGTCTTTCCATAATGGGATATTAATACAATTGATCATTCAGGTGAGACCATAATTTTTTTTCTCCTGTTAAGAGCACATTCAAACAAGCTCATTAAAATAGCTTGATTGTTCTACCGGAGGAAATTTACTAAAACTGGTGCACTCAGAATCTGGTGCAGCTGTGCATGGTAGCCAATCCGCTTCTCGCTTCAGCTTGTTCAATTAAAGTAATATTAAAATCTTGTTGTTTGTTATTAAAAAAAAAAAAGAAAATGTCATCCTTACCTGCACTGTGTAGTGGTTTTGCACAGAGCAACCCCAAGCCTCCTCTTCTCTGGCCCCTCGTGGCGCTCCTGGCCCCTCCCTCTTGCTGAGTGCCCCCACAATTAGCAGCTTGCTACGGGGGCACCTGAGCTGAGCCTCTGCTCTGTTTTAATTCAGACACAGAGCCATGGCTCGACCCCACCCCCTCTCTCTCGCCTCTTTGACTCACTGACTTTGGCGCCTGCTGCTGTCTCAGCCAATCAGGAGGGAGAGTCCCAGACAGCCAAGTCTCTCGTATAACATCGTTGAAGTAAGATGGGGCTCAGGTATATATTAGGGAGGCTGAGGGGGGCTGCTGCACACAGAAGGTTTTTAATCTTAATGCAAAGAATGCATTAAGAAAAAAAATCTTCTGCCTTTAGAACCACTTTAAGCTTTGACAATAAAACCTGGAAGCTGATGGGTTTCTATGCAGAGCTGCACCAGATTTTGCACCATGCAGTCTTAATAAATAACCCCCACTGTGTCTTGAGAAAAAATTTAGGCTGTTTGATCAGATGTGCAGACCCAAAAGGAGAAAGGCCCAAATTGTGCCATGAACTTTTATTTTTATTTTCTAGATATGAATTCAGTATATTGCATTAGGATCAAACATTTTGGACTTGCTCTAGAATAATGTAAAAATATAATTTGTAGATCCACAGTCCTTAATGACTCTGGGCATCCCGGCTTGAGCTCTAGTGCTTTTACACTTTTGTGATTTCAAAAGAGGTTTGCAGTTTTTCAAGGATGCTTTGCAGATAATAAAACAATGTCCAGTATTAGACTTCTGCTGCTCATGTAGAGTTTGACAGTTAGTGGCATAACTACAGAAGCTGTCTGATGTCTTCAATACAAGCTCCTTCTGATGACAGACATCTGAAACTGGAAGTGTATGCAAATCTCTGTGCATGAAACAGCCCCCATTGATCAATGAGATGTAATGAGAGCATCAGGGGATAATGTGTGATGACTTGCACGCAAATTGCAGTTATGTCATCACAATAATGCTGCATATTTCTTGTACCAGAACTTGGGCTCTTCATTGTTCTTGATTTTGACAGGTACCCCTCCCATTTGGTGATCTGAGCACAATTTCTCCCTCTCCCCGCAGTCATCTGGAACACGTCACAGGTCCCTAAGACTGCGGGACCATTCACAATGTACAGTGCAGCTTGCGCATGTGAAGTGGTCACCTGTCTGTGAAGCTGCAAGTTGTCACAGCCGGGTGCCCACAGTTGGGATGCTGGCACCGGAAACAGAAGACTGAGGAAAGAAATGGCTTAAGTGAGCACATCGCTGGATCCTGGGACTGGTGAGTGTCTGTGTATTAAAAGTCAGCAGCTACAGTTTTTGTAGCTGCTGACTTTTAATAAACACAAAAATGACTGGAGCTCCTCTTTTTGTGTAATATGGCTACCATCCATATATAAATTATAAAACTAGGGGGAGGGGGCATTTTCTGCTAGCATTGAAGATACTGTAGGAAGCACACACTGAGTGACCATGGTTTCATATTTCCAGATGTGACCTTTAAATTGGATGATGGAAGCATCAGTGCCCATAAACCACTTCTAATCTGCAGCTGTGAATGGATGTCTGCAATGTTCGGAGGTTCATTTGTAGAAAGTGCAAATAATGAGGTATGTGGGAATAGCTATACAGTATGATTTTAGCCCTTGTGTGGTGTGATTTGCAGTTTGCTTTATATTATACCCATTATCAAACCCTTTAATGACCTTTTGTGAGCTGGCTTGTTTCAGCAATTTTGCATCTACTGGTCAAACTAAAAATAATTTTGGCATATGTTGATGCAAGGACAAATTTTATAATACGCAAAGTAAGGCATTGCCTGTTGTGGTTCCTAACTGTCCATTAGTAGAAGCTTTCACTAAACATTCTTTCACAAATATTAATATGATCCCAAGTTAACATACATTTCTGTACTGTTTAAAGTTATACTTTTTGATCTACAATATACAAAGTCTTATGCACATAAACTGCAAAAAAAAAAGATATTCTAGCACCAGAGTGATGATCATATTTGGTTGGCAGCTTGTATATGGATGTTCAGCTGATTTCTTTGCATGTGTTCATATTTACAGGTCATACTTCCTAATGTAAGCAAATCATCAATGCAAGCAGTCTTAGACTATCTGTATACTAAGCAGCTATCATGCATCCCAGAGATGGATCCACTGGAGCTAATTGCATTGGCCAACAGAATCTGCCTTCCACATTTGGTTGCCCTCACAGGTGAGAACAAAGTGATATGTGACATGGATCATAATTCATACCAACACACTAAAAGTCATAAAGCTTTACTGAAAGCCAGCCTGCCCACATGAATCTTGTAACCTGAAAATATTCGTTAAATTCCAAAAGTACATTCTGGCTGCCAAATTACTATTTGAATAAACTAATGTTTTATAATAGTTTCATGAAAATTCAGGCATCAGCCTGTCCATATGGAAGATCATTCCACTCAGCCAAACTCTAGTTCCAGATTGTTAGGGCCTACTGTTACCCCTTGACATGATGACCATTACCCCATGGCCAAAATTGGTCAAAATGTCATGTTTATGAGCAACTTTAAACCAAGCTACTTCAGGTGGGAAATCTTCAAATGTTTCTTAACAAAGACTGCACGAGCAAAAAAATTACTGAGATAGAAAAGAAAACATTCCATTAAAACATTGGTTTTCAGCTGAAGTTCTTAGAAGTGTTGTGTTGACTATATGGGAAGAGACAGTCATACAGTATGAGCATCAGTAGTGTAGTTGTGCCACAACGCACACAGGTAATCACTTTTTGGGACTTCCGTAGACCACAGAAGAGTTTTGGGCAGTTAAGCGGCTAGGAAATATTTGTGTTTTTTTTTTATTTCCAATGATAGCATGATGCTTTATGGCAGGGCTTGACAAATTTGCTTGGAATCTAGGAGCCAGCTAAAAAAGTTAGGAGCCATTTTTTTTCCGCGCATGCTGAATGGCCGAGTTCTGTCGGACCGGCTGCCATACACACAGACCGAATGGAGGCCAGTTTTTAATGAATCGGTTGATATTGCCTGGCATTCAGCCTGTGTGTACTTGGCTTGATGGTGTGATGGACATTGGCTCACTAGGGAAGGACAGTGCAGCAAGGTGGAGGCGATAGGAGATCCAGTAACTCATACCACCCTAGGCCCCTTTCACACATGCACCTCCTCTAAGCGGAACCTGCTTACTCAGCAGGGAGCCTATCCCTGCTGAGCAAGCGGATGACAGATCTTGTCTGCTCCGCTATGCAGAGCGAACATGGAAACAGTCCCGCTCTCCCTTATGGGGCAGTCAGTTGGAAATGGACTGCCTGTTCATTTCCATCCAATGCCATCTGATTTGATCAGTTGAATGGAAAGTAGGACCACCATCCATCTGTTTTTTGGCGGACAGGATCGGATGGCGTTAGTTGTTAGCGGACATCCGCCACTCCATAGAGGAGACTGGAGAGTCCGATTAGGTCCGCCTGAACAACTGACAGGCAGACCTGTTTAGACAACCCATGTGTAAGGGGCCTTCGGCTGTGTTGCATGACAGGGAGAGAATGACAATTAATTTTAATGGAAAAAACATTTTTTTTTCCATCTTTGTAGGGTTGTAAATGGAACTGAGGACCTTTTCGACCAGCTTCCCCACACTCCCTGTCCACTCACCAGCCAAATCAAGCCCTTAACATCTTCAACCTCTTCTCTTGGGAAAGAGATGGGCGGGTAGTGAGAACAGGCAGGGGAAACCCTTTAGAGCAGCCAGTGTCTGCTTGTTGCAGCCCCGGCAACCACAAGAGGGAGCCAGTTTTCCGTTGTAAGCGTCTCCCTCCAGCAGGCCTGCAAAGACGCGGCCTCAATTACCGGCCGGAGTGGCATCTTAGTATGCGCACCCGCGGGTGGGGGCCACATGGGGACAAGACACCTTGCAGTGTAGCCCAGGCACCAGGCCACTAATTCTAGTCGCCAATGCGACTCGGGGCCTGGGGTTTGTCGAGCCCTGCTTTATGGTACTGCTAATGAAAAACTATGTACACTGAATAGTTAATGTGCATGTTAAATAAAATTGAGGGAGCAGGGTCCTCTGAGGTTCAGATTCTTTACTTCCAAATGATCCCCCTATGTGGCCAATTGAATGCTTTCTCCAAAAAATTTGAGATAGTGAGCAGGTTTGGAAAGTCATAAATGTGTTAACTATTGAACACATTTTATAGGATAGTTGAAGTATTATTTGTATCAAATGAAAAATGGTGCAGTTTTTCTCACTGCCAGCTCACTTAAACTATCCTTAATATCACAGTGGTCCCTGAAATGCTTGCATTCACAAGGACGATATGTCATCGTGGCAAGCAAATTTCAGCGATTTACCACTGGGAAGCACGGATACTTTCAAAGCCTGTACAATCCTAGTTGCAGTAATGTAAATAAAGTTACAAATACTAATTACTAATGCAAAAATCTCACTGCAACTTTTAGTTTCAAATGATTATAAAGATGAATTTACATTTTAACACTTTGCAACATACAGCTAAATGTTAGGTCAGTTTGCACGTAGATTAATAATAGATTCTGCATCCTCTGTATTTTTTTTTTAACATCAGCAAAGCATTGTATTATTTATAATGGTTGTAATACAGCATAAAATGTGCTTTGTCCTGCAGAACAGCATTCTGTGCAAGAGCTGACCAAAGCTGCAATGAATGGGCTGGATATTGATCAAGAAGTGCTGACTTATCTGGAATTGGCTCAGGTCAGTATTATGACAGTTGTTCCATCAGGCACAGCACATATTACTGTATTAAGCACTAGGGGCAACCTGGCAGCAGTAGGAGAGCAGATGTAAATGTATTAAGTAGGGATTATCTTAGCTGAAGATCAAGCAGTCATGGAATTGTGTGAATCAGACAAAACAAACACAGATATTCACAATGCTATACTGACAGATCTTCCTGGACAAAAAAAAAATAGCAGTTTTCACATTAATAATGTCTACCAGTTTTACACAAATATATTTGTTTAGTAGTATAGTCATATTCTTAAAAAAAAAAAAAAAAAAAACATTATATATATACACACACACACACTAAATTGTCAGAAGTATTGGGATGCCTGCCTTTACACACACATGAACTTTAATGGCATCCCATTCATAGTCTGTGGGGTTGAATCTTGAGTTGGCCCACCCTTTACAGCTATAACAGCTTCAGCTCTTCTTGGAAGGCTGTCCACAAGGTTTAGGAGTGTGACTATTGGAATGTTTGAGCATTCTTCCAGAAGCACATTTGTGAGGTTAGGCACTGATGTTGGGCAAGAAAGCCTTGCTTGCAGTCTCCACCACCCAAAGTTGTTCTATTGGGTTGAGGTCAGGACTCTGTGCAGGGCAGTCATGTTCCTCCACCCCAAACCTGCTCTTCCGTGTCTTTATGAACCTTGCTTTGTGCACTGGTGCGCAGTCCTGTTGGAACAGAAAACAGTTCCCACAAAGTTGGAAGCATGAAATTGTACAAAATGTCTTGGTTTCCTGATGCTCAAGCCCAACCCCTAAAGGCAACCCCACACCATAACCCCCCCCCAAATGATTTGGACCATTGCACAAAGCAAGGTCCATAAAGATATGGATATATAGCTGCAAAGGAAGGGTCAACTCAATATTGAACCCGAACTAACGGACTAAGACTGGGAATCAATGAAAGTTCATGTGTGTTTAAAGGCAGGTGTCCCAATACTTTTGACAATATAGTGTGTGTGTGTGTGTGTGTGTGTGTGTGTGTGTATATATATATATATATATATATATATACATAAACACATATATTTATATATATATATATATATATATATATATATATATATATATATATATATATTCTTTGCCTGAAGCACTGGCTACATTGCTGTAGTACAAAGGTGCTTGGAAGCTAGAGCATTGTTTTTCCTAATAAATTGTAACTCCGAACAAATTTTGTGACACTTTATCATGGGAGGGAAATTTATGTCAGGTCCAGGGGTTATTCTGCCAGTTGTGCAAAACTCAGAGTTTTATTTAGGTTATGTAAAGACAGGTTTGTTTTTACTAATGGCCATTACTCTTAAAGTGTCTAATAGCTGGCATCTTCTAAGTGCCTACACACCAGGGGCATTTTTTAGCAGCTTTAATTCCTGGGGTTCACTTTTAAGCCCATACCTAACCCTTCTTGGCTGCCCCCCCCCCTCCAGATAATTATGCCTCAATACATACTGTAGCAATTGTTTTATGGTAATCCTGGGCACCAAATTAAAATATGCTTGTACATTTGACACAACTAGAGTCTAATGTCTTGAACTAATGGTTAATGCAATATTTAAAGACAATAATGGGTTGTATGAGAAAGTATAATTATCTGTGTTACTACTTTTTAATGTGTGAATTTTGGTATTAATGGCTTGCATAAATACTTAAGGAAAGAGTGAGATAAGCTGAGAAACTTAAAAGCTGTTGCCCCACTGTGCCTACTCTGACCAAATGTATTTAACATTTCTGCAATAATGCCAAATGTAATTGTGTTAATTATTGAGCTTTGTAATAACCGAGCTGAAAATTTGACTTCCAGTTTCACAATGCACATCAGTTGGCTGCCTGGTGCCTGCACCATATCTGCACGAATTATAACAGCGTTTGCTCCAAGTTCCGCAAAGACATTAAAGCAAAATCTGCTGGTGGGTGAATCTTTTTATTCAAACCTGTTATTTTCACTCTTTTTATGACAAATATTCATGAGAATGGGCTATATTATATAACATGATGAGCTTGAATTATTTAATGCATTTTCCCTTAATTCACTGTTACCACTTATTTTGTCAACCCTATCCTATTTGTACAAAGTCATTAAACATTCCAGATGTTAAGCAAGACCATTAAACTTGGTGAGATAGTAAGCATATTAAATCTGCTTGTGTGAAGGGGTTAAGGAAATATCATTTTAGTCAGTATGGTTACTTAGCAACATACTAGACCTCATGTGGGAAAAAAACTGGAGTGAAGAATAGTACAGGTGTGGCCTATAGCAACCATTTAGATTCCAAGTTATCATTTTTCAGCCACAGGCTAGAAAATGAAAGCAGGCAATTACCACCATCATTCATTGTCCTTTCTACGTGGATCCACTGTTTACATGATATAAGTACTTGTCGGCTAGAGTCCTAGTCAATGATATGCCAGCTAATTTAAATGTTTTTTTTTTTAATTACCTGCTAATAATTGTCACTTATTGTGACTAATGTATCACTTATGGGTGATTGATAATTGTCAATGATATTAAATGAAACTGGTGGATTCAGAGCCTAATATAACAAAGACCAAAGCTGCCAATGTATATGATGGCATTACAAGAATTCCTTGTTGGCTGTACTAAATTTTGTGGGGAATATACTACAGAAAGCACAACACTAACATGAAACACGTCTAGAGTGACATCCACGGGATAATTCGTTTGTTTTGGATTCAGACATTATTTCCATCTGGTGACCTATAGGTTCATTAACCTGGCTATGACAGTCCTAAAACTACACTGTCATTTCATCTGCCCCATTTTTCACTTTAACCAGGTCATCGTATTAGACCTGCTTAGGGTAAACCTTTTATTCTAGTTCACTGGTACTTCTGACTGCTTAGTTTTAACAGTAAATCTATCTGCCTGGAATTTACCTTTAAAGTTCCAAAGACTAGCAGATTTTGGTCTTCAACTTTCTAGTAGACATGATAGGACCATCCATGTAAAACAATTCCATTGTACAACTAGGTCTAGCAATGGCAAAATATTAGAACACCATGTAGTGTATTCATTTAAAAATAATAAAATATACTTCTAACTTTCGTAAGTACCTGAATCTGTCTTGATATGGGCTGCTCCCATCCTTTACTCAGCAGCACTTTGAATAGAGGGGTCAGTGGAGGCCACACAGACTTTGTTGCACGCGCATGTTCTGGCAGGAGAAGAGAGCAGAGTTGATGTCTTAACACTGTGTAACTGCTCCTTTATTGTCCAATCAGCAAACTGACATTACTGTATTCCCTAACCGTAAAATAAAGCAGTGTCACCCTCTTGGCTGAGCTGCCTGTAATTCTGTCAAACCAGTTTTGTGATTTAGACATCTTTGCCAATTTTTTTTGAGCTAACGAGACAGACCACAAAAATATATTTCCAATTTGTATATAGCGATTTGTCTGTAGTTCAGCTTTAAATTGTAAAGCTATTTTTTTTCTATGCAGTTGTATTGCACAGAGCGGCCCTAAACCTCCTCCTCTGGGGACCCCTGCTGATGCTCTTGGCTCCTCCTCTTCTGTGTGCCACAATAGGAAGCAGCTTCCTATGGGGGTGCACCTGCAGGCTTGCGCTGGACCTGGGCTGTGTGCTTCTATAGACATGCACAGTGCGACCCGGCCCCGCCCCTGCTCTGTCCTCACAGGATTTGATTGACAGCAGCCAGATCCAATGACTCTCACTGCTCTCACTGAGTCCTGTGAGGAGAGGAAGAGAGAGCAGCATTGCTGCACCTAGGCACCACGCTGGATTGAGATAGGGCTCAGGTAAGTATTTATAGAGGTGAGGGGGTGATACAAATAATGAGAAAATTCTTTACCTTAGGACAGGGAATGCGTTAAGGTAAAAACTGCCCTGCCATTAGAACCATTTTAAGATAGACTTTCACTTTTTCCCTGCTGTAAAACTGTTCTATTTCTTTTTGCAGAAAATCAAGAATATTTTGAAAGACATCGATGGCCACCAGTCTGGTACCTGAAAGAAGAAGACCACTACCAACGAGTGAAGAAGGAAAGGGAGAAGGAAGACAGTGTCCTTAATAAACACCGGTCAAAACGCAAGTGGTGCTTCTGGAGCTCCTCCTCCGCGGCCTTCGCCTAAGCAATGACTTGAAAAAACACATGTGTATGAATATTGTCTTAATGTTCAAACAAGCTGTACAGTAGTTACCTTTTTGAAGCACTGATTTCAATCCACGTGTGTGCATTTAATGTTTTTATAAGATCAAAGCACAATTCACTTCAAGCAGGTCAAAAAGCTTGTTAATTTTAGCTGGAAGGGGGCCCACGTGGACCCCTTGTGTCACTGGAAAGGTTTAAGGCATGAATAGGCATAAATCACAGATTTTCAGAATGGTCATCTATTGACTAAGTAAGGTGTGTTGAGGAAAATACATGACACTAAATACAGGGATCTCTAATTTTGGAGCAAATAAGCCAATACAAGGACAAGCGCTTATGCACTATATCATTATACTGCAGAGCGCAAGCTCCATCTGTTCTGCTCGTACTGTGTTCTTAAAAGTTGGGATCATAGTTGTGTAACATGCAAGATAATTGTTTTGCGTTAACCTCTGTCTAGGACAATCATGTTCAAAGCTGTATGTGCTTATGATACTGCTTAAATCCCAGCTCTTGGAAATCAAAAGAATCTTCAAATTCAGGTATTTTTTGAATTAACAATTAGCCTGCATGATCAGCAGTTACAGCGATGCAGAATTTGCCTGTGCCACTAATAAAATAATCTAGGAGGGTCACCTCAGGGCAGGCTAAATAATCATGGAGGCCCAAGGTGAATGTAAAATGTGGCGCTTACAGAGCTAAAAACTATAATGGGTTTTGCCTAGCTTGTGGCCTCTAGCCTTTACCTTTAAGCGAGCCCTGAGCAGCCTGTTGCCTGTGTTAACAGTATAGCAATGTACTCTGCTTAGTTACATTTTTTTTAGCAAGCATTGCTTAGGAATTCTCAAGGATCTGGCAAAAAAAAAAGGCACGATTTTACAAATAAGGCACATTTTTCATTTTTTTCTGCTCACTAAGAATATAAAATCAAAAATTCTCTGTTTATCTTTAGAAAGTAGATACAAGAAATAGTTATCTGTTAAGAATAGAGAAGAAATCCCAACAAAGTAATAATTTTTGTGTTTTCTGTATCACCAGAAATGAAACTATTAACTTGTAGAATGTGGACACTACAACCCAGCAGTGACCTGGTTTCCATCTTCAATGGAAACTTTTTTTTTTATACTGTCTTACTTTGAATATATCAATATTCATGTTATGTGAAAAACCTACGTTGGACTGGAAGGGCTCTATTCACAGGGATATTCAGGGCAACATATATACCCTATTCGCAGACAAAATGTGTTACTAACCTAAGTACTTATCTACTTCTCATGTAGAATCATGCATTTATTGCAGTGGTCTTCCACCTTCAGTGTAGAGAAGTAATGATTTAAAGTGAACCTGGCCAGACTTATTCCTGAAGCTCTGTGCTTTATACTGTGATGATATATACTAAATTAGGTTGTTTTTTTTATTCTTTTGCTTTCATAGGTGCAGATTATACCTTTCCTATGCATCCTGCTGTTTCCCATAATCTGTCAATGCAGGCATGCCATGTTGGGTTTTTAGACTGTAAATCCATGTGTGATAGACTTGTCACAATTGAAATGAATAAGATCCAGGACTCCTCAGGGACTGTAAAAGACCCGACACACCTAGGTGCATGCAGTAACATATGTACAGTATATGAAGTGCATTACTGTATGTGTTTTCACAGGCACTTATGCGTGCCTTTTAAGGGCCAACTGCAGCCAAAATTATTTTTTTTTTTTCTGCTTTGCACAGAGTGAGGAAAGGTTATGTCTGACACCAATCAAATTGGCACAAAGAAAAGAGAAATCTCCCAAATAGGGACACAGATGGCAATAAATACCTGACAGTGGTCCAGGCTCTAAACAACAAGAAAAAAAAGAGTTGGCCAGAGTGTAGCATGAAGGAAAATGCTACATATCTTATTTTATAAGCTACAGTGCATAGTAATGAATGGCCTAATACATTTTTATGCGATAAAATACATGCATTTTACGGCAGGAAATAGACCCGTGAATGGGCCTCAATAGTAAATAAGGCCATACCAGTAACAGGTTTTCCCCATGCATTGATTAGTTACATTGTAACAGAATCACACTAATTATGTCACCTGTGACGAGGGATGGACATGACCTAATAATGGTCATAGATGACTTCTTCAGGAAACATTACTCTGTTTATTTTGTCAGGTTTACATTAAACCATATACTTCCAAGTGATTTTCTGGACGTCACATAAGCTGTAGCTCGATGCATTTCATTCAGACACTATGTTCGGGGTGTGCATAGGGAAATTCCCTTTTGTTATGTAGTGAATTTACAGTATATGCTCCTGTGTATCAGTATTTCTTTCAAATACCTTCTCTTTCTTATTTAAATTTGGTTGTGGTGTGAATTTTCAGTGTTAATTATAAGGAAAAAATGTGTATACAATAGGAAGAGAACCAGAGCTGTTTCTGGGCCTATTCATCGTAATCAACATTATAGCAGGTATGGTCTTCTATTGGAGCTATACTTGCCATGACTGCATAAATGCTCTAATTCAGCTAAGAATATTATTTACAACTTTGTTATGTAGCAACATGGTACCAAATGGCCCATATCGCCTAACTAGCCTAAGCAGAACCATAAATATGAAGGAATAATGAGCAAAACTGCTCAAATAAGCCTTAAATACAAGCCCCATATAAAAGGTCTTTTAGTTACTGTTGGAATAGGCATACAGATGTATTAATGCTGGGTATGTTTAACATATTCTGGTATCCATTATCCTATATATGTGTTTGTGAATGTTACTAGTCATTTGTGTATTTTAGGTTTGGAGACCATTTTACATTTAATGATATATACCTGTTAAATGATATGGACTGTGCAGTCAAGTGGTCCCAGTAGGTTAAAATACACTGGGCCATTTTGAAAAATATTGCCTAATGTAAATGCTGACATGGCAGTTACTGAAAAATTACAGTTGTTGGCAATGCCCTGTGGCTAGGGTGTGGCCTGCATTGACTGCTTGCCCCTTCGCTCAAAAGCCACTGTGCGTTTTCTTTCCTCTTACAGTGGGCGAGCTCAGAATTTTTTCCTCCAGCCTTTGAGGGTGCCGCAAATGGCCTACAGGTATTGCAATTACATCAGGCAATATTTTACAAAATTGCAGTGTGTTTTAACCTACTGGGGCCCCTTGACTGCATAGTCCATTTTTATTCAAAGGGTGAACCCAACCTTTAGGTTCTAAGGATTACCCTATTACAAATATAGAATTTGATATTTGTATTTGCTTCCACATCACTAAAATACTTTCTCTGAAACCATTTAGTTACTATAACCTTATCCTATCATAAGAGAAATATGGAAGCTGCCATTATAATAATAATAGTAATATCTCTTCTTAAGAAAATTCTACATGCCTGGCATTCATACTCATTCTCTGGATTTGGTACTCATGGAACCAGTATGATATCCCTGAACTCTAAAGCTGTTCTGTGTCAGTGATTTCTATGTTTAGAGTCACTTAATAGGCAGGGCAGCCTGGCAGCTAGCATTTTTAAAGGATAGGTAAGCAACTGCAGCTTACATATGTTTCTCTCAGTACAGTTTTACTTTAATTTTTGAATAAATTAGGAAAGTCCATTTACACTACAGGATTAAATTATCCCGTCTCCTATAAATAATGCTGCTAAATATAGTTTAGTCTCTACAATTTCTATTTAATTCTGTCAAATTTATATGAAGATGGTGCAAATTACTTCTTAGATTTTAAATGGCCACTTAACCTAAAATATAAATTGCCTTGCATAAAGTACCAGTCGTTGACATTCACAAATATATGTAATGGAATGTTTGTACCCAGACAGAACTTTTACAGTACGTCCTGCAGTATTAATATTCTTTATACTATATATTACCCACCATTTCAGGCTATTTAGAGGCTCTCTGTAGTATTTTTTAGTAAGGCAAGTAACCAGTCTGTCTTTCCCTTCAGTAAAATATAGGCTTCTTAAACAAATTTAAAGCCCAACTGACGTATCATACCTTTTCATCTCTTTATAGTGCACAGGTTATGAATTGTGACTAATTTGTGCGGGGAAATGCCTTTAATGCTTGGTGAAAATGCTGCTCCTTGCCTTTATACTGCATTGCTCTGTGCTGGCAGAGCTGAGTAACAGCCACGCCCCTCAGCACTAGTGTCCTCACACAGACCTGTCAATACAGGTCTCTGTGAATTACTGCAGTGGATCTTTTCTGTTGCTATTAGACTGCACAGTCGTATTTATAACACCTGGCACAAGTTCTATAATGAGAAAATAGAGGTATTGCTATAAACATTTGATTTGTATTTTTTTGTTCAATTCTTTGACTTCATTTGGGCTTTAAGTATGTGTTTCAATGTTATCTATATGGCATTTATATGGGCAGCTTGTATTTTAGGCTTATCCTTTCTCAATAATGGATAATTGCTAAGGATATGCCACTATCAGTAAAAACAAAAAAAACTGGAAAATGTTTCAATAGAAATGTAATGTTCAAGGGGTCTTGAATCCTTCTTTTCAGTCTAAAACCCTGCTCGTCACATCTCCATTGCAGGGGCTTCCCACTTTTTACTGAAAATGGAGAACTCTTTTAAGAGGAAATTTCCTTTGTAGGCCTACACCTGTAATCATGAGTAATAAGGGGTTGGTAGTATGTAATAAATCATTTGTAGACTTATAGGAAAGCATTCTAACCCCAGAGTTGTAGAAAGCCATATTCCATTGACTGAAATTCAGGTTTTTACAGGGTCCATTCTTGGCAATGCCATTAACTGTTTAGTTTAGCATTGTAGATACAGGTGCTATTAAAACAGGATAACTCTGTTGCAATATACCAGCAAATGAACAGAATGGAAAGTCTTAGGAAAAAAAAACACTAGATAATGTTACTGATTAGGTGGGGGAAATCCACATTACATTGGGTATTGATTGAAAAATATGGAAGTGGCAATCCAATCACTCTCTAACGTCAGCTCTGACCCGTTGGGAATAATGTTTCAGCAGTCGGTTTTTACAACCAAAGCTCAGTTTGTAAACTTGCCAAATGTTACAACTCTACTAACACATCTGGGGTATATGCAATAATATCCTGTTGTAATCTTAAATGTCAATTGATTTAACCAAGTGGCTGGTTCATTTGGTTAATACAGCCTATGGCCTTTATCTTTGTGGTTATTTTATGTTTTTTATTTTGCAAAAAAGAAAGAAAATGTCAATAAACTTGTTTAAATATAGAGCTTAGTTTGTGTGTGTGTTTCTTTATTTTTTTTTGTTTTGTTTTTTTTTTTGCCTAAAAGATTAAGTGTGTTAAAGTGGTTGTAAAACTTCAGATATCAAATATGAACCAAGCATATCCTTCTATAGTGTGTACTTGTCTCAACTCAGAGCACCAAGTCTCATTTCTCTCTGCTGCTTCATTCCTCTGCTATCAGCATGAATCAGTAATGACAAGTTTTCCTGACACCAAGAGAAAAATGGTGACAGGGGAGCTCCAGCTAATTGACAGCCTCAGCTCTGTTTCTGTGAAATGTGTGAAGGGGAGGGTGTCCCATCCCTCCAATCAGCTCTCGCTGAACTCTGCAGAGTGTAACTTCAGCTCTTTGCCCCCTGGTTTCTGACAGCTCAGACAAGCTTTATAAATTCTAGACTTTAAAGAACTGTAGAAAAAATAAGACAGCAGATAAACAGGTACAACTTATGTAGGAGGATTTGTTTAATCTCTGTGTATCACCTGAGGCCAATCACTACATTGGGTATATGTAAACGTTTACAACCACTTAAAGGTATGCTGCATTAAAGCAGCTCATTTACTTAGAATGGGATGGCAGCACCGCTTAACCCAGTAAAAAAAAAAAAAAAAAGCATGTTTGTTGTGGTGCATTTCAGTGTAATAGTTCCTTGGGGTGTTTTACTGCACATCACCACAATACAAAGGTTTGGCAAGGACCCTAAAGGAGCTGTTAATGCAGATGCTCACCTCAGTTTGGCACTCATCATAATTGGTTCCTCTCTTAATAAAAAACAAATATTGGTCCTAGTATGATGTACGACCGAGTCTGCTCAATATGGCTGCCTTGCCTCATATTTCCCCAACTCTCTGTGCGTGTTTCACAAATAGTCCAGCCTCATTAAAACTGGGCACTTTTTAAAGGGTGATAAATTAGGTGGAACACGATGGACTAGCTCAGCCCATGACTTCTCATAGGATTGCAATGCATATAGCATAGTTATATTACCATGGTTTCTAATCTGTTCCTTTCCATGTCCCCTCTTTTCATGCTCGTGAACCACCTATTATATTCTCCATAGCATAAAAAATTCCTGAAGCTCCTGTTGAATTCACTATTCAATAAGATAAATAATTCCAGAAGCTACAATTGCATTCCCCATAAAATAAAATTTAAAAAAATCTAGAATGAGCAGAAACCACTTATAATGGCCACAGCAGGTATGCTGACCCAAGAACCCAAGCTCAGAAATCTCACCAATCAAGTTCCTGAGAAAGCTACTAAAAATATTAAATAACCTATGCAAAAACAATGTCAGCTCCAGTCTAGTCATGTGATCTGGCTCCCCTGTGTTAGCCAGTAACAGCTGCAGGGGGAGGAGAGACGACCAACAATTGCTGCACCATGAGAGCCTATGGGTCACTGCTCCTGGCCTTCCCAGCCATTGTTGGGAGCTGTCTCCATCCCGCTGACACTATCAAATACAGGGGATCATGTTGACCAAGCCAAAGCGGGCTGAAAATCAGTAAGTGTATACATCTTTATCTTATACAGGTTAGTTAGCATAGGTGTTATAAATGGGAGGGAGCATACTTAAAGTGGGAGTAAACTCACATATATGACTTTTACCTATTGGTAAGCCTATAATAAGGCTCACCTATAGGTACTGTAAATATCTCCTAAACGTGCACCGTTTAGGAGATATTTACTGTACATGCAGCCGGTGACATCACCAGCACACACACTCTGAAGGTACAGCTACCCAGATAATTCCATAAGAGTCCTGTGCTGTAAACGGCAGCTCCCACATGCATGCGCTGGAGTGACATCGTTGAGGCTCCGGTCAGTCACACAGGCAGAGTCCCTGAACACAGAAGGAAGATGGGTGAAGATGAAAGCCGTGTCAGCGATGACAGCTCGTGGCTGGAAGGGCTGCGTTCTAAGGTAAGTTTCACATGTCACCAGCTGGTGTTGGTCCACTGTTTTATATCAAGTCCAAAGTCAGCGCAGTGTTCTACCAGGAAATTCTAGAGCACTTCATGCTTCCCTCTGGTGACCAGCTTTATGGAGATGCTGATTTCATTTTCCAGCAGAACTTGGTACCTACCCACACTGCCAAAAGTACCAATTCCTGGTTTAACCACTTTACCCCCCACCGTGCATATACTGCGGCACTCTGCCGCTGCTGGGCAAACCGACGTATCCGTACGTCGCTCGCTCAGCCGCCTGTAGGGGGCGATCGCGCGGCGGCATGCTCCCGCCCCTGCTCGTTCCCTGGGGAGCTAGCGAGGGTGACCAGCGGCTCCGATGTCCGCCAGCCACTCACAATCTCCTGCAGGAGAGGGAGAAAGGCAGATGGCTGATGTAAACACAGCCGCCTGTCATTCTCCCTTAGATCATCACAGAGGCTATGCGATCCTGCTATGTAGAATCGTATGTCTCTGTGATGATCTAACAAGCCACGGCCCCTGACAGTTAGAATCACGCCTCTAGGGTCACACTTAACCCCTTAATCACCAATAAAGTTAACCCTTCCCTGCCAGTGTAATTTTGACAGTAACTGCATATTTTTAGCACTGATTACTGTAGTAATGTCACTGGTACCTCCAAAAGTGTCAAAAATCGCAGATCGCCACCATTACTCGTTAAAAAAATAAAAATTACATAAATCTTTCCCGTAGTTAGTAAACGCAATAACTTTTGCGCAAACCAATCAAAATATGCTTATTGCATTTTTTTTTTTACCAAAAATATGTAGCAGAAAACAAATTGGCCTAAAATGTTAAAAAAAATTACATTTTTTTTTGAGAATTTCATATAAAAAAATTTGAAAAATATTGTTATTTTTTCAAAATTGTCGCTCTTTTTTTATTTATAGCACAAAAAAATAAAAATCACACAGGTGATCAAATACCACCAAAAGAAAGCTCTGTTTGTGGGAAAAAAAGGATGTCAATTTCGTTTGGGTACAGCGTCGCACGGCTGCGCAATTGTCTGTTAAATCACGCAGTGCCGAATCGCAAAATAGGGCCTGATCATTGAGCAGCCAAATCTTCCGAGGCTAAAGTGGTTAATGATCATGGTATCACTGTGCCTGATTGGCCAGCAAGCTCGCCTGACCTAAACCCTATAGAGAATCTGTGTGGTATTGTCAAGAGGAAGATGAGAGACATCAGACCCAACAATGCAGACGAGCTGAAGGCCCGCTATTAAAGCAATCTGGGTTTCCATAACACCTCAGCAGTGACACAGGCTGATCGCCTCCATTCCACACTGCACTGATGCAGTAGTTCAAGCAAAAGGAGCCTCGACCAAGTATTGAGTGCATACTATACTGTACATGGACATACTTTTTAGTAAGCCAACATTTCTGTAATTAAAATCCTTTTTTTTATTGGTCTTATGTAATATTCTATTTTTTTTAGATGCTAAATTTTGGGCTTTCACTAGCTATAAGCCATAATCATCAAAATTAAAAGAAAGAAATGCTTGAAATTAACTTTTTGATGATATTCTAATTTTTTGAGATGCTCCTGTATGTTAACCTAGCCTAAATACATGTTCAGTATACACATACCTTCCATCCTCTTACTACCTTTTTTTTTAAGCATAAGAATCATATTCAGTCCCACAGGCAGCAATACTGAAGTTTCCTTGCGACTCATCAAGGAACATGGAAAACACATACCATCTGCATAAACACTTAAAAGTCAATGTACAGTAAATACACTCATGTTTAATGACAAACACCACCTATAACCTTTCCCCATATTATGCATATAATCAGAACTGTGTAGTGATTCTGGAGTCACAAGTCTGTTTAAGCTGGATTTTTTTTCTAAAGCATGAATGTTTCTAAAGTCAGTACATGGACTGTTCAGACTGTCATTAATATTCATTTTTATCAGCTCAAGTATTAAGTCAGGTTAGATGAATCAATTCCATATGTAGCAGATACAGTCTGATCATTTTAACCCTAAAAATACTGCTGTGAGAGATGCTGCATGGGCTACTGTGTATTAAATGGTTAGTTCATCTCTATAAAGAAAATACTCTATGCAGTCCATGAACACCATTACATAGTTTTAACCAAATCTGATTTTTAAAATATCCATTCATGCTCCTCCTGTAACTATAGGCCATTTTTGCTCGGAGGGAAGCCTGCCCCAAACATTTTTTTACAGCTCTCCTCCTCTCTAGGACAGACCAGTGCCTCCTAGTGGTACAAGAGTTAGCACTAACCATCCAAGCCCTGTACATGCGCAGTGCTATTTCTTGTTGACCTCAGCAGCTACAACACTATTTCTCCTGTCGCAGCCACTGAGCTCATCTACTATTCAGATAAATAATCGTGCTAAAATGTAAGTACCACAGAATATTTGAAAGCTGCAACCTCTTATGTGCGCAGGGGCGTACCAAGGGGTTGGCCAGGCTGGCGCCCGCCAGGGGCGCAGGCTGAGGAGGGGGGCGCAAAAAAATTGTCAGTGTTAGCGGTGATTGTTGTGCTCTCAGCCTGTGCCCCTGGCGCCCCCAGGCATCGTGCAGCTCCAATTCCAGAGACATATCCACTCCAGGCGGCAGCAGGAAGGGGCAGGCATGTTCCTGTGCAACAGGGCGTGGTGTGGGGGTGGGAAGGGGAGGAGTCCCGCTTGTTGATGGCGGGGGCCGGGGAGCTGGGACTGGCTGATCTGCCGTATGACCCTCTGCTGCTGATCCTGTCCTACCTGGACTTCCGGGAGCTTCTCAGGTACATAGAGCCGCTGTCACCCCCCCCTCTCTCTCTCCCTGTCACCCCCTCTCTCTCTGTCACCCCCTCTCTATCCCTGTCACCCCCTCTCTCCCTGTCACCCCCTTTCTCACTGTCACCCCCCTCCTCTCTCCCTGTCACCCCCTCTCTCTCCCTGTCATCCCCTCTCTCTCTCCCTGTCACCTCCTCTCTCTCTCTGTCACTCCCCTCCTCTCTCCCTGTCACCCCCCTCCTCTCTCCCTGTCACCCCCCTCTCTCTCCCTCACCCCCCTCTCTCTCCCTGTTACCTCCTATCTTTCTCCCTGTTGCCCCCCCTCTCTCCCTGTCACCCCCCTCCTCTCTCCCTGTCACCCCTCTCTCTCTCTCTGTCACCCCCTCTCTCTCCCTGCCACCCCCCTCTCTGGACAATGTAAACAATGAGCGTGACTAACCAACTTCCTCTTCCTCAGGAAGTCGGTTAGTCACGCTCATTGTTTACATTGTCCAGAAATGGGCGTTTTGGGTGAATGACACAAAAGGCACCAATATTCCAGAGTCTAGTTAATGAGGATACCTGTGACCTGGGGGGAAGGTAGGAGTGCAGACCGATAAGGTGGGAAGTCTGCCCAGGGCGTCTGGCCATTCGAGAGAACCTTCATTTAGGGTGATTTTACCGCGCTTTACCTGCACCTTTTGGTAAGAGGCCCATCAGTGTGTGTACACAGAATGGGAGTGTGGTGAAGGATCTCTCCTTAGCAGTTGGCCGTATTTATCAACCTTGCCCATTAGCTGTCAACATCTGGTAAGGAGATAAGCCTGAAGGTGGTGGGAATCATTCAATCACACAGTTGTTTTATCACCAGAGTTGATTTTCATCAAGAAGTTGGTCACCGTCACAGGGTGAAGAGTTTTCAATAGATTGGACCAATTGTGGATTTTTCATCACCGTTTATCATCACTTGAATATTTACAGTTTTACTATTGCACTTGTTGGACTATTGATTTGAATTTTATGGAGATGGTCACATGTGTATTTTCATTTATTGTTTCAGTGTGTTTTTACGCTAGGAACCTTAATTTTGTTTAGCGCACCCTAATTCACTACAATTTTAGCACTATTAGGTATAGTTTCGGTAGCAGCTTTACTTTATATCAGCGCACCCCATTTTTTCACCACTAATCTGAATCTGGTCCTATATTTTCTGTAAATCACTGCATAAGAGTGAGCAAAATAGAAAAATATTATGCAAAAAATTATAGCACTTAACTGGATAAGTAACAGTGGCAATATCCATAATTTACCCTCATAACCTGTCAACATTTCCCTTTCTTAACTAAATAGTAGTGCCTAAAACATCTGATCAAAGTCCTTTTTAAGGTCTGTTTGAGCAAAGGTATTTTGGATTATTGTGAAATAATCTTTGTTGGCTCTAGAACACCTGTTTATCAAACACTGGATATCCCGTGTTTTGGCATCAAACTGGATTGCAATAGGTTTGTTTGTGATTAAGTTAATGTTTTATCTAACTAACGTTGTGATCAGGTGATACACCAACCTCGGGAATAGAATCATTACCTTGTCCCGTGTAGAAAAGTAAAAACATTTTTAAACTCAACTGTTGCATTTTAACTTTCGAGTTATAATTGAAGTTTTGATGGAAAATATATGGGTGGAGGTTACAAAAACTGCAACCAAAATGTTCAATAATCTTAGCTAAATAGGCAACTGAAGGTTCATGAAAATCTTGACTTTCTCTGTAAAAGTCCAGCTTGCCCCCACCTCCTGAGAATCCATATTGGCCCTTTAATGTGGAGGGCGGCCTCACTGACCAATAAATAGGTTCAGGGAATGGGAGGTGAGGCTAACCTCACCTCTTACAGGAAAAAACAAGTTTTGCATACAACTTCAAGTAGATCTAAATCACGAAAATCTCAAATAAGCGGCATTAACATGATAACGTCATTCAAGAGTTATTTCCAGTCCTTTTAAACCTGTATTTTACATTAAAGTCATACCTTGTGATTTTGCCAGAATGGTTCTTGTTTAGGCCCTACCAGTTATATGGTGACAGCTGTCTCAATACTGTTCCCACCTGTCACATTATCACATGAGCATCTGGTGGAGACTACAAGCCATGCTGACACACATTGCCCAAACATGATACACCATTGTTACGGTCAGGAAACTGGTCCAGAGCAACAATGTGCAGCCATTACTGGAGTGCATGCATGACAGGAAGTGGCTGAAAGAGGCTGGAGGATGAAAAACAAAGGTGAAAACAGTATTTTATAGAAACACGTGACAATTGTCTATAATATACACCCTGAACTCATAAAGTGTGTCAGAAATACTCTTTATGATTGTATTGTGCCTCCACACAACAAATGTTGGTGCCTGCTCAAATGTACATACCTATTGAATCACAAGGTGGGTGGTGGTTCCAAGGCCAGAGAATACATACTGGAAACTAATTCTCAGTGAATGTTTAGCCTCGGGCCACACAGCGTCTTTGGTTGCTATACTTTTGTCAGCTGCACAGCATCATTGGTTGCAAAGTTGACAGCGTCCTAGCAACCAATGAGACATCCCTGGCTCCATTTTGCTGCAGGCTGGGAGAGTCTAATCATTGACCAAGTATTGTCATTGTCATATTTGGGTAATGACGTCAGCCAACATTCACTGGCGCCTTTGTTTATATTCAGCTGTTGGCCAGGGAATCTTCCAGCTGGCAGCTGAATGGGGCTTCATTGGTCACTAGGATGCTGGTAGACGCCAGCGTCCTAGCAACTCACAACTCACAAGTCCTGGTCAAGAAGCTTTCACATTCATAATAGCTTCCCAGCATATACATGCCCCAGAGCACTGGCATCTCTCTGTACACCAATTCAGAGTTGGTCTTAGTTATTGCCAGTTTCCTAATCTGCAAACTGTCTTTTTTTAATTTGTTGCATGAATCTGTCACACGGGTTGCAAGGATTTCATACATTAGTCACAGGCTGTTTTAACCACTTCAGCGCCGGAAGGTTTTACCCCCTTACTGACTATTTTTATTTTTGCTTTAATTGACAATTTACTGACAAACAAAATTGATGTTCTTTTTTTTCCCACAAGTAAAGTTTTCTTTTGGTGGTATTCGATCACCTATGCTGTTTTTATTTTTTGCACTATAAACAAAAAAACGACAGACAATTTTGAAAAAAAAAACAATATTTTTTACATTCTGCTATAAAATACATCCAAAAGAAAATAGATAAAAAAATCGAATTTCTTCGATTTTTGGTATTAAAAAAAATCCCAACACGCGTATATTGATTGGTCTGCGCAAAACGTATGATGTCTACAATCTTTGGGATAGATTTATGGACTTATTTTTTTTTGTATTGTTTTTACTAGTAATGGCGGCAATCAGCGATTTTTTAGCGGGACAGCGACATTGCGGCAGACAAATCTGACATTAGGTGACACTTTAGGGGAAAAGGTGACACCAATGCAGTGATTAGTGCTAAAAAAAATGATGCACTGTCACTGTACTAATGCCACTTGCAGGGAAGGGATTAAAACCAGGGGCGATCAAAGGGTTAACTGTGTTCCCTGGGAGTGCTTTCTTACTGTGTGAGGATGGCTTAACTGAAGAAAGACAGATCCATGTTCCTGTTAGCAGAAACACAAGATCTCTGGCTTTCTTACAAGCAGACCGGCGATCTGCATTGTTTACATAGGTAGACTGCCTTTATGCCTCTCTCCAAATGATCGCAGAGTTTCCGGCGGACATTGGGTCCCCCTGGACCCGTTGATTTTCTCCCGCTGTGTCCAATCACAGCAGAAGCAGGGCTCCGGCGCGTGCGTGCACCCCAGAGTCAGAGAAAGGAATCACGTACAGGTATGTGATTTTGCCCATAAGGGCCGTTCTGCTGCAGTGTATGTACGTGGGGCGGCCCTTAAGCAGTTAAAGGGTCCATACCACCTGAAAAAGTCTCAAATTCTTTTTTGAATCCCCTCACTGTGCTAAATGTCACTAAATTTCAAACAGGGCTTACATCCATTTTAAAGTGCACCTGTGTCCAGACTATACAGATGAAAGTATTTACATACAGTATTCCCAACAAGCAGTAAAAGTCCTCCCTGACCTCTCTACACTACAAAGTAATTCATTCTCAAAGACCACAAGAACGTTTCTCACAGCTAACACCTGCTGTGTGTTAACATTAGAAGATCGATGGGCTTCCAAAATTCTGTAGCAATAGAAAGTCATTGGTAACAATACAGATTTCACTGACTTTGTTGTGATTTTTAAATGATCTGTAATGTCTGTAGATTTATAGATGAGTGATGGCTTGTTTTAAAATACTTTTACCGCTTGTTAGGAACAAGTAAATTATTTTCTGTATTTATTCTGGACACAGGTTCACTTTACACTGACTATATTTCTGCATCTCCTGAGAATTTTGATCTGCAATTTTAACCAAAAGTTGAACTGTAGGCAATTTGATAAATACCTTAGTAAAATTCATATAAGAGAACCAGTGGCAGACGGGGCCGGGGGGGGGGGGGGGGCGGCAGATGGACAGCAGCCTTCAAACCCCCCCCCCCCCCCCCGCTCACTTACCCTGCCTGGATATCTGCAGCAACAGGCGTCAGCTTCGGCTTCTTCCTCCTGTCTTCTACGTCTCCTCCCTGCTCCTCCATGCCCAATGACATGGCTTCTCCTTTCGGGCCAATCGGGAAACGGGTCTCAAGACCCGCTTCCCGATTGGCCAGGAGGAGGATCCGCGTGACAATAGCGAATTTTAATTCGCTATTGTCACACAACTGGGTGGGCTCGGGGCACAGTGCCCTGCGCCCCAAGTCCACCCTTTTTTTAGCCTATTAAAGCCTCTGGCTCTAATCACATGGCTAAAAAAAAAAAAAAGCCCCATTGAAGTCCATGCATCCAGCGCCCCGCACATAGATTAGAATGTATACTTCTGTTCATTCAGTCCTATGAAATACACAGCTCTGGTAGGGCAGAAGACCCAATTCTAGTTTCATAACACCAATAAGTCTTCTCTCTCTCCCACAGACTGTGACCAGACAATGAAAGGAGAAACAGCACACTGAGGAGCTCATCTCTGTCCCTCAGCTGTCTGCTCCTATCAACATGCTCCTTGTTAGCACATGTATTATAGGGGGGAAAGGCCAAACATGTACTGGTCTCTCTCAGAAGTAAATAACTCTACCAACATCCCGGAAGCTTATCGAAAACATTGTTACCCCAATTGGGACTTTAAAGGTAGATAGGAGAGAACTGGAGAGTATAATGAAAAGTAATTAAAATTTATCAAAATTTTATTGTAACAGTCTAAAACATGACCGTACAGGTCAATAGAACAATCACATCATAAAACCATATATCGTACAAACACGACATAGTGGATGAAGAGCACCCTGAAACTCGGATCTGTTGGAATACCAAGCTGGCCAATGTGGTGTAAAAGGTCAGGTTCAAAGAGGTGTTTACCAAGCAGCCCAAACCATATGCAGCTTAGCTATGAACTCCCACACATGCAGGGACCGTAAACAGCAATAAGGATGGTTTACCCATTAATGGGGAATTATAACATAAACATAACATAACATAAAGGTATGGAGGTACGCCATACGGTGTATGAATTTTATTATATTATTTTTTATTGGCCTGGAGTTCAGCTTTATCTTTCCTAGAGAAAAACTGCTTTAGTTTTCCTCTAGGGCTAGTGACCGCAAATCTAGGTATGTTGTGTGGTAATCTATGAAGTACATGCCCGGTGTATATATTGGCTTATCCCTTGATTAGAGATAATGTGACCATATTCTTAACCTGTTGAGCCCATATGACCCTGTTCAGATATTTTGCCTCCAAAGAACCCAAAAAAATGCCCAAAAAAAGCTGGTGCCAAAAAAAAAAAAACGCCCAGGTGTGTTGTTGCAGGCATTTTTTGGGGGTTTTTGGAGGCAGGCAAAACATCTGAACTTGTGTATACGGGTATATATACACACATACTTATATATATATATACACCTAGACATATATAGGTGTGATAGTAGCAGAAATATATGCTTGCCCTAATGAAATCATTTACACTAATATGGCTCCGCTCCTATAACACCTATATATGTCTAAGTGTAAAATACATATAAGTATGTGTGTATATATATATACCACTATACACAAGTTCAGATGTTTTGCCTGCCTCCAAAGAACCCCAAAAATGCCCAAAAAAACGCTAGCTCCAAAAATAAAACGCCCAGGTGTGTTGTTGCAGGCATTTTTTGGGGGTTTTTGGAGGCAGGCAAAACATCTGAACTTGTGTATAGTGGTATATATAAACACATACTTATATGTATTTTACACTTAGACATATATAGGTGTTATAGGAGCGGAGCCATATTAGTGTAAATGATTTCATTAGCGCAAGCATATATTTCTGCTACTATCACACCTATATATGTCTAGGTGTATATATACATATAAGTATGTGTGTATATATATACCCGTATACACAAGTTCAGATGTTTTGCCTGCCTCCAAAAACCCCCAAAAAAATGCCTGTAACAATACACCTGGGCGTTTTTTTTTGGCTCTAGCGTTTTTTTGGGCATTTTTTTGGGTTCTTTGGAGGCAGGCAAAACATCTGAACAGGGTCATAGGGGCTCAACAGGTTAAGAATATGGTCACATTATCTCTAATCAAACGCCCAGGTGTGTTGTTGCAGGCATTTTTGGGGGGGTTTTGGAGGCAGGCAAAACATCTGAACTTGTGTATACGGGTATATATACACACATACTTATATGTATATATACACCTAGACATATATAGGTGTGATAGTAGCAGAAATATATGCTTGCGCTAATGAAATCATTTACACTAATATGGCTCCGCTCCTATAACACCTATATATGTCTAAGTGTAAAATACATATAAGTATGTGTGTATATATACCACTATACACAAGTTCAGATGTTTTGCCTGCCTCCAAAAACCCCCAAAAAATGCCTGCAACAACACACCTGGGCGTTTTATTTTTGGCGCTAGCGTTTTTTTGGGCATTTTTGGGGTTCTTTGGAGGCAGGCAAAACATCTGAACTTGTGTATATGGGTATATATACACACATACTTATATGTATTTTACACTTAGACATATATAGGTGTGATAGGAGCGGAGCCATATTAGTGTAAATGATTTCATTAGCGCAAGCATATATTTCTGCTACTATCACACCTATATATGTCTAGGTGTATATATACATACATGGGTGTGTATATATACCCCCTATACACATGTTCTGATGTTTTGCCTGCCTCAAAAGACCCCAAAAAATGCCCAAAAAAATGCTTGCTACTAAACCGGCAAGGTGTGAAAAGAGAGAAGCCACTAACCTGTTCTATAAGTGACCTAATACAAACAATCTTTTTTTTATGGTTTTGGACATGCTACAGAGCTGAAACTTCACAGGTACACTTTTTAGACCCCCCAGATACTAAATCCAAAGAATTTTTTTTTTTTTTTTAATTTTTTTAATAATTGGCTCTCTATCAAAAATGAAAATTTTTAAGAACTTTTTTTGTGTGATTAATAGTCCCTGGAGTATGACCCAGAACCCTAGGCAATTTTTAGGGGCATTTATTGGGTTTTAGGGCTTCAAAATTGTGTTTTTTGATTACCGAAGTTCGGGTCCCATTGATTTCAATGGGGTTCTGAAATCCGGGCCGAACTTTCGGGAAGTTTGGATGTTCTGGCCGAACCGAACTTTTGAAAAGTTCGATCATCCCTTCTGCTGGTACCACCAGGTAGAATGTGACAGGAGTCCCCATGTGGAGGATAAAGCTGGCTGAGGTCTTTCCCGAAGCTAGTGGAATGCAGCATGGAACATAGACAGGAGCAGGATGACGCAGGGAGGGCTCAGGACCAGAATGCAATGCGTTTCGAGGTCCTTCCAGAAGTGGATGGAACACAGGCAGGAGCAGGATGACGCAGGCAGGGCTCAGGACCAGAATGCAATGCATTTCGGAGCATGCACTGTACCACATAGGTGCATTTGAGCTCCCTCCTCAAGTAAATTTCAACACCTTTCAAGAGGTGTTGAAATTTGCTTGAGAAAGGAGCGTGCATGCCCCTATGTGGTATAGCACATGCTCTGAAACGCGTTGCATTCTGGTCCCGAGCCCTGCCTGCATCATCCTGCTCCTGCCTGTGTTCCACCCGCTTCGGGAAGGACCTCGGCCGGTTTTCTCCTCCACACGGGGACTCCTGTCACATTCATCCTGGCGGTACCAGTAGCTCCCGCGGCCCATTCCAACTGGCATTCCGGACCTACACTTATTTATGTGCCGTTTTTTTACCTATCTATTGTAAGTAGTCCTGTTGTGGGGTTTATTAAAATACACCGTCTTACTGCACTTAGCGGTGCTTCTCTTCTTTTATTTTCCACATAGCTTTAGAATAACAATTGAATAAAGGTTGGCTTTATATGCACTGTTCTTAGCCCTACCCCAAAATATCAATTCTGCCAGCCTCTGCAAAGCTTAAAAACAGTTTTTTTTTCCCTAAATGCCTTGCTATTGTAATTATCTCAGCCTCCCTGCTCCCTAAATCCAGCTTTCAGAGCAGTGAATGCCAGTAAAGATATCACCTTCACTGAGCAATTTGTCATTTGTCTCTTAGCAGAAAGTATTTTTAGCCCAACTGTAAATCTCAAGTGCTTTTTTTCCATTTTAAATCCCTCTATGACTGACACATGAGCTCTTTGTTAAAACAGCTGCCAACATGTTCACCAAGCAATGAATGTCAGCGGCTGCAGACGCTGGGAACGGATGCTGCACACAACCATCCATCGAGCTGCATCATTTGTACAGCATGCAGGATTATTTTTTTGATATTGCAAAGAGATAATGAAACCTAGAGTGTCTGGGACTATTCTGCCTGACCTTGAGAAGCTGCATGTAATATTTATGAGATTTCGTCTTTTCTTAAAAACTGGATTCGTCAGGGATGCAGCTAGCTGGTACCGTCACAACATCTATAATATAAGTATAATTACTTGTAATTGCCATGCCCACCTTTGACCCGATGGCATGAAGATTTAGCAGCAGAGGTGTAGCAAAACTACATATGTATGATGAATGGAATCAAAGTACGTGCCACTATGGATTTCCAGGACAATCCAAGGTTCTGGAGATTTGTCCCTGGAATGTCCTTGATTTTTAAAGATTTGGCAACTCTGCAATAAATCTGTGTTCAGACCATTCATACTCTTTTGGCATTCATTTTAATAGCATGCATATTTTTTTTGCTTTACTGAAGAAAATTGATTTTTCATTTCCCTAAGGCATTACTGTATGGAATAGCATGTTATATTATTGATTTTTTAAGTATTTTGACAGTAGAAATCAATTCATGCAGACTATGACACAGATTATTGCTCTTTAAAACACTGCTAACTTCAACCCGGCTGTAACTGACCTTTGGGGAGATTTTTTTTTAGCAAGGAGAGAAAGAAGACAGTTGTTTAAAGGCACTATGGGGTTGAATTATTAAAACTGTAAAGTGCTAAATCTGGTACAGCTCTGCATAGAAACCAATCAGCTTCCAGTTTTCTTGCCAAAGCTTAATTGAACAAACTGAAGTTAGAAGCTGATTGGTTACCATGAACAGCTGCACCAGATTTTTCACTCTCCAGTTTTAGTAAATAAACCCCGGTGTCTGGTTAAAGGCCTGCCCCCCCCCCCCCCCCCCAACCACTTTATTCTCACCTTTGCAGCGCTTTCCTGCTGTATCTTCCAAAATGTAATAGATAAATAAGAGCACCAAACAAAAATCCTTGAGGGTCCAAAATCTTTAATTGTTCAACTGGTTACAACAAGAAGAGCAAAGGACATCCAACGCATTTTAGGAGGAGGGCTGAGTGAAATGGCAGAATGTATAATAGGTCAATGAGCATACCAGACAGAAATCCTTGAGAGTCCACAATCTTTATTTGCAACCACAGGTTAAAACATGAAGTGCAAAAAACAGTCAATTTGTTTTAGGGGAGACAAACTCCCCACTTATCAGGGCTGAGTGAAATGACAGAATGTTATGCACTTATAAAAAAATTCAGTTTGTAAACCTATAGGTACTAATATTTTCAGATATATACACAATAGTGGCATAATAGCAATTCATATATATATATATATATATATATATATATATAGATGGATGGATCACATTATAGTACATTGCAGTAACTGGTAATGTAAGCCAGTAAAATAAACTATTTGTTAAAAACATGGCTGCATCCAATAAGCTTGAAGCGTTTCATGGATTTGATCCACTTCCTCAGGAGTAGACGCATAATATATATATATTGGTTACAATTAAAAACATGTGTTACTGCAAACATAGGACCGCTAGGAAGGTCTGTCCCGGGAGCTGTGGTGACAGAGACCCGCAGAGAAGCCGGGGGCACAAACACACCACCAGGGGGAAAGAGGGTCTCCATGTTTTTTTCGATAATGGTGCAGAAAAGTATATCTAGTGTTGTTGCCACATGGAGCCATATTCCAAGGTGTGGGGTGCAGTGTACATTTGTATACTTGGGCATATGCAAATTCATGAAACACATTGAGCATATTGGATGCAGCCATGTCTTTAACATATAGTTTATTTTTCCATCCTGATTATTATTCTTTTTTTTTTGACCACATGACATCTAGTGTTACTGGCTTACATTATCGGTTACTGCAATGTGCTATAATGTGGTCCAAGTATATATATGATTTGCTATTATGCCACTGTTCTTTATATTTATGAAATAATTAGCACCTATATGTGTACAAACTGCTACGTGCTATGTTATGTGTTTACAAAAATAAACATGTCAATATTTATAGGCAGATGGGCTGGTCTGTGTCCGCTCTGCTTATGCAATGCGGACACGGACACAGCCCACTCTCCTCTATGGGTGGTCAGATGTAAACGGACCGCCTGTCCATTTGCACCTTTCTGCCATCTGATCCGAATGCGGGATGGGGAACAAATCCCCATCCGTCTGTTTTACTGGATCGGATGTCGGCGTATGTAAACAGACACATTTTTTTTTCATCCGTCGCTCTATAGAGGAGAATGGAGGTTAAATTTTTTTGAGCAGAAAGTTATTGAGATAAAATAAAAAAACAAGTTTACTTAGCACATTTAATGTTAACTTTGTTTAGTGATTTTTTTTTTTTTTTTCCTATAGTAAGCCTAGCTGAGCAGCAAATGTTCCAGGAAATCATTTTAAAATGCTGTCAACCATGGACAGCTCCTCAGTGAACTCCTTGCAGCTTCAAAGAATCAGGTATAACTGACTGGGTCAGATCTCCAACCACAATAGAAAGTTTTGGAAACATTCAATGGGAGTGGTAGTAGATGTAGGTATGCGCCTTTCACTGTTTACTGAAAACCTTGTTGCTGTTGTACTGTGAATTGTACAGTTGACCAGTGCCAACAGGTTTTTATCTTTTTCCTCCACATGGTAAAAATGATGGGATTTAAAGGAAATTTATAGTATTTTATATATTTATAATATTGTATACATATACAGTACACACACATCATATATTGTATGTATATACAGTTAGGTCCATATATATATTTGGACACAAGCAAAATTTTTGTTGTTTTTTTAGGCATTACCAAAACACATTCAAGCTATAGTTGTATAACATATATGGGCTGAAAGTGCACACTCTGATGCTTAATTTGATTGTATGTACATCCAAATCAGAGGAAGGGTTTAGGAATTACAGCTCTTAAGAATAGCCAACTACCCCCCCATCCCCTTCCTTTTTCAAGGGACCAAAAGTAATTGGACAGCTGAATCAAAAGCTGATTCATGGCCAGGTGTGGGTTACTCCTTTGTTATTTCTTCATAAATTAAGCAAGTAAAGCAGGTCTGGAGTTGATTCTAAGTGTGGTATTTGCATTTGGAATGTATTGCTGTGAACCTACATCATGGGTGCAAAGGAGCTGTCCACGCAAATGAAACAGGCCATTCTAAGACTTCAAAAACTAAACAAATCCATTGGAGAGATAGCATCAACATTAGGAGTGGTCAAATCAACAGTTTAGTACATTCTGAGGAAAGAAGAACACACTGTTGAGCTCAGCAACTTAAAAAGGCCTAGACGTCCACGGAAGACAATAGTAGTGGATGATCGCAGGATACTCTCTATGGTAAAGAAAAAAAACATTCACAACAACTAGACAAGTGGAGGATACTCTCCAGGAGGTGGGTGTATCATTGTCAAAGTCTACAATCAAGAGAAGACTTCACGAGAGCAAATGCAGAGGGTTCACCACAAGGTGCAAACCATTCATAAGCCTGAACACTAGAAGAGCCAGATTAGACTAAACATCTTAAAAGCCAGACCAGTGCTGGAAAAGCATTCTTTGGACAGATAAAACTAAGATTAATCTGTACCAGAATGATGGGAAGAAAAAGTGGCACAAGGCTTGGAACAGCTCATGACCCAAAGCACACAACATCATCTGGAAAACATAGTGAAGGCAGTGTGATGGCATGGGCATAAATGGCTTCCAGTGGCACTGGGTCATTGGTGTTTATTGATGATGTGATAGAAGACAGAAGCAGCCAGATTAATTCTGTCGTGTTTACTGTCAGCCCAGATTCAGCCAAATGCAGAAAAGTTGATTGGGCGGCACTTTACAGTACAGATGGGCAACCCAAAACACACTGCAAAAGCAACCCATGAGCTTTTGAAGGAAAAGAAGTGGAATATTCTGCAGTGGCTGAGTCACTCAGTTGATCTCAACCCGATTCAGCATGCATTTCACTTGCAGAAGGCAAAACTAAAGGCAGAAAGCCGGGCAGAAAGCCCCAAAAACAAAGAACAACTGAAGACAGCTGCAGTTAGAGCCTGGTAAAGCATCAGAAAGGAGGGAACCCAGTCTTTGGTAATGTCCATGGGTCCCAGACTTCAGGCAGTCATTGCCAGTAAAGGATTCTCAACACAATATTAAAAATGAACATTTTATTTATGATTATATTAATTTGTCCAATTATATTTGAGCCCCTGAATATGGGGGGGACTGTGCATAAAAATTGTTGCAGTTCCTAAAATTTGTACTTGATATTTATGTTCAACCCCTTGAATTAAAGCTGAAAGTCTGCACTTCAAATTTATTTGAATTGTTTCATTTTAACATTTTCATTTTAATGTTGTACACACATGTACAATGTATACATATGTTTATGTTCAGGACGAAAAAATAATTATAACATATTACATGAGGATATTTACTTTTTTGTTCCAGCCAGCAATTAGAACCCTATGCTCCTTCTCAAATGTTTACCATGCAAACCCTTAGGGGTGTATTTATAAAAAAAAAAAAATTGCAGATACAATCATTAGATTCTTGGGTATGTGTTCTCTCAAAGCACAACAATACTGTTCATATAAGAAAAACTGGATGCCGAAAAAACTACATAGATCGCTCATTTTTTCAGGAGATGGGTGGCTTTATTGAAATAACTTTTGAAAGAGGGAGTTAAAGCAGTTGATGAAGCCATGCAAATAAACAGCATGGCATGCAAAGGCCCAGCTCACCAATTCCCAGGGAAGAACACTTATTGAGCATTAGTCACTGGCAATAAATTTACTGATCTTTAGTTCCTATGTTTCAATGACAGATTTTATTTATTTTTTATTGTTTCTTTTCTTTTTTAGGAAAGGTCATTTATTATATTCTGACAGAAATGTAGGAATTGTGTTCACCTAAACCAGGGGTGTCAAACTCCATTTCATTGCGGGCCGCATCAGCATTATGGTTGCCCTCAAAGGGCCAGTTGTATCTGTAAGACTAGATGTCCAGAGCACTCCACCCCCCCCCCTCATCAGATGTCACAATCCCCCCCCCCCCCCATCATCAGACGTCTCCCACCTTTCCTTACATCACAGTGCACCCCCTTACCCTGTGCTGCTGCTGGGAAGAAGCTGGAGGCAGCATTGGGAAGAAACTGCTAGGTCTGGAGAAGGAACAGAGGTGGGCTGGAGTCCACTGCCAGAGTCTGCTGAATGCTGAGACCAGGAGAGGTGAAGAAGACGATAGGGTGCTGCGGCTGCACAGCACAGAGACACACAGTATCTGTAGGAGGAGTTATGTTGTCCTCTCTGCTGCCAACTGCTGAGAAGGGGGGGGGGGGGTGGCAGTGGCGAGTCTCTTCTCAGCTGCATAGAGAAGTGCAGGATCTGGCGGTGAAGGTCTGTCCTCCTTTCTGCTGCCAACTGCTGGGACAAAGTGGATGTGGAGATGAGGGGGAGCCACAAATGCAGGAGAGGTGCGAGGGCTACATGAAATGGCCTGGATGCCTGGATGCGGCCCGCAGGCCCTGTGTTTGACATGTGACCTAAATGATAGCCCTGTCTTGCCATGTCCCAAATGTTTTTTTGTTATATGGATAGCATGATCATTTTGCTTTATTGCTCTAGGCCAGGACACTGGCTATAGACTTCTGTAGGTGGCTGGCCTGGGTGGAATTTTGTGATTATAGTCATCATGGCTGATTGGTCTAAAATGTTCTATACGACAAGATTTCTGTAAATTACTTTTAACTTCTGCATTGTTTTATGCAAAATTTTGAAAAACCTTAAAAAAAAATGTTTACAAGAATCCACCAATACTGACCAATGTTTATTTATAATCCATTTAAGCTGATTATTCTGCATTCCAAACCTAATTATAAAAGTATTATTTGTCTTATTTCTTTTATTAATTCTCATACTTTTTTTCTTTTAACAACTCCTTTTTAGCTCTTTTTCATTGTGACCCTTAGCAACAAACCTATTTCCTAATACATTAGCAACAAACCTATTTCCTAATACATATTTGTTTCTTGCATTTCAGTGCAGTTCTTATCCTCATTATAGAAATATTACCACCAACTAATTCCAACTGACTTATTTGTCTTTACCTGGATTGATGTAGGGCAAATTTCTATTTGTGCTGTACTGAGAAAACATTTTTTAACTCTACGATGCCCCACCCGCATGTGTGACCAAGTGGTGACAGACCTTGATATCTTCATAGAGTTGGATTGTTGGAGGGAGACTTTGTCAGTGATTAGATCTTCCTCCCCAAAAGTTCTAGCACAAGAAATTATAAAGTACTGACCCGCTGCCATCTAGTCCCAGTGCACATTGCTAAGTACTTATCAAATTATCCTCCCACGTGCTTCAGTGGCTGCGGAGACATGGGAATGCATAAACACCAAATCTGGTGAACATATCTAGTGGTCACCAAATTTTGGTCTAACATTTTCGTAATGTTGTCAACTTATTCTCAGACCACGTTTGTCGCTGAACCCACTGGTAGCTCTTCTTAGTAAACATCAGCCTAAGCTTACTTCGTCTCAATTCAAGCTTTTGTTGCTGCCCAACAAATCATTGCCAAGGCCTGGAAAACACCCGCACTTTGTATTCTTGAGACTAAACACAGGGTTATCTAGGCAATGATACATGCTAAGATTGAAGCCACACTACAAGATAGAATTTCTAAATACTCAAAAATATGGCAACCATTGATCACCAATTTCCCCCAACCTAAATCTGATGCATCGTTACTTGAGGCTTGATTTCTGCAGCAATTGTATTTGAAACCATTGCCACCTGATTCGATTCTATGCTAGGAGATCCCCTGGACTCCCTATACACCCCCACTCCCCCCACTCTCCTATCCATTTCTTGCCTACTTTTTCTCTGAGCTGAATATAAAATATGTGTCTTGCATCCTGCCCTGCTGAACCCTACACAATCATATAGCAGACTCTCATGTAGATTGGTCTTAGTAGGGTTGCTGTGTGAAGTGTATATTATCTGGAATGTAGAAAGAAAGTAGGTATCCCCCAGGTACTCAATGAGACTTTTAAGGGCAACTCACAGACCATAGCTATTGAGTTTGTCTAAACAATATTATTTTATTATATCCATTTCAATCAGTTAAAGACCATCAGTAAAAACAGTAAAATCAAAATCATCAAAAACACAAGAGAACAGCTTTTTTTTTTTTTTTGAAGGTCACTAAATATTGATTCATCCAAGATGAACAATAGTGTATAACACAGCCGTAAATAGTAAAAAAAAAAAGCAGAGTTTACTTTTGCCACAGAGTATGCATTAGCGAGTGCCTCCAAACCTAGGGCCCCAGGTGGTACATACTGGGATCCCCCCCCCCCATTATTCATATCAGTCAGGTTGTATATAACAGATAAAAAAAAACAAAGAAATTTCCAACTTACCGACCAGCCTGTGACCAACTGAATTAATCTGTCTAACAGCATGCCTTAAAAACAGGGGTTTAGTTGCACACATTTGCAAATACATGCGTAAGCCACTGAGCCCCGGCAAAGCATCCCATTTTCTGTGGATCTAACTCTAATTTCTGTGAGTCTCCAACAATGGAAGCACATGCATTTAGATGGACAGGTGTAGGGCAGATAAAGCTGAAGGGAGCACATCCCTTCTTAAAGGTACCGGGGCACGCTGAAAGCCCAGCCCATAGCACTATGGTAGCACAGGTGTCAGTGTTAAGGGTTTCTATGGGCTGGGTGTTCAGTGTGCCCCTGAGAAGATAAAAAGAGCCCTCTTCAGGTTTATTTGCCCTACACCTGTCCATGCACCGATGGACTTTCCTCTACCAATCACCAGGTCTGTACTAAATGCCTGTGCACTCATTTGTCAGGTTTCCTCCCACTGTCCAATATGGCTCCCTATTGGATCTGTGTGAAACACTTCAGACAAACTGAGCTGCACCTGAGCACTATGAGCAGACCTCACTAGCAGATCCTGGCAATCTCTCTGGAAAGCAGAAAGACCCAAAAACTATATTCTCTTTTCTAGCACCTACCTAGAAGGGTGCTACACATGTTTTGTTGATCTTTATTGACCACACAGCTCAGGTGACTGCCAGTTCCTCCTAGGGGCACACCATACTTTGTGGCAAGAGAACATGTACATACAATAAGAACAAATACAAAAACATAAAATAAGTGTCAAAGAGCGGCACAATATGTGCTGTTGCACAGGGCTATTCTGATGTCTACATCTTCCACAGGACATGATGTTATATGGTATCCAGGTTGCCATTATCTTTTAGGGAAATTGCACACTGACCTCTGTTCCCCAAACAGTGCTTTGAAGCAGTAAAACTGATCATAAGTAAGGACACTAAATGGTCTCAGAGGAACAGTCTGGGAAACATTTAAAATGAAATAAGAAGAAATATGTTTACTGGATGTCTATATTTCACACCTTCTGCTGGTAATTTATTCATGTGCCTTGGAAGAAGTACAGTAATATAAAAATAAACTTGTGTGTTCCATATGTTGATCTAATTTAGGAAGTAGGATACAAAAACATGAGATCCCAGAGCAAGTCACATGCATACACAGATTGGTATAAATATAGCTACAGACATATTTTTTATCCAGCATTGCTCGCTGTGAAGTGCTCAGATTTACTAACTGGCTCCCAGGGTTCCACATGTTGTTTGGGGTCATGTTAAATGATCTCATAGTAACCAAGAATACAAACTGCTGCTCTAAATCAATTCTTATAAATGTATAGGAATGTTTATCAAAATGAAGAAATCCTCCCCATTGGACTGAGCACATAAAGGCCCACAAAGACAATTTAAAAGAGAGCTCCACTCAAAAGGGGAAGCTCTGCTTATTTGCCTCCTCCCCCTCCGCTGCAATATTTGGCACCTTTTGGGGGGTGGAGGAGCGGGTACCTGGTTTTGAGCTACTGCAATGCTCAGTAAGGAGAGCCGATTGGAGGGAAGGGACACACCCCCTTCACACAGCATGCAGGAACACAGCTGGAGCTCTCTCCCCGTCCCAATTTTTCTCTTGGCGTCAGGAAAACTTGTCAAAAGTGACTCATGCTGATAGCAGAGAAAAGAAGCAGCAGACAGAAAGGACACTTGGTGTTTTTAATTGAGACAAGTACACACTATAGAGGGATATGCTTGGCTCATAATACATGTCTGAGGTTTACAACCACTTTAAGTGCCACAAAGTGCATGAGGCAGGTGGAAAGAAAGGAGACTCAACAAGCCTCCAGAGAACTAAGGGTAAGTCCAGTTTGCGAAATATATGGGATCCACCGATGATTAAATCTTCATGGCATCTTGAAGGAACAGCTTCTCTAGCAGATAGGAAGCCCAGCATTCTTTTGGTAAAGTCAACAGATCAGAAACTTCCACTCTTAAGGTGTTTTAGCCGAGTCCCAAATCCAACTAAAGAAAAGTGAAGAAAATCCTATGCCGAAATTTGGCTCATATTCTGTGATAATTGGAATACTTGGGGGTGGAGCCAAATGTCTGAATGGACACACAGAGCTGCAGCTTGACTCGGGTGCCCCCATAGCAACGAGACTTTTCAATCACTTTAACCACTTGCCAATCAGCCACAATATATATACTGCAGCAGGTTGGCTGTATTGCGCAAAACTACGTACCTGTATGCCGTTTTGTGCAATAGCCATTACAAACAGGAATTGTCATTCTTTTTTGTTTATAGCATAATAAATAAAAAACGCAGAAGTGATCAAATTCCACTAAAAGAAAGCTCTATTTGTGGGGAAAAGAAGACATCAATTTTATTTGGGTACAGTGTCGCACGACCGCGCAATTGTCAGTTAAAATAACGCAGTGCTGTATTGCAAAAAATGGCCTGGTCAGGAAGGGGGTAAATCCTTCCAGTCCAGAAGTGGTTAATAGCATTTTAAAGGAAATAATGATCTAGGCAATTTTTTTTTTTTTTATTGTGTGTTAATACATAAATATTTAAGGTAATTATAAGCTGTTATTAAGCACACCTTTGCTTTTAGGCAAAAACATTAGCTATCATTGTCAATAATTCTATTTGTAGCATTTATAGAAATAGCACAGCTTTAGAGATTGAGGTTGTAGTAAACAATGACACCTAGAGGTAAGAAGTAGGTACTACAATGTATGTAACTGCTGACAAAGAGCAATCGGCTTAAATAAGAAAAGCTGAGGCCAAATAAATGTGCCACCCATAACTGAAGGGTAAATATACACTCACCGCCCACTTTATTAGGAACACCTTGCTAGTACCGGGTTGGCTTCAGAACTGCCTTAATTCTTTGTGCCATAGATTCAACAAGGTGTTGGAAACATTCCTCAGAGATTGTGGTCCATATTGACACAATAGCATCACGAAGTTGCCGCAGATTTGTTGGCTGCACATCCATGATGCAAATCTCCTGTTCCACCACATTACAAAGGTGCTCTATTGGATTGAGATCTGATAACTGTGGAGGCCATTGGAGTACGGTGACCTCATTGTCATGTTCAAGAAACCAGTGGTGAGAGGTTTTGAGCTTTGTGACATGGTGCATTATCCTGCTGGAAGGAGGCATCAGAAGATGGGTACACTGTAGTTATAAAGGGATGGACATGGTCAGTAACAATACTCAGGTTGGCCGTGGCAATTAAACAATGCTCGATTGGTACTAAGGGGCCCAAAGTGTGCCAAAAAAACATACAGGATCCAATTAACCTACCAGCATGTCTTTGGAGTGTGGGAGGAAACCCACGCAGGCACAGGGAGAACATGAAAACTCCAGGCAGGTAGTGTCGTGGTTGGGATTCGAACCAGCGACCCTCTTGCTGCTAGGTGAAAGTGCTAACCACTACACCACTTGATAATGTTGCTGGGTAATAGGTGTTCTTCAGCATTACTGTGACCCTGTAAACCAGGGGTACTGAATTAAAATTCACGGAGGACCGCTTAGTAAAATCTTCTTCCAGCGGAGGTCCAAATGACATGTTTGTGATTTGATTCCGATCCTTTACATTACAGCACCCTCTTCTAGGCGTTCCCATCTCTGCAGCTGGGGAATGCAGGTGAAATTGCACATGTTCCCGGCCCGCAGAGGAAAACGCCACACTTCAGCACAGGTTGGTGCGGCGCAATTTTAAAAATGGGCCAGGGACTTGTTTTCTGCATTTCTCATGAGTAGTGAAGCCCATTAAAATGAATGGGCTGACCTACCTGTGACATGCACAAGCAAATGCGCATGCACAGATCTGAACTGAGCCCCATATCACAATCCTTACATCAGTTCCACAGTGTCCACCGCACATCACAGTTCCCTTCACATCAAGATCCCCCCTTGTGTTATCATACCCCCTTGGCATCAACACCCTTCTCAGCCCCCCATTACAGTACTCATATCCCCCACATTGTCCTCAGCCCCCCATTACAGTACTCATATCCCCCACATTGTCCTCAGCCCCCATTACAGTACTCATATCCCCCACATTGTCCTCAGCGCCCCATTACAGTCCCCAGCTCTCCCACATTATTGTCCTCAGCCCCCCAATACAGTATTTAGCTCCCCCACATTACAGTCCTCAGCCCCCACATTCCTGTCCTCAGCCTCCTCCATTACAGTACTCAGCCCCCTATTACAGTACCCAACTTCCCTACATTACTATCCTCAGCCCCCCCCCCCCCATCACAGTACTCAGCCCACCAAATACAGTACTCAGCTCCCCACATTATTGTTCTCAGCCCCCCAATACAGTATTCAGTTCCCCCACATTACTGTCCTCAGCCTCCTCCATTACAGTACCCAACTCCTCTACATTATTATGCTCAGCCCACCAAATACAGTACTCAGCTCCCTCACATTATTGTCCTCAGCCCCCCAATACGGTATTCAGATCCCCCACATTACTGTCCCCAGCCCCCCATTACAGTCCTCAGCCCCCCCCTATTACAATATTCAGTTCCCCTCTTTACAGTACTCAGCCCCCCCTCCCGACATTACAGTATTCAGCCTTAACCCCCATTACCACCACATCAGAGTCCTCAGCCCCCACACTCACATCAGAGTCCTCAGCCCCCACACACACATCAGAGTCCTCAGCCCCCACACACATTAGAGTACTCTTCTTTGCTGTACTCAGTGTCTCTCCCCCTTCCTACAGTACGTCTCCCCTACCTTACACAGACAGGAGGACTTGAGGCATAGCAGGTCTGAATGGAGAAATGAAGCTGCAAGATGGTGATTCTACCCAGGACCATGTGGCTAAACATGGAATAGTACAAAATGAAAATCTGGACTTCACACAGTCTAGTAAGCACCCTAGCTTTGTCAGCATAGAGCCTTCTAAACACTTGTTTAAAAAAAAAAAAAAAAAAGAGAGAAACAACAAAGGACCTATTTGGTTTACTCCCAAAGCAAAGGAGTAGTGTTTTGTGCTCCATGCCACTTGTTTGGTGGCAAATCCCAATTGGCAGAGAGTGGTTTCAATGACTGGAAAAATGGCACAGCGCGATTAAATGAGCATGGGCATTCAGCTGAACACAAATCCTGCGTGCTCGCTTTAAAATCAAGAACATGTGTATTGGGGAGAATTGATGAGAAACTCACAAAGCCACTTTCTGATGAAATCCAATATTGGAGAAGTGTATTAAAAAGATTTGTTGCTGCTGTTAAGGCACTTGGCACTCGAGGGCTTGCAGAGGGAAAGATGACTGTTTTGGTTCCACACACAACAGAAACTACATGATGAAGTTTGAATTTCTCTCAGAATATGACCCATTTATAGCCGAACATATTGCCCGTTATAGCAATGCAGGAAAAGGGGGTCACATCATACCTCTCATTTGCTACATGCATACAGTTCATTCAGCTTATGGCTGATAATGTTACAAAGCAGATAGTTCAGCAGGCAAAGGCTGCAAAGTATTATTCTATCAGTGTAGATTTAACACCTGATAGCTCCCACACGGATCAGCTGTCCTTCATCTTAAAGCGGAGTTCCGGCCTCGGGGGGGGGGGGGGGGAATTTAGATAAAAATACCCCAGGGACAGTCAGGGCTAGTACATTCCACAATGGATAGCCTCTGAACTGTCCCGGGTCACACTTACCTTTTAGAAGAAATACTTACCTTGAAAATTTCTTCTCCAGCGCTGCCATCTCAGGTGTGGGCAGCTAAAGCCAGCGCGTCCTCTTCTGCGTCCTCTTCTCCCACGTTCAGCTCCCAGGAATCAATGCAAAGAGGAAGTGACGGCGCGGGCCGCGGCCGTAGAGGGAGGAAGTAGAAGAAAGGTGAGTATATTTTTTTTAATATCAAGGTAAGTAAACAAAAAAAAAAAAATCGTAAATATCCATTTATTTTTCAGGTGACCCAGAGCAAGCGGATGGCCCCAAAACGATTTTGTCGATTTTGAGGCCGGAACTCCGCTTTAAGATATGTCAAGGAAGATGGTTTACCAGTTGAGCGCTTTCTACGGTTCATTCCAAATCCTGGACATAAATCAGAACAACTGGCTGAAGTGGTCCTTGCCAAGTGTCATGTGATATTGCCAACTGTCATGGTCAGTCATATGACAACGCAAGCAATATGTCCGGTCATTATAGAGGATTGCAAGCCAGAATTCTGGATAGAAACCCACTTGCTGTGTACATTCCATGCTCTGCACATTCTTCAAATTAAGTAGGAAAGCATGCTGCTGAAAGTTGCAATGAAGCTTGTGCATTCTTTTGTCTCTTACAGTACCTTTATACCTTTTTTACTGCTTCCACTCACAGATGGGAGATTTTACAAGAACATTTATCATCTGTGCCCAACACAGCTTTAAAGAGACTATCTGACACACGGTGGTCAGCCAGGGAAGATGCCTGTCGGAGCCTAAATCGGAAATTGGATTCAAGTAGTCGGCGCTTTAACAACAATTAGGGAAAATACAGCAGAGTTACCAGGAACATGCAAGGAAGCAGAAGTTCTACTGAATAAACTGCTATGTCTGGAGACTGCACTTATGAGTGGTTTGTGGGGTACTATCCTGGAAAGATTTGGTGCAGTTAGCAAAAAAATCAAAAGCATCGCCATTGATGTTGGAATTGTGGTAGAGCTATATGAGTCACTGATCCAGTTTGTTCAAGACACCAGAGAAATGTTCCTCACTTACGAAGCTACAGCAATAGAAAAATCAAGTGCCAAGAATTCTGAGATTAAGAGGAAAAGTATGCAAGTGAGGAAAAGCTCAGCAACTTCCAGCAAAACAAAGGAAGAGGAAGGTCAAGAAAAGTTCCGGATCAACACCTTTATGTCATTTGTGACAACTTGGTTGCTGAACTTGAGAAGAAAAACTGCATACAACTCTTTCTTTGGAAAGTTTAAATTCATTACGGACCTCACAAAAATTGAACCATCAGTAATATCACAGCATGCTACAGAGCTTTGTACTTCCTACAGCAAAGACCTGGAATCGGAGTGTTTTTTTGATGCGTGCCTCCACTTTCGTTCCTATCTCCTAAGTTCTTCTGCAGAACATACCACTGTCCTAGCTTATGTCCCAAGTGATAAGAGAGAGAGGATTGCAAAGTATTTATCCAAATGTGGACATTGCTCTCAGAATATTTTTATGCACAGCAGCAACTAACTGCTCAGCTGAGCGTTCTTTCTCCACTTTGAAACGTGTAAAGAACTACTTGCAATCCAGAATGGGAGAGGAAAGATTGAACTCACTGGCTGTGTTGGCAATTGAGTCAGAACTCACAAAATCTTTGGACTACGATGAGCTTATCAACAGCTTTGCCACACAGAGAGTTCGGCGAAAGCCACTTTAGTTTGATTTTGGCATCCTCTCTGATTCAACAATTTGCACTTTTCAGTTTAAAAGAGTTATATATTAGTTTAATTAAAGTTACCTAAGTTATTAAAAACATCATCATGTCAGTTTCATGATGGAGTTAATGATGTAAGTATGGAGTGAATGGTGTTAATGATGTAAGTATGGAGTGAATGGTGTTTGATTGTATGTGCTAAGGCGTAAGTAGTATAAAAGACTGGATGTTTTGATATGTACAGTGACACTGTCTTGTATGAATGGTGTAAATGGTGTATGAATGTCCAATAACAATGGTTGAAACCTTGGTATGGTGTTACTGCTCATATGGACTGACCACGTGCTAATTCAACCAATTAGAGCTGCTGTCATCCATATAGTATACTTGACATGGATGACCGATCTTTGTAAAATGATCAAATTTACACTTTTCATTATTTTATTTGATGATTTCTATCTTTTAAAATAATAGATACAACATATAAAATGGTATACAAAACAACAAAATATACAAGTAGGCACTTTGTACCCACCTTAATGTGCAGAGAGGAAGAGGTGGAGCTCTAAAAGGAAAAGGTGGAGCCTAAAGAGGAAGGGGTGTGGTTTACCGATGACGGGGCGGGTCTGAAACAGGTAGGGGTGTGGTCTTGAAAGGAAGGGGTGGGTCATAGTAAAATTAGGGGGTTCACGAATGTAGCCTGGCCTAGGGCAGCACAAAACCTAAATACACCACTGCCCCTTATATATAATGCTCCATCTTACTCCAATTTTGATGCCAATTGAGGGAACATTTGATTTGTTTTGTTTCCCTCTCCCAGGTTTGTGCCTGCCTTTGTACCATATACTCTGATACAGCTCACCATGTACAATTTCATATTTAAAAAATATATATGTATATATTGTTTATTTCAATTTGTATTTGTCTCTTGAAAAAGTCTTGTTTAATAGTGGCAACATTTCTTCTTGGCGCAGGGCTGTTTCTGGCTTTCTTGGGTGGGCACATGCGTTCCTACAGGTGGGACCTGTTTCCCCCATCTGGGAGCTATGCTTCTGCCTGCTTTTGGGAGGGATTTCTCTCCACCGTATTCCTCCCACTGCCTTTGCAGTGTTTGGATGGCCGAGTGGTCGTCACTTCCCTGGTTGCTGCTCATCCGGTTGTGTGCGCCGCTGCTTTGGAGCGCACATCACGGTTTGCTTCACACGCGCTGGCCAACGTCCTGCGTGGTGGGGGACATTTAAGGAGCTCAGACACACACAGACTCTATGGGCGACACAAGCAGGGTATAGGCTGTCCAGTGGTATGTAGACTTTGGCTCCTCTTCTTTTCTACTCACAGCAGACCTATTTGGTTTTTGTCTTTTCATACATATTTATTATTATATTATATTTATTATAGTGTGCTTCTGTTTCTTTAGGCTAATTGGCAATCTCTCTCTCTCTTTTGCTTATGCAAAGGGACCTGCCATTGTTGAGAAGGTCTCAAATTTTGAGGGATATAGATAGACATATATATTTCTTCTCATATTTTCTGATTTTCAACTGGCTGATCACTTTACCCTTGATTTACCCTGTAGTGGTTATTCCAGCCTGCCTTGACTGCATTTATAATATTGCATCTCTCTATTAGGGTAAGTTCCAGCCATGTTAGTTCAATATCAGACCTACATCACTATTCAATTTGTCTTCATTTCTTTGGCTACCCCCTGCAAGCTGATGTCTATCTCTATATATTCTAGACCCACACATCTACTAAATTTTTCTTCGGTTCTTTTGCCATATGATCATAATTACATTTTTAGCCCATATAGCTAAGATATACAGTGGGTACGGAAAGTATTCAGACCCCCTTAAATTTTTCACTCTTTGTTATATTGCAGCCATTTGCTAAAATCATTTAGGTTCATTCTTCTTCCTCATGAATGTACACATAGCACCCCATACTGACAGAAAAACACAGAATTGTTGACATTGTTGCAGATTTATTAAAAAAGAAAAACTGAAATATCACATGGTCCTAAGTATTCAGACCCTTTCCTCAGTATTTAGTAGAAGCCCCCTTTTGATCTAATACAGCCAGGAGTCTTTTTGGGAAAGATGCAACAAGTCTTTCACACCTGGATTTGGGGATCCTCTGCCATTCCTCCTTGCAGATCCTCTCCAGTTCTGTCAGGTTGGATGGTAAACGTTGGTGGACAGCCATTTTTAGGTCTCTCCAGAGATGCTCAATTGGGTTTAAGTCAGGGCTCTGGCTAGGCCATTCAAGAACAGTCACGGAGTTGTTGTGAAGCCACTCCTTCGTTATTTTAGCTGTGTGCTTAGGGTCATTGTCTTGTTGGAAGGTAAACCTTCGGCCCAGTCTGAGGTCCAGAGCACTCTGGAGAAGGTTTTTGTCCAGGATATCCCTGTACTTGGCCGCATTCATCTTTCCCTCGATTGCAACCAGTCGTCCTTTCCCTGCAGCTGAAAAACACTCCCACAGCATGATGCTGCCACCACCATGCTTCACTGTTGGGACTGTATTGGACAGGTGATGAGCAGTGCCTGGTTTTCTCCACACATACCGCTTAGAATTAAGGCCAAAAAGTTCTATTTTGGTCTCATCAGACCAGAGAATCTTATTTCTCACCATCTTGGAGTCCTTCAGGTGTTTTTTAGCAAACTCCATGCGGGCTTTCATGTGTCTTACACTGAGGAGAGGCTTCCGTCGGGCCACTCTGCCATAAGGCCCCGACTGGTGGAGGGCTGCAGTGATGGTTGACTTTCTACAACTTTCTCCCATCTCCTGACTGCATCTCTGGAGCTCAGCCACAGTGATCTTTGGGTTCTTCTTTACCTCTCTCACCAAGGCTCTTCTCCCCCGATAGCTCAGTTTGGCCGGACAGCCAGCTCTAGGAAGGGTTTTGGTCGTCCCAAATGTCTTCCATTTGAGGATTATGGAGGCCACTGTGCTCTTAGGAACCTTAAGTGCAGCAGAAATCTTTTTGTAACCTTGGCCAGATCTGTGCCTTGCCACAATTCTGTCTCTGAGCTCTTCAGGCAGTTCCTTTGACCTCATGATTCTCATTTGCTCTGACATGCATTGTGATCTGGAAGGTCTTATATAGACAGATGTGTGGCTTTCCTAATCAAGTCCAATCAGTATAATCAAACACAGCTGGACTCAAATGAAGGTGTAGAACCATCTCAAGGATGATCAGAAGAAATGGAAAGCACCTGAGTTAAATATATGAGTGTCACAGCAAAGGGTCTGAATACTTAGGACCATGTGATATTTCAGTTTTTCTTTTTTAATAAATCTGCAACAATGTCAACAATTCTGTGTTTTTCTGTCAGTATGGGGTGCTATGTGTACATTCATGAGGAAGAAGAATGAACCTAAATGATTTTAGCAAATGGCTGCAATATAACAAAGAGTGAAAAATTTAAGGGGGTCTGAATACTTTCCGTACCCACTGTATATCCTCCCCTTTTTTATTTAGACTCTGCATTGGGGCCCCCAAGTACCAGCTCATATTACTGTCCATCAGCTTTACCTGGCCGCCTTCTGTACTGCATTTTTGCTTTGGAAGAATTATACAGGCCACTCTACTTTTCTTTTTTATATTTGAGTTTAGGTAAATACAGTGATACCTCGGTTCACGAACGCTTCTGTTCACAAACAACTTGGTTCACGAAACGAAAAGTTCATAAAAATATGCTCCGGTTCACGAACTCCGCTTCGGTTTACGAACAGGAGCCACGGCCATTTTAATGCTATTTCCAGGCTGTCACATGGGCGTGACTTCCTGTAGGAAGATCGTGGAGAGAAGAAGAGACACAGAAAGAAGTACTGTGAGTACTGTGAAGACACTTTCAGTGACTTTTTGCTTTTTGGTGTGCTTTTTAGCACATACAGTACTGTACTGTACGACTGTACTGAAATGTACAATACTGTACAGTACTTCTGTACAATACTGTACTTACTGTATTGTACAGTTCACCCGTTTGAGTGCTTACTGTACTGGACTCCCAATATGGCTTGACAAAGGAGAGAGGAAATCCCTGAAGGAGACCCCCCTGGTGTCCTTATGGAGGGAGACTCTCCCTCCAAACATTAACCGCCTCCCACCCGCCTCCCACCTGCCTTCCTCCATGCCAGAAGTCATCTCAAGTAAGGTTAGTGTTCTCACTTTATACATTACTATACTGTACTAATCAAATACTATAAGAGATATACTGAGCTTAATGAAAGTGATACACTTAGTTGAATAAAAGCAATCAGTACAGCTGCTAACACCTCACCCTGAATCAGAGAAACCAGATCTCAAAAGGTATATAGTAGTAAATGGTGTAGCGCTATAATATATCAATAAAGGTGAATCATACAGTCCATTGTGCCCATAAGATATTCACACATAATACAATATTGATAATGATGTTCTTAGGAGAATTCCACCACAACTATGCTGTGCAGTCCCAAATGCAAACACACAAATCCTCCAAATTCCAAAGCCGAGTGCAAAGATAGCCACCACCAAAGGAATTAGATTGGCCTCTTACCTGATCCTCATTACAGGGATCATGGTCAACGGGGAATGAAATCTGGAACTGCAAAGAGGTCACACACCAGCTCTCTCATCGATCGTCCCGTTCCTCGTCGGGCGTCGGATTCGGAGACGAACGTTCCGGTCCTCCAAGTGTCACTCCGGGTCAGGTGTCTGTCAGCCTCAGGTGGTCACCTCGCGTCAGGAGCAGGATGACAGGACAGGTCAGCGACTCAGCTAGCTAGCTCAGAGTCAGCTTCTTCTGACGACTCCGAGTCGACTGCGGCCAGTGCGAGACTGCGATGAATTTGGGTCACGGTGTCTACGAATCCTGGATCCTCAGAGGAGAGCCGCGCGGCGTGAGGAGTCGGACAGATTTCACTGCAGATCCAGGATTCGTAGACACCGTGACCCGAATTCATCGCAGTCTCGCACCGGCCGCAGTCGACTCGGAGTCGTCAGAAGAAGCTGATTCTGAGCTAGCTAGCTGAGTCGATGACCTGTCCTGTCGTCCTGCTCCTGACGCGAGGTGACCACCTGAGGCTGACAGACACCTGACCTGGAGTGACACTTGGAGGACCGGAACGTTAGTCTCCGACTCCGACGAGGATCGGGACGATCGATGAGAGAGCTGGTGTGTGACCTCTTTGCAGTTCCAGATTTTATTCCCCGCTGACCATGATCCCTGTAATGAGGATTATGGTGTCTTGGTAAGAGGCCAATCTAATTCCTTTGGTGGTGGCTATCTTTGCACTCGGCTTTGGAATTTGGAGGATTTGTGTGTTTGCATTTGGGACTGCACAGCATAGTTGTGGTGGAATTCTCCTAAGAACATCATTATCAATATTGTATTGTGTGTGAAAATCTTATGGACTAATGGACTGTATGATTCACCTTTATTGATATATTATAGCGCTACACCATTTACTAATATATACTGTACTAATGTGTATTGTAATTTGTTTCATATTTTTGTGCTTCAAAAAACAAGAAAAAAAAGGTCAGAACGGATTAACCGGATTTACATTGAACCTTAAGAGAAAATGTGCCTCGATTCACGACCAATTCAGTTCGCGACCAGAGTCAGTTCACAAATTAAGTTTGTGAACCGAGGTATCACTGTATTCCGTCCCTATACATTATACTTACTCGCATACAGTATAGTCTTACATTAAAAGGTTTTGCAATTATTATATCTTTAGACATATGCTTTTATTTTATGTTGATGAAGAACTTCGTTCTGGTGTCCCAGGCCTTGACTGTTCCTTATGTCCACCCAAAGCCAATTTTGCCTTGTGTTATTTGGAGAAGATTGGTTCACTGCTTGATTAATATATGTCCATGTGTATATTTTTGCATTTTACTTATATTTTTTACTACACGGTTTTGTATTGTTACTGATGTTAAAACTATTCACTAATATTTAGTTTTTTTGTTTGTTTTAAGAATATTCCTGTTTGTCTTTGGTCCTGATGAAGCTTACCATGAAACGCGTTGACCTTTAATCAGACATATTCTTCCAGCCAAGTATTATGTTTCAGTGTATCTTTGTGACCTTTTGGTCACATCCAATTTTTTTTTATATATTTAGGATGTATTGAACCCCATTGTTTTGATTGAGGTTCATCACCTCCTGTTATGAATTTTTTAAAAGTGTACTCAATAAAATGTTTTCTTTTAACCAGTTGTGTCTAACGTCTATCTTATGATGTGCCCTTAAAGCGGTTGTATACTCTTGAAAAAACAAACAAACCCTGCAGGACAAAGGCATAATGAGCTAGTAAGCATCGCATACTAGCACATTATGAAATACTTCCCTTAGAACGAAGCTCCCACACGGTCGTCTGGACAACGCTGAGGGCGCTGACATGCTCCCTCGGCATCTCTTCATGGTTCTGTGGCTCCGACGCTGTGAGTGGCCGGAGCCGTAAAGACGTCACTCCCGCGCATGCGTGCGGGAGTTTCACTTTCCGGCAAGAGGCAGCAAGGAGCTCTGAAGGTCCGCCGGGCCTTCAGAGCGCATGCGCCGCTGACGTCAGGTTGAGGTTGAATATCTCCTAAACTGTGCAGGTTTAGGAGATATTAATTGTACCTACAGGTAAGCCTTATTATAGGCTTACCTGTAGGTAAAGTCAAAAAGGGGAGTATACTACCGCTTTAAAGTCCATATATGCAAATATATTATAGTTTCCTTTTAGGCAGATACTGTAACTGTGTGAATATTGTGTATGTTAGCTATAAGTGAATGAATGCATGACATTTTTATTATTTTATTACTTATTGTTAGTGCAGCAATACTTAGCTAAACAGAATTCAGCACGCTACACGAAATATAAATCAAAAACATAGTAGGGAGTTTATCAACACTATCAGGATAATACACAAAAACAGAGGAGTCTAGTGGGATACAATGGCTACTCTACCAGCATCTTTATATGTGGGCAAGTTGTATCATTACGCATTGTACAATTGTAACAACCGATTGACATACACAGCCTACAAAAGAGACAAGAATACTAAAGCACTAGAGAGCTACACATATTCATCTTTTGGTATGAATGAGGAATTCTTATACATATAAATCCAGAAACATGAGACAGCAAGGCATTGTTTACTGCGCTATGACATAGTCATTCTCTTGTTGGAGGATTTTACACTCTAAAGACCTGCTATTCCTTGTAATACGATGTCAATTAGCATTGTGCCTCTTACAATAGGCCTGTTATCTGAGAGCTGAGCCTGCGGTGCACCTGCATAAACACAACCAATCTCATATTGAAATCATGCAGAATTCCGATATACAACATAGGCCTCCAAATTTTAAGTAATTACTGAGGATTTACGTAATCATACAGAAGCACAAAGCTGCATGTTACTCATCAAGATGGCATTTAATACCGTATTGTGCTATATGATATTTTCTATATTTATGTACATTTAGTCTTTTGCCAAAAACGGTTTACCTTTAAAGTGTGCACATTTTGATTTTTTTTTTTTAACATGCTTAAAGTGATACAATGTTTTTCAATATTTCTCTTTAATACCAATGCATCTATTAACATATTAGTCCCGTTTTATGGTAACCCTGAAGCAAGATTAACAAAAGAAAAAATAAAAGCTTGTCAGCTTGTCAAAATAAGCTTGGACATAAAAGACCTGGAAGTTAATTGTTTTCTATGCAGAGCTGCACCTGATTTTGCACTCTCCGGGTTTAAGTGAATCAGCCCCATTGCATGTGATCATAGTTTAGAAAAGACCTGTGGCACATATGGCCATCGTCCACAATTATATATATAGAAAACAAAAGAAAAAAAAAAATAGGACTTTACAGGCCAAACGGAGGGATATTCATAATACAGTAAAATCCATATTTTATTGTATCAAAGATAAAAACAAAAACTACACACACTAATTGTTTAAAAACAATCCCTTCAATGGAAAAACATATGGTAACTAGTTTGATAAGCACTGTGTAGTTAAGGCTCTTGAGTGCCGACGCGTTTCACCAATCGCTTCCTCAAGGTCTCAAAGACCTTACAGTACTCATCACCGGTACATGTGCGAGTGAAAATAATCCCTGGGCAGGCGCCAGGACCATACTATAGGACAACCATCTGATGTTAATATTTAGATATCCTATTCCGTGTGTCCAAGCCAACAAATGGCACAGTGTAGGACAAAAAAACAGCACACAGGATAGTTGTTGCTCCAGGCGGTAGAGAGGGGTAGATAGATAACCCTACTCTCAGTGTACTCCTATATTAATAAGAATCAATAGGGCTATGTCGTCTTAAAATATATCAGCTGCTCCAAACACTGTATAAGGAGTCACATGAGCTTCTGTCATGAGGCAATACAATGTGGTTGTCCTCAACATTATTAATATTGCCTCATTGGCAATATTGGTATTGCCTCATGCGTTTGATCATGTTTAGATCTGTATGGGGGAAATAAAAGTGTTTCCATTTGGGCGCAGGAAAAATTATGGCAAAATGTTTGATATTAAAAAAAGAATATTCGGTTATCTTTAGAAAAAAAAAGAATATAAAAGTCTTTTATAAATGAAGCACCTGATTGTGCAGTCATCGTATAAAAATAATAGCCACCAACCGCTGTCAAGGACTCATTCCATGGATCCTCTTCATTCATCTCCTCTGAAGTTTTGCTAAGATTTTTCTAGCGTACGTCTAAATCTCACTTGTTTTCCATTAAAAGCCTACAGCAATGCTAAGTAGCGTTTGTCTGTAGCTTTTTTTGCCATTTCAGGTGTGACTTGAATAGACATCTCTGCATGAAGTCACACCTGAAATCGTACCTACCTGCGGCTTTGAAATCGTGCTACTTCAAGTGAAGTAGCACGATTTCAAAGTCGCATTGTGTGTGAAGAGGAGCTAAAAGTGTTACTAAACCCACAACAGTAAAATCAGTCTGCATATGAAGTAAAGCATGCTTGGTATATCCACTATGGAACCTAGGGGTAATCGTCCACATTGTGTAAAAAGGCTGTTTGATCCTGTATTCTCTGATCCTCCCCTTCTTCCACAGTCCCCAATCCATCTGCTTATAGTACAGAGCCTTGGGGGCGCTCTGCACATACTCGGTTTGGTGTGTATTGCTACAGAATTTTCTTTTCTTTGGAAGGGTGTATCTGATTAGTACAAAACCAACCAGAAATGTCCAGAGGGTCAGGGGTCATGCAGCCTCATAGGACAGTCAGAAGAGAATGAAAACTCCTCTTACAAGCGTTAACTAGTGCTCGGACAAACACTGATAGAAGTTACAAGATTGCTATATACTGCTGATGAGAAAAATTGGATTTTTGACTTACCGTAAAATCCATTTATTTGATGTTCATTAACGGACACAGTTTCTGATCTCCATAACAGTTGGGACATCCCAATGCAGTGTTAAACATAAGGGGTGGGAACAGAACATAATTCCCAAGGCTAAACAGTAGCCAACCAGGCAACAGGAGCTCAACCAAAACAACTGGAGCCTGAAAAACTTTGCGGACAAAAGAAGAATCCGCAGATGCCAACACATCCACTTTCTAAAACTTTGTGAAAGTGTGGACCAACAACCAGGTAACCGCATTGCAACCTGTGTCACTGACGCCTGATGACGGAAAGCCCAGGAGGCACTAAGCGCCCTAGTAGAGTGCGCCTTAACAGGAAAAGGAGGAACCTGACCCTCAATGGAATAGGCCTGAATCACTGTCTGTCTGATCCATCTGGAAATGGTCGCAGAGGAAGTGGACAACCCTTTACGAGGCCCATTAGTGAGCATAAATAGTGAGTCTGACTTTCTGAAAGACTCCATAGCTGCCAGGTACACCCTAATTGCCCAAACCACATCCAAGGCATGCAAGACAACTTCCTTCAGGTGTTTAGGCCTGGTACACAGGGAAGGCCACACAATGTCTTCATTCAAATGAAAATCAGAGACAACCTTTGGAAGGAACGATGGACAAGGGCGAAGAACCACCTCATCTGTGGGGATCACCAGGTAAGGTGAATGACAGGATAACGCCACCAATTCTGACACCCGGCGTGCAGAGGTGATAGCCACAATAAAGGCCACCACCAGGGACAGCGTAAGCAGGGGAATCTCCCAAAGATTCTCAAAGGGAGGCATCTGGAGAACCGAAAGCACCAAATTGAGGTCCCACGGTGGCAACAGAGACCACACTGGAGGAACCAAATGTCGGACACCCTGAAGAAAGATACGCACCAGGGAGTGTGTGGCCAAAGGTTGTTGGAAGAAGACTGCCAAAGCTAACACCTATCAAGACCAATTTCTGTTTAACCCCCCCCCCCCCCCTTGAAGGAAGGTCAAGATCCGAGCCACCAAGAAGGAGCGAGGATGAATCTCAAGAGACTCACACCACACAATGTACGTCTTTCATGTTCGATGGTAGATCTTCCTATAAGTAGATTTCCTAGCTTTTAACAGTATAGGAATCAATGACTCAGATAAACCTCTATCATTCAGCACCTAGCGTTCAACAGCCGTCAAAGCCAGCAACTGTAAAGTAGGATGATAGATTGGTCCCTGGGACAGCAGATGCTCCCTGAGAGGAAGCTTCCAAGGAATGTCGGCGACCAGCCACTCCAGATCAGCGTACCAAGCCCAGTGAGGCCAATCTGGAGCCACTAAGATGACCAGAAACCCTTCTGCCTCGACCCTGCATAGAAGTCTTGGCAGAAGCATGAGGAGAGGGAAGGCATAAATCAGACGATACTGACCGCGCAGGGCTACCAGCGCATCTGTGGCATCCGCCAGAAGATCCCTTGACCAAACCACAAACCTGTGCACCCTTCTGTTGAGCCGAGATGCCAACAGATAAACCTCGGGGATGCCCCACTGGAGACACAACTGATGAAACACCTCGGGATGAAGGGACCACTTCCCTTGGTTAAACGCCTGCTGACTGAGGTAATCCACCTGCCAGTTTTCCACCCCAGGAATGTGTATGGAGGAAAGGGCTTAAACTAATCATTCTGCCCACCTTAGAATGCCGGCTACCTCCAGAGCCACCAGGACACTTCTTGTCCCCCCTTGGTGATTGACATAAGCCACGGCTGTGGCATTTTTTGATTAAATGCACACTGGACAACCCTGAAGATGATCCGTCTAAGGGTCCAGACAGAGTCTGATTGCTCGGAGTTCCAAGACATTGATCTGTATTCTGGATTCTTCCAGTGTCCAGATCCCCCGAGCAGAATGCTTGCCGAGGACACCTCCCCAGCTGGACAGGTTGGCATCCGTGGTGACCACTGTCCAATACAAGGGGGGGAAGGATTTGCCCAGCCGAAGCCCGAAGCCACCATATCAAGGATATCATATCATATTTTCCTGACTCAGCCGGATCTGATTGTCCAGAGACTATGGAGTCTTGTCCCATTTGGCCAGAATCTCCCTTTGCAGGGACCTCGTATGGAACTGTGCAAATGGGACCGCCTCGAAGGTAGACACTATGAGGCCCAGTTTCCGCATTCAAGTCCGGAGGGATGACCATCTGCTGGACAGCAGGAGACGAATTGCAGCCAGCAATTTCTGGAGTTTGTCCAGAGGAAGGGGCACTTTGGTCCAGAGTCAGGCCCAGATAGTCCAGCTTTGTGTTTGTGGACAGAACTAGAGCTGACTTCTGAAAATTCAGAATCCAGCCCAACTCCCTCAGAGTTCGTATGGTTATCTCCAGGTTTTCCATCAGCGCAGGAGTCTCAGTTAGCGGGGTTTGGCATGACAAAGCTAGCACTGGGGCCAACACTTTTATGAAGACCCGAGGAGCAGAGGTGAGACCATAGGGTAGCGTGACAAACTGATAATGCTCCTCTCCTATGGCAAAGCGGAGAAGCACTGGTGACTGGCACATATTGGAATGTATAGGTGGAAATCCTTGATTTTGATAGAGGCAAGTAAATCCCCTGGAAGCAGGGATGCCACCACCATGCGAATGGACTCCATTCCAAAATTCTGCACCTGCCTAAAGCAGTTCAGCACCTTGAGGTCCAGGATTGGAAGCACTTTGACTTCCTTCCTGGGAACTGTAAACAGGTTTGATTAAAAACCATGAAAACTTTCCAAAGTCGGAATCAGGAAAATCACCTCTTGATGCAGCAGGCCTTGTACTGCCCCAAACAGACCCTGTAAGCGGTCAGGGGACAGGCGCAAGTTGGAAGAAAAGAACCTTGCCGGGGGACAAGAGCAAAACTCGATCTTGTAGCCGGACCGAATGACTTTGTGGACCCACTTGTCTTGTACCAGGGAGGTCCATGGGTTCGGAAACCAGCGAAGACGTCCCCCCATGCCCGATAAGGGTGAGGGCACACCTTCATGCTGAAGGAGCCTGGTCTGGCACCTGGTATTAGGATTTTAATTTCTGCCTTCATCTAGTTCTTCCTTCCCCATTGCCTCCATTACTGTGTGTTGAACTACTCTGGAAGTATTACATCATATCTGTATGTGTTTGTTATGTCTACATTTCAGCCTTATGTACTCTGATATGCTACTGTTATGTTTTAGCTTGACATCTGCTGTTTCATGAGGCTCTTGCACGTAGGAGCAGCAGCAGGGAGATGCTTCATCCACACCATATATAGGGAAAGATCATGGTGCTAGACACTCCACCCAGTGGATAGCAACACTCAGTCCTACAGCATTAAACCCTCCCAAAACACCAGTTGTGTTCATGCCGACCAGCATACTGACAGCAAGCAGAGGCAGCCCTGGACATTGGATCACGCCAGCCCCACTTCTGGTCCTAGGTAATCTCCATTCTTGATTAGGAGCAACTGAGACACCTTTGAACAGCAAGATTGTCAATGATATTACAAAAAAGTGTGGAATATGTTTTTACAATGATAAATATTATATCTATCTATGACCTGGCATTCAAACTATATAACAAAGACCCTGAAGCTTTATGAAAAGTTGAGTGATGTTGTAAACTATTGCAAGTTCTCTCAGCTGAGTACTCTACTTGAGTAAAAGTAAAAGGGCTCGATCAAAAAGTGACTTGAGTAGAAGTGGAAGTGCTAGATCAAAAAGTGACTTGAGTAGAAGTACTAAAGTATTCAACATTTATTGTACTTAAGTATTGCAAGTAGTTTTTTTAAAAAATATTGCTACTCAAGTACTAAAAGTAAAAGTACCAGTAGTTTTGAAAAAAAAATTGCTACTCAAGTACTGAAAGTAAAAGTACAAGTACTGTGTTATGTAGTTATTAAAGAAAGAAGTCAAAAGTTTGAACATCATATTGTTTTTTATTATTTCAAATGGAGCTTTTATTTATACATACAGTAGCTTTTATTTTCGTATGCGCTGATAATACACGTGTTTTGAGCTTCATGAAACCTGCCATCTACTGTTCTGGCAGTGGTAATTTTTATAATTGTAACGAGTAACTATGCAGCACAAAAAAAAAAATATCGGGGTAGAAGTATTTAAATCATTGAAAAAATTTAGTGAAGTAAAAGTGGAAGTAGGAGAAAAAAATTCTACTCTAGGAAAGTACAGATACCGCCTTTCGGTACTTAAGTACAGTAGTGAAGTAGTTCTACTTAGTTACTATACATCTCTGGATATAACACATCCTGGCATGCAAGAGGTGCAGTAAAGACTGGAATGAAATGACAAGGACCATAAAGTGCAAGTAGCTTTTCGCTCCAGAATTTTCACTCCAGGAAACACTCTTTCTGCTGCTTCTGGGTCATCACAAAGTGTTTCTTCACCAGCAACATCTTCAAAGGAAGTGCTACAAACCAATACTCACAAAAATAAAAAATCCCTTCATTAATAGATAAAATGACGCCTGATAGGAGTAAATTAATCAAACTCTTGGAAGAGCAATATATGCTTCTGGATCAGGATTGTCAAAAAATGAAAATGCATATTGACAGGAAGCTTATACATTATTACAAAAGGAAAGGGAGGCGGTTACCTGTTAATGTATAGTTGAAATGTTCTTAATACATACAGTCCTTGTTATTCCGTTTGTAATAAAAATGGGATTTTTGACTTACTGGAAAATCCATATCTGCCACCTACAGGAATAGGACACTAGACAGGAAAAAACTTGACTACGCCTATGGGGCAGTCCCTGGGGGTATACTCCCACTCTTGGATATAGCCACACAGCTTTGTTACAAGCAGTGTCAGAAGAACGCCAACTCCATAGAGGGGTGGGTGCTGTGTCCGTCAATGAACATCAGAGAAACGGATTTTACGGTAGGTGAAAAATACAATTTTCTCTTTCATCGACGCACACAGCTCCTTATCTTCTTCACTGTTGTCCCAAAGCAGTGTCAAACATGAGGGGTGGGAACTGCAAGAAACATTTCCTAAGGCTAAACCATAGCCAACCATGTAATATGGAGCTCAAACAACCCTCAAAGAGGACCAGGTCCTCTAAACAGCAGCCTGAAAAACCTTGTGGCCAAAAGAAGCATCCGCAGATAACACATCCACTTTATAAAACTATGAAAGTGTGCACGGACGACCAGGTGGCCGCCTTGCAAACCTGCATCACAATCGCCTGATGACGAAAGGCCCAGGAGGCACTAAGCACCCGAGAAGAGTGCACCTTAACAGGAAAAGGAGGAACTTGCCCCTAATTGAATAAACCTGAACCACTGTCTGATCTATCTGGAAATGCAGCAGAAGCAGCCAACCCTTTTTAGGTCCTTCCGTGAGAACAAATAGTGAGTCTGACTTCCTAAAAGACTCCATAGCTGCCAGGTACAACCTGATTGCCCAAACCCCATCAAGGGAATGCAAGGCAATTTCCTTAGAATGTTTCAGCCTGGGACACAGGGAAGGCAACACAATGACTTTATTCAAATGGAATAGACACGACCTTTGGAAGGAACGACAGACAGGGATGAAGAACTACCTTACCTCTGTGAACCACCAGCTAAGGTGAACGACAAGACAACGCCGCCAGCCCTGACACCCTGCGCGCAGAAGTAAAAGCCACCAAAAAGGCCACCTTCTGGGACAAGGTAAGTAGGGGAACATCCCCAAGACTTTCAAAGGGAGGTTTCTGAAGCACCGACCGCGCCAAATTGAGGTCCCACAGCGGCAATGGAGATCACACAGGAGGAGCCAAGTGTCAAACTGCCTGGATAGAGACACGCACCAAGGAATGTGTGGCCAATGGTCGTTAAAAGAAAACCGCCAAGGCTGAAACTTGATCCTTGATTGTTCTCAAGGCCAGAAGCTGCTCATCCCCCCATTGAAAGAAAACCAATAACCGAGCCACCGAAAATGAGCGAGTGTGAACCCCAAGAGATTCAAACCACGCAAGTACGATAGTAGATCTTCCCAGAAGTAGATTTGTTCTTTGGAAGATTTGTTCTTTGTGCAGCTGATCTTCCTGAGAGGAAGTCTCCATGAACGTCAGTGACCAGCCATACCAGCGAGGTCAGTCTGGAGCCACTAGGACAGGAAACCCTTCTGCCTTGATCCTGCGCAGGAGTCATGGCAGAAGTTTGAGAGGGGGAAAAGCGTAAATCAGACGATACTGACTCCAAGGAGGCAGGGGTTCGGGAACCTTGGCTGAGAGAGCAATGAACACCACATATTTTCAAATGTAATTCCGTGAGAGCCATACACTATATTTCAGGGGTCGGGAACCTTTATTTAATATTCGTATTCATGGGCCGCAGCTATACAGTGAGTAGGTATATAATAATAAAGCCGCGCTTATCCTAACATAATTAATATCTATAATCAATAAATATAAGTGAATAAACAATTAATAATGTGCTTGATCAATAATAAATGATTAATATATTCAAAGTGCTCCTAGTGCCATCCAATGTGTAAAAATAAAATATATAATAGCATGAATAGTCCGTGAGGTGCAAACAAAGGCTTCATAAGAGAAAAAGTAAAGGAAGTGTCCCAGATTGATAGAAATGAACTGATTAAAAAAAGAAAAGAAAAAGGAAACTATTAATGATGGAACAGCGATCCTTCTGGACTTCAATATTCAATATAAAAAAATTGAAAACATTTTTAGGCGTTATTGGCATATCCTAAAGGAAGACAATATTCTACGGGAGATCATTCTTATAAATCCGAGGTTTATATACAAAAAGGCCTCCACCATCAGAGACAAAATCGTGAAAAGTGTAATGTAATAGACCCCCCCCCCCCCCCAAAAAATAGCCTACACCTTCTTCACTGGCAAAGGTTAGTTTCCCTGTAAGAAATGTTCTGCCTATACAAAAAAAACATTTGATAAAAAGCCACAATTCACTGCAACTAGCACAGGAATACAGTACAATATTAAAGAGTTTATATGCTGCAACACTGAGGGTGCAGTTTATGCACTTGAATGTGACAGTGGTTTGCAGTATGTTGGCAGGACCAAGAGACCTCTCAGGGTAAGGATCAAAGAGCATGTGAAAAACATCATGAAAGGATATGATAAGCACAGTGTTTCTAAACACTTTGCTCTGGTACATAACAAGGACCCCAAACATTTGACATTTTGGGGGATTACACCATATCAAAAACACTGGAGAGGTAGTCACAAAGTTAGAACTCTTAGCCAACTAGAATCCAAGTGGATATTTTATATGAATACTTTCGTTCCTCATGGACTCAACATAGAATTTGACTTCAACTGTTTTCTGAGCGATTTTTGATTGACTTTTTAATAATACAGGATTTTAGAGACTCTCATCTTATTAGTATGTTCTTCCCCTCCTTCTTCTATGCTTTTTTAATATTTAACTAATAGTTCTTAAATATTCATCTTGTTAGTTTCAAGTTTTGTAAAGGTTCTTATAGAGATACGAATCATTATTTATGAATGAGCTGATGTGATGTCTCATTTCTGCGATTTTTTACATTTTTTAATGAGTTTCCCGTTTTTACCATACACTATGCGACTGAAAAGGATTCTCTGAGGGATTTCCGTGTGATTCCCACACATTTTTGATGATTTCCCTGTTTTTCTCATACACCATGCAATTTTTTACATCTTTTAATGATTTTCCCGTTTTTACCATATATTATGCGACTGAAAAGGATTCTCTGGTGGATTTCTTTGCGTTTCCCACACATTTTTGATGATTTCCCCGTTTCTCTCAGACACCATGCGATTATTTTTTTATATTAGCGACTTTTAGCGACTTTTTGTGCTTTATTCCATACTATGTGATTTTATGTAAGCGGAATTATTCCGGCCCATGACCAATTTTTTTATATACCTTTATATTTTATAATGCAGATTCATCTTATGATATTCTTACAATACATATTTTTGCTAAGTTTTAGAATGCTACAATATATTTTGATTGCTTCAGGCTTTCAAATTTTTTATCTACGATGTTATAGTAAGCTCCACATTGATATTAATATAAATATTTTTAGTTTAGCCTGTTTTTTATCTGAGCCGTTTTTTAGTACGTTTTTATGCCCCTCGTTTTTGGCACCATATTCTATTTTTTGAGCTGCCATATGAGATTGTTCATAGCCCTAGTGCAGTGTCCTGGTCTTCCACAAGATGGCGTCAACTGCCACAATACTATTTAAGCCAGTCCTCTCCAGCCAATCACGATTTCCTGAAGAATTCACGTGGGCTGTGACGATACGCGTAGAGACGCAGGGACAGAGACTGGATGCAGAAGCGCGGCATCACTGACCGCTCATAACGGACAGCTGTATACACCGACTACTGTGAATTTAAATGTAAGTTGCTACTTTTTGGTCAATACATGCTGTGAAATACTACACCAGAGGAAGTTTTTCTGATTGTCTGCCCCCATTTGGAAGCACACAGGACATAAACAGCTCCCTCCCTCACCCCTGGAAGGTGGAAGTCGGATAGGATCCAATTTAAATACCCCCTCCCAGCATCCCCTTTGGATACACACAGGAACACGGGATTGACACCATCCAAATGCTGTAACCTTACAGCAGTAAGGTAAGGGTGTAGCACACCCAGAAGCTTTGCACAACTCCCCATTACACCTCACTGGTTGATTCCTGGAATCACTCACCTGATTTTACACCACCTGATTTGATGCCACTTTCACTGCATGATGATTGAAGCTGCAACAGATCACTGAATGGACTTGTTTTATGGGATTTTTTTTATTTCATTGTTTATTAGTTTTATACATCATATTATCATCCTTCTGTTACACAGCTGTTGTGCACTTTGTTCACTATATTTATTTTGGAGGTACAGTTAGCCGTCACACTGGGACGAAGAGTGTATATGTATTGACGTCCCTGGATTTTTATTTATATATATATATATATATATATATATATATATATAATCTCCTTGCACCTAGCACCTTTGTCACAGCAGTTTGCACCTCACGGACTATTTGTGCTATTATATATTTTATTTTTACACATTGGATGGCACTAGGAGCACTTTGAATATATTAATCATTTATTATTGATCAAGCACATCATTAATTGTTTATTCACTTATATTTATTGATTATAGATATTATGTTAGGATAAGCACGGCTTTATTATTATATACTTACTTTGATTGATTCGGTTTTAATTGAAAGGCTGAGTTGAGAGCTGCTGAAGATCCTGTCTTTTACACCTGATTCCTGCAGGAGATTTCTCTGTTACTAAGTGATAGCGCAGGGGGTAATTTCTTAAACTATTAATTATACAGTGAGTAGATGGAGCCGTGTGAAAGTGCCTGGAGTCCGGTCAGGAAGAGACCAGAGCAGGCAGGTATGCAATGAGGCCGGAGTGGGGAAGCACCTGCAGGCCTGCGAGTGATGGAGGCGAGTATAGGCTCTGAGAAAATGGCGGCTGGCCGCTGAAGGACTCAGAAGTGGATGTGAGAGGCAGCTCCCGCGGGTCCCCGGGTGTCAGAGGGGGAAGGATCACAGGGAGCAGATGGCAGGTCTCCTTACCAGGCGGTGATTGCCAAGGCCCTCAGATGCACAGCACACGAGCCGGCGGTGGTACCGCGAGTAGGCCGCGGGGTCTGTAGCGCAGAAATCCGGTCACCCAAAGATGAACCGAGGGTAGCAGTGGGTAGCCCACAAAGTGTACCATCGATGGGTGCAGAAATCTCCTTGGCACCGGGCACAGCTACACGGATGGCACTGGATTGAGTGGTAGACACAGCGGAGCTCTGGGACTACACATCCAACGCGGCTCACGTCCGGACACGCCCCCCCTTTATTAAAGATTTGTCTGCGAGCCAGATGCAGCCATCAAAAGAGCTGTCTGGCTCACGAGCCATAGGTTCCCCTACCCCTGCACTAGGGCATCTGTGGCATCGGCTACGGAATCCTTAGACCGTGCCACAAACCTCAGTAGCTTTCTGTTGAGACAAGAGGCCATAGGTCCACCTCGAGAGTACCCCACCAAAGACACAACTAATGAAACACCTGCTGATGAAGTGAACATTCCCCCTGGTCCAACACCTGTCGACTGAGGTAATCCGCTTGGCTATTTTCCACCCCTGGAATGTGTACAGCAGAGAGCTGGAACAAATCCCTCTGCCCACCTCTGAAATCCGGCTACTTCCCGAGCCGCCAGGGCCTTTCTTGTGCCCCCTTGGTGATTGACAACCGTCAAAGTGCAAGGATAGAAAGGATTTCTGGAGTTTTTCCAAAGGAAGTAACTGAGGCAGAGTTCAGGGTCAGACCCAGATAGTTCTGATGGGAGGAAGAACCAGAGCAGACTTCTGAAGGTTCAGAATCCAACCAAACCCTCTCAAAGTTTGCAGAGTAATTTCCAAGTTGTCCATCAGAGCAGTCGGAGACTATGCTCTCAGAAGATCATCCAGATACTACAGTACCACGATCTCCCACTGACGCAGCAATGCCAGCAATGGGTCCAACCCCTTCGTGAAGACCCGAGGAGCGGAGGCAAGACCAAAGAGTAACGCCACAAACTGATAATACTCCCCGCCCACGGCAAAGCAGAGGAAGCACTGGTGATCGGCGCATATTGGAATGTGAAGATAGGCACCCTTGATGTCGATAGAAGCAAGAAAATCCCCGATGTGGGGATGCCATTACCATGCGAATGGACTCGATTTGGAACTTCTTTAACCACACAAAGCAGTTTAGCGGCTTGAGGTCCAGAATTGGACGTACCTTGCCTTCTTTCCTGGGAACAGGTTTGAGTAGAAGTCCTGAAAGCTTTCATAAGTCGGAACTGGGACAATCATTCCATGGAATAACAAGACTCACACTGCCCCAAAGAGACCCTGTAAGCGATTTAGGGACAAGCGCAAGTTGGAAGGGAAGAACCTTCTCAGAGGATGAGACCAAAAACCCGATCTTGTAACACAACCAAATGACTTCCTGGACCCACTTGTCCTGTAGCAGGGAGGTCTATGGATTCGGAAACCAGCAAGGACCACTGCTGAGACCGACAGTCTAGAAAGCAAGGGAGCCACTTTCAAAGAGGCATCATGGATAAACTGTAGCCCCTGGACCAACTGATCTGCCAGCTCCACAACAGCAGGAGGAAGCTGTCCCCCCCATCCCCCTCTAAGTTCCGGCGTAAAAGTTTGGCCCACTCGGTCAGAGTTTGCGACACCAGGGCAATAGTAAAAAAAACAGCCTAAGCACCGACCTGGCCACAGTTAACTTAGGCTGTTGGAGGCTCTGACCCGCCAGATCCTTAAAGGCCAGGGACTCCTCCACCGGAATTAAGGTTGCTTTAATTAACCTGCGAGTCCACTACAAGTGGAACCAGTCACTTTAGCAGGGAATCCTCATAAGGATACTGCAGCGCAAAAATGTTAGGGATCTCAAAAGTGCGTTTTGGACAGCCCCACTGTTTAGTGACAATATTGACAAAGTATATGGGAAAGGGGAACACCTTTGCCGCCTTGGAGGGCCTGTGGGTGCCAAAAGGGACCGGCGCAGCATCAGCCACATCCTCCATCTTTTAACGCACTGACAATCAGTGCATCCACCAGCGCCTTTTCATGTGCGGCTAGAGGAGCAGAGGAATCATTCTCACTATCTGAGCACGCAGGGTGCATGGACGCAGACCCAGAAGGGTAACTCGCATCTGCAGCAGCCGAATCAGATTCAGAATCTGATGACACAAATGAGGATGTGAAGGGGGGGGGGGGGGGACACTTTTTGCCAGCCCGTTTGCTCAGGACCAAATCCACCTTGAACACTAAGGACTCCAGGACTTCTGTCAGTGCAGTCAGTGATTGTTGAGACCCGGAGGGCCCCGCAGCCTCAGAGGGGATGAGGTGGGGAAATGTGCTTCAGCGACTCCATTAAGGAACAGGGGGGACCCACACAAAAAGTGTTTCACACTGCTTTGGACACCCCCACGGTGCTGGTGGCACTTCAAGGCCCAGCACGGACACATTATCACTGCTATAGCAGAGAGAGAACCCTACAAAGGCTCACCCCCCCCAATCAGCACCAAACCAACTGCACACCATGCGATGATCAGGAAAGAGAAACATTCAAGAGTCCGCACCAAGGGACTCCCACCGCCAAATTTTTGCACATACAGCTCCAAAAACATGGCCACGGCTACCTCCAATGAGGAAAACTACAAGAAAATGTCAGCGCCACACGGCTCCTGCAGTGCGCTCGCCCCTCCTATTGCCAGCTCGACACCCCAGACAGACCTAAAAAGGTATGGCTACCCAATGGGAGAAGAGGGGGGAGGGGGGGATGTGGGCAACAAGTGGGGGAAACAAGTCCGCAGAGGACCATCCGTTAAAACAGGTGGGTGCATGGGAAGGAGGGGAGCCCGGGGGTCCGACCATCCCAGGGAGGGGCCCACGTCCACCAGAAACCCCTCCAGGGGTAGAGGGGGGATAGCCAATTACCATACAGGAACAGGGTGGGCACCCCACCCGACAGACCACCGCTCTCCATCGGAATGCAGGTGGCTGTCGGCCAGGAGGAATGCTGTGACTCAGACCGAGGCTAGGTCGTATGTGCCCTCGCAAGGAGTTTAACTCACAGGCCAACCTCCGTTCCAGTAAGGTCATGTCGTGGCCGACCTAGTGCGGAGCTGTGGCCTGCACACGCTCCCTGGCCAGACTGGGGGACCCTCTGGATCTAGATTATCCAGTCCATCGCCCAGTCCGGCAGTTGATTGTAGCTTCTCACAGGATACAAAACAACAAAGATAGAAAAAACTCCATGAAAAAGGAGAAAAAAAAAAAAAAAGAGGGGCGTGGCCGGCATCCTGAGGTGATGGACGCTTAGTTCTGAGCTCTGGATGAGCGGGATTGTTTAGGCGGCTCACAGCCATGGGGAAGGTGACAAATTCATCCCTAGACACCTCTATTACCCCACAACTTTACTTTTCACATGGGGAAACGCAAGTCGCGGGAAGGACCCCGCAAACTTAAAAATTTCTTCAGTACAGCAGGGCCTCAGAGGAGTCAAAATGGCACCGGCCCCGCAGCGCTGCCACAGACACACAGCAGCTGCTGCGTTTCATGAGACAGATTCCTTAAGGCAGGAATATACACAAGAGGGGAATGGTCACCTCCAGGAACTACCATTCTGATTCATAGAGAGCCACCGCAAAATGGCCACTGATCTCCTCAGCACATGACTACAAGAAAATGGCGGCCTGAGCAGCTGAGGACCCACCCCCCCCAGACTCCAAAACGGGACAGATCGGCAGATGGGCCAAGGAGGAACAGGTAGAGACCCCCCCCATATCCAGCCCGAAGCGTGGTCTCAGCGCCCGGGAGTAGACCCAATAGCCCGCAGTGTGAGGGGGGGGGGGGGGGGGACACGTAGAAGAGAGGGTGCATGACAGGACAGAGGGGAACCCGGAAAGTGAGGGTCCAACCGTCCCAGGGAGGGGCCCAAATCCACCAGGGGATGAGGGGGGAAACATTTACTCAACATACCGAACAGGCGGGCGCCATCTCCTGACAGGACCCCTCTCCGAAGTGGGGGGGGGCTGTCGGCCAAATAGATCTGCGACTCGGGCCTAGACCGGCCCATATGCGACCTGGTGAGACGTTTAACTCGCAGGGCCAGTCCCTGACGTGTGGGACTATGTCACAGCCGACCCAGCGCAGAGCTAAGGTCTGCGTGCGCTTGCTGGCCGGCTGGGGTGACCACTAAATCTATACATCCAGCCCGTCGCCCAGATCCGACAGTTGCTTGTAGATCGCACAGGAAAAATATCCGGAGAAAAAGCCAAACCCAAAAAAAAAAAAAATCGCCAGGACCAGAGATCCCATCAAGGAACTAGATCCTTACTCCTAACTAGGCCGAATAAAAAAAACAGACATCCTATGCAGGAAGGGTATACCCCCTGGGACTGCCCATAGGCATAGCCAGAATTTTTTTTTCTGCGTAGTGCCCTACTTCTGTAGGCGGCAGCAATACCCTACTGATAAAGATCCTGCGTCTGTCAATGAGCAACAGAAAAAATTCCATTTAAAAAAAAAAAAAAAAAAGACTGAACCAGAGATCCCAGCATGGAGCTATGTCCTTACTCCTGACTAGGCAGAAAAAACCTGAAGTCCTAGAGCAGGAAGTGGGAGTACACCCTCTAGGTGTAGTCAAGCTTTAACCCTTTTTCGCCTAGTGTCCTACTCCTGAGAGCAGCATAACCCATCTGTCAAAGATGATATGAAGCTGTGTCCAATCCGTGAACGAAAGAGAATTAAAATTTAAAAATCAAGTTTAGTTTATTTACTGAATAAGCTGTACTTGGTTTTCAAGCATAATACTTTTATATAACCTGCATTTCACCTGACCAGCATAACAAAATTTCTTTCAATTTGTGAAACTACTCCACATTGAATTTTTCCCCATTTTGCCAGCTTAAAAATTTTCAGAAATTTTACAGTGCTGCCTTCTAAGACACTAGCAAGAAACTGAGGCATGCTGGTTTCCAAGGCTGGCCTATAGTGTGTGTTTGCCACTACCAAATACTCCTGTAGGTGGCAGTATAACCAAAGGTTTAACACTTCTCTCATGGAGCCTGGAACAATACACTTCCAGCAATACATGTTCTATTTCTATAGGTTATGGCAAGAGTGGCACTGGCAGTGTTGGAAGGTAACATGTTTAAGATCAGACTTTCGTGACTTTTTACTGTCTGGTTATCCAAGAGCAATCCGGCCTGCTGAAGGTCATCTTGGAATACCAGGAAAATCAGTTTACCCAGTAGGGTGTATATAACCAAAAAGTGCATATAAAAAGGTTTCTTCAGCTGAAAAAAAACAAACATTCGCGCATACCCCCTGGTGGTAAGGTATGGGAATAAGAAAGCCACCTCCCGGTGATTGAGATTAAACTGACACAATCAAAAGGGCCAGATGTGGACTAATGCCAAGCTGCCATTGGCTCACAGTGCAACATCGCCACCTGGTGGAGGACAACACCATACTTCCTGGAGGATATTTAGGGCAATGCCATACTTCCTGGTGAAAAAAAAAAAAAAAAAAAAAAAAAAAAGACAGCCCCCTCAGTTTATGGATGGTCACTCATTGGACAAAAGACAGGGCGGACAGAAAGGCATCTGAATGGGCAGGATTTGCAAGTATGTTAAATAGTAAGCGCAACGCTGAACAGCCTCTTTTTCCTTGAGTCCAACTAGAATGCAAAACATTTACAACGCACTTACACAACTATCTCTGCTCTAATATTTTTAGAATTTCTGTTTGTGTTCTACTTTCTTTGTAAATATATTAGACCTTTGCTTCTTTGAGCATTGAGTTTAATTTTATAGCCAATATTTTATCAACACCATTAGAGTGCATTTACTATATCTGGTCTCCCACAGTACACCGCAAGCAATTGTTTTAGTAAATCTAAATTGCTAAAATACTTTCTCATCAGCAGTTAGACAGTCTTGTGACTTCTGTTAGTGTCCGGTTAAAGTTTGTAGGTGGAATTCATTCTCCCCTGATTGTCCTGTGAGGCTGCATGATCCCTGACCCTATGTCTGGACAGTGCTGATTTGCCCTGTGCTGACCACATGCATCCTCCAATGGAGAGTACACGTCAAACTGAGCATGTGCAGCTTGCCCCCAAGACTTTGTACTACCAGCATATAGATTGGGGACAGTGGAAGGGGAGGATCAGACAAGACAGGATCAAAAAGCCTTTACACAATGCGGAGGATTAACTTCTTAGGTTCCAGTGAGTATAACAAGCATGCTTTACTGCATATACAGACTGATTTTACGGTTGTGGGTTTAGTAACACATTATCAGAGCTTTGATAGATTAGCCAACTATACGGACAGACAAGATAGTACATATTTATAATTTAAGCATCGTCTGATAACACCGGGAAACAAGCTAGCGGACACCGCTAAAAATCGCTCAGTTCTCACAGCTCTGACCCCCCTCATGCTACTAGAGCGCTGGCCTATGGAGGGGTGGGTAGGAGTGACCAGCTCAGGCTCTCAGCAGCTCACTAAGGCTGAGCTAGGTGCAAGCCCAGGCATGTGGGCAGATCCCGAGCTGGGCACGCCTGTGATCCACAGGCCTGCAGAGCAAGCTGGCCACGCCTGTGATCCACAGGCGAAGTACAGTCAAACGAGCTTTGGCTGTACTTCCTTTCTGGGGCCTGAACTTCACCCAGTGCTGCTACTCTCCTCACAGGTGGCTCAGCAGTGGCAGAAGCCATTGGCTCCTTCTGCTGTCAAACTGAGCAGAGGCGGGGGTCTAAGAAATCACATCAATAGATTGATTTAGTGAGGCTCGGGATAAAGCCTGTATGAGTGCACCCACTCAGAAAGCAGCAGGAGTCAGGAGGGCCAATGGGGGACCCCAGAAGAGTATTGGGGCTACTCTGTGCAAAGCCATTGCAGACATTTTAACTACTTGCAGACTGCCTACCTGCAGTGTACCAGAGATGGGTGGCCTATACAGGCAGTGACCTACTGATAGTCGCTGCCCATTTCCAGGCATGCACACCGTCCCCAGACAAAACCCACTTTGACTGTACAGAAGTTGTCAGCAGGTCCAGGCCAATGATTCAGGCCAGGACCTGCTGAATGGCTGTGTCCAATCACAGCCCAGAGCCCTCTGTTGACAATCACATGGCTCTATACAGTGGAAATTTGTTTCTTATCCTTGCAAAGCAGGAATAAGATATTTAGTAAAAAGCAGTACACGTTACACACACTTGTTAGGCACACATTTAACCCTTTGATTAACCGAGATGCAAGCCAGTGTCATTAGTACAGTGACAGTGTATAGCATTAGCACTGATCACGGTTAGTGTCACTGGCAGTTAGTGTCAGATTAGCAACCTAATAGTGGTAGTGTGGTGGACAATCCACTGCCATTAGCAAAAAAAAAAAAAAAACGACCTGTTGGACTTATGGAACACTCAAATGTCTTCAATACTTAAACCTAAGTGATCCTATCAAGGAGGATGTGGGTTGAAGAAAAACTGCACACCTGTAGAATTATTTGTGAATATATAGAGCTTTATTACATCATTACTTTGATTTTTCTCATATGTACACAGCTCTTGGGTCAATATTTACAAGTGTTAAAGACAACGCTTACAAGTACTGTGCGCAACCACAGCAATTGCAGCTGCAGGGAGACAACAAAAAAAAGGACACATACAAAAATACATACATTGTAAAAAAAAAAAAACAGCAGTGGTGATTCATAGCATTTCAGAGTCCTGAATGAGCATCAGAAGGTTAATTCCTTATCTGGTTGGCAGGAAGGCTTGACTTATCCAAGTCATCAAAATACGGATGAAGTAAGGCTTTTCTAGCAGAAATTCTTTTTGCTGGGTCATAGATGAGCATTTTCTGTCAAAACAAAAAGATAGACTAAAAGTGGTGCAAAACACCTATCACACAAAAGAGGTAAAAGCAAGAAAAAAGGAAGCCACCACACCAATAACTGACAGTTTTTATTCAGACATAGAAGTCATTCATTCGTTTTTTTTTTTCCCTCTCTCCAAGGACTCAAGCGATGAGGTCTATAACTCACCAGTCACAAGTCCTATTTGCTAGTTCCCCATTTGCGTAACAGAATACAGGACGAAGACTTCTCAAGTGTAATAGCAAAAAAAAAAAAAAGACAAGACCCAGAAACATCCATTTAGTGTGATTGGATGCTTAGATACTGCAGCCATCATGCAGCCCTAACTGCGTTAAGTAAACTAGAAGCTTGTCGCACCAAGAACTGATCACCATTGCATTGTTTTAAGACAAGCAAGTCAAGTTTGCTTGAATGGTGCAGGGAAGGCTATGAAGGTAGAGAATCTTACTCTTCCACACTAATCTTTCATGTCAAGAAAAAAAAACCGATGGTTAGATTTACCGGTAACAGGGTTTCTACAAACCTTCCAGGACAGCAACGCATGAGATGAGAGGCTCCTCCCTACAGGAAACAATCAGTTCACAACAGTTTAAAAGGCCCCACCCTTCCCTTTGTCCCTCAGTTGTAAAAAAGTAATCCTCCCAACCAATCCACAAGGGGTACAAATTCACTTAGGTACTCACCACCTATTGTTTACATCCATTCCTCCCCCTTAACTGGGCGGGAAGTAGGCCTGCCGTCCTGGAAGGTTCGTAGAAACACCACTACCTGTAAGTCTAACCATTGGTTTTCTCTTACCGCCTTCCAGGATGGCAATACATGAGGATAATCAAGTAACCACAGGCCTACCTTAGGGTGGGACCACCACCTGCAAGATCTTCCTGCCAAATGCCAGACTTGTGTTTTACCTCCACTCCATGAGGACTGCTGAAGAGATCTTTGATCAAGAGACTGATCAGCAGGTTTGTCCCTCCGATGTCCCTGCCTTCTATGCTACAGGTGATATGTGGAGTGGGATCTTAACCTCTTCAATACAGGGCACTTTCACCCCCTTCCTGCCCAGAGCAATTTTCAGATTTCAGCGCTGTCACACTTTGAATGATAAAATTTGATTGGGTACAGCAATGCATGACTAATTTTTTTTAACACAAATAAAGCTCTTTTATCACCACTGTTTATTTTTTTTGCGATAAGTAGGAGAAAATTTTGTTTTAGTTTGTATACTGTTACATATCTTTGGTAAAAATGTGTGAAAGTTATAGTCTACAAGCTATGGTGCCAATCATTGATAAATTGATCACACCTGATGTTCCGACGGCCAATTTAATTTCATGAGGCCCTGAAATGTCATGACAGTACAAATGACCCCTTTGGAAAGTAAACATTCCAGGGTATTTAGTAAGAAGCATGGTAAATTTTTTGAAGAAAAAAATATTACACAAAATTGTCATAAGTTATTTCTCACACAAATCATATGCATACTTGCAATTACACCCCAAAATACATTCTGCTCCTCCTGCGTTATGGCGGCGATACCACAAGTGTGAGACTTTTGCACAGCCTGGCCACAGAGGCCCAACATTCAAGTAGCATCTTCAGGCGTTCTAGAAGCATAAAATTACACATCTAATTTCATTACAACATATCACAATTTTGAAGGCCCTGGAGCTCCAGAACAATTGAAACGCCCATAAAATGACCCCATTTTGGAAAGCAAACACCCCAATGTATAATCTATGAGGCATGGGTTGCAGATAGGTACTTGGATACTCCGGTGACAGGTACTGATGGGCTGGTGACCAAGTACTTATTGGGGGGGGGGGGGGGCAATCAGTGAGTTGTGAGGCGCACTGTGGGCGGTAACCGCAATCTCCTCCTCACACAGAATCGGTGTGAGGAGAGCCCAGTAACCACTAGTTACTGCGGTTTTACATTCTGTGATTGGACACAGCTGGTCACGTGGTAAAGAGCCATTTTTTATTGGCTCTTAACACTGATCTGGGATGGGCTGCTAAGCTCCCAAGGCAAAGGGAAGTAATCACCACTGGTCTTTCCCCTTTGCCACAGCGCTTGCTTTTCTATCCTCAAGGTCATACGAGGATGATAGCGGCCAAAAATCACCCCCTTCCAAGTTGCTGTCCCAACTGGGAAGCTGCATTGTAAGGCTGTGTGCTTCACACTGCAGCAGCATACACACCATCTGGAATTCAAAACTTTCAGAGGGGAGAGGGGCTAGTAGACAGCATTTCTCCTCTTCTGAACTCCTCAGAAAAGGCACTTACCCGGCCCTGACATGCTGTTGCCTGCAGCCACCTGTGTCATCTTTCCATCGCCCTCCATGGGATGGATCAAGGCAGGCTTCACACTCAGCAGCCCTCTGTGGCTCTTGGTAGCTGAAGAGCCTATCGCCACCACCCTGGCCCGGCTTCTCCTCTGCTCTTTACTCCGGGGTCGCGCTGTGCACCTCCACCCCTTCCCTGTTCAGACCAGAAGTTACGGTTTCAGAACAAGGCTTGGAGCGCACGGAGTCCTCCCCTCATCGCTGCTGTTACGCGGCCAGCCATTCACAGCATTGCGCCCACTGTATGCAGGGGAGGACAGCCGAGCTGCTGAGCAGAGCACAAAAGCAGAGAGATCACCAGTGTCTGAACCACCTGTGTCACATCAAGAGGCAACCTGTGAGAAGCTTAAGGCGTGCAGGTAAAGTGTGGCCCACACCAGCGTTCCTAAACCTGCCTTACAGGCGTGCCATCCAACTCTAGGTCTTCCAAACAAAAAAAAAAAAAAAAAAAAAACACTAGCGTTCGCTGTGGGAGAAACAATACTGAGGGACAAGGGGAAGGGTGGGGCCTTTTAAACAGCTGTGAACTGATCGTGTTTCCTGTAGGGTGGAGCCTCATCGCATGTGTCTCCGTCCTGGAAGGCGAGAGGAGAAAATGCATTAAAATGATCTCCAGGAGTGATAAAGGGCATCAGCGATTAAAAGTCTGTACCTGCATGCACACTCAGATCTTACACAGTACTCCTAGTAGGGTTAATTTAAATATTGTTACATGTAGCCAGGTTCTGAGCTACAGCAATATTGAGGAGGAGACATTGCCTTGTTCTGCTCTTCCTCTGCGGATACTGAGGTTGTGCTGCATCATATCTAAAGCCCAGCTAGCCCACAGACAACTATGCAGAGCACAGAGAATCCTGGGAATTGTAGTCAGACGGCAGCCATATAAAAATTGGATACAGACTCCTTACATCACAGATCCCAAATAGGCACTGTGCAGTAGTAGGAATGGAGATTTTTCTTTTTTTTTTTTTATAAACTGCCTGTGAAAGTTCTCTTGGCACAGAGGGAACAAGAACACCTGTGTCTGGATATTTGCTTGCCAATGGGAGACCATACTAACAGATCCAAGCCTGAGGACACCCAGGGGCAGCACAGTACCATCCACATCTCCAATAAGGCAGGGAGAATGGAGTGTCCACTTACCCTCTGCTTCCCACCGCAGATCACAGGAGGTTTCTGGGAGACCAAGGGGGCTCCGGCGTCTACAGTGTGTGTGTGTGGGGGGGGGGTCCCCGCAGCATCCCAGGGACTGGTGAGAGGACTTTTGCCAACTGCCAATACTGCTAGCAGGGACTGAGCAACTGAGAGCAGGACAACCGACAACCAAGTGTACCCAAACCGTACCGCACTTCTTCCAAACAGACTGCACCTATATAGAAAACTAGAAGCGCCACTCAAGCCAGAGGAAGATTGTTCCTTTTACATTATTAAGCCCCAGTAGTCGGTGCAAAATGCATCAGGAGAAGTGGTTTGGGGAGCAGCATAGGCCCAGGCCGTTCCTTAATCTTCATCTCACAGGGGTTGAAAAGGAGTGCGGCATCCATCTCACTCTAGCATGCACCTCTATCAAATATTTACTGAATCCAGACCACACCTACCTTGTAGCTGTGCCAAAACTATACCGTACCTGTACTCCATGCAGATTAACTGGAACGGTCAAGTGCACCAATGATCTGTTCAATCTCATCTCATGGATAGCCAGATCATCTCCTCAAAGGGTTGTCCTTCTCACATTATGCAAGACCCCTTTGTTCCCCTGCCACCATCCTTTCTTCCTCAACTGTGCATACCCAGCCGATCTAGGGCTTGCATCGCTGCAAAAAGCACACTGACAGTATAGTTCTAGCACTATGTAGATCAGGTGTAGGCAACTTTTAAGAGGCAGAGATCTACCGAATCATGGAAACAAAGACACTCAACACCTAGTTCAGCGCTCTGAAATGAACGCAAAAGGCCCAACTAAAAATCATTGGGGGTGGAGAAAGACACAAAAAAGCAAAGACAAATGTCACTGTAAAAATACAAACTGCTTAGGGCAGAGGATGGTGTCAGAACAGAGAACTGTATCAGTAATTTAGGTTTATTACCTTTGAGCCCTGTAGGGCTGCTTTGGTAAAATATCTGGGGTATTAAAGACATCTGATGTGTCACTTTTGAGATAGAGAAAAGGTTCCAAGTACAGATTGCCCAGTCCCCTTCTCTGCAGCCTCAAATAGACTGGACAGTGAATTCATGGGAAGTGGTATGTGCTAAGCAGCTTCCTGTTCATTCATAAACAGTTTACTATGCTTCAGTTGAGAACACTGACCGGTATCTGATCACTCACTATGTTAATTTAGATAAGGAAGGGGCGGTAAATTACACTTACTGGCACCCTTCCCCACAGCAACTGGTGGGAGTGAAAGGAAGCCAGTAGCACTGGAAAAAGGACGGCATTTACTGGTACCGATCCCCTCTTCTCCTACAGCCACTGAATGACGGAGAGGCAGCTTTCAGCAGCTGCTGGAGGAATGGAGATCAGTACATGCTGCCTCTGTCCAAATTCCCAGGGCCAGCAAAGCAGGTCTACCCGTCACCTACCCACAACTGACAGGTTTCCAATCCCAACTGTAGAATAAACTTTACTGCTGCACTTGGGTGGCGTTCACTACTTTTTATACTGATCTAGACACCAAAATGTCATCTTATGATTAGCCCCTACTGGTAATAAGTTTCTATGCTAAAATTGTGGCAATACCATTGTCAACTCATTTTATGCTTTCCTAGTTACTGTTGGGCAACAAATCTAGTTAAGTGCTTGTAAAAAGTAGTGTGTTTTTTCTTTAAGTTATACTTACCTGTTCTGTGCAATGATTTTGCACAGAGAAGCACCAATCCTCCCCTCCTCAGGTCTCCTGTCAGTGATCCAGGCCCCTCCCCCTGCTGAGCACCCCCATAGCAAGCCACTCTACTCACTGGCTGTAACTGAGAGCAGCAGAAGCCAATGACTTCTGCTGCTGTATCCAAGCCAGCGAGAGCAGCAATCCTACTAAGGCACAACCTGGATTAGACAGCGGACTCAGCGGCTGGGAGGGGGGGGGGGGGGGGGGGGGCACAAGCTTAGCACAGGAGGCTTTTTAAATCTTCATGCAAAACAAAAGGGCCAGTTTACTTCCCTTCAACCTTTAGAGGGTTTGACTTTAGCCACGGGGAGTAGCAATGCCTTGGCACTGGTGAAGTAAACAATGCCATAGACTTGTTTTAAGACCACAAAAAAAAAAAAAATTGGTGTCAGGAGGAGGAATAGTGGCCCATAAGTAGTGTCAGTGGGAGACTTAGTTCCCCATCTCTGGTGTCAAAAGGAAGGAATAGTGTCCCCAAAGGCCAGATAAAGGCAAGCAGAGGGTTACATCCGTCCATTTGCAGGCGTCCACCTTAAAGAGGAAGTAAACCCTCCTCAGGAAGTTGTACCTATAGGTAAGCCTATGATAAGGCTTACCTATAGGTACTGTAAATATCTCCTAAACTTACACCGTTTAGGAGATATTTACCTTTAATGCAGCCAGTGACGTCACTGGCGCATGCGCTCTGAAGGAACGGCTGATCGTGCCGTTCCTTCAGAGCCCCGTGCCGTGACCGTCGGCTCCCGTGCGCGGGAGTGACGTCACCGCGGCTCCGGCCAATCAGATGACCGGATGCCGCGATCCCGGAAGACGGGCGACATGTCATGTCGCCCGTCATACAGGTAAGAGAGCGGCACGGCGGGGGCTCGTTCTAAGGTAAGTATTTCATAATGAGCTAGTATGCGAAGCATACTAGCTCATTATGTTTTTCTCTTGCAGGTTATAAAAAAAAAAAAATTTTTTTAAATGAGTTTACAACCTCTTTAATGCATTACTGTATGACATGACTTACTCTAAAATCCTTTTCTCTGAAGTTCATTGACAGATGCAGCTTCATATCTTCTTGACCATTGGGTCATGCTGCCCCCTACGGGAGTAGCACACTAGGCAGGAAAAAGCTTTACAGCGCCTATGGGGCAGTCCTTGCAGGCATAACCCCACACACTCTGCTATAGCGCTCAGTTTTGTTGCAGTGTTTTAGAAGAAGACAACCCCATTCATACAACTGAAGCTCGCCCAGGAAAACAAAAAAAAAAAAATTTAGACAGCAGCCTGCAAAACCTTGTGGCCAAAAGAGGCATCTGAAGATGCCAAACACATCTACCTTTGTAGAATCTTGTGAACTTGCATCACTGACGCCTGATGGCAAAAAGCCCAGGAAGCGCTCAGCGCCCTAGTAGAGTGCACCTTCACAGGGAAAGGAGGAACCTGACCCTTCAGCGAATAGGCATGAACTACCATTTGTCTGATCCATCTAGATATGGTCGCAGCAGATGCAGCCATCCTTAACAAGATCCATTAGTATGGACAAAATAGAGCATCTGATATTCTGAATGAAGGTAGTAAAAGGTCTTCATCCAAATGAAAATCAGAAACCACCTTAGAAGAAAAAAAGACTGTAGGTCGAAGGACCACTATCTGTGGACTACCATATATAGGGGAAGGGCAGGACAACACCGCCACCTCAGATACTCTGCGGGCAGAAGTAATGGCCACCAAAAAGACAACCTTCTGAGACAAGGTAAGCAAAGAAATCTCCCTAATGTTCTCAAACTGATGTTTTTGAAGAACAGATCGTACCAAATTCAGATCCCACGGAGGTAGCTGGGGATCGCCTTGGGGAGCCATGTGGCGAACCCCCTGAATAAGTGTGAATCAGGGCATGTGTAGCTAAAGGGTGTTGGAAAAAAAACACAGCCAAAGCCAACACAGCCTTTGATAGTGCCCAAGGCCAACCCCTGTAAAACACGAAGAAAAAAGCCAAAACCCTAGCCACCGAGAACAAGCAAAAAGGTGCACCTTCAAAATGTACGATGATAGATCTTCCTGGAAGTAGACTTCCAGGCCTCCAGCAGTGTAGGAATTTACTGAAATCAGAAAGACCTTTATCCTTCCAATACCCGACTTTCAAGAGCCATGCTGTTAAAGCCAGAGACTAAAGCAGGATGGAAGATCAGTCCTTGAGACAGATCTTCCGAGAGGGAGTCTCCAGGGAGCATGAATAACCAACCTTATCAGGTCTGCGTACCAAGACCGGCGAGGATAGTCTGGGGCCACCAGAATGACCACCGGAATCCCTTCAACTTCCATCCTGCGAAGAAGCCTTGGTAGAAGTTTTGGGGGGGGGGGGGGGGGGGGGATGCATAAATCAGCCAATACTGACTCCAAGGAGCCACCAGCGCATCTCTGGTATCTGCCAGAGGATCCCGAGACCTGGCTACGCGTGGAGAAGCAAACCGGTAGACGTCAGGTGTCCAATGGACACACAAGAGACGAAACATCTCCGGGTGCAGGGACCACTCCCACTGAGCCAACACCTGACTATTCAGGTAGTCCGCCTGCAAATTCTCCACACGTGGGATGTGCACAACAGAGGGGGATGGAACAAACTTCTGCCCAATCCAGGATCTCAACAACCTCCTGGGCCGCCAAGACACTTTTTGTGCCCCCTTGATGATTGATGTAAGCCACGGCTGTGGCATTGTCAGATTGTATAAGGACTGGACAATTTTGCAGACGAGTTGTCCAATGTCTCAGGCAAAGCTTGATCACCCTGAGCTCCAAGATAGTTATCGGAAGTTTTGACTCTTCCACTGTCAAGGACCCCTGGGCACAGCGCTTCCCCAGCACTCCACCCCAGCCTGACAGGCTTGCATCCGTGATTACCACCGTCCAATACAACGGAAGGAAGGACTTGCCCTGGCATAGTGCTAACGAGTGAAACCACCAGAGAAGAGCAGTCTCCATGTTGTGACTCAACCAAATCAGTGTCCAAGGACTTTGTATCCTTGTTCCATTTGACAAGAATCTCCCTTTGTAAGGGTCTAGTATGGAACTGAGCAAAGGGAAGCGCCTCGAAGGTTGACACCATCAGACCCAAAACCCGCAGAGAGGACCAAATGTTGGCCAACAGCAAACAAATCACCCCCTGCAACTTTTGCAGCTTGTTTGGAGGAAGAAAGACCCTCGCCGAGCCGGAATCCAGAGTCAGACCCAGATAAACCCAGATAGACCCAGTCTTAATGCAGGCATCAGGCAGATTTTTTGAAATTGATGTTCCAACCAAACTCTTGTAGAGTCCGTACCGTGACCGGCAAGTCGCCCGACAGGGCTGAATGAGAGTCTGCTCTCAATAGATCATCCATGTATCCTAGTACCGAAATCCCCCATTGGCGCAGTAAGGCCATCCCAGGAACCAGCACCCTGGGGGCGGAGGCGAAAACAAAGGGTAATGGCAAAATTACTAATGCTTCTCTCCTACAGCGAAGCAAAGAGAAAACGCTGGTGTCCAGCGTAGAAGGGATGTGTAGATATGCGTCCTTGATATCTATAGAGGCCAAAAAATACCCCTTTGTGTAGAGACGCCACTACCATTCAAATGGACTCCATTCAAAACTTCTGTACCCGCACAAAGCAATTCACAGCCTCGAGGTCAAGAATTGGACATACTTTGCCTTCCTTTCTGGGCACAGTAAACAGGTTTGAATAAAATCCATAAAAAAGTGTTCAAGAGGGAACCGTCACAATCACCTTGTGACAGCAGGTCTTGTACCATCTCTCGTAGGCCCCCTAACCGGTCTTGAGAAAGGCGAAGATTAGACGGGAAGAACCTGTCCAATGGTCGAGACAGGAATTTGATATTGTAACCCTAACGGATCAGTTTGTGGACCCATTTGTCCTGATTCAAAGGAAGTGCATGGTTCCCGAAAAAAAATTGAAGATGTTCTCCCCCACCCCAGAAACCGGTGAGGAGTCCCTTCATGCAGACGAGGATTTGTCTGCAGATCCAGACTGGCCAGATTTTTGTCTGCAGATCCAGACTGGCCAGATTTTTGCTTACCAGACCATGTCTTTTTGGAACCCATAGAAAACCGGAATAGCTTTGCTCCTTTCTCTTGTGACCTGGATGTACGAAGGGCCGCCTATGAGCAGTGAAAGAGGGCCCCCGTTTTGTATGATTGCGGAAGAAGAGTACTCTTCCCTCCCATAAGGCCTTTTATAAGTTCATCCAAGGAGGATCCAAACAACCTGTCCCCCGTGAAGGGAAGGTCAGAAAGAGACTTTGGAGGCCTGGTCCGCAGACCAGCTCTAACCACACCATGCATCTTAATAGCAATCCCCACCACAGACACACTGGCCACCAGGGGAGCCACATCCAGCAACTCATCACAAATATACAGCAGGGCTTGACCCATCTGGTCCATTAGCTCAGACCCGGAGAGAGCTGCTTAGTTTCCAAGTCACCTTTTAGTAACTTCACCCATTCTGTAATGGTCTGTGAAACCAATGTGATCATAAACACCGGTTTTAATATTGACCCCGCTAACACATGTAAATGGCGGGACAGACTCAATCTGTCTATCCACAGGATCAGTAAAAGCCAGGGGATTCTTCCACCGGAACTATCGTAGACTTGCTCAGTCTGGAAACCTGGATGATCCACCTTAGGTGGTATGGTCCACCTAGTGGAAACTGCATCCGCGAAGGGGCAACACCGTTTAAAGCGCTTGGGCACATTAACATTTGTTTGTTGTGCCCTCACTGTTTGACAATATTGTCAAAAAGTTCCAGACAAGGAAACACCTTGCCCGACCTCTGGGATTTGTGGGTGCCAAAAGACACTTGCTTCCCGGATGCTGTAGACTCATCTGCCATTTTTAATATTTCCCGCACTGATACTATAAGTGCTTCCACCAGTTCGCTTTCCCGCGCAGCGGTTGATGAGGACATGTTCTCCTCGTCATCAGAATGCGACACAGATCCACCAAGGTGGGGTGCTTCCGCCACGGCCATATCTACCTCAAAATCTGAGGAAAGCACAGAGGGAGGTAAAGGCAAAGGGCGCTTTTGGTGAGCGGCACTTTTTTTTTTTTTAAACGAAATACACTTGACACCAGGCTTACCAAAACTGCTGTAAAAGCAGACAGGGGCTGCGACCCAGAAGGTCCCGCAGCCGCACTGATGGGGTCTGGTCTGTAGGTGAAACTTTGTCCTGGGAGTCCATTAGCATTGAAAATAGAAAAATGCAGTGTCACTAAGTGGCAAAAACACTATCCGCACCGCTGCACCAGTGGTACTACAAGTCCCAGCCTAACATCCTGCAGCAGTGTGAGTGAGGAATGCCTAACTATTCAGAAACAAACAGAGCTATAGCGGAGTGTGTGGGGTTATGCCTGCAGGGACTGCCCCATAGGTGTGGTAAAGTGTTCCTGCCTAGTGTCCTACTCTTGGAGGGGGCAACATAACCCAATAGTCAAGAAGATATGAAGGTGTGTGTCAATGACTAGAGAAACCCTTCTGACATTGAACCACTAAGTTTGCCTTTACTACCTGGTATGGTGCCCATTTTTTTGATATAGCACTATTACTGGTTACCAAGTCATTAACTTTAGTGAATTCCTGTTACATTGTAGGTTTGTACACCAAGTGGTGTGTCAGAGCTGGCCCAAGGTTCTTGAGAAAAGTTGAGGCAAAAAACAGACAACACATCTTATCAAGCGGCTCCTAAGGGGGTAGCGTTACATACTAAAGTAAAATGGTTAACCTTTATTGGATACATCCAAAAAATATACAACTTCTGAGTTTCTCTAGCCTCAGTCATAATGAAGTGGTTACTTAGAACCTTTTGAGGATTTGACAATTGAGAGTTTCTGCCGTTTACAAAATATGGCCCTAAAGGGGAATTACCTGAACTACACCTGCAACTCTTCCCCATGACAATTTTTGTCAACGCCGCATAGGGATTAGGGTTGTTGCCTCACCCCTTTACACCAAGACACACAATGCCACAGGTAAAGGTGGTAATTAAACTCACGTGGTGCCTTATCTGCATTATATTAGCCTCAGAACCTGTGTAATTCATGTGTCCTGGTTTAAAAGGATGAGGTGGCAACCCTAATAGGGATGGAGAACTTTAAGAAACAAATGCAAAGTCAATAGTAAAATTTAATCTGTGACATACTTGAGGTTCATAATCTTGAAAACTGATTTTCACCATCAGGCATGCATGTTCTGCTGCATATTAAAATGCTTCCAATGTGTCCCTTTATTCCAGGTAAACACTGGATTGAAACTGCAACCTGGGCAGAATGCCTCGTCTTCAAGACGTTACATGCTCCTGCACATAAAAATATTACTTACGGAAAGCAAGTCCAGGCCATCTTTATCAATGTTTTTCACATTAGCAGCCAAGCTGCCTCCTTTCCATTTTGGAAATGTATTCTTGTAGTCTTGCAGCGATTCCACATCTGGCCAGACTTCATTGTTGGGTGTTCCCAAAGCTCTGCGGAAAATTCCAAAATGTAAGCACATTTGCGCTTTGAAGCAAACAGTTCAACAGCAGGCAATTTTCCACAAGATGCACAGTAGTGGTTGAGAGTTAGAACACCTAATAGAGGATATTTTAGCTCTAGGTACAGTTAGCCTCTAGCTTCCTTATGCGACAATACAACAGCAAGTTTCCCTTTCACAATTTCAAGTTCCTCTTCAATTGGAGATTTGAGTGGTTGTCACATTTATGGGTGTTCTAGCTACTTCAAATATACGTCACAAATAAAAACCTGGCTGCTTTGTACTTCCTAGAAAGCTCACTGGTTGCGTCAATTTTCTTTACTTTGGCTTTTTCCCTTGGGATCTGGCCAGCAACAGCTCCTGTGTTAACAAGCCCCCCATATTCTGGATAAAAGCACAAAGACCTTTAGACAGCAGCATTGTGCCTCGGGGGGTTCGGTGCACTTAATATATTAACAAAATCTGAGCTTAATCTGAAACTCCATAAACAGTTTTTTCGTATATATATATATATATATATATATATATATATATATATATATATATATATATATATATATATATATATATATATATATATATATATATATATATATAGTGAGAACCTCTTAAATGGCTGGATCACCAGGTGATAAGATTTGATTTTTACAACGTCTTCTGAGACATGTACACAGTCATTTGGGCACATGTTATCCTGTGATCTGCTCTTCAAAAATCTGAATTAAAAAATTGTAAAAATAAAAAAGCGCACGTAGTAGCATCTGAAAATTGTGTTAGAATTTAAATTAGTGGGTTTTAGGCTCAGGGGCATTTGGTTGAATGCCGTGCTCCCCACCGCTCTTTCCTCTCAGGAACAGTGACCCTACCTCCTCAGTCTAACGATGACAGTGGCTGTTCCAAGGAATTTGCTACTAGGCTTGAGCCTCATAGCATGGGAAGTCACGCACTTCCCCATCCATGTAAGCACCAGGTTTTAACACATTGCAACTGAAGAAGCATCAGGGAAGCATTGTGAAGGCAAGTATAAAGTGATCAGAGCTTGGGCTTTAAGGACCCTGGCGCTATGCCCTGAATGAACAAGAAATCTTTGTGATGTAGGAGTGCTGAAACCTTACGCGGATGCATTTTGATGGGATAGATGGTTTGTGGTCCTAAGGGCTGCTCACAAGCAAGTGTGGGGTCCTGCTGGACCCCCAGAGGGGTTCGTTGAAGTTTTGAAAGGATGGGAGTGCCACACCAGCTTGTACAGACTAAGAGGTTTTTATTTTGTAACAGCAAACGCGCTTCAGGTGCTAAGCACGCCACCTTATGAGAGCTTACCTAGGTGGATGCAGCATTGATCTGATGCTGCATCCGTCCTCCCGCCAGCTCCAAGACTGAGGACTGAGTGATCAAACATAGCTGACCGATCGATTCTCAGAGCTCTCTGCTCTGCCTCGCTCACTGAAGAACTGGGCTGTGAAGGGGTTTGGAGCCACTGGCTCAGGCTCTCAGCGGCTCGAGCCAAGTGACGGTCCAGGCATGTGGGCGAATCCCAACCACATGGTCGCGATCTTTCCCAAGCCTGGACTGGCTCCGATTTCAGCCCGTTGGCTGCTGAAAGCAGGTCACAGGAGTGCTTCACAGGAGAAGTACAGCCAAATGAGCTTTGGCTGTACTTCTTAACCTCCCTGGCGGTATGATTAGGTCAGGAATTATGTACCAAAAGCGGTACAATTTTTTGCATGGAAATTTGGCGTTCTGTATTATAGGACTACAATTCTTCGTAATTACTGACTTAAACCTGACCAAAACAAGACTCTAGTAGACATCCCAGATGTGATAAAATTTGAAACAAACGCATGAATTATAATCAATAATATAATTTTATTATATAATATAAAAAGGAGGTGATACAATGTAGAGACACTATCTATCTATAAAATATACGCAACTTTTGAATTTCCCTCCCAGTTCCGCTCCCATGCACCATTGCTGCTGCAGGGAACGGAACTAGGAAGTCAGAGCGACGGACGAGCGGCGGGGATCTCGGCGGCAATCACAGCAATGGGAGATCACTGGATCGCCAGGAGAAGGAACACCGCTGGAGGCTCTGCACATCTACCCCGAGCGTGACTCGGGGATACCGATAGTAGCATGAAAAATCCACCCCGAGTCAACGCTCGGGGATACCGCTAAGGAAGTTCCAGAAGCAGGATGCTTCACCAAAATCTACCTGCAAAATGAAAACCATTTAAATGCATGAGCTTTACTGCAGTTAGGATCCAACTTTTACAAAAACCCTGACTTCTTGATCATTATTTCTCTTTAAATGTACAATGCAACCAGCAAATCTCCAGCACACAATGGATTAGAGAGAAAAAAAAATAAAAAAATTAAGGATTTTTGACTTGGCGTAAAATGTATTTCTCTAATGTTCATTGACAGGTCCTGATCTTCATAACCATTGGGTTATACTACTCTCTACAGGAATAGAACACTAGGCAGAAAGAATCTGGCTACGCCTATGGGCAGTCCCAGGGGGTATACTCCCCCTCCCTCTGCTATTGGTACTCAGCAGTGTCAGAAGAATTAAGACTCCACAGAGGGGTGGGTGCTGTGTCCATCAATAAGAGATATGGATTTTACGGTAAGTCACAAATCCATTTTTGCTTTCGTTCATTGACAGACGCAGCTCCTGGTATTCATAACCATTGGGATGTCCCAAATCAATGCTACAGCCAAAAAATTCAAGGCCAATTACAGGCAACAGGGGCTTAACCAAAACAACCAGAGCCCACCCAAAAAACAACCCAACACCACAATACACCCTCAAAAAGGATCAGGTGCTCACAAACAGCAGCCTGCAAAACTTTGAGGCCAAAGGAAGCATCCGCAGATGCCAACACATCCACTTTATAAAACGCTGTGAAAGTGTGCACCAACGAGGTGGCCGCCTTGCAAACCTGCGTCACTGACCGATGGAAAGCTCAGGATTGCACCAAGAGCCCCAGGAGAGTGCACCGGAAGGAGGAACCTGACCCTTGAAGGAATAGGCCTGAACCACTGTTTCTGATCCATCTGGAAAACAGTTGCAGAGGAAGCAGACAACCCTTTCCAAGGCCTCCAAATAGGGAGTCTGACTTCCTGAAAGACTCCGTAGCTTCCAGGTAAACCCTAAATGCGCAGACCACATCCAAGACAATTTTCTTTGAATATTTAGGCCTGGGACACAGGGAAGGCAACAATGTCTTCATTCAAAATGAAAATCAGAGACAGCCTTTGGGAGGAACAGACAGGGGTGAAAAACCACGATCTCTGAATCACCAGGTAAGGTGGACAGGAGAACGCCGCCAGTTCCAACAACCTGTGCGCAGAGGTGATAGCCACCAAAAAAGCCACCATCTGAGACCATGTAAGCAAGGGAATCTCCCGAATATTCTCAAAGGGAGGCTTCTGGAGGACCGAAAGCACCAAATTGAGATCCCAAGGTGGCAACGGAGACCACACTGGAGGAACCAAATATCAGACACCCTGAAAAAAAAAAAAAAAAAAAAAAAAAGTACGCACTAGGGAAAGTGTTGCCAAGGATCGCTGGAAGAAGATCGCCAAAGCTGACACCTGGCCCTTGATGGTACTCAAGGCCAATTCTTTTAACAGGGGGGGTTAAACAGAAAAGTCCAGATCCGAGCCACCGAGAAGGAGTGAGAATAAACCTCAAGAGACTCACTCCACGAAACATACGTCTTCCACGTACGATGGTAGATCTTCCTAGTAGTAGATTTCCTAGCTTTTACACAGCATAGGAATCAGACTCCGAGAAACCTCTATCCTTCAGCACCTGGCGTTCAAACAGCCAAGCTGCCAAAGCCAGCAACTAAAGCAGGATGGAAGATTGGTTCTTGGGACAACAGATACTCCCTGAGAGGATGCTTCCAAGGAATGTCGGTGACCAGCCGCACCAGATCAGTGTACCAAGCCCAGTGAGGCCAGTCAGGAGTCACTAAAATGACCAGAATCCCTTCTGCCTTGATCCTGCATAGAAGTCTTGGCAGAAGCTTGAGAGGAGGGAAGGCGTAAAGCAGATGATCCAGACCCCACAGGGCCACCAGCGCATCTGTGGCATCAGCCAGAGGATCCAGTGACCAAGCCACAAACCTCTGCACCTTGTTGAGCCGAGACGCCAACAGATCCACCTCGGGATGCCCCACCAGAGACAACTGATGAAACCTCCCTGGATAAAGGGACCACTCCCAATGGGCCAAATGGAGGTAATCTGCCTGCCAGTTTTCCACCCTGGGAAGGTGTACGGCAGAGTGGGCTGGAACTAACTGTCCTGCCCACCTTAGAATGCCTGCTACCTCCAGAGCCACCAGTATACTTCTTGTGCCCCCCCTGATGATTGATACAAGAGCTGTGGCATTGTCTGATTGAATGCACACTGTGTATCCCTGAAGACAATCCGTCCAATGGTTCAGACAGTCGGGAGTTCCAAGACATTGATCTTTAGTCTGGGCTCTGCCAGATCCCCTGAGCAAAATGTTTGCCGAGGACGCCTCCCCAGCTGGACAGGCTAGCATTTGTGGTAACCACTGTCCAATACAAGGGGAGGAAGGATTTGCCCAGACAAAGCGCTGGAGAACAGAGCCATATCAGAGACTCCTTCGTTCCCTGACTCTGCAGGATCAGATTGTCCAGAGACTGCGGAGTCTAGTCCCATTTGGCAAGAATCTCCCTTTGCAGGTGGACACCATTAGGCCGGCACCAGCATTCAAGTCCAGGGGGAGGACCATCTGCTGGACAGCAGGATTGCAGCCTGCAATTTCTGGAGTTTGTCTAAAGCCAGAGTCAGACCCAGATAGTCCTGCTTTGTGGACGGAACCAGAGCAGATTTCTGAAAATTCAGAATCCAGGTGAACTCCCTCAGAGTTCGTATGGTGATTCCCCAGGTTTTCCACCAGAGCAGTAGGAGACTCCGCTCGTAGAAGCAGCCCAAGTAGCCCAGTACCGTAATCCCCTGTTGACGTAACAAAGTTAGCACTGGTGCTAACATTTTTGTGAAGACCCGAGAAACAGAGGCGAGACCAAAGGCTAACGCCAAATACTGATAGTGCTCCTGTCTCACGGCAAAGCGGAGGAAGCACTGGAGACTGCCACATGTTGGAACGTGAAGGTAAGCATCCTTAAGGTCTATAGAGGCAAGGAAATCCTCCTGATGCAGGGATGCCAACACTGTGCAAATGGACTCCATTCTCACCTTCTACACCTGCACAAAGCAGTGCCTTGAGGTTCAGGATTGGACGCACCTTACCTTCCTTCCTGGGAACTGTAAACAGATTTGAGTAAAAACCCTGAAAATGTTCTAAAGTCGTAACCAGGACAACCGCCCCTTGAAGGGGCAATACAAGACCTGTTCCAAACAGACCCTGAAAGCGGTCCGGGGACAGGAGCAAGTTGAAAGAACCTTGCCAAGGGACAAGAGCGAAACTCGATCTTGTACTTGGACCAAATGACTTAATGAACCCACTTTGTCTTGCACAAGGGAAGTCCATGAGCCCGGAGACCAGCGAAGATGTCCCCCCCAACACAGATACACCAGCATTTGAGCAAAAAGACACGTCGAAGGACCACTGCTGAAAACAGAACAAAGACATATCCAAAGAGGCATCACACAAACTGCAGCCTCTGGACCAGCTGGTCCGCCAGTTCAGCAAAGACCGGAGGGAGACGTTCTCCCTCCAGGTCTCGGTGCAAAAGCTTAGCCAACTCGGTCAGTTTGCGACACCAGGGCAATAGTGAATACCAGCCTCAGTGCCAAAGCAGCCGGAGTATACATATTGCGGGCCACAGCCTCCGACTTCCTGTCAGCCGTATCCTTGAAGGCCTGGGACTCTCAACCAGATTCATGGTTGCCTTGTTTAATCTGGAAACTGAAGGATCCACCACCGGTGGAACAGTCCACTTCCTAGTAAAAAGGGACTCCTTATAGGGGTAACGCTTAGTAAATCTTAGGGACCCCAAGGGGACGCTTTGTCGTCCCCACTCAATGACAATTTTTTCAAATAGGCAGGGAAAGGAAACCCCTTTGCCGCTCTGGATGGCTTGTGAGTACAAAAGGGAACCTGCGCCTCCATTGCAGCCGCGTCTTCCATCTTTATGGTCTTACGCAGAGATACAATCAGTGTGTCCATCAGCGGCTTTTCATGAGCGGTTGCAGATGTGGAGGAATCGATGGATAGTTGGGACCCAAAGGGCTGCCCAGCAAAGAGAGGGGGGGGGGGGAATCAGACACTCTCGAGTCACCAGTAGGGCCCCCCCACAAAAAAAAAAAAAAAAAAAAGAAAGTGTAAAAACCACTGCAAGGGACAACCCCCACCATGCTGGCAGCACCACCCGTCAGCAGGCACAAAGCGATCCTCAGCAGATAGGGAGAGGACCCCACCAGACAGCCACCCAGCAGGAACAGCCACCCGCAGCCACCAGGATAATCTGTGCAGCAATAAGAAAGTAAAAAAGATCCAGGAGTCAGCACCAGGGGTTCACACCACCGGAATCGCTGCCCACAGGGCTCCACTGTCATGGCCGCCACCATTTTTAATGCAAAAAAAGAGGGGGGGGGAGACCAGAACTCTAAGACTGTCACAAAGGGGTCTCCCCCCTCTTTTTGCTTTCCATTACCTCTGTCATGGGACTGCATCAAACCTTCGGCTTTGATAAGGTACATTAAGGCGATAGGAGTACAGTGGATACCATGTAGTCTCCCTTCAACAATGTAGTTTTGATCCGGTGGAGACCCCCCAGTTTTGCCGCTATTTTCAATGGCAAACCACTGCAAAATGGCTGCCGTGCACAGAAAGGCTACAACAAAATGGCTGCCCCGCATAGCATCACGAGGCTTCCAGGGACCCTAGGCTGCAAGGACAGACCCAGGCAAGATGGAGGGCCCTGGCAGTGGCCACACAAGCCCCCCATCCTCTCACTGATCGTCCAATCGCACACCCCCCTCCCTTCGCCCCAGAGAGGGAGCATAGCCCCCTGGGACTGCCCATAGGCGTAGCCAAATTCTTTCTGCCTAGTTCCTACTCCTGAAAGGGGCAGTATAATCCAATGGCTATGAAAATCAGGAGCTGTGTCCATCAATGAACAGCAGAAAAAAAAAATAGTTACTAGGCAGATTCTATACACACTCACATACACATACCTGAATATTCGGAAAAGCTGGTCTATCTCAGAATCTCCATGGAAGAGCGGTTTCTTTGATGCAATTTCTGCGAATATTGTACCTATGCTCCACACATCAACTGGTGTAGAATATCTCACAGAGCCCAACAGGACCTCTGGTGCCCTGTACCACAAGGTGACCACCTACAGTAACAGGAATAATTGGACTGTAATGCATACTATGATAGAGGCCTGTACAACATGTTTCTAGACATAATTTACATCGGGACGCAAAGCACGTTATATGGTTAATAGAAATTTCTATATGTTGAGAGGGGTAACCTACTACACCCCATGCCATGCCAAATCCAGCCCGAGAGTCTCTTTGGAACGTATGCATCCCATCTATAAAAATTTTGCATGAGTACACCAACCACTTAAGCCCACATGTGGAAACTTCTGCAGATTGCGCAAATACATGCAGCAACCATTCAACACCAGGTTCTGCCTGGTAAAGCATTGACACTTCCAGTTAGTATGCCCAAAAAAAAACAAAAAAAAAAAAACAAAAAAAAAAAACCCTAGAGACTAAATGAAGGACGAGTGCGCCACCTCAAATACAAAATGTCAAATGTTTATTGTACAAAAGATGGGGGGGGGGGGGGTTGCCTGCCACACAGTCTATGCCAGGATTCAACTCCTACAACTGAAACAGGAAGTACAAATTCTAAAAAAAAAAAAACAATGTTCAATTTCTGTACAGTACGTAAAAAAACTTCTAAGGGAGATTGGTTTCATCCCTGTCTCATCTGAGTGTGTTCACTTCACTGGATGTATGTGAGGGTTTACATCCACTTAAAGACTCAGATAATAGTTTGCCATAACATTGTTCTTCCATAATGGGCAGCCTCATTTGCCAGTAGTCTGAGTGTGTGTAGGTCATCAGAAAGTGCAAGCAAGCATTTTTTCATCATGGAACAGTGCCAATGATTTTTTTTTTTTTTTTTTTTTAAAAAGGTCACGATTGCCTAAGTTTCAGCTGTTACAGGAAGGTTTTGGAGACTGCTGCAGGTAAATGCTGGCATTTACACCTGCAGCAGCCTACATCCCCAAAGTCTAAGGGTCAAGCTTGACCAAATTGACTATACAACACTTTTTGGCAAGCTCAAATTGACTTTAAGTCTTTTGGGAGTTCTAGTTCTTGATGGGCCTTAATTCTTACAGATGGCATACTAAAAAAAAAAAAAAAAAAGTGTATGTTACCCCAACATTTCATATGCCTGGTGTATGTTGTACCATATACTGTACTTTTATTAAAATGCATCTTATCCTTTGCATTTCTTTCTTTGAGTAAAAAAAAACCTGATGAATGTACAAGCCCTCCCAATTTAAACTGACCACACTAGGCATAGCAGCACATCCATGCCAGCCTTTGCGGTTTTCTGGCTGTGCTGGGAGAACAGCTTGCCTGTCCTCCAATGGCCAAGACTTGTGTCGACACCAACCCCCTCCCCAAACACTACCATTCACTTAGAAGGCCAGTATAATGCTTTTCTTCCACCCCCAGCTCTAAGCCCCTTATGTGAAAATGGAGAAGAGAGAAAAAAAAAAAAGAAGACACCATATAGTCAGTTATCACATGACTGCTGATCAGTTCCCAAGGTTTGCTGGAGAGAGTTATTCCTTTCGCTCTGCTCCTCCAGCACTTACTGGAGCACTGGGCTGTGGAAGGGCAGAAGTGGCTGGTTCAGGCTTTCAGCTGCTCACTGAGAAGCTGAGCCAGCTGGGTGGATCCCAAATGTTAAAGTTGGGATCCTTCCAAAGCCTGGACCAGCTCTGTGACAATAGCCAACAGTGGGCTGAACCTTGATGCCTGTTGAATCTGGGTCACAGGAGAGCAGAAATAAGTGCACTCCTGTGACCTAGAAGTCAAGTCTGGCCAAATAAGGTTTGGCCACACTTTTAATGTTCAGTACAGAGCTGCATTCATTTTCCTGCAGTCTTCAGGCTGGACAGGTTCATGTAATGATGGGCAAATGCTGCACTGGCCAGGAGTGCCTTGATTCCTGGCTAGTGCGAGGATGCAACCACCAGGGGTCATATCCACATCTTCAAGGGCTCAAGTTTGAGAGTTAGACGCCGAGGGAAAAAAAAAAAAAAAAGAAAGTGGCAGCCAGGACTGCCAGTGGAGACAGTACTGGAAAAGTGGTGAGCGTTGCACCCAGAGCAGTATTTACTTCAAAAGTGTGCAGCTGGGTTAGTTGGTCTTTGTAGGTCTCAATATGAAACCTACCAATTTGTACACCAAGCACTGTAGAAATTTGTATTACGTTTGACATACCTCGTGTGTGTAAACTCTGACTGGGATTCCAAACGCACGGGCCAGACCGAAGTCAGCCAGTTTTATGACACCTTTGCTGTCTATTAAAAGATTCTGAGGCTTTAGGTCCCTGTGCAAGACTCTTCTGGCATGACAAAATATAATGCCCTGTAGAATCTGATACAAGTAACTCTGTAGAAGAAAAACCAGCATGAAAAACAGGAGGCATCTTCCTGACATTTTGCACAGAACATACTTTTAAAAGCAGATACACACCTTAACAAGCATAGAGTCCAAGTACTGGCCGCTAGGGATGGAGTCCAAATACTTTTTTAAATCCATGGAGAGAAACTCAAATATAAGATATAGTCTGGAATCCTGCATTAAAACATCTAGAAGGCTTGGGTGAGGAAAAAAAAAAAAAAAAAACACAAACATCTTAGTTCGTCTGTAATACCATCTATAAGAGAATGCACATCTGTAATTCCATACACAACCATTTGTATAGTACATTGTTTCTCAGGAAAGCACCACATAATCCAAAAATAAAGTTTCTCTGTTAAAAAGTTGCTCCATGTGACTGACCTGCAGCCACAGCATGTGCTTCTGTGCACTCCCCCCCCCCCCCCCCCCCAACAGAGTGGGGGATGCAGTTCTAGTTCCAGCTCTGCATGCAAGGGGGGCACCAAATGACTCTGCAAGAAAGTTGCCACCCTGAAACAAAATCTGGGGCACCAATTGGAACAGTACATAGGCGAGTAAAAGTAACAGGCTTGGCTAGTGATTGGTCAGCCGCTGAAAGTGCTTAACATTCTGAAGGTTAACTATCATTTTAAGGTTACATTACCAAAATACATTTGTAAAATTATAGTAGTCTGGCAGCCATGCCAATTTTAGTTACTTCTTGACTGAAACAAAGTTCACTTGTCACACGTTCTGGTCAGTAAAAGGAAGCCAGTGTTACTGCAGCACATTTTCCTTTCAAACCACCACTATTTAGACACTGCTCAAAAAAAGTTAAAGGAACACTTTGAGATGTGATGTGTTTCAATGGGGAAAAATATCATGCTGGATATCTATACTGATATGGACTGGGTAATGTGTTCGGAATGAAAGGATGCCACATCGTTTGATGGAAATAAAAATCATCCTCCTACAGAGGGCTGAACTCAAAGATACCCCCAAAAATCTAAGTAAAAAAGTGATGCAGCAGGCAAGTCCATTTTTCTGAAATTTCATTGCAGCAACTCAAAATAGTACTCAGTTTTTATGGCCCCCACGTGCTTGTATGCATGCCTGACAACGCCTGGGCATGCTCCTAAAGAGACGACGGATGGTGTCCTGGGGTATTTCTTCCCAGGTCTGGACCAGGGTATCACGGAGCTCCTGAACAGACTGAGGTGCAACCTGGCGACCTCGGATGGATCAAAACAATGTCCCAGAGGTGGTCTATTAGATTTTAGATCAGGAGAGCGTGGGGGCCATTTAATAGTATCAAATCCTTTATCCTCTGGGAAATGGCTTCATACTCTCACCACATGAGGCCGGGCATTGTCATGCACCAGGAGGAACCCAGGACCCACTGCACCAGCATAGGGTCTGACAATGGGTCCAAGGATTTCATCCCGATACCCAATGGCAGTCAGGATGCCATTGTCTAGCCTGTAGAGGTCTGTGCTTGCCTCCATGGATACACCTCCCCAGACCATCAACAAACTGATCCCGTTGCACAATGTTACAGGCAGCTAACATTTTCCAAAGCTTCTCCATACCCTTCCACGCCTGTTACATGTGTTCAGGGTGAACCTGCTCATCTGTAAAAAGCACAGGATACCAGTGGCGGACTTACCAATTCTCCTGTTTAATGGCAAATGCCAATTGAGCTCCACGGTGCCGTCAGTGAGCACAAGGCTCACTAGAGGACGTCAGGCCCGCCTCATGAATTTTGTTTGATTGTTTGGTCAGAGGCATTCACAACTGTGGCCTGCTGGAGATTATTTTGTAGGGTCCTGGCAGTGCTTATCCTGTTCCTCCTTGCACAAAAGGAGCAGATACCAGTCCTGCTGATGGGTTAAGAACCTTCTACAGCCCTGTCCAGCTCTCCTAGAATCTCCTTCATGCTCTTGAGACTGCTTAGAGACACGCAAACCTTCTGGCAATTGCACATATTGATGTGCCATCCTGGAGGAGTTGGACTGCCTGTGTAACCTCTATATCAGGCAAACTATGGCCTTCCAGTTGTTTAAGAACTATAATTCCCATAATGCCTAGCCATATCTGTGAATGTCAGTTTTACAATGCCTCATGGGACATGAGGTTCAACAGCTGGAGGGCTGTAGTTTGAAGATCCCTGCTCTATATGGTCCAGGTATCACCATGCTACCAGTAGTGATACTGACCCTGGCCAAAATGCAAAACTAGTGAAAAACGGGCAGTCAGCGGCCTCCACCTCAAAATGATTCCCGTTTTGGAGATTAGCTCATTGTTACCCATCTAGTGCACCTGTAATTTCAAAGAACACCAAAAGTAGCTGAAACTGAACAACCCCCTCTGCTACCTAACTGACCAGATCAATATCCCAGGAGTTTAAATGACTTGATGCTATACAGGCAGTGCCCGGGTAACAAACATCTGACTTACAAACGACTCCTACTTACAGAGGGAGACAACAGAAGTCAGAGGAAACCTACCCCTAGGAAGGGAAATTCACTCGTGTAAGAGTTCTCATGGGAAAAATATGTCTCCACTGAAGCTTTATCACTAATCCTTGTTTCAACAACCCAAAAATTTTAAAAATCAAATTGTCATGAGGACAGAAGGCTAGTTAAAATCTTCTGAACAGGGGCACAGACAGCAAAACAAATGTTACAGGGGTGTTAACCCTTCCCTAGGCTATCCAAAATATGTAATTTTTTGGGCTAGAGGTACACTTAAAACTATATCTGTTCTGACAAATTCATCTTGAGAACAAATCCACAGACCCCATCTTGTTCGTAACCCGGGGACCACCTGTACCTTTTTTTTTTTTTTAAATCAAAGCGTTGCTTGAATTTTTTTTGGAGCAGTGCATTTCACCTTTCAGATCACAAACTATAAAGGCTTTAACAAACGGCATTTCATAAGAAATTCAATATCTACAAGCAACGCTGTTTCTATAGTCGACTCCCTAAATCAAGGCATCTCTCCATTAAGAGACAGTACACAGCCACCTTTTTGCTGTCTACAATGATGCCGAGCAATCCTCAGCCACACAGTTCAATGGGAAACCGTTGCTTTCAAGAGTGCCTTTCCTGGGTCCCTATGATCAATTGTCTCTTCCTCCGATATGCCCCCATTTTGTTCTGTAATGGGTGGAGGAAGGCAAGAGGGAGGAACCAGACAGCAGCTACGGACCCAGAAGATCAACACTCCTGTAGGTCAGTATCTCTTTAGACTGCAGCAGAAGCTTCCTCAGTATCAGATCAGGATTTAGCAGCACAGCTGGCAGGAAGGATGCATGCATGATCTTTTAAAAATATACGTTTAGTGAGGAGTTCCACTTACCATACAATATTGGGGTGTTGAAGTTCCTTAAGAAGAGAGATTTCTCTGATAGCTGTGCTTGGAACTCCTTCCTCTTCATTTTCTAAACGGATTTTCTTCATTGCAACAATCTGACCAGTTGCTTTGTGTCGCCCTTTATATACAACCCCATAAGTACCTAGAAAACAGATGGGCATAGTCATTTATGAAAAGTATTTTAAGACAATACATATGCTCTAATAATTACAATACTAAATTGTTTATGAAGGCAGCTAAATGTTAACTTGAATGTAAGTTCAGCACCTCAGGATTCAAATTGTTTTCGGGGAGACTAAAAACACAGCATACTAAAGGCTGATAAGTGTGCAAGGTAAGGCAGTTGACAGTGTAGCAGCTGTTATGACCTGTGTCTACAGGGCTTTGGGATTGTGTTCATGGCATAAGTTTGAGATTCAGAATTTACTGACAAGTGTATAGTAGCAGACATCCTTTACAGCGCGCATACACTGCAATCTGTTACAAATGCAGTACTCATTGCATTTGCAGCGTGTTCTGGATTTGGGGGGGGGGGGGGGTAGCAATATGCTGTAGTTTTTTGCCATACTTCTCGTGGGTCATGGGAGTAGCCCTTACCTTCTAGCCAAGAGCTGGCTATTGCCCACTATAAGATGCTGAAGCAGAGTCGCTCCAGGCTCTGGTTGGATCTGACAATATTGTTTTGATCTATTTGGATGCCTGATTAATAGCTGGCTGCATCCATACTTAAAGCGGAGTTCCAGCCATTTACTCACCTGTCCAACGGTCCAGCGATGCGGCCGCCGGAAGCCTCGATCCTCTCCCTCGGCACCGGCATCACTGCTGTGGGCACCCGGCTGTTACAGTTTGCGGCTTCACAGCTGGGTACCCACTGCGCATGCGCGAGTCGCGCTGCCCGCCGTAATTGGCCGGCAATCTTCTGGGACCTCTGACATGTCCCAGAAGATTGCAGGGAGGGAGGGGGAGAGGAGAACTTCCGCTCAGGGCGCCGCGGCGCTCCGAGCGGAAGTGGGAGCGGGTACCTGTCAAAACTAGGTACCCGCTCCCCCCCCCCCCCCCAAAAAAAATGACATGCCAAATGTGGCATGTCGGGGGGTCAGGACTCCCTAAAGCGGAAGTTCCACTTTTGGGTGGAACTCCGCTTTAAGCAGACTTTGCTTTACCATAGAGAATTGATTGACAAAGAGCCAAACTTGCTTAGAGTAAACAAAAGCCCATTGACTCAGGCCCTTAAGTTTTTAGTGACTTCATGGGAAACCTGTACTAAAACATTAAGGCCTCTTGCACGCTACAGCTCAGTACAGCTTTTTTTTTTTTTTTACTGAGCTAAAATAAAGCCCATTAATAGTGATGTGGCTATGCATGCAGGCGTGTAAACAAGCCCTGTGCATTCAGTAAGCAAAAATTAAATAGAAAATTTTGCATTTTTTGTCAGTAATTTACATCCCATGCGCGCAAATACCCATTTACTTACTGTGCAAAACAGATTTTCGCGCAAAAAAAAAAAAAAAAAGTCTGAAAAAGTAGATGCTCAAACAGAAGTATCATGTGGAAGAGGCCTTAGGCTACCATTAATGGAAATTAGTAGCCCTACCTGGCTGTATGGCCTCAATACTATTGAGTCATTGACTCAGAAAAAAAACAGTGAAGTCAAAGGAAAGCAAAGACCACTTCTAATACCTGTTATTGCTAAAAGTATTGAAAACCTTGGATGAACAGAGCAGCCAGTCAATGACTATTGTCAAAAGGAGTAAATGTAGACAAGGATAACCCTAGCTGAGCCACACAAACAGCCCAAATTCTGTTGCTTTCATGGCTGTTTGGATGTTGGTTCCTTTTATCACACTTGGTGGTCCTGTCCTGGGGTTCTTTTGATTTTTTGTGGCCTCAACCCAAGTAGAAGTGGGACTTTACAGGCAAGAACATTTTTTATATACGTTTTTTAATAAAAAATAATTTATTCAGATTTGTTACAATATACATACAAGAGTATATACACAATGGGCAGAGAGCCCATGGGGGTGAAAGTAGTGGGAAAGAACGAAAATTGTGAGTGTGAAGTTTGCGACTTGTTTTCCTGCTATCCATGCTATAGACCCTGGATGCGACAGAAACACCCTACGCGTTTCGGCTAGAATTCAAACTGTGCCTTTATCAAGGATATCATCAGTCTATTTTTTGTATGCAGAGGCTCCAGGTCTACACCAGGGACCAGTTATCCTCCCTTTTCCTCATTCCCCAAATTTTGTGGCTGCAGTTTACTGCTATTGTCACATGGGAGCTTCCACCGCTTGTAAGGGCTGAAAACCAGCTGATTTTTTGGCTGCAAAAAATGCTTCACCAGTTGTGCAGGTTATAGGGTTTCCTGTGTATTTGTCGTCATCAGGAGGAGGGGGGGGGGGGGTATGTCTCTTGTGGCTTGTTCCCAGGAGGGTGCTCATTCCTGTCCTCCTGCGAGGGGAATGGCGTATCCAGAGTCTATAGCATGGATAGCAAGAAAACATCACAAGTCACAATTTTCACACTATGTCACAATTTTCGTTCTCACTACTTTCACCCCATGGGCTCTGCCCATTGTGTATATACCTCCTGTATGTATATTGTAACAAATCTGAAATAATTTTTTATTAAAATTAAAAAACAAATCTATAATAATTTTCTTGCCCGTATAGTTCCACCTTCTACTTGGTTTGAGGCACCAAAAAATCCAAAATACCATTAGGGATGTTGGCAAACCTATCTTTACTACAGGCTTATTTGAGAATCGCACCCTTACAACTGTCCTGAGGTTCAACTTGCTTGGCCGCAAGTACAGTATATAGTATTTTGCATGCTCTTTCGGAAAGTAATGCCAATTAATCCTCTTAAAGCTCAGGAACCTGATGGGTTGTCAATTAGCTCAATGTAATCTTATGACCCACATCCTCACCACAACAAAAGCCGACTTTCTAAACAGATATCGGTGCCTGAGGTTAAATTCCAAGTCAATTGGACTTTGATTAATGAGAAATTGATCCCTAGACTTCATGGCAGCATGCGAGTTTGGGAACCGTGGTGGAGTCTGGGAACCGTGGCTCACACACACCTACCTCCTGTGAGACGTCATCCACCGTCTACTGGAATCATGATGGCTCCACACCTTTGCCTACCCAGACTTAATATTGAAACCCCCCGACTGTCTCCATTCACTCCCCACCCCCCCCCACCTTCTCCAATCTTACTTCCTTTCCCTTTTCTTCCGACTACTTCTCTCACCCTATTCTAAGCCCTCACACTGTGCATTTCCAGCAGGGAATACCAGCAGTCGGCAGAGACCTGACAAAGTGAAGGGGGCCCAGCAGCCTCATCTACCTTCTTAGAGCTGAAACCGGAATCAGAAGATTCCTGCTGCTACAATTCGCACCAACCTATGTTGCTGGTGTGAATGATAATCTTTGATAGTATTCTGCATATCTCAACTGTGCAAACAGCTGCCTGTGATCAAACACTTGTTCGTGCTTTGTATTCTTGACTCGTCAAGTTACATTTTTTTGTAGAAGTATAGGTTTGCTATAGAGAAAAAAAAAAAAAAAAAAAATTACCCTCTCCAATTTTTTCTATTTTTGCATACTCATCCATTTCTGTTAATCTCTGCAAATATTCCTGGAAGAAAGAAAAAAGGTTTTAGTATCTGAACACTAAAGGACATTGTTGTACAGCAAGTGGTTTGGCCCTAAATTCATACACAAAAATAAACATTTATATTGAAAATCTTTTTTAGTAGTCATGTGACCGCACAACCTACCATATGTTCCTTATTCTCCTTACGTGTAGGGAAGGGAAGGAGAGGGGAGGGCTGTTAAGCTGACCAAACACACACATGGAGGTGAGCGAAGGAATACCCCCGCCAGAACCTAGTTTCTGGACAGCAGCACTCACAGCTTGCTTGAGGAAAAGTTTACATGTCCCTTTGAAAGTATTCAATTGCCCTGCAAACTATTTTTCATGAAATAGTTATGTTCTTTTTTGCCCCCTTGTAACATTCTCCCTGAGCGCCTGAACCACTCGCTTACATTTGTTTGGAACCAGCAGTACACATTAGAATGTGCACTTCAAAACTACAAATCACATAGTCCATCCCAGGAGCAAGAGGGTGATGTTCCTCCATAAAGTTGGACCATGGAGAGAGAGAGAAAAAAAAAAAAAAAAAAAAAAAAAAAAAAAAAAAAAGCAGTCACCCTTTAAGAGTAGGTCAAATCAAATTAGAGAAAAAAAAAAAAAAAAAAAAAAACAGGAATTTGAAGATTTGGAGGAGGATGAGATCAATAAAGTAACTACTGGCTGGAGACCAGTACCATAGGCCAAAGTATATGTCACCGGCATACCATTGATGATTAAAATTAGGGATGCACCGAAATGAAATTCTTGGCCGAAGCCGAATAATAATAAAATGTTTGGCCGAAGGCCGAATACCGAACGCGGTGTTTCGCATTTTTTCCATTTATTTTGCCAATTTTTTGTCCTTTCTTGTCCCCTCACTCTCTCTCTCTTGTCCTCTCATGTCTCTCTCTCTCTCTCTCTCGCTCTTGTCCTCATGTCTCTCTCTCTTGTCCTCTCATGTCTCTCTCTCTCTCTTGTCCTCTCATGTCTCTCTCTCTCTTGTCCTCTCATGTCTCTCTCTCTCTTGTCCTCTCATGTCTCTCTCTCTCTCCCTAAATGTTACTGTAGGGAATGGGATTCAGTGCACACTGCAGCCTTTTACCATAGGGTTAATGTTAGTGACACTGTAGGGATTGGGAAGGATGCTGGGAATGGAAATCAGGAAGCATGCAGGCAGCCTTGGAAATTTTAATTGCAGATACAGGGCACTGGGCAGGTCAGGGTTAATGTGGTAACATCAATTACTCAGTGACAGTCAGTGTCAGTGTGGACTCGATCAGATTATACAGTGACAGTCTCTCATAGTGGTGGTAGTAGGAGGCTGGAGGTGGACTAGTAGGAGCCTGGAAAGGAGCACAGCCGCATACATTACATTACTCACTCGTGCACTGCAGCCCGCCCCACACATTCAGTGAGTCTTACTCTCCTCCCTAGTTTTTTCAATGGCACATACAGGAAGCCAATCACGCCGTGAGTAGCGGCACAGCGGAACCAATCAGGTGTGCAGGCACGCGTGATTGGTTCGCTGTGCAGCTAATCACGGCGTGATTGGCTTCCTGAATGTGCCATTGAAAAAACTAGGGAGGAGAGTAAGACTCACTGAATGTGTGGGGCGGGCTGCAGTGCACGAGTGAGTAATGTATGCTCACCGCTGAAGTGTCCCGGCTTCACGGAAGTCTGTGAGTCCTCCTGTCCTCCTCCGAGTCCCTTCCCCCTGTAAATATCGTGACCTCGGCGATATGAATATCGCCTACGGCCACAGAACGATAGTCGATATCATATCGACTATCGTTCAGCCCTATTATTCGGCACAAAATTATTCGGCCGAACACCGAAAGTGCTATTTTTTCTATTTTCGGCCGAATAATGTTCGGCCGCCGAATATTCGGTGCATCCCTAATTAAAATAAAGTTCAGGAGCTTGATTCAGTGATCATGCCACAGTTCAACGTTTCATGGCCACACAGGACCCCTTCAGGGATGTGACAAAGGGGATTCTGCATGTCCTTGAAGCATTGCAGTTGAAACTGAAATGATCACCAAATAAACGCTTGGACTTTATTTTAATGGTCCTCGGTGTGTGCTGCCGACATACTTAAATCGGTAGTATACTCTGCTTTTTGACTTTTACCTACAGGTAAGCCTATAATAAGGCTTACCTGTAGGTACAAATAATATCTCCTAAACCTGCACAGTTTAGGAAATATCAAACCTGCATGCAGGCGCTGACAGCAGCGCATGCACTCAAGGTAAGTATTTCATAATGATATGCCTTTGTCCTGCAGGGTTTTTTTATTCCCTTCACGAGTATACAACCGCTTTAAGTCAAAAGTTTTTTTTTTTTTTAGCCAGAGTGAAAACTTGCCAACTTTACCTCCTGCAGGTATATACCATAATGTGCTAGTATGCTCTGCACATTATGGCAAGCCTACCCATCATAATGTCCCCTACAGCACTGCTTCCAATCCCATGGATTACAAGCGCTGCCATCTTTGCCTCGATGAGATCATTCCTGCACTTGAGCGCAGGAGTTACATCACTATGGCCCAGCAGAAGTGCCATTAACCACTTCTGGACCAGAAGGTTTTACCCCCTTAATGACCAGGCCATTTTTTGCGATATGGCACTACGTTACTTTAACTGACAATTACGCAGTTGTGCGACGCTGTACCCAAATAAAATTAATGTCTTTTTTTCCCCCCACAAATAGAGCTTTCTTTTGGTGGTATTTGATCACCTCAACAATTTTTTTTTTTTTTTTTTTGAGTAAAAAAAAAAAAAAGTGACAATTCTGAAAAACCAAATATTTTTCAATTTCTGCTATAAAACAATGCCAATAAAACAAATAAATAAAAAAAAATCTCTCATTTTAGGCCAATATGTATTCTGCTATATATTTTTGTTAAAAATCAAAATAGGTGTATATTGATTGGCTTGCGCAAAGTTATCGCATCTACAAACTAAAGATTTAGGTCATTTTTATTTATTTCATTCTTACTAGTAATGGCAGCGATCGGTGATTTTTAGGGGATCGGACACCTGACATTGACACTTATGGGGGTGCTTTGCAACTCTGGGGGGGGGGGGGGGTGGAGGACTTGCTGGATGAACACAGACCTGTGTTCCTAAATAGAAGGAACACCGGATCCCTGTGTCCATCACTGAAAGAACAGCAGTCTGCTGTGACTACATCGGCAGACCGCCATTCTGTCTCCACGGGGAACGATTGCGGGTGCCCAGTGGACAGAGTCCGCCAGACACGCTGATTGGCTCTCCCTGTGGCCAATCGGCGAGTGCCCCCAAAAGCTGTCTCCTCCTAAAAGGTAGGACACACATTAGGGGAGGCTGTTACGCACCAGTTCTTGCACTATACCCACACCACATACAGTGGGGCATGTACCTAGGGGTCTCCAACACTGGGACCCCTCCAGACTAGAAGGGCAGGAGACCCTATCCCAGGACCTTTACAGAGAAGGGATAGCAGGGGAGACCACAAGGGTCTCTGCTGCATCCTCTGCCCCGAGTCCCCCACCAGACTCCAGACGGGGGGGGGGGGGGGGGGGGGGGAAGACCAGCTCACTAAGGGATTTTTAAGGATGGGAGGAGGGAACCTGTAATCAAGCCTGACTGTCCGTGGAGGTTATAGGCATCCACAAAAAACCCCCCAAAAAAAAAAAAACCCTTTGCCAAGGGAGGAAAAAAGAAAAAACCTAGCGTGGGGGGGGCCCCCCTCCCCCAAGCACAACGCCCGCTGTCACTGCCTAGAAACATGTGACAGTTCTTAACTAAAGGTCGATGTCACCGGGTAGCTCCAGCATATTTTTGGGGTCGGCGAAGAACGAATCTACACTGGGGGGGGGGGCAGTTTTTTGTTTTTTAATTTTTACATTCAGCTATCAGAGGGGAGTGCCCTAACAGCTCATCCATTAAGGACACGACAGCCAGCTTCCCAGCACGCTCCCTAACCAGCTATTCACTGGTTAATGACGCCAGCCGCCCCACTCCTTAATCCTACAGCTACTAAATATAGCTTACACTAGGTTAAACACAGCTAAACACTGGCAAGAACGCTAAAACAATTTATCCAGCGTTTCTAAAGCAGTTTTTAGCTTTCTGGTGTGCATGAAGCCTTAGGTTTCATGCACACTGGATGTTTTAAACACCAGTAACGTTAGCTGTAGAATGAGTTTTGCAGCGTTTTTAGCTAAACTATAATGCTACAAAAGCTTATGGCTCAAAAAAAAAAAAAAAAAAAAAAAAGCCTAATAGCTGCATTTTGCTGCATTATTCAGAGTGTTTTTACAGCTGAAAAAGCCCCCTGACATAAACCGCTAATAAAAGGCTACTTGTGCATAGACATAGGATAACATACTGGGAAAATTAACTGGCTGCAGGAAAGGAAAAAAAAAAAAAGCCTGAGGCCAAAAACAGCAGCTGCAAAATTGTCTAGTGTGCATGAGGCCCAAGTCTTCTGCAAATACAGCAGTCAAACCTCAGATTGAAACAATGTTGCAAAACACAATACAAAATAGAAAAATCAAGTGCTACAAAACAAACAATATTTATTTGTTCTTCACCATGATGTGCATTGATTAAACACCAAGAGTTCCATCCACACAATTTATGCAATTTAAACAAAAATGGTGAGAAACTGGAATTTAAATAAAATCCAAATTAGGCAAGAGCCCATTCAGACTAGCGCAACACGACTTTGGGGGGGGCGACCTGTGAAGTCGCGTGCACCGCAACTTCGGCGCGACTTGCAGAGACTTCACATAATGCAATCCGTTACAGTCACGCTGTGCCAAATCGCAAAATAGGGCCTGGTCTTTGAGCAGCCAAATCCTCCAGGGCTTAAGTGGTTAAAGTGAGTTCCACCATGAAAATTTTTTTTCTCTCAGATAAAATTACCCCCGGGACAGCCAGGGCTAGTGCATTTAAGCAATGAGCCTCTAACTGTCCCGTTTCACTTACCTTTTAGAAGAAATACCTTGAAAATGTCTTGTCCAGCGCTGCCATCTCAGGTGTGGGCAGCTGAAGCCAGAGCCGTCCTCTTCGATGCCCTCTTCAGTGACGTCGGAGTCCCAGAATGCCCTGCTGGTCACTTCCGGTGCAGGCGCGTCATCCTGCACAGCTTCTGGGCATGACGCGCCTGCACCGGAAGTGACGAGCAGGGCCGGTGCAAGCGCATTAACTCCTGGAATCGATGACGTTCCATCTCCCAGGAGTCAATGCAAGGAGGAAGTGACGGCACGGGCCGCAGCCGCAGAGGGAGGAAGAGGAAGGAAGGCAAGTATATTTTCTTTAAAAAACAAGGTAAGTGCATCAAAAAAAAAAAAATTATCCAATTCTTTTTCAGGTAATTTACAGCAAGCAGATGGGGAAAAGTTGATTGAGGGTGGAACTCCGCTTTAATGTAATCTGAGCTGCGCAGGCACAGCCTAAATTCCATTAATGCTGACTTCCTGGGAGAGGCATTTATAACAAAAGAGATCACTACAAAGTCAGCAGTTTTTGAAGCCTACAATAAAATCAGGTTCCCAGACAATTCTTTGTGTTACATGTATTCACTACTGAATTGTAATCACCTCCATTATGACCTCCAATTGATCATACGTGGAACACTAGAAAGTATCACTAGTAACTAAATTATGTAGTAGTTGTCTATGAATGAGCTCACCTTCAGAGGCAAAATTTCTGGTGATCCCAGCGGTACAGAAATAAACTAAATAGATGGTGAGAAGTTAGCCTATCTGCCAACATACAGCCACCCTGAAAGCAAGGTGATAAATGGAGGCAGTGGACCTCTTTTCTGCCGCTCCTCCATTTATAGATCACTTTTCATTCATTGAAACCATAGTACAACTTGTATAAATGAACGAGGGGGTGGAAAAGGTGGGCAAATGACTGACTGGTCCCTCAGCTTTAAAAAAAAAAAAAAAAAAAAAACCTGCAGTAGCAGAGGATTACAGCTGCAGGTGTAATTTGGGGGGGGGGGGGGGGAGTTCTGTAGCAAGGGTCTCCAAACTACGGCCCTCCAGCTGTTGCGAACACATCCCATGAGGCATTGTAAAATCTGACATTCACAGACATGAGTAGGCATGATGGGAATTGTAGTTCCTAAACAGCTGAAGGGCCGTAGTTTGGAGACCCCTGCTGTAGAGCAAAGACTTCAGATTTAAACAATGACAGGTGCCAACAGCACAAGGGACACTTCTCACCGATGGTAAAACGGACAACTCTTGCAAAATTCTGACTATAAGCTTTAAAGCTGATTTTGCCTTACACAGTCAAGAGTTTAAGATTACTCCCTAACCCCCCTTCTTTCAGGAAATCAAACATTTATTTTTTTTGGGGGGGGGGGGGCCCCAACACAACCAAGAAAGAAGATGGCAGTGCAGGATACATTGCGGCGAGACAAGGCTGGATTCATTGGACATGCGATTGTTTCTGGAGTATCTTCAAACTGCACACAATCACTGAGTTCCTGCTTAAAGTGACTGCACAGAGCAGCCCCAAGCGTCCCAGGCTCCACCTTTTCTGTGTGTGCCACCACAGGAAGCCACTTATGGTGGCACACAAGCAGGCTCGCTTTCAAGCTGGGCTCGGTTTCCAATTCAAGAGGAGTTGATCACTAGGTCAACTCCTCTTCATCAGAATAGCACAGAGGGATTCCCCCATCCATTCTTTTTTTTTTTCTTCCACACATACAAACCTGTGGGCATGAGGCACAAAGGTAAGTGGGCCTAAAGGTAAGTGTGTCATAATGTGTTGGTATGCAGTACAAACTAGCACATTATGGTCTCATGCACACAGATGTACAAAAGAATGCTGCCAAAATATGCCATGTTTTTAGGTGCATTTACACATGTATGAGCATAAACTCAATCTATTACGGGTGTAAATTACACAGGAAAACTCTCTGAAATGCAGGTTTGAGTCATGCTTTTATGCCCCTGAACACTCCTCCTGCCACATTTGGCACGTCATTTTTACGAGGGGGGGAGTGGGCACCTAGTTATGAAAGGTACCCGTTTTCACTTGCACACAGATCTAAACCACAGGTGTCAAACTGGTGGCCCTTCAACTGTTGCGGAACTACAAGTCCCATGAAGCATTGCATGGGTGACAGTTACAAGCATGACTCACAAGCAGAGACATGATGGGACTTGTAGTTCCGCAACAGCTGGGGGGCTGCCAGTTTGACATCCCTGATCTAAACGATCCAAGTGAAAGTTTAGACACCAGTTCAAAAAACTTTCTGGGACACGTCACAGTTCCCAGAAGGCTGCAGGACCATTCACAAAGCGCAGCACGACACAAGCATGAGCAGCAGGAGGCTGGCTGTGAAGCCATGAGCAGTCACAGTTGGCTTCCCACACTAATGACACTGTCAACCTGGAGACTAGTCCTGGTAAAGACAGCACTAGATCTCTGGTCAGATATAGCCGCACATAGATGGTTCAAATCTCTGCTGAACCGGTCGAAATTTAAACCATCTATGGGCAGGCCGATTGTACCCAAGTTGATCCAATCAATCAACTTGGGTACAACTATAAGGCTGCATTCACACTTGAGCATAGCGTTTACCGCGATTTTCAGGCGTTTTTTGGAGGCAGGCATTGACATCTATCAAAAACGCTGGTAATCAGCCCAAAACGAAGCTCATGTACTTTTTTCAGCTACAGGCGTTTTGCTTCAGGCGTTAAAACGCTCAGATGTGAACAGGGGCCATTTAAATGAATGGGGTTTTACTTGTTGGGCGTTTTGGAACGTTTTTTTTTTAGCTGAAAAACGCCCAGGTGTGAATGGAGCCTTAAATCAGATTTTTACATCCATTTATTGCCAGCAGCTATATAGCCTCTAGCAATACACAACTGTGTTCTCCTGGCAGGGACGGTGTTCTATCAGAAAACCCTACCCACATCATGCACCAGCAGAATAGGTAGGGAATTTTGTTATCGTAAGGGGTGAGGCACAAGTCCTAGTGCACATGAGCAGGCGCATGCGCATCAACGGATCTGGCAACGGGATCTCTTATAACAAACATACATCCGATCTCCATGGCACACACTGTGCCGAGCCAACAAATGGGACAATCCTATTCCCTACCCTACTCTGGGGTGGGCGCAGTGTGGGGCATGGAAATCGGATTGTCGGGTCGGTGCAGCGTCGCCTTGGCGCAGTGTGGGCCATGGAGATCGGATGGATGTTATAAGAGATCTCGCTGCCCGACCCGTTGGTGCGCATGCACACTAGGACTTTTGCCTGACCCCTTACGATGCTATCAAAATTCCCTACCTATTCTGCGCATGCTCAATAGGACGTGTGACGCAGCTACAAGCTGCTGCATGACGAATCCACAGCTGATCTCAACCGGAAATGACGCAGGTAGGGAAATCTGATGGGATAGGGAAATCTGATAGAACGGCCCCCTCTGCCAGGAGAACACAATGGCTCCTCAGGAGGGACTCCCCACATAAATACTGTGTTGAAGAAATCCAGCAATTTTTTCTTCCTGCAACCCATGGTCGCAGAAAAGAAAATTGCATCATCTAAGGCAGGCCTAAAGCCTAACACATAGGATGAGATTTTCAGGTGAATGATTTTTTTGTTTTTAATGGGGATGCTAGATTCGTATAAAAGAAAAAAAAGTTACTAAAATACAAAAACTCATACGAGCGAATAAAAATTCAGAAGTGATGTAATGCATTTGTATTTTCAGACAAAAACTGTACAGAATAAGGGCTCTTTCACACGGAGCGGACCACATTGCGATCCACTCTGGCATTGTTTTTTTTTCACGGAGTATGTTTGCGGATGATATGCGGACATAATGCAAGTCTATGGGCATCGCGGATGTCAGTGGATGACACCGCTGACATCCCATTTTCCTTTCTTTCGTTTTTTGAACGGAGGAAAAATAGGGTTCTGTTCCCTTCCAAAAAACGGAACAGAATTGAAAGGAAGAAAATCGGATGTCAGCGGATGGTATTCCGCTGACATCCGCAATGCCATTGACTTACATTATGTCCGCAAAAAAATAGGATGATTTGCGGACACACAGAGCGCCCGTGTGAAAGGGCCCTAAATAATCATACGATCTGGTATATAGTATGAGAAATGTTCAGGTTCGTCCCTTTAGAAAATTTCAGATAAAAGCTGTGTACTAACGATCAGATTATCATACGATCACTTTGAAAACTGTATTTTTTGATTGCATGTACAGGCCAGAAGTGTCCTTTTATTAAAAAAAGTCAGCTACAGTATTTATAGCTGGTGACTTTTTGTTATTTGTAGGGTGAGGAAATGCTTTAGTGACATATCAAACGCAGGCCACAGACAGTATTTTTGCATGCATCAGATCAAGATACAATCGTGGCATTTAATCCGGTTGCTGTGCGTTTTAAAAGTAGCGCATGCACTAATCTTGGTGCGATTTCAGCCCATTTAAATGGATCACCCAGCATGTTCTTGTTTGATTCATGGTGTGAAGCGGCCCTCAGACGCCCTTAGCAACACCATTTTTCCATGCCATGTACATGAGGCCTACGCCATGACACTGCAGTGTGCCCATTTAAAGTAATGATGCCATTTACTACAGCTTTAAGCTCAGCACTCATCATACAATCTGATTGTACTGGCCTGCCTGCTTGGCTAGACGAGGCAGCTCCTGAGTAAACAGGAAGCTGATAGCACAATGTATGGCGAGATCGCACAGACTGTAAACCAGACACATGGCAGGAGCAGAACTACAAGTCCCAGCATGCCATACTATTACCATACACTGGGGGGGGGGGGTAGTTCATCTTCTATTACAAGCCCCCAGTGTGATGTCCAGGAGAAGCAAAGGGCTTCCTGGTGACACTGGAATTGTCAAACAGAACAATGGAAGCCCGGAGGACACACACAGCCAGTCCGGAACACGAACCCCAAATGACAACACCCGCACACCCCAACCCTCCCCCACCATACAGCGCCATTACCAGAGAACAGCTTCCTCTTCACAGCCGGCCACTCCGAGACTGAAGAGATTTCAAACCAGCCGCGCAAAGCTTGCCGGGCTCGCCCAATCACGGAAATCAGTGGACATTCAAACCAGCCAACCAGCTGAGCGCGGCGATGACGGCGCCAAACGTGCTCCGAAGGGCGGTGGGAGGAAAATGCTGCGGGAGGGACATGTGCAGAGTTTGTCTTCTGGTTCTCGGTAAAATACTCTATAAATATTACACGCGGGTGGCGTGTTTTGTAACCAAGAATTCAATAAGCCTTCACATTTTCCTCAGCATTAGCCAGAGCTGAGCACTGCTGTGTGCTGAGGAGGGAGGAGGGGTTCAGCTTTCTATAATACACACAGAATCCTATGGAGAAGATACTCAGAATACACCTCAGTCATGTTTTAGCTGTCTTGTTTTTAGAAGTGCAAAGATCAATGTTATGGTAAATTTTTTGTTCTGTCAGCTTCTGGGTATGAGAGGCGTACCTCGGGTCTCCAGCGCCTTTGGCGAGGAGCTGTATCGGTGCCCCCCATGAAAGAGTAAAAAAATTGAATTTTTTTTTTTTTTGTTTAGATCAATTTCAATCATTTTCTTCATTTTATAAGATGATGTTCCTATATAAGTTCTCCGCTATGTAAAGGGAAACTAAAGAAACATATATTCTGTTTTCTAATCCTCCCTGACCCACAAAAAAATGTATAAAGTGTAGCACCCGCCTAGGTAGGTGCTAGTCATAGAGTAATGTATAAAGTGTAGCACCCGCCTAGGTAGGTGCTAGTCATAGAGTAATGTATAAAGTGTAGCACCCGCCTAGGTAGGTGCTAGTCATAGAGTAATGTATAAAGTGTAGCACCCTCCTAGGTAGGTGCTAGTCATAGAGTAATGTATAAAGTGTAGCACCCTCCTAGGTAGGTGCTAGTCATAGAGTAATGTATAAAGTGTAGCACCCGCCTAGGTCGGTGATAGTCATAGAGTAATGTATAAAGTGTAGCACCCTCCTAGGTAGGTGCTAGTCATAGAGTAATGTATAAAGTGAAGCACCCGCCTAGGTAGGTGCTAGTCATAGAGTAATGTATAAAGTGTAGCACCCGCCTAGGTAGGTGCTAGTCATAGAGTAATGTATAAAGTGTAGCACCCTCCTAGGTAGGTGCTAGTCATAGAGTAATGTATAAAGTGTAGCACCCTCCTAGGTAGGTGCTAGTCATAGAGTAATGTATAAAGTGTAGCACCCTCCTAGGTAGGTGCTAGTGAGAGAGTAATGTATAAAGTGAAGCACCCTCCTAGGTAGGTGCTAGTCATAAAGTAATGTATAAAGTGTAGCACCCTCTTAGGTAGGTGCTAGTCATAGAGTAATGTATAAAGTGTAGCACCCTCCTAGGTAGGTGCTAGTCATAGAGTAATGTATAAAGTGTAGCACCCTCCTAGGTCGGTGATAGTCCTAGAGTAATGTATAAAGTGAAGCACCCTCCTAGGTCGGTGATAGTCATAGAGTAATGTATAAAGTGTAGCACCCTCCTAGGTAGGTGCTAGTCATAGAGTAATGTATAAAGTGTAGCACCCTCCTAGGTAGGTGCTAGTCATAGAGTAATGTATAAAGTGTAGCACCCTCCTAGGTCGGTGATAGTCATAGAGTAATGTATAAAGTGTAGCACCCTCCTAGGTAGGTGCTAGTCATAGAGTAATGTATAAAGTGTAGCACCCTCCTAGGTCGGTGATAGTCATAGAGTAATGTATAAAGTGTAGCACCCTCCTAGGTAGGTGCTAGTCATAGAGTAATGTATAAAGTGTAGCACCCTCCTAGGTAGGTGCTAGTCATAGAGTAATGTATAAAGTGTAGCACCCTCCTAGGTCGGTGATAGTCATAGAGTAATGTATAAAGTGTAGCACCCTCCTAGGTCGGTGATAGTCATAGAGTAATGTATAAAGTGTAGCACCCTCCTAGGTAGGTGCTAGTCATAGAGTAATGTATAAAGTGTAGCACCCTCCTAGGTAGGTGCTAGTCATAGAGTAATGTATAAAGTGTAGCACCCTCCTAGGTCGGTGATAGTCATAGAGTAATGTATAAAGTGTAGCACCCTCCTAGGTAGGTGCTAGTCATAGAGTAATGTATAAAGTGTAGCACCCTCCTAGGTAGGTGCTAGTCATAGAGTAATGTATAAAGTGTAGCACCCTCCTAGGTAGGTGCTAGTCATAGAGTAATGTATAAAGTGTAGCACCCTCCTAGGTAGGTGCTAGTCATAGAGTAATGTATAAAGTGTAGCAACCTCCTAGGTAGGTGCTAGTCATAGAGTAATGTATAAAGTGTAGCACCCTCCTAGGTCGGTGATAGTCATAGAGTAATGTATAAAGTGTAGCACCCTCCTAGGTAGGTGCTAGTCATAGAGTAATGTATAAAGTGTAGCACCCTCCTAGGTAGGTGCTAGTCATAGAGTAATGTATAAAGTGTAGCACCCTCCTAGGTCGGTGATAGTCATAGAGTAATGTATAAAGTGTAGCACCCTCCTAGGTAGGTGCTAGTCATAGAGTAATGTATAAAGTGTAGCACCCTCCTAGGTAGGTGCTAGTCATAGAGTAATGTATAAAGTGAAGCACCCTCCTAGGTCGGTGCTAGTGAGAGAGTAATGTATAAAATTTAGCACCCTCCTAGGTAGGTGCTAGTCATAGAGTAATGTATAAAGTGTAGCACCCTCCTAGGTAGGTGCTAGTCATAGAGTAATGTATAAAGTGTAGCACCCTCCTAGGTCGGTGATAGTCATAGAGTAATGTATAAAGTGTAGCACCCTCCTAGGTAGGTGCTAGTCATAGAGTAATGTATAAAGTGTAGCACCCTCCTAGGTAGGTGCTAGTCATAGAGTAATGTATAAAGTGTAGCACCCTCCTAGGTCGGTGCTAGTCATAGAGTAATGTATAAAGTGTAGCACCCTCCTAGGTAGGTGCTAGTCATAGAGTAATGTATAAAGTGAAGCACCCTCCTAGGTAGGTGCTAGTCATAGAGTAATGTATAAAGTGTAGCACCCTCCTAGGTAGGTGCTAGTCATAGAGTAATGTATAAAGTGTAGCACCCTCCTAGGTCGGTGATAGTCATAGAGTAATGTATAAAGTGTAGCACCCTCCTAGGTAGGTGCTAGTCATAGAGTAATGTATAAAGTGTAGCACCCTCCTAGGTAGGTGCTAGTCATAGAGTAATGTATAAAGTGTAGCACCCTCCTAGGTCGGTGATAGTCATAGAGTAATGTATAAAGTGTAGCACCCTCCTAGGTAGGTGCTAGTCATAGAGTAATGTATAAAGTGTAGCACCCTCCTAGGTAGGTGCTAGTCATAGAGTAATGTATAAAGTGTAGCAACCTCCTAGGTAGGTGCTAGTCATAGAGTAATGTATAAAGTGTAGCACCCTCCTAGGTCGGTGATAGTCATAGAGTAATGTATAAAGTGTAGCACCCTCCTAGGTAGGTGCTAGTCATAGAGTAATGTATAAAGTGTAGCACCCTCCTAGGTAGGTGCTAGTCATAGAGTAATGTATAAAGTGTAGCACCCTCCTAGGTCGGTGATAGTCATAGAGTAATGTATAAAGTGTAGCACCCTCCTAGGTAGGTGCTAGTCATAGAGTAATGTATAAAGTGTAGCACCCTCCTAGGTAGGTGCTAGTCATAGAGTAATGTATAAAGTGTAGCACCCTCCTAGGTAGGTGCTAGTCATAGAGTAATGTATAAAGTGAAGCACCCTCCTAGGTAGGTGCTAGTGAGAGAGTAATGTATAAAATTTAGCACCCTCCTAGGTAGGTGCTAGTCATAGAGTAATGTATAAAGTGTAGCACCCCCCTAGGTAGGTGCTAGTCATAGAGTAATGTATAAAGTGTAGCACCCTCCTAGGTCGGTGCTAGTGAGAGAGTAATGTATAAAATGTAGCACCCTCCTAGGTAGGTGCTAGTCATAGAGTAATGTATAAAGTGAAGCACCCTCCTAGGTAGGTGCTAGTGAGAGAGTAATGTATAAAATTTAGCACCCTCCTAGGTAGGTGCTAGTCATAGAGTAATGTATAAAGTGTAGCACCCTCCTAGGTCGGTGATAATCATAGAGTAATGTATAAAGTGAAGCACCCTCCTAGGTAGGTGCTAGTGAGAGAGTAATGTATAAAATGTAGCACCCTCCTAGGTAGGTGCTAGTCATAGAGTAATGTATAAAGTGTAGCACCCTCCTAGGTAGGTGCTAGTCATAGAGTAATGTATAAAGTGTAGCACCCTCCTAGGTAGGTGCTAGTCATAGAGTAATGTATAAAGTGTAGCACCCTCCTAGGTAGGTGCTAGTCATAGAGTAATGTATAAAGTGAAGCACCCTCCTAGGTAGGTGCTAGTCATAGAGTAATGTATAAAGTGTAGCACCCTCCTAGGTCGGTGATAATCATAGAGTAATGTATAAAGTGAAGCACCCTCCTAGGTAGGTGCTAGTGAGAGAGTAATGTATAAAATGTAGCACCCTCCTAGGTAGGTGCTAGTCATAGAGTAATGTATAAAGTGTAGCACCCTCCTAGGTAGGTGCTAGTCATAGAGTAATGTATAAAGTGTAGCACCCTCCTAGGTAGGTGCTAGTCATAGAGTAATGTATAAAGTGAAGCACCCTCCTAGGTAGGTGCTAGTCATAGAGTAATGTATAAAGTGTAGCACCCTCCTAGGTAGGTGCTAGTCATAGAGTAATGTATAAAGTGAAGCACCCTCCTAGGTAGGTGCTAGTCATAGAGTAATGTATAAAGTGAAGCACCCTCCTAGGTAGGTGCTAGTCATAGAGTAATGTATAAAATGTAGCACCCTCCTAGGTCGGTGATAATCATAGAGTAATGTATAAAGTGAAGCACCCTCCTAGGTAGGTGCTAGTCATAGAGTAATGTATAAAGTGAAGCACCCTCCTAGGTCGGTGCTAGTCATAGAGTAATGTATAAAGTGTAGCACCCTCCTAGGTCGGTGATAATCATAGAGTAATGTATAAAGTGTAGCACCCTCCTAGGTAGGTGCTAGTCATAGAGTAATGTATAAAGTGTAGCACCCTCCTAGGTCGGTGATAATCATAGAGTAATGTATAAAGTGTAGCACCCTCCTAGGTCGGTGATAATCATAGAGTAATGTATAAAGTGAAGCACCCTCCTAGGTAGGTGCTAGTCATAGAGTAATGTATAAAGTGTAGCACCCTCCTAGGTAGGTGCTAGTGAGAGAGTAATGTATAAAATGTAGCACCCTCCTAGGTAGGTGCTAGTCATAGAGTAATGTATAAAGTGTAGCACCCTCCTAGGTAGGTGCTAGTCATAGAGTAATGTATAAAGTGTAGCACCCTCCTAGGTAGGTGCTAGTCATAGAGTAATGTATAAAGTGTAGCACCCTCCTAGGTAGGTGCTAGTCATAGAGTAATGTATAAAGTGTAGCACCCTCCTAGGTAGGTGCTAGTCATAGAGTAATGTATAAAGTGAAGCACCCTCCTAGGTAGGTGCTAGTCATAGAGTAATGTATAAAGTGTAGCACCCTCCTAGGTAGGTGCTAGTCATAGAGTAATGTATAAAGTGTAGCACCCTCCTAGGTCGGTGATAATCATAGAGTAATGTATAAAGTGTAGCACCCTCCTCGGTCGGTGCTAGTCATAGAGTAATGTATAAAGTGTAGCACCCTCCTAGGTCGGTGATAGTCATAGAGTAATGTATAAAGTGTAGCACCCTCCTAGGTCGGTGATAATCATAGAGTAATGTATAAAGTGAAGCACCCTCCTAGGTAGGTGCTAGTCATAGAGTAATGTATAAAGTGTAGCACCCTCCTAGGTAGGTGCTAGTCATAGAGTAATGTATAAAGTGAAGCACCCTCCTAGGTAGGTGCTAGTGAGAGAGTAATGTATAAAGTGAAGCACCCTCCTAGGTCGGTGCTAGTCATAGAGTAATGTATAAAGTGTAGCACCCTCCTAGGTAGGTGCTAGTCATAGAGTAATGTATAAAGTGTAGCACCCTCCTAGGTAGGTGCTAGTCATAGAGTAATGTATAAAGTGAAGCACCCTCCTAGGTAGGTGCTAGTGAGAGAGTAATGTATAAAGTGAAGCACCCTCCTAGGTAGGTGCTAGTCATAGAGTAATGTATAAAGTGAAGCACCCTCCTAGGTAGGTGCTAGTCATAAAGTAATGTATAAAGTGTAGCACCCTCTTAGGTAGGTGCTAGTCATAGAGTAATGTATAAAGTGTAGCACCCTCCTAGGTAGGTGCTAGTCATAGAGTAATGTATAAAGTGTAGCACCCTCCTAGGTCGGTGATAGTCCTAGAGTAATGTATAAAGTGAAGCACCCTCCTAGGTAGGTGCTAGTCATAGAGTAATGTATAAAGTGTAGCACCCTCCTAGGTAGGTGCTAGTCATAGAGTAATGTATAAAGTGTAGCACCCTCCTAGGTAGGTGCTAGTCATAGAGTAATGTATAAAGTGAAGCACCCTCCTAGGTAGGTGCTAGTCATAGAGTAATGTATAAAGTGTAGCACCCTCCTAGGTAGGTGCTAGTGAGAGAGTAATGTATAAAGTGTAGCACCCTCCTAGGTAGGTGCTAATCATAGAGTAATGTATAAAGTGTAGCACCCTCCTAGGTAGGTGCTAGTGAGAGAGTAATGTATAAAGTGTAGCACCCTCCTAGGTCGGTGATAGTCATAGAGTAATGTATAAAGTGTAGCACCCTCCTAGGTCGGTGATAGTCATAGAGTAATGTATAAAGTGTAGCACCCTCCTAGGTAGGTGCTAGTCATAGAGTAATGTATAAAGTGTAGCACCCTCCTAGGTAGGTGCTAGTCATAGAGTAATGTATAAAGTGTAGCACCCTCCTAGGTCGGTGCTAGTCATAGAGTAATGTATAAAGTGTAGCACCCTCCTAGGTAGGTGCTAGTCATAGAGTAATGTATAAAGTGAAGCACCCTCCTAGGTAGGTGCTAGTCATAGAGTAATGTATAAAGTGTAGCACCCTCCTAGGTAGGTGCTAGTCATAGAGTAATGTATAAAGTGTAGCACCCTCCTAGGTCGGTGATAGTCATAGAGTAATGTATAAAGTGTAGCACCCTCCTAGGTAGGTGCTAGTCATAGAGTAATGTATAAAGTGTAGCACCCTCCTAGGTAGGTGCTAGTCATAGAGTAATGTATAAAGTGTAGCACCCTCCTAGGTAGGTGCTAGTCATAGAGTAATGTATAAAGTGTAGCACCCTCCTAGGTAGGTGCTAGTCATAGAGTAATGTATAAAGTGTAGCACCCTCCTAGGTAGGTGCTAGTCATAGAGTAATGTATAAAGTGTAGCACCCTCCTAGGTAGGTGCTAGTCATAGAGTAATGTATAAAGTGAAGCACCCTCCTAGGTAGGTGCTAGTCATAGAGTAATGTATAAAGTGTAGCACCCTCCTAGGTAGGTGCTAGTCATAGAGTAATGTATAAAGTGTAGCACCCTCCTAGGTCGGTGATAGTCATAGAGTAATGTATAAAGTGTAGCACCCTCCTAGGTAGGTGCTAGTCATAGAGTAATGTATAAAGTGTAGCACCCTCCTAGGTAGGTGCTAGTCATAGAGTAATGTATAAAGTGTAGCACCCTCCTAGGTCGGTGATAGTCATAGAGTAATGTATAAAGTGTAGCACCCTCCTAGGTAGGTGCTAGTCATAGAGTAATGTATAAAGTGAAGCACCCTCCTAGGTAGGTGCTAGTGAGAGAGTAATGTATAAAATTTAGCACCCTCCTAGGTAGGTGCTAGTCATAGAGTAATGTATAAAGTGTAGCACCCCCCTAGGTAGGTGCTAGTCATAGAGTAATGTATAAAGTGTAGCACCCTCCTAGGTCGGTGATAATCATAGAGTAATGTATAAAGTGTAGCACCCTCCTAGGTCGGTGATAATCATAGAGTAATGTATAAAGTGAAGCACCCTCCTAGGTAGGTGCTAGTCATAGAGTAATGTATAAAGTGAAGCACCCTCCTAGGTAGGTGCTAGTGAGAGAGTAATGTATAAAATTTAGCACCCTCCTAGGTAGGTGCTAGTCATAGAGTAATGTATAAAGTGTAGCACCCCCCTAGGTAGGTGCTAGTCATAGAGTAATGTATAAAGTGTAGCACCCTCCTAGGTCGGTGCTAGTGAGAGAGTAATGTATAAAATGTAGCACCCTCCTAGGTAGGTGCTAGTCATAGAGTAATGTATAAAGTGAAGCACCCTCCTAGGTAGGTGCTAGTGAGAGAGTAATGTATAAAATTTAGCACCCTCCTAGGTAGGTGCTAGTCATAGAGTAATGTATAAAGTGTAGCACCCTCCTAGGTCGGTGATAATCATAGAGTAATGTATAAAGTGTAGCACCCTCCTAGGTCGGTGATAATCATAGAGTAATGTATAAAGTGAAGCACCCTCCTAGGTAGGTGCTAGTCATAGAGTAATGTATAAAGTGAAGCACCCTCCTAGGTAGGTGCTAGTGAGAGAGTAATGTATAAAATTTAGCACCCTCCTAGGTAGGTGCTAGTCATAGAGTAATGTATAAAGTGTAGCACCCCCCTAGGTAGGTGCTAGTCATAGAGTAATGTATAAAGTGTAGCACCCTCCTAGGTCGGTGCTAGTCATAGAGTAATGTATAAAGTGTAGCACCCTCCTAGGTAGGTGCTAGTCATAGAGTAATGTATAAAGTGAAGCACCCTCCTAGGTCGGTGCTAGTCATAGAGTAATGTATAAAGTGAAGCACCCTCCTAGGTAGGTGCTAGTCATAGAGTAATGTATAAAGTGAAGCACCCTCCTAGGTAGGTGCTAGTGAGAGAGTAATGTATAAAATTTAGCACCCTCCTAGGTAGGTGCTAGTCATAGAGTAATGTATAAAGTGTAGCACCCCCCTAGGTAGGTGCTAGTCATAGAGTAATGTATAAAGTGTAGCACCCTCCTAGGTCGGTGCTAGTCATAGAGTAATGTATAAAGTGTAGCACCCTCCTAGGTAGGTGCTAGTCATAGAGTAATGTATAAAGTGTAGCACCCTCCTAGGTAGGTGCTAGTCATAGAGTAATGTATAAAGTGAAGCACCCTCCTAGGTCGGTGCTAGTCATAGAGTAATGTATAAAGTGAAGCACCCTCCTAGGTAGGTGCTAGTGAGAGAGTAATGTATAAAATGTAGCACCCTCCTAGGTCGGTGATAATCATAGAGTAATGTATAAAGTGAAGCACCCTCCTAGGTAGGTGCTAGTCATAGAGTAATGTATAAAGTGAAGCACCCTCCTAGGTCGGTGCTAGTCATAGAGTAATGTATAAAGTGTAGCACCCTCCTAGGTCGGTGATAATCATAGAGTAATGTATAAAGTGTAGCACCCTCCTAGGTCGGTGATAATCATAGAGTAATGTATAAAGTGAAGCACCCTCCTAGGTAGGTGCTAGTCATAGAGTAATGTATAAAGTGTAGCACCCTCCTAGGTAGGTGCTAGTGAGAGAGTAATGTATAAAATGTAGCACCCTCCTAGGTAGGTGCTAGTCATAGAGTAATGTATAAAGTGTAGCACCCTCCTAGGTAGGTGCTAGTCATAGAGTAATGTATAAAGTGTAGCACCCTCCTAGGTAGGTGCTAGTCATAGAGTAATGTATAAAGTGTAGCACCCTCCTAGGTAGGTGCTAGTCATAGAGTAATGTATAAAGTGAAGCACCCTCCTAGGTAGGTGCTAGTCATAGAGTAATGTATAAAGTGTAGCACCCTCCTAGGTAGGTGCTAGTCATAGAGTAATGTATAAAGTGTAGCACCCTCCTAGGTCGGTGATAATCATAGAGTAATGTATAAAGTGTAGCACCCTCCTAGGTCGGTGCTAGTCATAGAGTAATGTATAAAGTGTAGCACCCTCCTAGGTCGGTGATAATCATAGAGTAATGTATAAAGTGAAGCACCCTCCTAGGTAGGTGCTAGTCATAGAGTAATGTATAAAGTGAAGCACCCTCCTAGGTAGGTGCTAGTGAGAGAGTAATGTATAAAATGTAGCACCCTCCTAGGTAGGTGCTAGTGAGAGAGTAATGTATAAAGTGAAGCACCCTCCTAGGTAGGTGCTAGTCATAGAGTAATGTATAAAGTGAAGCACCCTCCTAGGTAGGTGCTAGTCATAAAGTAATGTATAAAGTGTAGCACCCTCTTAGGTAGGTGCTAGTCATAGAGTAATGTATAAAGTGTAGCACCCTCCTAGGTAGGTGCTAGTCATAGAGTAATGTATAAAGTGTAGCACCCTCCTAGGTCGGTGATAGTCCTAGAGTAATGTATAAAGTGAAGCACCCTCCTAGGTAGGTGCTAGTCATAGAGTAATGTATAAAGTGAAGCACCCTCCTAGGTCGGTGCTAGTCATAGAGTAATGTATAAAGTGTAGCACCCTCCTAGGTAGGTGCTAGTCATAGAGTAATGTATAAAGTGAAGCACCCTCCTAGGTCGGTGCTAGTCATAGAGTAATGTATAAAGTGAAGCACCCTCCTAGGTAGGTGCTAGTCATAGAGTAATGTATAAAGTGAAGCACCCTCCTAGGTAGGTGCTAGTGAGAGAGTAATGTATAAAATTTAGCACCCTCCTAGGTAGGTGCTAGTCATAGAGTAATGTATAAAGTGTAGCACCCCCCTAGGTAGGTGCTAGTCATAGAGTAATGTATAAAGTGTAGCACCCTCCTAGGTCGGTGCTAGTCATAGAGTAATGTATAAAGTGTAGCACCCTCCTAGGTAGGTGCTAGTCATAGAGTAATGTATAAAGTGAAGCACCCTCCTAGGTCGGTGCTAGTCATAGAGTAATGTATAAAGTGAAGCACCCTCCTAGGTAGGTGCTAGTGAGAGAGTAATGTATAAAATGTAGCACCCTCCTAGGTCGGTGATAATCATAGAGTAATGTATAAAGTGAAGCACCCTCCTAGGTAGGTGCTAGTCATAGAGTAATGTATAAAGTGAAGCACCCTCCTAGGTCGGTGCTAGTCATAGAGTAATGTATAAAGTGTAGCACCCTCCTAGGTCGGTGATAATCATAGAGTAATGTATAAAGTGAAGCACCCTCCTAGGTAGGTGCTAGTCATAGAGTAATGTATAAAGTGTAGCACCCTCCTAGGTAGGTGCTAGTCATAGAGTAATGTATAAAGTGTAGCACCCTCCTAGGTCGGTGATAATCATAGAGTAATGTATAAAGTGTAGCACCCTCCTAGGTCGGTGATAATCATAGAGTAATGTATAAAGTGAAGCACCCTCCTAGGTAGGTGCTAGTCATAGAGTAATGTATAAAGTGTAGCACCCTCCTAGGTAGGTGCTAGTGAGAGAGTAATGTATAAAATGTAGCACCCTCCTAGGTAGGTGCTAGTCATAGAGTAATGTATAAAGTGTAGCACCCTCCTAGGTAGGTGCTAGTCATAGAGTAATGTATAAAGTGTAGCACCCTCCTAGGTAGGTGCTAGTCATAGAGTAATGTATAAAGTGTAGCACCCTCCTAGGTAGGTGCTAGTCATAGAGTAATGTATAAAGTGAAGCACCCTCCTAGGTAGGTGCTAGTCATAGAGTAATGTATAAAGTGTAGCACCCTCCTAGGTAGGTGCTAGTCATAGAGTAATGTATAAAGTGAAGCACCCTCCTAGGTAGGTGCTAGTCATAGAGTAATGTATAAAGTGTAGCACCCTCCTAGGTAGGTGCTAGTCATAGAGTAATGTATAAAGTGTAGCACCCTCCTAGGTCGGTGATAATCATAGAGTAATGTATAAAGTGTAGCACCCTCCTAGGTCGGTGATAATCATAGAGTAATGTATAAAGTGAAGCACCCTCCTAGGTAGGTGCTAGTCATAGAGTAATGTATAAAGTGTAGCACCCTCCTAGGTCGGTGATAATCATAGAGTAATGTATAAAGTGAAGCACCCTCCTAGGTAGGTGCTAGTCATAGAGTAATGTATAAAGTGAAGCACCCTCCTAGGTAGGTGCTAGTGAGAGAGTAATGTATAAAATGTAGCACCCTCCTAGGTAGGTGCTAGTGAGAGAGTAATGTATAAAGTGAAGCACCCTCCTAGGTAGGTGCTAGTCATAAAGTAATGTATAAAGTGTAGCACCCTCTTAGGTAGGTGCTAGTCATAGAGTAATGTATAAAGTGTAGCACCCTCCTAGGTAGGTGCTAGTCATAGAGTAATGTATAAAGTGTAGCACCCTCCTAGGTCGGTGATAGTCCTAGAGTAATGTATAAAGTGAAGCACCCTCCTAGGTAGGTGCTAGTCATAGAGTAATGTATAAAGTGTAGCACCCTCCTAGGTAGGTGCTAGTCATAGAGTAATGTATAAAGTGTAGCACCCTCCTAGGTAGGTGCTAGTCATAGAGTAATGTATAAAGTGAAGCACCCTCCTAGGTAGGTGCTAGTCATAGAGTAATGTATAAAGTGTAGCACCCTCCTAGGTAGGTGCTAGTGAGAGAGTAATGTATAAAGTGTAGCACCCTCCTAGGTAGGTGCTAATCATAGAGTAATGTATAAAGTGTAGCACCCTCCTAGGTAGGTGCTAGTGAGAGAGTAATGTATAAAGTGTAGCACCCTCCTAGGTAGGTGCTAGTCATAGAGTAATGTATAAAGTGTAGCACCCTCCTAGGTAGGTGCTAGTGAGAGAGTAATGTATAAAGTGTAGCACCCTCTTAGGTAGGTGCTAGTCATAGAGTAATGTATAAAGTGTAGCACCCTCCTAGGTAGGTGCTAGTCATAGAGTAATGTATAAAGTGTAGCACCCTCCTAGGTAGGTGCTAGTCATAGAGTATCGTTTTGAGCTCTGTCTGCTTTCCAGAAGGACTGCATGTAAATCTATATTGTTCTATTCCTACCGGAGAGCAGGATCGGTTAGTGAGGTCTGCTCAATGTGCTCAGTATGCCATTCATTCAGTCTGGAGAGTGTTTCATGCTGGTCCAATAGGGAGGCATGTTGGACAGTGGGAGGAAACCTGACCAATGGGTGCATAGGCTTTGATACAGTCCTGGTGATTGGCAAGGGACAGGCTGTCTCAGTGCATTCTGGGATACTGTATAAAAGCCTGGAGCCCAGGGTCGGCCTTTGGGGTGTGCGAGCTGTGCGGCCGCACAGGGCGCCATGGGCAACAGGGGTGCAGTGCGGCCATCACAGCTCGCAGATGATCAGGCCGCACAGCGGGAGGTAAGGGTCTCTGGTGTAAGGGGTCCTCTGTGAGGGTCTCTGATGTAATAGAGGCTTCTGTGAGGGTCTCTGGTGTAAGGGGTCCTCTGTGAGGGTCTCCGATGTAATAGAGGCCTCTGTGAGGGTCTCTGGTGTAAGGGGGCCTCTGTGAGGGTCTCTGATGTAATAGAGGCCTCTGTGAAGGTCTCTGGTGTAAGGGGTCCCCTGTGAGGGTCTCTGATGTAATAGAGGCCTCTGTGAGGGTCTCTGGTGTAAGGGGTCCTCTGTGAGAGTCTCTGATGTAATAGAAGCCTCTGTGAGGGTCTCTGGTGTAAGGGGGCCCCTGTGAGGGTCTCTGATGTAATAGAGGCCTCTGTGAGGGTCTCTGGTGTAAGGGGTCCTCTGTGAGGGTCTCTGATGCAATAGAGGCCTCTGTGAGGGTCTCTGATGTAAAGGGGGCCTCTGTGAGGGTCTCTGATGTAAGGGGGCTCTGTGGGGGGTCTCTGATGTAAAGGGGCCTCTTTGAGGGTCTCTCTGATGTAAGGGGGGCCTCTGTGAGGGTCTCTGATGTAAGGGGGGTCTCTGATGTAAGGGGGGCTCTGTGGGGGGGTCTCTGATGTAAGGGGGGTCTCTGATGTAAGGGGGGTCTCTAATGTAAGGGGGGCTAAGTTATTAGTGATAGTAAAAAAAAAGAAAAGTCAAAGTGCAAAAAAGGTGCAAGAAGATGTGCGGGGGGGGGGGGGGGGCCACAGGATTAGCTTGGCTCTGCTGGAGCCCATGTGCTGCGGGGTCTTTGGCTGGTGAGCAGAGTCACTGGGGGAGGGTGGCAGCTATCTCCTCCTCTGTAGCAGTGGCACGTGGCATCAGGAGGTCGTCCTGAGGGCCAGAGGAACAGAGCTGAACCCAGAGGTCCAGGAAAGCTGACTGAAGAGGAGATACTGGAGACCCTGGAAAAACAGTATTGTGAGTACAGGGGATTGTGTCAAGTGGCCTGACCTGAGGGGGGCCACCCCAGAGTAGGAAAGCCAGTCGACGGGTGTCAGTGGTCAAGAAAAGTCATACTAGGAGAGTGTCCTGAAGATATTTTTAGTTCATCAAGTCATCTGGAAAGAGACTTAATCCTAAATTCACCTAAGTGGCAAGGTGGATCAACAGCCTGGCTGTACCAACAGATAGAAGTCCTCCAAACCTTGTGCATAGTTAATCTGGAGTATCCCACTAATCCCTTCTCCCATCCCTAGTTTTTACAATAAAAATAAAAAAACTTCATACCCCTGGATTATTTATTGGCTGAGCCAAGAAGTAAAGTGATAGACTGTGAATGTCCATGTTGCAAACGGTAACCCAGGGGGATTCGAAAGTGTGAAAATCCAGCAGTCCTTAAGGGGGTAGTGCTAAATTTGGGGGAGTCGTTCGGGATGCACCCCTGGGTTACCGCAATGGTTGCTAGTGGCAACGGTTGAGAAATCCGGCCAAGTAACGCCATGCTTTCCCAAGTAATGTACTGGAGTGTCAGTGTAGAGGATAATGTCTGCCTTACAGTGATCCATGAAAGTGTGATGACAAGTCAAGTTAGTAACAGTGGTTGCCATGGGCAACGAATGGACATTTACCCAGGAAACAGTATGTGTTCTCAAATAAAATGCAGGAGAGTTGATGGAGAAGAAATGCACTGTATTGTACAAAAGGACTGTGTCTGCTTTACAGTAATTGGTGCATGTGTGGATGAGGAGAGTGGTGAACCAGGACAAAGGGATAGGTGTGTCGGGGGTCATGTCTGTACATGTACTGCGAAGAAAAGTTTTGACCGTGCAATTTATGACAGCGGGATAGTTTTCCTAAACAGTATGGGAGGTCAGTTGGCTTGGGAAGAAAGAAGTGCAGCTGGGGCCCAGGTACAGACAGAAAGGTCAGATGTGTGTGTGTGGGTGAGTGTAATGGATGTAATTGATGGTTTAGTAAAATGCCTATTTCAACAGTATTATATACAAGCTTATAAACCATTTATACACATTAATGGTATTTTATGATATATTTTCCTTGCTCAAACATAATTGCCAGATCACTTTTATCCTTCAAACAAAGCAATAAGGAAAACAGATGATTTCCAAGATGGCGCCTCCAGAGAGAGATACACCCAAGACAGAAGATAGTCATATCCTGGAAAAAAGTTATATGCACGTAGATACATCCAATCAAATAAGATTATAATCTAACTCTTAGGCTCCTTTCACACACTCCGTCCGTTGGACGGAGTCCGTTTTTCTCAGCGGGGGATAGAGCCGCCGATCCCCCGCTGAGCAGCAGGAGGACAGCTGTGTCTCCGCGCTGTGTGCGGAGACACAGCTGACAGTTCCCCATCCATCTCTATGGGGGAAATCGTATGTCAACGGACCGTCAGTCCGTTCTCACCCGATGCCATCTGTCCAGATTTGACGGATCGGATCAGTTTGGATGTCAGCGGACATGTCTCCGCTGACATCCAATGCCCAATAGGAATTCATGGGGGGACCGTTCATATCCGCCAAAAAAACGGACAGGCGGATCTGAACGGTCCGCCTGTGTGAAAGGGGCCTTATACTACAGCCCGAACAAACAGAGTGTAAAAGAGAGAGTAAGAAATGTGGGCATGCAGTTGGGACACGCATATGACAGCTGAAGCGATACACAGAATTTAGTTTATTATGTTTGATAAGAGTAAGATTTGGTTACAGTTTTACAATTGTACATTGCACAGTGTGACAAGAGAGAGCAGCAGTCCCCACCTTTGTGTTTTTGTCTGCCTTGCTGTCTGGTGGTTACTTCCTTTTTTGTCCTGTGTAGTGCAGTGGCGGCCGGTATATTTAGGGCGCAGGGGCGCCGCCCCCCCCATCCATGCGTCCAGCCCCCTAATCTGCATGCAGGGGCGCTGGACGCATGGAGTTCAGTGGGAATTTTTTTTTTTTGCATCACCTGATTAGAGCCAGAGGCTCTAATAGGGCGATGCAAAGGGTGGACCCTGGGCGCAGAGCAGTGCGTCCCGAGCCCACCCATTGTGTGACAATAGCGAATGAAAATTCACACCGATCCTCCTCCTGGCCAATCAGGAAGCGCGTCCGATACGCGCTTCCTGATTGTCCGCAAGGCAAACTTCATGCCATTGGCCGAGGAGGAGGCGGGAGCGGAAGACTGGAGGAGACGCGCCGCCGGGACTGAGGAGAGAGAGACTGATCAGAAGCCGCCCGCCGCCGCTGCTGCTTAAGTTAAGTAAGGGGGCACGCACGCTGATCTCTGCATTGGGGGCATGTATGCTGGTCAGTACATTGGGGGCATGCACGCTGATCTCTGCATTGGGGACATGTATGCTGGTCAGTACATATGGGGCACGCACGCTGATCTCTGCATTGGGGACATGTATGCTGGTCAGTACATTGGGGGCACGCACGCTGATCTCGGCATTGGGGGCATGTATGCTGGTCAGTACATTGGAGGCACGCACGCTGATCTCTGCATTGGGGGCACGCACGCTGATCTCTGCATTGGGGCACGCACGCTGATCTCTGCATTGGGGGCATGTATGCTGGTTACTACATTGGGGTCAACCACGCTGATCTCTGCATTGGGGGCATGTATGCTGGTCAGTACATTGGGGGCACGCACGCTGATCTCTGCATTGGGGGCATGTATGCTGGTCACTGCATTGGGGGCACGCACGCTCATCTCTGCATTGAAGGGGGCATGTACGCTGGTCACTACATTGGGGGCACGCACGCTGATCTCTGCATTGGGGGCATGTATGCTGGTCACTACATTGGGGACACGCACGCTGATCTCTGCATTGGGGGCACTCACGCTGATCTCTACATTGGGGGCATGTATGCTGGTCACTACATTGGGGGCACGCATGCTGATCTCTGCATTGGGGGCATGTATGCTGGTCAGTACATTGGGGGCACGCACGCTGATCTCTGCATTGGGGACATGTATGCTGGTCAGGACATTGGAGGCACGCACGCTGATCTCTGCATTGGGGGAATGGTATGCTGGTCACTGCATTGGGGGCACACACGCTGATCTCTGCATTGAAGGGGGCATGTACGCTGGTCACTACATTGGGGGCACGCACGCTGATCTCTGCATTGGGGGCATGTATGCTGGTCACTACATTGGGGGCACGTATGCTGGTCACTACATTGGGAGCATGTATGCTGGTCACTGCATTGGGGGCATGCACGCGGATCTCTGCATTGGGGGCATGTATGCTGGTCACTACATTGGGGGCACGCACGCTGATCTCTGCATTGGGGGAATGGTATGCTGGTCACTGCATTGGGGGCACACACGCTGATCTCTGCATTGGGGGCATGTATGCTGGTCACTACATTGGGGGCACGCACGCTGATCTCTGCATTGGGGGCATGTATGCTGGTCACTACATTGGGGACATGCACGCTGATCTCTGCATTGGGGGCACGCACGCTGGTCACTACATTGGGGGCACGCATGCTGATCTCTGCATTGGGGGCACGTATGCTGGTCAGTACATTGGGGGCACGCACGCTGATCTCTGCATTGGGGACTTGTATGCTGGTCAGGACATTGGGGGCACGCACGCTGATCTCTGCATTGGGGGAATGGTATGCTGGTCACTGCATTGGGGGCACGTACGCTGATCTCTGCATTGAAGGGGGCATGTACGCTGGTCACTACATTGGGGGCACGCACGCTGATCTCTGCATTGGGGGCATGTATGCTGGTCACTACATTGGGGGCATGTATGCTGGTCACTACATTGGGAGCATATATGCTGGTCACTGCATTGGGGGCATGCACCCTGATCTCTGCATTGGAGGCATGTATGCTGGTCACTACATTGGGGGCACGCACGCTGATCTCTGCATTGGGGGAATGGTATGCTGGTCACTGCATTGGGGGCACGCACGCTGATCTTTGCATTAGGGGCATGTATGCTGGTCTCTACATTGGGGGCACACACGCTGATCTCTGCATTGGGGGAATGGTATGCTGGTCACTGCATTGGGGGCACGCACGCTGATCTCTGCATTGGGGGCATGTATGCTGGTCACTACATTGGGGGCACACACGCTGATCTCTGCATTGGGGGCATGTATGCTGGTCACTGCATTGGGGGCATGTACGCTGGTCACTGCATTGGGGGAATGGTATGCTGGTCGCTGCATTGAAGGGGGCATGTATGCTGGTCACTACATTGGGGCATGTACGCTGATCTCTGCATTGGGGGAATGGTATGCTGGTCACTGCATTGAAGGGGGCATGTATGCTGGTCACTGCATTGAAGGAGGCATGTATGCTGGTCACTACATTGAAGGGGGCATGTATGCTGGTCACTACATTGAAGGGGGCATGTACGCTGGTCACTGCATTGAAGGGGGCATGTACGCTGGTCACTGCATTGAAGGGGGGCACGCTGGTCACTGTGCATTAAAGGGGGGCACGCTGGTCACTGTGCATTGAAAGGGGGCACGCTGGTCACGGTGCATTGAAAGGTGGCACGCTGGTCACTGTGCATTGAAAGGGGGCACGCTGGTCACTGTGCATTGAAAGGGGGCACACTGGTCACTGTGCATTGAAAGGGGGCACGCTGGTCTCTCTGCATTGAAAAGGGGCACGCTGGTCTCTCTGCATTGAAAGGGGGCACGCTGGTCTCTCTGCATTGAAAGGGGGCACGCTGGTCTCTCTGCATTGAAAGGGGGCACGCTGGTCTCTCTGCATTGAAAGGGGGCACGCTGGTCACTCTGCATTGAAAGGGGGCACGCTGGTCTCTCTGCATTGAAAGGGGGCATGCTGGTCTCTCTGCATTGAAAGGGGGCACGCTGGTCTCTCTGCATTGAAAGGGGGCACGCTGGTCACTGTGCATTGAAAGGGGGCACGCTGGTCTCCCCCTTTCACACTTTTGTGACCTCAAAGTCACGCAATTTTTTACAGCTTTTTTTGCCGCAAAGCAATGCCTATTAAATTTTTCTGTTTGTGCCCCCCCAAAAATTTTGAGCACCATCCGCCACTGCAAACTACACCCCCCCCCCCTCCAAAGATGCATGAAGTGTCAGCAAAAATCTCCCCCAAATACTGAGCACTAATCTGTATGATTATCCTCTAAACATAAATACCCCCTCCTCCCAGTACAAATCTGCACTCCTGCTAAAATGCCTCCTTTCAGAACAAATCTTTGTCCCCCATCCCCCATAATCCCTCCCAGCACAAATGCCCCCTCTTTAACACAAAGCTCCTCCCCTACAATCTTCTCACGCACCCTCCCACCTCACATGATATCACAGTGCCCAGGGCAGCTCCCTCCTGCCCACCCCTTGTCCCAGCCCTGGGAACACCTACTACAGTCCCCTCCACTGTCTTCAGTGTCCCATGCTGAGCTGCTGCCCTTCAAACACAGGGGGGGCACTCTCACTTAGCATAGGCGCCATTCAGGGAACATTTTGCATTCTATCAATAAGCACAAAGTGTTCTCTGATTGCACAACCTGCAGAAGCTGGAAATCACTGTAGTAGGCACCGATACTACAGTAAATGCCACTAGCTTCTGAGTCTCCTGCCAAGTAGCTACACTTCTGCTTACTGAACACAGGAGGCTGTCCACTCAGCATGGGCACCATTCAGAGAACACTTTGCATTCTATTAAGGAACACAAAGGGGTTTATTTACTAAAACTGGCAAATGCTAAATCTGGTGCAGCTCTGCATAGAAACCAATCAGCTTCCGTTTTTTTTTTGGCAAAGCTTAATTGAAGAAACTGAAGTTAGAAGCTGATTGGTTCCTATGCAGAGCTGCACCAGATTTTGCACTCTCCAGTTTTAGTAAATCAACTCCAAAGTGTTCTCTGGTTGCACAAGGTGGAGAGGCAGGGCAATCTCCACCTTAGCCAATCAGGGAACGCTTTGCATTCTTTGAGAAAACGCAAAGTGTTCTCTGAATGTGGTGCCTACGTCAGTGATTTCCAGCTTCCACAGGTATGGCACATACATATGACATTGGTCCAAGCTGGACCAATGTAACTATGTAAAATACGTCATACCTGGAATTCAGCTTTAAGGCTGGGTTCACACATGCTGCGGCCGCCGCTCACAGCAGGAGGTCCGGTGCATCTCTGTTCACCAATTTAGGTGTTAATCAGGTCTGAATGTCTGCCTGAATTTGCACCTGATTCAATGCCAAAGAAGACGCACAGAACCCTATTCGAATAAGGACCATGGCCACTCCGGAGTTGTGTGAACCGTCTTCATTGAGAGCCGGTCACACTCTCCTGTCATGCGAACTGGATGCGGGGAAAAACTCTCATCCACTTCACATAAGTGTGAACCAAGCCTAAATAATGATGCTAAGTTCCACTTATACAATTAGGTGAAGAGCGCAGAATGTCCACTCCGTAATGTCCAGGCACTATTCCACAGCTTCCCTAGGTTGGGTGAGCAGAAGAGGGTTACTTCCAAAGTATTACTCATGATTAAAAATGACTTGTGTTTCTTCAGGAATGTTTCCTTTTCTTTAATCAAATGAATTCTGCTAATTCGTTTTTAGCAACATTATTACACTGTGAGTTTTCTTTTTCCTATAGTATTAGGGCGTTTCTGGTACAATGCTTTCCCCTAGTGGCAATTCCCTGCATAGTGTCTCTTTTAGTATTTCAGAACACTTGGGCCTCATGCACACTGGATGTTTTTAACGTGGCTGTTAGGGGCCTCTGGCTTTTTTTCTCTGCCTCTAAAAGTCCCTGGATGTTAGTCTATTTATCCATGAAGATGGGCGTTTAGAGGTAGAACACAAAAACCCCTGCCAGTCCGTCCAGAAGCAGAAAAAATGCTTGACGTGTGTAAGTGCCGGTTTCCACTAGTGCGACTTGCTGTGCGACTTGACACATGTCAAGTCGCACAGCAAGTCAAAAGCCATTTGTTTCAATCTGGCCGTTTTCACTGCCGTGACTTCAGTTGCGGCGACTTCAAAAGTAGTTTGTGCACTACTTTTGAGCCGACTTCAGTGCGACTTCCCTCTATAATGAGGGACAAGTCGCACTGAATGCCGCAAGCAACTTTCACTACGAAGTCGCGCTAGAAGTAGCACGACTTCGTAGCCGCGGCAGTGGAAACGGAGCCTAAATGTGTTTAACCTTCTTAGCGGTATTCCCGAGTGTGACTCGGGGTAAGATTTTAGTGCCAAAAGCGGTAACCCCGAGTCACACTCGGGGTAGCGCTAAGAAGATCGCTGGATGCTGGAGGAGGTTTTACTTACCTTTTCTCCGGGATCCAGCGAAGACTGCGAGCGGTGTGCGGCGGCGGAGCTCTCTCCCGATCGTCTGCGCCGGTGGGTGGAACCAGCGGCAAATTCGAATGTAAAATGCACCAAACACACTGATATCGTTCAAAATAAAATAAAATCACATTACATTGCCCCCCAGTGCCCTTTCCTGCAGTTTTACTGTACTTTTTATGTAAATATATATATATATATATACACAGTATATATATATATATATATATATATATATATATATATATATATATATACACATATACATATATATATATATATATATATATATATACACACACACACATATTATATATATATATACATATATACATATATATATATATATATATATATATATATATATATATATATATATATATATATATACATATATACACGTGTATATATATATATATATATATATATATATATACACACACACGTAATTCTTGTGAATGAGCAGCCCAAACCAACTGTATACATTATATATATATATATATATATATATATATATATATATATAATATATGTATACATACATATATATATACATATATATATTGTGACAGGAAGTCAGGTAAATCTGGGAATGTAGTCACTGAGAGGAGACACATTCCCACCTGCTTTGAAAAGTTCACTAATTATTATAGGGTGTCGGCTGCCAAAGGCAGCAGGAAGGTGTAAAGAAGTTGAAAGGCCTTCAGCTGTTCAGAATGAGGAGATCAAGGCCTCTATAATTTGTCCAGAGAAAATCTATTGAGTGCTGCCTCCTGTCGCCGTGTGGGCTGGGAGAGGAAGGCAGACAAACTGCTGCATCCTGACGCCATGTGGGTAGAGGACAGTCCTGTGTGCCCCCTGAAAGCTGAGTGAGCATGGGGAAGACCTCCTGAAGCGGTGTGCGCTCAGGAGGGTAAAAACGAGTGAAGACGTCTCAAAGGTGAGAAGACGAAGTGTTTCTGTGTGAAAGAAAACAAAGGGACATGTTCAATGGACAATGTTTGTGCTGTGTGAAAAGCAAACAAATGGACATTTGAGTGTCTGCTGTAGGATCAGCAGTGTCGGCCCAACAGTAGGTTGGGAAGACTTCTTAGGCAGGTTCCAGCTGTGAGAAGGTAGCCGCCCACAGAGGCAAGGATTTATTTTGTTTTATTTTATTTTGATGTTTTGCTGCATGCACTTGTTTGAGAAATTGGAAGAATAAACCATAAACCTGTTGTTTGCAAGCACTTTTGGGCTATTTCTCTGTGAAAACGCACCCCCCAAGGAGTCATCTACGCCTACCACCGAGCTAATCCCTTACATATGGTGGAGGTATGCAGTGGGCATAAGCAGAGATCCCTGCAAGGAAGTGCAAATGTTTGATGAACTTTGTCTGGTGCATGAGATTGCACAATCTATGTGTGCAGGAGAGAAGATCCTGACAGAAAAAAAAAAAAAGTGTTTTAAAGAGACAGGGGTCTCAAAATTTTTTGATGAACTTTGTTGTGTCTGGTGCAAGTGACTGCACAAACTGTGTGCGCAGGAAAAGAGATCTTGCAAGAGAGAGAAAAACTACATGTGTTAAAGAGACAGTGGTCTGAAATTTTTTTTTTGCTGGACTGTGAAAAATTTGTGGAGTTATTGAAGATGGGGCGATCCAAACGCCTGAAGAATGCAAAGATAGATGAAATGAGAGACCGGATTCTATGGATGGAGGGGATGTTACCGTCTGAACCAGCCCCATCCATGCCTAAAGAGAGTCTACTAAAGAGGAAGGTTGTTGTCCCTAGCAACACTGATGAAACTGCTATGGAGACGCAGTGTGCTCAGATGAAAAGTAAGCTCAAAATGGAGGAGATGTTGAAACAACTGATTATATCAAATACAGCTCAACAGCAGGCAAATGCAGCTCAACAGCAGGCAAATGCGGATTTTCAGCGGAGCTTTGCAGCTCAACAAAAGGCTCATCAAGAGAGTATGGCAGGCTGGAAACAGAGACGCCAGCAGCCAATGGAGGCCATCGGTTTGGAGGAAACCGAGTATGTGTGCAGGGCTGAGTTGGATGCCTTGCAACGGAAAATGGAAGAAAAGGAACAAGCCTTGGAATTGCTTAAAATGGAGCATAGAAACTTGCAGGAAACGAATGAACTACTGAAGTCTCATGTGTCACAGTGGGAAGAATCCACTGCTCTTCTTTTGGTCGAGTTGCAAAAACGCAGAGAGACTATAATGGAGAAAGATACCATCCTCATGGAAAAGGAAAGTGAAATTCAGACTTTGCAGAAGCAAAGTATGGCTGATATGTTGGAGTTGCGTAATCAGCTGGAAAAAAGTCTTCAGTCTTTGGGAGCTACAAAAATAGACCTGCAGGAGTCGCAGGAACAGAATGTTGCTCTGAAAGCGACATTGTCTCTCAGCGACAAAGAGAAAAGTGAAAGAGAAGCTAAATTACTGAGTACTGTGTATGAGCTCACTACTTTGAGCAATGTGGTAGATGAATGGCGTGCGGACTGTGAAAGTTGGAAAGGGGAAGCCCAACGTGTCCAGCAGCAGTTAAAGGAGAAAGAAGCCTGTGTGGCAGAATTACATTCTTATTCCCAGATGCTAGCCAATGAGGTGAAGGCTCTTATGCAGGGAAAAGGAGATTGTGAACATAAGAGGGAAAAAGTAGAGGCACAGCTTCTGGAATCGCAAGTCAAGGTGTCAGAAGGTGACCGATTGTGTGCTAAGCTGTCAGAGAAGGCAAACCGACTGCAGGTTGAGTTGGACAATGTTACAAATCAGCTTTCTCAAGCAGACAGCAAATCTAGAGAAATTGCGGAAGATTTTTCTATCTTGGAATCGCAGCTGCAAGACACGCAGGAACTCTTACAGGAAGAGAGGTGTCAAAGGCTGAGTTTTAGCACAAAGCTCAAACAAATGGAAGATGAGAAAAATGGCTTCCTGGAACAATTAAAAGAGGAGGCGGAAGCAAAGAAAAACCTATCAGAGCAAGTCGCAACATTGCAAGCTCAGATAGCGGATATGAAAAAACGCATGGAAGAAAGCGTTGGTTCATTACAGTGTGTTGAAGATGTGAAAAAGAAGTTTGATCACATGCTTGGTGAAGAGAAGACTGTGTCTGCAAATTATGCAGAAGAACGCGCCCGTGCAGAAACGGAGGTGCGTGATAACGAGAGCAAAGCCCTGTTCTTGGCTCGCTCTTTGGAGGAAGCTCTAGAGTGTAAGGTTGAACTAGAAAGAGTTAACCAACAGCTGTGTACAGAAATGGAAGATTTGGTCAGCTCCAAGGATGATGTTGTGAAAAGCGTTCAGGAGCTAGAAAAGTCTAAGCGAGCCTTAGAACAGCAAGTAGAAGAGATGAAGATTCCGTTGCAGGAACTGGAAGAGGAATTCCAGGCAACAGAGGATCTGTCCCAAAGAGGGGATAGTGTGCCTGATGCAGTTTTTAAAAGGATCAGTGTTTTGGGGTCTGTCCTGAGTGAGCCTCAGAAATGTGATGACACGTGGCTTGAATCACCCCTTTGGAATAAACCGTTCCTTAAAAAACTTCAAGCATTGGAAAATGTATCATTAGAGCTTCAGCAAACAAAAGAGTTGTGTAAGAAATGTGATGATTTCTCAGTTCAGGCTGAAAACCTAGTGGAGAAAACTAAAGCGGAGAAAACTAAAGCAAGTGATATAAATCTGGGAGAAAAAAGCAAACGCCACCTAGTGGAGAAAACTAAGGCTGTTGGTGAAAACGTGAAGCAAATGAATAAGTGCCTTTCAGGGAGTGTTTCCAAAATGGAACTGGTGAAAGACGGGTGGCAGAAGTTTGATCGTGATCTTGAGATGCATTCCATGTGGAATTCAGATAGAGAAAAGGAACTAGGTGACTTTGAGCGGTCAAATAGTTCAGCAGAAAGTGCATTGAAGAAACCTGTAAAAGAATGTGTTGCAGTTCCATGCTTCTTCACTGATGCAGAGAGGAGGTCTATAATGGATACCACCCAGATCGCTGGGTTCAACTGTGTTGTTGCCTTTGACCCCTATGTTGGTGGAAGGAAAGTTGATGATGTTCTGGTTGGCTTCTTCTGTGAAGAGTTTGGCAAGAAATATAAACTCAATATCAAATCAAATAGTAGGCCTTTACTGCGACTCGCTCAGGAGGGCGAAAAGTTTAAGAAGTTGATGAGTGCAAATGCTTCAGATCTGCCTATGAATATGAAATGTTTGGTGAATGATATTGATGTCTCTGGGAAAAGGAACAGGGGTCACTTTGAAGAAATGTGTGACAGCCTGTTGTCTCAATTGGAAAATCCTCTGCACAGCATCTTAGAGCAAGCAAAGCTCAAGAAGGAAGATCATTCCCTTTTACAACAAAAAGTCAATGATTGTGTACAGCTGTATGGAGAGGCAACTCAAGTCACAGAGGGATGTCAAGAGTCCCTACTTGGAACAAAGCTTAGTGAAGCAAAGGTTCTCAAAGTTTTGTGGAAAACATTTATGGATTGCAGAGAGAGGCGTCTTAAGAATGTTGAAGACATTAAGACTAGCCCAATTGAGTTGCCTATGGATCACGGTCCTCCATGGTGGATTGGACAGACGGTTATGAGGGACAAGCTGTCTGACATTTATGAGAAAGCTGTCAATGAAGATGACAGAAACGAGAAGGAGCAAAATGATGCCAAAAATGCAGTTGAAGAATGTGTATATGAGATGAGAGACAAACTGTGTGGCATTTATGAGAAATCCGTCAATGAAGATGACAAAACAGTTTCATCCGGAAGCTTGAGGATAATAGGAGGCTTATCAGTGAGTCAGCAGTGCCTGACACATGCGTGCCTGGAAATATGTGTCCCAACCCTAGGGTTGAAACAAGAGGGGGGGGTATGTGACAGGAAGTCAGGTAAATCTGGGAATGTAGTCACTGAGAGGAGACACATTCCCACCTGCTTTGAAAAGTTCACTAATTATTATAGGGTGTCGGCTGCCAAAGGCAGCAGGAAGGTGTAAAGAAGTTGAAAGGCCTTCAGCTGTTCAGAATGAGGAGATCAAGGCCTCTATAATTTGTCCAGAGAAAATCTATTGAGTGCTGCCTCCTGTCGCCGTGTGGGCTGGGAGAGGAAGGCAGACAAACTGCTGCATCCTGACGCCATGTGGGTAGAGGACAGTCCTGTGTGCCCCCTGAAAGCTGAGTGAGCATGGGGAAGACCTCCTGAAGCGGTGTGCGCTCAGGAGGGTAAAAACGAGTGAAGACGTCTCAAAGGTGAGAAGACGAAGTGTTTCTGTGTGAAAGAAAACAAAGGGACATGTTCAATGGACAATGTTTGTGCTGTGTGAAAAGCAAACAAATGGACATTTGAGTGTCTGCTGTAGGATCAGCAGTGTCGGCCCAACAGTAGGTTGGGAAGACTTCTTAGGCAGGTTCCAGCTGTGAGAAGGTAGCCGCCCACAGAGGCAAGGATTTATTTTGTTTTATTTTATTTTGATGTTTTGCTGCATGCACTTGTTTGAAGAAATTGGAAGAATAAACCATAAACCTGTTGTTTGCAAGCACTTTTGGGCTATTTCTCTGTGAAAACGCACCCCCCAAGGAGTCATCTACGCCTACCACCGAGCTAATCCCTTACATAATATATATATATATATATATATATATATATATATATATATATATATAATAAATGTATACAGTTGGTTTGGGCTGCTCATTCACAAGAATTACATGCTTTCAGCACCTAAAATAATGGTACCGCTTTCAGCACCTAAAATCCAAAAGAATCATACCGCCAGGGAGGTTAAAGGCATGTTAACCCTAAGCGCATTTAGCGTTCGAGAATTTATTTAGTTCAATGGCCAGAATAAATTATTATTTTGCCCAAGTGCTTGACACACCTAAATGCATTACACGCGTTTACAAGTGTCAAGCATTTTTTCTGCCAAAATGCTGCTGCCAGGAGGAAAGGCATCTAGTTGGCAAAGGTGTGCATGAGGCAGTGGTTTAGGTTTTCAGAGTTTTTATTATTGTTTTATATATTATGTTAATTCATAATGCAGAGGAGTTTTTTAAAGCTTATGCAATAATGAAAGTAAATTGGAAGCAAAACCTAAACACTAATATTTCTTCAAAACATTCCCCCTTTCTGCAGCTATAGCTCCCCTGTGTAAGGGTGCACTCAACAACAGCTGTGAATTCCAGACCCCGTGAAGCAGTGTTAATATCGTCGGCAAAAATATTTTTGTCAAAATATTTGTCAGCAGCCTTTTTTACAGTGATAAAAGATAAACGAAAATAACACCACATTTGCATCCACGTACGAAAACTATGATGGAAATCCATTCTGTTTTGATGAACGAAAACTAAACGAAAATATAAAGGAGGGACGTTTCCCTGAAGCCTCGCCTGTGTAGAGCCCATGAGTACTTCCACTCCCAGCAAGCGAGTCCAAAACGTGCTTAGCAGTCAGCACTCTGCAGCATTAAAGGCCTCCTTAGATGACCGGCCAGAGCAGCAGTGTCCATTACAGGTCTCCCGATGAAAGTCCCAACTCACGACCGTCCAGAACAGAGCACTGTGTGCATTACAGGACACCTCTGACCACTGCCCAGAGCACTTTGTGCATTAAAAGCCTACTCATACTGTCCAGAGCACTGTGTGCAATTTATTACTGGCCTCCTCCTCAGACTATCCATGTCCAGAGCACGGTGTGCCTTACAGGCCTCCTCAGACCACCCTCCAGAGCACTGTGTGTATTACAGACCTCCTCAGCGATCACCCTCCAGAGCACTGTGTGCATTACAGACCTCCTCAGACCACTGTCCAGAGCACTATGTGCATTACAGGTCTTAAACCACCGTCCAGAGCACTGTGAATTACAGGCCTCCTCAGACCTCTCTCCAGAGCACTGTGCAGCATTACAGGCCTATTCAGACCACCATCCAGAGCACTGTGCAGCATTACAGGCTTCAGACCATCCAGAACACTGTGCAGCATTACAGGCCTCCTCAGACCACTGTCCAGAGCACTGTGTGCATTACAGGCTTTCTCGGACCACCGTCCAGAGCACGGTGCAGCATGACAGGCCTCCTAAGACAACCATCCAGAGCACTTTGCAGCTATACAGGCCTCCTTAGACCACCGCCCAGTGCACTGTGCGCATCACAGGCCTCTTTAGGCCACCATCCAGAGGATCGTGCAGCATTACAGGCCTCCTCAGACCACTGTCCAGAGCACTGTGCAGCATTACAGGCCTCCTCAGACCACTGTCCAGAGAACTGTGCAGCATTACAGGCCTATTCAGACCACCATCCAGAGCACTGTGCAGCATTACAGGCCTCAGACCATCCAGAACACTGTGCAGCATTACAGACCTCCTCAGACCACTGTCCAAAGCACTGTGTGCATTACAGGCTTCCTCGGACCACCGTCCAGAGCACTGTGCAGCATTACAGGCTTCCTTAGACCACCGCCCAGTGCACAGTGTGCTTCACATGCCTCTTTAGGCCACCGTCCAGAGGATCGTGCAGCATTACAGGCCTCCTCAGACCACTGTCCAGAGCACTGTTCAGCATTACAGGCCTCCTCAGACCACTGTCCAGAGAACTGTGCAGCATTACAGGCCTCCTCAGACCACCATACAGAGCGCTGTACAGCATTACAGGCCTCCTCAGACCATCATCCAGAGCACTGTGCAGTATTACAGGCCTCCTTAGACCATCCAGAGTGGGTAAATCTGTATTTGTGAGTTTGTTCAAACCTTAATACTATAAATAATAACATGTTATTGGATTTTTTATTACTCCAGAAGTACTGTATATAATGAGTTTGGAAATTCTAGAGAAATGCTTAAATTATGCATTACAATTTAAAGAAACCCAATAGATTTTAGTTGAATAAAATGGTTGTAGTCGAGTAAAATGATCTTAGTCGCCTAAAATGCACTGGAGATTTTAGGCGACTAAAATGTACTGAAGATTTTAGTCGACTAAATACAACTAAAACTAAAACAATTGCAGGTGATATTAACCACTTCTGGACTGGAAGGATTTACCCCCTTAATGACCAGGCCATTTTATGCAATACGGCACTGCGTTACTTTAACTGACAACTGCGTGGACGTGCGACTTTGTACCCAAATAATATTGATGTCCTTTTTTTTACCACAAATAGAGCTTTTTTTGGTAGTATTTGATCACCTGTGCAATTTTGATTTTTTGCGCTATAAACAAAAAAGGACTGACCATTCTGGAAAAAAAAATGTTTTACTTTCTGCTATAAAACATTCCCAATAAACAAAATTTAAAAATGTTTTCATCATTTTAGAACAATTTGTATTCTGCCACATATTTTTGGTAAAAAAAAATTCAATAAGTGTATATTGTATGATTTGCGCAAAAGTTATCACGTCTACAAAGTAGGGGAAAGATTTATGTCATTTTTATTTATTTATTTAATTATTTTACTAGTAATGGCGGCAATTAGCGGGACTAAGACATTTTGACGGACAGACCGGACACCTAACTGACATTTTTGACACTTTTGGGGGGGACCAGTAACATTACTACAGTAATCAGTGCTAGAAATATGTACTGTTACTGTACTAAAGACACTGTCAGGGAAGGGGTTAACACCAGGGATAATTAAAGGGTTAAATATGTCTTTAGGGGGGGAATTCTAACTGTGGGGGGGGGATGGGCTTTCTGCATGAACACAGAGACCTGTGTTCCTCAATAGGAGGAACACAGGAATCCTGTGTTCATAACTGACAGAACAGCGGTCTGCTGTGTTTACAACATACATGCAACGTCGTTCTGTTTCCACGATCGCGGGTGCCCGGTGGCAATCGCGGCCGCCAGACCTGCTGATTGGCTTCACCTCTTTGGGAATGGGAACACACTTGCCCCCGCCAGCGATCCCGTGAAGCGACGTACAGTTACGTTGTTTCGCGGGACAGAGCTGACCTGCCGCAGTAAAACTGCGGTGGGCGGTCATTAAGAGGTTAAAATAAGACTATAATAGCATTTTAGTCAAAAGGCTTGAAATTTGATATCAAAATTAGCACTGTTGTGAAGTCACCCATAGGCTCCCATGGACCAGCCATTGTCAGTGCTCCCTCTTCTCCACTGCAGCAGCCGCTCACTGACGCAGGGCAGCTGGAGCTGCAGGATCAAGTGACTGGTCCACAGTGGATTAAAAAGAGGTAAGTACACAGATCCTTTTTACACAGGGTATGTTGTTAAGATTAGTTATTACTGTATTAGGCTTTTCTTACACTTTAACCACTCTAGTGAGCAGCGGCAAAGTGGCTCTTGTAGGTCTGACAACGTAGACCTACGTCGGCAGACACTCCCCCTTCTCGGCGGCGCGCGCGCCGCTGGAGGCTCGCTCCCGCTGTTTTCAGTCACAGCGGGAGTCAGGCCACGGGAGGAGCAGCGGCGATCGCCGCTGCTCTTCCCCGATCGTCGGGGAATCGAGTCTGGAGATCCGCCCGCTTGTGTAAACAGAGCGGGCGGATCTCCGAAGTGACAGGCAGAGTCAGATTGCAGGGTTCAGCATAACTGAACCTGAGATCTGTCCCTGTGTCACTCAGTCAACTCCCCCCACACACGTTAGTAAGCACCAGGCATACATTAACCCCTCCCTCTCCAATAAAATTAACCCCTTCCCTGCCAGTGTAATTTTTACAGTAACAGTGCATATTTATAGCACTGATTACTGTAGAAATGTCACTGGTAACCCCAAAAATGTCAGTCAAGGGTCCGATCTGTCCGCCGCAATGTCGCAGTCCCGCAAAAAAAACGCCGATCGACGCCATTACTCGTTAAAAAAAAAACACCAAAAACAACAGAAATCTTTCCCTTAGTTAGTAAACGCAATAACTTTTGCGCAAACCAATCAAAATACGCTTTTTGCAAAAATATGTAGCAGAAAACAAATTGGCCTAAAATGATAAAAAATTTTGATTTTTACATTTTATTGGGGGGGAATTTCATATAAGAAAATGTGAAAAATATTGTTATTTTTTCAAAATTGTCGCTCTTTTTTTGTTTATAGCACAAAAAGTAAAAATCGCACAGGTGATCAAATACCACCAAAAGAAAGGTCTGTTTGTGGGAAAAAAAAGACGTACATTTTGTTTGGGTACAGCGTCACATGACCGCGCAATTGTCAGTTAAAGTCGCACAGTGCCGAATCGCAAAAAGTGGCCCAGACGTAAGACAGCAAAATCCTCCGATGGTAAAGTGGTTAAGGCTGGGTTCACCCTGGTGCACCGTGGCTTGAGTGCAACGCATGTGTATGCATAGTTTCTTTGCAATTTACACTCCTTTTTAACTGCAGTCCCATTGACTTCTATTAAGCCGCACCTTTTTGACGCATTTTCTGAAAGCGCATCAAAGATGCGGCATGCAGGACTTTTAGTGGGCTTTCAGAAAAGGAGGCAAAATTGCAATTGCTATAAAACAGCACACTAGTGTGAATAGTGCATGATAGTGTATTGCCTTTCCTGAATATTGAATAAGGACTGTGCATGAGTGGCTCAGCCAGGAGACTTCATGAGAAGGATGTGCGGCTTCTATCAGGCCACACAATGAAGATCCAGGAGAAGTTGGGACAGGTCATTTGTAGAATTTGGGGGCTTGTTATTTAATCACTTCGGCTCCCTTCAAGACCAAAGCAATACACTTCCACTATGGGCTTGTTTATTTGGTGATAACTTTGTAATACATACATTGTTTTGGCATTGTTGTTTTGCAAAAATTATTTACTTTTCCATGGAATCTTTAGACAAAAAGATGTGAAAAATATAAAATTCCATTTATTTTCTTTTTTGATCCATGTTCTTTTAAAAAGGGCTTTTTCCACTTTTTTAGCATTTTCGCGTTATTCTACACTTTAAAAGTAAGAAACATAATGAATGAAAATGGGAAAGAAATAATCAGTTCGACAGCCATTAATTGGCAGTTATAGCGGTGGGGGAGTGGCAGCAAGGGGAGAGCTGGACATAAGAGATGCAGTTCTGCCTTTATTGTGCAGTAGAGATGTATAGAACTGTTCGCCGGCGAACAGTTCCCGGCGAACTTAGCATGTTCGCGTTCGCCGCTGCCGGCGAACATATGCGATGTTCGGTCCGCCCCCCATAAGACATCATTGAGGCAAACTTTGACCCTGAACTTTACAGTCAGCAGACACATTTCCAGCCAATCAGCATACCTCCCTCCCACACCCTCCCACCTCCTATAAATAAGCAAGGGCAGCATCCATCTTAGATCATTCTGAAGCAGTGTGTGTAGTGAGAGTAGGGAGAGAGCTGCTGCTGCTGCTGCTGCTGCTGCTGTTAAGCTAGGGACAGTTAGTCAGTGTTCCTGGTCTTGCAGTGTTCTTGGTCCACTACTGCTGTAATATCAGCACCCCAAAAAGCCCTTCTAAGGGCTGGTATTTGTGTTTTTTTTTTTTTTTTTTATATATATATACCTAGCGTCCCCAAAAGCCCTTTTAAGGGCTGGTAATTGAGTTGTTTCTTCTTATATATATATATATATATATATATATATATATATATATATATATATATATATCTATATCTATCTAGTGTCCCCAAAAGCCCTTTTAAGGGCTGGTAATTGAGGATTTTTTTTATTTATATATATACATATATATATATATACAGTGTCCCCAAAAGCCCTTTTAAGGGCTGGTAAGGTAATAGAGTTTTTTCTTTATATATATATCTATATATATCTATTGTACACTGCAGTTGCCTGCCCGCTGTGTGTGAGAGGCCACAGACCTACCACAGACTGTACTGTGTGCACACCACACTCATTTCGGGTGGCACAGGCACAGTACCTTGCATTTTAAAAAATATTTTTTTTTTCCTCTGTCATAATTGCAGTGAGTGCTGTGTCAGGTCCACAGAGTGCACTGTACCCACTGCAGTGCACTGCCCACCACTGATATATATACGGTGGCACAGCATCTTGTTGCAATAAATTGAAAAAAAAAAAATATTTTTTATTATTGCAGTTGCCTGGGCTGCCAGTTACTGTCAGGTCCACAGAGTGTACTGTGCCCACTGCAGTGCCACTGTGTGCCCACCCACCACTGATATATAAGGTGGCACAGCAGCTTGCAAAGTAAAAAAAAATATATATTTTTTTTAATTGCAGTTGCCTGGGTGCCAGTGACTGCTGTCAGGTCCACAGAGAGTGTACTGTGCCACTGCCCACCCACCACTGATATATAAGGTGGCACAGCAGCTTGCAAAGTAAAATAAAATATATTTTTTTAAAATTGCAGTTGCCTGGGTGCCAGTGACTGCTGTCAGGTCCACAGAGAGTGTACTGTGCCACTGCCCACCCACCACTGATATATAAGGTGGCACAGCAGCTTGCAAAGTAAAATAAAATATATATTTTTTAAAATTGCAGTTGCCTGGGTGCCAGTGACTGCTGTCAGGTCCACAGAGAGTGTACTGTGCCACTGCCCACCCACCACTGATATATAAGGTGGCACAGCAGCTTGCAAAGTAAAAAAAATATATATTTTTTTAAATTGCAGTTGCCTGGGTGCCAGTGACTGCTGTCAGGTCCACAGAGAGTGTACTGTGCCACTGCCCACCCACCACTGATATATAAAGTGGCACAGCAGCTTGCAAAGTAAAAAAATATATATATATTTTTTAAATTGCAGTTGCCTGGGTGCCAGTGACTGCTGTCAGGTCCACAGAGAGTGTACTGTGCCACTGCCCACCCACCACTGATATATAAAGTGGCACAGCAGCTTGCAAAGTAAAAAAATATATATATATTTTTTAAATTGCAGTTGCCTGGGTGCCAGTGACTGCTGTCAGGTCCACAGAGAGTGTACTGTGCCACTGCCCACCCACCACTGATATATATGCCTGCAAGAGAAAAAGCCAGCCGCAGAGAAGCCGTATTCCTGAAAATATAAGAAAAATGCTGTTTTTTAGGGGTTCTGGACATGCTACAGAGCTGAAACTTGACAGGTACACTTTTTAGACCCCCCAGACACTAAATACAAAAAATGACATGCCTGCCTAAAAAAATGCCCGCTAAATGCCTGCAAGAGAAAAAGCCAGCCGCAGAGAAGCCGTATTCCTGAAAATATAAGAAAAATGCTGTTTTTTAGGGGTTCTGGACATGCTACAGAGCTGAAACTTGACAGGTACACTTTTTAGACCCCCCAGACACTAAATACAAAAAATGACATGCCTGCCTAAAAAAATGCCCGCTAAATGCCTGCAAGAAAAAAAGCCAGCCGCAGAGAAGCCGTATTCCTGAAAATATAAGAAAAATGCTGTTTTTTAGGGGTTCTGGACATGCTACAGAGCTGAAACTTGACAGATACACTTTTTAGACCCCCCCAGACACTAAATACAAAAAATGACATGCCTGCCTAAAAAAATGCCCGCTAAATGCCTGCAAGAGAAAAAGCCAGCCGCAGAGAAGCCGTATTCCTGAAAATATAAGAAAAATGCTGTTTTTTAGGGGTTCTGGACATGCTACAGAGCTGAAACTTGACAGGTACACTTTTTAGACCCCCCAGACATTAAATACAAAAAATGACATGCCTGCCTAAAAAAATGCCCGATAAATGCCTGCAAGAGAAAAAGCCAGCCGCAGAGAAGCCGTATTACTGAAAATATAATAAAAATGCTGTTTTTTAGGGGTTCTGGACATGCTACAGAGCTGAAACTTGACAGGTACACTTTTTAGACCCCCCAAACACTAAATACAAAAAATGACATGCCTGCCTAAAAAAATGCCCGCTAAATGCCTGCAAGAGAAAAAGCCAGCCGCAGAGAAGCCATATTCCTGAAAATATAAGAAAAATGCTGCTTTTTAGGGGTTCTGGACATGCTACAGAGCTGAAACTTGACAGGTACACTTTTTAGACCCCCCAGACACTAAATACAAAAAATGACATGCCTGCCTAAAAAAATGCCCGATAAATGCCTGCAAGAGAAAAAGCCAGCCGCAGAGAAGCCATATTCCTGAAAATATAAGACAAATGCTGTTTTTTAGGGGTTCTGGACATGCTACAGAGCTGAAACTTGACAGGTACACTTTTTAGACCCCCCAGATGCTAAATCCAAAGAAATTTTTTATTTTTATTTTTTTTTAATTTTTCCAATAATTGGCTCTCTATCAAAAAATTATAATTTTTAAGAACTTTTTTTTGCGTGATCCCTCTCCGGCATGCCACAGTCCAGGTGTTAGTGCCCTTGAAACAACTTTTCCATCACTATTGTGGCCAGAAAGAGTCCCTGTGTGTTTTAAAATTCGCCTGCCTATTGAAGTCTATGGCGGTTCGCCCGGTTCGCCGGTTCGCGAACATTTGCCGATGTTCGCGTTCGCCGTTCGCGAACGGCGAATTTTAGGTTCGCGACATCACTATTGTGCAGCTGCGGGATTACATCTTATCTCACCTCCCACCCTCTTTCTGGGACCTAGCCAATGCGCATGTGCTGAAAAGCTGGGGAGAGACTGCCAGAAGCCTCTTTCTCTGCTGTCACTGTTGCCTGCCACTAAATTGCCTTTACATTTAAAAAGTGACAAGCTGCATCTGGTATTTTTTGGGCAGGCAACAGCGGGAAGCTTCAACTGGTGGCAGGATAGTGACAATCCGCATCTGGTGGCAGGCGACATGGCAAGTGACAATCCACATCTGGTGGAAGGCGACGGGGCAAGTGACAATCCACATCTTGCGGCAGGCGACGTGGCAAGTGACAATCCACATTTGGTGGCAGGAGACGTGGCAAGTGACAAGCTGCATCTGGATCTGGTGGCAGGTGACATGACAAGTAACAAGCTGCATCTGGCCTCTGGTAGCTGGCAAAATGGCAAGTGATAAGCTGCACCTGGTGGCAGGCGACATGGCAAGAGACAAGCTGCATCTGGTGGCAAGCGACATGGCAAGTGACAAGCTGCATCTGATGGCGGGCGACGTGGCAAGTGACAAGCTGCATCTAATGGCAGGCGACATGGCCAGTGACAAGCCGCATCTGATGGTAGGCGACATGGCAAGTGACAGGCTGCATCTGATGGCAGGCAACATGGCAAGTGACAAGCTGCATCTGATGGCAGGCAACATGGCAAGTGACAAGCTGCATCTAATGGCAGGCGACATGGCAAGTGACAAGCTGCATCTGATGGCAGGCAACATGGCAAGTGAAAAGCCGCATCTAATGGCAGGTGACATGGCAAGTGACAAGCTGCATCTAATGGCAGGCGACATGGCAAGTGACAAGCTGCATCTGATGGCAGGCGACATGGCAAGTGACAAGCTGCATCTGATGGCAGGCGACGTGGCAAGTGACAAGCTGCATTTGATGGCAGGAGACATGGCAAGTGACAAGCTGCATTTGATGGCAGGCGACATGGCAAGTGACAAGCCGCATCTGATGGCAGGCAACATGGCAAGTGACAAGCCGCATCTGATGGCAGGCAACATGGCAAGTGACAAGCCGCATCTGGTGCCCAGCGACGGTGGCAAGTGACACGCTCAGGGCTGCCACTAATTCTGCATTATGATGAGTTGAACTATTTAATTTTATATTACAATGCCTTACACCATATCAACCATGGTGCCGTGATAATTGAAGTGCCAACACCAGCCATTGCTCCCACAAATTGCCTGTGAAAAACTGCATTAATAGTAGTCCCCCCCCCCAATACTCACCTGAGCTCGATCCAGCAGATTTTCTCCCTTGTCTTACAGGCCTGGCTGAGAACAGTGGAAGCCTGTAGCCTCGTAGCATTTTTTTTTTTTTTTACAGATCTGAAAACAGGTGCATTGTTGTCTATAGAAGAATGCACTCAGCTGCATAAAGCTTCACAAAATGCAGTAAAGCAAAAACAATGGGGCGCATTTACTAAAGGTAATAAGACTGTGCACTTTGCAAGTGCAGTTGCTCCAGGGCTTAGTAAATGAGATGAATGTCTGTTAACCATCATCCAATCATATGCAAACAAAAATGCTTTTTGTTTTCCTTGTATGTGATTGGGTATTCTTTGCAAAGGAAAGCTTCATCTCATTTACTAAACTTGCATAGTTTATTTGCCTTTAGTAAATCAAGCCTATTATGTAACACTACAATGCAGGAAGTACAGCTTGTGTTCTGTATGTATTGAGCAAATATAGCTGCTACCTTGTTTCTATAGTTACAGACTATACATTGACACACACTCATAAGATCTACATACTGTATATCAAATCTCTTTCATGTGTGTATCTAAACAAAAATGATTGAACTATATAAAATCTTTAATATATATTTTTTCCCATGTTCTTTATGATTACTGTTATCTGTGATCTAGCATTGCATGCAAAAAAACGTGCACTTTCAAAGAAACGTACATCTTTGTTCACATTCTCACTGTACTTTATTTATGGCAAATGTCACAAATAGGCGACATAGAGCTAACTAGCAGGCAAATAAAGATTCTTTGAAAACTGGTCATTTTAGGAGAGTAGCTTAACTAAATAAAGTGTTTGTAAAAACTATCACAGTGTAAAACAAACCATTCAGTTCAAAATAAAAATGAAAGGCAAAACATTTGTGTATAGATATAAAAAAAAAGTAGAAATTCCTGTTTCCGTTTTTTTTAAGTGATCATCCTTCTATTCTCAGCTGTATAAGAGCTGGGGGAAGAGAAACTGCAGCACACTTATCTTCCCAGTGAATTGCTATGTAGGGTGGAGTGTCAGGACAAGTCTGATCGTTGGAGGAGAGGAGGCTGAGTTCCCAGCATAGCTAGAGAACTGACCATGGTGTGTTTTCCTGCTGAGTGTGGTCAGTTTTAATAGGAAAGCAGAGGGACTGGCAGGAACACCAGGGATTTCACATAAAGGAAAAAAATACAAAAAGAGTATATGGTACAACAGGCACATATCAGGAATATGAAATGTTAGGTTAAAATATTGTTTAAAGTCATTCTGTTATGACAGAAGTAGCTTACACTTGAAAATGCTAGATCCATGGCAGTGTCTGATTTTACTACTACAGGTCTTGTCTATCAAAAGCATGATATCAATTGGTGCAAGTAAAGTGTCAGCACTCCTCATCTCAATGCCAGTTCTAAGTCAGTGACTCAGCCAAAGCATCAGCATGACAGCCATGGAATATTCCAATATTCTAAAAGTCAGCAATGGCAGCCTCCATTATTCTTTCATGACAGAGTTCCCAAAAATGTTAACAAGAAATATCGTAGATCAAAGCAGATCAGCTGAAATGCAACAAAATAAAATGACCTAATTATTCCTAATTACTGGCCAGTGCAATGGGATTTAAAATAAACTGGGGAGGTGAGAAAGTCTGAAGGAAAACAATTAGCTGCTGATACAAAGTTATTGTAAACTTGTTTTATTTTATTGATTATTATTATTAATACTACTACTGCTATTGGACCATTTTCTTTCTGGGAATTTTCTTTTCTTTTCAGGAATTTTCTTTTCTTGTGCTTATGCGCATTCAATTCTTTATTATATTTCTCACACAATTCTCCCATCATTAATTAGAAAATCGTTCCTTTTTCAAAAAAATTTCAACATGCCCAATCACTAAAATTCAAATGATGCCAAATTCGAGTGAAAACTCTTATATAAGATTTTCAAAAGAAAATGCTTTCGAAATTATGCAGGGTTTGTTTTTGTTTTTTTTGTTTTTTGAGGATACAGCCGCTTTAACTTGGGCACATATGAATTTACTGTACGTACACAATTTAATATGGCATTAGTGGAAGTACAGAGGGGCAGGAAAGGAAGGCAGGGAAAATATTTGGATTTTTTTTTTTTTTTTTGGGGGGTTGTCCAGATTCTCTAGCTCAGAGGTGGAGAATCTGGGAGAACAGCTGGTGCGAATAGAGGAAAAAGACTTATTTCTTCCTATATATCAGTACCAGTGGGTTAAAAATGCATATAAACTATATTTATGCATATATATATAAAAAATGATATATATATATATATATATATATATATATATATATATATATATATATATATATATATATACACAAAATAACTCAACACGCAGTCATTAATATCTAAACTGCTGGCAACAAAAGTGAGTACACCCCTAAGTGAAAATGTCCAAACTGGGCTCAAAGTGTCAATATTTTGTGTGGCCACCATTATTTTCCAGCACTGCCTTAACCCTCTTGGGCATGGGTTCACCAGAACTTCACAGGTTGCCACTGGAGTTCTCTTCCACTTCTCCATGACAACATCACAGAGCTGGTGAATGTTAGAGGCCTTGCACTCCTCCACCTTCCGTCCCACAGATGCTCAGTAGGGTTTAGGTCTGGAGACATGCTTGGCCAGTCCATCACCTTTAGCCTCAGCTTCTTTAGCAAGGCAGTGGTCGCCTTGGAGGTGTGTTTGGGGTCATTATTATGTTGGAATATTGCCCTGTGGCCCAGTCTCCGAAGGGAGGGGATCATGCTCTGCTTCAGTATGTCACAGTACGTGTTGGCATTCATGGTTCCCTCAATGGACTGTAGCTCCTCAGTGCCGGCAGCACTCATGCAGTCCCAGACCATGGCACTCCCACCACCATGCTTGACTGTAAGCAAGGCATACTTGTCTTTGTACTCCTCACCTGGTTGCTTCCACACATGCTTGACACCATCTGAACTAAATAAGTTTATCTTGGTCTCATCAGACCACAGGACATGGTTCCAGTAATCCATGTACTTAGACTGCTGGTCTTCAGCAAACTGTTTGCGGGCTTTCTTGTGCATCATCTTTAGAAGAGGCTTCCTTCTGGGACGACAGCCGTGAAGACCAATTTGATGCAGTGTGCGGCGTATGGTCTGAGCACTGACAGGCTTACCCCCACCCCTTCAACCTCGGCAGCAATGCCTGCAGCACTCATACATGAATTTCCTAAAGACAACCTCTGAATATGACGCTGAGCAGGTGCACTCAACTTCTTTGGTGGACCATGGCGAGGCAACTCATCCTGTTGAACTGCTGTATGATCTTGGCCACCGTGCTGCAGCTCAGTTTCAGGGTCTTGGCAATTTTCTAATAGCCTGGTCCATGGGTCTTCAAACTATGGCCCTCCAGTTGTTCAGGAACTACAATTTCCATCATGCCTAGTCATGTCTGTGAATGTCAGAATTTTACAATGCCTCATGGGGTGTGTAGTTCCCAGAGATGTATAGTAACTAAGTAGAACTACTTCACTACTGTACTTAAGTACCGAAAGGCGGTATCTGTACTTTCCTAGAGTATAATTTTTTTCTCCTACTTCCACTTTTACTTCACTACATTTTTTCAATGATTTCAATACTTCTACTCCAATATTTTTTTTTTGTGCTGCATAGTTACTCGTTACAATTATAAAAATTACCACTGCCTGAACAGTAGATGGCAGGTTTCATGAAGCTCAAAACGTGTGTATTATCAGCGCATAAGAAAATAAATGCTACTGTATGTATAAATAAAAGCTGCATTTGAAATAATAAAAAACAATATGATGTTCAAACTTTTGACTTCTTTCTTTAACCGCTTGCCGACCGCTGCAAGTAGATATACTGCGGCAGTCAGCCCCGGCCAGGCAAAGTGACGTATATAGCCAATAGCGGGCGAGCGCGCGCCCGCCGCGGCTCATTCACCGAGGAGTCCGCGCGTGTGACCGGCGGACCCGATGTCCGCCGGTCACATTACGATCGTCGGTAATGCGGGAGAAAGGCGGGCGGCTTATGTAAACAAGCCTCCTGTCATTCTCCCCTGTGTAAAAATGGAGATCAGACGGTTCTACTATGTAGAACCGTTGATCTCTGTTTTTACAATAGGAGACATGTCCAATCACAGTTAGAAACACGCCCCTAGGACACACTTAACCCCTCCAATACAGTTAACCCCTTCCCTGCCAGTGTCATTTTCCAGTAACAGTGCATATTTTTAGCACTGATCACTGCAGTAATGTCACTGGTAACCCCAAAAGTGTCAAAAATGTCAGTCAAGGGTCCGATCTGTCCGCCGCAATGTCGCAGTTCCGCAAAAAAATCGCAGATCGCCGCCATTACTCGTTAAAAAAAAAACAATAAAAATGACAAAAATCTTTCCCTTTGTTAGTAAACGCGATAACTTTTGCGCAAACCAATCAAAATACACTTTTTGCGATTTTTTTTTTTTTTTACCAAACATATGTAGCATTAAACAAATTGGCCAAAAATGTTAAAAAATTTTGATTTTTACATTTTTTTGGGGGGAATTTCATATAAAAAAAATGTGAAAAATATTGTTATTTTTGCAAAATTTACACTCTTTTTTTGTTTATAGCGCATGATCAAAAAATCGCACAGGTGATCAAATACCACCAAAAGAAAGCTCTGTTTGTGGGAAAAAAAGGATGTGAAATTTGTTTAGGTACAGCGTCGCACGACCGTGCAATTGTCCGTTAAAGTCACGCAGTAAAAAAATCGCAAAAAACCCCCTAGTCAGAATGGGGGTAAAATCTTCCGGGGCTTAAGTGGTTAATAACTACATAACACAGTACTTGTACTTTTACTTTCAGTACTTGAGTAGCAACATTTTTTAAAAAACTACTTGCAATACTTAAGTACAAAAAATGTTGAATACTTTAGTACCTCTACTCAAGTCACTTTTTGATCGAGAACTTCCACTTCTACTCAAGTCATTTTTTGATCGAGCACTTGTACTTTTACTCAAGTATGGGTTTCGAGTACTTTATACAACTCTGGTAGTTCCTCAACAGCTGAAGAGCCGTAGTTTGAGGATCCCTGGCCTAGGCCATCTTTATATAGAGAAACAATTCTTTTTTTTTTTTTTTTTTAGATCCTCAGAGAGTTCTTTGCCATGGGGTGCCATGTTGAACTTCCAGTGACCAGTATGAGAGAGTGAGAGCGATAACACCAAATTGACCACACCTTCTCCCCATTCACACCTGAGACCTTGTAACACTAACAAGTCACATGACACCAGGAAGGGAAAATGGCTAATTGGGCCCAATTCGGACATTGTCACTTGGAGGTGTACTCACTTTTGTTGCCAGCGGTTAAGAGCCGGGTCACACTATTGCGATGCGGGAAGGCTGCGAATTCGCAGCCTTTTCCCGCATCGCACACGCACCCCCGGCAGTTCACACTGCCATATGCGATCCGCTGGGGGTGTCAATGTAATCTTAACGACACCCCCAGTTTGATCGCATATCGCAGTGCGATCGTGCAGTTCGCACAGGATGGGATCGCACAAGTGTGAACCGCTGTGCGATCCGATCCTGATGCGGCTGCAAAAATGCCTCCTGTGCGTGTTTGCACCGGGTGCGATGCGAATTTAGCCATACAAACTGTATGGCTAAACTCGCACCGCACAGCTGATCGCATGTAATGTCGGAGCAGTGCGCTCCGACATTACATGCGAACCCGGCACTCGCATCAGTGTGAACCGGGTCTTAGACATTAATGGCTGTCTGTTGAGTTATTTTGAGGGGACAGCAAATTTACACTGTTATACAAGCTGTACACTCACTACTTTACATTGTAGCAAAGTGTAATTTCTTCAGTGTTGCCACATGAAAATATATAATAAAGTATTTACAAAAATGTGAGGGATGTGAGGGAAAAATTTGCAGGGGGGGGGGGCATAATTTTAAGGTCACCCATGCTCTGCCCCTTTTTAACAATGTCATGAAGGGGAGGGGCTTAGTCATTATACTTTTTTCGAGCATTTATTAAAAAAAAAATAATAATAATCCTGCTCCCTTAAAGCATGTTATGCAGCACAGTGCTTGTGCTGTGTAATTTGCCTCCCCCCCCCCCCCGTATTACCTAAAATACCTGGCTAATCCTGCCTGGCTATGTCCTCCCCTCTGTAAACTGACCACGGTATACCATGGCTGCTGAGCCCTGATACCGTGGTCAGTCTATGTGCCTCCTTCATCTGCAGCTCACCTGTCCTCCTCTGTCCTCTCTCCTCCCTCCCTCCCTGCCTGTCTGCTCCTGTAGTTTAAGTTAAAGTTTCATATCCTGTCTACAGTCTGTTTAATAATCCTGTGTGCCTCTGTGTCTGTGTTTTATATAAATAAGCCATTCCTTACAAGTTTTCAGAGCGCCAATCGCCGCTCACGTGACCCGCCGCCTCTCCCCTCCTCTCCCCCTCCTCTTCCCCTCCTGACTGTTGACAGTGAAGAATCCTTGGCCCCACCCGCTACAGGCAGCTGTCAGACGGGGAGAGGAGAGACCTGACGTGTCACGTGAGCGGTGTTCAGCGCTCTGAAAACTGGTAAAGAACGCCTTATTTTTTTTTTTTTTAACATAGACACAGGCTTATTAAACAGACCAGACAGGATAGTGGCCTAACAACCACTTTAACCACTTAAGCCCCGGAAGATTTTACCCCCTTCCTGACCAGGGCCTATTTTCGATTCGGCACTGCGTGACTTTAACAGACAATTGCGCGGTTGTGCGACGCTGTACTCAAATTAAATTTACGTCCTTTTTTTCCTACAAACAGAGCTTTCTTTTGGTGGTATTTGATCACCGGTGCGTTTTTTTGATCATGCGCTATAAGCAAAAAAAGAGCGTAAATTTTGCAAAAATAACAATATTTTTCACATTTTTTTATATGAAATTCCCCAAAAAAATGTAAAAATCTAAATTTTTTAACATTTTAGGCCAATTTGTTTTCTGCTACATATGTTTGGTAAAAAAAAAACAAAAAGTTATTGCGTTTACTAACTAAGGGAAAGATTTGTCATTTTTGTTGTTTTTATTTTTAACGAGTAATGGCGGCGATCTGACCCTTGACTGACATTTTTGACACTTTTGGGGGTACCAGTGACATTACTACAGTAATCAGTGCTATACATATGCACTGTTACTGTAAAAATGACACTGGGAGGGAAGGGGTTATCTTTATTCGAAAAGGAGGGGTTAAGTGTGTCCCTAGGGGCGTGCTTCTAACTGTGATTGGATGTGGCTGTTTGTGTAACAACAGAGATCTACAATCCTACATAGCAGGACCGTATGATCTTTGTTCTTACACAGGGGAGAATGACAGGCGGCTTTGTTTACATCAGCCGTCTGCCTTTCTCCCTCTCCATCCGACGATCGGGAGCGACACGCGCAGGGGGGTCCCTGAACGAGCGGGGGCGGGAGCGCGAGCGCGCCTCCGGCGGCGCACGCTCGCCCCCTAGAGCCTCACAGGCTAGCGACGTAGTACTACCGTCGCTTTGCCTGTGAGGGGCTGACTGCCGCAGTAAATATACTGTGGGCAGTTGGCAAGTGGTTAAAGGGGATGTTGAGATTCCGGAGGGGGGGGGGCATTTGCCCCCCCTTGCCCCTACCTGCGGACGCCCATGTTATTTAGTTATCATGTGTCTATATGTGTCATTACATGTTTTTTTTTATCTTCGGTTTCACTTTTTCAACTAGGCGGCAGTTTAATCTCGCAATATCTTGTGAGATTACAGGCAGCTCACCCACTTTTACATGGATCTCGACCGTTTGTCTCGGCTCCTTTGTTCTCCCTCTGAGAATTGAAGTTCTCTGCTTTATAAACGGGCTGCCAGAGAAAATCATTTTCCTCTGAGAACTGCCAAAAAGAGAACTGAGACAAAAATTCTCAGTTTCATAAATGTACACCTGAGCAAGAGAGCACACCTTGGTTAAGCCCCGTACACACGTACCGATCGTCGGCGAACGATCGGCCGTCTTTTGTCCCCGGGCTGTCGGTGTCTGTTGAAAAGTGCAAAGACAGCACAAGAAATTTGTCCGCCGACTGCAGAAGTGATGTCATGTAATGGTTAACTTTCCCTGTGTTTTTTCTTTTCTGAGCATGCCCAGTCTTGCAAATCTGCGGTCTGTCGGCCGAATTCTGTACTGACTGGCGAACAATCGGCCGCTCTGGTGTCGGCATACAAAAATTTTAATGCTTGCATGACAGATTCTTGTCGGCAGAATGTGCGCTGACGGCTGTCGGAGGCATCATACTAACAAGCCTACAATCGGCAGATCGGTACGTGTGTACGGGCCTTTAGTTCTCTAGCTATGCTGTGAACTCAGTGTGCTCTCCTCCAATGATCCGACTTGTCCTGAAACACCCCAACTGAACAGCCTTTCACTGGTAAGCTCAGTGTACTGTTGTTTCTCCTCTCCCCAGCTTGTATGCAGCTGAGAACATAGGGAAAGTGATCACTTGAAAAAGGGACAAAAAAAGTATTTATAATGTTTTCCTTTCATTTATATTTTAAACGGAATGGGTTGGTGATCGTTTACAAGTGATTCGGACATTTTTCATAGGTTTCCAGGAATGTGAATAAATGCTTTCTGGTGATTTATTTTTACATATCTCATCTTCCAGCTGTCTAAACACAAACATTTAACTGGAATATTTGCACATGTCTCATAAACAATAAAAAAAGGCAAATGCTGTGAGAGTAGAATCTAGAACAAAGTCCTTTGCAGCCAGGAGGGGGATGAATAGAAAGGGAAAGCAGCTTGTCTGGGTGTACACAGCTCCCAGTACCTGGACGCCTGCACACGCCCTCTCTATTGCCATGCTGGAAGGTGGGGGCGCTGTAACTGCTGCAACAAAGTATCCAAGGAGGTGCGGGCAGGCCGGGATCGCTGAGCTGACACACAGCGGAGATCTGTCCCCTCATTACTACACTCAGGAAGATCGGACTGTCAGAAGGGAAAGTTTCCAGCCTGGGATCAGCATGGCTTCGTCTCCTTCTGGAGGAATCAGAGGGTGGAAGCAGGTGAGTCTCTGCGGCTTGGCGGACTCCTGATCATCACATAACACCTGTTATTAGTGCTGCTGACTTTCCTGTTCTGTGACTCCAGCGATCTGAGATTGTCATCTCATGCAGGACTACAAGTCCCAGCATGGTCTGTTGTTGTTCCTGGTTAGAGGGGAAACTTTTCATGTCTTTCCAGTTGTTGCTATACCTTTAGCTAATCTGTTTTATTAGATCTGGTATCACTGACAGTTCTGGTTCTGGTAGTACAGATCCACAGGATGCACTGAGAGCTGCCTGTCATCATCGCAAATCAGCCACTGACAGGTTAAAGCTGTATGAAACCAAAACATTTATTATATTGCAGCATACCAATTCCTAGATGTGATGGCTGCATTCAGGGCCAGGAAAAGGGGTTGGCAGGAGGGACGATTGCCTTGGGCACAATGGTTTATTGCAGGGATTGTGGTGCCAGTTAACACTAACCCTAAGGGAAGGGGGACACAGTTTGGCATCCTGGCCCTCGGCGCTGGATGACCTTGTCCCGGCACTGGCTGCATTCCTTTTCTTTTTTATGCTTTCTTTTCTTTATGTTCATTTGGTGATCCAGCACGTAAGTCTGTTGTTTTTCAAAAGAACAAGCTCTCTCCCAGATGTATCAGTTACAGAGATGAGACAAAACTATTTACCACTGGCAGGGGTCAGGGCAGCTGTTAGAAATCACGGGGGTTCCCAAACAGCCTACCTCGCAGGCCCCCCCAAATTTATCAAGACAATGTTTTCACTAAAAATACACTAAAATCATTTATCATTATGCATCATTATTAGCGGACACAAACATAACAAAGTACCTGTGTGAATTAACCCTTTTTTAAATTGTTTTTTACATTTTTTAAAAAAAGTATAACTTTTTTTATGTTAAAATTTTTTAGTTATTTTATTTTACATTTTCTTTACATTTTTACAGGACAGCGCTTGCAGTGCTGCGGTGGTGGTGTGGGGGGGGGGGGGGGCACAGTGAAAGGAGCCACACAGAAGGTGGGGGGGTCAGAAGCAGGCAGAACAGGGAGGGGGAGCGGTGTCGGAGAAGCAATTACAGGAATCCTGTCTGTGATTCTCCCTGCAGAAACTGAAAACTAGCGGGAGGGGGAGATACTGCCTTTCAGCTGCTGCAGAGAGCTGCACAGGGCTTTCTTCTGTAATTGCCCCTCCGGCCGACCGCACCAATTCCCAGTGTTGTTGGGGCCTTACTTGTGCCCGGGACCAATACAGGAGGACTGGTGGTCCCACTCTTTCAGCTGCTCTGGCAGGAGTGCTTACAATGATCAGCTTTTATTTAGCTAAAACCATTATCCCAAAAGGAAAAGCTGTTCGCTGTTAACTGCTTATAAAGTGTAAACTGGAGTTTGGCTTTAATTTGTTAGTGTATCTAAATTTGCTAGTACTTCTAACGCTCCCCCCCCCCCCCCAGACTGAGAATGCTGCTACTCAAAGGTGTACCCTGGATTCATCCAGAGAGTAGGCACTCTAATACAGGAGGTGTGTTACTGGCCAGATCACCAGGTGAAAAAAAGAGAAAAAACTAAGCCTAAAAAAGAAAACTAATGCAGCCACCACATCTAATGATTGTTAAGATGCAATAGACAACATTTTTGCTTTTGGGTTTATAATTGCATAAGTGAATAACATTGATTATATTGTTACAATGGCATCTGAAAGTCAGTGCAATATGTTAGGCAGCAAGTAACATGTTGCAGAGGCGTAACTAGAACCTTCAGGGCCCTTATGCAAGAAACCATGAAGGGCCCCCCAGACCCCTGGACGGGGCCCTTACCTTCAAGCCCAGGGCTCTTCCCACTAATCCTGGGGCTCTTTACACTCGTTGCATGGCCTTTTATTTTACGGTCCCGCAGCAGGATTCTTTCACAAGTTCTGCAGTGGGCCCCCTTCCTGCAATCTTGTGGGCCCACTTCTGCAATCTTGGGGCTTCCCCACAGTGGTGCAATGCCAGGGTCCGGTCGCAAGTGTGACCTTTGCGATCCTGGAAGTTCACCCACTGGTTTGCTACCGGCCCCCTGGAGCATGGGGCCCGGTAGCGATTGCAACCCCTGCAACCCCTGTAACCCCTGTAGTTACGCCCCTGACATGTTGTCCCTGAAGGTGATGTGTTGAAAGCAGAAAAGTTTGGCATTGCAATTTGCTGTGTAGCTGCAGATTGGTCACGTTGTCCATGCTGACCCGCGTCCACAGCCAAAAGCACCTACAATGGGCCCATGAGCATCAGAACTGGAGCATGGAGCAATGGAAGAAGGTGGTCTGGTGAATCACATTTTCATTTACATCACTTGGGTGGTAGGGTGTATGCGTCACTTTCCTGGGATTCAGTTGGCACCAGGATGCTGTATGGGATGAAGGCAACCCAAGGAGGAAAATATGATGCTTTGAGCAATGTCCTACCAGGAGACCTTGGCTCCTACCATTCACATTGATGTTACCTGACATTTACCACCTACCTAAACATTTTTGCTGATCATGGAAACGGTTTTCTCTGATGGCAAGTGACCTTTTTCAGCAGGATAATGCTCCCTGTCACACCGGAAGAATGGTTCCAGAATGGTTTTAGGAACACAACAGGTTTCTTCAGATCTCAATCCCTCAAGCATCTGTGGGATGTGCCAAACAAACAAGTCCAATCCACATAGGCCCCCTTGCAACTTTTTGGATAGGATCTATTAGTGATAGCTTTGTGCCAGATACTACAGCATACCTTCAGCAAAATGGGGACCTACTCAATATTAGTTGGGTAATATTGTGTGTGTATATACAGTGCCTTGCAAAAGTATTCACCCCCTTGGCATTTTTCGTGTTTTGTTGCCTCACAACCTGGAATTAACATGGATTGTTTGAGCATTTGCTTTGTTTAATTTACATGGGCCTAGGGTCCATGAGCATTCCTTACCATTGGGTCTGTAATGTTTTACTTGATTTTTGCACATGCTTGTTTAATTGTTTCTCAATAAAGTACCATTTTTAATCCTTTCAATACCAGTGTTTGAGCCATTGTGTGCAACTTCTTGTCCTTTTTTCTTCATAATTTACAGAACATGCCCACAACTTTTGAATATGTTTTTTTTTTTCATTGTGAAGCAAACAACAAATAGGACAAAATAACAGAAAAAGTCAATGTGCATAACTATTCACCCCCCTAAAGTCAATACTTTGTAGAGCCACCTTTTGCGGCAATCACAGCTCCAAGTCGCTTTGGATAAGTCTCTATGAGCTTGCCACATCTTACCACTGGGATTTTTGCCCATTTCTCCTTGCAAAACTGCTCCAGCTCCTTCAAGTTGGATGGTTTGCACTTGTGAACAGCAATCTTTAAGTCTGACCACAGATTTTCTATTGGCTTGTGGTCTGGGCTTGAATAGGCCATTCCAACACATTTACATGTTTCCCCTTAAGGCCCTGTTCACATACAAGCGACGCTACTTCGCACCGCGACCTCCGAGGTCGCGGTGCTAGCAGAGCGCCGCGACCTCGGAGCGGCCGCCACAGACTTCATAACATTGAAGTCTATGGCGGTCGCCTCCTGGTCGCCCCAAAGAAGCTCCGGACCCTTTTTCTAAGTCGGAGCGACGTCTGTCGCTCCTATTAGAACAGGTCCGCAGCTTCCCTATGGGAGGCGACCTACGGCGACCTGTGAGGCGACCAGGTCGCCTCACAGGTCGCCTTAGTGTGAACGGGGACTTAAACCACTCAGGTGTTGCTTTATCAGTGTGTTTGGGGTCATTGTCCTGCTGGAAGGTGAACCTCCATCCCAGCCTCAAATCACTCAGAGAGTGGTACAGGTTTTGCTCAAGAATATCCCTGTATTTAGCACCATCCATCTTTCCCTCAACTCTGACCAGTTTCCCAGTCCTGGCTGCTGAAAAACATTCCCACAGCATGATGCTGCCACCACGTTTCACTGTGGGGATGGTGTTCTTTGGGTGATGTGATTGGTTTGCGCCAGACATAGCGTTTTCTTTGATGGTTGAAAAGTTAAATATTAGTCTCATCAGACCAGAGCACCATGCCTTTTCACAAACTTAAAATGTGCCATTTTGTTTTTTTCTGAAAGTAATAGCTTTCTTCTGGCTACTCTGCCATAAAGCCCAACTCTATGGAGCGTACGGCTTATTGTCGTCCTTTGTACAGATACTCCAGGCTCTGCTGTGGAACTCTGCAGCTCCTCCAAGGTTACCTTAGGTCTCTGTGTTGGTTCTCTGATTATTGCCCTCCTTGTTCGGTCCGAGAGTTTTGGTGGGTGGCCGTCTCTTGGCAGGTTTGCTGTTGTGCCATGTTCTTTCCATTTGGTCATGATAGATTTGATGGTGCTCCTGGGATCATCAAAAATTTGGATATTTTTTTATAACCTAACCCTGACTTGTACTTCTCAATAACATTGTCCCTTACTTGTTTGAAGAGTTCCTTGGTCTTCATGGCAGTATTTGGTTAGTGGTGCCTCTTGCTTAAGTGTTGCAGCCTCTGGGGCCTTTCAAAAAAGGTGTGTATTTGTAATGACAGATCATGTGACACTTAGATTGCACACAGGTGGACATCATTTCACCAATTATGTGACTTCTGAAGGTAATTGGTTGCACCAGAGCTTTTTACGGGCTTTATAACAAAGGGGGTGAATACATACGCACATACCAATTTTCTGTTTTCTATTTCTAAAAAATAGTTTTATGTATATATTTTTTTCATTTCACTTCACCAACTTAGACTAATGTGTTCTGATCCATCACATAAAATTCAGATTAACAAAACCTTGAACTTGAAAGGCTGTAATTTAACAAAGTAGGTAAAAAGTCGAGGGGGGTGAATACTTTTGCAAGGCAATATATATATATATATATATATATATATATATATATATATATATATATATATATATATATATATATATATATATATATATGTATGTGTGTGTGTGTTATGGCTCATTGGTGTATATGGAGAAACTGATGAGGTGCTTTCAATAAGATTGAAATATTAATACAAAATTATACAAAAACAATTACCGGTCTTTTTTATGCAGTTTATTGTGGTCTGATAAATTAAAGATTCATAAATACAGATGGTGCCTTGCAGCACACATTTTCACCAGCAATGTATAGTATAAGAAAGAGAGCAGGGGTGCTTAAAGAGCAACTTCACTAAGATTTTTAAAGATAATGTACTTACCAGTTCCCTGAATTCAGTGCTGACTTAATGTAGCAGATTCTTCTCTAAGGCTGGCCATACACTATACAATTTTCTTATTCAATTTCCTTTAGATTTACCTTAAACTATGTAGTGCAAGGGCCTGCCTGACTGCATACAAATTGAAAGTGTTTAGGTTTGACCCTATATTACATGGTTTTGGTAAATCTAAAGGAAAGTTGAACAAGAAAATTGTATAGTGTATGGCCAGCTTTAGTCCCTGGTATTGCCATCTTTGATTTTGGAGCCCACTATGACTTCCTGATGGATTACAGCTGGCTACCCAGAGTGCATGTACAAGATCAGGCAGCGTAGGGAGATTGGTCCTGCAGGATGTGTGATGGGTCCCAGGAAGAAGCAGGACAAGCGACATTTTGCTCACCTAAGTGTGGATTGAAGAAGTAGGTGCGGGTAATGACAAAAAAATGGTACTCAAAGGGCCAGTTTATTGCCCTTCAGCCTTTAGAGGGGTCAGAATGTGGCTAGTGAGAATAGATATTTCCATGGCATCAGTGGGAGTAACCATCACCACATTTGATATTAGGGGGAGGAATAATACCCTATCATTGGTATCATAGTTAGGAATAGTGCCCATGATTGGTGTACATGTGAGAAATGCCAAGCAAAGGGCTTCATACATCCCCTGGGCCGCAGTTTGGACACCACTGGTTTAGGTCATTGGTGGTCAACAAACTTGATATAGAGGGCCTTAAAGCTGAACTGAAGGAACTAGCTCAAAATGTACAAGCAGGCAGGCTATTATTGTAGAAGACACACAAAAGGGGGGTATTTACTAAAACCATGTGCACCTCCGCATGGAAAACAATCAGCTTCTGGGTTTTATTGCCAAAGCTTAATTTAGCAAGCTGGAGGTAGCTACCATGCACAGCTTCACCAGATTCTGGGTTTTAGTAAATCTACCCTGTAATGTCTCTTTTGCAATAAAATAAGCCTACTTGCCTGCTCACAGTCTTCTGTAGCAAGTAAACTAAGCTGCACATGTGAACATGCTCGGTTCTTGTGAGCCAGGATAACTTAATATTGCACATGAGTTGTGTCATCCTGCTCCAGCCACTTATGACGACAAAACGGCAAAAAGAAGCCAGGGAGAAGATTCCAGTGAGGGAACCCTTTGCTGACGTTGGAAAGGAAGTAGGTTTTTGTAACTTTAGTACATTTTTAAGTGCAGCCCATGACATCAGCAAAGAACCATACAAATTGGTGTAAAAAAAATTGCACAGCAATTTGCTTAGTGGAAGTGCAAGTATATTAATTCTGTGCAAATGGGGCAAATAAATAAATAAATAAAAATAAAACAATATTAAGCTATTTTCTATGCTGATCGAATGCCTAATTGATGTAAAACTGAAAATACCGCATTTGGCTACTAGATGGTGCTAAGTATCATATAAAATTCCTATGATACTTGGCACCATCTAGTGGCCAAATGCAATATTTACCTTTTTAAAAATAAATAAATGCATTGAACAAAAACAAATAAATACATGCACTGTAACTGGGCAAATTGCTATGACAGTTTTTTTTATACATACGCCTTATAATTATTATACAGGATTTATATAGCGCTTACAGTTTGCGCAGCGCTATACAATATGAGGGAAGACAATACAGTTACAATACAATTCAATACAGGAAGATTTAGAGGTCCCTGCTCATAATGTGCAGTGTATGTAATACTGCAAAATTGGTCAGAAACTAAATATACTAGAATAGATACTGGACATACAAATGCATACTACAGTGGGTGATCAGAGACTGTAGACATGCATGGTTGAAAAATAGGGACATGTGGCAAAAAGACTGTAAAAAACGAGTGACATGTTACAAGCAACTGTCTGAGACCGGTGCCATTAAAATCAGTGCTCCCTACAGCCCTGTTCAGAACCTATTTGATACTCTTCAAATGTTAACCACTTCTGGACCAGAAGGATTTGCCCCCTTAATGACCAGACCATTTTTTGCGATTCGGCACTGCGTTATTTCAACTGACAACTGCGTGGTTGTGCCACGCTGTACCCAAAAAAAATTTACGTCTTTTTTTCCCCATAAACAGGGCTTTCTTTTGGTGGTATTTGATCACCTCTGCGGTTTTTTGATCATGCGCTATAAACAAAAAAAGTGACAATTTTGAAAAACAGTATTTTTCACTTTCTGCTATATAACATTCCCAATAAAAATTTTTTAAAAATCTAATTTTTTCATCATTTTTGGCCAATTTGTATTCTGCTACATATTTTTGGTAAAAACAAAATCCCAATAAGTGTGTTTTGATTGGTTTGCACAAAAGTTATCGCGTCTACGAACTAGGGGAAAGATTTATGTCATTTTTATTAAATTTTTATTTATTTTTTTACTATAAATGGCAGCGATCGCGATTTTTTAGCTGGACTGCGACATTGCAGAGGACAGATCGGACACCTGACATTTTTGACACTTTTGGGGGGGTCCAGTGACAATACTACAGTAATCAGTGCTAAAAAAGGGAGGGTTTGTGAACAAAAAAAAATGCTTCTGCTCAAATAAGCTAAAAAAAAAAAAAACACAAAAAAGCACAAGCTTGTTTAAGCTTTTAGACAGAGAGAAAAAGCAGTTTTTTTTTTGTTTTTCTTTTTTCTTTGAGCTGTGTTGTGCATGAGCATGAGCCCTTACTATGTAAACATATGTACTTTGTGCATGTTTATTATCCCTGACTACTTTTGTGTGCATCTAATCTGTAGCGGGTGTGCTTACTTTATCTGTAATATAGATAGATGAAAGATTGGTTACTATGAATTATGTGTTTGTGTGTGTAACTACCGCATATATTATAAAAAAACAAAACTTCAAAGCATAGAAGGCGTATGTTTTCACTTTTATGCAAGGCTTATTTATTTAGAAAAACATGCCAGCTTTGCATGAAAACAAGAGTTCAGCAAGACCGTGAGCATTGGATAAAATGTCACAAAGCGTTCTAGGCAAGATGCAACATGAACATGTGAGTGAAATCTAGACTTGGGACCCAAGAGGCTAACTCGTAAAATTGAGAGTTAACATACTTTTAATGGCGGAAGCATGAATTCTATCCAGGAGTTCTGTGTTTGGAGCGGAGCTGTCTTCCCCCATTGGTGCTAACCTATGCAAACTCCATTAATAGTGAAACTCCTGGTAACAACCAATCAGAATTCTTGTTTTAAATGATTATAAACCCTCCATTTTTAAAGTACTTTAAGCAGCTGATTTAAAGTGGTAGTAAACTCACTTACACCACTTGTACCCGGGGCTGCTGTTAGAAATCACTCACGGGGCCCCGTACAGCCTACCTGGCGGGCCCCGTACAGCCTACCTGGCAGGCCTCCCCCCCCCCCCCCAAATATTTTAAGACAATACTTTCACTAAAAATAGACTAAAATCATTTTTTAATTAGATGCAAATGTAACAGAGAACCTGTGTGAATTAGCCCCCTTTAATTGTTTTTTTTAAATATAAAAAAACAACAAATTATGTATTTTTTTAAAAAATGTTGAAAATGTTTACAATTATTTTATTTTATGATTTTTCTACATTATTTATTACAGTGTTTAACTATTATTTTTTTTTTTTTTTTACAATTTGTTATTTTTTTACAGGACAGGGAAGCCTGCAGTGCTGTGGGGGAGGGGGGCACAGTGAAATGGGGGCACACAGGGAGAGGGGGGATCAGAAGCAGGCAGAATAGGGAGGAGGATCTGTGTCAGAGAAGCAATTACAGGAACGATGCCTTGTGTCTCTCCCCACAGCAGCTGAAAAAGCTGGCAGGAGAGGGAAAAACTGTCTTTCAGCTGCTGCAGAGAGCCACACAGGGTTTCCTTCTGTACTTGCCCACCTGCCCAACCGCACCGATTCTCAATGCTGTTGGGGCCCCTCTGTGTGCTCGGGCCCCCTACAGGAGGACTGGTGGTCCCCCCTATCAGCGGCCCTGCTTGTACCTACAGGTAAGCCTATAATAAGGCTTTACCTGTTGGTACTGTGAAAATCACCTAAACTTTCACAGCTTTAGATCTTCAGAGTGCATGCAGCCGTGGCCTTACCGGTGCATGCGCTCTGAAGGTCCAGCTTACAATGCCAGACCTTCAGAGGCTTTGTCGTAAAGACGTCATCGTGCCCCCAGCCACTCCTGTAGCTGGAGGCAGTGTAGGCGCAGCCCTATTGCAAGGGATCAGTTTAACATTTCCTAGAGTTGGACTTTAACTCTTTCCTGTGAAGACCAGAAGTTCAGGGAAGCAGCACTGAGAGAGGAGCAGCATTCAAAGTTGTAAACTGCAATGTAGGATAATAAGATGCTGAGGTGTTAATTCTACTTTAATACACTAGTACATGTATCATTTATGGGCTAGGTTGGGGGCTTAAAGTGATTGTGAAGTCTCGTTTTTCTTTTCTTTTTTTTTGTTAAAAATAACAAACACATTATGCTTACCTCCTCTGTGAAGTGGTTTTGCACAAAGCAGACCGGATCCTCCTCTTGTTGGGTCCCTCATCAGTGCTCCTGGCCCCTCCCTCCTGTTGAGTGCCCCCACAGCAAGCAGCTTGCTATGGGGGCAGCCGAGCTGAGCCACAGCTCCCTGTGTCTGTTCTGACACTGAGCCACGGCCCGGCACTTCCCCCTCTCCCTCCTCATTAACTTTGATTGACAGCAGCGGGAGCCAATGGCGCCCCGCTGCTGTTTCAGCCAATGAGGAGGTAGAGTCTTGGGCAGCTGAGACACTCCTGCAGCATAGCTGGAGCGAGAGGGGCTTGGGTCAGTTTTACGGGGCTTGCTACACACAGAAGGCTTTTTATCTTAATGCATAAAGATAAACAACTGTTACGCTGAGCGCTCCAGGCCCCCTGCTGGCCTCGGAGCGCTCACAGCGTATGCCCCCAGGCAGCACTCCAGCGTCTCGGCGTGTGCGTCCCCGCTCTCTAGGGCGCGCGCGCGCCGGGACTCTTAGATTCAAAGGGCCAGTGCACCAGTGATTGGTGCCTGGCCTAAAGTGGTTATTAAGGGTTAGGTTTGTGAGAGGCAGTGCTGACTTAATTAGGCTTCACCTGTGCACTACCCATAAATACCTTCTCCTCCCACAGCTTCCTGCCGGATCTTTGTGCCTTGTGCCTCTGAGAAAGCGTTCCCTGCTGTGTTTGTTTGCTTTGCCTGTTCCCGAACCCGTTGCTACCGACTACTCGACTTTGAACCTTTGCTGCCTGCCTGACCTCTGCTACGTCCGACTACGCTCTTGCCTACTCCCTGTGTACCACGCCATATCAGCTGCCAGAGAGGTTGAGTTGTTACTAGGGGACACGACCTGGTAGTTACCGCCGCAGCAAATCCATCCCGCCTTGCGGCGGGCTCTGGTGAAGACCAGTAACTGCTTAGAACCGGTCCTCTAGTACAACCCGCGCCATCGCCTCTCTGGTCCAGAGGATCCACTACCAGTCCTGCCGGTTCGTGACAGTAAGATCCGGCCATGGATCGCGCTGATGTTCCCCTGCCAAGCCTAGCGGACCTCACCACCATTGTGGCCCAGCAGGGTCAACAGCTGGCCCAGTTGACCGCTATGTTGCAGCAGCTCCTGCCTTCTCAGCAACAGCCAGCACCTCCGCCTGCAGTTGCCACCGGTTCCAGAATCCGTTTGTCCCTACCAGACAAATATGACGGAGATCCAAAGCAGTGCCGTGGGTTCCTGTCGCAGTGCTCTCTCCACCTCGAGCTACTGTCCGACCAGTTTCCTTCTGAGCGAGCCAAGGTAGCCTTTATTCTCAGTTTACTGTCCGGGAAGGCCCTGGCTTGGGCTACACCACTATGGGACCGCGCAGATCCTGCCACCGCTTCCTTACAGAGCTTCTGCCTAGAGTTCCGGAATGTTTTTGAGGAGCCTGCCCGGGTTACCTCCGCAGAGACTGCCTTACTAAACTTGACCAAAGGAGGTTCTTCCGTGGGTGACTATGCCATTCAGTTCCGTACCCTCGCCTCTGAGCTGAACTGGAACAATGAAGCCCTTTGCGCCACCTTCAAGAAGGGACTTAACAGTGAGATAAAGGACGTCCTGGCTGCACGTGAGCTTCCTTCCACTCTTAGTGACCTCATCTTGCTGGCCACTAGGATAGACAAGCGTTTCGCCGAAAGACAAGAGGAACTCCTCCTTGAAAAGGAAAAAGCTCGTCCTAGACGCTACCCTCGTCTGGCTCCCGTTTTTCTGCGTCCACCTCAACCCACTACTGGGCCTCCCGCCATGGAGGCCATGCAGGTGGATCGGTCACGCCTGACTCCGCAAGAACGAAGTCGCCGCAGAGACGAGAACCTGTGTCTATACTGTGCCAGTACCGAGCACTTCCTTAGAGATTGTCCTCTACGTCCACCGCGTTCGGGAAACGCTCGCACCTAGTAAACGTGGGAGAGGCGTTGCTAGGTGTGGATTCTTCCTCTCCACGTCTCATCATACCCGTGCAGTTGATCATCTCTTCCAAGTCCTCTTTCTCCGCAACCGCCTTCTTGGATTCCGGTTCAGCTGGCAACTTCATTCACGCCTCCTTGGTTGACAAGTACCGTATTCCAGTAATCCGTCTACCCAAGCCGTTTTTCATCTCTACTGTTAACGGTGAGAGACTCTCTGCCACCGTGCAGTTCCGTACCCTGCCTCTGCAGATGGACATCGGAATATTTCATACCGAGACTTTAGAGTTCTTTGTCCTCCCCTTCTGTTCCTCCGAACTCCTCCTGGGTCTGCCGTGGCTTCAACGTCATAGTCCTGTCCTGAATTGGTCCACCGGTGAGATCCTGCGTTGGGGTTCCTCCTGTTCTGACCACTGTCTCAAGCCTGCTCTGGTCAAACGGGACCCGCAAGTTTCTCCGCCTCCTGGGCTGCCCAAGCCATACCATTCCTTTGCGGATGTCTTCTGCAAGAAACAAGCTGAGGTTCTTCCTCCTCACCGACCCTACGATTGCCCGATCGACTTGATACCCGGTTCTACTCCACCACGGGGGAGAATTTATCCTCTCTCACCTCCTGAGACTCTTGCCATGTCCGACTATATACGTGAGAACCTACAGAGAGGATTCATAAGAAAATCTTCTTCTCCTGCTGGGGCCGGTTTTTTCTTCGTGACAAAAAAAGACGGCTCCCTCCGCCCCTGCATTGACTACCGAGGTCTTAATAAAATTACCATCAAGAACCGTTACCCTCTGCCTCTAATCTCTGAGCTATTTGATCGTCTCCGAGGGACAAAGATCTTCACTAAATTGGACCTTCGAGGGGCCTATAATCTGATCCGTATCCGTGAGGGAGACGAATGGAAGACCGCCTTTAACACAAGGGACGGCCATTTTGAGTATTTGGTGATGCCCTTCGGCCTCTGCAACGCACCTGCTGTCTTCCAGGAATTCGTCAATGATATTTTCAGGGACTTACTTTACACCTGCGTGGTCGTATACCTGGATGATATCCCCATCTTCTCCTCCAATTTGGACCAACACCGGGCCCATGTGCGACAAGTTCTTACTCGTCTTAGGAGGAATCGCCTGTACGCTAAACTTGAAAAATGTCTTTTTGAACGCACCTCCCTGCCTTTCCTGGGATACATTATCTCAGCCTAAGTACTTCAAATGGACCCAGCCAAGCTCTCGGCGGTTCTGGATTGGCCACGTCCCTCTGGTCTCCGAGCCATACAAAGATTTCTGGGCTTTGCGAACTACTACAGGCAATTCATCCCTCACTATTCCACTCTGGTAGCTCCTATTGTGGCTCTCACAAGAAAAGGAGCTAACCCCAAATCCTGGCCTTCCCAAGTCGAGGAAGCCTTCCAGTCCCTGAAATCCGCCTTTGCCTCTGCACCCATTCTCTCTAGACCAGATTCCACCAAGCCTTTCTCTCTTGAAGTGGATGCCTCCTCGGTGGGAGCCGGAGCTGTCCTCACCCAGAAGTCCTCCAGGGGCAAGACTTCAACTTGTGGCTTCTTTTCGAAAACATTCTCTCCCGCAGAGAGAAATTACTCCATTGGGGACAGGGAACTGCTGGCTATTAAATTGGCACTGGAGGAATGGAGACATTTACTCGAGGGCGCCACACATCCTGTGTACATCTTCACGGACCACAAGAACCTGGCTTATCTCCAGTCTGCTCAGAGATTAAATCCCCGTCAGGCCCGTTGGTCTCTGTTCTTCGCCCGCTTTAATTTGGAGATCCATTTCCGTCCGGCTTGTAAGAACATTAGGGCAGATGCTTTGTCTCGCTCCTCTGATGTGGTGGGCGACGAGTTAACACCTCAATATATTATCCCTCCAGAACGCCTTATTACAGTCGCTCCCGTGGACCTACGCCTTCTTCCTCCTGGCAAATCCTACGTACCTCCACGTCAGCGGTTGCGAATTCTCAAGTGGGGCCACGCCTCCCCTTTTGCCGGTCATCCAGGGGTGCTAAAATCTCTCCAACTAATCTCCAAAAGGTACTGGTGGCCTTCTCTGGAGAAAGATGTCTCGGACTTCGTCCAGGCCTGTATGATTTGCGCCCGGGATAAATCGCCTCGCCAGAAACCAACGGCCTCCTCTTGCCTCTACCTGTTCCTGAAGTTCCCTGGTCTCACATCGCTATGGACTTTATTACAGATCTTCCCTCCTCCCATGGCAAGTCCATTATTTGGGTCGTGGTGGATCGCTTCTCCAAGCTGGCTCACTTTGTACCCCTGCTCGGTCTACCCTCTGCACCCATGTTGGCCAAACAATTTTTCCAACACATCTTCCGTCTCCATGGCCTTCCCAAACATATTGTCTCGGATCGTGGGGTACAATTCGTCTCCAAATTCTGGAGGGCTCTATGTGCTCAGCTCGGGATCAAATTGGACTTTTCTTCTTCGTACCATCCTCAGTCTAACGGCCAAGTAGAACGGGTGAACCAAATTTTGGGTGACTATCTGCGTCTCTTTGTGTCCTCACGCCATGACGACTGGGCTGATCTACTTCCCTGGGCGGAGTTCTCCTACAACTACAAACAATCCTCTGCTTCTAACAAGTCGCCTTTCTTTGTAGTTTTTGGCCGTCATCCTCTTCCACCTCTGCCACAGTCTCCCACTCCTTCTTCTGTACCTGCCGTTGACAGTCTTGTACAGGACTTTTCCTCCATCTGGCGAGAAACCCACGCTGTTCTCCTCAAGGCTTCCGCCCGTATGAAGGTTCAAGCTGACAAGAAACGCAGATCTCCTCCGGAATTTCGCCCAGGTGACAAGGTGTGGCTCTCCTCTAGGTACATCCGATTTAGGGTCCCAAGTTACAAGTTGGGCCCTCGTTTCTTGTGACCCTATAAAATCAAGAGTCGTATCAATCAAGTTTCTTATCAGCTCCATCTTCCTCCCTCCCTCCGAATCCATAACTCCTTCCATGTCTCCCTTCTTAAACCTGCTGTCTTTAACCGTTTTTCTCCCAAGCTTGTTTCTCCCACCCCTGTCGCCGGTACCTCCGATATATTCTCTGTCAAGGAGATCTTGGCGACCAAGATCTCCCGGGGGGAAAAGATTTTTTTTGGTCGACTGGGAGAGCTGCGGTCCTGAGGAGAGGTCATGGGAGCCGGAGGAGAACATCCTGGACCGCAGCCTCATCCTCAAGTTCCTCGGTACCAAAAAGAGGGGGAGACCAAAGGGGGGGGGTACTGTTACGCTGAGCGCTCCAGGCTCCCTGCTGGCCTCGGAGCGCTCACAGCGTATGCCCCCAGGCAGCACTCCAGCGTCTCGGCGTGTGCGTCCCCGCTCTCTAGGGCGCGCGCGCGCCGGGACTCTTAGATTCAAAGGGCCAGTGCACCAGTGATTGGTGCCTGGCCTAAAGTGGTTATTAAGGGCTAGGTTTGTGAGAGGCAGTGCTGACTTAATTAGGCTTCACCTGTGTACTACCCATAAATACCTTCTCCTCCCACAGCTTCCTGCCGGATCTTTGTGCCTTGTGCCTCTGAGAAAGCGTTCCCTGCTGTGTTTGTTTGCTTTGCCTGTTGCCGAACCCGTTGCTACCGACTACTCGCCTTTGAACCTTTGCCGCCTGCCCTGACCTCTGCTACGTCCGACTACGCTCTTGCCTACTCCCTGTGTACCACGCCATATCAGCTGCCAGAGAGGTTGAGTTGTTACTAGGGGACACGACCTGGTAGTTACCGCCGCAGCAAATCCATCCCGCCTTGCGGCGGGCTCTGGTGAAGACCAGTAACTGCTTAGAACCGGTCCTCTAGTACAACCCGCGCCATCGCCTCTCTGGTCCAGAGGATCCACTACCAGTCCTGCCGGTTTCGTGACAACAACCTTCTGACTTTACAACCACTTTATCTCCAATCAAAATGTATTTGAATTTTTAGTAGCATTTATAATAATTTAAAGTAGGGATCGACCGATTATCGGCAAAGCTGATATATCGAGGGCCAAAATGTACTTTCCCTGATATATCGGAATCGGCCACCAAGGTGACCGATATTGCCGATATTTTGGGAAAGTGCATGCACCAGAGTGATGCCTGCAGTTAGAAGCATCACCCCGGTATCGGCGTCCATAGCCGATGGTTGGCTGTCTTGTAATGACAACCGATGCAGCTGAGAAGCCACTCTGCTGTCATTACAAGGAGCGATGGGACAGGAGACCCGGGCAACCAGCCTGCATGGCCGCCAAAGACCCGATCAAAGCCGCATTTGGCTCTGATTGGGTCTCCATGCAAAAAAAAACCCAGAAGTGATGTCATGACATCACTTCCGGGTACTTGCGCCAGATTAAAAAAATGACAGCATTCAAAACAGCCAAACTTGGCGTTTTGAATGCTTTAAGTGCAGAGGAGGGGTTTGGGGTCTTTTTAGACCCCTAGATCCCTCCACAAAAGTACCTGTCAAAGAAAAAAAAAAATAATAATAAATATTTTTAAATGTACGAAAATATCGGCACATATCGGCCGATACTGATATGCATTGGCCAAAATATCGTTATCGGCAACGAAAAACCGATATCGGTCAATCACTACTTTAAAGTGTAACTAAAGGCAAAAGTTTTTTTTTTTACATTTTGGAAAAGTGAAGAGGGATTAAAATCCCTGTCAGTTTTTATTGCTGTCTGTGCCCCCATTATGGAGAGTTACCCTCTCTATTTCTACTGTTTACCGAAAGTGAAAGAAAATCCTACATTTGGGTTGACATCAGAACAGTAACAGAGGGGAAAAATATGTGTACAAGACCCCCTCTGGTGGGATTTTTTTAGGGCATAGATCAAAGTCAGTTTAAAAAGAGTACAAATGTTATTGCATATAACTTAGTCCGCGTTCACACTGGGGCGACCTGTCAGGCGACCTGGTCGCCTGACAGGTCGCCGTAGGTCGCCTTCCATAGAGAAGCTGTGTACCCGTTCTAATAGGAGCGACACAAGTCGCTCCGACTTAGAAAAAGGGTCCGGAGCTTCTTTGGGGCGACCCGGAGTGACCTGCATAGACTTCAATGTTATGAAGTCCGTGCCGGCCGCTCCGAGGTCGCGGTGCGAGCAGCGCGCCGCGACCTATGAGGTCGCCCCGGCAAGTAGCGTCGCCCCAGTGTGAACGGGGCCTAACACAAAGATAACAATAGTAAACAAATAAAAACAATGCGGTTGTTTATAAATAGTTGTACAAACGTAGCCTAAGTGAGCTGTTAGTAACAGAGATAGACCCCCAACGCGTTTCGAAAAGTCACTTTTATTTGTTTACTATTGTTATCTTTGTGTAAGTTATATGCAATAAAATTTGTACTCTTTTTAAACGGACTTTGATCTATGCCCTAAAAAACCCCACCAGAGGAGGTCTTGTACACATATTTTAGACTCTAGGGATGTGGGCATCACTTCCACAATTCAGCAGTTGCCTGTAACTAGTAATAGAGGGGAAATCTTCCAATTGGTACACTAGTTCTCACTTTTTTTTTTTTGGGGGGGGGGTGTCCTTTTACTTCCTGTTGTGACTATAGGACAGGAAGTGAAGGGAAAGAACCCAAATGGGACACATATGGGGAAAATACTGACGGTTATAACCCTCCCTCAAAAAATTGTGCCTTTAGTTACACTTTAGAGACAATGAATGATAAAACCTGACTGTCACTAACCCTGATTTTAAAACATTTTGTACTATATAGTTTTAAAGAGGAACTCCACTGATTCTAATCTGCATACTCCAGATGCAATTTTGGTGCTGTTTGTGCGCGTTTTTCTCTTTTCTCTGACCGTCATAAACATGTAGAAGGATTGTAATAAATCTATAAAGCACTCCTCTTCCTCATTGCCCCAGATAATAGCAGTCAATGAATGGGGAAGGCACAAACTCAGCACACCTTCCAACTTGTTCACATGATTGTAAAGCTGGGCAGGTACTTAGGAGAAATGATTTTGTTTCTTTGAAGTAGCAATCAGCATGTTATCAGCCCTCCCAGCTTATAGAGCCGCAGCAGCATTGATAAGAGTTCTATTCAGAGATCTAATTAGCTCAGTTATATGGAAAAGTTTTTGTTTAAACGTTGTTGGTCATACTTCTCTTCTGGGTCACAGGAGTGAATGTCACTGCTATGCTCAGTGGTCATGTGATCGCTCAGTTCTTAGGCTTTGAGCCGGCGGAGGACAGGTGCAGCACAGAGGTATATATGTATGTATGAGGGGTCTTCAGAAGGTGCGAAAACCTTTTGAAGTACCCTCGTTTACATTTTTTTACCAACCCCAAAATCCCTGTTTGTAACGCAATACTGCTGCATTCCTCTGGCCTCTTTAAGCCTCTTCTCGTTACTTCAGCATCAGCTGCACATCTTAGAACAGGACTGGCTTTCTGATAGTGATATTGATGGGCCATGTCAGCACATGGGGGGAAATTTACCAAAACCGGAGCAGCCAGAATCTAGAGCAGCCGTGCATGGCAACCAATCAACTTTTATCTTTCATTTTTTAGGGTTAACTGAACAAGCTAATCTCCTCCAGGTTTCATTGAACTTTAAGACCTGGTCCACACTAGCGCGACTTGTCAGCCTGACAAGTCGCGCTCCCTCGCAGTCCATTGACTTCTACAGGACCTGTTCTAAGTCGCTCCGACTTAGAAAAGGGTCCTGTACTACTTCGGGGCGACCTTGGAGCGATTTGCATAGACTTCCATTATGTGAAGTCCATGCAAGTCGCTCTGAAGTCGTGGTGCATGGGAATGCACAAGTCGCCCTCGAAGTAGTACAGAGTCGTGTCGCCCCAGTGTGAATCGACTCTTTGTTTGGACCAAGCTGGTCCAAACAAACTAAATACTTCACTAATAGTTGCAGCTGTATAAACTGTATGTGGCCTCAACTAAATAAGATATACAATTCTGTGTTCCAGCAGCAGGATGAGCCACCAGCAGTGGCTTTACTAGGGTTGGTGTCATCCATTCCGGTAAAACATGGTGCCAACCCCCCTCAGGCCCTCTCCTGTCTAGCCTGCCACAGTGCCCTGCAGGTCAGTGCAGGCACGCTGATCCGTGCGCTGTCATGGATAGGGGCCACACCATCGTGGCCAGATCTCTCTTCCTGCTTGATGGTGTCACCGGGGTGCCGTCTGCACCCCCACACCTGGCTCCCAGGACAAAATCATATCGGGTGGAGCACTGCTCAGGCATTCATTGGGAGCTTTGTATTCTATGAATGAAGACAAAGCTTCCTCTGATTGGCAGAGGAAGAGAGGTGGCAGATGACATCACAAACTCCCCCTCAGCTAATCAGAGCTATTTAAAGTGGTTGTAACCCTAAAAAAAAAAAAAAGCACTAAGATCCTATTCCTCTAAGGCATGCTCTATAGCAGTGGTGGTGAACCTTGGCACCCTAGATGTTTTGGAACTACATTTCCCTTGATGCTCAACTATTCTGCAGAGTGCATGAGCATCATGGGAAGTGTAGTTCTAAAACATCGGGGGGTTCCAAGGTTTGCCATCATTGCTCTATAGCATAGTGCTTGTGCTGTGTCATTTTTCTATTCCTATCTTGTTATATACCTGGTTGATCCTGCCAGTTCCCGTGTCCCCCTGTCTGTGCTGACCACTGTAATCATGGCTGTTGATCCATGATTACCGTAATCAGGTTATGTGCCTCCATCATCCCACTGCCAAGCTATGACAGCCTCTCCCCTCTCCCTCCTTCCCTGTCAGCGTGAGAGCAGCTCTCCTCCCTACCCCATCCCACTGCTATTTAGCTGCATACTGCAGCAAATATACACGTACCCCCTCCGGATTATGCTGCCTTTACCAATAGTGTATATGTTTTTTAAAATGAAAAGGCTAAATATCTTTTCCCAAACTGCCGCTGTGCGTTCACGTGATCCCCCTGTGCTGGCTGGCTGACTTCACAGGGGAATCTTGGCCCCTCCCACTTCTCTCCATAAATCAAGGAAAAGGAATGGAGGGGGATCATGCGACCGCACAGCTGTGGTGTGAGAAAAGGTATTTAGCCTTTTCATTTCAAAAAACATACACACTATTGTTAATGGCAGCATGCTTCGGAGAGGATACATGTAAAGTAACATAATGACTTTAAAGTGAAATGAAATGTGGAGATCAGGTTTAAGGTAACTGGTTAAATGGTGCAGGAATCGGATTGCATAGGTGTGAACAACCATGAAACCTGATTCCAGTGCGGACCAAGAAAAGGGTCCTGCACCATTTTGGTGCGAATGCAATTTCAGCCATACAGTTTGTAATTCTGAATTTGCATCGCACATACATCGCATGCAATCTGCACAGCAATGCAGTGCGAATCACATGCAATGTCTGTCATCGCGCAAGTGTGAACCCAGCCTAAATGTGAAAAATACTGGGAGGAGGGGGGTAAATAAAATTCTTACCTTTAGGACTAATTCAGACCATCAGTTGCAAGCGGCTAGACTGCGGAATTGAGATGTGCAATGGCCACATGCAAACAGCAGCGGTGGCGGCCAATGATTAGTATAGGGTACAAATATGGACATGCTACTCCTGGCCGTGGTCGTTCGCATGCAATGCTTGCATGCAGCTAATTTCTTTGCCGGCAAGAATCGCAGATTCCTGCCAGTGGCCATCCATGTGCATGGAGCCTTAACCTGGCTTTCATAGTGCAGAGAGTGACCTCACTACCAGGAAAATGAGATCACAGGGGAAGTTGAATACTCCAAAAACACTTTAGAACAGTGCAGGATGATTTTCTTGTGAGGTCTGGGCTGCTCAGCATTTCCTGGGGGTAAGGAGTGACACTAAATAAGTGGCTCTTGCTATTAAAGGGTTAGCCTCCATTTACACGGCCGTTTTTTTGTGGCCTATGGATTCCTGGGGGAAAAATCTGCAGATTCTTGCTGCAGGAATGACTGGGTTATGTGATAAGCATGGGCCGCTCAGCCAAAATAAACTAATGGCGGGCTGACAGCAGCCGCTGACGACTGCATGTAGCCATACAGAGCGATTAGCTGTGGTTCCGGGACAGATGTCCAAGCCTGGACACAGTCCACTGTCCTGAGTCTTCTGGAGGGGAAGAGGGGTTTTCTTAGCTAAGCACACCGTCTTGCCTGCATGATTGGGCTGATAGGGCAGATGGATTCCAGAAAGTAAATGCTTCATGAATCATCTGCCCTTACTCAAGATGGCCATGGCCAGAAATGCTAGAGGGCACTTTTCAACGTTTTTTCTGCATAAAATAAAGCATTGAGACATGGATGGATGGTTGCATTTCCTTTAAAAATTAAAGTAGAACTAAAGCCAAAACATATTTTTTCAATTCAAATAGAGCAAGGGATTGTTATGACCCCTGCCAGATTTTTTTTCCACCATCTGTGTTCCATTGCAGAGATTTACCTTCTCTTCCTGTCCCATAGCCAAACAGGAAGTCAGAGGAAATCCTTGCAACTTAGGGGAATTCCATGGGGATCCCCAGGTCACCAAAACTAGTGTCCTTAGGCGAATATTTGACCTATATTACTTTTTTGGGGACAACTGAAAATGTAGGGTTTTCTATTACTTTGTTTTAATGATCATGGTAAACAGGACAAATAGAGAGAGAATCTCCTAAGGCCCCTTTCACACGGGCGATCCGATCCGCCTGTCAGTTTTTCAGGCGGACCTGATCAGATGCTCCATGCATCCCTAAGGGGCAGCGGATGTCAGCGGAGACATCTCCGCTGACACCCGCTGCTATCCGATTCCGAACAAAATCCGGACGGATGGAAACCCTATTTTCCATCCGTCTGGAGGATCGGATCGGATGAGAACGGACAGGTGGTCCGTTCTCATCCGATCTCCCCATAGAGGACAGCGGGGATCTTACAGCTCCATCTCTCCACACAGAGCGGAGACAGAGCTGTCATCCACCTGCTCAGCGGATCGATTTCCCCGCTGAGCAGAGAACGGACCTCGTCGGGCAGTGTGACGCATGAAAGGACCCTTAATGGGGGCACAGACCGCAAAAAAAAAAAACCTGACAGGTGTTCTAAACTCTCTCCACTGTCCAAAACTTAAAAAGAAAAAAGTTTTGCCTGTAGTTTTACATTAAAAATGAATTAAATAGTGTTTTTGGAGTGCTAATGCTGTGTAGCATTGCATTAAGTGGAAGATCTGCTTTAGCCCAAGTTTACATTGGTGCTACTTGTCATGCGATATGACAGATCCAAATCGTATGTCAAGTCACACCCTATTGCAGGCAATGAAACAGTTTGAATCAGTGTGACGCCACACCGATTTGAAAAAGTAGTTCCTGTACTATTTTTGGCGATTTCATGAAGTCACACAGATGGTAGCCAAGTCACACCTAAAGTTGCACTGACATGCGGCTTTGAAGTGGTGCCATTCAAGTGAATTTGCACAATTTCAAAGCCGCATTTAATGTGAACCAGGGCCCAATGTAATGACTTTTTATTCAATTTTAGAACGATGGATGCCTTACTGGTTAAGGATGCCTATATGTATTTTCAGTAGTAAAGTGTGAAATGATGACATTCCATTTCTTGCTCTTGAAAATGACAGCTTGAATTTGGTTGCTCTAGGCAACATCTTCACATCTAATTTTTATTATATATATATATTTTTTTTTTTTTCTTTACAAGGGGCCCAGTGAGCCACACTGCTAGGTATGTTTTCATAACTATGTAGTCCTGTCAGTTCCATTTGCAGCCCCCCACGGTCAGGTCCTCTATGTCGCTGTCACGCTCAGATGTTCACATGTGTCCAGACGCTGGCTTGCTTGGTATGGCATTCCAGTGCTCTGTGCCTTTGGGAAATTATTTAGCTGCCTCATTTGAGCATAAAATCCTCACGAACAATAATAGGGTAAAATGTCTAAATTCCAACAAGTTTTGCATACTTACGTGCTTACATCTGAACTGTTGATTAGTCTTGCTGTTATCTCTTATTATATGATTATACAACTAACTGCACGAAAATAGAACTATGTATTAAAATTCAGACTTTGTAAACACTGGGTTATTCATTACTTAGAGGTATTTATTATTACCTGAGACCTGAATTAAAATTTCGAAAAGTGGACAATAATATTAGGAAGGCCTCTGTTCACAGAATGGAAGTTGTCCTTGCTGCAGCTCCGACCCCAAGGACAGAGAAACTTTGTGTTGCAGTAACACGTGGTGCTGCACCATGATGTGGTTTTACAGCAGCCCCCCACAACCATCTAAAACCTCCCATACAGATGAAGGGGGCTGTACACGTGCTGCTGAAACAATACTTTGCGTTCCAGCTTGTTTTGAGTGACAAGTGGCCTGTCAAACTCACACATTCAAGTCAATGAATCCGTGCAGTAAGCCAAATGCTTGGTTCGTGGTTGCTGCACATTAATTCCATTGAGCCATCTGATAAGCAATCCACCATGGAGCACTTTCTAGAGACTGACTAAATGTGAACTTACTCTTTTAAGAGTATACTCCAGTGTTGACTTGAACGGTTCCTGTGTTTAAGGCCCAGTGCAATCAACAATGAAGTCTGGAACACAGTAGACCTGTCCCTCCCAGGGGCACGAAATTTCAAGGAGGAGCGCACTACTCCTTGATGACTCTGTGTGCAAGGGGCTTAGAAGTGTATGTAAACCCTAACAATTAACTTCTCTTATTTTCTTACATTTAGTCTGCTAAATATACAATTAAAAGTCTTTTTATATCTGCTCTTTGCTTGTGCACTAGGATGGGTTATTGAGATGAGGAGGGTGCTGGAGATGACAGGTGGTCTGTGTTCTTTGTATTCCAAAAGAAATTCAGTGAGCAGGGCTGACGTGTTTAGAAATTCAGAGATATGTTGTCATGTCAAAGAGGAAAGTAATGCACACTATACTGTATTTTTGGCACATCAACAGTTTCTTTTCTTTACCCCAAAAACCGGCATCTATTGCCGCTCAGGCTCTTTGAAGGGACTGTAAGTACACTGCTAGGAGTGCTGGTTCGGGAGGGAGCTCGTCCCCAGCTCTTGTAATGACTCGAAGTGAATAAAGGTCTTCCTATGACCACACATCCATACCATCCTTGTGATGAGTGTGAAAGTGGCAACCTCAGCCTAGACTCCGGCCAAGCTGAGTTTGCCACTTACACACTAATCTCAAGGATGGTATGGATGCGCCGTCATAGGGAGTTCTTTCTTCACTTTGAGTTACTTTTCTGTAGTTACAGCATGTAACCCTCGGGCAGTTGCATCCCCAAGCAAGTCTTTTTCTTGACAGAGCCACTAATTGCAAGCCAGTGCACCAAATTAAACGATGAAAGGATTGTGGACAGTCCCTTAAACAAAATAAAGATCTAAAAGGTTCAATGTCAAGTCTGTGGGGAGTAACTGCCAGGTAGAATGATGTTGTGACATGTTAAAGGGATGCACAATTGCAAATATGTTTGTCATGGGCTCCTAAGCACACATGGCATTTGCCCAGCTCTCCTAAATGCTTTTACTACTGGCAGCGTTTTGGCAGAAAAAATGCTTGATATGCCTAAACGCATCTAGATTTCTTTAGGCGTGTCAAGTGTTTGGGAGTTAATTAATTCCTTTGGCTTATTTTGGCCATTGAAATTATTTAAGATCAAGCGCTTGATGCGCCCAGCATTAACGCACATTTAGATGTGCTTACATGTGTCAAGCCTCTTTTCTGCCAAAGCACCGTGGCTCCTAGATGCGCTGGCAGTATGTTTTTTTTTTCTTGCCTCTAAACACCTGTGGGTGCATGGACACATAGGCTAACATGGAGGGACATTTAGAGGCAGAAAAAAAAACCCAGATGCCCCCAAAAGCAGCGTTTTTAACGCACAGTGTGCATCAGGCCAAAATAGTGGGGAGTGCTTACACATTCTCTACACTACAGCATGATGCCAAAGGTAGCCAGGCATAGTACCTGTCACATATAAGTTCCATTTTAACATACAAGATCGTTACTAAAGTGTTACTTATAGAGAACCACTACTAAGACTTATCCCATAGTTTAAAGTGATTGTAAAGTCTCTTTTATTTTAGGTTAAAATGATAAACATGTTATACTTACCTGCCCTGTGCAGTGAATTTGCACAGTGCAATCCGGATCCTCCTCTTCTCGGGTCCCTTTTCGGTGTTCTTTGCCCCTCCCTCCTATAGAGTGCCCCCACAGCAAGCAGCTTGCTATGGGGGCACCCGAGCCAAGTTACAGCTCCCTGTGTCCATTCAGACACAGAGCCACGGCCCAGCCTCGCCCCCTTTCACTTCTCATTGGCTGACTGACTTTGATAGCAGCAGGAGCCAATGGTGTTGTCTCAGCCAAAGAGGAGGGGAGTCCCTGGCAGCCGAGACATTCCTACAACATCGCTGGATCTAGAGGGGGCTCAGGTAAGTATTAGGGGCTGCTGGGGCGGCTGCTGCACACAGAAGGCTTTTTATCTTAATGCATAGAAGGCATTAGGGTAAAAAAAAAAAACTTTCTACCTTTACAATCACTTTACGCTTTTATGCAGCTGTCTGTAAAAAAAAAAAAAAAAAAAACATAAAATAAGTTTGGAAGTTTATATTTTAACCTCTCTACTAAACTGAGCATGTCAGAATAAAAGATGCTTCTGCATCGTGATCTGCCCCCCTTTTCCTGTAACCCTCTCCCCCTCTTCCCCTATTGCCACCTTGAGTCCTCCCAAAATGGATATGCAAGTACCGACCCAGTTATGGTCACTATTTATTTACAGTTATAGACATGCTTTCCCCCCTTTTCAAAACCCAAAGTGACAATGCCCAGGATAATTAATAGGTTGTTTAGACACTGATCATTGAATTGTGGAATGGTTTGGGGGCTAATCTCTAAACCGATCTCCTGCTAATTCAAAGAAGAAGGAGACCGATGTCCCATTCAGTGTTTTTTTTTTTTTTTGTCCACGTTTTATTAGCTGATATTTGCGGGCCCATGTTTGTCACGATTAGGTCCAGAAAACTGGAAAAAGATGCAGCCCTTTTCCATTTTTTTTTGACTACCAGCAAACACATTGATTTCAACAGAAGGAGAGCTTCTGTAAGCAGAAGAGCTCACCGAGAACATGGACCCTTATATGACTGCGCTAGGGTGTCAGATCTGCCTCTTGCCATTTTGGACTATCCTGTTTGTGATATCCTTTCTGTTTCCCCATACTCGGACTATGGATTTGGTACCTGTCCCTGTCTTAGACCCCTGCCTCCCCTTCCCTGTATTGTCTTCACTTTTTGTAAGATCCCCACAACTATCAGCCCCTTTCAGACTTTGAGGGCAGGTTGTATGCAATGGGTGACTTCAGTACATATCAGACTGGATATTTCGTTCTCACCTTGAGTGAAAGTTGAGTTTTGAGACAATGGGGGCACCCAAAATGTGAGACAACTGTGTCCTGTATAGACTGGACACATAACCGTCAAGAGACCTTTTGGAAATCCAGTTGGTCTCAAAATGTAAGAAGGGAGCCACCACAGCCAAATACAATACTACAAAATACAGATTAAGGGGCCATAGAAAACCCCTTGGAACGGCTGCAAAAAGGGATGCTCAGACCAACTCAGTGAAAAAATGAAAAACTTTATTGAGGATCAGAATTGACACATGGTCTAAAATAACCCCGTCTTGGGGAATACATTACAAATATCAACAGGCTCGAAGAAAGCAACAGAAGACATACATGACACATAAAAACAATGACACACTCTCACAAGGCCGGCCTCACACATACTCCGGAAGATCAAACCAATGGGAACCTTGGCAAGCCGCATGCACTCCTTACGGAGTTTGTTGATGCGGTGAGCTCAGGGATCCATTGGTTAATCATGCCACAATATAAACTTGATCAAGATGTAATAATAAACTAAAAATGTAACACCAGATAACAAGGGATCATGACCGTCTTCCATATTTCCATTTTAGCAGCTTAGCACTGTACGGCTGTCATGATGTAATCAAGGAGTTCAGTCATGAACTATATAATTCATTGATAAATTCCAGCAGTATACTTAATAGCAGGCTGAACTATCACACTAAGATTGTGGATACCAATAAATTTAGAATTTTCAAATGTAATTTCACCATGAGGGAGGCACGAAGCGTGTGTCACGCACGCGAAACGCGTTGACGTCACACGCCGGCCCCGCACAACCCAGAAGAGCCACCAATACGCTCCAGCTCTTACTCACGGCGCGGAAGTTCGGCCCCAAACTTGGAACACGCCGTCCCCTCGAGGCTGGCTGGAGCCGCACCTACATGCCGGGCCCTTTCCAAGACGCTACCTGGAGAAAACGAGCAGAAGGTTATTGATCCAACGCCCCAAATGAACGGTGAGCACAAAATCATATATTGATAAGGGGATAGAGAAAAGGCCATGACCACCAAGCTGTCTATGGACACTCAGGTGATACCTGCCAACTAACGGAAGGCCAGTATTTGGCCCACGGTCAAATCCATTTCCATGAGATACAGCCTAGTAATGGTGTGAGCCTGCGCAGAATATTTATTGCACTGCGTCTCTCCCCTGCTCCCGCACCTTGCAATTTTGAAGATTCAAGTGACTTTCTGCTCTAGAGGAACGTCTGTCGGCCCGACAATGTTGCCCCATTTACAAGAGGAACTGTATAATACCCCCTAAACAACAAATTTGCCCCCGATCATCACGGGATCGGCTTTATGCACCTCAATTCAGTTTACTTGGTCTGCAGACACTCCTTTAGACACTGCCTCCCTCATGGTGAAATTACATTTGAAAATTCTAAATTTATTGGTATCCACAATCTTAGTGTGATAGTTCAGCCTGCTATTAAGTATACTGCTGGAATTTATCAATGAATTATATAGTTCATGACTGAACTCCTTGATTACATCATGACAGCCGTACAGTGCTAAGCTGCTAAAATGGAAATATGGAAGACGGTCATGATCCCTTGTTATCTGGTGTTACATTTTTAGTTTATTATTACATCTTGATCAAGTTTATATTGTGGCATGATTAACCTATGGATCCCTGAGCTCACCGCATCAACAAACTCCGTAAGGAGTGCATGCGGCTTGCCAAGGTTCCCATTGGTTTGATCTTCCGGAGTATGTGTGAGGCCAGCCTTGTGAGAGTGTGTCATTGTTTTTATGTGTCATGTATGTCTTCTGTTGCTTTCTTCGAGCCTGTTGATATTTGTAATGTATTCCCCAAGACGGGGTTATTTTAGACCATGTGTCAATTCTGATCCTCAATAAAGTTTTTCATTTTTTCACTGAGTTGGTCTGAGCATCCCTTTTTGCAGCCGTTCCAAGGGGTTTTCTATGGCCCCTTAATCTGTATTTTGTAGTGAAAGTTGAGTTTACCTATTTCTGCCTGAAGACCCAGAGGCAGGCTTTCTGGGAGGACTACAAGTTTTCAAAATAAAGATGAGAACATCCTGCAGTCAGACAACGTTTAAGAAGAAACACAGGAAGTTAGGAAAGGCATTTTAAGTGCAATATCTCCTATTAAAATGAAAGAAATTCGAGGAGAAAATGTGTTTAGTGAAAATTAGCAGTACGGTAATATATCATTTTACCACTTCCAGGCATAGTCTCTAGGATGTGAGAGTTGGACCTGAGATAATGGTTGGTACTAATGAAGAGCGCACTTTATACTCTGAGTTCTTCAGCCTTAGTGTATTTCCTGGATGGTGTCCAAGACTGTGTTTATTGCTCCATTAACTGTTTGGTGTGCACATATATACATGGAAGGTTGACACTCTTACCACTCTTCAGAAGTGAGAAAAGAAGAAGGGCTTTGAAAACTGTACAATATATTTTTGTTACATCGTGCTGGACATAATAATCATTCAGGAGGCAGACTGTTTAATCCAAGAGCTAGCAGGTTTTTTTTTAGAAGCACCAGCTGTAATTTTTAAGGCGCATTGGCTACCTGGCTCCTGGAATTTGTCAAGCCCTGGCGCCCACAAGATTTCTACTCTGTTGCTGAGCTCTTTTTCTTAAACGCAATCTTACCTGAACCATTTGCTGCAATAGTCTTTCTACCCATGTGAAAGTACTTGTGGTCTAATGGCACTTTTCCACTGCAAGTACCGGCTCGGCTCTACTCGGCCCTGCTTGGCCCTGCTTGGCCCGGTTTGCTTTTCCACTGCTGGTACCGCATGGTACGGTGTTGGAACAGTTCGGTACGGTATGGTTTGCTTTTCCACTAAAGTAGTACTAAAGTTTAGTGGGTGGGCTAACAACGGGGTGGGTGGGATTCTCTGACCAATCAGTGGCTAGGAGTGACTGCATGGAAAGGATTGTGGGATATGGTACCGGGTATGGTACCTCTTGGAACCACAATCGAGTAGGTACTGTTTTTGAGAGCCGTACCGTTCGGTTCCATGCAGTGGAAAAGCGCCGCCGTACCGTACCGAACCGTTAATACACCATACCATGCGGTACCAGCAGTGGAAAAGCACAAAAGCGAGCCGAACCATTCGGTTCCATGCAGTGGAAAAGCGCCATAAAAGACCATTCACCAAGTACCAGTTTACACATGGGAGGAATGGCCTAGAAGTACTAGGTATGGCACTTCCCTTTCTTTGGTGAATGGGAATTGTGGGGGAGCAAAGGGAAAGCAAATATAAGCAGCTATGGGGGCTTGCAATAAAGTTGATCTGTCACTTTGCCCTGCATTTGCCACCACTTCTAGTAGGTTCAGCTGTTGATATGATCAGCGTTAACTCCGGTGACTTCAAGAACCTTCTTGTTGTTGTGAATGGCTTTTTGTTTTGTCAGGAAACTTTAAAGTGATGCTATATCAGTAAGGCCTTCATTTTTTCTGCAGTCAGTAAACTCCCCAGCATGTTATCCGATGTGTCCATGCACACAGTTTTTGGCAGGGGCGTTTACTGGCTGGAAAAAAACCCAGAACTAGTGGGTTTTGAGAGGAGTTTTTCAGCTGCAAAAATGCTCTAACTCTGATAAAAGCTTTAAAACACAAAAAAAATTGCAAAAAAAAAAATGCTGAAAAACGCTACAGCTGAAAAAACGCAGATAAACGCTACTGCAACAAAAGCTAAGAAATTCCTGGTACAGCTTTCTATTGGCGTTTTGATAACGTCCAGTGTGCATGAGGTCTAATTGTCTGAATGATTAGAGACAGTTTCTTTATAAACATTTTTGTGTTATTTTAATTTTTAAATCTGATGTTTTGTAAAAGTATTTAGAAAATTACATTATTTGCAGTGGAAAAATTTGTAATGCTTGTACACAGGTGCAAATTTGAAAATAGCTGTGCAGTGTATCTGTTTCTCCTTGTCCTCAGCACATTATATGAATGCGTTTTTCATAAAAGAAGATTTCTGGTGTGATGATGTGGAAGGCACTTCCCTGTTTAAATGGGCAACTGTGTGGCAAATGAGGTTTAATGCTGATAAATGTAAAATTTTGCAATTGGGGGATAAAAATATGCATGCATGATACATACTAGGGGGAGTACAACTGGGGAAATCCATGGTGGAGAAGGAATGGGTGTTCTGTTAAATCAAAAGCTTAAAACTGGCATGCGATGCCAAGCTGAGGTTTCCAAAGGGGGCAAAATCTTTTCTTGTAATGAGAGGTTTGGACTCCAGGGAGAAAGATATCCCCTGCATAAATCTTTAATAAGACTCTTCTAGAATATGCAGTTCAGTTTTGGGCACCAGGAAAAAAGGATATCTGGGAACAAGAGAAAGGCAACCAAACTGATAAAGAAAGATTAGAGGAACTGGATTTATTCTCTCTTGAAGATGGGAGATTAAGGGGGAATATTGCCAACATGTATAAATATATAAGTGATCCATATGGTGAAATTGGTGTAGAGTTATTCCCTTTAAAGACAAGAGGGCACTCTACTTCTGGAGTAAAAGAGATTTAACCTCCAAATACAGAAAGGCCTCTTCACAGTAGGAACTATGAAAATGTGGAATAGACTGGCTCTGGACAGTTTAGTAGCTTATTTTCAATAGACCTGGATTCTTTCCTAAATGCACAAAATATAACTGGATAGTAATATTTATAGGTAAAGTTGATCCAGGGAATTTCCGATTGTCTCTTGGGGGATCAGGAAGGAAATTTGTTCCCCGTTGGAGCAAATTGGATCATGCTTTATTGGGGTATTTTTTTCCATTCCTCTGATTCAGCTGTGGGTATAGGATAGTGTATATGGAGGTTTTTGATTCATGTGTTTTTTTTTGGTTGAACTGGATGGACTTGTGTCTTTATTTCAACCAGATTAACTATGTAATTTCTGCTGCTGCAAAAAAAAACGTAGAATGCTGACATCACAGATTAGAAGTGATTCCTGATACTTGTGCTTTCTGGTCAGTTTGTGTTTTATCAGTCTACTCTGTGTATGTTTGCTTGGTTTGTGGCTCTGCCCTTTTCTTACCTGTACCTGGTTTGAGCCATCCTTGAGGCTATGAAACTCAATTTGTGGCTCCAGCCTCTCCTCACCTGTGTTGGTTTTTACAGCTATTTACTTTTCCATGTTTTTACACACCTAATTTCCAGATTCTGCCATGTGTATTCAGGCCTGCCATCCAAACATGCATACCTTGTTTGGTGATAGGTCTGAATATGTATTGTATCATGATTGCCTTTGACCCTGTATCCTTCCTGCCTGGCAGCAAATTATTCATCTACCTGTCAGATCTGTACCTTTTCATTCCGTTTCTCTTCTTCACCTGAAGATCTAGTTCTGATAATGCATCCGTACATCTGTGTTTGTATTTTTACAAAGTGTGTTGGTCTGCACTACCACCTTCAATCAATACCTTTTGTCACAATTCCACGTATATTGATCCTGCACTGAATTTTATCTCCTGTTTGAGCTGCTCGGGTTCCTGTCAATCCACCCTGAACATAGGTATTATTAAGCCTATGCACCTGTGGCTTAGTGTTTGAGCATCGTATCGCCACGTTGAAGCCGGACCCTTCTGTTCCTCTGGCGTTCGCTTTTTCTGAGTATTCCCTTATTCTGTATGTTGTTTGATCCTGTCTTTGTTCTCAGTGTTTCCCTCTGGCTGTGCAGTATATTCCTTTTGGTTTCTGTCTGTGGGTCCCTTAATTTCCTGTTGCTGTGTGTGTCTCCCTCAGTATAGTCTCTGTGTGTACCCTGTGTCCTTCCAGTGTGCATTTGGGTTGCACTGTGCCTGCACAGGTGTATTAGAGAGCTGCAACTTGGGGGCTACCTCGCAGCGCAACTAGGTTTGCTACCTCATCCCTTTAAAACCAAACACATATTAATTACACAGGTTCTGTGGCTGATTATGGTGGTAATTCAATCCACTTAGTGCCTTACCTGCATTAAATTAGCATGGTTCTGCCATGGCGTTTTTTCTCAGCAGTCTCCAATAAAGCTTCTTGTGGATGATACTACTGGTGTGCACCCCTTCATTTTAACTGACATAGAGTTGTATTATTCTCACAGTCATTATAGGCAGATGTCCAATACACTCCACCCCCCTTACAGCAGATGTCAATAGTCCCCCAACCTTCTTTACATCGTAGGGCAACACCTCTACCTTGTGCTATTGCTGGGAAAAAGCTGTAGGTGGAGCTTGGAAGCAGGAAGTGCAGGGTCTTGGGGAGGACCAGAGGAGGGCTGGAGTCAGCCAGAGACCAGAGGAGGCGGAGACAAGGGTGTGTTGCGGTTGGGAGCGAGCCCGCACAAGTGCCCCCATAGAAAGCAGCTTTCTATGGGGGCATTTGGCGTGAGGAAAGGAGCCAGGAGCGCTGACAGGGGACCTAAGAAGAGGGGGATCTAGGCTACTCTGTGCAAAACCACTAATGCAAAAATACTAATTTATTTTATAAAAAGGAAGTTTTAATAACACCTTAAGTAGTAAATACTTAGGACAGCTGATTACTGGCAAACACACTGGTTTCAACAGAAGGAGAGCTATATGACTCTGTGCTCGATTGTCAGGTGTGCCTCTTGCCCTGGTGGGTCTGTCCTGTTTGTAATATCCATTCTCTGTTTTCCCTGTTGTGATTCTGCATTTTGTACCTCTACCTTTCTTAGAAACATCCCTGCATTGCCTTCACCTTTTGTAGGTGATCTCCAAACATGATCACCTGTCTCCTGCTGCACATGACCATTTTTTAGAAGCTGGTAATGCAGACATTCTTTTATGAAAAGTAATTGTTATATGTGAAGTAATAATTCACATGCATATTTGTTGAGCACTCATGTAGATCACATAAATTCCATTCACGAGTGAAAAAAAAATATATGTTTTAATATTTGGAGCCAGGTCACCACTTCTGTGTTCCTATTTTTCCAGGTCTCTTCTGTAACAGTCTTTTATTATTCATCTATTGCCAACAAAATGCATTCACTGTGAAATGAAACAAATTCCTCTGACCAAGGGTGCACAATAGAAGCAGAGGACATTAGAGCTTGGCAATACAACTTCTAAGACACCAGAGCTGTAAAGATACTGAGATAATTATTTAAAGACACAATGACTGGTATTTATAAGGGCAGCGTATCTAGAAATACTGCTTAAAGCGGAGTTCCACCCTGGGAATAGTTTTTTTAATAAAAATACCCCGGGACAGTCAGGGCTAGTACATTCCACAATGGCTAGCCTCTGATCTGTCCCGGGTTGCACTTACCTTTTAGGACAAATATTTACCTTGAAAAAGTATTGTCCAGCGCTGCCATCTCAGGTGTGGGCAGCTTGAAGCCAGCGCGATCCTCTTCTGCATCCTCTTCCGTCTTCTTCGGTCCCATGATGCACTGCACCGGCCCCGCCGTCACTTCCAGATGCTGTTTAGAAGGGAATGACGCGCGCGCACCGGAACTGACGTCGGGGCCGGTGCAGGCGCAATGATTCCTGGGAGCGATGACGTTTAGCTCCCAGGAATCATTGCAAAGCCAGGAAGTGACGACGGGCCATGGCCGCCGAGGGGAGGAAGAAGGAAGTAAGGTAAGTATATTTTCTTCTCTACGAGGTAAGTAAAAAAAAAAAAAAAAAAATGCGATTATCCATTTGTTTTTCAGGTGACCCGGAGCGAGAAGATGGAGGTAAGTATAAATTTAGGGTGGAACTCCACTTTAAAGCGAATCTGCCTTACGAGGCAAGTCTATGACGTGGATTTAGAGGAATGAGTCGAATGACACTTACCATCATTCAGCCTAGAACATTGGTGACATACACTATATTGTCAAATCATTGGGACCCCAGCCTTTACATGCACATAAACTTTAATGGCATCCCAGTCTTAGTCCGTAGGGTTAAATATTGAGTTGGCCCACCCTTTGCAGTTATAACAGCTTCAACTCTTCTGGGAAGGCTGTCCATAAGGTTTAGGATTGTGTCTATGGGAATGTTAGAAGCACATTTGTGAGATCAGGCACTGATGTTGGATGAAAAGGCCTGGCATGCAATCTCTGCCCTAATTCATCCCAAAGGTGTTCTATCAGGTTGAGGTCAGGACTCAAGTTCCTCCACCCCAAACTCGCTCATTCATGTCTTTATGGACCTTGCTTTGTGCACTGGCCTAAATCATTTGGTGGAGGGGGGAAATATGGTGTGGGGTTGTTTTTCAGGGGTTGGGCTTGGCTTCTTAGTTCCAGTGAGGGGAACCTTTAAGGCGTCAGCATACCAAGACATTTTGAACAATTTAATGCTCCTAACAGTTAGGGGATGGCCCCCTTCGTGTTCCAACATGACTGCGCACCAGTGCACAAAGTAAGGTCCATAAAGACATGGATGAGCGAGTTTGGGGTGAAGGAACTTGACTGGCCTCTACACCTCTACCTCAACCCTATTGAACATCTTTGGGATGAATTTGAGCACAGACTGCCGGCCAGGCCTGCTTGTCCAACATAATGCCTGACTTCACAAATGCAATTCTGAAAGAATGGTCAAACATTCCCATAGGCACATTCCTAAACCTTGTGAACAGCCTTCCTAGAAGAGTTGAAGCTGTTATAGATGCAAAGGGTGGGCCAACTCAATATTGAACCCTACAGACTAAGACTGGGAAGCCAATAAAGTTCCTGTGTGTGTAAAGGGAGGTGTCCCAACTTTTGACAATATAATGTATATTGGTAGTAAAGAATTACTGTGGAATAAAAAAAAGATTAAAAAAAAAAAAAAAATTCTTGTGGAGGGCAGACTTGGATTGAAGGTAAATATTGCAGAAAAATATGCTTTATTCTTGCCTTATTAAAAAAAAAAAAAAATTGAGTTTTTCTCTAATTTACAATCTCTTATTTACATTAGGGTAAATCCATCTGGGGAGCATGACACTGACCTTTAATTTTGCCATTTCTAGTCTCAGAAGGCAGCATATGATTCAGCTTGGCAGTTAACATACCAAACCAAAATACCAGACTTTAATGGAGTTAGTATTGGAAGTCATTGATTATTATTGACAATTTGCATATGTGTGAACGGAGCCTCACTGATAAAGTACTGACGTTTCAAATTAAATGCTCTAAAAAAAAAATTGGATTGGTAGATCTCTCTTAACCCTCCTCTTATGTTAGCTTTCTGTTACTATCCATGATGTTAACGGGTCGGTTTTGACCCGTGTCTTAAATCAGCCATAAAATACCCTCTGAACAATTACCGTATTTTCCGGCGTATAAGACGACTGGGCGTATAAGACAACCCCCCTATTACATGATCTACCGGTAATACTTATACTTAGGTTACCTTGGAGATATTATACTCGGCGTATAAGACGACCTCCCATTTTTGGGGGATTTTTTTGAGGTTCAAAAGTAGTCTTATACGCCAGAAAATACAGTATTTATCATCCAATTTGTTTCTTACCTCTTGGTTACCTTGTTAGGCTTCTTTATCCTTGAAAAGATTGGTTTTAATATTTTTGGTGGGACCCTTTAGACCTTTCTTTTGATAGCATACCTCTCATTTTCAAATTTAAAAAATGGTAAAATAAAGTCAGCAACTCCGAAATGTATTGGTCCTATGTTTCTTTACTTTATTTAGAGAAGCAGACAAGCAGGCAAAGAGATAGGCCCCTCCCTAACTACAGCTCACAGGGTTGAGAGGTGATTGGCTGTCAGTGTTACTAAGCAGAGAGAGTGTTTATGATTTCAGTTTTTGCACTTATTAGTGTCCTAAAATCCTATATTATAACTGGGTCAGAATTGACCCTAACACCATAAACGTCTTAATTTTCACCACAGTATTTTATAATTTAGTGAAAAGGATTCTTTTTCTATTACATTGTTTAAATAGAGGTTCCTGACAAAGTAAAAAAATCTTGATGCAATAAACAAATTTATGTGATACTTATAGACATTGAAAACCTGAAAACGGGTCGGTTCTGACCCTAACACAAGAGGAGGGTTAAAAAGGTGGTTTTGGTGGTGCCTGCCCATTAAACAGGCAGTGGTAGGGGGTAAGATATAAGAAAAAGGAGAAGGGTAGGGGGTGCACACAAGCTATTATATAAAAGGTCAAAAGTAGGAGGTAAAACAGGTTATAATGTCATGTTCTTTGATAAATGATGAGGAAGTCTGTGCTCCTTCCGTATGTGTCATGATCCAGAGACGCTACAGTACATCTGTACACATCATCCAAAAACAAAGACTTTCCCAAACTTCCTAAAAACAATAGAGTGCTTACTTATTTTTGACAAATGTCCTCAATCATCAAAAAAAAACCAGTAAATAGACGCTGTCATCTTGCCCATGCAGAGCAAAATGACAGTTGGGTTTATTTACTGAAGGCAAATAGGCTGTTTACTTTGCAAGGGCCATTGCATTGTGCAAGGGAAGTTTCACAAGAGCTAGTTAATGTTGTAAAATTTCACTTTGCAAAGAATAACCAATCACGTGCAAGAAAGAAATAAAATAACACTTTCTCTACAAAGGGCCCCCCCCCAACGCACTATACTCTTCTTGCCAGCGATCCCGCTACAGTCCTTCCTCTTCTGCAGCTGGAAACTGAAATTTCTAGTGTTGGTAACCTGAAAGAATGACAGTGCACAGGCCTAGTGAACGGCCACGGAAACCAAGCATTGTTACAGGGGGGAGATCATATGCTCCCTCATACCCAGAAGTGCCAGATATTATGGACAGCTGCAGAGATGGAAGCAATATCAGGGGAGTGCTGTTAAGGTCAGTATAGGAGGGTTAGAGGGGCAGCTCTTTCCAAAGACATCTTCACCTTGCACTGTATGGACAAGTTGATAGTATCTCTTTAGCAACCAGAATAAATAGTTGATATGTCAGCTCCCACCTTAACACTATTGGTTAAGGGCATTGTGTGTCTGCTTTTTTATAGCAGTGTTTGTGATTTTATAATTTGTGGTTATATTGTAGTTTGTGTTTGCTAATTATGCACCTTTTTTCTTTGCTTTGATTATACAATTTATTCCTACTCATCTTGGATTTGGTCTGAAATTGTAGGGGTGGTGCCCACCAAATACAGATTATTTATACCAGTTTTTAATACTTTTGTGTTGATTTTGACTAATGACTGCCCAAAATAGTGTGTTGCAGTGGGGAGATCCCCTCTCAGCAGCCAAACCTGGGAGACATGACAGCCCAGCTGAAAATCATGGCCCTGCTGTTAGGCAGTCAAGGCCCACTATATTTTACCTAGCACCTACCTTGTAGGGTACTACAGAAGTATAAAGGGGGCCCAGAAACCCACAATGGGCAGTACCAGCTCAATGAAGCTCAGTTCTTACATATGTAGGTACATCCCCAGAACTTCATATACCAAGAGCCCTTTCCCTACATACAGTATGTGGGTAGGTTCTTGGGAGTCTAGGTAAAGAGCTGACTTAGGAGGAATGAGGAATAAGGAGGGATTTTTCTGCTGATTCATTTTTCTCTGCACAAAACAATGAACTCTTGCTTTGTGTGTTTTGGAAGGGGGGGGGGGACTAGAGCTCAACCTAAAAAAATGGATACCTTTCAATTTTTATGAACAAATCTATCACCTATAGTTGGGTTTTAAATTAGTATTCAGAGAATTTTTTGCAGAATGACTTATGCAATGTATTAATCCTAGTTTTATTTCAAAAGTTACACAATTTATAATGCTAAATACATTTAAAATACCTTACAGTTATGTTTTAAGATTTCAGCAGATCCAGGGCAAAGTTCATTTAAGTGGAAGTCTACTACCTTTGTAAACGAAACTGTGATAATCTAGTTTTATGAATTAGACATAGAACAGTATAAAGGTAATTGACCTACAATGACCAAGTACAAATAATCTTTGAGTGATCTGACTAAAGTATGCTATGGGTTACTTTAATTCCCTTACTATCATTGCTTTATTAAATATGAGCATGAATCTTTACATGTCATAAAGATTAGACCTAATCAGGGTATGTAACATTTTATAATGTTTCAGAGGAAACATAAAAGCTCTGAAGGATTTAAATTGCCAGTATTCTTTAGTTTAAATCACATTTTTGAAAATATTTTATTATATCTTTTCATGTGACAACACAGAAGAAATGACACTTTGCTACAATGTAAACTAGTGAGTGTATAGCTTGTATAACAGTGTAAGTTTGCTGTACTCAACACACAGCCATTGTTGTCAAAACCGCTGGCAACAAAAGTGAGTACACCCCTAAGTGAAAATGTCCAAATTGGGCCCAAAGTGTCAACATTTTGTGTGGCCACCATTATTTTTCAGCACTGCCTTAACCCTCTTGGGTATGAAGTATACCAGAGCTTTACAGGTTGCCACTGGAGTCCTCTTCCACTCCTCCATGACATCATCACGGAGCTGGTGGATGTTAGAGATCTTGCACTCCACCTTCCATTTGAGGATCCCCACAGATGCTCAATAGAGTTTAGGTCTGGAGACAAGCCTGACCAGTCCATCACCTTTACCCTCAGCCTCTTTAGCAAGGCAGTGGCCATCTTGGAGGTGTGTTTGGGGTCGTTATGTTGGAATAATGCTCTGCGTCCCAGTCTTCAAAGGGAGGGGGATCATGCTCTGCTTCAGTATGTCAAAGCACATGTTGACATTCATGTTTCCCTCAATGAACTGGAGCTCCCCAGTGCCGGCAGCACTCATACAGCCCCAGACCATGACACTCACACCACCATGCTTGACTGTAGGCAAAACAAACTTGTCTTTGTACTCCCACCTGGTTGCCGCCACACACGCTTGACACCATCTGAACCAAAAACGTTTATCTTGGTCTCATAAGACCACAGGAAATGGTTCCAGTGATCCATGTCCTTAGTCTGCTTGTCTTCAGCAAACTGTTTGCGGGCTTTCTAGTGCATCATCTTTAGAAGAGGCTTCCTTCTGGGACGACAGCCATGCAGACAATTTGATGCAGTGTGTGGCGTATGGTCTGAGCACTGACAGGCTGTCCTCCCACCCCTTCAACCTCTGCAGCAATGCTGGCAGCACTCATACATCTATTTCCCAAAGACGACCTCTGGATATGACGCTGAGCATGTGCACTCAACTTCTTTAGTCGACCTGTCCATGACGAGGCCTGTTCTGAGTTGAACTTGTCCTCTTAAACCGCTGTGTGGTTTTGGCCACCGTGCTGCAGCACAGTTTCAGGGTCATGGCAATCTTATAGCCTAGGCCATTTTTATGTAGCAATATTTCCAGTCATTGGGCCTGATGTGGGTCTGCTATGGTCACCAGTAACACCAACAGCACATTTAAACTGATTTCCCAAGTTTGAGATTTGAGTCAAAGAACAGTCCGGCATCTTTGGTTTGTTTTGTTTATTTTATATAGGGATGGGAGAAGGGAATGAGTGGGATACTCCTCTGGCTCAACTAGGTACAAATTGGAACACTTGAGGAAAAAATGCCTTTCAGCGCTGACTTGACGCCGGCTGGATGCCGACCAGCGCTTGCTGGCGCTTGAAATCACTGACTTGCACTGTCCTGAAGACTGACTTCTGACACTCTGGTTAGCTCAAAAGTCTTTGACACTGCTCCCTCCAGTCTTTCCTGACTGAGGTAGCCTTTAGTACACTGCTGCTGCTGCAACTCTCAACACTGTACACTGCACGCTGTACACTTCCACTGTACACTGAATACTTCAGGGCCCAACCACTGGCACCCCCTTTACTCTTCTTCCACTGGCACCCCCTTTCCTTTGCTCCTGCACCGGCTAGCTAGCTCCCGGATCCCTCTGACCTCCTCCGGAGTGGTCCCCTCTCACTAGGCAGACCCCCAGGGGCAGTTTGCAGTACTAACGACTGGGAATGCTTTCCTGAAACTCGTCCCCTCTCAGCTCTGCTCCCTCAGCACACCGGATCCTCTCTGCAGCTCAGCTCAGTCGCCTGGAACACCCAATTCCTCTTGACAGGAGGAGAGACAGCCACACTCTTCCTCCTGGGACTCTGCTTCCCACCAAAGACGCTGCATCATCTGCTTCCCTCAAACTTATATCCACTCCCAGAATGCTGTGCGGCGGAATCTGCCTTTCTTGGGTAGATACAAGCCTGGGTGTGCTCCACTGCCCAACGATAGCCCTCATTGAGCACAGTGGGGAGACTCCCCAGTCTCAGCAGCCACACCTGGGAACCATGACAACCTAGCTGAAAATCATGGCCCCGCTGATAAGCAGACAAGGCCTACTACACTTTACCTAGCACCTACCTTGTAGGGTGCTACATTTATGTAGAGCAACAATTATGTTTTCAGATCTTTAGAGAGTTCTTTGCCATGAGGTGCCATATTGAACTTCCAAGGACCAGTATGACAGAGTGAGAGCGATAATACCAAATTTAACACACCTGCTCCCCATTCACACCTGAGATCTTGTAACACTAATCAGTCACATGGCACCAGAGAGGGAAAATGGCGGTTTAGACATTAATCACTGTGTGTTGAGTTTTTTTGAGGGGACAGCAAATTTACACTGTTATAAAAGCTTTACACTCGCTACTTTACATTGTAGCAAAGTGTCATTTCTTCAGTGTTGTCACATGCATAGAGATAATAAAATATTTACAAAATTGTGAGGGGTGTACTCACTTTTGTGAGATAGTATGTATGTATGTATGTATGTATGTATGTATGTATGTGTGTGTGTGTGTGTATATATATATATATATATATATATATATATATATATATATATATATAATATATAATATTTAAGTGTAACACTTACCTATATCTGCTTGTTTCTCTAGAACAGCTTTTCTTTACCCTTTTAACATTGAGGAACCCTGTATTTAACTTGCTGGGCCCAGGGAACCCCTAAAAGAGAAGAGTTTTTTTAAGAAACCTACTTACCCAGGTGGATGCAGCATCTCTGCCCACACTAAGACTGTAAGAACTGAGCGATCAAACACCGCTGATGGCTCGGTCCCCAGAGCTCTGTGAGTAGAGAGCTGGTGACTGTCAGTTACCACTGTCTATTCTGCCCCCCTACACTCACTGGATTTCTGGACTGTGGAAGAGGTGGGAGTGGGTGGCTCAGGTTCTCAGTGACTCACTGGAAGGCTGAGCCCGTCCAGGCATATGGGCAGATCACGACCATATTTTTGCTATCTTTCCCCAGCCTGGACCGGCTCTGTGACATCAGCTGACAGCAGGCTTCAGTGATCCAGAGGAGAAGTACAGCCTAATGAGCTTTGGCTGTACTTCTCCTTTAACTTTGTAAGATTGCTAAAATGCTTGATCAGAAACGACATAAGTCACGATTCTGGGCCCAAAGTCAAGACAATCACATGGTAAAAAGTAGACAGCTATAACGCTGGGGTTTGATTCACTAAAGGCAAATAGGCAGTTCACTTTGCCAGGGATTGTGCATTTTGGTTACATGCTGCGCCTTCAGTAATTCTGTGCATGCAGCGTTAGTGCATGAATGACTCATTCAGGGCTAACATAACAACCTCAATAGTGTGTAATTAGCGGCACAGGCACTGGCTACACACTGTAGATAATAGCATGGAGGTGCTGAGCAGCGTCAGTGACCAAGAGTGTCCCTGTAGGCTGTCACACTTGGTAAATGTAGTCCATATGCCCGGACCATGGATTTCGATTTTTCTATATATTTAATATACATTCCAGTTTAAACACTTTTTGCCTGGAAGGATTTACCCCCTTAATCACCAGGCCATTTTTTGCGATTCGGCACTGCATTTTTTTAACGAACAATTGCTCGGTTATGCGACGCTGTACCTAAATAAAATGAATGTTCTTTTTTTCCCCCCACAAATTAGAGCTTTCTTTTGGTGGTATTTGATCACCTGTGCAATTTTTTTTTTTTTTTTTTTTTACGCTATAAACAAAAAAAAGCGGCAATTCTAAAAAAAAAAAAAACAATATTTTTCACTTTCTGTTATATAACATTCCCAAAAACAAAATTTAGAAATCCATTTTTTTTTCATCCTTTTAGGCCAATTTGTATTCTGCTACATATTTTTGGTTAAAAAAACCCCCAATAAGTGTACTTTGATTGGTTTGCGCAAAAGTTATCGCGTCCACAATCTAGGGGGAAAGATTTATGTCATTTTTATTTTTATTTTTTTACTAGTAATGGTGGCCATCTGCGATTTTTAGCAGGACTGCGACATTGTGGTGGACCGATCGGACCCCTAACTGACATTTTTAACATTTTTGAGGGGACCAGTGACATTACCACAGTAATCAGTGCTAAAAATGCACTGTTACTATAATAATGACACTGGCAAGGAAGGGGTTACCCAGGGGTGATCAAAGGGTTAAGTGTGAGCCTAGGGAGTGTTTTCTAACTGTATGGGGGAGGGACTTGTCAAATGAACACAGAGACCTGTTATCCTATATAGGAGGATCACAGGCGCTCTGTGATCATTTCAGAGAGAACAACGGTCTGCTGTGTTTGCAACAGCAGACCGTCGTTCTTTCTCAGCGGGATGCGATCGCGGGTGCCCAGCAGCAATCGGTGCCGCCGGTTCCATGGATCGGTATCCTTGCTGCCTACCAGGGGCAGGCGCGCGCACGCCTCCAGGAGCGCTCCCGCGAACTCCTGTACAGGTACGGTGATTCGCGCAGCCGAGCCAGCCTGCCGCAGTATATATGTGAAGGGTGGTCGGCAAATGGTTAATGTCGCTCGAGATTAGTGAACTGTGTGGAGCTGTGTGTATGGGCCTATATAGCATATCAAACAACTGCAATCAGATGTACACATTATTAAAACTGAATGCAGTCTATTTTTGGCTGTTTGCCCAGAAATTCTCTCTATAATGCATCTTAGGCTTCTTTCACACGGCCGCTCCGTGTGAAAGGTCCGCTGCGGGACTTTTTTTTTTCCACGGAGCGGATGACATTTCTGTCATCCGCTCCGTGTGCCCGCATATCATCCCATCCGTTTGCGGATGATATGCGGACATAATGTAAGTATATGGCACTGCGGATGTCAGCGGATGACACCGCTGACATCCGATTTTCCTTCCTTTCCGTTTTTTACACGGATGAAAAAATAGGGTTCTGTTCCATTCGAAAAAACGGAACAGAACTGAAAGGAAGAAAATCGGATGTCAGCGGATGGTATTCCGCTGACATCCGCAGTGCCATTCACTTACATTATGTCCGCAAATCATCCGCAAACGGATGGGATGATTTGCGGACACGCGGAGCGCCCGTGTGAAAGGACCCTACATCATCTCTAATTAGTTATGATATCTTATTTTAACAACAATTCTTTTTTAAAAAATTTGCTAAGATATTTTCTTTTGTTAGCAAATGTTTTCTGAGAGTAAAACCAGCTTTCAGCTATGAAAACTGTTTAATAAAGAAAAAATGCTAAATAACATACATTATTTTCAGCCTAAAGTATAACTAAAGGCAAAACTTTTTCTTAGTTTCGAAAAGAGTGGAGAGGGATTAAAACCCCTGTCAGTTTTTATTACTGTCTGTGTCCCTGTTAAGGAAACTCACCCTCTCCATTTGTCCCATTTACCATTGTCATTGAAAGTTAAAGTAAAAGAAAATCCCAAATTTTGGGTTATCCCCGGAAAAGTAATATATGCGAAATCTTCCAAGGGGGACAGTAGTTCTGGTGACCTGGGGCCCCCAAGGAATTCCCTTGATTTACAGGGATTTCCTCTCACTTCCTGCTTAGCTATGGGACAGGAAGTAAAGGAAAATCTCCGCAATGGGACACAGATGGTGAAAAAAAATCTGACAGGGGTTATAACCCTCCTTTGCTCAAGCCAAAATGGAAAAAAAAGTTTTGCCCATAGTTCTACTTTAATGTATGTTATCTGGTGCTATTTAGGTGTGAACGGCTCTTAAAACACCTTCATCTTCCACCGATGCCACTGTTACACCCCTCCTCCAGGAGTTGCAGAGTTGCATGCAGCCACTCTGTCCGCCCCTCCTCTTCGGCCTAATCACAGAGTGCTCTGTATTATGTGAACCCATTCACAAAATACAAAGCCTTCTGTGAATGGACAGCAGAGTGGAGGAACGGGCAGAGCTGCCGGTGTGTGATAAAGCTGCATCTCTCCCATTGAAATGCCGGGAGTATAGCGATAGCTGTGCTTCCAGTGCTCAGCAAAATTATTTGTAAAAAATAAATGCGTATACCCAATCTTTTTAAAGGTCTGCATTTGGTGCATTAGACAACCTGTTCAAATCTATGGGCTGATTTACTACAGTGCATGTTAAGGTGCATGCACAAATGCAGCACAACTGTGTGAACTGGCCCTAGCTTCAATGCCTGTATAGTTTAACCACTTGCCGCCCGCCCTCCGTCAATTGACGGCGGAGCGGTGCGACCATTATCCTGGGAAGACGTCATATGAAGTGATCCCAGGAAACAGGGCAGGCGCGCGATCGGGACACCCCCCGTCACCGGCAGGGGGGAAACAGCCAATGGGCGTGGCTGTTTCCCACGTGATCGGCTGTGTTCCAATGACACAGCCGATCACAATAGAGGAGCCCGGGAGATGACCGCGCATGCGCGATCGGGAGCGCGCAGCGCGGTCATGTCGGTGGCACTGTGTTCGGTAGGAACACAGCTGTCACCGGCAGTAGTAAACTGACAGTGACAGTTTACTATGTGATCGGCTGTGAATCCATTCACAGCTGATCACAAAATGTAAACAAAGAGCAGTAACTCACTGTTACTAGCTCTTCTCCCCTCATACAGTTTCCAGTGTGAGGAGAGCAGAGCCAGAAACAGTGAGTTACTGCTCTGTGTACCTGTAAAAAGTAAAATCACACTAAAATCACACTAATAAAGGTCCCCACACAGTCCTCAGCCCCCCCCAATGTCACCTGTCACCCAACAGTCACCTCATCAGTGCCCAGAAATTGACACCCATAAGGCTACGTTCACATGTGAGCGCAGCGATCGCGGGCAGAATCACAGCAATTCGCGGTAACATCGCGCAAACAACGCATGACGCCCAAAAAAGGTACAAGAGTTTCTTTGGGGCGTCATGCGTTGTTTGCGTGATGTTACCTCGATTCGGCAGGCGGAAATCGCAGCAACATCGCACAGCGTTTGGGGTGCTATTGCAAATCACGGGCAACGCACAGGCGTCCCGCAATTTGCAATGATTTCTGGATCGCGGGCAGAATCGCAGTGATTCTGCCCATGATCGCTATGCTCACATGTGAACGTAGCCTAAAGTTCACCGGTCACCAGAGACTGCCATCAGTACCGCCGTGCACCATCGCCCGTCACCTGTCACCCATCAGTGACCATCACCTGTCACCCCATCAATCACCGTCACCTGTCACCCCATCAGTCATCGTCATCTGTCACCCTATCAATCATCGTCACTTGTCACCCCATCAGTGATCGTCACTTGTCACCCCATCAATCATCGTCACATGTCACCCCGTCAGTGATTGTCATCTGTCACCCCATCAATCATCGTCACCTGTCAGCTCATCAATCATCGTCACCTGTCACCCCATCAGTCATTGTCACCTGTCACCCCATCAGTCATTGTCACCTGTCACCCCATCAGTCATCGTCACCTGTTTGCCATATACATGCAATCACTTACTGACCGCCTAACGACTATATGCGTCGGCCATTAAAAGCTAAATATTGGGGTTATGGCAGCAGATAGCCCCCATAACCCCGGTATTTTTTGAAACGGCGGGCGGTCGGCTTTCAGATAAGGGTGGTCCCAGTGGCGGATTTGCCGCGGAATTACCCTTACGGTGCAGGGGAAGAGGTGCCCCCCCCCTCCCGCCACGTCCCAGACGTTTTCCCAGCTTACCGGACCCGCCGGCAGCGGGGAAAACTATCCGGTCCCGGATCCTCAGAGACAGGAAGTCGAGTGAGCCCTGACTCGACTCTATGGTCTTGGAGGACCGGAGCTACGTCAAAAGACGTTGCCTAGCAACTGGTTTAAAGGGCCGCTTTTTTTTTTCTTTTTTTTTTTCCTCTTTCAACAATTTTTTTTTTTTTCTTTTTTAGTGTAGTTGTGAGGTGTGAGGTCTTTTTGACCCCAGATCTCACAATAAAGAGGACCTGTCATGCCTATTTCTATTACAAGGGATGTTTACATTCCTTGCAATAGGAATAAAAATGATGAAAACATTTTTTTTTTTTTAAACTGTGTAAAAATAAAAAAATAATAAATAAAATAAATAGGAAAAAAAAAATTAAAGCGCCCTGTCCCAGTTAGCTCGCGCGCAGAAGCAAACGCATACGCAAGTCCCGCCCACATATGTAAACGGTGTTCAAACCATACATGTGAGGTATCGCCGCGATCGTTAGAGCGAGAGCAATAATTTGAGCCCTAGACCTCCTCTGTAACTCTAAGCTAGTAACCTGCAGACATTTTTAAAATGTTGCCTATGGGGATTTTTAAGTACCAATGTTTGGCGCCATTCTGTGAGCATGCGCAATTTTGAAGCATGACATGTTGGGTATCTAATTAATTACTCGGCGTAACATTATCTTTCACATTATGGAAAAAAATTTGGCTAAATTTACTGTTTTCTTATTTTTTAGTTCAAAAAAGTGAATTTTTTTCAAAAAAATCGCATTTGGAAGACTGCTGCGCAAATATGGTGTGATAAAAAATATTGCAACGATCTCCATTTTATTCTCTAGGGTCTCTGCTAAAAAAAAATATATAATGTTTGGGGGTTCCAAGTAGTTTTCTAGCAAAAAAAATGATTTTAGCTTGTAAACACCGAGTGTCAAAAATAGGCCCAGTCTTAAAGTGGATAAATGGACAACTTTGTGTAAAGCGCTACTTGGATGTTAGGCCTATGTATGAGGCCAGGCTGTGAAAAAGTGTTACACATGTGGTATCACCATACTCAGGAGGAATAGCAGAATGTATTTTGGGGTGCAATTTTGCTATGTACATGCTATGTGTTAGAAATATTGCATAAATGGACAGCTTTGTGTAAAAAAAAATGTGTTTTCATTTTCTTTCCACATTTTCCAAAAACTTGTGGAAAAAAATGACATATTCAAAAGACTCATTATGCCTCAAAAATTATACGTTGGGCTGTTTGCTTTCCAAAATGGGGTCATTTTATGGGGTTTTCCATTGTCCTGGTGCTCCAGGGCCTTCAAAAGTGCGATAGGTTGTCAGGAAATTATATGTGTAATTTGTGCTCCTAGAATGCTGGACGGTACTACTTGGATGTTAGGCCTCTGTATGTGGCCAGGCTGTGAAAAAGTCTCACACATGGTATCGCCATACTCAGGAGGAGTAGTAGAATGTGTTTTGGGGTGTAGTTGCAAGTATACATATGCTGTGTGAGAGAAATAACCTGTTAATACGTCAATTTGTAAAAAAAAAAAAATCTTCATTTTGCAAAGAGTTGTGGGAAAAAATGACAACTTAAAAAAACTCACCATGCCCCTTATTAAATACCTTGGAATGTCTACTTTCCAAAAAGGGGTAATTTGGGGGGTATTTGTACTTTCCTGACTTTTTAGTGTCTCAAGAAATGAGATAGGCCTTCAGTACATCAGGTGTGGTCAAGTGTGATCAATTTTCAATGATTAGCACCATAACTTGTGGACTCTATAACTTTCACAAAGACCAAATAATATACACTTATTTGGGTTATTTTTACCAAAGATAAGTAGCAGTATAAATTTTGGCCAAAATTTGTGAAGAAAAATTACTCATTTGCTAAATTTTATGACAGAAACAGAGAAAAATGCGTTTTTTCACAATATTTTCAGTCTTTTTTTATTTATAGCACAAAAAAATAAAAAACCCAGTAGTGATTAAATACCATCAAAAGAAAGCTCTATTTGTGTGAAAAAAAGGACACAAATTTTTTATGGGTACAGTGTTGCATGACTGAGTAATTGTCATTCAAAGTGTGAGAGCGCTGAAAGCTGAAAATCAGTCTGGGCAGGAAGGGAGTGAAAGTGCACTGTAGGCAAGTGGTTAACATATTTTAACAAGCATGTTTAGGCTTTCCTGATGGCAGAGGAAATAATGAAGCAGCCAAAGCAAAGGGTCAGAAATATCATTGAAGCTCTTCGCTGCGATTCTTCTTAAAAGACCCAGAATTCCCTGGGAAGGTCCTCTTACCTGAGCTCAGGCCCAGCCCCCATGCCCAAGGCTCCGTCCAATCCTTTTGTCCCATATAGCCTCCTGCTAGTCCCAACTCCTGGCCATGCCCCCATCAGTCAAGGCTCTCTTTCCCTACAGGGGGGGGTCAAGAGGCCTTCATTATCAACACTGACAGAAACAGTAGCATTAAGCGTTGCAGTTGACATTTACAGTAATGCAGATCCTGGCGTTAGCATTTGTGTGCACACACATGGATGCATACAAAATAAAGTGTTTTTTTTTTTAACCAAAATTTTGATTTCAAATGCAATTCATTATTGTTCTAGTGTGGCAAATAAATGTTTTCCTTCTATAGCAGATGGGTGCAGATTTACAATTTTTTATTACTACCATGTGAGATTGGATTGTATCTGTTCTTCTGTTTCACCTTTCCTGGACTTAGGTCTGTCTGTCAGGTGTGGCACATTATAGAAAACCTTTTCAAGTTTCTAATATTTAGTACCTCCCAGTTTTTATTGCTTTTCTTTCCTGTTAAACAAGCCTCATAAACTGTTCCTGTGAGGTAGATAGCTGGAAAATTCTATATAATATGATCAGGCAAGATATACATAGTCAGTGTTGTTTTTTTTCCCCTTTTTAGTTAAATTCTTTCAGTTATTTTTAAAGGCATTGTACACTTTCAAATGTTTTTGTTGTTTTAACTAGGTATTGGTATAGTTATATTCCCTGTTTCATTTGCTTGTTTTACCTTGTACTGATAGGTGCACATGTTACATAGTTAGTCTTAGTAAGTTCATCTAGTTCAACCAATAGAAGAAAAACAAATATATACAGTATCTCACAAAAGTGAGTACACCCCTCACATTTTTGTAAACATTTTATTCTATCTTTTCATGTGACAACACTAAAGAAATGACACTTTGCTACAATGTAAAGTAGTGAGTGTACAGCTTGTATAAAAGTGTAAATTTGCTGTCCCCTCAAAATAACTCAACACACAGCCATTAATGTCTAAACCACTGGCAACAAAAGTAAATACATCCCTAATTGAAAATGTCCAAATTGGGCCCAATGTGTCAATATTTTGTGTGGCCACCATTATTTTCCAGCACTGCATTAACCCTCTTGGGTATGGAGTTCACCAGAGCTTCACAGGTTGCCACTGGAGTCCTCTTCCACTCCTCCATGACGACATCACAGAGCTGGTAGATGTTAGAGACTTTGCGCTCCTCCACCTTCCATTTGAGGATGCCCCACAGATGCTCAATAGGGTTTAGGTCTGGAGACATGCTTGGCCAGTCCATCACCTTTACCCTCAGCTTCTTTAGCAAGGCAGTGGTTGTCTTGGAGGTGTGTTTGGGGTCCTTATCATGTTGGAATACTGCCCTGCAGCCCAGTCTCTGAAGGGAGGGTATCATGCTCCGCTTCAGTACGTCACAGTACATGTTGGCATTCATGGTTCCCTCAATTAACTTAATAAGGTGCCATATTGAACTTCTAGTGACCAGTATGAGCGAGTGAGAGTGATAACACCAAATTTAACACACCTGCTCCTCATTCACACCTGAGACCCTGTAACACTAACGAGTCACATGACATTGGGAGGAAAAATGGCTAATTGGGCCGAATTTGGACATTTTCACTTAGGGTGTACTCCATTTTGTTGCCAGCGGTTTAGACATTAATGTCTGTGTGTTGAGGTATTTTGATGGGACAGCAAATTTACACTGTTATACAAGCTATACACTCACTACTTAACATTGTAGCAAAGTGTCATTTTTTTCAATGTTGTCACGTGAAAAGATATAATAAAATATTTACAAAAATGTGAGGGGTGTATTAACTTTTGTGAGATACTGTATATACTTCATGTACAATTTACATTTACAATCCTATACCCACAGTTGGTCCAGAGGAAGGCAAAAAAAGACAATAATGCATGATCCAAAAAAATCCTTTCTGATCCCCCAAGAGACAAATGGATATTCCCTGTATCAATTTTACCTATAAATATTCGTATCCAGTTATATTATGTGTATTAATATGTACATCTAGGAAAGAATCCTGGCCAGAACCAGCTCTTGAGGGAGTTTATTTCACATTTTCCTACTGTGAAGAAGCCTTTCCAAATGTGTAGATTAAATCTCTTTTCCTCTAGACCTAGAGTTCTTCCTTGTCCTCTGTGATGTTGTGTCTGCAGTTTGTAGGGTCATGTCTGATCGAGTCCCCTATGTCCATGCATTCATTCACCTAGCTTGGCCCTATCAGAATCCTCCTTGCACTTTAGCTCATCTGAGTATTGCCTTGGGTTGCTCTACCAAATCAGATGTAGGTACTGACACTGATGGAATTAATACGTTAAAATTGTTCACGCAAAAACAAAATACAATTTATTATATATCAACCTTTATAAAGCTGCATTATGTGTCTTTTATATCTTCCCTGAGTTCAGCTTTTACTTTTAGTTGCTGTCTGTGACCCCATTGGAGCTTTTCCCTCTTGTAATGTTGTCACAGGCATAGTAGGTGAAGGGAATCGGGTCAAACTGGGACATACAGTAGAAAAAATTAGCATTGAGTTCAATGCTTTGCTGTTTGTCAACAGTGTTGAACTTGGGGCCTTTCTCTGGAGGTGGAGAGTTGCGAGTTGGTTTACTATAGGCAAATAGATTGTGCATTTTGCAAGTGCAGTTGCACTGCTTTCTCCCAGAGCTTAGTGCATGCAGTGATGAAAATCAGCAGTTTTACTGCATTCACTAAGCTCTGGGGAAAATGAGGGCAAATGCATGTGCAATGTGCACAGTTTATTTGCCTTTAGTAAATCAGCCCCTTAGACATGAATGACATCTCTGGATAAATATTACCCAAACTTAATTAGGTAGGTATTTGTTAACCTGCTCTGGGCTTTTTTCGTTGCTATTTAGTGATAGGAAATAATACAATAGTAAAAATAGTACTTCAAAGCCCCGAGTCGTGATTATGCATTTTCTGTTGGTGATTAAAAATGGCCTTTGTTTGCATACTAGTTATTTGCAGTTGCACTGAGGATGACATTCAAACAAGAGCGTGCATTGCATCAATACAATTGTATTAAAAATTTAGCTACGAGATATTCTTTTCTGTCTCATATTCTGCATTAGCTATAATGAAACAAAACCTCCTAGAAATGTAGGTAGGATAAGAATGGCTGGCCTTGTTTTGCAAATTTACACTGCATGAATTGGTGTTTTCGGCCAGCTTGAAAAAAAAGCATAAAAAAGCATCAACTATTATAATGATTGGAATCTTAGCTGTTTGAACTTTTTGTACGTGAAACATTTATATAGGTGTAGCACCCTCCCAGATAGGATTAGGTAAATTTAGTTCTGCCTTACTGTGTTTTTGTTGTTAGGTCAAATTTAGCTTTTCCCACTGCAATGAGTGTGGCTGCAATTACTGGTTTAGGGTCCTTTTCACACGGCCGCTCCGTGTGTCCGTTTGCGGATGATTTGCGGACATAATGTAAGTGAATGGCATTGCGGATGTCAGCGGAATACCATCCGATTTTCCTCCTTTCAGTTCTGTTCCATTTTTTCATCCGTGTAAAAAACGGAAAGGAATGAAAATCGGATGTCAGCGGTGTCATCCGCTGACATCCGCAATGCCATATACTTACATTATGTCCGCATATCATCCGCAAACAGATGGGATGATATGCGGGCACACGGAGCGTATGACACAAATGAAAAAAAAAAAAAAAAGTCCCGCAGCGGACTTAAGCAGCGGAGCGGCCGTGTGAAAGGACCCTTAGGCAAACGTAGTTCTAGCTCAGTGTAATCAGTGCAGCTGCATGTGATTAGTGAGGCCTGTTCAATGTTTCAACAGCTGTAGGTTTGAATGCTTCCTCTGCTTTTCAGAGAACTGTGAATCCCTTTAGAACATAGGTGTAGAACAATGCAAATAGCAGCATGAATATTTATATGGCCCTGGCCAATCCCAGGGAGAGGGGCCCTGAAGGCTGCTGGGAGTCTGTATAAATACTCTGAGACACAGAGCAATCTGGTCTTATCCTGGAGAGGAAAAGTCCAGCCCGGAGGGCTTCCTGCCTTCTGGGAATCCATGCCATGTGCTTGCTGTTCATGAGGCCTGAGCTGGGCTAGCTGAAGGTCTTGGATGTTGAGGGTTCAAAGAGCTAACTGAGGGGCTGTCATCTGAAGATCTAGTCTGGTATTACAGGAGAAAGGTGTCGCATGGATATTGGAAAGAGGCAACCAACTTTCCTAGGACATTTGTGAGTACAGACTTCTGTGACAGATGTTAGAGACTTTTGGGCTGCTGCAAGCCCTCTGTTGCTAGAGAGTCAGCTGTGTGTTTGTGTAAAGGGGACAGCTCCTGGTGTCCTCAAGAGCTCAGTCTATCTAATTTTTTGTGATGGAACTCTGCTCTATTTGCTCTAAGTATACAATTTTGTGCTTTTAACTGCTTCCACTACAAAGCCAAGTCCACAGTTTGTATTTGCAAGGACCTTTGCTTCAGTTCTGCAGAAGGAGGTTCACTGTTCTCATCTTGTGCATAGTTTTTTTCAGAGTATTTCACTCAAATGTCCAACCCTATCAAAGTTACCCCACAAATAAAAACATCAAAGGACACCCCTAGGTTTGTTATTGAGCCAAAGTGTGACTGTAATTATGTGCCTGGCTGTGGGGAAAAATAATTTGGGCATATTTCCAGCAGCTTCTTTGAGGGGTAGCACTACATAGGAATAGACATGACCTCCAAATCCTAACACCTTGGCTGGCATTAGGTTACTCAGGCACCAACTGCCGTACTGTGGGTAGCGGACTGGCTGTGCACATGGGATCCATTCCAGAAGTTCAGGCTTGCTTTATGGGGCTCCATATGGGGGGTAGATAGTAGAGGTCGGCAGTGCCATCAGGGAAGGCATCTTATGATGCCTGTTGTAGAGTGTCACCATTACTTATCCTGATTTTTACTTAGCACAGTGTTGAGTAGTTACAATTTCTGTCTTGGCTCCCATCGTGCTGCACATATAGTCCCTGTAGCAGCTTGCATCTTCATTTAATTTAATGATTTTCATTTCAAGTATGCAACTTTATGGGTTTCGGCACTTTCCAGGCATTTCCCAGCCGTTAACGGTCCTCTCCTGCACACGGCATCCACCGCTGGAGACTAGACCAGATCCGCTTCAGAAAAGGAATGTATAGCGATTTTCTCTTTAACAAGGCTAGATAGGTTAGTTTTAGAATGTGGCTGAGAGTAGGTTTAGTGTTAGTTAGGTTTTGGGTGAACTTCCACTTTAAAGTATAACTAAACGCAAAACTTTTTATTTAGTTTTTTTACATCGTAGGGAGGGATTAGTACACCTGTCAAATTTTATTGCTGTCTGTGCTGCCTTTAGGGAGATTCGCCCTCTCTATTTAACCTGTTTACCATTAGCTGTGAAAGTGAAAGTCCCAAAGAAAGAAAAGTCCCAAATGTTGGGTTGTCTCCAGAAAAGTAATGGATGGGAAATCTTCCAATGGAGACACTATTGGTGGCCTGGGGGGTCCCCAAGGGATTATCCTAATTTTCAGGGATTTCCTCTCACTTCCTGTTTAGGCTATGAGATAGGAAGTGAAGGGAATCTCTCCAATGGGGCACAGATGGCAAAAAATTAACCAACAGGGTTTATAACCTCCCTTACTCTATTCAAAATCAAAAAAAAAAAAGTTTTGCCTATAGTCTTACTTTAAAAGAGAAGCATGGGGTTTGGTTTTTTTAAATTCATACTTACCTAGCTGGATGCCGCATCGGTCCAATGCTGCATCAGTCCCCCGCCGGCTCTAACACTGAGAACTGAGCGATAAAACACCGCCGATTGCTCGGTTCTCAGAGCTCCTTGAGCAGAGAGCTGGGGACTGTCAGTCAGCAGCTCTCTGCTCTGCCCCCCCCCCCGCACTCAATTCAGCACTAGGCTGTGGAGGGGAAGGGAGCCGCAGGCTCAGCCCCTCAGCGGCTTGCTGAGAGGCTGAACCTGGGCCCGGTCCAGGCATGCGGACGGATCGATCCGTTCCTGAGCCTAGACCGACTCAGTGACGTCAGCCGACAGCAGACTTCAGGGAGTGCAGAACAAACTGTTTTTCTGCTTCTTACTGTATATTTCATCATCCAAATACAGCAGTATGTTTTTAAGAATACTGATGCTACATGGTTTGGTGGAGGTTGGCGGATCAGTCATTAAAATTTACATCCCATTTTAATCTGATCTGCTTGAACTGGCTTTATACGGGGAAGACTATGACAGATGAATGTGCAACATGATGACCAAACAGCTGGACATTGTATATACTGTGGATGCCAAGAAAGAGGAATGAGCTGTCTCAATCAATGCCTCATTGTTTTCCTTTTGCTCTCATGTAAAACTAATATTAATCTCTTGTAATCTGCTTCAGACAAATGTTTCCAGCTACATTAGGTTTCTCTAGGGATATGAATAATGAAAACAGTCCTTGTATGTACAGAATTATGATGGCTTTTTATCTTCTTCATGTTTGATTATGCTGCTTTCATGTCAGACCTTATCATAAACAAGGTATGATTATTATTTTTTTAAATTAATCTGGTATACACAATTTCAGCAAGCATTTGCTAAAGTATATAGACCGTAATACAATACCTTTTTACAATAGTTTTTTTCGTGCAGGAAAGATTTCTTAGCTATGGCATTTACATCATTACCTCTATACTGTGTATGTAGGGTTGTTTATAACAGAGTGGTGTTATAGTTGGATTGTGTTCCACAATACAGGGATTCCCTTGATAAGGGAAAAGATACTATTTTATCAACCTATTAAGGCTCTTTGTACTTTGCAGTGATAGGGACCTGGCTTTAAGCTTAAAGCAGTTGTAAACTCTCTTAATTTTTTTTTTTTTTTTTTACAAGCTGGAAGAGAAACACATAATGAGCTAGTATGCATCACATACTAGCTCATTATGAAATACTTACCTTAGAACGAGCCCCCGCCGTGCCGTCCGCTCACCTCTATGACGGGCGACATGTCCAGTGGCCGTCTTCCGGGATCGCGGCATCCGGCCATCTGATTGGCCGGAGCCGCGGTGACGTCACTCCCGCGCACGCTCGCGGGAGCCGACAGTCACGGCACGGGTCTCTGAAGGAACGGCACGAGCGGCCGTTCCTTCAGAGCGCATGCGCCAGTGACATCACTGGCTGCATGTAAGGTAAATATCTCCTAAACGGTACATGTTTAGGAGATATTTACACTACCTATAGGTAAGCCTTATCATAGGCTTACCTATAGGTACAAGTGTCAGAGGAGGGTTTACTTCCTCTTTAACTTTGCACCCTTGAACCAGCCATAAATGGATCAAAATTTGGCTGGTTCAGCAGGAATTGGCCCAATTTCAAATACTGTATGTGCAGGGTGGCTGTACAGAAGTTTATCTGTAGCAAAACAACTTCTGTACAACCGCCCTGTTGGAACATTTCTGCCTTTAGCCAGTAGCTTGACCATTGTATTCCTCCTCCAGACCCTGCACTTTCCACTTCCTAGCTCCGCCCTCAGCTTCTCCCTGGCAGCAGCAAAAGGTAAGGGGGGTGCACTGAGATGTGACTTCTGATGGTGGAGTTTTCTTGATATCCGACGGGGGGGCTTTGGACATCTAGTCTTACAGATACAGATACAATCAGCCCTTTAAGGGCAACTGTAATGCTGATGTGGCTTAAGTAAACTAAACTTTGTTTAAAGAAAAAAAAGAAATTCTATTCAAGCACGAACCCAGAAAAGTACTATTGCTCTCAGCCCTCACAAATCTCTGAATTGCTTTTTTGTTGCTGCTGTAACCCAACTTCCTGTTAGAGGGTGGCTACATTCCTTCTTCATGGTCCCACTGTATGTAGGAATATGGCCACCTTCCCACTCGGTCCTGAGATGGACTAAATGATTTGCAGCGTGCACATGACCGCAACTAATGTGCACAGCTCATTCCAAACAATGGGGAGGGGGGAGAAAGGTTTGTGAGCTCACTGAGAACATTACAAGAAGGCAGTGAATCCCAATAAGAAAAGATTTAATGGAAAAATTGATTACAGGGCCATTAGGTTGTAGATGTGTATGGATTGTTTTTAGGCCTCTTGTACACGAATGCCTAAAAACGAAAGTGTTTTTTTTACTTGCTCAAATGCAGACTATTGTTTTCAATGTGCAAGTACAACCAGGCGTGTAAACATGTACTGCATATAGATCTGATAAAAAAGAACCACAGAAATCTGCGTTGCCGGTCAGAACTTTACAAGTGTACGTGTACGTGCACAAATAGGTGTAAATACACATGTACAGTGGTAATTTGAAAAGATTAGAATTGCATTTTTTTTTTTGCATGTAGGCACATATTCGCGAACTGGTGCAAAATGAACGCAAGAAACTTCTTCCAGAAATACTGATGTTCAAACATCAGGACCCTGTGAAAGCACCCTTAGAAAGCATAAGGATGTTCTTTAGTGTCATTTTAAACTATGAGCAGTAGAGATTTAAACGATGAAGAAATTATGTGATGGGAAGATACAGTAGCAGGTCCCTAATAAACCTTCAGCCTGAGCCACCCAACAAACTTTTATGGCGGTATTAAGTACCAAAATGGCCAATATACCAAAATACCAATATTTTGCTGGACACCCTACTTGGTCTACATAGCATTTTGCGTTTAGACCCAACTTCATTTTAAAACCATGAACTACATACATAGGTACATACATAGATCTATCGAAGGTCAATAGGTTTTTCAGAACATTGAAAAGCTGCAGGAGGTAGGGACACCTGTGAATCTAATTGATTTTTACGTAATGCTTCCTTCAAATTGCACATATGAGTTTTTGACATTCTATTGATCTTGTACGTGGATTGCTGTATTTACCCAAAACATGTATTTCTGAGTAAACAGATGTCAAGTTCCCTTTTCCACCCAATCTATGGCATGTCTAGATAAGCATCTACTGTAAAGAAATAAATAGGTTTGATTGTTTATCAAAATATTGTATATCGGAAAGGTGCAAAGTTGACTTAATCTTAATATAAGCACAAAATCACACTAGCAGCGCTGTCAGTGTACAAAAATCAGTCCCCAAATGGTAGAGAGAGAAATGCTCTGCAGCTTAAACTCCCCAGCATCCAGGTGTTCCATAAAAGGAATTAAGTAAAAGGATCGCAGAAAAAGTCCGTGCTCCAATGATAGCTAGTGCATCTCCACCGCACCACTGTGAAGCCCCTGCAGGAATTCGCACTCACCAGATATGACTTATAATTGTGCCTTGATCCAACCACTCTAATGCTAATGTCACCCGGAAGATCCAAGTCCCGCTGCTTACCAAGACCGAGTAATCCAGATGATATTCAGCAAACTGTACTGCTTGGTCACATGGAATTTCATATCATATGCGTGCCATGTAAGTAAAGGAGGAAGGACTCATAGCATAACTCATATACATTTATTAAAACGAATGGTCCCCTCAGCCCTCCGTAGAAGTCATTGATGACGAAACGCGTAAGAGCGTGAGCACGCGGTCACCAGGGTAATGTCTGACGTCACGCCATGGAGCTCTGTCGGCTAGGTACCGAGCCGCAGAGACGCTGAGTAGAGTCGGCCGAGGAAACAGGTTACCAATTATCTACAATACGTTATACTATGCCTTTTTACATTGTGCCAATGTGACTATGTGAGTTGTATTTTAGGGGGGCAGGGGACCATTCGTTTTAATAAATGTATATGAGTTACGCTATGAGTCCTTCCTCCTTTACTTACATGGCATGCATATGATATGAAATTCCAAGAGACCAAGCAGTACAGTTTGCTGAATATCGTGGCACTCTCTACCGTTGTGGACTGATTTTTGTACACTGCCAGCGTTGCTAGTGTGATTTTGTGCTGATATTAAGATTATTAAGTCAACTTTGCACCTTTCCAATATTTTGTTTTGACCATTATAGCATCAGCTTTTTCTTCCCATAAGAGAATTATTATTAAAAGTTTGTTTTATCTACTGTCTGTTTATATTGAATATAGCGCTGGTTGAGTGGGGACTCATAGTTGGATTTGCACCTACTCCTTGTGATTGATAAAAATATTGTATAGCTTCACATGGGTCTCACCAGCTTTTGTCATATATGCTGGTTTTTGTTGTAAAATGATGCAGCTTTGGCATATATTCACATTAGGCAACCCCTTAAAAATTGGATAGTTTGTTTTTTTTGTTAATCAGGCATGCAAATGTAAGGATTTATAGTGGACTATTGTTTTTCAGGTATAGCTTCAAACATAGACAGTATATTTAGTGAAGGAGAATTTGTAAAGATTTTCACCTAATTTAGGAGAGATACATTGGTTTCCTGTAATTAAGCAGACTATTTTCTTAGGACCGGTTCACACTGGCACAATGAAAGACATTGCATGCGATTCTCACCGCACTGCTATGCAAATCACATCCAATGTCTTTGCAATGTAAATTCAGCCATACAGATTGTATGGCTGAATTCGCATCCAATTTGGACCAAAGTTGTGCAGGACCCTTTTTTGGTCTGCACCAGAATCAGATCGCATGGGAGTTCACACCCATGTGATCTGATTCCTGTCCGAATTGACTGTTCACATTGCGATATGTGAACTAATCTGGGGGTTTCATTACCTTTGTATTGACACTCCCAGCAGTTTTGAATATGGCAGTGAGAACTGCCTGCGAGTCGGGTGCTATGCGGGAACCCGCAGTGGATTCGCAGGGTTCCAGCATCGCACCAGTGTGAACCGCCCCTAAATGTCTTTGGAAGCATTGTCAATAATGTTAATTGCATCATCCATTAACCACATCCATACCGGCGTATTGTAATATGACACCGGCAGGATGGCTTTACCGTTCCGGGCGGCCGTCATATGACGTCCGCCCATTCTAGCTGCTACTGCGCGCCCCCGGGGGCGCGCAACGCAGCAAACAGGGATGAGGCCTGTCCCTCGGACATAGCCCATCCCTGATCAAGGTAAACAGCCAATAGAAATTGGCTGTTTACCATGTGATCGGCTGTGTCAATCACAGCCGATCACATGAGCGGCTCCAGAGCGAGCCGCTTGTTCTCTCTGCAATGCGCGCCCCCGGGGGCGCGCAGAGCAGCGATCGGGGATGAGGCTCGTCCCTCGGACAGAGCCAATCCCCGATCTAGGTAAAGAGCCAATGAAATTGGCTTTTTACCACGTGACCGGCTGTGTCCAATCACAGCCGGTCACAAATGTCAACAGAGAACAGGTAACTAGCTGTCACCGTGTTCTCCTCCTCACACACTGATCCTGTGTGAGGAGGAGATTGTGGTAACAGCTAGTTACCAATTACAGTGCACCCCAAACACACTGATTGCCCCCCCCCCAGTAAAGAGCACCTGTCACTAGCCCATCAAAGTACCCGAGTACCTGTCACCAGCCCATCAGGTACTCTGATGACAGGTACTCGGGTACTCTGATGGGCTGGTGACGGGTACTCGGGTACTCTGATGACGGGTACTCGGGTACTCTGATGACGGGTACTCTGATGACAGGTACTCTGGTACTCTGATGACGGGTACTCAGGTACTCTGATGACGGGTACTCTGATGACGGGTACTCGGGTACTCTGATGACGGGTACTCTGATGACAGGTACTCTGATGACGGGTACTCGGGTACTCTGATGACGGGTACTCGGGTACTCTGATGACAGGTACTCGGGTACTCTAAAGACAGGTACTCGGGTCCTTTGAGTACCTGTCACCGGAGTACCTGTCATCAGAGTACCTGTCATCGGAGTACCCGAGTACCTGTCATCAGAGTACCCGAATACCTGTAACCAGCCCATCAGAGTACCGGAGTACCTGTCATCAGAGTACCTGATGGGCTGGTGACAGGTACTCGGGTACTCTGATGGGCTGGTTACAGGTATTCGGGTACTCTGATGACAGGTACTCGGGTACTCTGATGACGGGTACTTGGGTACTCTGATGACGGGTACTCTGATGACGGGTACTCGGATACTCTGATGACGGGTACTCGGGTACTCTGATGACGGGTACTCGGGTACTCTGATGATGGGTACTTTGAGTACCTGTCACCGGAGTACCCGTCATAAGAGTACCCGAGTACCTGTCATCGGAGTACCCGAGTACCTGTCACCTACCCAGCAAAGTACCCGAGTACCTGTCACCCTTCATACAGCCACCATGTCCAAGTCCAAAAAGGTTTATATATGTCCTCCGTTTAAACCTAAATACCGGTGTTATGGCAGCAGATAGCTGCCATAACCCTGGTATTTTTTTAAACGGTGGACGCTTGGCTTTCCGATAAGGGTGGTCCCAGCAGCGGATTCGCCATGGGATCACCCTTCCGGGATGGCGGAAGAGGTACCCCCCCCTCCCGCCGCGTTCCGGTCCTTTTCCCTGCTTACATGACTCGCCGGCAGCGGGGAAAACTATCCGGTCCCGGATCCTCACAGACAGGATGTCGAGTGAGGGCAAGCATGCCCTCACTCGACTCTATGGTCTTGGAGGACTGGAGCTACGGCAAACGTCGTTGCCTAGCAACCGGTTTAAAGGTCCCTTTTTTTTTTTTTTCATTTTATATAATTTTTTTTATTTTTTTATTTTTTTTTTTTTTTCTATCTTTTAGTGTACTTGTGAGATCTGAGGACTTTTTGACCCCAGATCTCACAAAAAAGAGGTCCTGTCGTGCCTATTTCTATTACAAGGAATGTTTACATTGCTTGTAATAGAAATAAAAATTATCAATTTTTTTTTTTAAAAACGGTGTAAAAATAAAAAATAATAAATCAAATAAATAGTAAAAAAAAAAAAAAAATTAAAGCGCCCTGTCCCCGTGAGCTCGCGCGCAGAAGCGAACGCATACGGAAACCCCGCCCACATATGTAAACGGTGTTCAAACCACACATGTGAGGTATCGCCGCGATCGTTAGAGCAAGAGCAATAATTTGAGCCATAGACCTCCTCTGTATCTCTAAGATGGCAACCTGTAGAAATTTTTAAATTGTTGCCTATGGGGATTTTTAAGTACCAAAGTTTGTCGCCATTCCGTGAGCGTGCGCAATTTTCAAGCATGACATGTTGGGTATCTATTTACTCGGTGTATCATTATCTTTCACATTATGGAAAAAAATTGGGCTAACTTTACTGGTTTCTTATTTTTTCATTAAAAAAAGTGATTTTTTTCCCAAAAAAATTGCGTTTGGAAGACCACTGCGCAAATACGGTGTGATAAAAAATATTGCAATAATCTCTATTTTATTCTCTAGGGTCTCTGCTAAAAAAATATATATATATAATGTTTGGGGGTTCTAAGTAGTTTTCTAGTAAAAACAACTGATTTTAGCTTGTAAACACCTAATGTCAAAAATAGGCCTAGGCAAGTGGCTAGGATGCATGATGGTGCTCCTTGAATGTTGGGCCCCTCTATATGGCTAGGCTGTGAAAAAGTTTCACACATGTGGTATTGCTATACTCAGGAGTGGCAGAATGTATTTTGTGGTGTCATTATTGCTGTGTACATGCTATGTGTTAGGAATATCCTATAAATTGACAACTTTGTGTAAAAAAAAAAAAAAAAGTTTTTATTTTTTTCCCACATTTTCCAACAACTTGTGGAAAAAAATGACATGTTCAAACGACCCATAATGCCTCATAGAATATACGTTGGAGTGTTTGCTTTCCAAAATGGGGTCATTTTGTGGACTTTTCCATTGTATTGGTGCTCTAGGGCCTTCAAAAGTGTGATAGGTAGTAAGAAAGTTTTATGTGTATTTATGCTCCTAGAACGCCTGAAGGTGCTACTTGGACGTGAAGTCTCCTTTTGTGGCCAGGCTGTGTAAAAGTCTCACACATGTGGTATCGCCATACTCAGAAGGAGTAGTTGAATGTATTTCGGGGGTGTCATTTTTGCTGTGTACATGCTATGTGTTAGAAATGGCTTATAAATTGACATCTTTATGGGAAAAAAAGGAAAAAAAATGTTTTTCCCACAAAGAATTGTGGGAAAAAATTATAACTTCAAAAAACTCACCATGCCTCTTACTAAATACCTTGGGCTGTCTACTTTCTATAAAAAGGGGTCATTTGGGGGGTATTTGTACTGTCTTGACATTTCAGGGCCTCAAGAAAGGAGATAGGCTGTCAGTACATCTGGTGTGATCAATTTTCTGCAATTGGTACCATAGCTTCTAGACTAAATAACTTTAACACAGACTAAATAATATACACTAATTTGGTTTAATTTTACCAGAGATATGTAGCAGTATAAATTTTGGCCCAAATGTATTTAGAAAAATTAATTTTTTGCAAAATTTTATAATAGAAACTAAAAAAAAGTGTTTTTTTTTTTCAAAATTTTTGCTCTTTTTTTTGCTTATATCACGAAAAAAAAAAAAACCCCAGTTGTGATCAAATACCACCAAAAGAAAGCTCTATTTGTGTGAAAAAAATGATAAAAATTTTGTTTGGTTACAGTGTAGCATGACTGAGCAATTGTCATTCAAAGTGTGAGAGTGCTGAAAGCTGAAAATTGGTCTGGGAAGGAAGGGGGTCTAACTGCTCTGTATGGAAGTGGTTAAACCTCATAAACAATACATGTTATTAAGATTACCCTTTTCTCAGTGAGCAGGTCTGCTTAGTAATTCAATAAATAGACAAGGTTAAGAGCCCTATAGTGATCCTAGCCCTTCTCCACATATTCAATATTAATGAGTCAAATGTACCTGGGTTTTATTTTGAGTAGAGTTCAGGAAACATTACTAAAGTTCAGGTTCTGGATCCGAACCCCAAGTAAATAGGGACTAAGTAAAAACAACCCATAATGGTCATTTTGTAATAGGCAAGGGATGGTCAAATAAATGGCATGGGGGCTGGTTTCTGCTCCTGTGAAAATGTACTAAAGCAAAAAATAAAATGTATTCTGTTAGGCACGGAGTATTGATTTTACCATTGCTTAAAGTAAAAAAATTAACCATTAAAAAAAAAATATTAAAAAGAATTAGTATAAAAAAAAATTAAACAATTAAAAAAAATGAAGCAACAGTTAAAACAGGACATGGAACAACTGACTGGTTTAAAATTGGGAAAGGAGTGCGGCAAAGATGTATATTGTCACCCTACTTATTTAACTTATATGCAGAATACATCATGCGAAATGCCAGGATGGACGGATCACAAGCTGGAATTAAGATCCCAGGGAGAAATATCAACAACCTGACATATGCACACGATACCCCCCTAATGGCAGAAAGCGAAGAAGAACTAAAGAGTCTCTTAATGAAGGTGAAGGAGGAGAGTGCAAAAATTGGCCTTAAATTGATAATTAAGAAAACTAAGATCATTTGCAACTGGTCCCATCACTCCTTGGCAAATAGAAGGAGAAGAAAGGGGTACAGTGACAGATTTTATATTCCTAGGCTCCAAGATCACAGCGGATGGTGATTGTAGCCATGAAATTAAGAGACACTTGCTTCTTGGGAGGAAAAAAATGGCAAACCTAGATAACATTATAAAGAGCAGAGACATCACCCTACCAACAAAGTGCCATATAGTCAAAGTTATGGTATTCCCAGTAGTATCCTATAGCTGTGATAGTTGGACCATAAGGAAGGCTGAACGCTGAAGAATCAATGCATTTGAAGTATGGTGTTGGAGAAGACTCTTGGAAGTCTCTTGGACGGCAAGAGGATGGAACCAGTCAATCCTGAAGGAAATCAACCCTGAGTATTCACTGAAAGGACAGATCCTGAAGCTGAAACTCGAATACATGGGCCACCTAATGCCTTATAAAGAAAGGACTCATTGGAAAATACCATGATGCTGGGAAACATGGAAGGAAAAATAAGAGGACGACAGAAAACAGGATGAATAGATAGCATCATCGAAAAAATGAACATGACGTTAAAGGAGTTGTAAAGGCAGAAGGTTTTTTATCTTAATTAATTCTATGCATTAAGATAAAAAGCCTTCTGTGTGCAACAGACGCTCAAGCACCCCCTCATACTTACCTAAAGGTCCATCTCTGTCCAGCGATGTCCACGAGTCCCTTTGGCTGTCCAGGACTCCCCCCCCTTATTGGCTAAGACACAGCAGCGGTGCCACTGGCTCCCATGGCTGTCAATCAAAATCAGTTAGCTAGTCAGGAGAGAAAGGGGGCAGGGCTAAATGGCAGCTCCATGTCTGAATGTACCAGCTTGGCCCGGGTGCTCCAATAGCAAGCTGCTCACTGTGGGGACACTCGACATGAGGGAGGGGCCAGGAGCAGCAAAGAGGGACCCAAAAAGAGGAGAATCCAGGCTGCTCTGTGCAAAACCAACTGCACAGGGCAGGTAAGCATAACATTTGTTATTTAAAAAAAAAAACAATAAAAATAGACTTTACAATCTCTTTAAGCAAGCCCTGGGAGGCAGTGAAGGACAGAAAAGCATGATCCACTATGGTCCATGAGGTCATGAATAGGGTTGAGCGGACACCTAGATGTCCGTGTTCGACGGGTTCGGCCGAACTTTAAAAAAAAGTCCGGGTCCGTGTCCCGGACTTTTACCGAACTTTTCCCGGACACCGAACCCCATTGAAGTCAATGGGGACCCGAACTTTAAGGCACTAAAATGGCTCTAAAACACCAAAGGAAAGGGCTAGAGTGCTGCAAATGGCAGCAAAACGTAATTAAGAGCATGGCAAGTGCTCTGCAAACAAATGTGGATAGGGAAATAACTTAAAACAACAAAAAAAAACAGAAAAATAAAACAATGTTCTTCTTCATCTCTGAAGGACGAGGCCCATATGGAGTAGGAGGGAGGTTGAGGTGGTGGTGGATGTGGCGGTGACATAGGCGTGCGCACAGGGTGTGCTGGGTGTGCCTGGGCACACCCTAATCACCTAGGGCACATAGCATTGCCAGTGAGGAGATGGGAAAGATCTCCCTGGGACCTGCTCTGCTCTATTTCTCCTTGCCTACAGGTACATGGCCCCGATACATTACTCTCCCTGCTGGCAAACACATGCATGTGTATTTCAACTTTGGGGTGCACACCTTAATGCAATAGGCTGCGCACACCTATGGGCGGTGTAGGTGGAAGCGGCGGTGGAGGAGGACCAGGGCCGGATTAACAGCATCATGGGCTTGGTGCTGAGGATTTTGAAGGGCCTTAAGGGCCGTGCCTTGCCATGCACCCAGAGGAGGAAGGGTGCAGCCATGCATGCCTAATTCAACATGGGATGCTGTCTCTGAAGCCCATAAACACATCCATGCATCGCCAACTGTCCCTCCTTGTCCGGCCTTCACGCTGTGTGGGGAGGTTCTGAGGGTGCTGCCTGGGGAAGCGAGCATAGAAGCCAGACTTCTGTGTTTACAAGTGACAGAAGAGCGGTAACAGTGAATATGGCCAACCCGGGGCCTATATAAAAGGTAGGGGCCTGGAGCTGCAGCTCCAATAGCCCCTACATTAATCTGGCCCTGAGGAGGAGGACGAGGTAGCCAACACTGCTTCTTTTCAAAAATTTTAAATGAGGGTACACCCCAAAAGAGTGAGAAAGAGCAAAAATGGAACAATGGGTGGGTAAGGTCGGTATCCATTGCTATTCTGCATAAGGTACGGAAAAGTCCCGTGGGATCCATGCCTGGTTCATTTTAATGAACGTGAGCTTGTCCACATTGTCTCTGGACAGGCGGCTGCGCTTGTCTGTTATAACGCCCCCAGCCGTGCTAAATACCCGTTCAGATAATACACTGGCTGCAGGGCACGCCAGCACCTCCAAGGCGTAAAGGGCAAGCTCAGGCCATGTGCCCAATTTGGAGACCCAGAAGTTGAAGGGGGCAGACCCGTCATTCACTACATGTAGGCGTGTGCACACATACTGCTCCACCATGTTGGTAAAATGCTGCCTCCTGCTAAGACGTTCCATCTGAGCTGCTGGTGCTGCTGTTTGTTGTGGCGTGCTGACAAAGCTTTTCCACATTTCGGCCATGCTAACCCTGCCTTCTGAGGTGCTGGCGGTGCCCTGGTTGCGTTGGCGACCTCCTCCTCCTCCTCCTCTGCCTTGTGCTTCCACTGTGGCCCCGCTGTCAGATGGGAATGCCAGCAGCATGGCGTCTACCAGCGTGCGCTTGTACTCGCGCATCTTGCGATCGCGCTCCAGTGAGTGAATTAAGGACGGTACGTTGTCCTTGTAACGGGGATCCAGCAGCGTGGCCACCCAGTAATCAGCACAAGTTAGAATGTGGGCAACTCGGCGGTCGTTGTGGAGACACTGCAGCATGTAATCGCTCATGTGTGCCAGGCTGCCCAGAGGCAACGAAAGGCTGTCCTCTGTGGGAGGTGTATCGTCCGTGTCCTCTGTATCCCCCCAGCCACGCACCAGTGATGGCCATGAGCTGGCCTGGGTGCCACCCTGCTGTGAACATGGTTCCATCTCCTCCTCCAGCTCCTCCTCCTCCTCATCCTCCTCATCCTCCAGAACTGTGCCCCTGCTGGACAATTGCGTCCCTGGCGTTTGCGTGTGCAGGAACCCACCCTCGGAGCCCCTTGCGAATGACTGCCCTGAAAGCCTTGGAAATGTTACCTCTTCATCCTCCTCCTCCTCCTCATCCTGTGCCACATCCTCTTCCATCATCGCCCGAATTGTTTTTTCAAGGAGGCATAGAAGTGGGATAGTTAAGCTGAGAACGGCGTCATTGCCACTGGCCATGTTGGTGGAGTACTCAAAACAGCGCAACAAGGCACACAGGTCTCGCATGGAGGCCCAGTTAAATTAAATAGCGGAATAGAAAATATGATCCAAAAAAAGTGTATGTATATCACACGTACACAACCACACTGGGCCCCAATTACTATTGTTTGTACCCCTAAAAGGCTAGATGAGGAGTAGGGGGAGTATGGAACAGGCAGCACCCTCAAACCTTCAGAAGTATGAGATGAACCCCAACAACTTGGAAAGGTGGATCTCTCTCACACGTACCAACACAGACTATCCCCCAATTTAACTGATCCCCAAAGGTTTTTGATTAAATAGCGGAATAGAAAATATGATCCATAAAAAGTGTATGTATATCACACGTACACAACCACACTAGGCCCCAATTACTATTGTTTGTACCCCTAAAAGGCTAGATGAGGAGTAGGGGGGGTATGGAACAGGCAGCACCCTCAAACCTTCAGAAGTATGAGATGAACCCCAACAACTTGGAAAGGTGGATCTCTCTCACACGTACCAACACAGACTATCCCCCAATTTAACTGATCCCCAAAGGTTTTTGATTAAATAGCGGAATAGAAAATATGATCCAAAAAAAGTGTATGTATATCACACGTACACAACCACACTAGGCCCCAATTACTATTGTTTGTACCCCTAAAAGGCTAGATGAGGAGTAGGGGGGGTATGGAACAGGCAGCACCCTCAAACCTTCAGAAGTATGAGATGAACCCCAACAACTTGGAAAGGTGGATCTCTCTCACACGTACCAACACAGACTATCCCCCAATTTAACTGATCCCCAAAGGTTTTTGATTAAATAGCGGAATAGAAAATATGATCCAAAAAAAGTGTATGTATATCACACGTACACAACCACACTAGGCCCCAATTACTATTGTTTGTACCCCTAAAAGGCTAGGAGTAGGGGGAGTATGGAACAGGCAGCACCCTCAAACCTTCAGAAGTATGAGATGAACCCCAACAACTTGGAAAGGTGGATCTCTCTCACACGTACCAACACAGACTATCCCCCAATTTAACTGATCCCCAAAGGTTTTTGATTAAATAGCGGAATAGAAAATATGATCCAAAAAAAGTGTATGTATATCACACGTACACAACCACACTAGGCCCCAATTACTATTGTTTGTACCCCTAAAAGGCTAGATGAGGAGTAGGGGGGGTATGGAACAGGCAGCACCCTCAAATCTTCAGAAGTATGAGATGAACCCCAAAAACTTGGAAAGGTGGATCTCTCTCACACGTACCAACACAGACTATCCCCCAATTTAACTGATCCCCAAAGGTTTTTGATTAAATAGCGGAATAGAAAATATGATCCAAAAAAAGTGTATGTATATCACACGTACACAACCACACTAGGCCCCAATTACTATTGTTTGTACCCCTAAAAGGCTAGATGAGGAGTAGGGGGGGTATGGAACAGGCAGCACCCTCAAACCTTCAGAAGTATGAGATGAACCCCAACAACTTGGAAAGGTGGATCTCTCTCACACGTACCAACACAGACTATCCCCCAATTTAACTGATCCCCAAAGGTTTTTGATTAAATAGCGGAATAGAAAATATGATCCAAAAAAAGTGTATGTATATCACACGTACACAACCACACTAGGCCCCAATTACTATTGTTTGTACCCCTAAAAGGCTAGATGAGGAGTAGGGGGGGTATGGAACAGGCAGCACCCTCAAATCTTCAGAAGTATGAGATGAACCCCAAAAACTTGGAAAGGTGGATCTCTCTCACACGTACCAACACAGACTATCCCCCAATTTAACTGATCCCCAAAGGTTTTTGATTAAATAGCGGAATAGAAAATATGATCCAAAAAAAGTGTATGTATATCACACGTACACAACCACACTAGGCCCCAATTACTATTGTTTGTACCCCTAAAAGGCTAGATGAGGAGTAGGGGGGGTATGGAACAGGCAGCACCCTCAAACCTTCAGAAGTATGAGATGAACCCCAACAACTTGGAAAGGTGGATCTCTCTCACACGTACCAACACAGACTATCCCCCAATTTAACTGATCCCCAAAGGTTTTTGATTAAATAGCGGAATAGAAAATATGATCCAAAAAAAGTGTATGTATATCACACGTACACAACCACACTAGGCCCCAATTACTATTGTTTGTACCCCTAAAAGGCTAGATGAGGAGTAGGGGGGGTATGGAACAGGCAGCACCCTCAAACCTTCAGAAGTATGAGATGAACCCCAACAACTTGGAAAGGTGGATCTCTCTCACACGTACCAACACAGACTATCCCCCAATTTAACTGATCCCCAAAGGTTTTTGATTAAATAGCGGAATAGAAAATATGATCCAAAAAAAGTGTATGTATATCACACGTACACAACCACACTAGGCCCCAATTACTATTGTTTGTACCCCTAAAAGGCTAGATGAGGAGTAGGGGGGGTATGGAACAGGCAGCACCCTCAAACCTTCAGAAGTATGAGATGAACCCCAACAACTTGGAAAGGTGGATCTCTCTCACACGTACCAACACAGACTATCCCCCAATTTAACTGATCCCCAAAGGTTTTTGATTAAATAGCGGAATAGAAAATATGATCCAAAAAAAGTGTATGTATATCACACGTACACAACCACACTAGGCCCCAATTACTATTGTTTGTACCCCTAAAAGGCTAGATGAGGAGTAGGGGGGGTATGGAACAGGCAGCACCCTCAAACCTTCAGAAGTATGAGATGAACCCCAACAACTTGGAAAGGTGGATCTCTCTCACACGTACCAACACAGACTATCCCCCAATTTAACTGATCCCCAAAGGTTTTTGATTAAATAGCGGAATAGAAAATATGATCCAAAAAAAGTGTATGTATATCACACGTACACAACCACACTAGGCCCCAATTACTATTGTTTGTACCCCTAAAAGGCTAGGAGTAGGGGGAGTATGGAACAGGCAGCACCCTCAAACCTTCAGAAGTATGAGATGAACCCCAACAACTTGGAAAGGTGGATCTCTCTCACACGTACCAACACAGACTATCCCCCAATTTAACTGATCCCCAAAGGTTTTTGATTAAATAGCGGAATAGAAAATATGATCCAAAAAAAGTGTATGTATATCACACGTACACAACCACACTAGGCCCCAATTACTATTGTTTGTACCCCTAAAAGGCTAGATGAGGAGTAGGGGGAGTATGGAACAGGCAGCACCCTCAAATCTTCAGAAGTATGAGATTGTGTTCACTGTACCCCACAAAGATTGAGTTCACTGCACCCCACAATGATTGTGTTCACTGCACCCCACAAAGATTGTGTTCACTGCACCTCACAAAGATTGTGTTCACTGTACCCCCCAAAGATTGTGTTCACTGCACCCCACAAAGATTCTGTTCACTGTACCCCACAAAGATTGTGTTCACTGCACCCTAAAAGGATGTTGTTCACTGCACCCCACAAAGATTGTGTTCACTGCACCCTAAAAGGATGTTGTTCACTGCACCCCAAAAAGATTGTGTTCACTGTACCCCCCCAAAGATTGTGTTCACTGCACCCCACAAAGATTGTGTTCACTGCACCCCAAAAAGATTGTGTTCACTGTACCCCCCAAAGATTGTGTTCACTGCACCCCAAAAAGATTGTGTTCACTGTACCCCCCAAAGATTGTGTTCACTGCACCCCACAAAGATTCTGTTCACTGTACCCCACAAAGATTGTGTTCACTGCACCCCAAAAAGATTGTGTTCACTGTACCCCCCCAAAGATTGTGTTCACTGCACCCCACAAAGATTCTGTTCACTGCACCCCACAAAGGATTTTGTTCACTGCACCCCAAAAAGATTGTGTTCACTGCACCCCAAAAAGGATTTTGATCACTGCACCCCAAAAAGGATGTTGTTCACTGCACCCCAAAAATGATTTTGTTCACTCCACCCCAAAAAGATTGTGTTCACTGCACCCCACAAAGATTGTGTTCACTGCACCCCAAAAAGATTGTGTTCACTGTACCCCCCAAAGATTGTGTTCACTGCACCCCACAAAGATTCTGTTCACTGTACCCCACAAAGATTGTGTTCACTGCACCCCAAAAAGATTGTGTTCACTGCACCCCAAAAAGGATGTTGTTCACTGCACCCCAAAAAGGATGTTGTTCACTCCACCCCAAAAAGATTGTGTTCACTGCACCCCACAAAGATTGTGTTCACTGCACCCCAAAAAGATTGTGTTCACTGCACCCCAAAAATGATTTTGTTCACTGCACCCCAAAAAGGATTTTGTTCACTGCACCCCAAAAAGGATGTTGTTCACTCCACCCCAAAAAGATTGTGTTCACTGCACCCCAAAAAGATTGTGTTCACTGCACCCCACAAAGGATTTTGTTCACTGCACCCCAAAAAGATTGTGTTCACTGCACCCCAAAAAGGATGTTGTTCACTGCACCCCAAAAAGGATTTTGTTCACTGCACCCCAAAAAGATTGTGTTCACTGCACCCCACAAAGGATTTTGTTCACTGCACCCCACAAAGATTGTGTTCACTGCACACCAAAAAGGATTGTGTTCACTGCACCCCAAAAAGATTTTGTTCACTGCACCCCAAAAAGATTGTGTTCACTGCAGCCCAAAAAGATTGTGTTCACTGCAGCCCAAAAAGATTGTGTTCACTGCAGCCCAAAAAGATTGTGTTCACTGCAGCCCAAAAAGATTGTGTTCACTGCAGCTCACACACAGAAAAATGGATGTGGATCACTGACACCTGCCTATCTCCAATCCCACACCACACAGCAATATCGATTGTAGTTTGTAGAACACAGTTTCCCTAAAATTCAGCAGACTCTGTCCCTAACAGGATTGAGAAGAGATCGTAGATCAGGATTGAGTGCAGATTCACCCCACCCCCCACACAGCAATATCGATTGTAGTTTGTAGAAGACACTGACCCTATAATTCAGCAGACTCTATCCCTAAAATGCCTACAACTCGCCCTGCCTAAACACTCCGACCTGTCCCTCAATTCTATCCGGACACAAATGGTTTTTTCCTGCCTATCTTTCCCTAATCAGCAGCCAGCACATTGATGTGTGCTCTGTCCCTTAGCTAAGCAGCAGAATGACGCTGCTGCGGCGGCTGCCTCAAACTTATAAAGACTTGGTCACATGCTTCAGACGGCCAATCACAGCTACTAAGACATTTGCAGGCATGGCTGGGATGGCTTAAGGCACACCAGTTAAACGATTGTTGATTGGCTGTTGAAAGCCCGCCATGAAAAGAGCGCCAAAGCATGCAAAACCCGGAAATAAAACGACCGAACACGGATTTTTACCCGAACATACAGTAAAGTGTCCGTGTCCGTGTTCGGGTAAAAAAAATCCAATTATTCGGTACGAACACGAATAATACAGTCCGTGTTCGCTCAACACTAGTCATGAAGATTCGGACACGACTAAACTACTGAACAACAACAACAAAGTAAGAAATTAAATAAGCAAAACTCCAAAAAAGCTAATCTCTGGGCAAATGAAAACATATCCCCTGCAGTGGGGCTGTGAAATGGGTAATGGGTACCCTGCAAATGGGTAATTGCTTGGTTATGTCTAGCTCCTCTAATCCTCTGCTGCTCCCCTTAACTAGAGCAATCCCTGCAACTTCTGTACCCCCCGCAGTCTAGAGTCCTGAGTAGAGTAGAGTTCATAGTCCTCCTCCTGGATGTTAGAACGCCGAGGGACAGTTCACATCAGAATCGTGGGAAAGTGGAGAATCAGGTACGTAAAGGTGCTTCTCCTCAGACCTAGACAAAACGAGCAGATATGTTTAAAGTTTCCTGGATAAGCCTGCAATACACAAACCCCACAACCAATGGTCCAGGGTTGTGGGGAAGAGGCTCTTGTGCTCATCAACATGAGTGCAAAGTGCTTTAAGAGAAGGTCCCCTACATTATTTTTTTAAAAAAACGATTTCCAGCTCCTTTGTTTACATGATCAGACCCTTATCCTAGATAGATAAATTCATTTAATTGGATAAATACAATCTGCCCCAATATAGCAATTTTCACTGCACGGTCTCTCACAGTGCCGGTTAGAAAAAAAGCTCTTCTTGTTTTAGGGCTGTCCTATAGGAAAGAATAGGGCCATGGCTTGCATGTGCACTAAGAATAGGACCTAACTGGATGTTTTTTGGATAAAAAGCTGTGCTACTCCAACTATAGCCAGGCAATAATTGAACTGGGGATGAAGGTATATTTTGTGCTGGGCTGCACTTGGTGAAGGGGGAAGAGGAAAGTAGTTAAAGGGCAATTGTACCAAAAGTAGAATTGTTCCTCAAATTTTGATCATTCCCACAACATTCTGCTAAGAGACCTCTGTGCTGGGAAAAATATGGGTGCTATCACTGCACACCTCCTAGTGAGTCACTAGTCAAGAACAAGCCTAAAACAAGTGAAGTCAGAACTTCTGGTCTTTCTCTTTTTCTAGGTCAATGACTCAGAAAGTAATGAAGCCATCAGATTAACCTCATGTAAGCAACTTTTAAGGTGTAGAGGGAGTGCTATGCTACAATGCTTCAAAAGGTATGGAGTTAGCGTCTCCTGATTAGGGCAGGTGTCTACAAACTAAACTATAATTATATATAAAAAAACAGAAGGGGTGAATAAAGATGCTGCTAAAAGCATATATCCATAAAAAAACTAATAGCCTTTAATTGCAAAATTGTAAAATGTATTAAAATTCATATCCACAGCCAGCTCTTAAGTGAAAACTGACAATAATATTATTAAACCCATCAGTGATATCTCTCCTTCCTGAAACCTAAGCATTCAATACACACAATGCCAAAAAACAATAAATATTGCCATCATTCTAAAAAACAAGAAGTGCTATATTGGAAAAAGCCCAAATTGTGGACAAGTTTCATAAAATAGGTGATTGTCTACTAGCAATGCTGAAAAGAGTCTAATGTATGCTTTACATTTGGATCATCTGTGTACGTGGAACTTTTACATTATTTAGCAGCTTCTAACTATATTATATATTCAAGACTATGGCATTTGTGAACTGACCTGGGCAGTACTGCAAAACATACATCTTAATTAGCCATTATTTTGTGTCCCTATGACTTTAGTTGAGCTTGATATCCATGCAAAAATGGGAATGTGGCTTAATTGAACTAGCGCATATTCAAAGAAAAGATTGACGTGAAAAGGACTCTCTGCCAGGATATAACATATACCTGTCACTTTTATTTAAACTATGCATCTTTTCTTTAGAAATTTCAACTGCTAATGTTTTATGCAACTTGCCTGGAATTTGGCTAATATACAAACCAAAATCCAAAAAAGTTGGGACACTGTACAAATTGTGAGTAAACAAGGAATGGACTAATTTACAAATCCCATAAACTTATATTTTATTCACAATATAATATAGATAACATATCAAATGTTGAAAGTGAGACATTTTGAAATGTCATGCCAAATATTGGCTCATTTTGGATTTCATGAGAGCTACACATTCCAAAAAAGTTGGGACAGATAGCAATAAGAGGCCGGAAAAGTTAAATGTACATATAAGGAACAGCTGGAGGACCAATTTGCAACTTATTAGGTCAATTGGCAACATGATTGGGTATAAAAAGAGCCTCTCAGAGTGGCAGTGTCCCTCAGAAGTCAAGATGTGCAGAGGATCACCAATTCCTCCCAGTGCTGCGGCAAAAAATAGTGGAGCAATATCGGAAAGGAGTTTTTCAGAGAAAAATTTGAAAGAGTTTGGAGTTATCATCCTCTACAGTACATAATATCATCCAAAGATTCAGAGAACCTGGAACAAAATCTGTGCATAAGGGTCAAGGTCAGAAAACCATACTGGATGCCCGTGATCTTCGGGCCCTTAGACGGCACTGCATCACATACAGGACAGCTACTGTAATGGAAATCACAACATGGGCTCACGAATACTTCCAGAAAACATTGTTGGTGAACACAATCCACTGTGCTATTCGCTGTTGCCATCTAAAACTCGATAGGCCAAAAAAGAAGCCATATCTAAACATGATCCAGAAGCACGGGTGTTTTCTCTGGGCCAAGGCTCATTTAAAATGGTCTGTGGCAAAGTGGAAAACTGTTCTGGGGTCAGAGGAATCAAAATGTGAAGTTCTTTTTGGAAAACTGGGACGCCATGTCATCTGGACTAAAGAGGACAAGGACAACCCAAGTTGTTATCAGCGCTCAGTTCAGAAGCCTGCATCTCTGATGGTATGGGGTTGCATGAGTGCGTGTGGCATGGGCAGCTTACACATCTGGAAAGGCACCATCAATGCTGAAAGGTATATCTACAAGTTCTAGAACAACATATGCTCCCATCCAGACGTCGTCTCTTTCAGGGAAGACGTTGCGTTTTCCAACATGACAATGCCAGACCACATACTGCATCATTTACAACATCATGGCTGTGTAGAAGAAGGATCCGGGTACTGAAATTGCCAGCCTGCAGTCCAGATCTTTCACCCATAGAAAACATTTGGCACATCATAAAGAGGAAGATGCGACAAAGAAGACCTAAGACAGTTGAGCAACTAGAAGCCTGTATTAGACAAGAATGGGACAAAATTCCTATTCCTAAACTTGAGCAACTTGTCGCCTATCTTATAGAAAAAATATGCTGACCTTTACCTATAAAATGAACGGGGGGGGGGGGGACACATCGTATTAATACTGTTGATATTGATTTAATTTATGCATTGTATGATTTATGGTGCATGCGATGCATACTAGCTCATTATGTGTTTGCCTTTCAGGGTAAAAAGGAAAAAAGAAAAAAAAGGGTTTATAACCTCTTTAAGCTGGATACACACTATACAACTTTTGTTGTTAGATTTCCTTTAGATTTACCTTCAACCATGTAGTGAAAGGGCCTGCCTGTTTGCATACAAATTAAAAGTGTTTAGATTTGATCTCATAGTAAATGGTTTTGGTAAATCTAAAGGAATAAAATCTAAAGACAATTGTATAGTGTGTATGGCCCATTAGGAAAGATAAGCGATGCAGACCCTGGAAAGCAAGAAAATTGAGGTGGTGCTGTTGAATAAGTAAGATGGAGGAGTGGGGAAACCCTCCCATGATCCTAAGTGTGTTTTGATCCCAAGCGTGTTTTGACCCTAAACAACAGTGGGTTGTATATCTGGTTAGTAAAGGTGGAGGTTTTCCAAGGTGAATAAATGTGGAAAATACAACAGTGGTTGTAAAGCACGTGGGACACTAAGGCACTTTATCTTGCATAAGGAACTTTATTTGGGACTTTTTTTTTTTTTTGGGACTTTTACTCATTTTTTGGACTTTATATATGAAGCATCAAACCAATATAAAATAATGTGGTTTTATGTATTAACTAAGGGTATTTTTGTGTAAAGTATTGAGCACATATTTAGCACTGTATATACTGTATATTTGTTTTATATATCTTTTTTTTTTTTCCTCATTTTGTTGGGATTTTTAAAAGTTTGGCCAAGCGCTGTATTTATATAACTTATCTTATATCTCAGTTCACATTTTGATGAAGTACAGCAGCTGTATAAGAAGTAGGTACATTGTGTGGGTTTATACTGTTTGTTTTCAGGCAGCCACAGCACCTGCTGCTGCCTAAATACCCAAACAGTGACTACATCGAATAGGATAATTTTACCATCCAGCTCAGGGGATTCGTAAAGCGATTTGGGTAAATCGACAAGTTTCATCAGGAACCAGGAAAATTTTGATCCATTTCTGGCCATCTTTACTTCTTGATGCATCGTCGGGACAGGAAGTGAAACTAAATTTGCCCAACTGGACACGTACAGCTAATTGTTCTCGATCTAAATCTAAACTTAACTCTAGTACACACAGTGAGATTGTTATTATTATTTTTTTTTTTTGCATGCTAGTCTCCATATCGAAAACGAATAGGTTACTAAAGAACAAAAATTTTTGTACGACAGAATAAAAATTCGGAAGCGATGTAATGTATTTGTATTGTATGCATTTGTCCCTTTGGATCATTTTGGATGAAAGCTGTGTACTAACAATCAGAATATCGTACGATTGCTTCGATAGCGGTATTTTGTGTACGATTTTCTGATCGTGTATTCTAGGCTTTAGTCTTGGCTGCACACATACTTTAATGTGCCAGCTTAATTTTGAACAGTTGAAGATATACTAAATTCTTCCCTTACATATGTGTAAGTATGAAAGAAGTCTTTTTCACTTTTAATACAAAAGTTAAACTTCCAGTGCTTGCACACAGTTCAATTATGTAGTGATCCTGGCAATGTTGAGATCATTATAACTGTATGCAGGCTCAATATCTTTACACTGATATGTTATAACATGCCTTTTAACTTTCCCTAAATTTCCTGGGAATGTGACAGACTTCTACGAAATTATCTGAACTGGTTCCAGCATGGGATTTGTACTGTGTGTGACCGCTTGTTAGATCCTGACCTGAACGGTTCTGTGTACTTGAAGTGATGACTTTGTTAGTCAGCCTTGTGATTATTACTGGCACTGAACTGTGCTTGGAAATTCTAATAAATGTTCTAATTGGCATTCAAGAAGAATGGCATTAGAAAGCCAGTAGGACAGACACATATTAATTATCCTTTCCGAACTATGTGACAAGTGGCTCCCGAAGGGCAATTTATTTATAGAAGGTGTTAAGTAATAACTGCTTCCTGTGACATCCAGCTGAGCCGCTATAAAATAATGTACTGTGGGTCACAAATATTCTGATGTGTGTGATAAATAGCACTATGCCATAGCTATTCTGTCAGGGAGGCTAGTTTCATCAGCAAGGCTTTTATCATGCTGAAAATATGAGGTTCGATGTGGCTGGTAGCGGTCAGGGGCAATCAGTGTTTAAAGAGGATCTTCAGTCTTAACAAAAAAGTCAGCAGCTACTAATACTGTTGCTGCTGAATTTTAAAAAAAGGACACTTACCTTTCCAAGGATCCAGTGCCATCCTTACCCAGGCCAGTTCTTCGCCAGTTTTTGGGTCCCCGACACCAGCATGTTTGTGAAGGGTAACTGGCTATGACTCTTTGCAGCTTCAAAGCCGGCTTCCCACTGCACATAAGCGAGCCGCCCTGCGCTTTGTGAAAGGTCCACCAGCCTTCTGGGACCTGTCACATGTCCCAAAAGGTTGCCAACTGGGATGGTGGGGGGAACTTCCATTGCGATCACCTAGGTGGGTCAGAGCGGAAGTGGGAGCGTGTAATTGCTAAAACTAGTTACCTGCTCCCCCCAAAAAAACACCTCCAAAAGTGGAGGGGGGGGGGGAAGAAGGTGTTTAAAGTGGATGCAAACCCTAGTCATGAAATTTGACCTGGGCACATATATCTGTAGTGTTTCTCTCCAAAGCCCTAAGTCTAGTGTCTTTCTGGTCCATTCCTCTGTTATCAGCATGATAACTTCTGACAAGTTCTCCAACACAGGAGATAAAAGCAGCTGGAAATTTGTGTCGGATGGGTGCATAGAGATAGATTAACAGAGAGCTGGTTTATTCACAGTGCAGCTCTGCATGTTTCTTCTTTCCTCTGCCTATGTGGAGGGGGGGGGGTGCCTTTCCTCCAATCAGCTGTCACACAGTTTATGCCAAGACTCCACACCCAGTGCTGGAACAGGATGAAGAAATTCTAACACAATATTCACTTTCTCTTACGTCCTCTGACAGTCGCCGCCCACTCATACAGTCTTCACTACTGGGTATTGGTCTTATCCACAGGAGTAAGCTAGGTAGAAGATTTTGTTAGAAACATTCACAAAAACTTTGCATAGACACACCTACAGGGGGCTGTCCCTCTGGTCCAATACCCCCCTGCTAGCAGCATTCCCAATTCAGTTTATCTTTTGCCTACTTAGGAGTAGGCAGGCTTTTCTTGGCTGGGGCTGCAGTCTCAGCCTTTTCTTCTTCTTCTTAATTTTTATTTCTGCAAAGTGATTTTTCTTTAGCAACTGCGGTGGCTTACATAAATCACCAAGGGGGCACCAGGAGTGTCCGGGCGGCCAAGGAAGTGGCCGAGATTCTGTCCTGGGCCGAGACGCAATCTCGGCGATTTCGGCAGTTCACATTCCAGGTGTGGAGAGCTGGCTGGCCGACTATGTGAGCCGTCAGACCCTGGATCAGGGGGAATGGTCCCTACACCCGAAGGCGTTTCAGATGCTGTGTGCGCGATGGGGATCACCGGACGTGGATCTGTTCGCGTCTCGTCTAAACAACAAGGTGGGAAGGTTCGTGGCCAGAACACGCGACCCTCTGGCAGACGCCTCGTACGCGTTGGTAGTGCCTTGGAATCGGTATCGCCTGATTTATGCCTTCCCCCCCGATTCAGTTATTGTCCAGGTTCCTTCGCAGGTTGGTCTTGGAACCAAGGTTGGTGATTCTAGTGGCCCCGGACTGGCCGTGCCGGTCTTGGTACGCGGACATCATGCAACTGGTTGTCGAGCCTCCCTGGCGGCTCCCGTTACAAGACGATCTGCTGTCTCAGGAGCCGATCTTCCATCCTGCTTTACAGTCGCTGGCTTTAACGGCGTGGCTGTTAAAAGCCAGGTCTTGAGAGATTGGGGTCTCTCGTCATTCCTACCCTACTCAAGGCTAGGAAGGCGTCACCCGGTAAGATTTATTATCGTACCTGGAAGGCTTATTTCGCCTGGTGTGAATCGCAGGGTTTCCATCCTCGCTCCTATTCGGTGGCGAGGGTTTTACCCTACCTGCAATCTGGTGTGGACCAGCGTCTTGCGATGACCACTATTAAGGGTCAGTTATCTGCGCTTGCCATTCTTTTCCAGCGTCCATTGGCGTCAAATTCCTTGATCCGCACCTTTTATTCAAGGGGTGCGTCATCTGGCTCCCCCTAGGAGGGCACCCTTGCCTCCTTGGGACTTGAATTTGGTTCTGTCCGTTTTACAACGTCCTCCATTTGAGAACATCCGTGAGATTCCTCTGCCTGCGCTGTCACGGAAGGTCGCCTTTCTGGCGACGATCACATCTGCTCGCAGAGTGTCGGCCCTGTCTTGCCGCTCCCCCTACCTGGTTGTTCATAGGGATAAGGTGGTCTTGCGGCCTCATCAATATTTCCTTCCAAAGGTGGTGTCCGATTTTCATCTCAACGAGGACATTGTCTTGCCTTCGCTGTGTGCGAATCCTAAGCATCCTACAGAGTTTGCCTTGCATTCCTTGGATGTAGTCCAGGCGATCAGGGTGTACTTGTCGTCTACTGAATCCTTCAGAAAGTTGGATTCTCTTTTTGTCCTTTCTGAGGGACCTCGGAAGGGTATGGCTCGTCTGCGGCAACCGTTTCTAAATGGATCAGACAGACGATTGTACAGGCTTATTCGCTTAGGGAACGGGTTCCACCCTTCCCTGTCACGGCGCACTCTACCTGAGCGGTGAGTGCGTCTTGGGCCTTCCGCCATCAGGCGTCGTTGTCCCAGGTGTGCAAAGTGGCGACCTGGTCGCCCGTGCACACCTTTAAAAATTTTTACAAACTTGATGTTTTGGCATCGGCAGATGCCTCCTTTGGCCACAAAGTTCTGAGTACGGCAGTGCCTTAGGGGGAGACATGGCGTTTTTTTGCCTGTCCCCTCCTGTTGGGGTTTTTTACCCCTTGGTTATTTTGCTTTCCTGGGTTTGTTCACTCCTGTTGAGCTTTCCTGTTACCCAGTGTTTTACCTTTCTGGTTCAGATAAGGTTCTTTTCTCTGATCTGGGTGCTGCATTACCTTTTAGACGGTTATGTTTCCCACCCCTCACATCTACACTGCTTTGGGACATCCCAGTAGTGAAGACTGTATGAGTGGGTGGCGACTGTCAGAGGATGTAAGAGAAAATAGAATTTTTGTAAGAACTTACCGTAAAATTATTTTCTCTGAGTCCTCTGACAGTCGCCGCTCCCCACCCCTCTTTTGGGGTTCATGAACTATCTACTGCTTGCTACCAAACTGAATTGGGAATGCTGCTAGCAGGGGGTATTGGACCAGAGGGACAGCCCCCTGTAGGTGTGTCTATGCAAAGTTTTTGTGAATGTTTCTAACAAAATCTTCTGCCTAGCTTACTCCTGTGGATAAGACCAATACCCAGTAGTGAAGACTGTATGAGTGGGCGCAGACTGTCAGAGGACTCAGAGAAAATAATGTTACAGTAAGTTCTTACAAAATTCTATTTTCTAAACAGTGTCTAAAGCTGAAGACAGCAGATATACAAATAAAAATTATATAGGGAGATTTGTTTCATCTCTGTGTATCATCTGAGGCTGTTCACTTCACTGGGTATATGTGAGGGTTTACATCCACTTTAAGGCTGTATAATGGCGAACCAAGGTTGCTGCACACACATAATGCAAGACACAGAATTTGATCATGCATATTGCAAGTTTGTGCTTTCTCCTGCCTAATCACTTGCACTATGAACTATATGACGTAGGTTCTGTGTATAATAAAAACCTGCATTTATGGTGGAAGAGGAAGAAACTTGGTATGACACTTGGTACTTACTATGGGTATATGTAAGGCTCCTGATATCCTTTATATAAAACTCCGGTCCTTTTAACATCCAGTACACAATGTGCAGGCCTCTCCTGATGTCTATTACACAATGCCCAGGTTGTTCTCAATTGAAATCTACTATATGTGGGGCTTCCCTTATGTCCTCAATACAATATACAGGGCTTTTTTAAATCCAGTATACAATATGCAGACCTTTTCTGATGTCCACTATACAATATATAGACCCTTCTTATGTCTAGTATACCACAGGCCTCTCCTTATGTCCATTTTACAATACCCAGCTCCTTCTTATGTTCTTTGTTCCGTTGGAAATTCTGAAAAATCATTTGATATCTTCCCAAATTCCACAAGCTATGTGCCAGAAAGAGACATCAGAATCGTCACTGTCGTCACTTTCCGTACCTGATGACAAATTTTCCCACGAATCGTTATCGCTCAGTTCTTCAAGTAATTCTGTTTCGCTGTCACTGTTTGTTCGTCTAAAAGCGCTTTTGCGCAAAAAAAAAAAAAACGCTTTTTGAAAACCATGGTCATTCTCAATTTTCCAGGCACAAAGAATTGGAAAAGCACAGGCAGAGCACTGGAAAAGTCACCAGGTGCAATCCTGTGCTGAAATGGAATGATACAGTGTGATCTGTTAGGATCACAGCTTTGTATCGTGTCATTTGTGTATTTACACTTATGAATTTGCCGCCGGTTCCACCCCCCTGCATCGCAACGCTCGCAGGAGGGAACCAGAAGGCAAGTGCCGGCAATCGGCCTTGCACAGAGCGGGGAGAGAGTGTGAGGATGCCGGGGAGGACACCAGGGAGGACAGCGGGGGATCGCAGGGAAGGTGAGGTGAGTAACATTCTGGTGTAATCCCGAGTGTGGCTCGGGGTTACCGCATTTCGTACTGAATATTAACCCCGAGCTACACTTGGGAATACCGCCAGGGAGGTTAATGCGTATCTAAAGTTTTAAGCAAAAATGTATTATATTACATCTTACTAGTTCCTAAATGAGGTTTCCTTGTTTTTTTTTTCTCCTTTTTAACCTGGTGATTCTGCCAGTAAAACATTTCCTGTTCTAAGGAAACAATGCTAAGGGCCCTTTCACACTGGGCAGATCCGTTTGACGGAATCTGTTTGCTCGGCAGTGATTGATCAGCTGATCTCCGCTGAGCAGGCGGATGACAGGTCCGTCTCCGCTCACTGTGCTGAGATGGAGCTGTCAGAGTCCCACTCTCCTCTATGGGGAGATTGGATGAAAAAGGACCGCCTGTCTGTTTTCATCCAATTCCATCCGATCTGATTCTCCAGACGGATGGAAAATATGGATTTAGGGGATCGGATATCGGCGGTTGTCAGCGGACTTGTCACCGCTGACATCTGCCACTCCATAGGTGTGAATAGGGGGTCTGATCAGGTCTTCCTGAAAAACGAACAGGTGGACCTGATTGGAAAGCCATGTGAAAGGGCCCTGACTTACCTTGTTATAACAAGATAGCAGCAGTCGTAGTGTGTTAAACTATATAGCTTTGACTGAGAAACAATTTATTACCGCTAATGAAAGCACTCAATTTATAGAAATAGCTACTCAGGTTTTTATTTGCTATGTAATCAGATTGCAGTCTGGTCTTTTAGGCAATGTGTGATTAGGTAAAAACCTGTCCTATAATTTGTTACGGGCTGCACTTTCCTTTTATAGTTTATGCTCAGATTTACCTTACCTCACTTGAGGAAGAAACTGGAGACAGGTCTTTCTGAAGAAAAGACTTGATTACAAAACACACAGGGCCTGCCAGTATATGCATAGAAGCTTGTTTGCAGAACTCGTCTAGAAATCCAATGTCCTGCTTATGTAACTGGCTTACTGTTTTTCCAGGCAATTGTTCTCTTAGGGCTCATTAACACTTGCAGTCGGAAGATGGCAAAAAAAAAAAAAAAAAAAGATGCATATAAGCTGTTTTTTTACTGTCAACTTTAAAGCTGTATTGAACCCAAAAATGTAATATATTGCAGCTTACCAATCATAAGATGTGCCAGCTGCATCCGTTTCCTTTTCTTTTTTGCCTTTTTTCCTCTGTTTTTACCTGGTGATCTGACCAGTAACACCTCCTGTATTAGAATGCCCTCCACTCTGGATGAATGATAACAGGGGGCACAACAGACAGCAGTAATGTCAGCATTGGGTGAGGAAGTGTTAAATTAGCACTAGCAGATTTAAAAAAACACTAAAAATTTTAACCCAAACTTCAACTCACACTTTATAATCCATTACAGCAAACTGTTTTTTTTTTTTTTTTCTTTTGGGATAAAGGTTTTACATGAATAAATAAAAACTGATCACTGTAAGGAACCCCTGGTAGTGTTAAATGGATTGTCTCATCTCTGTAAATGGATACATCTGGAAGAGCACATGCTCTTTTGAAAAACAACAGATTTACTGGCCAGATCACTAGACTATTATTATTATTATTATTATTAATAATATTACATAGGATTTATATAGCGCCGACAGTTTACGCCATGGGTGTCCAACCTTTTGGCTTTTCTGGGCCACATGGAGTGTAGAGAAATTTTCTCGGGCCGCATATAAAATCTATACTATAGTTAAGGTATATAAGTAATAAAACGCCGCCGCGCCCCCCCCCCAGCACTAATTTAACACAACTAGTGGATGATCCCCTCTGAGGCAGCCTCTGTGGCCATGCCCCCGACTCGACTTCCTTCCTCCCCAGCAAAAAAAAAAAAATTGTCAGGGGGCAGTGGGCCGCATTGCCTGTGGTTCTGGGCCGCATGAGGCCCCCGGGCCGCAGGTTGGACATGCCTGGTTTACGCAGTGCTTTACAACTTGAGGGTAGACAGTACAAATACAATACACTTTAATACAGTAGGAATCAGAGGGCCCTGCTCGTTAGAGCTTACAATCTAAGAGGGAGGGTCAAGTGATACAAGAAGTAATAACTGTGAGGGATGAAAAAGAAAGGCAAAAAAAAAAAAAAAAGAGTGCAGCCATCGCATCTAAGAATTGGTAAGCTGCAATATAATAACTATTTGGTTTGGGTTTAATACCACTTTAAGCTGTAAGGCTCCATTCACACCCGAGCGTATCATTTTCAGGCGTGTCTTTGGGCTTTTTTCAGGCGTTTTTGCAGGTGTTTGGAAGCAGGCATTGACATCTAACAAAAACGCTTGTAATCTGCCAAAAAAGAAGCTCATGTACTTTTTTGAGTTTTAGGCGTTTTGCTTCAGGTGACAAAACGCTCAGATGTGAACAGGGGCCATTGAAATAAATGGGATTTTACTTGTTGGGAGTTCTGAGACTTCAGAGATGAGCTTTTTACGAGCTGAAAAATGCTCAGGTGTGAACAGGGCCTTAAGACAGCCAAATGAGGTTCTACACATTAATAAATTACACCTTTCATTGAGTTTGACGGGCAGTACCGCCACTAAATGCAATCCGTTCAAGTGAACAGGGCTGCGCCCACAACCGCAATCAATGCATGCGCTTGTGGTGCAGTGGTGTGGGCTTTACAGGGTTAAAACAAGCCTTGAGGAGGCGACATATCTTCGTAAGGTCTGCAAGTGTAAACTTAGCTTTACTATATAAAACGAAAACTGATCAGGTGACTGTTGTAGGTACACCGCTCCCAGTCAGCACACAGGAAGTAGGAGGTGACTGGGATCAATGTATCGGGTGCAAAACAACAGAGGTGGGGGAAATCGCAATAAAGTTTGCTAAACTCCTACAATGTTTATAAGTTGATCAATTTCTATTTTAGAAAAAGTAAAGTTTTACGATAATAGGGCTGGTTGACTTTAAGTGGTTTTAAAGCCTAAATATTTTTTACCTAGTTGCATTCCCTGCAATAACCACTTGCCTACCAAGCACTTTTACCCCCTTCCTGATCAGGCCAATTTTCAGCTTTTGGTACTTTCGCACTTTTACTTAAAGAGGAAGTAAACTTCAGTGATGGGAGTCATTTTGGTTGGGGGGCCCGTGGAACCCAGCTTACCTTGGAGAGGTTGGGAAATCCATGTCTCCCCAGGTCCCTCTTATGTATAAGTCATCCTGTGTCTATTAGGGGCACAGGGTGACTGAGAAAATGATGGACGACTACTTAATGGACACTGAGAATATGGTTTGGATTACTTCAAATCGGACAGTAATATTTATCCACAATATCCCTCAAGAAATCTGATACATTAATTCCACTGTATTAGAATGATGGAACATTGTATTAGCTTTGCCTCATAGACTATTGTAGGTAGAAGCCGGACAGTCTGCTTCTGGGGTCTCCTGCTATGGTCTGTTTATTAAGGTGTTCTGTGTTTATACTTAGAATAATGTGTATTGTACTTTGAGTTCCATGCTGGCAAGTTGGACCTGGAATGAGATCCTTGATTGTCCAGGTGGCTAGTGTAATTAACTTAGTGTTTAGCTATGGTAAATATATTCCTGTGTGGAGTTTGTATTGTTAGGGTAATATGATTAGGAGGGGGAATGTCCTCTTCTCAGCCTGTCCGCTTTAAATATAGCTTACCTCTTAAAGAGGAAGTAAACTCAAACTTATAATTTGTACTTATAGGTAAGCCTATAACAAGGCTTATCTATAGGTACTGTGAATATCTTCTAAACGTGTACTGTTTAGGAGATATTTACATTACATGCAGCCGTTGACGTCATAGACGCATGCGCTCTGAAAGAACTGCCACCTGCGCCAATCCTTCAGATACCTGTGCCGTGACTTAGGACTTCCTGCGCATTCGCGGGAGTGACGTCATCGGCCCAATGCGCTCTGAAGGAACTGCCACCTGTGCCAATCCTTCAGATACCTGTGCCGTGACTGACAGCTTCCTGCGCATTCGTGGGAGTGACGTCATCGGCCCATGCGCTCTGAAGGAACTGCCACCTGTGCCAATCCTTCAGATACCTGTGCCGTGACTGATGGCTCCCCTGCGCATTCGCGGGAGTGACGTCATCGGGGCATGCGCTCTGAAGGAACTGCCACCTGTGCCAATCCTTTAGATTCCTGTGCCGTGACTGACGGCTTCCCTGCGCATGCACGGGAGTGATGTCATTGTCACACAGCCTGAGACCGCAGACCTAGAAGGAAAACCGGGTGAAGATGGACAGTTGGACACTAACTCCAGCGATTACATCGCATCGCTGGAGGGCTTTGTTTTCAGGTAAGTCTGCAATGCATACTAGCACATTATGCCTTTACCTTGCAGGTCCGGAAAAAAAAAACTGTAGTTTACAACCGCTTTAAATATAAATCCTAAGGCTAGGGTTACACAAACTTGTCATTCCAGTGATCCTACTTCCATCAACAGGTTCTGACAACATCATAGTATATTCCTACTGTTTTCTTATGTAGCTGCAACCATGCAATCTGAGCTTTTGGAAAATGAGTTATTGTACAGCATATACAACTAATATCACTATTACTGGTTACCGTCTAGATAAGGGAAAAATTCAGTAATGTAGTTTTAGCTGAGAGGACTAAAAACATGCTGATGGTAATGTATTGTGTGATTTTGCTGCACTCAGCAAAATGAAATAATAACTGCATTAATGACCTAAGTGTTTAGAGACAATTCAGGTAAACTACGTTTGCACACAGCTATAATGATGTTTCTGATCCCACACCCTTATTAGTTTTCTGTGCATTTCAGAGACCATCTTTATGTGGTAACAAGGAATGAAGATAAATTATGTGCAAGAACACTTTATTCATTTTATATCACTTTATAGCTAAAAGTTTTTTTTTTTTTTTTATCTGATTACAGCATTGTTCTTTTAGAACTTTGCTGTGGTTTTTTTTTTCACCATTTTGGATACATTGGAGAAGGGTCAAACCTCCTATCGGGTTTATCACTGTCTGTATCCTTGTTGGTCCTTATTATTATTATTTTTTTTTTTAATTAATTTGGATACATCGAAGAAGGGTCAAACCTCCTATCAAGTTTATCGCTGTCTGTATCCTTATTGGTCCTGATTTTTTTTTTTTTTTTTACCAATTTGGATGCATCGGAGAAGGTTCGAACCTCCTATCAAGTTTATCACTATCTGTATCCTTGTGGTCCTGATTTTTTTTTTTTTAACCAATTGGGATACATCGGAGAAGGGTCCAACCTCCTATCAAGTTTATTGCTGTCTGTATCCTTGTTGGTCCTGATTATAGGATGTATTTGGGGCAGAAGTTGAATAAAATACGTAGAAAATAATGAGCCTAAATGGGACTTTACCTTATAACTAAGACACCCAATATTGTACTTTATATTTATATTTATAAAAACATACTTACATATTTTTATAATACAGTAAAAATGTTTAAAAATGAATAATAAAAGAGCAGCTACTGATACAGATTACTGTAATACAATCAGTACTTCCTCCCCCAGAGTCACAGCAAAAAGTAATTCATAGGTATTACATATATTTTTTTTCCCAATAATAAAATTAGACCTGTTCTGAGTTCTCGGCACATTTTGTAGACTACCTCTGGAACAACTAGGATGATCATACACAAAAAACAGTATAATGAAACCAGTTGCTTCAACGTCCTTCAAATGGTACGATCTCTGAGGGAGCAGTGCCATGTGTCATGACTAGGTGGCATATCCAGGGGATATGGGTGGACATAAGGCACCCTAGACAATTTATGTGTATATAGTTGTGCTTAACATTGTTTAGGCCCCTTTTACACTTATGCAACCTAAAAGCAATTTTTTTTTGCCACGATTTTGACTGGACTCTAATCAATGCCTGGGTAATCTTGAGGGCATTGGACCTCAAAACGTATCAAAGTCAGAACAAAATAGTGCAGGGACTACTTTGAAGTCGCACAGATATGAACAGTACTCATTGGAAATCATGGAGTATGACTTGTCATGCAACTCTGCAGTCCCAAGTCGCAGGACAAGTTGCACAAGTGTGAAAGGGGCCTTAAGAGATTTTCAAGGTTTCCTGGCACTGTAAAATGGTATTTAACACAAAATCAAAACTGCAATATATTGCAGCCATAGGCATGCACAGGGAGTACTGATTCCCCCACTTCCTTACATATTGCGCCCCCTCACCGCAGTGCAGCTGGCTTGCCTCCTCTCCTCTCCCCCAGGCTGCTGCAAGGAAGGTTTCAGGATGGAAATGGGGGAAGGGGCTAATCAATGTATCATTGACCAGCCCCTTCCTTTTCTAAATGAACACATTGAAAACAAATGAAAACACTCACTGTGTTCAATCATGACTGAAGCATAGTAAATGTGTTTGCTATGCTTCAGTTTGTAAATGAACAGGAAGCCACTCAGCACAGAGTGCAGCTGAGGCTGAAGAGAAAGGCATGTGTGTTTGAGGTTTGAGGTGCACACCATAATGCAATGAGCTTCGCACAGCTATGATTGCAGCTTACCAATCCTTAGATGTGGTGGCTGCATCCATTTTTCTTTTTTAGGCCTTTCTCCCTGTTTTCCCCTGGTGATCCAGCCAGAAATACACCTACTGTATTAGGGTGCCTACTTGCTAGATGAAGCAGCAACAGAGACATCTTTGGACAGCAGCATTGCCAGTCTGGGGGAAGGGAGTGTTATAGGTATTAGCAGATTTTGGTACACTAAACAAACTTTTTTTTTCAATGGGACGCCATCAAATGCTGGTTTATTGTTCATCTTCATAACAAATCAATTAACAAAATATTCTGGAAGGTTCATTTTGCTTCTAAAGCCCCATACACACACGCAGATCGTCGTCATACAAACGTCGGCGGACGAAAGATCTGCCGATTGTATGCGTGTTAGTATGGTGCCTCCGACAGATGTCTGCACACAATCTGCGGACAAGAGTCTTTCTTGCAAACATGAAAATTTTTGTCTGCAGACACCAGAACGGACGATTGTTCGCCTGTCAGTACAGAAATCAGCCGACAGACCGCAGATTTGCAAGACTGGGCATGCTCAGAAAATAAAAAACACAGGGAAAGTTAACCATTACATGACATCACTTCTGCAGTCAGCTGAAGTCTGCGGACAAAATTCTTGTGCTGTCCTTGTGCTGTCTTTGCACTTTTCAACAGACACCGACATCCCGGGGAGAAAAGACGAACATTTGTATGACGACGATCTGCGTGTGTGTATGGGGCTTAAGGGATCAGTAATCTTGCATATTAAGCCTCTGGTATTCTGCAGAACTGGCTCTCTTCATGTAGATATATAGTTAGTATTGATGAGATAACTGCCACAGTGGCCATTAGTGATGTGCAATCATCAGAATGGTCCCATGTACCCCCCGACGTCTTCTCCACACCAATCATTGGATGTGATGGCTGCATTAGTCTTCTTTTCTTTGGCTTTTTCTCTCCGTTTTCACCAGATGATCTGGCCAGGAACACACCTCTTGTAAAGAATGCCTCCACTCTGCTCAGCTCTGCTCCCCCGGCCGCCATTTTCTCCCCACTCACAATCTTTCATCCGACCTCCTCACATCCACGTGTCTGATAGAAAAAAATCAGTTAACACTTTTTAAGCAGATACAGGAACATTGTGTTCTTTCTTTTGGGATAAAGGTTTTACATAAATTAATAAAAGCTGACCATTGTATCACGCCAACCCTCTAACTTCTACAATCTGCAGGACAGCTTGTTCTGTTGAAAAACAACAGACTTACTGGCCAGATCAGCAAGTGAAAAATAATGGAAAGAAAGCCTATGACCTCATGCACACTGGATGTTATAAAAATGCCAGTAGCATTAGCTGTTTAAAGCTGTAGCTGTAAAATGAATAATATAAAATAAAAAAATTAAATAAAATGCTGGGGAGTTTACTGGCTGCAGGAAAAAACGCCTGACGCCCAAAACAGCAGCTGTAAGAACGCCCAGTGTGCATGAGGCCAAAAAAGAAAATGAATGCAGCCATCACATCTAAGAATTGGTAAGCTGCAATATAACAAATTTGTTTGGGCCAGCTTGGAGCAAATTAAGTATTTGCGTGCCGGAACAAACTGGATGCTACTTAGGCTTTAATATACGGCAAGTAGCTTGTGTTACATACAGTAAGTGGCACTGTGTTCTAGCAGCAGTACAGGGCACTTGTGGTGCTACTGAATATAGAGAGAGTCGCCCATACTGCATCTCTGCCATTCAGGAGAGTCCTTGTATTTTTTCAATGAATATATGACTACCTCTGATTGCCTGGGGTGGAGATTGTTATTCACCTTGGGCGCTGGCAGCCCATTTTAACGTAAATGGGTTGCCTTTATGTAATGCACGTTAACATGGGGCATAATGCGTGTTAATGCAACGCATCAGGGCAGGCAGGTGTGAATGGGCTATAGAGCCTATCTAAAAGCATCACAGTCCTCCCTGGCAGTGAGTGCTTCGGTTTGCTGAAAAAGAAAACGGGTACATCGCCCCCTTTCCTAGCCCATTAAAGTAAAAATAAACCCTCACTATTAAAATGCCAATAATGCTGTAGACTTAGCACTAATCACTTTATCATTGCTGTTTGCTGTGGTTGCTTCTTCTTCCCTTCATCAGGGTTCTACTGGTGACACCTTTGCATGTGCACTCCTGCTGGTACTACATACACCTCCTCCTTCTCCTGTCTGCGTCATTAGGGCAAAAAGCCACTTTTCTGCTCCTCTAAGCAGGTGATTAACCACGCAGATTGAAGCTGCAGGGTCTCTATTACAGGATTGGTGTGATGCAAGCAGGCTGTGCAATTACCAAAACCAAATTAACCCTGTCTTAACAGTTCATGTTAAAACATTTTTTTTTTTTTTTTTTCACATTCATCACCCTTTCATGTGCTCCTTGTTGCAAAGGCCAGTTATAAGTTTGGGTGGTTGCAATCTGTTTGTATTGTTGGTGAATTGGTGAGGGGATCCACTGGATACCTTCCCTGCCATTATGCTATTGCTGGGGGTCCCTGTATCTTTTAAGGAGGGGTGGGTTCCCTCCAGGCATACCTGCCCTTAATCTATCTATTATTATATATGTGCTCCAACTTTGGGGACCCTCGAGTTAGGACTGCAGTATACTGGGTGGCCTCTGCAGCTTATCCATATATTTACAAATGTATACGAAATAAATCCCTTCTTTTAATAAGAAGTGTTAGTCCCGGTTCACATTTGTGCGATGCGGGAACGCTGTGAATTTACAGTGTGTTCCCGCATCGCGTCCGCACCCCTGGCAGTTCACACTGCCATATGCGATACGCAGGGGGTGTCAATTAAAAATTAACGACGCCCCCAGTTGAGATTGCATATCGCAGTGCGATAAGCAAGTTCGCACAGAATCAGATCGCACTAGTGTGAACCATGCAATCCGATTCTGCTGCGGATTAAAAAAAGGGTCATGTGCGTGTTTAGTGCGATTGCTGTGCGAATTCAGCCATACAAACTGTATGGCTGAAATTTGCACCGCACAGAGATCGCATGTAATTTATGAGCAGTGCGCTCCGAATTACATGCGATCTCTGTGATTGCACAAATGTGAACCGGCACTTAGACATGACAATTCGTTTTGTTGCAGACTAGCTGGTAAGAAATCAGGGAATTTTTGTTTGTTATTTTTTGACATATGTCGCCCTTCCATGTGCTCTTTGCTGCAAAGGCCAGTTATATGTTGGGATTGTTGCTATCTGTTTGTATTATTATTAATATTATACAGGATTTTTTTAGCGCCAACAGTTTGTGCAGCGCTTTACAATATAAGGGAAGACAGTACAGTTACAAAACAACTCAATACACGACGAATTAGAGGGCCCTTCTCCTTAGAGCTTACAATCTAGAAATTGTATTACAGGCTGCGCACTCCCCTACCCAAGAGTTTGAAGGAAGCAGAACTGCAGAACACAGAATTGCAAGTCTTTTTTGCAAACAGATGAACAAATATTTAATGAAGATTGTTTTACAGAGATGGAATCCAGCATCACACATATGCCATCAGAGGCCCTGGAGAGCCCAATGTCATTTTCGCTTAGACGAGAATATAGGATGTGCTGTGCTGCAGCACAAAAAAAGTGAGAACCACTTGCCCTTTAAAGTTGTTTCCATCCTGAAGCAGCAGAATTATATATTCTGCAATAAGCAAAGTCAGGAGAATTTTAGTATTAGTGATCATTTTTGTCTGGTGCTTGAGGTTAATAGTATTAATCTATAGCTGATAAAAAGTGAAAATAACTCAGAAAAGCTGGACTGGATCATTATCTCACCTAAGCTTAGTTGTCATCTATGTACTGACAAATTAAAAATTCCGCCCAGGGGAGAAGATTAGAGTTGTGAGCTCAATCTCACACTTCTCTAGGTGAAGGAACACAAAGCAAAGAAAACCGCTACTGACACTCCATGTAATCTATATTAATAATAGGTAACCCCCTGATTGAACCCTTATCGGCAGGAAATTTGAAAGTGTGAGATGCAAGTAAATATGAGGTTTCTAAAAATGTAGGGAAAATATTTTTTTAGTCACCTACAATAGGAGAAAATGTTCCAGTGGCTAAACTGTGACAACAGAGCATGACCAATGGTAGGTCCAAGTAGGCATCCCCCTATCTGAAACCACACTACACACTGCTGCTTGATAACAGAGACATTTTAATCAGATATGATATACTGTAGGCCAAAGAGTTACAAGATAAAAAGTTGAATAGCAATCAAGTAAATACATAATTTATAATTTAACATAAACCTTAAATAATACCATCCAAATAACATAACCATTCCCATTTATGAAGGAACATAACCTAAAAAAGAGGAAACAATCAGTTAACTTTTGATTTAAATTATAGCCCCAAGCCCCTGACAATGCTTTCAAACTCACTCCTAAATCCCTAACTGGAGCAAATCACATTGTGACCCAACTAATTGTACTTGCCACCAGCCCCTTATTGAACCTGGCAAAGTGGACAAATCTATAAAAGCAAAGTGGTCATGGGGGGCCCCCACGACCAGCGAAATCATACGCCACCAATGTCATCACTGTTATGTCCACCACTTTGTTGCTGAAAGTGTTTGGCATTATCAGGAGCCCATCACTAAATCCAAATTAGTATTCAAATTCCACCAACATCCAACCACACCTTTAGGCTAACTAACTGAAAACATGTGCCCTGACTCGCAAACTTCACACTTCTGGCAACTATGAAATAAAATAGGCTCAAAACCCAAAAGGAGGGTAGGTGGGACTACTTTCAATGCTATTCCAGAGAAAATGGTTGCTGCCTAAAAGTCCTTGTAACCCTCCCTGAGCTCTGCCCCCCCCCCCCCCAGCTAACAGCCACCTATCCTAAGCTCCCTGCCACTTATCTCCTCCCACCACCAACTCCCATACGTTTATTCAAAACACAATTTCCTGCTTGACTATGCCATTGACCCACCCTTGCCAAGTTCTCACCCAGAACTACAGGTAGTTGCATCAACACCGGACAGGTGTATCTAGCGTAAATTCAGTGTTTCAGAAGAATATTTTATTGCACCATTTCTAGGGTTCTCATCCCTCTTGACTGTCATGGGCATGTGCATGAATTTTAAAAAAGAAGAAGTTCATGTGGCCACTCATGGGGGGGGAAGACAAAGCGTGGCTTTCACAAGTAAGCTGAGCTCCAGACAACCAACTTGATACACATTGGTAATGTTTATCAGCAACATCATCTGTTTAATAATGTAATTGAAAAAAAAAAATGAATTCAAATTTTAAAAAAAATGGAATTTAACATTACAGGCGGTCCCTGGGTTACGAACACGATAGGGACTGTAGGTTTGGTCTTAGGTCGAATTTCTTTGTACGTCGAATCAGTGCATTTTTAAGTGTAACTGCAGCTTGTGCAGTGATGTGGGATGTTCCAGGCGCTTCGGGGCATGCAGTCATGTTATCTGGGGCTCTTGTGCCCATGCAGTACTGCAGTGTGGGATGTGTCGGGTGTTGCAAGATGACTGCTCTGCGTTATCTGGGACCAGCGTGGAGCACAAGCGGCTGGCATTGACAGCCGTTCATAAGTAGGACGTAAGTTCGTAAGTAGGAGTCGTTCGTAACTCAGATGTTCGTAACTCGGGGACTGCCTGTAACACACATTTTGTCTCTATAGGACATTCAGTTGCAGTTCAGCTGCATTTGTAAACTCCAAGTTAAACATTTGGAGTTCAAGTGGATTCACCGACCTATTACTCTGAATCCCAAAAGAATAAATCATGATTTTGATTTGCATTTACATGTGTAAACATAATTAATCTATTTTTATGTTGCTATTGTAATTTATTATTCTTTTTTGATGGCACTTCTATATGTGGGAATAGGTTTATGTAATTAGTATTTTACTGGTAGATGACTATTCACTTCTGTGTGGAATAATATTTGATTTTGGTTCTCATTTTTATTTGGTTGAAGACCGTTAAAGTATAATTTAGTGGCTTTTTTTTTTTCTAAAATGATGTTATACAGTACTCACTTTCTTTGTGCAATGATATTGCACAGAATTGGCTCTCATCTCCTCTTTGGCAGTCTCACACCAGGGCTGTCTGCCCTTCTTTCCTTTGGCAGTGCTAAGGGGGCACCCGTGCTCCTGAGTGGGGCTGTGTGCATCCATAAACACACAGTGCCAGTAGAGCTGCATAATTCTGGATATATTGAGAATCACAATTTTTGTGCTTTAGAATAAAGATCACAATTCTCTCACGATTCTCGGCGTAACATTGTCTTTCACATTAAACAAAAAAATTGGATAATTTTACTGCTTAGTTTTTTTTTTTTTTTAATTCATTAAAGTGTATTTTTTCCCAAAAAATTGCGTTTGAAAGACCGCTGCGCAAATACGGTGTGACATAAAAGATCGCAATGATCACCATTTTATTCTCTAGGGTCTCTGCTTTTATATATATATATATATATATATATATATATATATATATATATATATATTATTTTTTTATAATGTTTGGGGTTCTAAGTAATTTTCTAGCAAAAAAATATGGATTTTAACTTGTAACCAACAAAGAGTCCAAAAAAGGCTTAGTCTTTAAGAGGTTAAACTGCCTTCACTTACAGACGGAAGTTCATTCCTTTGATCTAAAAGAAGGAAATGATACATTGTAAAACATTTTGTTTATAGTTATCGCCCCAGCCTTGGCAATTTTGATAAACATTTGCCGGTGTTCTATCAAAATACCGCTACCTATCAGATTCTGCAACTGGAAGTGATGTTCGGACAAGAACAACTTAGGCCTCTTACACACGATACTCCTCTTTGAGCATCTCCTTTTTCAGCCGTAATTTTTGTCTTATTAAAAAGCGCGCATTTGCGCATATTTTCACGCATTTGCGTTCGCTCAAATTCGCGCCTCTGAATATGCAAATTTTTTTCCAGATCAACAGTATGGTCGTGTGCGTTCATTTGATCGCATTTGCGCGCATTAGGCGTAAATTAGTGTCCAAAAATGCAGATTTTTCTATTTTGTTCTTACTGAAGAATATGCGCCGCTCATTTACACGGCTGTGTGCATAGGCACATTAGAATGAATGGGCTCTATTTTTAGCTCATAAAAAGCTGCAGTGTGCAAGGGGACTTACTGTGCATGCGCCATGAGTTCCAACATGGCTGCTATGCGTTCCAATAGGTTTCCTAACGTGACAGAACACGAAGCAGCGGGGACATCTTCTTAAAATTACTTGAATTTTACAATTTTTTTTAGCAGTAAACTGATCTTATAGACTGAATAACAGTGTTACATTTCTGTTATTATTGTAATCTAGTAAATCTAGCAAGTAAACTGCAGGTAGAAGGTGGCGACGTCCATCTTGCTACACCCTGCACTGCTCAGCGACATACTGAGTATATCGTGAAATAGACTATTTCACTAGTCGCGGTGAGTTTATTGCTAAAATAAATGTAAAATTCAAGACTTGCGTGGGTGTTAAGAAGATGTCCGCCGCTACTTCATGTTCTGTCACATTAGGAAACCTATTGGAATGCATAGAGGCCATGTTGGAATGCATGTAGCATGCGTAGTAAGTTGTTCTTGTCCAAACGTCACTTCCGGTTGCAGAATCTGATAGGTAGCGATATTCTGATAGAACACCGAGGGTTTTTTTTTTTTTGACAGCTGCGAGTGAGCAGAGAACAGCTCTGCTCTGTATGAATCGAGGAAATGCAATTAAAATCCTGAGGGGGGTTGAATCGAATTATTGTGCAGCACTAAGTGCCAGTGCACCCTCCTCACAGGAGTTTGACTGACAAAACCAGGAGCCATCCGCTGTAGTCTGTGTTTTTTATGAGACCAGGAAGAGAGAGTAATGGTCCCGCAGTTGTGACAGTGCTGGAGAGGTGGGAAGACTCAGGTAAGTGTATAGAGAAGGGGGAGAACAAGCAGTGGGGAATGCGTGGACCAAGCGCTGTGTTTGAAAAACTAATTATTACTCCATACAAAATACAGTATGTTACAATAATCAGCATAGAAAAAAATATATATCCAAAGTTAGAAAAAGTTCATATAGTGCAACATATATATATAGTGCCTACAAATAGATAAGTCTTTTAAAGTGCAACCCGTGCTTCAGTACACTTGTACCATTGGTGTGCAGTAAAAAGCCATAAGGTGTTGTGCTCCCCTCCAGAAATTAAAGGCAAACAGTTTGAAAATACATATAAATACCTTTCTTTTTTTTTCCTTTTTATTTATTAGTAAACACATGATCCCTGTTCTCCACTGCATAAGGGCCTTGGACTTGAAGAGGTGGGGGTAGAGAAACAGCAATACACTGATCTTCCCAGTGAATGGCTGTGCATTGTCAATACATGTCTTGGCCATTGGAGGACAGGCAGGCTGTTCTCCAGGTACAGCCAGAAAACTGACCATATGGAGATGGATGTACTTCCATGCTTAGCGTGGGCAGTTTGAAATAGAAAAGCAGGGGGACTGGCAGGATCACTAGGTATTTAACACAAAGGAAGCAATGCAAATGGTATAATATACTTTTTAACACAAATACATTATAAGTGCCGGTTCACACTGTCAGACATCACATGTGATTCACAGCGCACTGCTCTGCAAAACACATGCGATGTCTGTGCATTGAGAATTCCGCCATACAGATTGTATGGCTGCACTTGCATCACATTCGGGCCAAAGTCGTACAGGACCCTTTTTTTTTTCGGTCTGCACCGGAATCGTATTGCATGGGTGTTCACACCTGTGCGATCCGATTCATGTCCGAACTGACAGTTGTCACTGCGATATGCAAACTAATCTGGGGGTGTCGTTAACTTTGTATTGACACCCCCAGTGTGAACTGCCTGCGAATCGAGTGCGATGCGGGAACCTGCAGTGGATTCACAGGGTTCCCGCATCACATATGAGTGAATCGGCACTAACACAGACACACATCAGGAATATGAAGTGTTGGGGTAAAATATTCTTTAATGCAGAGAATGCGTTAACTTAAAAACATTTAGACTTTACAACCACTTTTAATTGAAAGTTAAATGCATGAATGAGGTTATATAAGGTTCATGAATCTGAAATATTTCTCTTTCCGGTTAGCCTAGATTATAAAATAGATTAGTGATATCATGTCATTATGGGAACTTGTTTGGCCTGATGAAGAGCGGTTGCTGACTCAAAACTGTTGCTAATTTGATGTAATCATGTAACGAATTAGTTTCTTTGATTACAGTGGATTTTTGTTCTACAACCTCTTACTTTCTTATATGGACTGAGGGATTACTGGACTGATCCCTGTTATGAGCACTACAATTTATAGAGATGTGCTTTCTACTCTTTCCCTGTGTGTGTGTGTTACTCATTTATCACATATTAATAATAAAAAAGGAATTTTTAAAAAAAAAAATACTTATTAATATTATTTCGGTATAGTCATAAAGGTATTGTTAGGTTAACTGACACATGCAGATGTTGCTAAATGTGACCTGAGCATTTTAGCTTTAATGACCTCTGGTCACAAAAGGGTTAAAGCTGAACTCCAGCCAAAAACCCCTTTTGCGCATTTGCATTGTAAAGATAAATGTCACTAATAGAGTATGCAATGTGCGGCCTCGGTTGCGTTATTATTTTTGCCTTGAGTTTAGCTTTAAGTAATACAATGTTTTGAGCTGGTTTAATCATTTTACTTCAATTTATTTCCTAGAGTGCCGAGTTGTAGATGGCTGTGGATGGTATAAGACTGCATGTTCGATTAATTATGTGGAATGTATTTTCCATTTGTGCACATGTTCAGTCATTCCTCTGGAAATGGCATGTCTGTCTTCATTCTGACAGACCTTTCCCTCAGGCTATGGCGCCTCTGTCTCCTTGCGTTGCCTTTCACATATTTGTAATACCTTCATTAGTAAATTCTACATCAGGCAATCTTGCACCCGATAAAAAGAAATACAAAAATTTGTGTAATATCTGCTTATCCTGTGAGATGAAGATGATGATGTGCAAAGAGCAATCACCCCAAACAACCAATTAGAAATCGTCCTTAAACTCCAGTAAAACGGATTAGTTGCTATGGGCCAGTTCATTTAATATAAATTAGATAGAAAAAAATGTTTTAATTGCATTTCTGGGATGTTATTGTTTTATGGATACATCAAGGCTGTGATCAGGAGCCACTGCATGTTACAGTCATCATGACTTCCTTAGGCTGTTCTCACAATGTTGTGGTGCGTTAATTCACGCATTTTGTTTAAGAAGCCTTCTCACCAGTGCCAGGTTTAGGGGGGGTGCTGGGATGAGCTGTGGTACCCAGGTTTCAGTTGTGCCCCCAGGTCTCTGAGAGTGCATCCATTGATCCATGAGCCAGTCTGATGCAGACAGTTTATGTAAGGAGGCACTTTGATGGGGACATCTGATGTAAGGAGGCACTCTGGTAGGGACACCTGATGTAAGGGGGCACTCTGATGGGAATTGATGTAAAGGGGCACTCTGGTGGGACCAATTGATGTAAGGGGGAGGCTCTAATGGGGACACTGATGTAATGGGGCACTCTGATGGGGACGCCTGCTGTAAAGGGGCACTTTAATGGGGACACCTGTTGGAAGGGAGCACTCTGATGGTGCAATCTGAGAAAAGGGGGCACTCTGGTGGGGACCCTGATATAAGGGGGCATTCTAATGGGGACAACTGATGTAAGGGTTGACCAGTAAGGGAAATATTGTAAGGGGCACTCTGATGGGGGCACTGATGTAAGGGGTACTCTGCTGGGGACACATGATGTAAGGGGCACACTGATGGGGACACCTGATGTAAGGAGGCACACTGATGGGGACACTGATATAAGGGGGCAATCTGATAAGGACCCTGATATAAGAGGGCACTCTAATGGGGACCCTGAAATAAGGAGGCACTCTGATGGGGACCCTGATATAATAGTGTACTCTGATGGGGACATCTGATGTAAAATGGAACTCTGATGGGGGACCCCAATGTAAGAGGGCACAGATTCTGTTTCATCACCCTAATCTAATGACCGCCTAATACATACTATTGTTTCCCAGGTTGTGACTGTGTGTGATAGACTGCTAGTCATTCACGCACATTACATTATGCCCCCTGACTCTTTTTTTTTTTTTAATGCACCCCCAAATCAGATTAGATCTGGCCCTGCTACCCACCATAATGCATCAAAAAAGGTGCATGTACTACTTTTTGTGGTGCAGTGTACCACAATTCACAGTAGTGCATTACCGTGTGTTGTGGTGTGCTGCAAGGTATGTTGGCATTTGGAAATTTTATGTGTATTTCCACAATGCAGCAGTGTGACCCTAGCCCCAATGACCAAAACTTTTGTAATTGATTTAAAACAGTATAAGCATGTTTGTGTCCTTTTTTAATTTATTTTTTAAATGTTGCATGCTGCATGTCAGGTAGTAATGAAATAGGAGGATCAGCAATAGTTTTCAAAGTGCAGTGAAACTAGATTGTAGTTATTATTATTATACAGGATTTACAGTGGGTACGGAAAGTATTCAGACCCCCTTAAATTTTTCACTCTTTGTTATATTGCAGCCATTTGCTAAAATCATTTAAGTTCATTCTTCTTCCTCATGAATGTACACATAGCACCCCATACTGACAGAAAAACACAGAATTGTTGACATTGTTGCAGATTTATTAAAAAAGAAAAACTGAAATATCACATGGTCCTAAGTATTCAGACCCTTTGCTCAGTATTTAGTAGAAGCCCCCTTTTGATCTAATACAGCCAGGAGTCTTTTTGGGAAAGATGCAACAAGTCTTTCACACCTGGATTTGGGGATCCTCTGCCATTCCTCCTTGCAGATCCTCTCCAGTTCTGTCAGGTTGGATGGTAAACGTTGGTGGACAGCCATTTTTAGGTCTCTCCAGAGATGCTCAATTGGGTTTAAGTCAGGGCTCTGGCTGGGCCATTCAAGAACAGTCACAGAGTTGTTGTGAAGCCACTCCTTCGTTATTTTAGCTGTGTGCTTAGGGTCATTGTCTTGTTGGAAGGTAAACCTTCGGCCCAGTCTGAGGTCCAGAGCACTCTGGAGAAGGTTTTTGTCCAGGATATCCCTGTACTTGGCCGCATTCATCTTTCCCTCGATTGCAACCAGTCGTCCTGTCCCTGCAGCTGAAAAACACCCCCACAGCATGATGCTGCCACCACCATGCTTCACTGTTGGGACTGTATTGGACAGGTGATGAGCAGTGCCTGGTTTTCTCCACACATACCGCTTAGAATTAAGGCCAAAAAGTTCTATTTTGGTCTCATCAGACCAGAGAATCTTATTTCTCACCATCTTGGAGTCCTTCAGGTGTTTTTTAGCAAACTCCATGCGGGCTTTCATGTGTCTTACACTGAGGAGAGGCTTCCGTCGGGCCACTCTGCCATAAAGCCCCGACTGGTGGAGGGCTGCAGTGATGGTTGACTTTCTACAACTTTCTCCTATCTCCTGACTGCATCTCTGGAGCTCAGCCACAGTGATCTTTGGGTTCTTCTTTACCTCTCTCACCAAGGCTCTTCTCCCCTGATAGCTCAGTTTGGCCGGACGGCCAGCTCTAGGAAGGGTTCTGGTCGTCCCAAACGTCTTCCATTTGAGGATTATGGAGGCCACTGTGCTCTTAGGAACCTTAAGTGCAGCAGAAATCTTTTTGTAACCTTGGCCAGATCTGTGCCTTGCCACAATTCTGTCTCTGAGCTCTTCAGGCAGTTCCTTTGACCTCATGATTCTCATTTGCTCTGACATGCATTGTGATCTGGAAGGTCTTATATAGACAGGTGTGTGGCTTTCCTAATCAAGTCCAATCAGTATAATCAAACACAGCTGGACTCAAATGAAGGTGTAGCACCATCTCAAGGATGATCAGAAGAAATGGAAAGCACCCGAGTTAAATATGAGTGTCACAGCAAAGGGTCTGAATACTTAGGACCATGTGATATTTTAGTTTTTCTTTTTTAATAAATCTGCAACAATGTCAACAATTCTGTGTTTTTCTGTCAGTATGGGGTGCTATGTGTACATTCATGAGGAAGAAGAATGAACCTAAATGATTTTAGCAAATGGCTGCAATATAACAAAGAGTGAAAAATTTAAGGGGGTCTGAATACTTTCCGTACCCACTGTATATAGCGCCGACGGTTTGCGCAGCGCTTTACAATATGAGGGAAGACAATACAGTTACAATACAATTCAATACAGGAGGATTTAGAGGACCCTGCTCGTTAGAGCCTACAATCCAGAATAAATAGTGAGGTAGCAGTATAGTGTTGGGTGGGGGAAGGGGAAAGAAAGGGGGGGGGGTGTAGAAGGGAAAGCTATCAATTCTGAATCACAGCAAAGCAATCCTACACCTGACCCTGACCACTTCTTAATATTTTTAAAGTGAAAATCTGTTCCAATCCACAGTGATAAATTGATCACAGATCTTTGGAATTTGTCTAAATTGACTACTTGGAATTACAAGCACATAATAATAACAGGTTACAAATAGTCTTTAAACCTATTGCAGAGACTTTGCCAAGCGGTCCAGATTGCGTCTAATTATGTCTCTAATTTGCATAATAAAGTTCCCCCGCATATGATTGCCGTTTGATAAATGTTCTAAAAGAGTATCGCATGGCTGGAGAATGGTGCCGTTCTACTTCTAAAGAACCATTAGGTTATTTAGTGAGGATTTCACATGCATCAACATTTTTGTGTTTCAGGGTTTTTTTTGTTTTATGAGACTAGAGTTTGTCATGAGAGTGAGTACATCCAAATATCGAGACCATCGGGAATGGAATATCAAATATGGTTATACATCTGCCTAGAAACCGGATTACACTCTTAAAAATAATTTCCATTCTAAATGTTCTCTGGCCCCAAACATCAACATGAAGAGCCCGAGATGAAAACATTGAATATTATGTTTTGCAATTCCACCACCTTGCATTCAATTTTTATGGAAAGAAGAGGTTTTTTTCACTTGTGAAAATTCGTGAAATCCCAGTCAGTTATGTAGCTTAGAAAATTATTTTTTTTGAAAAAAAAAAAAAAGAAAATTATAGGACAAAGCTGTGAATATCACAAGCATGGGTATTTTCCAACACCTTTGTTCTCTCATCATGGTAGGATCTACAGGTAGTATGTGTCCCTGACTTGTTAGGACCTCTGTGTTTTCCTGATGGCTAGCATGCTTTAATTTCAATTACATGGCTGATATTTATCAGAAGGTTTCTGTTTCACACATCAGAAAGAATGCTGGCCTAGGGGGCGTGGCCTGGCGCAGCATGTGAGAGGACGTGTGTGAGAGGAGCTCCGCCGGACCGATATCCTTCACCGCTAATCCTGCAGCCCTTCGGGCACGATAATCCTTCCTTCACCTCCCGCACACCCGCGGCACCGACCTCCGCATGTCTCCGCCGAAGAAAGGCTCTGAAGCTGCGGCAAAACTGGCTGCATTCCGGAGGCTGGAGAAGGAGGCCCCGATCCAAGATGGCGCCGGCCCGTCGCTCGTGGTGGAGGAGCCTGAGAGCCCTGCTACATCCAAGGTTTTGGAGGCGATTGCTACTTGCCAGACCATGCTGACTACTAAAATCGAGGAGGTGAAGGTGGATATATCTTTGATGCGTCAGGATATGCAGAAGCTGAGGGACAGAGTTGGTGAGGCTGAACACAGAATTAGTGAGGTGGAGGACTCCCTCCCCCCATTGCAAAACTCCTCAGACAGGCTGCAGCAACAAGTACACCTTATCCTCCAAAAACAAGATGACATGGAGAATAGGCTGCGCCGCTGTAACCTGCGGTTCATCGGCCTCCCGGAGGGCTCTGAAGGTGCTGACCCCTCATCATATTTGGAACAATTGCTCACTCAGACTTATGGCAGAGAATCCTTTTTACCCACTTTTGTTGTGGAACGTGCACATCGCCTCTCAGGGCGCCCCCCCCCTCAGGGTGCACCCCCCCGCACGTTCATCGCTAAATTCCTGAACTACCGAGACCGTGATGCCATATTGCGCCTGGCCAGGGTTAAGGGGAACATTCCATTTGGAAACCACAAAATAGCGATTTTCCCCGACTTCTCTGCTGAGGTCCAGAGGCGCCGCAAGAGCTTTTTGGAGGTCAAACGCAGACTGCGTATCAAGAATATCAAGTACTCCATGTTGTATCCGGCCCGTCTTAGAGTGGAGGGCGAGGACCGAGCCCACTTCTTTGAGGATCCGGAGGCCGCCATCTCCTGGCTAGAAGGCCTGGAAGCTAGAGCCTGACCACCTTGCCCTGGCGACTTCATGATACTTTCTCCCTGATGGCCTATACCTTAAGCTGCTGCAAGAGCGGAGGAAGGGGTTTTGTAGATCCTGCGGAACTCAAGACTTTGCATCCCCCTTCCCCCCCCCCTCCCCCCTCATTTTCCTGCACTATTGCTCCTGTGTTTGACCGGCGGAGCGCCCTAGCTCCACAGATGGAACTGATTTCTCTGTTCTCTTCCTATGGACTTCCACCTGCCCATAGGCTTTGCTACCCAGCGATACACCTGTTGGTTTTCGCCCCCTACACCCGCTAAGGCGTGTGTTTGTGCCCAACTCCCCTGTTGCCCCCTGCGACTTCTGCTGGACCTGGGCCCCCGGGCCCCCTTGTTTATTCTATTTGTATTTTGCTGTATTTTTGCTGCATACCTTGGGGGTCCCTGGCCTCCTGATCTTGCTCTTTCCCAGTCGCATGTGGGCCTGTTCTGGTTGAGGCACTTGTTTGGGAACATGCCCGCACAAGTTGGGGTTGGTGCAGGGCAGGGAGGGGGGATTGGGGTGTTACCATTGTTTATGATTTATATTTGGTACAATCTCTATACTGTTTCTGTTTTATGCACATTGACCTCAAGTAATAATTATTTGCTCTTTTGCTGCTGTATATCGCCGCTGGTGTGTGACCGTGGACTTGTTGGTTCCGCGGCCTTACTGCCTGAGATCCTGGGAGCCTCCGCTCCGCGCACTGTACTACCCCTACCATGGCCGCATTGAAATTGTTGACGTGGAATGTCAGGGGTATGCGTGATAAGATTAAACGAACGGCTGTCTTTAATGTCCTACGCCGTGTACGGGCTGATATTATAGTTCTGGTGGAGACACATTTGGAGGGCCGTGTACAACAGTCCCTCAAACGTCCCTGGGTTGGTTGGGTGCAACACTCTGCTTATAGCTCACACTCCAGGGGTGTGGCGCTACTGGTGGCCAAATCGGTACAATTCCAGCTCCTAGGATCTCAGGTCGACCCAATGGGTAGATATGTTTTTCTCAAAACGTCAGTCTATGGGGAATTGATGTTACTGATGGCTTTCTATGTGCCCCCCCCTTACTCTGCTGTGATTATTATGGAGGGACTGGCGTTTATGGCACAGAGCCCAGGGGCCCCGGTGATCTGGCTGGGTGACTTTAACAATGTGATGGACTCGGGTCTGGATAGGTCCGGTGGCGCCTCCCAGGTGCCGCCGGGGTCGTCCCCGACCAGGTTCTCCCGATTGTTGGAGAGCTTTGGTCTGGCCGACTCTTGGCGCAGCAAATACCCCGCGCAGCGCGCGTACTCCTGTTTTTCGGCTGCACACCACTCTATGTCACGCATTGATCTGATATTGCTGTCTCGAACCCTGCTCCCCAGGTTACTGACGGCAGGCTTCGCCCCACGGACTCTGTCTGATCACTGCCCTTATTGGATACTGTTGTCCTTGCCCTGCAATAGACCTCCCCCGGCCTGGCGCCTGAATCCTGCCTGGCTCCCCTTGGTGTCGGATGGGAACGACATTGGGGGGACCTGGACACAATTCTTCTCTGACAATGAGGGCACTGCCTCCCCGGCTGCGGTGTGGGAGGCGTTTAAACTGTTCGCCAGATCCACTATGATTTCCAAAATCAAGGCTGTTAGAGCGCGGGCTGCTGAGGAGATCTCCAGGGCAACGACAAATCTAATTGAAGCTGAACAGGCCTTTCTGGGGGACCCGACTCCGGCACATGAATCTCAGTATAAATTGACCTCTAAAGTCCTTTCCCAACTTGACTACGAGAGGGCGAAATCTAAGATGTTTTTTCAGAAGCAGAATCTGTTTGCACATGGTGAGCGGGCGGGGAAACTTCTCGCATATTTAGTCCATTGTGAGGATAGGCCCCCGGTAGTTATTACTTTGAAGGATGACCTGGGTAATGAGATCGCTGATCCTGCTGCGGTGACACAGTGTTTCCGCTCATTTTTTGGTACTCTTTACACCTCTAGGGCTCCCGCTGACTGCACTGACATGCATGACTTTTTGGACTCTATTGACTTTCCCACTTTGACACCCGACCAGTTGGCGACCCTCGAGGCACCCATCTCTGTGGAAGAGATTGCAGCAGCCGTGTCCAAGTTCCCTAGGTCTAAGGCCCCCGGCCTGGACGGCCTCCCGATTGAATTTTTCTCCCAATATTCGGAACTCCTCTCTCCTAAATTATTGGCTTTGTTTCAATCTCTATTCAAAGATGCAACCTTACCCCCTTCTATGCGGGAGGCGCTAATTGTGCTCATTCCCAAGCCGGGCAAGGATGTACACGCCCCAGAGTCTTACCGTCCCATCTCTTTGCTCCCAGTAGACACTAAAATCCTTGCGAAAATTTTATCCCTTCGCCTTAACAAGGTGATCCTTTCACTCATACACTCGGACCAGGCCGGGTTCATGCCTGGGAGGAACACCTCATTTAATCTTCGCCGGTTGTTTATGAATCTCCAGGCACGGCACGACGGAATGGGTGGCAGGGTGGTGGTCTCATTGGACACGGCTAAAGCATTTGACTCGGTAGAGTGGCCGTTTCTGTGGACCTGTCTGGACCGGTACGGCTTTGGACCTAATTTTATTAAGTGGGTCAAACTTTTATATAGCGCCCCGGTAGCTAGGGTCCTGGCAAATGGCTGGCAGTCGACCGCCTTCCCTTTATCCCGTGGCACTCGACAGGGGTGCCCCCTCTCCCCCCTGCTGTATGCCCTGGCCGCGGAACCTCTGGCGATGGCCATTAGAGCACATCCCGGGATTCGAGGCCTACGTAAGGGACCGTTGGAGGAGAAGATCAGCATGTATGCAGATGACACTTTGTTATATTTGGAGGACTCTCGGGAATCCCTACTCACGGCCCTTTCTTTAATTGAACGGTATGGACGATTCTCCGGTTTTCAGATAAACTGGGATAAGTCACAAATTCTCCCGCTTGACGAGAGCCCACAGGCAATCACCCCCGCAAGCCCAGCCCTACAATGTGTATCCCGCATTAAATACTTAGGGATTCAAGTGACAGCTAACTCAGCAGATTATGTCCCGGATAACGTTCAACCCCTGTTCCCTCTGCTTAAGGCTAAAATTCAAGTATGGTCCAAATTACCTCTGGGAGTGATGGGTAGAGTCAATTTAATTAAAATGATTCTCCTTCCCAAAATACTTTATGTTGTATGGCACTCTCCTATTTACCTGCCACTCAAGCTGTTTAAGCAGATGGAATCACTCCTCAAGACCTTTGTTTGGGGTGCTGACCGGCACAAGATCTCCTGGCGCAAACTCAAGAATCCTACAAACCTAGGGGGATTGGCCCTGCCGGATTTTAATCTGTACTATCTGGCAGCTCAGTTGTCCCAGTTCTTTCATATAGATAAAACGGATAGAGAACGTTTTTTGACCCTGCTCTGCCCTGGGTGGGCTCATCCCCTCGGGGACCCCCTCCTAGTTATCCTTAGGGGTGTCAGGGGCTCACCGGAGCCCTTGTGCCCCAGATCTCTTCTATACCACTATTGTCGGATCTGGGAGGTGGTAGCGTCCAGGCTTCGGTGCCCTCCATTTCACACATTCACCCCTCTGTGGCATAACAGCGCACTACACGAGTTCCTTTCCATCCCTGACCTGTCGATATGGAGCGGGAGGGGCATCCTTCTCCTTAGCCATATCTCCACGACCACTGGTCTGCGGTCTTACGAGGCCTTGCAGGATCAGTTTGCGATCCAGGGCCCCATGCACTACAGATACTTACAGCTCTCCCATGCCTATAGATCTCAATTCCCTGATGGCCCTCCTGAGCTAGAATCGGTTACCACCCTTGAGATTGTTAAAAGTACAGCACCCAGTCACCTTATTTCCATGTTCTACTCTGAACTTCACACACCTTCCTCGACCACCTTGGCTTTTGCACTTAAGACCCGCTGGGAGCGCAGTGTGGGGGCCATGGAGGATGAGGAATGGGAGGATGCCCTGGAGACGTGCCGCAGAGTGTCGCCAAAACTGTCGGATCGCCTAACTCAGACCTTCATAATACACCAGGCTTATCTCACCCCACTTAGACTGTCCAAATATCACCCTGACTTGGTCCCTTCTTGTCCTATGTGTGGAGACCCTGACGCCTCCTTCTTTCATCTCTTGTGGAGCTGTCCCCAATTACAGACTCTATGGCAACAAGTAGTCACATTCCTCCATGACAAGATGGGGTCTCCTCTGCAACTCTCCCCTAAGGAGTGTCTCCTGGGGGTTTACCCAGATGGAGAGATGCCCAAATCCACTGTCATATTTCTTCAGGAAACTTTGTTTATAGTACGTAAACTGATAGCCAGGAGGTGGATGAGACCTACTCCTCCTACTCTAGGTTTGTGGATTAAGGAGGTTAATGGTGTCATCCCATTTCATAAACTTTTGTATAAACATAGGGGGTGCCCTCAGAAGTTCAACAAGATTTGGGACAAATGGGTGCAGTGCCCTGATACGGCTCGGTAATGCAGTGGGTAACTATTCTATGTTGGCCGCCCCTGGTAATTCAATATTTTCTGTTCGAGGGTTGGATCGACGGAGAGCCACTGACTACTGTTTTGTTTTTTTTACTATGCCTGTTCTGTCTCTCGGTGCTGATTATTTTGTATATTTGTATTTTTTGTACCCCAATGTGTTATGAACCTGATTGCAGTTTCAATGCACGGTTTATTTTTGTATTGTACCAAAAATTTCAATTTCAATAAACCTCACTGTTTTGAAAAAAAAAAAGAAAGAATGCTGGCTTGAGAAACCTCTCGTTATTTTATGGCAACCAGGCTTAACCTGTTCGGCAAATGTATTTGTTCTTTATCCAGAGCAGAGTAAGCACGGAAGCATATCAAATATAATGCATTTCGCATCCTTGAAGATTAATGTTTTCTTTACGCTAGCATCTCTTACTTAAGTTCCCAATGGAAAGTCCCAGCCATGCAGATAATATTTTACTCTTATTGACTTACATAATTTGGCAATTTACTGTATTTCTATATCTTTCGAAGGGTAATTCCAGGCAGTACAGGGAAACTGTCAAATATCTCACAGTGAAGGCATCCATCCACAAAGCCCACACCCAGGTGTAAAGTACCTTGTTCAGTATTATGCTGGACAGAAATTACTCTTATTAAAATGTTACTAAATCCTGGAGCCTGCATTCACTATATCTGGTCTCCCACAGTTCACAGAACATAGAAATGCAATTAGTTTAGTAAATATAAACTGCTAAATACCTTTTCTCATCAGCAGTATAAAGCAGTCTTGTGACTTCTATCAGTGTGTGGCTTAGCACTGGTTAAAGCTTGTAGGAGGAGCATTCATTCTCCTCTGACTGTCCTATGAGTTTGCATGACCGCTGACACTCTGTCTGGACAGTACTGATTGGCCCTGTGCTGATAATATACACCCTCTCAAAAAAAAAAACCTCTTTAGCAATACACATCAAACTGAGCATGTGCAGAGTGCCTCCAAAGCTCTGTTCTATCAGCAGATGTATTGGGGGCAGCAAAAGAAGGGGAGAATCAGAGCAGACGGGACAAAACCGTTTTACACAATGCAGAGGATAAACCGCTTAGGCTCCACAGTTAGTATACCAAGCACGCTTTTCCTAGGGGCACGGCGCGACCCCGATCTTGGTAAAAAACCAATGACATGGCTCTTTACCCATGTGATCGGCTGTGCCCACACTGTCAGAGTGTGTGGTGAGGAGAGCTGATCAGTGGCTCCTCCTCAAAGGGGAGTCCAGGACAGGTAAAAGAAAAAAACAATGCCCATAAGAGACACCCATCAGTGACACCAACCAATGCCCATCAGTGACACCAGTTAGTGACCCCAATCAGTGCCCACAGTGACCTTAATCAGTGCCCATCAGTGCCTGCTCATCTGTGCTGCCAGTCAGTGCCGCCCATCAGTGCCTGCTCATCTGTGCTGCCCATCAGTGCCACCTATCAGTGCCCATCAGTGCGGCCTAATAGTGCCACCTCATCAGTGCAGCCTATAAGTGCCGCCTCATCAGCGCACATCAGTGAAGGAGAAAAATTACTTATTTACAAAAGTTACTGACAGAAATTGGAAGAAAAACTTTTTTTTTCAACATTTCCTTTTTTCTTTTTTTTTGTAAAAAATAAAAAACCCAGTGGTGATTAAATACCACCAAGGAAAAACTCTATTTGTGTAAAAAAAATGTTAAATATTTAATTTGGGTACAGTGTAGCATGACCGTGCAATTGTCATTCAAAATGTGACCATGCTGAAAGCTGAATATTGGCATGGGCAGGAAGGGGGTCAAAGTGCCCGATATTGAAATAGTTAAGCTATAGACTGAGATATGCTACTACTGCAGCTATAGAAGAATAGACAATTTGATTTGCTGTCAACAGGAAGGGAGTGGAAACCTAAGGAAAGTCTTAGACAGTTGTCATAGAACAGTTTTCCCCATTGGAAGATGTCCCCTCCTCTGTTGTTCTGGTGACAATTGTAGTATTTTGGACTTCCTATCACTTTTGTCCAAGCAGGGCATTCTAAATGTTCTGTACTCTTATCTTAAACAAATAATTTTTGTTACAGATACATTTTATAGATTACATTTTGTATTGTGGGTGGAAACTGGAGCACCAGAAAGAAACGCATACGAACACATGCTGTACAAGGGGTGTAAAATAGACATGTGCAATTCGTTTCAGTCCGAATACAAATTTTTTGGTTATTTGGAGATTCCTTGAAATTCTTTAAAATTTGCTTTGTTTATTAGTTTTCTAACGAATTCCAAATTTTCAGAACAATTAGAATTCAAATCAGTCAAAAATGATCAACCAATTCTAATTAAAAAAAGTGTAAAGAATAGCTGGTTGTTAAGCAGCAGGCTGGGAAGCCAGCCACCGCATCCTTAACTACAGATGACTCATCAGCTGTCAGCGGTCTTCCCCACTGACAGCTGAAATGTAAACAAAACAATGCCGGCAATTGAAAATGATGAAAAAAACCAATGCCTCCCATCCATACCAGGAGGGAGGCATTGGCTTTTATGTTTTTTTTAAAAAAAGTAATTGTCAAAAGCTCATTTACTGTCTTTATTCCATTTTTGGTGAATGGGTAGGAGTACCATACTCACTCACATTGATGGGGGGGGGGGGGGTGAGATCTGGGGCCCCCTTGTTTAAAGGGGGCTTCCAGAGTCCGATAAGCCCCCTGCCCGCAGACCCCCACAACCACAGCCCAGGGTTGTGGGGAAGAGACCCTGGCCCTGAGTCCCCCCTGCTCCAAAGCACCCCTTTCCCATGTTTGGGGCACGTGGCCTGGTATGGTTCAGGAGAAGGGGTACTCACTTGTGTCCGCCCCCTTTCCTGGCCTGCCAGGCTGCATGCTCGGATTAGGGTCTGGTATGGATTTTGAGGGGGGGGGGGGCCCATGCCGGAGTTCTGCCACTGGGTGACAGGACCACATGACAAGGCCTGGCGGGCTGGATTCATATACCAAAATTGTCCTGGATTGGATTGGAATTCAAGGCAGAAATTCTAACCAGTTAATTCAAAAGCCAAACCTACTCCGGGCATAATAACTTTTTAATGACCATTTTGAAGCTTCTTGGACAGGAGGGAGAAAAATCTATTATTCTATCAGGTCTCTATTTCTGAGATGTTAGATGACTATTTTATATACTGTTTATGTCATTATTGATGTACTTCTCACAGATGTGTTCTTTTATGTGCTGTCTGCCTCACCCATCTCTCAATTCAAATTCAAACGTCCTTCCACCCTTCACTGTCCTCCTCCACACCTAGTCTTTAACTACAGGAGCACACCCTTTTGATGAAAGAGTGAAGTCTCTAAAGTTTGGCATTTCCTACTTCAATCTGAATCTTAGCAACATTGTTTCACATCCAGACAGTGCTTTTAAAGCCCAACTCCAATGTCATCCAAACCCGAATAGGGCCGGCGCTGGACCACAGAGTAGTAAGTCTTTAAGGGACAGGGCCATGGTAAAGGTGAGTATTGCAGCAAAAGCCGCATTTCCTCTGTTCTAAAAACATTGCATTGGCTACTTTTTTTTTAAGTATCCGAGGTTGGGTAGCCTCATGCAAAGTGAGAAAGTAGGAATGAAGCATGTATCTGCTTTAGGTCTGTTCCTCTTCCCAGAGCTGTTCATCTGTCACATGCAAGCCTATGGGAGGATCTTTAACACCCGGGCAGATGAAGGAGCCAGGCAAAATCCTGGAAGTCAGAAGTATTGGGACTTCCAACTGGTACTTTGGAGAATCAGGTAAGTCTAATTTCCCACCTGATGGCCCTGATTCACACCCATACAGCCCCCCAATGCTGTAGGGATTATTTATTAATACGATTGGCACAGGCACTTGTCAAAAATGCAAATTATGCCTGCCCTTTCCAACCCCAGCAAATTAGAGAGACTCATTGCTGAGGTTTACATACACTTAGTCCCGGTTCACACTGGTGCAATGCGGGAAACCCTGCGAATCAGTGACAGTTCCAGCATCGCACCAGAATTGCACAGTGGTTCACACCGAGATCTGTGAATCACTGGGGGTGTCAATGTAAAGGTAATGACACCCCCAGATTGGATCGCAGTGCGAACTGTGATATGTTGCAGGAATCGGATCGCATAGGTGTGAACATCCATGCAATCCAATTCCAGTGCGAACCAAAAATGGGTCCTGCACCATTTTGATGCAAATACGATGCAATTTCAGACATACATTTTGTATGGCTGAAATCGCATCGCACAGACATCGCATGTGATCTGCACAGCAATACGGTGCAAATCACATGCAATGTCTGGCATCGCACTAGTGTGAACCGGCACTTAATCTTCAGTTGTGTACAGCATGGGCCTTCTAAAGTTCCACAGCAAAGATTGATTTCAAGACTATAAAGATGCCTTCACTTCAGCACTTAAGTCATCTTTTTTGACCAGGACAGATTGACTCTACCACCGCTTTTATGATCGCTCCATGACTGCTAGGATTAGCATAAGGACACCTAAACACTGGGTGTTCATTCGTAGTGTTTTCATGTGCCCAGGAGGCACAGGTGTAGCGTCCAATCCCACAGCCTGCAGTCTGTCCAAGTTGAAATACGTTGCGACTGGATGTGTCTGCATGCATAGGTACTTGCTTTTAGGGCCCTTTGTGTTAAGGGGGTATATGGTCCCTAAAAGCGTGTATCACTCAGTACAGCCACAGTATACAGGGGTTGGACAAAAATATGGAAACACTACAAGATTTGCAGTTGTGAAAGTTACAAGTTTCGTTTTGAAAGTGGAAGTGATGTAACATGAGATGGTAGGCTGCATGGACGCCAAACATACAAAGAACACTAGACACCAAACTGGATTAACCACTTCAGCTCCAGGAGATGGAAATGACTAGGCCATTTTTTAGGATACAGCACTGTTACTTTAACCAATTTACCTCTAGCCACTGTGCTGCTACTGCGGCACAGTGGCTCGTTATCGTCCAGCGACGTAGACCTACGTCGCTGGACTCCTCCCCCTGTAGGCGGCGCGCTCCCGCTGTTTTCATTCACAGCGGGAGTTGGCCCAGGGGAGGAGCGGCGGCGATCGCCGCCGCTCTTCCCCGATCGTTGGGGAATCTAGTTTGGAGATCCGCCCGCCTGTGTAAACAGAGCGGGCGGATCTCCTAAGTGACAGGGAGTGACAGATCGGAGTGTTCAGCATAGCTGAACATCCGATCTGTCCCTGGCTCACACAGTCACCTCCCCCCCCACACGTTAGTAAGCACCAGGCATACATTAACCCCTCCCTCTCCAATAAAATTAACCCCTTCCCTGCCAGTGTCATTTTTACAGTAACAGTGCATATATATAGCACTGATTACTGCAGTAATGTCACTGGTACCCCCAAAAGTGTCAAAAATATCAGTCAAGGGTCCGATCTGTCCGCCGCAATGTCGCAGTCCCGCAAAAAAAATCGCAGATCGCCGCCATTACTCGTTAAAAAAAAAACACCAAAAATGACAGAAATCTTTCCCTTAGTTAGTAAACGGAATAACTTTTGCGCAAACCAATCAAAATACGCTTATTGTCATTTTTTTTTTACCAAACATAGGTAGCAGAAATCAAATTGGCCAAAAATTTAAAAGAAATTTGATTTTTACATATTTTTTGGGAGGAATTTCATATCAAAAAAATGGTAAAAAAATTGTTATTTTTTCAAAATAAACCCTTTTTTTTTTTATAGCGCAAAAAGTAAAAATCGCACAGGTGATCAAATACCACCAAAAAAAAGCTCTATTTGTGGGAAAAAAAGGACGTACATTTCGTTTGGGTACGGCGTCGCACGACCGCGCAATTGTCAGTTAAAGTCGCACAGCGCTGAATCGCAAAAAGTGGCCCAGACGTAAGACAGCAAAATGCTCTAGTGGTAAAGTGGTTAACTGACAATTGCGCGGTCGTGCGACACTGAACCCAAATAAAGTTTTTGTCCCTCCCCCCCAACAAATAGAGCTTTATTTTAGTGGTATTTGATCACATCTGCATTTTTTTATTTTTTGTGCTATAAACAAAGAAAACACCTACAATTTTGAAAAATTTGGATGGGGTTAACATCAGGGGCGATCAAAGGGTTAACTATGTGCCTAGCTAGTGTTTTAGCATAGTGTGGGAGGTGCTTTTACTAGTGGAAGGCAGTGATCAGTGTCCCTGCTTTGCAGAGACACAGGATCCATGCCTTCTGTAGTGACAGAACAGCAATCTGCCTTGTTTACATAGGCAGACTGCCATTCTGCCTGTGTACCAAACGATTAGCGGGTGGTGGCAGACATCAAGTCTTGGGGACCCACTGATCAGCTCGCGCTGTGTAGAATCACAGCAGGAGCAAGCCCATGGCGGCGCACCATCACACTCTATACCCGGTATTGCAGGATCACGTGTATATATATATCGGGACATGGTTAATAACAGCTGCAGCCTTGTTTATGGTTTTCACAAATATAAACAATTAGTCTCAGTTCACAGTAATGCGGCTTCAAAGTCGCCCGACTTTGATGCCACGCTGTACAGAGTGACTTCATTGCAGCTTGCAAATGACATCTTTAACAGAAGGCTATGCAAGTCGCTCTTAACCACTTTAATACAGGGCACTTCCCTCCCTTCCCGCCCAGGCCAATTTTCCCCTTTTAGCGCTGTTGCATTTTGAATGACAATTGCGCGGTCATGCAACACTGTACCTACACCAAATTTATGTCATTTTCCCCCCACAAATAGACAAATAGAGCTTTCTTTCGGTGGTATTTGATCATCTGTGCGATTTTTACTTTTTGCTTAACAAATAAAAAAAGACCGAAAAGTTTAAAAAAAAAAAAAAAAAAATTTTGTTTATGTTATACAATTTTGTAAATAAATAATTTTTTTCCTGCACTGATGAGCACTGATGAGACTGCACTGACAGGCACTGATGAGGAGGCACTGATGGGGTGGCACTGATGGGGTGGCACTGATGGGGTGGCACTGATAGGCGGCACTGATAGGCGGCACTGATATGCGGCACTGATAGGCACTGATATGTGGCACTGATAGGTAGCACTGATATGCAGCATTGGTGGGCACTGATAGGCGGCACTGCTGGGCACTGATAGGCGGCATTGATGGGCACTGATAGGTGGCACTGACGGGCACTGATAGGTGGCACTGACGGGCACTAATGGGCACTGATAGGCGGCACTGGTGGGCACTGATGGGCGGCACTGATCGGCACTGACGGGCGGCACTGATGGGCACTAATGGGCACTGATAGGCGGCACCGGTGGGCAATAATGGGCACTGGTGGGCGACACTTAAGGATGGCAATGATGGGCACTTGTGGGCAGCACTGATAGGGAGGGCACTGGTGGGCAGCACTGATGGGGTGGGCAATGGGGGGCTCCCTGAGCCCTGATTGCCATCCCTGGTGGCCATAGTGGGCATCCCTGGGGTCATAGTGGGCATCCCTGGGGTCATAGTGGGCATCCCTGGTGGATCTAGTGGCATCCCCCCCCGAGGGTCTGCACTGGTAATCAATGATCTGATTACCAGTGCCAACCCCCCCCTGTCAGGGGAGCCGCCGATCGGCGCTCCTTTACTCGTGCCTGTCAGGCACGAACTAAGGAAAGCCGATCAACGGCTGTTCCTATTTACTATGTGACCAGCCGTGATTGGACACGGCTGATCACATGGTAAAGAGCCTCCGTCAGAGGCTCTTTACCGAGATCGGAGATGCAGGGTGTCAGACTGACACCTCGCATCACCGATCGCCGCTCTGCGCGCCCCCGGGGGGCGCCCAGAGCGGAGTTATCCTGCCGCCGTCATATGACGTCCGGTCAGGATAACTCAACCACATTCCCGCCGTCATTTGCCTATAGGGCGGGCGGGAAGTGGTTAAAACACACCCAAGTAGTGCAGGAACCTTTTTCTAAGTCCGACTTGAGTCGCTCCGATTAGAACGATTTTCAACTGAACTGAATTCACCAAAACTCTTTTAATCAATCAATACTTTAAAATTTTAACAGAATCAGCCAAAATCATTGAGGCACTCCTGCTTAAATAGGGGTCCTAGGAATTTCTGGAATGTTCTGGGGGATCACCTACCTTTTAATGACCTATCCTGAAGGACCAACCCTGAAATCCTAGAAGATTTCCAATCAGCTGACTTTTTTTTGACCTATCACAAAACCCCCCATCCCACCCCATTAGATTGTAAGCTCTTCTGAGCAGGGCCCTCTTAATCCTCTTGTATTTTATTGTATTGTATATGTACTGTCTCCCTCTAATATTGTAAAGCGCTGCGTAAACTGCTGGCGCTATAGAAATCCTTAATAATAATAATTTAAATCAGTCAGTGGGGGGGCTTGAAGTTCCTACCGCCACCATCCCATGGGGGAAAGGGTTGTCTTTAAAACAGGCTATCCCCCCTTTCCCTACATTCTTTTGCATCTACTGAGTGATGAGATACCTAGCTATCAGGTGGGAAGTCTCACTTTAGTCCTTTACTGCATGCACTGCTAGTAATACGGAGTCATGTCCGAGCTTACTGAGTTTCAAAGAGGGCAAATTGTTGGTGCCCCTGACTGAAGTTACCAATTTATTTGCAGTGTCGTAAGGTACAGTATCAAAGGTTATACGAGTTTCTGGGAAAACGTCGCCTGATAGTCATAAGCGCGGTCAACATAGTCAAGTGACCGAAAGAGACAAAAGGACATGTGCAGGATTGTGATCCAGAATAATATTTGTTAATTCTCAGGAGAATTTAGGCCATCTTGGATGCCAAAGGCGGTCCAACACCATATTGGGGAACGATTTTGTTCTTTTGCCTGGTGTTTTCATATTTTTGTCCAACCTAAGACTGAGCACTGCACCTGCGCCTCCCAGATGCACGTAAATGCTGGGATTGGATGCACAGGGGTTTAATGTCCAGTGTGCACGTTGCCTAAATAAAGCACTGAAATTGCAGGATGGTAAGAGAATGACATTTTGTTTCATATTTAAGTGACATTATTCTTTTACAGAAAACACAAGAATGATACAAGAAGACATAATGTGACTTGCACCTGCCTGTTCTGAGCCCTGTGTCAGCAGACATCGGGGGAATCGCAGCAGTAATGAATAGTATAATGGGAGAATGCCTCCCATTGACTGATTGCTTCATACCAGACAGAATCTTCTTTGTTCTTCTCATTCAAGATTTCACAAGTGAATGTAAAAGTATATTTATACAAGCATTTGAATTATCCGAATTGTGGCAAAACAAAACAGTTCTTTTATTCTTCATTACAGAGTTATTTAAAGTAACCGTATAATATGCACTATGTACAGTTTTATGTATCAGGCAATTCCTTAAATTGTGAAGACAATAGGCTAACTTTGTCACACTATGAATGGCCTGATTGCACAACTCAGTGTCAGCACTGGTTTCACAAATGAATGAATTAAGCAGGATGATGCTGAACTGTATTTATCTCTTTATTATTGTAGAGATAACAGTGCCTCCATGAGCATTACAGAAAAATATTGGCACAGATAGTTTTATGTCTTTAAAGAGGGACTCATTCAAATGTGCAGCCAGGGGGAGGTAAAAGCAGGCAAATCAACCACGGTTTTGTCATCCCACCCCCCCCCCCCCGACCTTGGCAAAACAATGCAGCCACACAGGGCTGTGCATTTGCTGGGGCAAAAATGAAATCACCTGTTGCATTCAGCGGGCAGCACGGTCACTGAATGCGACCCATTAAAGTTAATAGGGTTTCGCAACGCATGCGGTTGCGGCGCAGGGGTTCTTTATTTTTTTTAGGTTTAAAACAGGTGGTGAGAAGGCAACATGTTTCCTCCCAGCCATCTGTCAGTCATAGTACATCACTTCCCAGAAGAGCAGCAAGGGCTGCTGCACGTAAGAATGAGCCCTAACAATTGTTTTCTTTCTTTTGCATTTTACCTTGTCTGCTTAGTTGTCCTTAAAGCGGAGTTCTACCTAAAAGTGGAACTTCACTCATCTGCTTCCCCCTCCGGTGCCACATTTGGCACCTTTCCGGGGGGAGGGGGGACAGGTACCCTTTCCCCACTTCTGGGAGACAGCGCGCAGGGCCGTCCCTTGGAAGTCCCGTCCCCTTTCTCCTTCCCCTGCTGCCGAGCCAATGAGAATGCGCAGCCGAAAGTGGCAGCACCCAGCAGCCAATCTGAAACCCAGCTGGGGTGCTGACATCGTGGGCTCCCTGGACAGGTAAGTGTCTATATATTAAAAGTCAGCAGCTACAGTATTTGTAGCAGCTGACTTTTAATTTTTTTCTCACAGCTGGAACACCGCTTTAAAAAAAATCCTCACATGCCCAACAAATCCAATTATGTGCATGCTAGATCTTGTGCCACCATCACCATTTTCTTCTTATACCATTAGAGGGCAGGCATTTTCTTCCTTGTTCTTGCAGCTGACCCCCTAGTGACTTGGCACATGCCCATTGTGGTGGATATTGCTTAGCACCCTAATGACGCAGTGTATTTGCATTGTGATAGATATTACTTGGTGCCCTGATGTGCACATGCACATTGTGCTGGGAATTGCTTGGTGCATGTACAGCATGTAAATATTGCTCCAAAGCCTCCTGGGATGCATGACGTGAGTATCCCAGGAAGCTTTGTGCATGGAGGGAATGCCATTCCAGCAGGAAGTGTGGGGTTGGGTCCCACAAAATAGGTTTTTGAGAAATGTGTTTAATGTCTGACTATGTACAGCTATGTAAAAATGGGGGGTAGGGGATGAAGGAAGAATATATAAAGTCACTGAAGAGGGTAAAGGTCCGCTTTAGGCTTATGTAAATATCAGGGTTACAGTACTGTACAAAAGTGGGCAATAGCACAAGGATGACTTTTCCCCCAGTAGTGCAGCGCAAAATCTGCCGTCACGTTCACACACATATTGTATTTGGCACATTGCCGCTTTATAAACTTTGGGCAACCCATTCATTTCAAAGGACTGCCCTATGTGCATAAATGTGGCAAGGGAGTTCATGAACCTTTTTGAGCTTCAAGTGTTAACAATTTTTGGGTGTTGCTTGGCGCATTTGGTGTGCCATTGACAAAGAATGGCACTGGAAGCACAACAGGTGTTTGTTAAGCATTTCCTGAACACATGTAGCATTTTGTGCTATTTCCCATTCTACAATGGAGTGAATGTGGATTTAGTAACTTTCTCGCGATACTAAAGCGACTAGCTAAAAATTGCTTACAGTAGTGATTGACGGCTACCCACACAGCACAAATGGCTCGCTACAAGGATATAAGAAAATGTAGTAACGCATAATTGAATGGTGATCCAAATATTTGTTTAATAGCTGCTGTATACTACTTGCCACAGATAGCCATTTGTGTAGTGAATGCTACTCTTAGAGATTATGAGCCCATTAGCATTAGTGTACTGCAGTAATGCATGTTAAGTACATTGAGCGCTACTGAAATACAAAAAATACTGCATATTCAGTTTTAGCGTGTAATTGGTGGTGCGCTATATCTGAAATATGTGCAAAAATGCAAACAAATAATGTGCAACCTCAAATATATACAATATAGGTGCAAAACTCTAACATATAAATATATGTGAGAAAAAGTCCCAAGACACTAATGTGTCTATGTTGAAATATTCCATCGGAATACAGGATCTTATCTGCCCGTGAGCAGCGCAATAGTATTCGGTGTCCATACCCACCAGAGGCTGATAAGGACCAATTGGATACAGAGACATACCCGTCCAAGAGGGATACAATTACGCATGTTATCTATATCCATCTGGTAAGAAGCCCAGCAGGCTACTTTATACGCACGGTGGGGAGCACCTTTTGATTTGGCAGCACCTGGGATTGTTTGTTTCCTTTAAGGAGAGCACTTATTTCATTCCGTCCGGTAAGGAGGAATTCTAACAGGTGGAGGGAATTCAAGTCACGTATTGCTTTTGAACACCATCCATCACCAACCATATCACCGAAAATTGTTTCAACATAGACACATTAGTGTCTTGGGACTTTTTCTCACATATATTTATATGTTAGAGTTTTGCACCTATATTGTATATATTTGAGGTTGCACATTATTTGTTTGCATTTTTGCACATATTTCAGATATAGCGCACCACCAATTACACGCATTTACTTATTTTTATCTGGGAGCAGCATATCACGGATCAGCGCACTTTTCTTTTTCACATATACATACATACTATTCAAGTAGCGGCAGATCCATATGGATATCTTTGAATATTACAGTACACGTAAACTGTTAGTAGAGGATATTTTCACTACAACCACCTATGAGACCACAGACTTGAGAGGCATCTTCATGAGATTAAAAAATATAATGGTGTCTGAATTACATGCCTCCTGGGACATAGCGTTTCTTGAGAAATATGTCCAGGAGAAAATGGTCCCTAGAAGTCTGCGGTGGAGTTTATACCCAGACCAGGGAGACCCAGATCTCAAGGAATGGTTCCATTTTTTCAATGGAGCAGGCATGGGCTTATTAAATTTCCTCATTGATAGGAAGAGAAAGAAAGTTTTAAAATTAAATAAAGAAATATTAGAGATCAAGGAGAAACTAAAACCGTCTATGCAGGAGGAAGCATATAAGGTATACAACCAGGAACTAAGAGAAATACTAGCTATGGAAGATGAAGAACAAAAAGCCAAAAAAAGAAAGAAATACCTGAGGGACTTGGAAGATTACCAGGCCTCAAAGGTATTCAAATGGCAGTTAAACCTCATAGTGGAAGAGGGAACTGAGATGGAAACTCAAAATCCACTAGGAGAAGGGACTTCCCAGAAAAGTCTGGAAACGTTTGGTTTCAGAGAACCGAAGGACGTACCCAAAAAAGAGGTGAAAATCTGGGAGCCTCCTAAAAGAGATGCTGAACAACAAGGGCAAAGAGGAGTTGATAAATTTAAACCCTTGAGAGATAACGGTTCTATTCAGAACATGAGACAGCAAAATGGGGGTAACACTAATAATAACAACAAGAGGGACAAAGTGAGACCTCCCAGACATGATTCCTATAGGAGCAGACAGGAGTATCGAACCAACTCGAGGGAAAGACAGCCCAGGAGATCGAGATCTCGGTCACCAAGAAGAGTCTCAATGGACTATATGGGTAATTATAATGACTCTCCGCATACGCCTCGGGTTTATCCCCAATACACCCAAAATAGATACGAACCCTTACAACATAATGGATATGAAGAAAGGGAAGAGGTGTTTGAACCTCCACAGACCAGAACACCTATAAAAAACAATAAGAAGAGTTTTTTAGGACAGGGCCCAAAGAAGGGCAAAAAAAGAAGAAAATAATGAGAGGATGCAGAGGAGGTTCAAAGAAAAGAATTAAGAATCATGAAATTCAAGGAATCTTCAACCTTAGTAAGGTAGATCTTTCTGACTCTGAAAAACACACACTGAGCAAAGGGTTGAAATATGCCCCAAAAAAACCCTTAAACAAGTTTGAGACATTCGTGGACATCCACAAATATGTGAGGAAACTTAACGTGAAAAGACATTTTTTGTCAAAAGCTGGTGAGAGGAACTATGTCTCCTACCAAACCTCCACAATTATTCCTTCAGGTCTTAAGAATGCCTCACTTTTTAACCCTCCAGGAGTCCCAAGTCATCACGTTACTGTATTTAGGGACCTTGTACTTAAGGAATTGGAAGAGAAAGAGTTGGAATTTAAACCCCAAGGGGATCTACAAAAGGGTATTAAATCCCTTTGTGAGAAGAAGAATCTTGTGATTAGGCCAGCAGATAAAGGTGGGGGGATCGTGCTACTGAATAAGGATGACTACATCCAAGAAATGGATCGATTAGTAGCAGACCCAACCACATATGAAGTCTTGAAAAGTGATCCTACATTCATATATAAAAAGAAGCTGGAAAAACTAATACACAAGGGTTTTGACATGGGAATTTTAAATGAGAAAGAAAAAGAATTCCTTGTCCCAGTCTCACCGAGAATTCCGACCATCTACTACCTCCCAAAGGTTCATAAAAGCCTAGATAACCCACCCGGGAGGCCCATAGTTAGTGGGATTGAATCCATCACTTCGAGGATAGGAAAGTATGTTGATTACTTCTTGCAGCCATTAGTACAAGAGACACCCGCCTTCCTTAAAGACACGTCTCAATGCATCAAAGACATTACCGAAGTAGAGGTTCAAGGGGATGTACTGCTGGTCACGGCTGACGTGACATCACTATACACCATCATACCACATGAAATGGGCTATGAGGCCGTTTGTACTTTTCTCGATGCTAATCATGAAATCCCGTCCAAACAAAAACAGTTCATCTTGGATCTCCTAATTTTTGGGATGGATCACAACTATTTCTACTATGACCAGAATTTCTATCGCCAGAGAACAGGGGTGGCCATGGGGGCAAAATTTGCCCCCAGTTTGGCCAACCTGTTCATGGCCCTCTGGGAAGACCGAAATATCTTTACTAATCGTGTCAAAGAACTGGTCATTTGGAGGAGGTATATAGACGACACGTTGCTTGTGTGGCAAGGGGACGCAACATCTTTGAAAATTTTCATGGATAACCTGAATTGCAATAATTGGGGCATCAGGTTCACCTACCAATACAGCAATACCTCCATCAACTTCCTAGATCTGGTGATTTATCGAAAGAATTCGGGCTTTGCAACCCGATCTTTCTTTAAACCGACTGATAGAAATGGCTTTATAGCCATAGATAGCTGCCATCACCCCAAATGGCTTAGTTCGGTTCCTAGGAGTCAATTTAGGAGAATCAGAAGGAACTGTACTACGAAGGAGGACTTCCAGCAACAAGTGGGAACCCTAAAACAGAGGTTTGTTGAAAAAGGGTATGACATCTCCGAATTAGACAGAGAGATTGAAAATGTCACCCCTTTGGAACAAAAGAACCTAGTGGAACCAAAAAGCATAACCAAATTTACCTCTCCTCAATTCGAATATGCATTTACTACAAAATTTTCCAGCAATTATAAATGGCTCAACCACGTTTTCAGAAAATACTGGGGTGTCCTACAAGAGGACAAAGTCTTGGGACCTGCTTTACCGACCCAACCTAAGCTAATTTTCAGAAAGGCGACAAATCTGAAAGATCTAATAGCCAGAAACCCAGTGGAAAGACCATTAAAAATGGAGATATTTCCAAACATGAAAGGCTTCTACCCTTGCAAAAGGTGCCGTATATGTACAGAAGCCATCACAGTGAGAACTAACAAATTTACCTCTTCAACAACAGGGAAGGAATATCCCATTAAAGAGTTCATCACATGTGATACTAAAGGAGTCATTTATTTGCTGCAATGCGAGTGTAACCTGCAATACGTAGGGAGAACTATTAGAACAGCAGGCATTCGCGTTGGAGAACATCTAACAAATATCCATAATGGATTCCCAGGACATAGTGTTTCGCAACATTATGCTACCTGCCACAATAAAGAATCCAAGAAACTAAAAATCACAGTGATTGAGAAACACGTCCCCCACTGGAGAGGCAGTAATTTACAGAGGTCTATCTCGAGACGTGAGACCTTTTGGATTTATGAGCTCAAATGTTACAGACCGAAAGGCCCCAATATAGACTGGGACATCAATTCTCATATTAACAACAGTTGATATATATAGCTAGTATTTACTCTCTTATTTCTTTTATGGGCATGGAACATCTCAATATACACACTATCACACTTATACACCATATGGTTTTTAATTGTTGTAAAACCTTTACTGTTTTTATTATAAAACATATGTAAGTTTTAAATGGATAACTTTTAGTAATTGAAGATGTTATACATGCTGTAATGAAGGTTTCAGTTTTTTAGTGCATGTATATTGCAATCCGATCGGTGTCACCATTAAGGAAAGTGCCCAGAAGTCACTTCCGGTGTCACCGTCGGTATTGCAGATACCAGTTGAATTTTTAATTTTTAACATTTTAAATAAAGGTTTTTATTTATGTAAATACTATTTTATATAGGAGAATCATCCTCTGAGATGTATATTATATATGTATATCCAGTTTAACTTTCAATAATCAATGGCCGAAGGGGAGGAGCCGATATTAGAAAAGGCAATGGTATTATATACCGCTAGAAATCCAATGCCAGAAACATGGTAGTTTAGTTTTAACTAAATATAGGAGACCACCCCGATATCGGACCATTATTATTTGAGGTTGCACTAGTAAACTGAAACCAAGGGTCCCGCAACTAACTTCCGGCGCCTCCTCTGCTGACACCGGAAGTGACGCGGCTCGTTTCAGAATAAATAGGACGGAAGTGACGGCGCGCGAGAACCTCCTTTCTCCGAAGACAGCCAATTAGGCGGAAACGCGTCAGATAGGAGGCGTGCCGTCACCACGTCGCTGGGGATCCGGACTGCAGCCGGACCCTAGTCACACAGGAATTCCTTACGCTTTTCTACCACACATTTCATGTAAGTGCAATTTCATTTTAATAAAGTTTACACTAAGGATAATGCACTATAGCAGTCATTCCTTTTTACATGTTATGCTGGAACGATACGATCCTTCCCACCGCTTACCATAAGCGGCTACCAGTGCCATCGGAATACAGGATCTTATCTGCCCGTGAGCAGCGCAATAGTATTCGGTGTCCATACCCACCAGAGGCTGATAAGGACCAATTGGATACAGAGACATACCTGTCCAAGAGGGATACAATTACGCATGTTATCTATATCCATCTGGTAAGAAGCCCAGCAGGCTACTTTATACGCACGGTGGGGAGCACCTTTTGATTTGGCAGCACCTGGGATTGTTTGTTTCCTTTAAGGAGAGCACTTATTTCATTCCGTCCGGTAAGGAGGAATTCTAACAGGTGGAGGGAATTCAAGTCACGTATTGCTTTTGAACACCATCCATCACCAACCATATCACCGAAAATTGTTTCAACATAGACACATTAGTGTCTTGGGACTTTTTCTCACATATATTTATATGTTAGAGTTTTGCACCTATATTGTATATATTTGAGGTTGCACATTATTTGTTTGCATTTTTGCACATATTTCAGATATAGCGCACCACCAATTACACGCATTTACTTATTTTTATCTGGGAGCAGCATATCACGGATCAGCGCACTTTTCTTTTTCACATATATTCAGTTTTAGGTCTGCTGTAATGCATTAGACAGGCAATGTAATGGGTAAATGGGTCTAACATGTATGGCTAATGGACAAAACCCATCTCACATTTTTGTCAATATAATGTCCTGAAGACTCAACAGGAAGGGAAAAGATTGCTCTCTAACACTGTTATAAACAGAACAAGTGTCCCCAGAAGAGGTTTTCATCTATATTCCTGTTACAGTGGCAGCTCAGAAATATAGATCCCCCCCCCCCCCCCCCCATTTTCGGTCTTAGTGGCAATGGTCACCATGAAAAGGGAGCTGGTGAATCTCCCTAACGGGAATACAGTTAGCAAAAAATACCCAACAGGGTCTTCATAAGGGGATCAGCTGGAAACATGTTGGCTGTTTTTTTTTACTCTTACGACAAAAAGAATGAATGGAACTGGAAACTTAAAGAGGAAGTGAACTTCCATCTTTAAATTTTAACTATAGATATTCCTTCGATAAGGCTTACCTATGGATAGTGTAAATCTCTCCTAAACATGCATAGTTTAGGAGATATTGAATGTTCATTAAGCCAGTGACATCACTGACGCAAGAGCTCTGAAGGAACGGCCGCCCATGCCGTTCCTTTAGAGCCCTGTGCCATGACCAGCGGCTCCCGCGCGCATGCGCCGAAGAGACATCATCGCGGCTCCGGCCAGTCACAGAGCTGAAGTCCGCGAACCCCAAAGCAAGATGGGTGAAGATGGAAGCTGTCTCCAGGGATGACATCACATCGCTGGAAGGCTTTGTTTTCAGGTAACTTTTTCATAATTTGCTAGTATGCAATGCATACTAGCACATTATGTTTTTGCCTTGCAGGGGAAAAAAAAAAGTGCAGCACTTTACAACTGCTTTAAAGAGGAAGTAAACCCTCCTCTGCAACTTTTACCTATAGGTAAGCCTATGATAAGGCTTACCTATAGGTACTGTAAATATCTCCTAAACATGTACTGTTTAGGAGATTTTTTCCTTCCATGCAGCCAGTGACATCACTGGCACATGCGCTCTGAAGGAACGGCCGCTGGTGCCGTTCCTTCAGAGCCCTGTGCCGTGACCGTCGGCTCCCGCGCGCGTGCGCGGGAGTGACGTCACCGCGGCTCCGGTCAATCAGATGGCCGGATGCCGCGATCCCAGAAGACGGGCGACTGAACATGTCACCCATCATACAGGTAAGCAGGCGGCACGGCGGGGGCTCGTTCTAAGGTAAGTATTTCATAATGAGCTAGTATGCGATGCATACCAGCTCATTATGTGTTTCTCTTTCAGGTTGAAAAAAAAATACATTTTGAATGGGTTTACAACCTCTTTAACTATGTGTCTGGCACCGTCTTCACTCTACCAGACTACAACTCTCATAGTTACATAGTTAGTGAGGTTGAAAAAAGACACCAGTCCATCCAGTTCAACCTATGATCTGTGTGTGTGTTTGCTGTTAACCGTACATTGTATACCCCTCTATGTTGTGGTCTTTAAGGTGCCCATATAATAGTTTTTTGAAACTGCTGATACCACTGTTTGCAGAAGAGAATTCCACATCCTTACTGCTCTCACAGTGAAGACGTGTCTTATTTTATTCCCTTTCTCTGAATAGGTTTTTCCATATGCTAGGGTTGCCAGTACAATATTTGTACATTGATATCATATCCCACCTCAATCGTCTCTTCTCCAGAGAGAATAAGTTCAGTGCTTGTAGTCTTTCCCCATAGCTGATGTCCTCCATTCCCCTAATTATTTTTGTTGCCCTTCTCTGGACTTTCTCCAGTTCCAGCACATCCTTCCTGAGGACCGGTGCCCAGAACTGGACAGCATACTCCAGATGTGGCCGGACCAGAGTCTTGTAGAGTGGGAGAATAATCTCTTTATTTCTGGAGTGAATCCCCTTTTTTATACATCCCAGTATTCTGTTGACTTTGCTTGCAGCGGCTTGGCATTGCATGCCACTGCCAAGCCTGTTGTCTACCAGTACCCCCAGGTCCTTTTCCATCCTAGACTCGCCCAGAGGTTTCCCCCCTAGGGAGTAGCTTGCTTTCTGGTTTCTGGCACCCAGGTGCATTACTTTACATTTTTCAACATTAAACCTCATCTACCATGTAGTTGCCCACCCCATAATTTTGGGCTTGTAAGGTCTCCACATCCTGCCCAGAAGATATTGGCCTGCTTAGTTTAGTATCATCCGCAAATACTGAGATTTTACTCGATATCCCTTCCTCTAGATCATTTATGAATAAATTAAACAGGATTGGCCCCAGGACAGAACCCTGGGGGACCCTGCTTTCCACACCCACCCAATCTGTGTACTCCCCAATTATCACCACCCTTTGCAACCTCCCCTGGAGCCAGTTCTCTATCCAGGTACTCACCTTATGGTCCAAACCTACCTTCCTTAGTTTGAACAGTAAGCGTTTGTGGGGAACGGTGTAAAAGGCCTTTGCGAAGTCCAGGTACACCACATCCACAGGCTTACCTTTATCTAGGTGGCAGCTCACTTCATCATAGAAGGTTAATAGATTGGTTTGGCAAGAACCATTTTTCATGAATCCATGCTGATTACTACTAATAATACAGTTTTCATTACTAAAGTCTTGAATATGGTCCCTTAACATCCCCTCCAAAATCTTGCACACTACTGATGTTAGGGTGACCGGCCTATAGTTACCCGGCATATATCTCGGCCCCTTTTTAAATATTGGTACCACATTGGATTTTTTCCATCAGCTGGCACCATACCCGTCTGTAAACTATCCTTAAAGATCAAGAATAATGGTCTGGCAATCACCTGGCTGAGCTCTTTAAGAACCCTCGGGTGCAAGCCATCCGGTCCCGGTGATTTATTTATGTTAAGTTTCTCTAGTTTAGTTCTAAGTCTATCTTCTGTTAGCCATGGCGGTATTTCCTGAGGTGTGTTGTTTAGTTTGGCCTTACAAGCTGGGTTAGTGTAGCCCCCCAATTCTTTTGTGAAGACTGAAGAGAAGAAATTATTTAACACTCCCGCCTTTTCCCTGTCCTCTGTGGCCAAAACTCCCTTATCATCTTTTATGGGGCCAATGTGCTCTGGCCTCGCTTTCTTACTGTTTATATACTTAAATAATTTCTTGGGGTTCTTTTTATTCTCTTCCGCTATATGTCTCTCGTGTTCTATTTTAGCCGCCCTGATTTCGTCTTTACATTTCTTATTACACTCTTTGTAATGCTTGAATGCTGCCAATGACCCCTCAGTCTTGTATTTTTTGAAGGCCTTTCCTTTAGCATTAATATGCATTTTTATGTTGGAGTTTAGCCACCCAGGGTTTAGTTTTGCTCTTTTAAATTTATTTCCCTTTGGAATGCACTGGTCAATTGCTTTGTTAAGTATGCTTTTCAAGCACTCCCATTTTTCCTCTGTGTTCTTTATTCCCAGGGTTCTATCCCATTTGATATTTTCTAGCAGAGAGGCCAGTTATGGGAAATTGGCTCTTTTGAAATTCAGTGTCCTTATATTGCCCTTGTGTTTACTATTACTATAATTAATACTGAAACGAATTGACCTATGGTCACTGTTTCCAAAGTTGTCCCTTATTTCTATACCCGTGAGCAGGTCTGTATTGTTGGTAATCAGTAGGTCAAGTACCGCATTGTTTCTTGTCGGTGCATTCACCATCTGACCCATGAAATTGTCCTGCAAAACATTTAGGAACTGCCGAGCCTTGGCTGAATGTGCGGTTCCTTCTGCCCAGTCTATATTTGGATATTTAAAGCCCCCCATTATAATGACATTTCCCATCCTTGCTGCCAATCCTATCTGTAAAAGGAGGTCCGCTTCCCCCTCCTCCCTCTGGTTGGGGGGCCTATAGCATACGCCCAATATTACCTTCCCCACAGTGCCTTCCCTTTGAAGTTCTACCCATAGGGATTCTGCCTCGTCCATAGCTCCATTATTAATATCATCCCTCATATTTATCTGTATACTGTTCTTAATATACAGGCATACCCCATCCCCCTTTTTTACCTTCTCTATCTCTGCAATAAAGAGAATACCCCTGAATGGTCGCCATCCAGTCATGAGAGCTGTCAAACCAAGTCTCAGTTATCCCCACAAAATCTAAGTCCTCCTCAAACATCAGCAGCTCCAGCTCTCCCATCTTGTTAGCCAGGCTTCTGGCATTGGTATACAAGCCTTGCAATTTTGACCGGTTACATATATCCTCATTTGATGTTTTTAGGCTGCTTTCTTGATTTTTCCCCATACCCACCCTGGGTTTAGGAGCTCCGAATACCCTACCGCTAATGTCCCCATTTCTGCCCTCTGAATCTTGCTTTCCACTGGCTAATTCTACATCTGTACCCTCCCCCCCATCACCTAGTTTAAAAGCCCCTCTAACTTTTCGGCCATCTTCTCACCCAGTATGGTTGCACCCTCCCCATTTAGGTGCAATCCGTCCCTACCAAAGAGCCGGTGGCCGACTGAGAAGTCGGCCCAGTTCTCCAGGAACCCGAAACCATCCTTACTACAGCAGCTCCTCAGCCACTTGTTAACTTCCCTAATCTCCCGCTGCCTCTCTGGTGTGGCTCGAGGTACAGGTAGTATTTCTGAAAATACTACCTTGGAGGTCCTAGTCCTCAACTTAGCTCCTAAGTCCCTAAAATCATTTAGGACTCTCCATCTTCCTCTGCCTATGTCATTGGTACCCATGTGTACCATGGCAGCTGGGTCTTCCCCAGCCCCACCCAGTAATCTGTCCACCCAATCCGCGATGTGCTCTCAATCTGCAGTCCTCTTCATCAGACCCCTCTAAATCTTAGAGAGCAGTTCCTTAACAATTAAATATTACAGTATCTCACAAAAGTGAGTACACCCCTCACATTTTTGTAAATATTTTATGATATCTTTTCATATGACAACACTGAAGAAATGACACTTTGCTACAATGTAAAGTAGTGAGTGTACAGCTTGTATAACAGTGTAAATTTGCTATCCCCTCAAAATAACTCAACACACAGCCATTAATGTCCAAATCACTGACAACAAAAGTGAGTACACCCCTAAGTGAAAATGTCCAAATTGGGCCTCAGCCATTTTTCCTCTCTGGTATCATGTGACTCGTTAGTGTAACAAGGTCTCAGGTGTGAATGGGGATCGGGTGTGGTAAATTTGGTGTTATCGCTCTCAGTCTCTCATACTGGTCACTGGAAGTTCAACATGGCATCTCATGGCAAAGAACTCTCTAAAGATCTGAAAAAAAGAATTGTTGCTCTACATAAATATGGCCTAGGCTATAAGAAGGTTTCCAAGACCCTGAAACTGAGCTGCAGCATAGTGGCCAAGACCATACAGCAGTTTAACAGGACAAGTTCCACTCAGAACAGGTCTCGCCATGGTCGACCAAAGATGAGTGCACATGCTCAGCGTCATATCCAGAGTTTGTCTTTGGGAAAAAGATGTATGAGTGCTGCCAGCATTGCTGCAGAGAATGAAGGGGTGGGGGGGTCAGCCTGTCAGTGCTCAGATCATACACTGCATCAAATTAGTCTTCATGGCTGTCGTCCCAAAAGGAAGCCTCTTCTAAAGATGATGCACAAGAAAGCCTGCAAACAGTTTGCTGAAGACAAGCAGACTAAGGACATGGATTACTGGATCCATGTCCTGTGGTCTGACCAAGATACACTTATTTGGTTCAGATGGTGTCAATCGTGTGTGGCGAAACCAGGTGGGGAGTACAAAGACAAGTGTGTCTTGCCTACAGTCAAGCATGGTGGTCAGAGTGTCATGGTCTGGGGCTGCATGAGTGCTGCCCTCACTGGGGAGCTAAAGTTCATTGAGGGAACCATTAATGCCAACATGAACTGTGACACACTGAAGCAGAGCATGATCCGCTCCCTTCAGAGACTGGGCCACAGAGCAGTATTCCAACATAACGACCCCAAACACACCTCCAAGACGACCACTGCCTTGCTAAAGAAGCTGAAGGTAAAGGTGATGGACTGGCCAAGCATGTCTCCACACCTAAACCCTATTGAGCATCTGTGGGACATCCTCAAATGGAAAGGTGGAGGAGCACAAAGTCTCTAACATCCACCAGCTCCATAATGTCATCATGGAGGAGTGAAAGAGGACTCCAGGGGCAACCTGTAAAGCTCTGGTGTGCTCCATAACTCCATGCCCAAGAGGGTTAAGGCAGTATTGGAAAATAATTGTGGCCACACAAAATAATGATACCTTTTGTTGCCAGCGGTTTAGACATTATTGGCTGTGTGTTGAGTTATTTTGAGGGGGCAGCAAATTTACACTGTTATACAAGCAGTGCACTCACTACTTTACATTGCAGCAAAGTGTCATTTCTTCAGTACTGTCACATGAAAAGATATAATAAAATATTTACAAAAATGTGAGGGGTGTACTCACTTGTGTAAGATACTGTATGTCAACAGATCTAAATACCAACCAAAATTCAGACCTAGTACATCACCAATATATTTTCATTTAACTAGCATTGCCTATTTGGCTGGGATCAGTGTTAAACTAGCCATTTTTTCACTGTGGACCACCATCACCTCTTGTTGGGGCTTTGGGGCAAAAAGTGAAGGGAAATTTCTGCAATGGGACACATATGGCAAAAAAAAAAAAGAAAAATGGACAGGGACTATAACCTTCCGTTACTGTGTCCACTATGGAAAAAGGTGGCTTTAGTTCTACTTCCATTGTTGTTGCTTGACCTGAGAAAGAAAACTTGCTTGCTATGGGCAACTCCTCCATTTCTTTAGGCTGGGTTCACACTAATTCACATTGGATTTGGAATTTCCTCCATACAATTCACACGGCAGGAGAGTCATGAGAGACACAAAAATCCGGGCCTGATTTGTCCCTGAAACGAAGAACAGGGACACACCGGACCCCTGCTGTGAGCCACATCTGAACTAAGTGTGAACCCAGGCTTACTAATAGATTATTTTATTATGGCTGTAAAACTAAAACCCTAACAGCAGATGTATACTACTTGCTTTTCTGCATGCTATTTTGTAGCATTTGCAAGATGAAGATAAGCTAGGGATATGTTCTGCAGCTCTTAACTGTCACATTTCATTAAAAAAAAGGTAAAGCTTTGCTGTTAAAACAGATAATTTACCTAACTTCATTAACATGCTATCTGCTCTGTTATTATCTCTTTAATCACACTAAGAAGGCATAGGCGTGCTTCTGCAACAAATCTAACATTAGAACAATTTATTATGATTCTCCTAACATCCAAGTTTGGTACTCCAGTATACAACATGCTAAACCTATATTGGACAGCAGATGGCAGTGTTGCCTCATGCCTTAAAAAGAATTGGTTCACATGTAAAAAAGAACACAGGACAGCATGCTCGGAATTATTGATTAGATGAGTCATAGTTTTTGAAGCCGTGTTTTAAACTATAAATAACTTAGGTTGAAAAGGTGAGAACAAGAACCATGCCAACACAAAGACAAAACCTTTTGTAAAAAAAAAAAAAAAAGATCCATTCCACAGGCAAAAAAATATCTGCTTTTTATTGGGAACTATGGATTGGTTCCTGTAGACAATAATGTCTTATACAATATATCCTGTAGCTTTATGGTGTGATAGCTGTAAAGATTTGTATTGATCTGTTTACTTGTGCCTTACCATTGGTTAGATAGGCAGCTCTTTGTTGACACTCAAAGTTTTGCGTTTGGGAAATACGTCAGACAGAGATATGTAGGTAAACGCCAATGCAAAGCCACGTACAATCATTTACTTGTATGGGAGGCTGCATGCAGCACCTAGCGCTCCCCCGGAGTGAGGAAATCCAGGGAAATTTACACTAGGCATGTAAAATGTCTATAAATCTCCATGTGCATAAAACTGGAAAAATGTAATTATCCTTCTTATCTCTTGTTTGGTGAACTATATAATGACAAAGTAGATAGGATTGTAAAACCTTCCCAAATTAGCTGTTACTAAAATAATCACTTGACCTACAGAGCAGAGTCTGTATAAAAAGAACATTCTCATTCAGGTATTCTTAGGGGATCATGATGTAAAAATTCAGCAGTGAAAATGAATAAGTTAGACATCTGGGTCGTTTTGTCTCAATTGTATTTATATGTTTTCAGCACTGAAAATCCCATGTTGAGAGCTTCTATAACAAAAACGAATGGACTGCAGGAAAATAGATTTTTTTTTTTTTTAACTTTGATTGCATTGCCTGGACTAGCTGCACTTATGTTTGACCAAGTTGCTTGGTCACAATAACACAATACATGTTTGCTGCAAACCAAAGATAGTATTCCAGGAGAAAAACCGAATACCAACTGTGAATCATGGTGGTGGAAATGTTATGGTTTGAGGTTGATTTGCTGCTTCAGGGTATGGCCAGCTCACAGTCATTGAGTCAGGTACATGCTTGGCATCTTATCAAGGTTTACTGGAGAGAATATGAGGCCATCTTTCCCAAAGTTGAATTTTAACTGGAAATTAATATTTCCACATGATAATGAGCCTAAGCAGATCCTTCAGGGATTGGCTAAAAAAAAAAAAAAGAAAAAGAAAAGAAGGATAGTGGACTGCCCTAGACAAAGCTCTGATTTAATTTTTATTTAAATTTTGTAGGGATATTTTAAAACAGTCAGTTCATGCAACAAAAGCCACAAAAATTTACCAACTGAAGACATTCTGCATGGACAAGTGGTCAGAAATGTCTTTGATGTCCGAGACTGGTGGGCAGTTTTACAAAATGGCAATTTTTCCACAATAGCCTATTACATCTATTGAAGTTTTTTAAAGTGGAACTTTAGTCAGAAAATTAAAGTGGTTCTAAAGGCAGAAGGTTTTTTATCTTAATGCATTGTATGCATTAAGATAAAAAAAAAAAAAAACCTTCAGTGTGTAGCAGCCGCCCCTTAGCCCCCTAATACTTACCCGAGCCCCATCTTGATCCAGTGTTGTGCACGAGTGGCTCGGCCTTTCGGAACTCTCCCTCTCACAAACAGCCCAGTCTCAGTGCTGGGAGTGCGATGATATTTAGCACGGTCCCAGCACAAAACACAAGAACACATATATGCTGCGCCCGGGTTTAAAGCCTACTTCCTGGATACTCCATATATGTGTTACTCTGTCATAAAAGGGTTAAAGCAATTCTAAAGGCAGAAGGTTTTTTTTTTTATCTTAATGTATTCTAAGCATTAAGATAAAAAAAAAACCTTCAGTGTGCAGCAGCCCCCCTCAGTACACCAAATACTTACCTGAGCCCCATCTGGATCCAGCGTTGTGCACCAGTGGCTCGGCCTTTTGGAACTCTCCCTTCTGATTGGCTGAGACAAAGCAACTATTGGCTCCTGCTGCTGTCAATCAATTTTAGCTAGCCAATGAGGGGGGCCAGACCCTGGCTCTGTGCCTGAATGGATTCAGGTGGCTCAGGTGCCCCCATAGCAAGCTGCTTGCTGTGGGGGAACTCCACAAGAGAGAGGAGCGTCGGCCAGGGACCCGGGAAGAGGGGGATCCAGGCTGCTCTGTGCAAAACCACTTTAGGTAAGTATACCATGTTTGTTATTTTTGAAGAAAAAAAAAAAACGAGACTTTAGTATCACTTTTAGCCCTGCTACATCACTTCATGCTGGCCCCTTTTGCAGCTATAGCTAAAGTAAACATTAAAAAATAAGTGCCTAGACAGTTTAAAATCAAGTAATTCACTGTCTCAGCTTGCTATGCACATGCTCAGTTGCTCTCTCTTTTTTTTTTTTTTTTTGCACTGTGCTGAAAATTTCGAGGCCAATCTGCTGACAGCCTAAAGATTTACTGCTGTTCAGGGGCTTTGGGCTTCAGAAAAATGGCAGCCTCCAGCAAGAAGAAACAGGGACAATGCTGGAGGCAATTTACAGCACACACTCATTTTGGTAGCATAATTATTATAAAAATGTATATTCCTTGCTAAAGAATGTTCTTTTTTACAAAGTTGTTAAAGGTAAAGTTCCACTTAAAATAAATAATTAAAAAGTCTATTTTATTCTTGTTCTTATTGAACTACAGTATATCACCTTCATCTGTAGGCACTGTTTAAAGTCATAGTAAACCCCAAAGCAAAATTTTTTGATTTTGCAGCTTACCAGAACTTAGATGTGGTGGCTGCATTCGTTTAATTTTTTAGTCTACGTTCACATGTTAGCGTAGCGGATCGCAGGCAGAACACCGCGATTCTGCCCGTGATCCGGAAATCATTGCAAATCGCGGGACGCCTGTGCGTTGCCGTTGATTTGCAATGGCACCCCAAACCCTGTGCGATGTTCCGCGATTTCCGCCTGCCGAATCGCAGTAACATTGCGCAAACGAAATCGTGGGTCGCATGACACCCCAAAGAAGCTCTTGTATCTTTTTTGGGCGTCATGCGACCCGTTAATTTGGTTTGCACGATGTTACTGCGATTCGGCAGGTGGAAATCACGGCAACATCGCACAGCTTTTGGGGTGCCATTGCAAATCAATGGCAACGCACAGGCGTCCCACGATTTGCAATGATTTCCAGATCGCGGGCAGAATCGCGGTGTTCTGCCCTCGATCCGCTACGCTAACATGTGAACGTAGCCTTAGGGCTCTTTCACACGGTCCGCCTCCGTAGGCGGATCCGTGCTGCTCAGCGGGGATCGTTCCGTGATCCCCGTTGGGTTTGGTAAAGTAGGACTATAGGCAGAACTTACCATCTGTGTCCCATTGTGGAGATTTCCCTTCACTTCCTGTCCCATAGCCAAACAGGAAATGAGAGGAAATCTCTGCAAATTAGGGGAATTCATTGGGGACCCCCAGGTCACCAGAACTAGTGTCCCCATTGTGAGATTTCCCTCCTATTACTTTTCTGGGGGCGACCCAAAGTTTGGGATTTTCTTTTCACTTTCAATAATAATGGTAAACAGGACAAATATAGAGGATACATCTCCTTTTTGGGGGCACAGACCGCAATAAAAACCTGACAGGGGTTCTAATCTCTCTCCACTCTATCCAGAACTTTAAAATAAAAACTGTTTTGCCTTTAGTTATACTTTAATTTTCTAATTTAATTTCTCGTTACATTTTCTAACGCTTAGTGGGGTTAAAGGGTAACTCCACTTTCGTGGGGGAAAAAAACACCAAATAAAGAAAAAACAATATAGCGTGTACAATTGCAACACAAATCTTATTGTGCTTGAATGTTATTAAAAATGACCTTTACTTTTCAATCTGCAGCTGTTGTAATTTTCTGAAATTGCAATACAATATGGCTACCTGGAGCTGTTCTGTACACAGAATATGTACTGACCACACCCCAAAAATATCATTTCCTGCTTGTATGATTGGCTCACCAATTTTCTCTCACCAAGTCAGATTTCTGGCATCCCCTGCAACATAAATGTCATTTTTGGTGAGATACTTCCAATAGGAACACAACTAAAGGGATGCAAGCCCAAAAGATTCCTCATTGGAGTCCTGCAGCTGCACGGCTGATAGATAATTATGAATCCACTCCCATTAGACAAACTCCGCACAGAGGAACAAACTGTGATTTCTTCAGAATAACAAAAGGCAGGAATCTGCAACAAAGTTTGTTAAAATCCCTGCAATGTAAATAGATCACCCAGAGGGGAATGTTTTTTTCTCAACAAAAGTGGAGTTACACTTTTCAGTGTTCATTTTCAATCACATTGGCGAGTGAATTTGATGGAGCAGGATGGAAAATCTTTCTCCAATGAACTACTAACTATAAATGTGTTGTAAAAAAACCAGCTTAATACATTTGGGATTCTAGTCAAACAACATGTCTGGGTGAAATTGTAAGGCCGGTTGGGTAGCAGTCCTTGCAGGCTCTGTAATGGATCACTTTTTAGAGGGCGGTAAACCAATGGCTGTCAAGCATTTAGGGCCTAATATTGCCACCTCCTTAGTAGCCATTTTTTGACAGCCAGATGGGGATTTTGTTTACCTCCCAGTTGTGGAGCAGCGCCATTCACTTGAATGGGTTGCGTTTGATAGTAGCACTGTCCGTTGAATGCGACAAGGGGTATACATTTTCTAAGTAACTTGTGTACAGTACAACCTTCAGCCACTGCATGATATCTTTTAGGTAGGGGGTTGAGGGGTTGCTCAGCCACCTGTTTTTATCACCCCCCTCCAGCCGCTTGTGTGAACAAGGCTAAAGGGCTTTTAAACAAATTTAGTTGACTCAATGATGGACTTTCCTAATTTGTCACAGTTATGGCAGCTTAGAATCATTGGTGCCATGGGCTTCACACAAAAAACTATAGCGCTGAACTACTATCACCATAAACTAATTTGCTGCAGTGCTGATCGGTGTATTCTGACAGAGGGGGAGTCCTGGTGTGAGAATACAATGACAAAGTGGGGAGGATTCCCTCATCCACCTTAAATGTGTGGATGGGGAAATCAGTTAAATTTTTTTGTTTAGTCTGTTGGCTAAAGGAAAAAAAAAAAAACTGAGCCATGTATGGCCAACTTAAAGGGATTGTAAAGTCTTGTTGTTTCTTTAAAAATAACAAACATGTCCTACTTACCTGCTCTGTGTTGTGGTTTTGCACAGAGCAGCCCTGATCCTCCTCTTCTCAGGTCCCTTTCTAGCTCACTTGGCCCCTCCCTCCTGCCGAGTGCCCCTCCAGTAGGCAACTTGCTATGGGGACACCCAAGCCGAGCCACAGCTCTGTGTGTCCATTCAGACACGGAGCTGCTGTTCAGCTTTGCCCCCTCTCTCTCTTGATTGGCTAACTGACTTTGATTGACAGCAATGGAAGCCAATGGCACCACTGCTGTCTCAGTCAATCAGGAGGGAGAGTCCCTAACGGCTGAGATGGCGTTTAGGTAAGTACAGTATTAGTATAAAAAAAAAAAAAAAAAAAAAAATTCTGCCTTTAGAATTAGTTTAACCCCTTTATGACAGAGTAGCACACTTATGCAGCATCCAGGAAGTGGGCTTTAAACCTGGGCGCAGCATATATGTATCGTGGTGTTTGTGCTGGGACCCTGCTCAATATCACACTCCCCGCACTGAGACTGGGCTGTTTGTGACAGCCCTGGGTTTCTATGCACAGCAGGGACCCAGGGGAACCAGATCCTGATCACTTGAGCCTCTAATTGGCTATCATATTGATCCTTCATTCTGCAGCCGGTGCCTGTGTCCTCTGTCCTCTGTAAAGAGGAGAGACAACTGACTTCAGTGCTAGTGAGAAAGAAAAGATGCATTGGGGTTGATTTACCAAAACTGGAGTGTGCAAAATCGAGTGCAGCTGTGCATAGAAACTGATCCGCTTACAGAATATTTTGTCAAAGTCTAATTGAACAAGCTGAAGTTAGAAGCCGATTGGCTACTATGCAGAGCTGCTCCAGATGTTGCACTCTCCAGTTTTAGTAAATTAACAATGTATCTATTCCTCCTCTGGAGAATTTTGTATAAAAAAAATCTGTTGATGGAAGAAAAATAATGATTAACTAGTTCAATGCTTTACCTAGTTTATTGAGTGAAGGTGTCAGTATTAGTGGCAGTGTAGGTGTCGGTATTAGTGGCAGTGTAGGTGTCAGTATTAGTGGCAGTGTAGGTGTCGGTATTAGTGGCAGTGTAGGTGTCAGTATTAGTGGCAGTGTAGGTGTCGGTATTAGTGGCAGTGTAGGTGTCAGTATTAGTGGCAGTGTAGATGTCGGTATTAGTGGCAGTGTAGGTGTCAGTATTAGTGGCAGTGTAGGTGTCGGTATTAGTGGCAGTGTAGGTGTCGGTATTAGTGGCAGTGTAGGTGTCGGTATTAGTGACAGTGTAGGTGTCAGTATTAGTGGCAGTGTAGGTGTCAGTATTAGTGACATTGTAGTTGCCAGTATTAGTGACATTGTAGTTGCCAGTATTAGTGACGGTGTAGGTGTCAGTATTAGTGTCAGTGTAGGTGTGTAGGTGTCGGTATTAGTGGCAGTGTAGGTGTCGGTATTAGTGACAGTGTGTCAGTATTAGTGGCAGTGTAGGTGTCAGTATTAGTGACATTGTAGGTGCCAGTATTAGTGGCAGTGTAGGTGTCAGTATTAGTGGCAGCGTAGGTGTGTAGGTGTCGGTATTAGTGGCAGTGTAGGTGTCAGTATTAGTGGCAGTGTAGGTGTGTAGGTGTCGGTATTAGTGGCAGTGTAGGTGTCGGTATTAGTGGCAGTGTAGGTGATAGTATTAGTGGCAGTGTAAGTGTCGGTATTAGTGACATTGTAGGTGCCAGTATTAATGACAGTGTAGGTGTCAGTATTAGTGGAAGTGTAGGTGTCGGTATTAGTGGCAGTGTAGGTGTCAGTATTAGTCACATTGTGGGTGCCAGTATTAGTAGTGTAGGTGACAGTGTAGGTGTCAGTATTAGTGGCAGTGTAGGTGTCAGTATAAGTGGCAGTGTAGGTGTGTAGGTGTCGGTATTAGTGGCAGTGTAAGTGTCAGTATTAGTGGAAGTGTCGGTATTAGTGGCAGTGTAGGTGTCAGTATTAGAGGCAGTGTTGGTGCCAGTATAAGTGGCAGTGTAGGTGCCAGTATTAGTGACAGTGTAGGTGTCGGTATTAGTGGCAGTCTAATTGTCGGTATTAGTGGCAGTGTAGGTGTCAGTATTAGTGGCAATAATTTTGTGGGGATAACAGAGACTTAGATTTTGTGGGGATAACAGAGACTTGGTTCGATAACTCTCATGACTGGATGGCGACCATTCAGGGGTACTCCCTTTATCGCAGAGATAGAGAAGGTAAAAAAGGGGGAGGGGTATGTCTGTATATTAAGAACAGTGTACAGGTACATATGAGGGATGATATTAATAATGGAGCTATGGATGAGGCAGAATCCCTATGGGTAGAACTTAAAAGGGAAGGCACTATAGGGAAGGTAATATTGGGCGTATACTACAGGCCCCCCAACCAGAGGGAGGAGGGGAAGGCGGACCTCCTTTTACAAATAGGATTGGCAGCAAGGATGGGAAATGTGATTATAATGGGGGACTTTAATTATCCAGATATAGACTGGGCAGAAGGAACCGGGCATTAAGCCAAGGCTCGGCAGTTCCTAAATGTTTTGCAGAACAATTTTATTGGTCAGATGGTGAATGCACCGACAAGAAACAATGCGGTACTTGACCTACTTATTACCAACAATACAGACCTGCTCAGGGATATAGAAATACAGGGCAACTTAGGAAACAGTGACCAAAGGTCAATTAGTTTCAGTATTAATTATAGTAATAGGAAACACAAGGGTAATATAAGGACACTGAATTTCAAAAGAGCCAATTTCACAAAACTGCGCTCTTTGCTAGAAAATATTAAATGGGATAGAACCCTGGGAACAAAGAACACGGAGGAAAAATGGGAGTGCTTCAAGAGCATACTAAACAAAAGGATTGGTCAGTGCATTCCAAAGGGAAATAAATTAAAAAGAGCAAAATTAAACACTGGGTGGCTAAACTCCAACATAAAAATGCATATTAATACTTAAGAAAAGGCCTTCAAAAAATACAAGGCTGAGGGGTCATTGGCAGCATTCAAGCATTACAAAGAGTGTAAAATGTAAAGGCGAAACCAAGGCTGCTAAAATAGAACACAAGAGACATATAGCGGAAGAGAGTAAAAAGAACCCCAAGAAATTCTTTAAGTATATAAACAGTAAGAAAGTGAGGCCAGAACACATTGGCCCCATAAAAGACAACAAATGAAATCTGGCCACAGAGGACAGAGAGAAGGCGGAAGTGTTAAATCATTTCTTCTCTTCAGTCTTCACAAAAGAATCGTGGGGGTACACTAACCCAGCTTGTAATGCTAAACTAAATAATACACCTCAGGAAGTACCGCCATGGCTAACAGAAGATAGACTTAGAACTAAACTAGAGAAACTTAACATAAATAAATCACCGGGACCGGATGGCTTGCACCCAAGGGTTCTTAAAGAGCTCAGCCAGGTGATTGCCAGACCATTATTCTTGATCTTTAAGGATAGTCTACAGATGGGTATGGTGCCAACTGATTGGAAAAAAGCCAACGTGGTACCAATATTTAAAAAAGGGCCGAGATATATCCTGGGTAACTATAGGCCGGTCAGCCTAACATCAGTAGTGTGCAAGATTTTGGAGGGGATGTTAAGGGACCACATACAAGACTTAAGTAATGAAAACTGTATTAGTAGTAATCAGCATGGATTCATGAAAAATCGTTCTTGCCAAACCAATCTATTAACCTTCTACGATGAAGTGAGCTGCCACCTAGATAAAGGTAAGCCTGTGGATGTGGTGTATCTGAACTTTGCAAAGGCCTTTGACACCGTTCCCCACAAACACTTACTGTACAAACTAAGGAAGGTAGGTATGGACCAGAGGGTGAGTATCTGGATAGAGAACTGGCTCCAGGGGTAAATGTCCAGAGGGTGGTGATTAATGGGGAGTACTTGGATTGGGCGGGTGTGGAAAATGGGGTCTCCCAAGGTTCTGTCCTGGGACCAATCCTGTTTAATTTATTCCTAAATGATCCATAGGAGGGGATATCTAGTACAATCTCAGTATTTGCGGTTGATACTAAACTAAGCATGCCAATATCTTCTTGCAGGATGTGGAAACCTTACAATCGGACCTGAACAAAATATTGGGGTGGGCAACTACATGGTAGATGAGGTTTAATGTTGAAAAATGTAAAGTAATGCACTTGGGCATCAGAAACACGAAAGCAAGCTGCTCACTGGGGGGGGGGGGGAACCTCTGGGTGAATCTAAGATGGAAAAGGACCTGGGGGTACTGGTAGACAACAGGCTTGGCAGTGGCATGCAATGCCAAGCTGCTGCAAGCAAACAAGCAAAACCAACAGAATACTGGCATGTATAAAAAAGGGATTCACTCCAGAAATAAAGAGATTATTCTCCCACTCTACAAGACTCTGGTCCGGCCACATCTGGAGTATGCTGTGCAGTTCTGGGCACCGGTCCTCAGGAAGGATGTGCTGGAACTGGAGAGAGTCCAGAGAAGGGCAACAAAAATAATTAGGGGAATGGAGGGCATCGGCTATGAGGAAAGACTACAAGCACTGAACTTATTCTCTCTGGAGAAGAGACGCTTGAGGGGGGATATGATATCAATGTACAAATACTGTACTGGCGACCCTAGCATAAGGAAAACTTTTCAGAGAAAGGAGATACAATAAGACACGTGGCCACTCACTAAAACTAGAGGAAAAAGGGTTTAACCTTAAAATACTTAAGGGGTTCTTCACTGCCAGAGCAGTAAGGGTGTGGAATTTGCTTCCAAAAGCAGTCGTATCAGCAGGGATCATTGATCGTTTCAAAAAACTATTAGATGGGCACCTTAAAGACCACAACATACAGGGGTATACAATGTACGGTTAACAGCAAACACACACACACATCATAGGTTGAACTGGATGGACTGATGTCTTTTTTCAACCTCACTAACTATAATGTAACTATGTAAATGGCAGTGTAAGTGTCAGTATTAGTGGCAGTGTAGGTGCCAGTATTAGTGGAAGTATAGGTGTCAGTGTTAGAGACAGTGTACTTTAATTAGTGGCAGTGGCAGTTTTTAGCAGTCGCTATACTAAGTAAGCAAAGTTAGTATAGCAGTCTCCCCCACTGAGCCACTGTGTTCTGACAGGGGGACGCCCCCCCCCCCCCCCCAACACCAAAACACTGATCAGCACCCTCTGCCATTGGCTGACAGCACTGATCGGGAGTCAATTGGTTGCTGGTTTTTAGGCATGCACGTCCAACACATACTGACATACACACGGGCTGAATGTCGGACGTTTTTTTTTTAACCGGCAAAAGTGTACCGGGCTTAGGTGTTGTGTCTCTGTGGTGGGTCATTAAAATAGAAAAGAACAAAATACGTACTTGTGTTTCTTACCCTACTACAGGTATAAAGAACAAATCACAAATATGTGGTATTGTTGTGATTGTCAGTAGTGGAAGTAAGCTTCTTTTGCTGTCTTTTACCTATAGGTAAGCCTATAATAAGGCTTACCTATAGGTAGTGTAAACCTGCAGCATTTAGGAGATATTTACATTACATGCAGGCAGTGACAACACTGGCGCATGTGCTCTGAAGGAACGGCCATGCGTGCCGACCCTTCAGAGCCCTGTGCCGTGAAAGTCATCGCGGCTTCGGCCAGTCACAGAGCCGGAGTCCGCCAACCCGGAAGCAAGATGGGTGAAGATGGGAGCGCCTGCAGCGCTGACTTCTTGGCATAGGAGGGCTTTGTTTCAAAGTAAGTACCTGCCTGGAGTTTGCATGTTCTCCCTGTGTCTGCATGGGTTTCCTCCGGGTACTCCGGCTTCCTCCCACACTCCAAAGACATGCTGGTAGGTTAATTGGACCCTGTATAAGAAAATTGGCCCTACTGTGTATGTATGTGAGTTAGGGACCTTAGATTGTAAGCTCCTTGAGGGCAGGGACTGATGTGAATGTACAATGTATATGTAAAGCGCTGTGTAAATTGACAGCGCTATATAAGTACCTGAAATAAATAAAATAAGTTTAACATAATTTACATTATGACTTTACCTTGCAGGGCAAAAAAAAAAAAAAAAACAGTGATATACAACTGCTTCAAAATTAAAAAAATATTTTTTTTCACTATTTTGGGGCAGTTTTCTTTTGATAAAAAAAAAAAAATAGAGAGATCCACAACATACATTTCCCACCAAGTGAAAGGCCAGTCTGTCCTGAAAAAACAAAACAAGGTATAATCCACCTGCAATGCATACTAGCACATTATGAATTTACCTTGCAGGGTAAAAAAAAAACAGTGATATACAACTTCTTCAAAATTAAAAAAAATGTTTTTTTTTGTTTTTTTTTTTATTATTTTGGGGCAGTTTACTTTTGATAATAAAAAAAATAAAAATCAGGAGATATCCATTACATTTTCCACCAAGTGAAAGCCCAGTCTGTCCTGAAAAAACAAAACAAGGTATAATCCACCTGGATACACTAAGTAGTTGCGATATGTGCAGTTTTACTAACGCATGTCACATGGGCGTTAAGGTTGGTTTGACCCTGGTCATGAAGGGGTTAATACCAGTCATTTTATTTACTGCCCTCTTAAGAGAACCTGTTCCACCTACAGGACTCGGATATAGCCAGTATGACAATTTCCTCTCCATTTAGGTCATAATTAAATCATTTTCTGTTTTGTTTTTAAAGCACCGCCTCTAAAAATCCTTTGGGAAGCCTGGATATTTCCGTGTGTTCTATGACCTTCCTATACCCTCTATACCTTGTACATTGTCACCAAGCTCCTAAGCCAGGGTTTTTTCTTTTTTCACAGGCATTTATGTAATCCGTAAATAATTTGTAAGCAAAACGCTTTGTTAGAGTAGACATTTGATAAAACGTCCTTGGAGCTCACATCGCTCCTACATGTCTCTTGCAGAGAGGGTCATATCACATCAAAAACAATAGGAAGAAAAAATGATGTATTGCCATGGCAACAGTTATTGCTACTGAATCCTCCAGTGCTGTGTGGCCACTTCACAAAGAGGAGCGATGAATACGATGTCACTCCTCAATGATTGGTGGTTGCCATGGTAATAATACAGTTATTGTCCTGGCCGATGATGTTGTTATTAAGGCTTTTTTTTTCTGCGAGTCATTGAACGCATTTTCCTCTTGCTCAGTATGTTGAGACCGAACTTTTCCCATGCAGTTTTTAAAGGTATATTAGCAGACTCAATATTATTGATTTTTATTGTGTTTTTTTGTTATAGTTGCATGTCAGCACCAGAACAGCTGCATCATTTACATCAGAGAGTCATTTATGTGCATTGCTAAGTGTTAGTCACAGCTCTGCTACACTTGTAGATAAATGTAGATAGAAAATCCACTTTGCATTCATCAAATGCCTTTGCAATCCCAGATATTACTATGCAAAAGCAGCAGTGCTGCAGGTAGCCTGTGCAGAGAGCAGAGCTGTGGGAGATGTCCAGGCTCCACCCACTTCAGGCTGCCTACAGAAAACTACCATAGGGGGCGGAGACAAGACCAGTCACCCTGCACAAGGAGAGAGAAATGCAGTGACTGGTCTTTATTATAGGGAGCTCCTGCACAGAGGCAAAATTTTACACTGGATTATCGCACAGACCTGGAAAAAATGCAGAAAGTACACCAAGTACGTTCACAAATGCCTCTTGTATTTAGACAATATTATATGTTGGCGTTCAGCTTTAAGGTTGAGTTTTAGTGTGCACATAAATAACAGGATGTCATAATTGGGCTCAGGTCTGCTTTCTCTCTTCAGGTCCATCACTGAGCGGGAATAAATAAATGTTCTGTAAGTTTGGCCGGTAGCAGGAAATAAAAGAAATCTGTCTTACATAATGTTCTGTTTCTGTGGGTTCTGACAGTAAACTGACAATTGCACACAATGCAGTTCTGTCCAATGTTAGCCATTGTAATATGGAAACGTACAATTAGCAGTACTGAGATGATCTGTAAAAGTTACATTTAGTACATGGACAACTGCAGCTTGCAGGTAAAAGAAACTGCAACTATGCATCATCGGGCATTATATAGATTTACCGGTGATTTCTAAACCTGTGGGTATTATGGGTCATATAAACTAAGAGATGGATCAGGTAGGTGACTGTATAAGCTGTTAGTTCATAACTTGTTTTGCTGCACACAGCTATGCTCAGGCCCAAAGATAAGTTGCTCAATGCATTGTAGGATGGGGCAGGGGACATGCATCTTCTCTGCTCCCAAGAAGAATGCCTTTGAGGGGGAGAGAAGCATTTCTGACAAAAGTCTGCGGGCACAAGCCCTCACAGTGATAATCAGTAGAGGCATGCCCCTTACATTAGTGATAAGCAGACCTCCTTTATACTGTATTAGTGGTAAGCAGGGATGTGCCCCCGTGCCCAGCTTGGGGGGGGGGGGGGGCTGGGGCACTCACTAGTTCTCTGCTCACGGAGCTCCCCAGAACCGAGCAATCAGCAGCCTTTGATCGCTCCGTTGTTGGTGGTCAGTGGAAGTGTGCCCCTATACATTGGTGGTCAGTGACAATGTGCCCCCTTTACATTGGTGATCAGTGACAATGTGCCCTCTTTACATTGGTGGTCAGTGTAGGTGTGACCCTTTACATTGGTAGTCAGTGAAGTTGTGCCCCCTTTACATTGGTGGTCAGTGTAGATGTGGCCCTTTACATTGGTAGTCAGTGAAGATGTGCCCCCTTTACATTGGTGGTCAGTGTATATGTGCCCTTGACTATTGGTGGTCAGACATGCCCCCTTTACATTGATGGCCAGGGCAGAAGTGTACGCTTATATTGGTGTTCAGTGTAGGTGTGACCCTTTACATTGGTGGTCAGTGAAGATGTGCCACCTTTACATTGGTGGTCAGTGTAGATGAGCCCTTTAGTATTGGTGGTCAGTAGATACATGCCCTCTTTACACTGGTGGTCAGTGCAGAAGTGCACCCTTATATTGGTGTTCAGTGTAGGTGTGACCCTTTACATTGGTGGTTAGTGAAGATGTGACCCCTTTACATTGGGTGTCAGTGAAGATATGACCCCTTACATTGGGTGTCAGTGAAGATGTGACCCCTTACATCGGGTGTCAGTGAAGATGTGACCCTTTTAAATTGGTGGTCAGTGAAGATGTGACCCTTTTAAATTGGTGGTCACTGAAGATGTGACCCTTTACATTGGTGGTCAGTGAAGATGTGACCCTTTACATTGGGTGTCAGTGAAGATGTGACCCTTTACATTGGGTGTCAGTGAAGATATGACCCTTTACATTGGGTGTCAGTGAAGATGTGTCCCTTTACATTGGGTGTCAGTGAAGATGTGACCCTTTACATTGGGTGTCAGTGAAGATGTGACCCCTTACATTGGGTGTCAGTAAAGATGTGACCCTTTACATTGGGTGTCAGTGAAGATGTGACCCTTTACATTGGGTGTCAGTAAAGATGTGACCCTTTACATTGGTGGTTAGTGAAAAATTGCCTCTGTATGTTAATAGTCAATAAAATGTTCCTCATTACATTGGTAATCAGTGGAAAAGAGCCATCAGTGAGCAAATGTCTCCTTACATTGGTGGTCAGAGGAGGCATGCCCCTATACATTGGTGGTCAGAGGAGGCATGCCCCTATACATTGGTGGTCAGAGGAGGCATGCCCCTATACATTGGTGGTCAGAGGAGGCATGCCCCTATACATTGGTGGTCAGAGGAGGCATGCCCCTATACATTAGTGGTCAGTGGAAAAGTCTCCCCCTCCCCCTTACATTAGTGGTTAATGGGAGAAAGTCATCTAACATTGGTGGTCAGTGGGAAGAATTCAGCTCCTTACATTATGAGTCAGTTGAGAAGGGCAAGAGAATTCCTTTTACTGACAGCTAAAATGATTGGTGTCAGTGGTAACTACCTGAGAGAAATGCCTACCTGGTGCCACGGGATCTGCCAAATGGCATTGGTACGGAAACATAGGGCACTATTATGCAGGAGATCAGTCCACCCAGATGAGTCACTTATAATCTTGAGCTCTAGAAGAATCCTTAGGCTGGGTTCATATAGTTGCAAATTGGGTGCAGGTTTTCTCGCATCCAAATCGCATTACATGCGAGTGTGACCGGCTCTCAATGGAGCTGGTTCACACAGCTCTTAGGCGGCCGTGGCCTGCATTTAAAAAGGGTCCTGTGTGTCTTTGGTTCCAACCCAGGTGGGAATTCAGGCAGAAACGTGGACCCTATTTCCACCTGAACTGGTGAACAGGGACGCACCGGACCCCAGGCACGAACCCGCGGCGCATGCGTGTGACCCCGGCCTAAGTAACATCTTGCCAAACCTGCCTGGTTAGGAAAGGCTAGGAAGCTGTTTTTCCGCAGTTACAGTCACAAGAACAATACCGTTAATAAGGTTTTTCCACTCTTTATCACATTTCAGTGCGTCTAACTTCTGACAGCTTCTGTCATTTAAATATTTATATTACTCTGCTTTGTGTTTATTTTTAGTAACGGTTTGGCCTGTCATATGCAAATCCTGTGTGCTGTTTGTACAGCCTGCCAACATTCCTGCATTATTGTGGAAGGAATACATAAAACAATATGGGTTTACTGCTTCTTTTGCACAAATTGTTGGCAACAATTGTGGATTTCTGCCTGCTTCTGTTCTGGAGATATTACACATACCTTTCAAAAATGACCTTTGACTGTTTTCAATAAGGATTCCAAATGAAAGAATCTGCAGGGAAGACCATCTGCATGCTCATTGGGAGTGTAGTGACAAGCTTTTATAACCCATTTAATTACGTACTTCCTTGAGGTAGTCCCTGTGAACATTAGAGCTATGCTTTGCAGGGAGAAGAAACAGAAAGATCGTTTCACCTGTACAGAGCCCTGAATTGATTGTTAACACAGGGTTTTAAGCTGTGATTGGACTAGGGATCGACCGATATCATTTTTTCATTACCGATACCGATATTTTGATCTTTGCATATCGGTATTGGCTGATAATGGCCGATATTTTCATACATTTAAATTTTTTTTTTCTACTTGACAGGTACTCTTGTGGAGGGATCTGGGGGTCTAAAAGACCCCAAACCCCTCCTCTGCACTTAAAAGCATTCAAAACGCCAAGTTTGGCTGTTTTGAATGCTGTCATTTTTTTAAATCTGGCGCCAGTACTCGGAAGGGATGTCATGACATTACTTCTGGGTTTTGCATGGAGACCCGATCAGAGCCGAATGCGGCGTTGATTGGGTCTTTGGTGGCCGTGCAGGTTGGTTACCCGAGTCTCCCGGTGGGACGGAAGACCCGGGCGGGCTGCGGGAGGGGGGACATCCCCTCCCGCTCCTTGTAATGACAGCTGAGCGGCTTCTCAGCCGCATCGGTTGTCATTACAAGACAGCCGACCGTCGGCTATGGACACCAGTACCGGGGGTGATGCCTCTAGCTGCAGGCCACACTCTGGTACAAGCACTTTCCGAAATATCAGTAATATCGGCCACCTTGGTGGCCGATTCCAATATATCGAGGAAAGTGCATATCGGCCCTCGCTATATCGGCTTTGCCGATAATCGGTTGATCCCTAGATTGGACACAGCTGATCAGCAGGTTCCGATTGTGAATTATTGACTGGAACATTCTGATGAAGTCCAACTGTGTTCAATCACAGCAGAGCCAGTGGACAGGCGCCCTTAACCCGGAAGAAAGCCAAGAGGTACAGGTACGTTATGATGACTGTACAAGCTGCAAGTGGTTAAGAGAATCCAGTGGGGCTCCCCAAGTCACAAGAACTAGTGTCACCATTGGAAGATTTCCGCTCTATTTCTGTTCTGGGGACAACCCAAAATTTGGGATATCCTTTTATTTTAATTTCTAATGATAACGGTGAAGAGGATAGATTGAGAGAGTGAATCTCCCTAATGGGGGCAGAGATGGCAATAAAAAAGGTGTTCTAATCAATCCCCACTCTTTCCAAAATGAAAAAAAGCTTGTTTGGCTATACTTCTCGTTTGTTATGCACTCCTGTAACCTGTTTTCAGCAGACAGCGGGCTGAAACCCCCTGTCGGCTGACGTCACAGAGCCGGGCTGGGGAAAGATTGTGAACATATGGTCAGGATCCGCCCACAACCCTAGATTGCTACCTGTCTAAGCCTCTCAGCGAGCCGCTGAGAGCCTGAGCCGGAAGCTCCCACCCCTTCCACAGACCAGCGCTCCAGTGACCGTAGGGGGGTACTGGGGGGGCGGGGGCAGTCACCAGTTCTCTGCTCACGGAGCTCTGAGAACCGAGCAATCAGCAGCCTTTGATCGCTCCGTGTGTTAGAGCCGGCGGGGGACCAATGCGGCATTGGACCATTGGACCGATGCTGCATCCACCTAGGTTAGTATATTTCTTGAAAAAAAAAATGCTGAACTTCTCTTGTTACTTTGTAACACAAAATTCACTCTCAGCACTGTCATTTCTAACACCTATATGCAGTGTTCAGAGCCCAGACTCCATGCAGCTTGCCTCAAAGGTTAGGTTAAAAAAAAGTGCTAAGCCATTTAATTTTCCATTGTAAATTATGTGACAAGAGCAGCAGGAAATCAAAAAGTAAAATCTATTTTTGCCTTGTCTCAGTCTGCCCCACAACCCCCTCAGTTTGTGTGACATTCTCCTGATTTTCTATAAAAGGAGTATATTATGTTTTTTGTTTTGTTTTTTTTAGTTTAGCACATATTAAATTATGCAATTAAGTATTTCATATGTACATTCCATTAAGAATATGGATCTCTAGGCTGTCTTCCATGTGTCCAGGTTAGTTTAAGTTGCTTTGCTTTAAGTGTTTTTCTACTTTTTCAGATTTGAGAACAAAAAATAATTAAAAAGAAATGTCTTCCCTTTTAATTGTTTGGAGCAGACATCTAGGTAGACTTCAAGCTACTCTGCACACGTTCCTTGTGATTCTGTCCCCACTGATGAAGAGGGACACCATGAGCTTTCCTTCTATAACATACTATGCAAGAAGACCAGCTGCTAGATCATTACACTAAACATTATTCTTATTGCCCAAAATCATCCATGCAATTCACTGCTTAAAGCGGAGTTCCACCCTCAATTTCAACTTTACGGATTCCTGTAGGGATAAACATTTTAAAAATGAATTTGGCAATACATTTTTTTTTTGATCACTTACCTTATTTTAGGAGATTCTTTGTCCCACCTCCTTCTTCTGTGGCTGCGTCCCCGGACATCACTTCCGGTTTCCCATTGCATCCTGGGAGATGTGTGTCATCAATCCCAGGAGGCAATGGGCATGGCTGGCCACTCCTCTGATTGCCGATCGCAATCTACAGCGCATGCGTGAGATTGAGATCGGCATTCTGGGTAGCCAGAAACCAGGAAGAGGGACACAGCGTCTTCAGATGCCCACACCGGAGATGGCCGGGCTCTGCAATCAATATTAAAGGTAAGAATTTATCTATATTCAATTACTGTACTGTACTGTAATGTGGGAATAGTGTTAGTGTAATTGGGGATATGTTAGGATTAGAGGGGTATTTTTATCTTAAAAACTCTGCTTTAAAGAACTTGTAAAGTCAGAAGGTTTTTTACCTAAATGTATTCTATGCATTAAGATAAAAATCTTTCTGTATATAGCAGCTCCCCTAATACTTACCTTAGCCCTCATCTCTATCCCTCGGCCGTCTGGGACTCTCCCTCCTGATTAGCTGAGACACAGCTACGGCGCCATTGGCTCCCCTGGCTTTCAATCAAAGGTGATTAGCCATTTAGGAGAGAGAGGGGGAGAGGCCGAACTGCAGCTCAGTGTCTCAATGAATACACGGAGCTGCAGCTTGGCTCTGGTGCACCCATAGCAAGCTGCTTGTTGTGGGGGCACTTGACAGGAGTTTGATTGACAGCCCCGGGAGCTAATGGCACTGCGGCTGTGTCCAGGCCAATCAGGAGGGAGAGTCCCAGATGGCCGAGGAACTTGTGGACATCGCTGGACAGAGATGGACCTCAGGTAAGTATTAGGGGGTGCTGGGGAGGCTGTTACACCCATAAGGTTTTTTTATCTTAACCTTCTGACTTCACAACTCCTCTAAAGTAATTGTAAACTAACATTGTAAAACACATTCAGTTAAAACTGAAATTAAAGGCAAAACATTTGTGTATAGATATTAAAAAAAAACATTATAAATAACTTTTTTTCCTTTTTTTTTATAATTGATCGCATACCTTGTGTTCCCAGCAGCATAAGAGCTGGTGAGGACAAGAAACAGTACACAGAGTTTCCTAGTGAGAGACAATGCAGAGGGGGTGTGTCAGGACAAGTCGGATCATTGGAGAAGAACAGGCAGAGTTCCCAGCACAACTAGAGAATTGACCATGCTGTACTCTCATGCTTAGTGTGGTCATTTTTTAATAGGAAAGCAGAGGGGACTGGCAGAACACCAGGGATTTCACACAAAGTAAGCAATACAAAGAGAACAAGATACGTTTTTTATAAAAGTACTTGGTACAGCATGCACATATCAGGAATATGAAATGTTGGGGTAACAAACGCTTTAAGGCCTTGTTCACACTGGGCATATCAATGCGTACACCAATGTGGTCTCTGCCCGCTTGGGAGACACAGGTTTTCCATGCAGGCAATCCCATTTATGTCAGTTGCCATTTTGACATCCATGCAGGTGCAGGTGAGTATCCTCAAACTAATACTATCTGTGTACACATTGATGCGCCCCATGTGAATGAGATCTAAAGCTAAAGTGTGGGCTTGGCATTTTTTACATAGTTAAGTGGTCCAGCTTGGGCCAGTGTAAGTATGTATGTGCCATACCTGTGGGATCCCCATAGAATCTGGTAATTATTGTAATAGGCACCACTCCTACAGTCATCTGCACTAGTTTCCAGGTCCCATGCTGAGCTTCTGCCCTGCAGCATACTGAACACCGGGTGGGGCACATGCACCATTCAGAGAATACTTGGTTTTTTTCTCAAAGAATACATGGTGTTCTCTGATTGGACAAGATGGAGATTGTGACAACACGCCTTGCCTCTCCACCTCTATTCAGCGAGTGTTTTGCATTAATTGAGAAAATTAATAGTGTTCCCTGAATGGTTGCTCTGCCAAGGAACTAATGGAGATCACCTTAGTAGTGGTGCCTTTTATGGTGATTTCCAGTTTCCAGGGAATCGCACATGTGTGGCACATAATTACTTCCATTGGTCCAAGCTGGAAAAATTGCCATACCTAAACTTTAGCTTTAGGCCCCTTTCACACTAGTGGGCTGTTCAGATCCGCCTGTCAGTTTTTCAGGTGGATCTGAACGGATGCCCCATGCATCTCTATGGGGCAGCGGATATCAGCGGAGACATGTCTGGAGGGATGGAAACCCTTTTTTCCATCCGTCCAGCGGATCGGATGAGAACGGACAGGCGGTCCGTTCCCATCTGCTTCCCCCATAGAGAACAGCGGAGACCTTACAGCTTCCTCTCCGCACACAGCGCAGAGACAGAGCTGCCATCCGCCTGCTCAGCGGGGGATCGGCGGATCGGTCCCCCGCTGAGAAAAACAGAGTCTGCCGATGGACTCCCTGTGTGAAAGGGGCCTTAATGTGCAAGTATGATAGAAGTGTACCTTTTAAAGGACAGTTTTCCTGACCCTACCGCTCAGTGTAGTACCTAATAATACATTTGAGCATATTTCTATCTTAAAATGTACAATGATTAATTTGTTCTCAACTAGCAGGAAAAACAGCAAGGACACTGGAAATTGCCTATGTATTCTTAATTAGTATTTTATTTTGCCAGTGAAATTTTCCTGCTGTGCTCGGGTCAAGCCCTCCAGAGGATTGGTGTGTTAATGTCAACACGCACTTTCCACTTCACTCACTGCCTATTCATTAATTAAAGTCTGTAGACGACCTATAAAAATAATACAAGGGTACGTGGTCATATTCAGTTTTAAAGCATGTATTCTTGTTTTTGAAGATAGAATTGAAGACAGGATATGAGGATGCACCTTTTTTTACATTTTATTTCAAACCTGTGCTTTTCCCATGTAAGTCTATGGGCAAAGATTTTTTTTTTTGTATCAGGGCAGAGAAGATATCAGCAAAACCTGAATATAGAGGAAATCTTTCAATGACGGTGCATTTATAAAAAAAAAAACTGCATATACATCTGTTCCGTGTAAATGTGGCCAAAACAAATGGTATTCGGCTATTTTCTGTCCAGGCTGAATGTTATTCTTCATATAGAATAGAATGAATCAGGAACATACTGTAGTATGGCCACTAGGTGGAGCTGATGATCATAGTAAAAAAATACTTGTCAAAAAAGCAAACAAAAATTCCTAGCTCACTTACCAGCCAGCCTGCAACAAACCAAATTGACCCTGTCTAACAGCTCACGTTAAAAACAAATGCCTAAATGGAATGGGAATTTACACTTTGGGCATTTCCTCTCACCTCCTTTTGGGTCTACAAGACCCAAAAAAAGATCTTTCCAATGGGACACAGATGGTGAAAATAAACCAGACATACTCTACCTAAAATGAAGGGAAAAAAAGTGGTTTTAAATTTCCCCATCACTTCATTCAGCTGCTGGGAGTGAGGAAATAAAATCCTGTGAAAGTCTTGATTTTCTGTAGCAAGAGCTTACACAAGGCGATACACATGTTGTTCTATCCCCAGATGGCAGCCCTACACTGATTTCCATGCACCAGAGCTGTCACATAAAGGAAGTGGAGTGAACTGCATGCTCCTCTATACTGAATCGTATATGGTGTTTTATTTTACTTCAGTGACTGAACAGAGCTGGGTATCAATGCTGTTGTCCAGGAGGTAGGGGAATAAGTCTTATGCTTACTTCTATTCAGAAGAACAGGGCATGTGCACTGGTTGTCCCTAAATAAAGCCCTGGGGAGAGAAGGAACTATCTCTGCATAGTGTAACTTCAGCTCCCTGCCCCCTACTTTTTAAAAGCTCAGAAATGCTGCATAAATCCTTTTCTTTGAATGGCTGTAGAGAAGAGATGGCTGCAGATTAACAGGTATAACTTACAGTATCTCACAAAAGTGAGTACACCCCTCACATTTTTGTAAATATTTTATTATATTTTTTCATGTGACAACACTGAAGAAATGACACTTTGCTACAGTGTAGAGTAGTGAGTGCACAGTTTGTAAAACAGTGTAAATTTGCCATCCCCTCAAAATAACTCAACACACAGCCATTAATGTCTAAATCGCTGGCAACAAAAGTGAGTACACCTCTAAGTGAAATGCTCCAAATTGTGCCCAAAGTGTCAATATTTTGTGTGGCCACCATTATTTTCCAGGACTGCTTTAAACCTCTTGGGCATGGAGTTCACCAGAGATTCACAGGTTGCTACTGAAGTCATGTTGGAATACTGCCCTGCGGCCCAGTCTCCGAAGGGAGGGGATCATGCTCTGCTTCAGTATGTCACAGTTCATGTTGGCATTCATGGTTCCCTCAATGAACTCTAGCTCCCCAGTGTCGGCAGCACTCATGCAGACCCAGACCATGACACTCCCACCACTAGTCTTGACTGTAGACAAGACACACTTACCTTTGTTCTCCTCACCTGGTTGCCACCACACACGCTTGACACCATCTGAACCAAATAAGATTATCTTGGTCTCATCAGACCACAGGACATGGTTCCAGTAATCCATGTCCTTAGTCTGCTTGTCTTCAGCAAACTGTTGCAGGCTTACTTGTGCATCATCTTTAGAAGAGGCTTCCTTCTGGGACGACACCCATGCAGACCAATTTGATGCAGCATATGGTCAGAGCACCGACAGGCCGACCCCCCACCCCCTCAACCTTTGCAGGAATGCTGGCAGCACTCATACGTCTATTTCCCAAAGACAACCTCTGGATATGACGCTGAGCACATGCACTTAACTGCTTTGGTCGATCATGACGAGTCCTGTTCTGAGTGGAACCTGTCCTGTTAAACCACTGTATGGTCTTGGCCACCATGCTGCAGCTCAGTTTCAGGGTCTTGGCAATCTTCTTATAGCCTAGGCCATCTTTATGTAGAGCAACAATACTTTTTTTTCAGATCCCCAGAGAGTTCATTGCCATGAGGTGCCATGTTGAGCTTCCAGTGACCAGTATGAGAGAGTGAGAGCAATAACACCAAATTTAACACACCTGTTCCCCATTAACACCTGAGACCTTGTAACACTAACGAGTCACATGACACCGGGAAGGGAAAATGGCTAAGTCGGCCCGATTTGGACATTTTCACGTAGGGTTGTACTCACTTTTGTTGCCAGCGATTTAGACATTAATGGTTGTGTGTTGAGTTATTTTGAGGGCACAGCAAATTTACACTGTTATACAAGCTGTACACTCACTACTTTACATTGTAAAGTGTCATTTCTTCAGTGTTGTCACATGAAAAGATATATTAAAATATTTACAAAAATGTGAAAGGTGCACTCACTTTTGAGAGATACTGTATGTGGGATGTTTCATCTCTGTATCACCTGAGGCTAGTCACTTCACTGGGTATATGTTAGAGTTTACAACCACTTTAAGCTCAACCAGCTGTGTCCTTATGCAAGCGCTTGGTGATATCAGTCACAAACCTACCTGCAATCATTGCAGAACAACAATTAACAGTGAGGGAAAAATCATGCGATGAAGCATGTTCTCTGTCTCCCCTTACAGCTTTTATATTGTCACCACAGCAGGGTTGGTATCATGGGAGGAAAGAGCATTACAGTTGTTGCATGGGGAGAATGATTGGTACATCATGTAAAATATGCTTTCTTATGTAAAATATATACAGCTTAATGTAAACCTATAATAAGTCTAACGCATTAGCTGTGACTTTCATGAACATTTAGAAGAAAAAGTACACAAATGTTGTCATTTATAATAAAAGGGGAACCCGTCATTAAGTTAAATACTTTTCTGTTGGAAGCTGTCATTGTCTGACCTGCAAGCTGTGTACTAGTTGCAAAACTGTGATGTCTCCTGCGGTGATACTGAACAGGTGCTTCACTGGCTTACACTTAGCATGCAGTTTGTGAGCCAGACAATGACAGTTCCCATTGGAAAGCTGATTAACATGTCAACTGATTTCCCTTTCAAATAAAAGTTCACTTTAAAACAAAGTGTACATAGGCCTCTTTTGCATGGCTGACAAGGGGGCAGTAAAAATAGGCAAATATCCACATTTATAGCGCCATCTGCCTGCTTACCTCCAAACGAACATGGCAGGTACTTGGGTGAGTAGGCAGTGCCATTGACGCAAGGTATTGCATCCCAGTGCAGCAATTGTAACGCTAGATTCACACATATGTAGCTGTGTGAGTCGCAGTTTGCGCAGGCATGGCAGCCTATTAATTGAATGGGCTACCATGCCTCCTGAACAGAGATGTATAGTAACTAAGTAGAACTACTTCACTACAGTACAGTACTTAAGTACCGAAAGGCGGTATCTGTACTTTCCTAGAGTATAATTTTTTTCTCCTACCGTACTTCCACTTTTACTTCACTACATTTTTTCGATAATTTCAATACTTCTACTCCGATATTTTTTTTTTTTTGTGCTGCATAGTTACTCGTTACAATTATAAAAATTACCACTGCCAAAAAAGTAGATGGCAGGTTTCATGAAGCTCAAAAAAATTTGTATAATGTCATGTGTACTTTTGACTTCTTTTGACTTCTTTCTTTAATAACTTTAACTTTAATAAACTTTTGACTTCTTTCTTTAAAAACTACATAACACAGTACTTGTACTTTTACTTTCAGTACTTGAGTAGCAATTTTTTTTTAAAAAACCACTGGTACTTTTACTTTCAGTACTTGAGTAGCAAACTTTTTAAAAAAACTACTTGCAATACTTAAGTACAAAAAATGTTGAATACTTTAGTACTTCTACTCAAGTCACTTTTTGATCGAGCACTTGTACTTTTACTCAAGTATGGGTTTCCAGTACTTTATACAACTCTGCTCCTGAAATACAGGGAAAAGGTCCCTGCAGCCTTTTAGAAATCGCAGTCCACACGGGAACTGCAACTGCAGTGTGGGTGCGATTTTCTACTGCATGCAGCGGGCCATTGGGATTAATGGCACCTGCACACATTTTGCATGTTTTTCTGCGTGGGTAGTTGTGGCTGCAGGAAGAGGTGCGAACCTGCAGCAGAAACCACTTGCATAGATGTGTACCTAGCTTTATTCAGCATATTGAGTATGACAGGCTTCACCGGCTCCACACTTTCTCTTTAAAGTACCTCCAGCTGCAATCACAAGCCAAATGCTTGGCTCGTGGTTGCAGCTGGGTATTTCAATGCATAAGCATTTCAATCCTTTGGCTAAAAAAAGAAATAAAAAAACTGACAAGAAAAAACAGGTATTAAGGAGACAGCATTATTTGCTCCACTTTTTGTTTGCATCCTGTGTCACAAGCCCTCTGTGTACTTGCTATACCTGCACTTTAGCTTCCCGTAGACTTCTAGAGAGCCGTGTCCTTGGAACACACAACTCCATAGACGTCTGAGGAGCTATTACAGTGCAGGTGCAGCCAGGATGTAGGCAAACAGTAAAGGCTGCACCTACTGGATCAAGGTAAGTATGCATCAGAGAAGAGGAAGGGTGTAAGATTCTGGTACCTCTGGTACCCTTATTTTCTATTTTCTTTTCAAATATGCGTCCCACCTTTCTAATTAGGTGGTACGCATACACCTTTAAGACGGATGACGTTATCGCCGAGCGCCGCAGAGCGGCTATTTCAACCGCCGGCGTTCTCTCTCACATTGTTCGTTCAACCTGCCTGTGTGTCCACATGCTTACAAGCTTGTCTTGCTGCCGGAACCTCCAGCTACTTTCTTTTACTTGGAAAAGACCGGAACCTCGCTACCGATCCCTGTATCTCGCTACTGGATCACTCCCTTACTACTGGACCCTTCTACTACTAACTTACTAGTGATAAGTACCCCACAGGGGAATCCTCCATAACCTTACTTACACTATCTACCTCTGCACATAAGGACTGTTACTATCTATGCATACTAATTCTATCATCTGCACTGTTACATAGATTGCTAGCTCTTGAGTCTACTACCATCTATCCTTGCACTGGGTTAGTCTATCCTGTATTTGTCATCTGCTGTCCTTACCACCTGTTACCATACTCGATTACTAACCTATCTGCATTTTACCTAATACCATCTAATACTCTCCTGAACATTTCTATCAAGTGCTTACCATCTCTGTCACTGTTCACACCTGTCCCTTCAGCACATCATCTTCATACTATCATATACATCCTATCACTCCAAGAACATCTTATTGAGTGTGTATATCTGTATGCTGAAGCTGACAGGCCCACAGTGATGAGTCTAGAGAGTAGGATCTGGTTATTCAACACATCTCTACATGACTACTGAGTGGAGATTCTGCAGCTGCAAATCCAGCCTACTACAAAAACGCAGGAGCGTTACAAAGGGTGGGCTAGTTAAGGTCAGGAAAGGTGGCAAAACTATCCTTTAAAGGGAAACTATAATGATTCTTAGTGATTTTTGTAATATGTATTATGTATACATGTTTTTATATATTTAATATATGTTTTACAAATAAATATTTATTAATAGACAAAGGATTCCCAGAGCACTCTTAAATTAGCTTAAGCTCCTATTTTGTCTGCTATGGAATTGTGAGTGGGGCCACTTAACAATGGATAAGACATTCTTTTGACTTTACTTATTAATTTTGAGCTACTGAACTCTGAAAACATCAGGGTTTTTGTCTAAAGCCGGACATACATGGATCAAAATTCTGACAGTTCAGCATGGACCAGACAAATTTCGAACAATGTATGTGTGTGACCAGTTTGTCAGGTTTCTCCTAAAGGAACACTGGCACTGGCTATAGGCAGCACCACTGATTGTTCTATCTGAGGGATGGGGCAGGCTTCCCGCTGTCAGAATACAATACCACAGCGGGAGGGATTCCCCCCATCCACCTCGAATGCTGGGGGCATGCTGGCCAAAAAGGAGAATAAAATATATTATTTTATTGTGACCTAAGTAAACGCATCAGAGCAATTTTTTTTTTTTAAGGTTGAGCTTAGTGATTTTACATGGGAGGTGCTGGAAAATAGTGTAGGTTTGCCCCTTAATGTTACATCCATTTTGACATTCTCAAGCAAATGTACATTTATCCTTTAAGTTATCAGGGGATGATCCACAAAACTTAGACTGCGTATTTGTTTTCATTAACAAACTCCAATTAGAATTTAGCCAAAAGCGTGTCTGATAAGCTCCTTCTTCTAAGCAGAATGTATTAGTCTTCAGCTTCCTTCAGGCAGAAATCAGTTCTTGTCTAGTGCTTGCGAGCAAGATAAAATAGTATGAATCTAATTAACCTTGCTGGAGGCGTAAAATGTATTTTGGTATTACAAGATTCCCCCTAACTCAACAGGCTGCTGTTCAGTGTAGACCAGTCCAGTTGCAGGATAATTTGAATACTAAGTAATGGAGCTCTTATTGCGGAATGGGTTAAAAACAGATATTGGCAGGCTGCCGACCCTCTACTGTAAACAACCAGCGGGTGTTTTTAAGCTGTTATAAATCGAGTAATACTGAAACTTTTTTTATGATCTTTGAGAATGAATTATCTCACATTACAAGCAGCTAGTTCAGAATTTGTAAACAGTTTTAGCCCCATAGTCTGTTCAGAGGTGCCCTATAACCCACTGAGGCCACTGTCATTTATACTGAGGTTGGAGTTCTTCTGATTAGCTGTATATATGCTGTATATATGCACTCTGATATTTGTGCTGGAAGTGCACTCCATAGCACACTCCCAGCATGGAGACCAAGCTGTCACTGATCAGGAGCCAAGAGTTCTGGCTTGATTGCTGTGATTGGCCATCACAGTGATCACGCAGTAAAACTTTCCCTTGTACTCTTTCTTTTCTGAATGGAGAAAAAGATACATTGTATCTTTTCCCCTTAACTATATTGCTCCATTCACACCTGAGCATATTGTTTTTGTGCGTTTTTTTGGGCGTTTTTAATGCGTTTTTCGGGAATTTTTTAGGTGTTTTTTTCAAGCATTTTTTGCAGGTGTTTGGAGGAAGGCATTGACATCTAACAAAAATGCTTGTAATCTGCCAAAAAAGAAGCTCATGTACTTTTTTGAGCTTCAGGCGTTTTGCTTTAGGTGGCAAAACACTCATGTGTGAACAGGGCCTAAGAGAAGTATGTAAACAAAAAAGTCTGTGTTTAAAAGAAAAAATGATAAAATAGCTAGTTGGGTGCTTGATCTATGTGATCCAGCTTAGTGTCAGGGTCAGTGTGTTTAGTGTATACCATGGGTGTCCAACCTTTTGTCTTCTCTGGGCCACATTGAGTGTAGAGAAATTTTCTCGGGCCGCATATAAAAAAAATATACTATAGTTAAGGTATATAAGTAATAAAATGGCGCTGCGCCCTTCCCGAGCTGCTGCGCCCCCCCCCAGCACTAATTTAACAAAACTAGTGGATGATCCCCTCCGAGGCAGCCTCTGCCTACACTTAGTTGGAAGCCGCCGTGGCCGTGCCCCTGACTCAACTTCCTTCCTCTCCAGCAAAAAAAAAAAAATTGTCAGGGGGCAGTGGGCCGCATTGCCTGCGGTTCCGGGCCGCAGGTTGGACATGCCAGGTGTATATGATAACAAGAAAAAATGTTATGTGGTATCACCGAAAATGTGAGGAGTAGGATCATTTATTTTGGAGGTTTTATGGTGGTAGGTCACGGTAATAGCAAGCATTATACCACAAAATTTTTATAAAATAGTATTTTTTAATATTTCAGGACAATGTAAAAAAAAAAAAAATAAATACTTAGTAGACATGCAGTAACATATACCCCCAAACGAAGACCTGATTTATCTTTAAAAAATAAGGTATAATTCGACCTGGATATACTGCGTAGTTGGGATGATATGTACAATTAAACGAACACAAGCCACAGAACAATGGCAACCAAGTACACTCAGAAGAACGCTGACTCATTGCGACCAAAGATAAACCAGGTAATGTAAGATGGCTTCGGCTCTACTCTTGATGACTAAACTCCATAGGGGGAGAAACATGTCTGAGGAACCTCTCCTGCGGGTGGAGAGCAGAGCTGAAACCATCTTAGGTCTGCTGCACATGGTACTGGTGTTTAGGCTCCAAAACGATATGGTGATGCCACCTTTCTCCTGCGCTTACAATCCAAGCTCCCCGACCACACTACCCACGGGACTCACATATGGCATCTTGGATGGCTAGAGTCTTGCTGCCCTAAAAGACTGGGGTAGTCCAACAGTACTACAAACAAAAGAAAACAAAGAAGGGCGCACCGACCTAGCGCATTATCCTCAATAGTATGGCTTTATTAATAAATCATAAAAATGGCTACTCACAAACAGAAGTTAAAAATGATCATATCAGACTCAATCGCTTGAGTGTCAGGAATAGTCCATGTCCATAGTCCTGTTGAGATGACGGCTGACGCGTTTTGAGGCCCAGCCTCTTCCTCAGAGCCCTCAAGCCCTCTTCCTGACACTCAAGCGATTGAGTCTGATATGATCATTTTTAACTTCTGTTTGTGAGTAGCCATTTTTATGATTTATTAATAAAGCCATACTATTGAGGATAATGCGCTATGTCGGTGCGCCCTTCTTTGTTTTCTTTTGTTTGTAGTACTAGTGTTTAGGCTTCTGCTTTTCTGGGCATAATTTTAGGTGTTTGTTTTGCACGAATTAGCCCATGTTTATGCATGTATTTGCCTATATATGTGCGTTCACGCATTTGCACACACAATACCATCCCCAAATTCATTCATATTAATGCTCATATGTGCGTATTTGTGTGCATATTTGCACACATCGGTGCAAAATACTGAATAGGAACTCAAAGTTTCCTTTTTTATTTTATTCTTACAGAGGAATACTCAACACGTGTAATGGGCTACATTTTTGCCCAGGAAAAAAAATGCTATACTGAGCTTTTTCAAGCTGCAGTGTGCAAGAGGACTTACATTACCTGGTTCACTTTTGGTGTTTCGGCATCCTGAGTGCAATTGTTTCAAATTTTTGTGTAGTACATTGTAGCCTGACAGGCTGTTTTATACGATCTGCATCAGTTCATCACATAGACAAAAGGGAAGAAATAAGCACTACCGTGGGGTGGTACCATGAGTGCATATAGTATGGTGTTCTGTGCCACATCCCATCATTAACATAAGAGAGAAGCTAGAATATCATGGACTTTTTAGGCATCAATATTTCTGTTCTGATGAGCTCCTGAGGAAGCAACACATCACAAAACATGTTGAGCTAATACCCATCCTCCGTTCTTCCAATACCCTATTTGCAGTGCCAACTAATAGGGGATCTCCCCATTAGATTCACCACGGGATGGACACATGCGTCTGGGTTTGATGTTGGTCGATGTTTTGGGTTTTTTATCTTCTATATGTCTCTCTCTATGTATGATATCATGTGGTTTTTATTCTTTGTGTAATCAATAAAATCTGTGATTTTATATTATTGGTGCCTAAAATGTCCATGATATTCTAGCTTCTCTCAGTTCATTACATGTCATGCATTAGAGCAATACTTTTTATGTTTAACATATACCAGAGTTGCAAAACTGCGTGCAGGCATTAAGATTTGTTTTGCCTTCAGGAATTAGGGGTTAGGGACAATTAAATCATCTCCTGTAGGAAAGTACTGGTTAGTTAAATTTCCCACCAGATTCTAATAATTCTTGGGGACTCCACTGGCAAAGTTTTCTTTTTACTAAGGCCTTATTACACCTGCGTTAGAAGGAGCTAACTATGATAGGAAATCATAGTATTCCCGAAAATCCATGCAATCTGGACAAAGGCTTATGACATTTGTCTAATAAATATTTTATAAATAAACACCTTGTAAAAACATTATAAAAATAATAATAATAATGCAACATTCTTTAGCGCCGGTTCACATACACGCGACGCTACTTCCCGGGGCGACCTCCGAGATCGCGGTGCGAGCAGCGCGCCGCGACCTCGGAGCGGCCGCCACGGACTTCATAACATTGAAGTCTATGGCGGTCGCCTCCTGGTCGCCCCAAAGAAGCTCCGGACCCTTTTTCTAAGTCGGAGCGACTTGTGTCGCTCCTATTAGAACGGGTCCGCAGCTTCCCTATGGGAGGCGACCTGCGGTGACCTGTGAGGCGACCAGGTCGCCTTAGTGTGAACGGGGGCTTACTCGTCATGCAGCCTGAATGCATAAAAAGTACATAAATAAAATTTTAAGTTGGCTTACATGTACTTCCTACATATTGCTGTATTCAGTAGTTTAGTGTAGTCAGAACAAGCATGTGATCCTATTGACTTCTGTGAATTATGATACTTTTTGTTCTTCCTAAATTAATAGAAAAAAACACAGAAAAAGAAGTCCCCTGGGGATTTTTGAGGACTAAGCCAGCCAATGAGTGAAAGAGTATTAAAGAGAGTATGTATAATAAGATAAAAAAAAATTCAAAATTTATAAACAAATATAAACACAGATAAAAATCAATAGACGTGTCACCCTAAAGAACATCTCTTGGTCCAGGGCATGTAGTCAGTTATTGCCATGAGACTGACTACAAGCCCTAGACCATGAGCAGAACCTGCCATATTTGGTATTGTATCATATACATATTGTCTTTGATACCATGTGATGTTCTTTGGTTGACACATGTATTGATTTTTATCTGTGTTTATATTTATTAATAAATTATTGATTCTTTATCTTATTATACTCACTTTAATACTCTTTCACTCTTTGGCTGTCTAAGTCCTCAATAATCCCCGGGGGGACTTCTTTTTCTGTGTTTTTTTTCTGACCCTAGTCTGGCATGCTGCCATCAGCCGCGCACACCTATCTATTTCCCCTGTTCCTAAATGAATAAACCCAAAAGCAATATTCATAATGCCTTTGGGCACAGTCCACAGAACAACAATCATTTTAATAGCATTTGAAGATTGAAGTCGAGATTGTATTTTAACTCATTCCAGTTGTCAATGAGTCATATTGTTGTTGCAAAAAATTCTGAAATTCTTTGGCCTCTTTGACAGGAGGCATAGGAGTCCAAAACTTGTGTGAGGGCCGTGTTTAAACGGGGATGCACAGGCTTTACAGGCATGCCCATGCAGGCAGTTCAATTTTGGTCAATTGGGACGCAGCGGCTGCACGTACACAACCGCTGCTTCCAATGTGACATCCCATGCGAGTGCGTTTGGGGCCTTGAATCTGCATGGATTTCACATTGGAAGCAGTGGCTGTGTCCCTGTGAACGAGGCCTTAGTGCCGTTTCACATTTGTGCGATCACAGAGATCGCATGTAATTCGGAGCACGCTGCTCCTAAAATTACATGCGATCTCTGTGCAGTGCAAATTCAGCCATACAGTTTGTATGGCTGAATTGGCACCGCTATCGCACCCAACACGCACAGAACCCTTTTTTTGGTCCGCAACAGAATCGGATCGCATGGTGGTTCACACTAGTGCGATTCGATTCTTTACGAACTTTCAGATCGCACTGCGATATGCGATCTGATCTGGGGGTGTCGTTATTGACATCCCCAGCGTATCGCATATGGCAGTGTGAACTGCCAGGGGTGTGGATGTGATGTGGGAACATGCTGTATATTCGCAGCGTTCCCGCATCGCAGAAATGTGAACCGAGACTAAATGTCTAGAATTCAGAAGAGTTAAGGGCACCATACACGACATGAAATTTATGTTGTGGTTGCACCTGTATGCACCCCCCTGGCATGGCAAAAGTCGATTTTTGTCATTTCCCATAGCCAAACAGAAAGTGAGATGAAATCCATGCATATTAAAGGAATTTCTTGGGGACCTCCAGCTCAACAGAACTAGTATCCCCATTGGAAGATTTCCCCTTTATGACTTTTCTGGGGACAACCCAAAGTTTTGGATTTTCTTTTACTTTCGTTTTTAATGATAATGGTAAACAGAACAAATAGATAGGGTGAATCTCCCTAACGCAGGCACAGACAGCAATAAAAAATGTACATATGTTCTAATCCCTCTCCACTCTATCCAAAACTAAAAAAAAGTTTTGCCTTTAGTTATACTTGAAGACTCAGCCTGGGTTCACACTGCTGCGGTGCGAAACACTGCATGTAATTCGCAGGAATCGCAGCACATTCCTGTGCAAATTACATGCATTGTTTCTGGGGTACAATTTGAGACATGGATTTGTATGAATCAAATCGCACTGCATTTGCACCAAATTGGTGCAGGACCCTTTTTTTGTCCGCATCAGAATCGGATTGCTTGGTGTTCACACCCATGTGATCAGATTCTGCAAATCGTGCTGCGTTTTGCAAGCAGATTGTGGGTTATTGTTAAAATACACTCTGCAATTGGTTCCCATGGACGGGTTACGTTTTAGATGTGGTGCCAGATTTGTTGTGAATTTTGCACCGCATCTAGTGTGAACCCAGATATAGGCCAGACAAGTCTATACACCCAAGTTATTGTCATCTCAGAATAGGACTAGTCTAATTAGAGAGATGAAGCATAGGTGCAACTGAGGATCTATGTATGAAATAATTTTTCTTCATAATGTTCGTTTTGTTTCACCATTTTACACCTAATAAAAAAGTTTTGAAACAAAAAAAAAAAAAAAAAGATCTATGTATAATTTAATCAAAGCACCCTATAAATAGATTGCTATCTGTGCTTTATAACATTTTGAGTTCCTCTCCATTATTTTAATGTATAGATGGCTTTGAATACATCTTATTGACTTTTAAAGAGTGACTATGACATAAAAACATCTGTTGTGATTGAACACATTATCTGAAACTTTAGACAAAGCACAAAAGGAGCAATATTTTAGTGTAGGTTCATTTTCACGGTTTATTTCAGCTGAATTGCAGAACAACAGAAGAATATCATTCATGTCCATGAGAAAGGCCTGCTCGATGCACTTTTGTGAATATGAAAAATAACAAGTCCAAATAATTCAGAAAATAGGGCATTATTTTTTTATTTTTTTTATTTATCATATTTTTTTAAAAGGCAGATTCTTACAATCTTTCTTTTGTGTTGTACAATCCCTACAGTGTGAATGCTAAGTGGTATTGTAAGCTTTACCTATTTTACTGGTGAATGCCTTCTGGTAGGCATAGGGCACTATGTTTCCCCCATTTAATATTGTTGCTGTTTTGAAATCCTTCCAGGAAGGAGAATGACTTAAAAAGGTAATAGTTGTAGCTTAGCTAAGGATCTTCTAGTTGGGAAGAAGCTGGCAGATGGGAAGAGCAGCCTGGGATAGAGCCGTGACCTAAGAAACTATTATTTTCAACAATACTCCTGAAATAGGCACCCCTGCTACTGGGCACACTTGGGTAAACCACCATCTGAATAGAAATGCTGAATGATTGATTGGCTTAGGAAAATGTGTTCTAATGGACTTTTATAGAAACTTATTCAAATAAAATCGAGTTGGGCCAAGCTTCTGGCTGTTTCTTGTGTCTGAAGTGGATCTTTAGTAACTTTGAGGCTGTGAAGTGAGATGGTGCCCTGTGTTTTTTTTTTTTTTTTTAACAGAAAAATGGTGCCCTGTTTAGCGTATGCTAGATTGCACATTTTATAATGTACCCACATGGAGAAGCAGGATCCTGGTATAACCAACTGTGTGCAAACCTGGTTAGGCAGAGGATGGTGGAGGATGGGAAAATGAGAGCCTGTCCTGCAACCATGTGCAAGATGTTGGGACTGGGCCAAGAGGTGTTCCCAGTCAGAGTGGTGGAACTGCCAAGGACTAGGGGGCTGTGGACTGAGAATATGGCTGATGATTGGCCTGAACGAGCCTTGATACAGGGGTGTCCCTGGAGAAGGAAAAGTGGGTAATTCAATGACGTTTTAGGGATCCTGCCCTATGTAGCTATGGGGGAATCCTCATGCCGTGCTATTGTATTCTGACAGTGGAGAAGATTCCTTGCGGTCAGAATATATTGATCAGCACTGCCAGCTATAGCCTGTGGCACTGATTGGGGAAAACCTGGCTGGGCAGTTATACAGTGGTTGATCTGTAGATTGACTTCTGTACAACCACAGTGCACAAACATGGATTGAAATTCGGCCAGTCTCTCCTGAACCAGATGAAATTCCATGTATGGCCAGCTTTGTGTTACATGATTTTATGGCAAAACCGTAAAAGGTAAAAGTTTTTAGAGATACATTTTTCTAAACAGTAAATTTTTCATAAATGTGTTATATTACTTTTAAAGCAGATTACAGTTTATATCTTTTAACTAAAAAACTAAATGGTTTTCTTTGCATCTGTTTCCGAGGGAACATTGCCGTAAAGGAAACCAGTACCGAAAAAAATCACAGGAGCTGCCATTGCTTCTGTCCTGAGGAAATAATAGATGCCTGGCTGCTTATGACCACAATACTTTAGCCACTGATCTGCAGCAGGTGTGCAGCTAGAGAAGCTAAAGGAAAGACTTCCTGACTGCATACTTGTTCTGGCCCTGTGACTCAAATTATTGAAGCATCCAGATCATTAGGAAACTTGCATATTCAGCAATGGTATGCTATGTTTTTTTCCCAGTACAGGTGTCCTATAGTCTTCCTATTGATGCTATTTAGACATGTGCAGAACGGAAAATTATTTTCGATTCGTTAATTAACGTTTAGTTACAGTTGTTTTCTGAAATTCATGTAGTTTCATTTCGTTTATTCGTTTTGAATTTGATTTGGATTTTCCGAATTCGACCAAATTTAATTGTTTGACTGAGTGATTTGAAATCAACTCAACCGAATTCGGAATTATCATTAGCCTTGTGCGGATCAGCCCCAGTAGGCTGCATTGGGCCAGTGCTCTGGTTCAGCAAAGGCCAATGCGTTTTAAACATCCACTGGGTAGTGGGCAGTCATTTAAAGGACTGACCGATGGAGGAGCAAGTGCCACAGGTGGCCTTATTCTAAGAAAAAGATTATCACAACTTGTAAATTTGGACACTTGATACTGCCTACTCTAACCTTGCTGCCCTGGGCACTGACCAAAGAGTGCCTTCATGGTACATACAGCCTAGATCAGCAGTGAAATCTTTTGAAAACCCAACTTAAGTCACAGAATTGTACATGCAGTCAGATAGACATTCTTTTAACAAACTCCATTTTCAAAGACTTAGGCTGGTCATACACTGTGCAAATTTATTTCCTGCAACTACGGGTTGCAGGAAAGAAATTTTCATGATTCACCCATCAACACAGACAGTGCTGACAGGGGTATCCACAATTGTCTTCTCCCGGCGGGGGGCGGGCATGGGAAGCTGTTCCTGCCGGGAGAAGATAGTGGTTATCACTAGTGGCTATATTAGCTGCTTGCGATAATCGGAAGAGAATCCAGCAGGCTGGTTGTACCCAAATTGATCGATCAACCTACCCTTTAACCAGAGATGTATAGTAACTAAGTAGAATTACTTCACTACTGTACTGAAAGGCGGTATCTGTACTTTCCTGGAGTAGAATTTTTTTCTCCTACTTCCACTTTCCACTCTACTCCGATATTTTTTTTTTTGTGCTGCATAGTTACTCGTTACAATTATAAAAATTACCACTGCCAGAACAGTAGATGGCAGGTTTCATGAAGCTCAAAAAAATGTGTATAATGTCATGTGTACTTTTGACTTTTGACTTATTTTGACTTCTTTCTTTAATAACTTTAACTTTAATAAACTTTTGACTTCTTTCTTTAATAACTACATAACACAGTACTTGTACTTTTACTTTCAGTACTTGAGTAGCAAAATTAAAAAAAAAAAACTACTTGCAATACTGAAGTACAAAAAATGTTGAATACTTTAGTACTTCTACTCAAGTCACTTTTTGATCGAGCACTTCCACTTCTACTCAAGTCACTTGTTGATCGAGCACTTGTACTTTTACTCAAGTATGGGTTTTGAGTACTTTTTACAACTCTGCCTTTAACGATTCGAACTGTGTATGGCTGGCCTTACCTACACTTTCCTGCTACAGGAGTTGGACAGGGTGCCCATAAATGACTGTACGACTGTAGGCACAAGCGAAAACCACTGCTTTTAGTACTGCTTTTAGTAATTAGTAATAGAACTGGTCACAACCTCCTCTTTCTCTGCTACACAAGTCTGTGTTATGACACTTGTGCTGAGGGGTGTGGAGAATACTCAGCTCTGCCAGCACAGAGCACTGTATGCAGGCAGGCAGGCATACAGCAGCATTTTCACTGAGAGCAAACAAGCATTTTTAGCAAAAAACGTCACAAATCACAACCTGCTAAAGTTCAAGACCATAAAGAGATAAAAAGGTGTGATATTTCATAAAATATCGAGGAACAATCATATACAAAAGATGAATTATGTCTGAAATAGTAAGCTTAACCTGTTGCCGCCCACATAACAAAAATGTAAAGCTGCAAAAGGGTGGGCTTTAACACCCACACACCGCACATACTGTATATATCACTGATTGGCTAATGTTTCTTTGGCGAGAGTGAGCTCCCAGCACAGAGACCAAGCTGTTAAAGACAACTTCCTGTTCTCACTAACAATTAGTAGCCGACGGGATCGGCTCCTAATCATCTGGTCACTGTGACAGCCAATCACAGTGGTGACATGATCACCAATGCTTCCTGACAACTGGGTGTTCAGAACCTTTTAAAAAGTTGCTGGGGCAGACGGTCAGGGGTTAACCTTTTGAGGAAAACCATCTCCCAGCTGCCTAGCCTGTATGAAATTAGTGCCATGCCTATATCTTTGATGTGCCAAAGGTTAACAGAAGGGATGGGCATTGTACATTTGAGAAGAAGATGGGGGAAGGGCAGCAGGGTCCAATGTCAGGTTGGTTTATAGTGAATTAGGAGGCAGCGATGCCATTATGTCGCTAGAATATCACAAATAGGGGGCATTAGCATTTTATGAAAAAAAAAAGTGCTTTGTATAAAAGAGCATCCACACAGACACACTGCTGGAGATATATTACTTTTCCTCCACTAATAGGATGTAATGAGTTACAGATGCACAGAGCTGTTAGATGGGCAGTAATTGCATGAACATTGCCAGAGCAGGATATGCAGTATATTAAATATTGTAATATATACACTGGCTTGCTACAATTTAGTCTTGTTCCTTAAAACACTCCTTTGACTGTGCTTTTTTTTGCGGTTAGCACCTTGCTCCTTTATCACCCAATCCTCCTATTTCCATTTAAGGAGGCATTTAGCTGATATTCTTCTTCTATGGGCAGGGCCAGCGCTCCCGCTAGGCGAAGTAGGCAGCCACCTAGGGAGCACTGCTGCCTAGGGGCGCACTACTGACTAGCCTAGCCGAGAGGGTGCAGGCTGGCCCGAATTCATAATATAGGCAGTTCGCTAGGCCCGGGAATAGTGCTGTGTGACAGTGTGCCGACTCTATCAGTGTGCAATTGCTCTGCAGTGCAGGTCTCACACATGGTCCGTCTGGGCAGCGCTGTCTCTGTGCGCGATTTGGATTGGTGGTTGACGCGGCCACCCACCAGACCCTAGCAATCCCTTTCGCGATTACGATTAGCTGCGGCCTGGCTGGCACTGTGTACCAAAAAAGATGCCATGCCAGCCAATGAGGTGCTGAGCACTGTTGCAACATGTCACCCGCCTTAACGTGACATCATTCCCTCCTCCAGTCCAGTCCCACCCACAGAGCAGAGGAGCCCGTGCAGTCTCTGGCTGTGCCACACAGTGCCGGTGTGGACTGTGGAGCCTGGAGCTGAGAAGAGAAGATACTTTGTGCTGTGTGTGCAGCAGCAGCAGTCATATTCTTTGGAATTTCCTGTGTAGTCACTGTAATATGGCATCATGTAGATATTTATTATGGACAAATATTGGATACTGGATTGTGGGGAAACATTGGTATTGGCGAACCCAAGGCATACTGCAAGCAGATACCAGCAGCTACATATAGATAACATCCAATCTCCAGCCCTCCACAATAGTCCCACTGTTAGGAACTTAAACAAGGACATTGGGCAGATTTGTCCGCCGCAATGTCGCAGTCCCGTTAAAAATCTCGGATAGTCACTACTAGTAAAAATAAATAAAATAATTATATAAATCTATCCCATAGTTTGCACAAATCAATTTTTTCTGGCGGAGCGCAAGTAGCTGGTCTTGCCTAGGGCGCAAAATAGTCTAGCACCGGCCCTGTCTATGGGGTAACATAAAGTCAAAAATATAACTGCTTGCTCTACTACCTTTCATCGCCTCCAAAAGCCACCTAAAACTTCTCCGAAAAAAATGAACCCTCCCCACTGCCCTGGTCCAAGCTATACTTGCTTCTGTGGGCCATAAACTGTCAGTGCCCACACTAGCGTAGTGGTCGAGGGAACTGCTCTTCCCCTCCTTTTTTCTGTAGGGCTTCCAGGATAGATCAGAGCAGTTCTCTGCACTGGTGCTGACCCATCACAATCACCCCAATATGTCTCCCAGTAGTCCTGAAAAAAGAAGTTGGAGTAGAGCGGGGATTTCAAATCAGTGGACTGCTACACCAGCTACATGGGCAGCAGGGACCAGGGAGGTAGGGTGGAGAGGGTGTAGAGTAGTATTCACTTTTCATTTTGTCTGAATAGGTGAACTTATGCTTTAGGCTGGCCATAAACATATGAAATTTCATTCAATTCCTGCAGGATCAACCAGAATTCATTCCATGGTTGGCCTTGTCAGTACCACTTGAAAAGTGAATTTCTTAATCAACTTTTGTAGAACGAGCCAGGTGGAAAATTCTAGACAGAACAGTGCTGACAGGGCCGCTGATAGGGGGGGACCACCAGCCCTCTTGTAGGGGGCCCGAGTACACAGGGGGGCCCACATAGAGAGGGGGATTAGTGATGGACAACAAATACAGAAATCTTCCTTCAGCACCTGAATCTGATCTGTCCCTCTCCCTGCTATCAGCTTTTATCTGCTGAGAAAGAGACAGTCCTTCCTCACTAATCCCCCTCCCTGTGTGGGTCCCCCTCCCAGCACTGGCTCTAATGTTATCTCTGCTCAGGAGTTTATTTGTAACTTTGTTTCTCTCTCTCTGTCTCTCTGATCTCTGAGCTCCAACTGCCCAGCCTGTATATTTTTTTCATCTCATCTGCATTTTTATTTATTAACATTGTTTTTTTTTTTTAGATTTGTTTGATTTGATTTTTAGATATATTTGTGTCTGCTAATAGTGATTTTGTTGTCATTTTAGCTAGATATATCTTTAATATTTTCTTGGGGGGGCCCAGCCAGGTAGTCTGTATGGGGCCCCGCGATTTCTAACAGCAGCCCTGAGTGCTGATGCAGGAGCTGTTCAGTTATTCCAGCAGCTATCAGAGTACAATTCAGCAGGGATGGTTCCAAGCTCTTTGGTGTGGATGGGAGGGGGGGATTGAGTGACTTGAGTGAGAAGTCCTATTGTTTATTATTAGCAGGACTTGTTTTCTCAGAGAATAAGTTCAGGTACTTCCCCCTTCCAAGTCACCTCTTGTCTCTGACCCCCACTCACTTCTGAGCACCGTCCCTTGGTTGCACCACCTACCCACCTCCCGGTACGGCCCCTTTTAGAGAATACAGAACCAAGTATAATTTTAGAGTGCTAAGTAATTTGTCTGGAATTTGGTAATGATAACAAGAAAAGCAGTAAAATAGATCCCCTGTAGCCAGGAACAATAGAGCCCCCAGTAACAATAGATCCCCTGCAACAAATTACCCCTGCAACAATAGATCTTCCAGTAGCCAGCTTCAATAGACCGTCCAGTAGCCAGCAACAATAGACTCCTCCCTCAACAGTAGACCCCTCCCAGCAAAAATTAACCTCTAGGCAACATAACATCTCCCTCCCCCAGTGACAATATTTCCCCCACCAGCAACAATAGACCCCCCCCAGGTAAAAAGATCCCCCAGCAGCCATCATCAATAGATCCTCCAACACACTCAAGCATCCCTTGCTCCATTCCCCCAAGGTCCCACTAAAAAAATCCCTAATTACTAGCTTTACTTATAACTATCTGTTGATGTTTTTCAACCTATTTATGAAATGTGTTTAGGTCTTCCTCCCCCCGCCCCCCCATCCCTACCTTCCCTCTTCGATCGTTGTTCATCCTTGCCCCTTTGCCACGCGCAAGCTATACAACCGCCCCACGCTATTTAATTACCCGCTACAGGGCCTTCTCCTTTTCTCTCCAGTATAGCCGTCCTCGTACCTCTCACATCCCTCCCACACTCTGCCCTTGTCTCAGATATACTGCCTGTGAGGAATCACTGGAAGCAAGGTATTCTACGGACTAGGTGCAGATACCTGTTCATTATAATACATTCTGCAGAATCACCCAAGAAAACACCTGCGTTATTTATGGGCGATATTATTGACACCCGCTATCCTCTGGTATTTGTATTACTATGACCCCACATTGTATTCTTGTTACTGATTGTTCCATATGTTTTATATGACCTTTTTATAATCAATAAAATTCTTTGGAAAATAAATGTGTTTAGGTATAAATACGAACAATTTTGGAAAAGTTGAGAATTAGAGACGGGGCCTAGCTTTAGTAAGCTGAACCCATACTACATTTAGTAAGCTGAACCCATACTACATTTCTTCAGCTTAACTGTAGGCATTAACACTGTTTTAAATGAAATTAGCAAAAGCAATGCCACAATGCTGATTCCTGAAGCAATAATACATTCTGTATTATGTAAATCCGGTCCAGTTAGTATGCAGAGACCATTGTTTATTCAAGATGAAGTTATCTTCCACTAGCATCTTTTAATGACCTGCTGATGAAGGCGCTGTCCATGGATCTAAGCACTCGGAGGTGTTAGCAGTTGTTTACGTGCATGCATAGAATGCATTGTTAATATGTAGAATCTAAATAATGTCTGGAAATGTGTCTAACTGCGTTTAAGGCAATGTTTCATAAATGATACATGAGATCCCAGGTCCCCAGATATCCCTGTACTAACTTCCTGTTGCCATAGGCAGTCATTAATATTCCAGGGAGGCCTGGTTGTCATGGCAAACCATGTAGTTGTAGAGGTGTTTCCATGGTGACTCTCCACCATTAGGTATCTTCAAGAGGAAGGAGATCCGTTTGTATAGCCGTGAAATGACATCTCCTAATATACTTTCACCAAGGGATGTTTAAAAGACCTTGAATCAATAGTTATGTTACAGATATTAATCAGCACCTAATTTTTGGTCTGAAGCTAAATATTTTTTTTTGTCAAATCTCATTGAGAATACCTACATTTTACCTTTTTTTTGTTCACATTACTACAAAGTAGAGAAGTGTGTGGATCTATGAAGAACGCTAATATGAGTACATATTTTGAATGAAGTACATCTCTCTTTCCTGTATTTGACAAAGAAAATAAAATAAATGAATGGCACCACAGGAATAATTTCTTAGAATATGCAAATGTGGATTTATTGAATCTGGGCTTAAAGAAGAAGTCGACATATAGATATTTCCACATTGTCCCATTGGTTCACCTTGGGACGATGCAACAATGCATACAACATATCAGTGAGATCCCTCTAGAAGGTGGAAATCATTATATTAGGCACAGCCAGGGCTGCTGTTAGAAATCGCGGGGCCCCGTACAGACTACCTGGCAGGGCCCCCACAAGAAAATATTAAAGATATATTTAGCTAAAATTACTACAAAATCACTATTAGCAGACACAAATGTAACATAACTCACATAATTCCTGCAAAATCTAAAAAAAAAACTATGCTAAATAAAAATGAAGATGAGAAAAATATACAGGCTGGGCAATTGGAGCTCAGTGATGAGAGAGAAAGAGAGAGAAAAACAAAGTTACAAATAAACTCCTGAGCAGAGATAACATTAGAGCCAGTGCTGGGAGGGGGGCCCACACAGGGAGGGGGATTAGTGAGGGACGACTGTCTCTTTCTAAGCAGATAAAACTGATCACAGGGAGATGGACAGATCAGATTCAGGTGCTGGAGGAAGATTTCTGTATTTGTTGTCCATCACGAATCCCCCTCTCTGTGTGTGCCCCCCTGTGTGCTCGGGCCCCCTACAAGAGGGCTGGTGGTCCCCCCCCCCCTATTAGCGGCCCTGGGCACAGCTACTACAGTGGTTTCCACTGTATGGTTCCTGTGCCGAGCGACTGCCCTGCTGCATTGTAAACAAAGCATGAGTGCCATTCAGAGATAGCTTTGCTTTTTCTCAATAAGCATTCTCTGATTGGCTGAGGCGGAGAGGTGGAGCAGTATTGTCATGCTTTCCACCTCATCCAATCAGAGAATGCTTTGTATTCATTGAAAAAATGGAGAGCGATCACTGAATGGCATCTATGCAGAGTGGGCAACCTCCTATGTTCACAATGCAGCAGAGAAGTTGGACATGGAAGCTAGTGCATATTACTGTACTGTAGCAGTTCCTACTACAGTGATTTCCAGCATCCAGGGGATCCAACAGGTATGGTATAACATGGTTACAATGTTCCAAGCTGGATCAATGTAACTATGTAGAAATATTTATACCTGGAAGGTATATGAAATGTGGCTCTTGGTAATGCTGTGGTGACAACTAGCAAGGTTTATCATCTATCAGAAGTGTAAAAAAACAAAGCATAACAGAATGGTACAAATGGTGCCCTTATATTAAAATAGAAAACCCAAATACAATCAAAACAAGCTACTAAATTATAAAGACAGTCCAAAAAAAAAAAAAGTCCTTCTAAAAAAAAAGTCCCAGAACACATTCAGTTAATCAAGCTTCCTCCATATACTCCTCTGCTGCAGCTCCTCCCATGAGGTCTTGGGGAATCTCTAGTTAGTAATACAATCAACAAGAAAACAAAGGGTGCAATCTGAATGTAGTATAGAAGACTTTTGACTGTCAATTTTTTTGCCATATGTGTACCATTGGGGATATTTACATTCACTTTCTTTCCCAGAGCCAAAACAGGAAGCAGAAGGAAATCCCTCCAACGTGAAGGAATTCCAGGTTGTCACCAGAACTAGTGTCACCAACTAGTGTTAGTGGAAGATTTGTCTTCTCTTCCTGTTCTGGTGACTACTCTTTCACCCCTGGTGGTAATGGTAAACAAGATAAATAAAGATGGTGAATCTGCCCAAAAGGGACACAGACAGCATGAAAACTCTGACAGGTATTTAAGTCCCTCCTCATTCCATTCAAAACTTAAAAAAACGGATGCCTTTAGTTATGCTTTAAACAAAAGTTTAATACTATAATAATTGCTGTGGTGGTAGTAGGTACCAAAAGGTGCCAGACTGAATAGTAAGCTTATTGGTAGTGTTATTGGTAGTTCCCAGATGCTCTTATAAATATACAGACTTAAAACCTTGCATTTGCATAGGCTTGGGCATGCCACACGACAGGGCTGATCCTAGGGACACAGACGCCTGGGTGCAGAAATATTTCTGGCGCCCGCACATGGGTGTGGCCATCGTTTAACTCCTCCCCTTTACAAATGTTTCTAAGGCAATGAGTCCTGCTATAAGTCGCTGATCGCCACCACTAGTAGTAAAAAAATATATATATACTGTATGTTCCATAGTTTGTAGACGCTATACCTTTTGCGCAAACCAATCAATATACGCCTATTGGGGCTTGTTATCCTCCACTAGTTGGGGGAGGGTGACATATCCTCAGTTCTGAAGGGTTCATGCTGGGACTTGCAGTTCTTCGCTTTAGGGAGGGTCACATCCCCCAAAAGTGACAGATTACAAGTCCCAACATGAACCCCTCAGAGCTGAGGATGTGACAGCACCCCCCCCCCCAACTAGTTGAGTACAACAAGTCCCAACATGAGCCCCTGAGATTTAAGAATGTGACCCTCCCCCCCAAAAGTGAAGGTCTACAAGTTCCAGCATGAACCCCTGCGATCTAAGGATGTGACTCCTTATATCTGACGGGTCCTGGGACTTGCAGTTTTTCACTTTAGGGAGGGTCACATCCTCCAAAAGTGACAGATTACAAGTCCCAGCATGAACCCCTCAGAGCTGAGGATGTGACACCCCCCCCCAACTAGTGGAGGACAACAAGTCCCAACATGAGCCCCTGAGATTTAAGAATGTGATCCCCCCCAAAAGTGAAGGACTACAAGTTCCAGCATGAATCCCTGAGATCTAAGGATGTGCCCCTTATATGTGACGGGTTCATGCTGTGACCTGTCATTTTTCATTAGTTGGGGGGCCACCTCTTCAGCTATGAGGGGTTCATGCTGGAACATTGGGACCTGTAGTCCTTCACTAGTTGGGGGGGGGGGGCAGGGTGTGATACATCCTCAGCTCTGAGGGGTTCATGCTGAGACCTGTAGTTCTTCACTTTTGGGGGATCACATCCGCAAAGGTGAGGGACTACAAGTCCCAGCAAAAATTTCTGAGATCCATCCTTGTGACCTCCTCCTCCCATCCCTCTGCGGGTGTCATGTCCTGCCAGCCTCGGCCTGCCCAGCAAACACAATAAAGAGACTTCTGCTCACTTCTAGTGCTTCTTCTTTCCAACCCACATCTGCAAGAGCTTCAAATCAGTTTTTTTGATTTACCTGGTTACTGGGGACAGCCCCGTCTTCTGGCTGCCCACATCTTCTTTTCAAATGTGGCGGGCTGCAGAAGGGGGGGCGGGTAACAGTAGATCTCTAATGCTGGCAGGGGGCAGAGCAATTGTTGCAGCTGCAGAGACTTGGTTCACATCGTCTCGGGCGGCTGGCTCTCGAGCATCTCCGAAACTGCGCATGTGCAGTTTCGAGCCGAGCTGGTCGAAGGGTGGTTTGCAACACTGTTCAGCTCACGGCGCTTGTTCTGCTCACGGCGCCTGTTCAGCTCACGGCGTCTGTTCAGCTCACGGCGCCTGGGCGCAGGGCACCTGATGGTTGATATCACAGGCATCAGTACATTATTTCCTGGAAGTAATCGTTCAGATGTCCCGCAGAATTTTAGTTTTTATTTGTAACGAGTATGGTATGATCTGGCAGTTTATAGTGCCTACTATTCAACCACAGTTCTCTTTGAATTAAAGAGGACTTCTAATGACTAGATTGCCATATGGCTGTTATTTTACCACCTTGGATGGCGATGGACTAATTGCTTCTTCTTTAGTACCACAGCCCAGAAGATCAAGATATAGGCATCAAGGGTGAGAGAATGGAGTGGAAGTGGTTAAGCAGATCTTTCTCTTCTACTTATGTTCATCTGGGTTCTATCAGTAAGAGGACCAAACTCCATTATTGGTGTTTCCCTCTTGAAGCAGAACTAAACCAACATATCCTTTACAGCTAAGGAATCTGCAATCTTAGCCACTATTTGATCTGCAGTTGCTGTGGTGCTGCACACATGATCATTTATGACACCATACATTTTTCGATTGAAGGAGAGGTACCGGCTGCATCAGATCTTTCAAACCTCTCTGACCCACCTTTAGACTATAAAACAGCTATGACACTTCCTACTGTCTGTTTCCAAGCAGTGACATAAATTGCCCTCTCACAGTATTTGAATCACTCTCACTGTCAGGAAGGGAAGCCCTCTTGCCATACACTTTTTAAAGTCTACACCCTACTAGTGTAGCCAGATGGGGCATACGCTACTCCCTTTCTCCCTAAGTGGGAAGGCAAGCTTGGTATTCTATTGACGACGCAACAGCGAGAGAAAGCTAATCGGTTCCAGGAGATTTGGTACAGGATCCTTCCCAGGTGGTACAAAGCACCTACACAACATCTACCACCAAATTCCGAACACTTGTTAGAGGTGTGGAGAAGTGTTGGGTACTATGCTTCGTATTCTTTGGCATTGTTCAAAGTTCTAGCAATTTTCGGATGAAGTATTCACAACAATTTAACATCTTACCTCTGTCGACTTAAGCCACAACCCCGATGCTTGTATGTTACACCTGACTGAGGGACCCACCTATAGCTAAGTACAAGTCCTCACTAACCATCCATCTTCCTAATGCTGTGAGAACATGTCTACCTTTTTGTTGTTTGCTATGAATATGGACTAATAAAGAGCTTACCTTTACACTGAACAACGCGGATGAGAAATTCAGTTTGACATTGAGTCCCTGGTGTTTTTTTTTACAACTACGGAGGCATAGTTAGTGCCACTAAACCCACATAATAAAAAACTATCAATAAATGGTGTATTACATGCTGTCTATACTCATTCGGTCACTATGAGAATTTTTTTCTGTATTCTGCAAAAAATCTGGTTGATCCTGCTGTTCTCTGTCTCCTACTTCTGTTTAAGTCCCCAATTCAGCTAGGGATTTTGCACAGCAGTGTTGGCAGCTCTGCACATGCTCAGTTTTCAGCAAATTTGTATCCCTATCACATCTGAGCAGCCCATGAGACTATAGAGTCATATATGTCGGCATATACACAGTGGTAAATGACAGCCCACTCCCTCCCTCCCTCATCCTTCAGGGGTGTGACATAGCCTGTTACTGGCAGAAATCTGCCCACACTCTGCTATTGCCAAAAAATAATAAAGATTTTAAATAAATATATATTTGTATGACAATTTAAAACGGTTTACAGTAAACCCCCCTCCATTGTGGGGGTTACGTTCCGGACCCAGCCGCGAAAAGTGAAAATCCGCGAAATAGAAAAACCCTATTAAAATGCATTGTAGGCATGTTTTTCTTACTGTCGCTGTACGTGTAAAAGCATTTTAACCACTTGCCGACCGCCGCACGACTATCTATGTCGGCTGTCAGCCCCTCACAGGCAAACTAACGTAGGGCTACGTTGCTTGCTTGTGAGGGTCTAGGGAGCGAGCGGCGGGGGGAGAGGGAGAATGTCAGGCAGCTTGTGTAAACAAGCTGCCTGTCATTCTCCTCGCTGCAAAGACACTGATCACATGGATCTACTATGTAGATCCATTGATCAGTGTCCTTACAGCTGAAGCCACAGCCAATCACAGTAGAAAGCACGCCCCTAGGGACACACACAGCCCCTCCCTCCCAAATAAAGTTAACCCCTTCACTACCAGTGTATTTTTACAGTAACAGTGCATATATATAGCACTGATTACTGTAGAAATGTCACTGGTAACCCCCAAGTGTCAAAAATGTCAGTCAAGGGTCCGATCTGTCCGCCGCAATGTCGCAGTACCGCAAAAAAAATCGCAGATCGCCGCCATTACGCGTTAAAAAAAAAACAACAAAAATGACAAAAATCTTTCCCTTTGTTAGTAAACGCGATAACTTTTGCGCAAACCAATCAAAATACGCTTTTTGCGATTTTTTTTACCAAACATAGGTAGGATAAAACAAATTGGCCGAAAATGTTAAAAAATTTTGATTTTTACATTTTTTTTTGGGGGAATGTCATATAAAAAAATGTGAAAAATATTGTTATTTTTGCAAAATTGACGCTCTTTTTTTGTTTATAGCGCAAAAAGTAAAAATCGCACAGGTGATCAAATACCACCAAAAGAAAGCTCTGTTTGTGGGAAAAAAAGGACGCCAAATTCGTTTAGGTACAGCGTCGCACGACCGCGCAATTGTCCGTTAAAGTCACGCAGTGCCGAATCGCAAAATACCCCCTGGTCGGAATGGGGGTAAAATCTTCCGGGGCTTAAGTGGTTAAGGTCTTTAAACACACTTTTAAAACAATAGAAACTCATTTAAACACATAAAAGATACTGAGAGACATAGCAAGAGCTATAGAAAACACAAAAATATTTCATTTTTAATGATTTATATAGTAAAATAACATTACAAAAAAAAACGCAATATACCGGGACCGCAAAAACGGAACCGCGATGGAGTGGGGGTTTACTGTATTGATATTACTATTAATATTATTATATTAATATTAATTTGTATTCCAAAAGCTGTTTTTTTTTTAACATGTGACCAGCAGCAGAGGACTAGAAGCTCCTCCAGCTTATGTTTCCCTGCAGACAGGCTGGGAAGGAGCTGGGTCATGTGACAGCTGGATATCGATTAGGAAAAAGGTACTTAGATTTTTTTTTAAAAAAAATAATTACAGTACCATCATCCACATACAGGAATAGAAGGGACAATGTAAACTAAACAGTTTGTGTTTAGTATCACTTTAAGAACCATGTCACAGCGGACCACCACTCTGCTTTAACTACATTTTCCCCTAGGTTACTTAAACTTCAGCTCCCTACCTGTTCCTCCCAAGTTCTCCTTTTGCTTTTTTCCTTCCACGGAGAATAGATACATGTTTTCTGCAGTGGAGAGCACCTTGATTCTTGGGGTTCCAGGTTACTGGTATATTTTTCCTTATTGTTTAATTCTGACCACTATTACCCCTTCTTCAACTTTTACCTGGCTTACAGTTTAGTTTCATATATAAACGCCAAACCACAAGCCCCACAACTTGTGCATAGCAGTCCACTAACAATTTATTCTTCTACAGGTGTGTGGGGATCAGAATATCAATACTTTTTCTTGCACTTCTCTCTTCTTTTTATTTACCTAATTATTCAATGTTTCTTGTACTGTTTCTATGACCAGTCTGGATAACAATTGATTTGTCACTTTATATACACTCTCTGTGGGAAAAATACAGTGTAAGCCCTGTTACTTTGCTCCGGATGATGTCTTGGCAATGAAATACATTTTAAGAAAGAATAAAAAAAAAAAATAAAGCCAGCATTTGCTTCAATATTTCAGAGATTTTTTTGCAGGATATTTGTTCTGCTGCTACAGTAGATGTCCTCAGTCAGATGGACAGCATTATTCACCCCACTTCCTGTGAACCCTGGTCAACCTAGACCCACCCAGCCTGTGACTGGACAGTGAAAGGAGAATGAGCACAGTGATCAGCTTATTTCTCTGTCACTCTGATTTCTCTTAATATCAGCATGCTTCTGGTCAGCATATGGACTGATTGTTCCCACTCCAGCCCTGCTGTGCAAATAGACTGCAAGAGGCTCATACCAAGTAAAACAAAAATAGGTATGTAGCACTGACAGCACTAGGTATGCAACGCTGTCCAAATCTTACAGACTTCACCGCCGTAACTTCTACAACCCTTTTTAACCATTGAGGCCACTAAGCAACTTATTCACTCCCTTGTTATCTCTCGCCTTGACTAGTGTAGCTCCCTCCTCATTGGCCTACCTCTCCGCAGGTTATCCCCTTTTCAGTCTATCATGAATGCTGTTGCCGGACTCACCCACCTTATCAACAATTCAGTGTTCCCCACCCCTCTCTGCCAATGCCTCCACTGGCTTCCCATTGCCCAACGACTAAAATAGAAAATACTAACAATAACATACAAAGCCATTTACAACTCTGCCCTGCGCTACATCACCAATTTTGTCTCCAAATATTACCCAAACTGTCCTCTCTGCCCCTCCTGTTCTCTGGCTCCCTTGTCTCCTCCTCCCATGCTCGCCTCCAGGACTTCTCCAGAGCCTCTCTCGAGCCTCTCCCATCCTCTGGAACTCACTAACCCAATCTGTCACGCTATCTCTTACTCCGTCCACTTTTAGGCGATCCCTGAAAACTCATCTCTTCAGGGAGGCCTATCCTTCCTTCAGCTAAAAAACAAATCTTTTTCTCCCATCAATTCTTCCCTTACAATTTTTAATTTCTATTTTAATTATTATTATTATTTTGTTCCACCAGCCCCTATACTGTTGTATAGTCTAAAGGTGGGTAAGAGAGGTTTGCAAGATCTGATGCAACCGGGTACCTCTCCTTCAATCGAAAAATGTATGGTGTCATAAATGATCATGTGTGCAGCACCACAGCAACTGCAGATCAAATAGTGGCTAAGATTGCAGATTCCTTAGCTGTAAAGGATATGTGGGTTTAGTTCTGCTTCAATAATGGAGTTTGGTCCTCTTACTGATAGAACCCAGATGAACATAAGTAGAAGAGAAAGAGTTGCTTAACCACTTCCACTCCATTGTCTCACCCTTGATGCCTATATCTTGATCTTCTGGGCTGTGGTACTAAAGAAGAAGAAACTAGTCCATCAGCATCCAAGGTGGTAAAATAACAGCCAGATGGCAATCTAGTCATTAGAAAAGGTAATTTTAATAAAATTCAATTACTATATGACTTGTCACACTTTTATATCCCATATTATATATATTTATATATAATATATATTTTTTTATTTGCTATTTTTTTACCATGAAAGTGGAGTTACCCTTTAACCTGTGGCAGTCTATATCAGCCTTTTTAAACCAAGGTGCCTTGAGGTTTCTTCAGGGGTGCCTTGGCAAAATGCCTAAAAATTGTATACAAGCTAGCAGGTGGATAAAGCTTTCCTTTTAGTTACACAAAGCCACAGGTTTTCATTATGTTCCATTACAACTTTCAAGACACTGGCATTCTAACAACCAATGACATCATCAGTTAATCAGGAGGATTTTTGTTTCCTCCACAGCACCCGTGTTTGACCCTCCCCTGCCCCTCTCCCTCAGCACTGGGCTGACATTAGCTGGCTGATGGAAAGAAATTAAGCGAGAAGAGAAACAATGGAATACTAGTCAGTACCAGTGTGCAAAAGTGTATTTCCTTTGGAAAAAAAAATCACATCTAGCATTTGGCATACTACACGTGGATGCTGAATTGCGTAAAACTATTAGAATCGTTTTTTACATTTTTGAATGGGGTGCCTTGAGATTGTCTATAATTTTCAAAGGGTGCCTTGACTGAAAAAAGGTTGAAAAACACTGATCTATATAGTGGTCTTGTGACTGGTTGACCTTTTTAACACTTTGCAATTGTGTCATACCATGATTATTTCCAGTCTTCCTTATTTTCCTGCAACCCATTCTGAATTCTTTAGCATTTTTCCTCTTTTGAGTCCTTTTTTCCGCATGTGGCATGAAGAACATAAGTGCAGGGGAGGTGAAAGTGGAAAGGTTTGCTTTAGAATGTTTGACAGGGAAATCACAGGTTCTGGTACACGCTCGCCGTGTCCTGCTTGTTTGAGAACTGACAAAGAGCTCTCAGCTTTCCCATAAGTGTCAGACAGAATGCTAACAGAAGATACACATTTCATTTACAGTGAATATTTATTGCTGTATCACAGCCATGTTGTATCCCTATATGGAAAGAACAGAGTGTGAACAGAAGACAGAACTCTCTTCCATAAGGAAGTAGAAATTCAGGTTAAACATATTCTCTAAATTGAAGTGACGTGTATTCTTACATGAATCTTGTTATCCTTTGTGTATTTCTTCCATTATTGAGCAGTAATCTAGCATATGTTTGTCACTTGCTTAAAGTCCAATTAATACGACATGCTATCTAAAACCACCTCGTCTTCGGGTGACAACGATGTACAATTGCACTGCTGAACTGTCAGAGTTGCCACCCTATTGTTGAAAGTGGGGGGAAAAAAAAAATATCAACAGGTAATAAAACTATGTTTTAGGGAGACTTATGCCTCGTACACACAATCAGACGACTTATCGTTGGCATTTTGTTGCATGATACTAGTATCGAATTCAACAATGCCTACTAACTATATGATTTTTTCGTACGATTATGGAAAAGCTTCCTGGTTGCGTAGCTACGTATCAGATAGTGCGAAACAAAAATAATGGCAGCCAGGCTTTTTCCGGATTATTTTCGTGTTTCTGATCATGCGTGGTCTTTGTCTATCGATTTTTAGCGGATGCATACTGTACTGATTGAACAATTGTCATTCACTAGGCTATCGTACAACAAAAGTTTTTGTGTTTGTCCCTTTGGATTTTGTTGGACGAAATGTTGTGATCGGCTGTCGAAAGCTCTGTACTAACGATCAGATTATCGTGCGATCAATTCTAAAGCGTTTTTTTTTTTCCGTATAATTATTTGATCGCGTGTAGAAAAACAACCCTAGTGACAGTCTGCATCATGTTCTGTATGCAGGGGCGTAACTACAAGGGTTGCAGGAGTTGCAATTGCAACCGGGGCCCCATGCTCCAGGGGGCCTGTGCGGCTCCCCTGTACACCTGGATAGGAGGGGTGGCGGGAGCAGCATGTAGAGAAATCACTGTCTCCCTTTTTTCTCCTGTAGCTGCAGGAGGAAAATGGAGGAGATTGGTTCCTCTGTATGCTGCCCCCGCCACTCCTCCTATCCAGTTCACTTGTGTTCTGCTGTCTCTGGGCCCCTGTGTGCTCCCCTGGTCCCCCCCCCCCCCACTGTGCTGCCCCCCCCCCCCCCACTGTGCCCCCTCTCCTGCCGGCAGCTGCAGGGAATGTGTCACAATAGAGAACCAGGAAGGGGTTGGTAAATATGTAATTTTCCAGCTCCTTCCTTTTCTGAATGGACAGAGTCATAGTCAATGACATTGTAAAAAAATAAAATAAAATAATAAAAAATTATACAATTAAAATACCAAAAAATAAAAACTACTAACACCAGTTGGTGAACTTCCAGGATCGCAAAGGTCACACTTGCAACCGGGCCCTGGCATTTCACCACCGTAGGGAGACCCCAAGATGGCAGAAAGGGGGCCCACTGCAGAACTTGTAAAAGGGTCCTGCTGTGGGACCATAATAAAGGACCCCGGGATTAGTGGGAAGAGCCCCAGGCTTGAAAGGAAGGGCCCCAGCCAGGGGTCCGGGGGGCCCTTCATGGTTTCTTGCACCGAGGCCCTGAAGGTTCTAGTTATGCCTCGGACTATATGTGATTGTAGTCCTTGCTGGTGGCCCTTTAACACGCAAGAGCTGCACAAACCATGCACTACTGTCTTCATGGCCTTGGCACAGGATTTCCACTCCCCCCAACTCTTGATTGACAGGGGAGGGAACACCACTGTGATTGGGTGCAGCTGTGGCTAGGAAATTTTAGCCCCATCCGTAGAAAGGAGAACAAGGAGGAAGAGAGATCTTCCGGGGAAGGAAGGGGGAATAATGACCAGCCATATATATCTCAGTGTCCAAAACAATAAACAAGAGCTTTCTCATGAGCAGAAAATGGAAGCAGCTGCAAGTTTAAATGGGGTGATTAACATGCTTAGGGAGCCTTGGGGTGCTGAGATCAAAAAGGGATCATTTAAAAAAAAAAATTAAAAATAGCTGATTAAATCACACACTAATGGGAATTGGTAAATGGGAGGACACTGTGTACTGGCAAATGCCTAATGAATACGTGTATGGAAAAGTACAGCAAAGTGTGACGTGGTAGAGGGTACAGAGGACTGAAAATATGGTGAGCATGTGTGACTCTCACTGTTAGCGGACAGTCTGATAGAATAAGGGGGAACATTTCAATGTAAAGGTGAATTTGTGTATGATTATGGAAGGTGCTAACAACTATCAGCAGATAATTTACAGATCTAGTATAGGGAACAGAAATATGCATACCTCCTGAATTTTTGAGATGGGAACGATGGTCACCTATTAGCAAAAGTATGTAGGCTTGGGATACACCCCCTGCCACGCCCCCTTAACTACTTGCCTACTGGGCATTTTCACCCCCTTCCTGCCCAGGCCAATTTTCAGCTTTCAGCGCTGTCACACTTTGAATGACAATTGCAATGCATCACTGTACCCAAATAAAATTTGTATTATTTTTTTCACACAAATAGAGCTTTGTTTTGGTGGTATTTCATCACCGCTGGATTTTTTATGTTTAATAAATCATAAAAAAAAAAAGACCGAAAATTTTAGGAAAAAGGACAAGCAGACTAAGCACATGGATTAATGGAACCATGTCCTGTGGTCTGATGAGACCAAGATAAGCTTATTTGGTTCAGATTCTGTCAAGCGTGTGTGCAAGGGTGTAGGAACCCACACAAATCTGGGGGGGGACAGCATTTTTACTCGCCAGGTATATGCGCGCAAGCCCCTTTCAATGCAGAGCGCCACAGCATTGTCCCCAATCACTGCAGAGTGCCCACAGCATTGTCCCCAATCACTGCAGAGCACCACAGCATTGTCCCCAATCACTGCAGAGTGCCACAGCATTTTACCCCAATGATTGCAGAGTGCCCACAGCATTGTACCCCAATGATTGCAGAGTGCCCACAGCATTGTACCCCAATGATTTCAGAGTGCCCACAGCATTGTACCCCAATGATTGCAGAGTGCCCACAGCATTGTACCCCAATGATTGCAGAGTGCCACACAGCATTGTACCCCAATGATTGCAGAGTGCCACAGCATTGTACCCCAATGATTGCAGAGTGCCACACAGCATTGTACCCCAATGATTGCAGAGTGTCCCCCAATCAATGCAGAGACCAGCGTTCGTGCTCCCTTCAACCCAATGCACTTACCTGGCGGCGGCTCGGCTATCGGCGACGGCGGGAAGGTGAGCGGCTTCTCCCTCGTCCTCTTCTGCGGCGGGAACCAGCAGGCGGCCTCTCCTCTTCTCTGCAGCGGGAACCGGCGGGAAGGTGAGCGGCGGTGATGGTGAGTGACTGATGCACGCACCGGCACCGCCCCCCCCCAGGGTGTGCTTAAGTCATTTTTCGAATAGCAGAGGTCCCAGAACATCCACAACACACAAGAGAAATTCATTTCCCAGTAGCCTAGATGAAGCACCATCACCAAATCTTTCCAAATTAGCTGTAACCAGAAAATGGTGAGTCAGTTCCTCTATGACTTCCTGGGAAAGTTGAACATCAAGAGCTTGTTCAAGAAGCAATGCACAAAACAAAATGTTACTTATCTGACATCACACTAATTGGTTGTCACAGGGTTTAGGGTGCCTTTGTACAGTTTCAGTAAATTAGGTTGAAAGGCTGCAGACTGCAGACCTCATACAGGAGATGGTCAGAGACTGTGGACGTGATACAAGAGATGGTCAGAGACAGTGGACATGATACAAGAGAGGGTCAGAGACACTGGACATGATACAAGAGATGGTCAGAGACACTGGACGTGATACAAGAGGTGGTCAGAGACACTGGACGTGAAAAAAGAGGTGGTCAGAGACTGTGGACATGATACAAGAGATGGTCAGAGACTGTGGACTTGATACAAGAGATGGTCAGAGACACTGGACGTGATACAAGAGATGGTCAGAGACTGTGGACGTGATACAAGAGATGGTCAGAGACTGTGGACATGAAAAAAGAGATGGTTAGAGACTGCAGACGTGACAAAAGAGATGGTTAGAGACTGCAGACATGACAAAAAAGATGGTTAGAGACTGAGGACATCATACAGGAGATTGTCAGAGACTGCGGACATGATACAAGAGATGGTCAGAGACTGCAGACATGATACAAGAGATAGTCAGAGCAGTGGCGGCTGGTGCTCAAAATTTTTTGGGGGGGGTGCAAACAGAAAAATGTAATAGACATTGCTTTGCGGCAAAAAACGCTGTAAAAAAATTGTGTGACTTTGAGGTCCCAAAAGTGTGAAAGGGGCCTTCAGTAATTAAGGTATAGTGTGCCCCCTTTCAATGCAGAGAGACCACAGCGTGCACCCTTTCAATGCAGCGAGACCAGCGTGCCCCCTTTCAATGCAGAGAGACCAGCGTGCCCCCTTTCAATGCAGAGAGACCAGCGTGCCCCTTTTCAATGCAGAGTGACCAGCGTGCCCCCTTTCAATGCAGAGTGACCAGTGTGCCCCCCTTTCAATGCAGAGTGACCAGCGTGCCCCCCTTTCAATGCAGAGAGACCAGCGTGCCCCCTTTCAATGCAGAGAGACCAGCGTGCCCCCTTTCAATGCAGAGAGACCAGCGTGCCCCCTTTCAATGCAGAGAGACCAGCGTGCCCCCTTTCAATGCAGTGACCAGTGTACATGTCCCCTTCAATGCAGTGACCAGCGTACATGCCCCCTTCAATGCAGTGACCAGCGTACATGCCCCCTTCAATGCAGTGACCAGCGTACATGCCCCCTTCAATGCAGTGACCAGCGTACATGCCCCCAATGCAGTGACCAGCGTACATGCCCCCAATGCAGTGACCAGCGTACATGCCCCCAATGCAGTAACCAGCGTACATGCCCCCTTCAATGCAGTGACCAGCATACATGCCCCCAATGTAGTGACCAGTATACATGCCCCCAATGCAGTGACCAGTATACATGTCCCCAATTCAGAGATCAGCGTGCGTGCCCCCAATGCAGTGACCAGTATACATGTCCCCAATGCAGAGATCAGCGTGCGCACCTCCAATGCAGTGACCAGCATACATGCCTCCAATGCAGAGATCAGCGTGCGTGCATCCAGTGTAGTGACCAGTATACATGTCCCCAATGCAGAGATCAGCATGCGTGCCTCCAATGCAGTGACCAGCATACATGTCCCCAATGCAGAGATCAGCGTGCGTGCATCCAATGCAGTGACCAGTATACACGCCCCCAATGCAGTGACCAGTATACATGTCCCCAATGCAGAGATCAGCATGCGTGCCTCCAATGCAGTGACCAGTATACATGCCCCCAATGCAGTGACCAGTATACATGTCCCCAATGCAGAGATCAGTGTGCGTGCCCCCTTACTTACCTGGAGCAGCAGCGGCAGCAATCGGCTCCTCCTCAGTCCCCCGAACGGCTTCTTCTGCTCGGTCCCGGCGCGTCTCTTCCAGTACTTCCGGTCCCGCCTCCTCCTGGGCCAATGGCATGGGGTTTGCCTTGCAGCCAATCAGGAAGCGTGTATCGGACGCGCTTCCTGATTGGCCAGGAGGAGGATCGGTGTGACAATAGCGAATTTTCATTCGCTATTGTCACACAATGGGTGGGCTCGGGACGCACTGCTCTGCGCCCCGAGACCACCCTTTCCATCGCCTGGCTCTAATCAGGTGATGAAAAAAAAAATCCCCCATTGAACTCCATGCGTCCGGCGCCCCTGCTTGCAGATTGGGGGGCCAGACGCATGGATGGGGGGGTGGCGCCCCTGCGCCCCTAACGAGCTGGCCGCCACTGGGTCAGAGACTGCAGACGTGACAAAAGATATGGTCAGAGACTGCAGACATCATACAAGAGATGGTCAGAGACTGTAGTTATGATAGAAGATAGAAAAGCACTAGGGGGGCCGGAGAGCACAGGGGAAGCAGAGAGCACTGGAGATGCTGAAGGGCAGGAGGGGGCGACAGGAGAGCATTGAGGGGGGGGGACTGGAAAGAATTAAGGGGGGGTTTGGAAAGCATTGCAGGGGGGTTGGAAAGCGCCGGGGTTGGAGAGCACTGGGGTGTGGGTAGGGAAACCCAGGGGGACAGAGAGAACGGGGGGGGGGGCTGGAGAGCAATGGGGGAAACTGTAGATCACTGAGGTGGGGGGGCCAGAGAGCATGGGGGGGAGAGCTGAAAACCACTGTGGTGAGCTGAAGAGCACATGGGGGGGGGGCAGGAGAGAGGGGGGCTGAAGAGCACTTGGTGGGGGTGTTGGAAAGTGGGGGGGTGTTAGACAGCACTGGGGGGCCCGGCCAGCAAAAGAAGTTGTATAGGAGGGGGATGGGGCAGCTGCATATAGAGGATTTGATTTTTCCATATTCCTTCTGCAGCTGCTGAATGCCTGCAGAAGGGAGAGGAGAATCAAGCATCCAGCAGCTGCAGGAGGAATATGGAAAGATCAATTCCTCCATACACAGCTGCCCCTTCCCCCTCCTATACAGTCACATAGGGAGCCTTGCTTTGGCACTTACCTGCTGCCATCGCCGTTGCCGCTGTTCTGACAGAACACCATCTCTGATCTACACATTCTACAGCCGGAAAAAGAGGGAGGCGGAGCCGATTCTACGCGCCGAGGAGGCATTTAAAATCCTCCGCCAATCTGTGCAATGAGAGCCTCTCCTGCTGGTCACGTGACGAGTGACATCACTGGTTGCTAGATGCGTCGCCAGGCGATAGTAGCAACCAGTGTGGCAGGCCAGGCAGGAGAGGGGAAGCATGTTAGACAGTGGACGGACACTCGGGGCTAATTACAGTAAATCATCCACACGAGACTCGGGGCTTTTTGCTGGCACACGCCACTGACCCCCGATGTACTAAACTGGGGGGGATTTCACCATACCTGTCCCCCCCGCATTATTTCCTGGGGGGGATGTGTCCCCCCCGGTTCCTACGCCCATGCGTGTGTGACAGCAACCAGGTGAGGAGTACAAAGACAAGTTTGTCTTGCCTACAGTCAAGCATGGTGGTGGGAGTGTCATGGTCTGGGTCTGCATGAGTGCTGCCGGCACTGGGGAGCTAGAGTTCATTGAGGGAACCACGAATGCCAACATGTACTGTGACATACTGAAGCAGAGCATGATCCTCTCCCTTTGAAGACTGAGCCACAGGGAAGTATTCCAACATGATAACGACCCCAAACACCTCTCCAATAGGACCACTGCCTTGCTTAAGAAGCTGAGGGTAAAGGTGATGGACTATCCAAGCATGTCTCCAGACCTAAACCCTATCGAGCATCTGTGGGGCATCCTCAAACGTTAGGTGGAGGAGCGCAAGGTCTCTAACATCCACCAGCTCTGTGATGCCATCATGAAGGAGTGGAAGAGGACTACAGTGCCAACCTGTGAAGCTCTGGTGAACTCCATGCCCAAAAGGGTTAAGGTAGTTCTGGAAAATAATGGTGGCCACACAAAATATTGGCACTTTGGGCCTAATATGGAAATTGTCACTTAGGGGTGTACTCACTTTTGCTGTCAGCGGTTTAGACATTAATGGCTGTGTGTTGAGTTATTTTGAGGAGACAACAAATTTACACTGTTATACAAGCTGTACACTCACTAATTTACATTGTAGCAAAAAGTAATTTCTTCAGTGTTGTCACATGAAAAGATATAATAAAAGATTTATGAAAATGTGAGGGGTGTACTCACTTTTGTGAGTTACTGTGTGTATGGATGTATGTGTGTGTGTGTATATATATAAAAATACACATAAATGTTTGGTCTTTTATTTCTATTTTAAATTGAACGGGTTGTTTTAGAAGGGGAGGGTTTACATATACTTTAATCACTGAAATATGTGTATCCGAAACCCTCACTATGACTATGCAGTCTGAGCAATCCATTTGGGACATGCAGTTCTATTGAGCTTTGTGGCATTTTATGTAGATACATTATGCTCCATCAATAAAAGTTTCTGCCCTGTGGTTAATTTATTTTTTAAGAGATTTTGACATTTTTGTTTTTCAGGCCACATTGCTAACTCTTGGCTGGAGCATGCACAGGCATTTAATTAGTATACAGTTACTTAAATTAAGCATCTATTGAATATATGAGACACAGTGCCAGAACAGCAATACAATGAAAGCAGGAATTTATACAGCATGTTGGCTGTATCTGATACTGCAGCAGAGGAGTTGGGCAGGAGTGGTGTGGATCAATATTAGTTTAAAAAAATGCCAGATGTTGAAACAGAGCATCTGAGGGGTCTACATGGTAAAAATAGTTCACAAGGAAACATAATGTATATGGATTAGAAGAGTAATCATAAATGTTTAGCTGCACCAAACTTGACTATTACCTTGATTTATATTTTTTCATTAGCCTCAAAATGACCTTAACATTTTTGTTTGCCTTCTATGGAGAACAAACTGCAGTCATTTTTAGCACTCAAATGGAAAAGGCATAAAAATTAATTTGGAAGACTTGCAGAAACACTTTATGTTATTGACGCTAGAGAATCATTCCTCTTCCCCTAAGAGGGTTGTAAAGATACAGTATATTTACACATACATGATGCCCTTGATGTAAATTGCCAAAATGTATTAATGTGGAAAAACTTGAGAATATTGTTTTTTTTATTTTATATAGTTTATGTGCATGGTGAATACCACATTTACTCATAACACAAGCATTTTTTTACTATAGTTTAAAGAATATTGGTTATGTTTGATTACATGTTTCTCATTTAGTTTAACAATGGCGTACACAGGGCAGCCATCAGGGGGGGACAGCCCATACACATGTAGGGGGCCTGAGCGTTCCAAGGGGCCTGGCCGCCCAGGCTCCAACCCAGACCGAGATGTTGCTGCTGTAGTAAATAGCAATTTCTAAAGCATTAGTAAATAGCAATTTCTAAAGCATGGCGGCTGCAGAGTAAGCCGACACAGCTGAAGGGCTGTTTCTTTGCTGAAAATATGAGGCTGTCTCTTTGCTGGATTGGGATGTCTCTTTGCTGAATATATGAGGCCGTATCTTTACTAGATTGGGATGTCTCTTTGCTGAATATATGAGGATGTCTCTTTGCTGGATTGGATTCATTTTCATATATTAGGTTGTAAGAGTGTTAAATTTGAAGTGGGTGCACTGAAGGACTCGGTGGGATGGCCAGTGGGCGGATTCGGTGGGACGGCAAGAGGGCAGGCCCTGCGGAATGTTGGTGGTCAGGCCCCGTGGGGCCCAGGCCTAAAGCTGTGTAAGGGGCCACAACATTTCTGATGGCTGCCCTGGGCGTACACAGTAGAGCAACCTTTCTCAACCAGGCTTCCGTGATACCCTAGGGTTCCTCCAGAGGTTGCTAGGGGTTCCTTGAGAAAACAAGTAGTTCCTGTCTCTTATCGAAGTGACCAATGACACGATCATCACTTTCTATCTATAAGGAGTGCAGTCTTCTGACCACCACTCTAAGGGCCATTCTTCCCACTGGCCACTAGTGTAAGGGGGTCCCTCACTCAATGAACAGCAATGCAGGTCAGTCCTTCTCTCACTGACAACCAGTCTAAGAGGCCCTTCTCCACTGACCAATGTAAGGGAGCTCTTCACTGACCACCAAGTGGACACTTTTCCATGTACTACCATGTAAAGAAACACTATGTTTTGTCCATTATTATAGTAGCAAAGTTTTGTACCATGTTAGCCATTAGCAAAAGTAGACTTTTGGATTGGATCAAGGGTGGCTTGGATATTGCCCAAAGAAGAGACCTGCATGTTTTTAAAGCTTGCCCTACAATATATTTAGTTGGCAACTAATGGTATCACACTGACCCAAACTTCTAATTCTTCCCATTATTATTATTTGTTTGTTTGTTTTCATTAAAATTATTGAAAATAATTGTGTTATCTAGAGCTGCCTTGGGTGTCAAATAATATCCCGCAAAGAGGGGCAGTGAGATCATGCATTCCACCTTGTTCAATTTCAAACACCCTGCATTCACTGAAAAAATACAGGACATTCTATGAATGAAGGTGCAGTGTGCGGAGGGAAAGCCATTCACACAGACCTTGGAAGATCACAGCTATTGCTGTATGTTGCATAGACTACTTCAGTGATTTACAGCATCCCCAGCAACCCTCCTGGTCTGAGATATGCATACTTACATTGAGGCAAGCTGGCCTATTTGTTTTAAAGCTGGTGGAAGCCTGTCGTGCAGAGAAAGCTTACCGTTGCCGGTGGGCGGAGCTTGGATGGAAACCCCTGAGGTGAGTAGCACGGGCTAGCCTGAGGTGCGGAGTCTAAGTATCCACCGGTCTTCACCAGAGCCTCTGATGGTGAGGATGGATTTGGCTGCAGGTGAATACCAGGTCGCGGCCCCCAGGGTCGCCCCATCATGGGGTAACCGGTCAAGGTCCGAAGGTGGATGAGCAGACAAGGAGGATCCAAAAGAATAGTCAAACGAGCCGGGGTCAGGATGGGCAGCAAACAAGCGAGGTTAGGGACGAGCCAAAGGTCAACAGTAATCAACAGGACGCAGGTTCAGGAACACCGAAGAGCTGAAGACAAAACAGCAAAGAGCAAGTGCAGCAGCTGCCTTTAAATAGGCCTTCTCTGGTGCCAAAACGTCCGGGTCAAGGCGTGCGAACGCGCAAACGCATAACGTGCGTGGGGGTCACGCTCGCGCATGTGCATTGGCGAATGTGCATTAGCCAACTAGCAGTTTCTAACATTGGAGCTAGTTCGCGCATGCGCATTAGTCAATTAGCGTTTTCCAACACTAATGCAAGTATGCAAAAAATATATTTCCTGAAGTTCAACTTTAAAATATGAAAAAGTGACTCTAAATTATCTCCTTATTTTGCAAAAATAATCCATCCACATCCCGTATTTAATGGCATTGTAAAACATTTTTTTTATTTAACCATTTCTTACTGTGTTTTCTACTTCCTTGTAACATCATCCATGAGCTCTCAAACCTCTTTTCCTCTTTGCTTCGGTTTGTTTGAATTGAGCAGTGCACGTTAGTTGTGATCCTATGCACTGTTCTTATGCACACTACAAATCCCTTGACTGGCCTGCACAGAGTTCCGACCTCAACCCGATAGAACACATTTTAGATGAATTAGAGCAGAGACTACAAGCCAGTGTTTCTCGTCCAACATCAGTGCCTTACCTCACAAATGCGCTACCGGAAGATCAGTCAAACCTTCCCATAGACACACTTCTAAATCCTGTGGACAGCCTTCCCAGAAGAGTTGAAGCTGTTATACACTGCTCAAAAAAAATGAAAGGAACACTTTGAAAACCCATCAGATGTCACTGGGGAAAAATATCATGCTGGATATCTATACTGATATGGACTGGGTAATGTGTTAGAAACAAAAGGATGCCCCATCATTTGATGGAGATAAAAAATATGAACTTACAGAGGGTTGAATTCATAGACACCCCGAAAATCAAAGTGAGAAAATTATGCAGCAGGCTAGTCCATTTTGTTGAAATTTCATTGCAGCAACTCAAAATGGTACTCCTAATGAGACCACGGATGGTGACCTGCAGTATTTCCTCCAGATCTGAACCAGAGCATCACTGAGCTCCTGAACAGACTGAGGTGCAACCTGGCAGCGTCAGGTGGACCGAAACACGATGTCCCAGAGGTGTTTTTTTGGATTTAGGTCAGTAGAGGGTGGGGGCCATTCAGTGGTAACAATGCCATTATCCTCCAGGAACTGGCTGCATACTCTCACCACATGAGATCAGGCATTGTTGTGCACCAGGAGAAACCCAGGACCCACTGCACCAGTGTAGGGTCTAACAATGGGTCCAAGGATTTCAACCCGATACCTAATGGCAATCAGAATGCCATTGTCTAGCCAGTAGAGGTCTGTGCGTCCCTCCATTGATATGCGTCCCCAGACCTTCACTGACCCACCACCAAATCGGTCATGCTGAACAATGTTACAGGCAGCATAATGCAGACATGGGAGTAAGTCACACATGTGCAAGTCACAAGCAAGTCTCAAGTCTTAACCTTCAAGTCTCAAGCAAGTCCCAAGTTACTGTGGCGAAAAGCAAGCAAGTCAAGTCGAGACCCTGCTAGAAATCAAGCAAGTCAAGTCATTTATTTTGGTCAAGTCACAAATCAAGTCAAAATACTGATCTACCCCAATTTTCACCTTTAAATCAGTTAAAAGTCAGTGGTCAGGAAAGGTTTTGTTTTATTTTCAACATTAACAAAACACTTTGAATGCCCAAACAGCTCAAAATCCTGCGTCCGGTCATGTTTCAACACCACAGTCACTAAAAACATGTTAAGTATTTCCATTGTTAAACAGCCAGTGTCCTAAAAATTAGAACACACTGAGGTGTTTTAAGTGACGGTGGTGTCAGAAACATAACAGGCGCATTCATTTTGCTTTAACACATCTTGGGAAAATGCAAATATTTAATAACTTAAAAAAGTAAAGTCATTTCGAGTCATATGTCTCAAGTCAAAGTCAAGTCTCAAGTCATGAATACCAAGTCAAAGTCAAGTCGAGTCTTTTATTCATTTTAGTCAAGCAAGTCTCAAGTCCTCAAACTGGCGACTTAAGTCTGACTTAAGTCAAGTCATGTGACTCAAGTCCCCCACCTCTGGCATAATGTTCTCCACGGCTGCTCCAGACTCTTTCACATCTGTCACATGTGCTCAGGGTGAACCTGCTCTCATCTGTGAAAAGCACAGGGCACCAGTGGCAGACTTGCCAATTCTGGTGTTCAATGGCAAATGTAAATCGAGCTCCACGGTGGTGGGCAGTGAGCACAGGGCACTAGAGTAAGCCGCAACTACATTCATTCTCCAAGAAACATAGCCACCCAATCCTGCTTTCTCCTGAGATGAACTATGGACTTTGATGGGATTTGTAGAGTGCATAGAGCAGTGCAAGTGACTGCAACTAATGTGCACTGCTTACTCCAAACTGAAGTGAGGGAGAAAATGAGAGGTTCAAGAGCTCACTAAGGATGTTACAAAGAGGCAGAAAAAACAGGCAAGAAACATTTTAAGGAAAATATATTACAGAGCTATTATTTAGTGTATACAGTATGTACAACGTATGATTTGTTTTGGAGCCTAAGGATATTGTTTAGTATCACTTTAAGATAATTGTGCTGCAGTTACAAGATTTCTAGCTTTCTTACAGTTTTTTTTTCTTTGGCGTTTTAGGTTGACAAGAAGTCCTCCCCTCGCAGCCCAACTAAGGTAAGACTTTTAAACTGTTAATTAGTAAGCAAAATGTACAGATTTGTTTATTGTGGAAACTGTTTTATAAATTCATGGGTGGCATGGTTTTTGTTTTAAAGAACTCTCTCTCACACCATGACCTTTCCTGGCAGCTTTTAGGTGCTTAAAAGGAGATTCTGAGCCCAACTGGGCACCCTGCAAAAAAAATGGGTCTAAAAGCATGTAATGTACACACTTTGTGGGTGTCCCAGTGCGGTAGTGGAAATGTTATCTGCAGTGTTTGGACCACAGCTGCACTATTGTTTTCTATGGCTTCTTGTGGCGAGAAATCCAGCTGCAGGCAGAAGAATATCCATAAAAACGCAGTTGAATGCAAAGGCCAATCATCAGATTGTGGTCAGCTGGACTAGTTGGAAAAGTGTGCCCGTTCTCCGACTAGAGATGGCTGTCCGCATAATCTGCTTGTTGAAACACACATGAAGGGCAGATTAGAGTAGGAGATCTGAATAGATGGCTTGTCAATATATTGCTGCTTTTGTGTGACTAATAATAAAACTGTCCAGTGTTCGCTTTCTGTTGTATGGGTGTCACTCAAAGAAAGCCTTTCCTTTGAGACTCAAATAATCTACAGCTCATGTGTGACTCATAGATGAGTGGGGTGAAGCTGCTTGAGTACTAGTCTGTAATTGTTGCTTACACACTGGGTCTTTCCTTTTGGCTGGAATCCGAGGATGTAGCTATGTTTATCTGGCACTGGCAGTTTAGTTGTAATGCTCTCTGCATCAGTCAAGCATCCTTCAAACAAAAAACATAACTATGGTCGAAGGTACAATATGTGTAACCTGCCCACCTACCCTGCTGCCCTGTGTGTGTGGGCAGGTTGCCTGCTTGCGGACGTCAACACTCATGAGATTCACCTTGACCACGTTCGATTAGGCTTTTTTCACAGGCAGATATATACCGCATAAAATTATAATTAGGTTAAAGGCATTGTAGACATTCAAATCTTTTTGTTGTTTGTTTTACCTTTTAAATGAGGGGTTTACATGTTTTGGGTGTAGTTTGTTGTGTCATGGCTAATCAGTTCTCCTATGTCCATGTATTAATTTAGCTTGCTTGTCCCTAGGGACAGGAAACATCTTGGTTCAGTGTCACACAGCTTCCATTGCATTCTTTGTGTTGGATCACAAATATAGGAATGCTAATGTAATGAAACACTGCATGGTGAGCTGTCTCTTAATTGTTCTGCCTGCTTGTATTTGTGTCCGTTCTAACTATTGTGTAGCTCTCACCTGCAGAGCACTAGACTAGGAGAATGCAGAATTTTTGGCTATGTAAGTTTCTTCGCAGGAAATGTTAGTTATCACTCTATAGACAGAGGTCATGCTAATATTAATATGTGCCGCATGCCTTACATTTGAACACAAACAAAAACTTCTGACACTGGAATATGAAGAATTACCATAGACTGTGCGAACAGGGCAACAAATGACACAGTGAACCTTCAAAATCAATGCACATCTTATGCAGGGGAGAAACATAAGGAGCTGGTAGGAAGGTTTATAATGCCTTTAAGCAGTCAGTAAACATCATTACCATTATTTTAAATGATCCAAGTGTAAGTACCTGAATTTGACTTGATCTCGGCTACTATACAGTAGAGCGGCATGATTAATTATTAAAAAATCGCAATCTTGATTCAACCCCATTCACGATCCTAATTCGGCATTTCCACGATTCATTTTAAAAAAGTGCAGAGCTGTTCTTTGCTCAGAGCTGTCAAAATAAAAAGACAGCCGGGAAAGTTTATCACAACATTGTTCAGTGCTGAGAGATACATAGAAACATTGTATCATTTGGTTCTTTTAGATCAAAAGGATGAACTTCGGTCTGCAAATGAGTCAGTTTAAAGTGGATCTTCACTGCAACTGAGCAACACAAACCAACTACCAAAAACACTGTTTAATTATTTTTTACTATTCAAACCAAACTTCCCCATCAATCCATTCCTCCACGCTTTATTTTGTTGAGAAATCACTTTAAAAAACAACCCCCTTTGACATACATGTGTTGAAAATTATATTTAGTTATGGCAATGTAAAGCAATTTATCCAATTTGCATGGCAGGAGAGTGTGCCCAGCTTTCAATGTGAAGCAGATTGCATAGGGATCCTGTGCATCTTTGGCTCCTTTTCAGGTTTGAATTCGGGCAAAAATTTGGGCTTGATTCGTCCCTGAAATGGAGAATGAGGACGCACCAGACCCCTGCTGTGAGCCGTATCCGACTGAAGTGTGAACCGAGCCTAAAGGTTTTTTACCTTAATGCATTCCCTGCGTTAAGGTAAGAAAAAACTTCCACTGTGTTCCCCCCTCCCCCCAATACTTGCCTAACCCTGTACCAACCTAGTGATGTGCCTGGTTGCAAGTTTTTTCTCCCTCTCTTACTATTTTTAAAGGCTTTGCTGACAGCAATGGGAGTCATTGGCTCCTGCTGCTGTCAGTCAAATCTAGTGAGCAGAGAGTGAGGGCGGGGCCATGGCTTGTCATGTTTGTCTACGCACACACATGCCTGGCTCGGGAACGAACCTGCACACCTGCCTCCATCTGCAAAGTGGCTTGCTATGGGGGCAGATACAGAAGAGGAGAAGCCAAGAGAACCCCAGAAGAGGAGGTAATGGGCTGCCCTGTGCAATACCAGAGCAGGTAACTACAGTATAAACCTTTACAATAGCATGCAAGCGTATATAAAACAAAGTCTTTGAGAGATCCTCCGGCTGCTCCTCAGAACTTAGAACCCGTGTTCCAATATGTTTCTCTATTAAAAGGCACTCAGGAAGTAAAAAGCCAGTTTTAAAACTTTATGTAGCACTGCCCCCATGGAAACTGATGAGAGTGGATTCCCCTGGGTTACTCATAGCAACAGGCAAATAAACTTATCGCTTTAAGTCCTCGTCTCAGTCAATGAACAGTACAGGGGATTTGGTTGTTTTTGTATTTATTTGGAACTGGGATAGGAGAAGGGATGAGTGGGATACTCCAACTAGCAACTATGCACAGATTAAGGACATCTAACTGAGGTGTGTGTGGCAAGGCCGCTGCTTCACTTTGCCAGTGAGGTGAAGATTTTAAATGATGAACAGTAATTTAAGTTTCTCTTCAGGGTCTATCTTGGCACCCCCTTTCTGACCCACTATGTGTGCTGGCCTTCGTCCACTGACTCTCCCTGGAGTGGTCCCCTTCCTGGGCAGACCCCTGGCAAGCTCCCTGGTACTTATGGACACTGTATTTCACAGGAATCTCTGCCACTGCTCCACTGTCAGCTTTCACAGGACCTTACAGCTCAGCCCCACACGTCTGGTCCACTAGGCCGACTGCCTGTGACCACTTTCCAACCTAACAGGAGGAGAGACAGCCATTTCCCTCCTCCTGGGACCCGGCTTCCCACCCAAAGACACCATGTCATATGTTTCCCTAGCTTTTATGGTCAATCCCAGGATGCACTGCAGTGGTGCCCTCCCACTGGGACTGCCACAAAAACCTGTGTGTCACTGACTGGGTTTCCTCCACTGTCCAACAAGCTCCCCTATTGGATACAGTGGGGACACTCCTTCAGACCAAGTGAATCACACCTGGACACACCTAACAGGCCTAACTAGAAATCCTGCTCCCTGGTAAGCAGGAAAGCAATGTGATGCTTTTACCTAGCACCTGACTAGGAGGGTGCTACATTTACATATGTAGTTTCGGTCTAATTTCCAGAATTTCATTGTGCTATGTCAATATTGAGACAGGGGAGGATTACAGAACCCTGCCATCTCTTTCCACAATGTCCTGGATTCCCTGCATGCTTTGTAGATTCTACTCTGCTGTTAACTTTACATTTCTAAGGACTACATATCCCATGGTACCTTGCTGTCTGCAAGCTGTGATTCCAGTGCTGACTCTGCCTCCTGAAACTCCTCCTCTCAGCACCTCTGTAGTTCAGCAGGCAAGCTCTGTGAATTCTGTGACACAGAAGTGCCAACCCACAGAGCATAGAGACTATGTGTTACAGAATTCAATGAAGTAAATGTGTGTGGATCTTCGCAAAATACGTTTATAAACTTCAAGGTCATTCAGATTAATAGGAGCTGGCAAGAAAATATTGAAATACGATGTGGAATCGAATATATGATTAAAAATTTTGACCATAGATAGGCTTTAATTTATATACCCCTAATTGGTAGTGCGGTTTAATCTCTTCTATACAGCAGTAACAGCCTGCAGCCTGCTGGCCATAGATGCTTCATTGCTTTTCAGTCAGCAAGAACGGATTCCCCTTTCCACACAAGAGAGGTGGATGGGGGAATCCTCCCCACTGTGCCAATGTATTCTGACAGCTGGACCCTTCCACTGTCAGAATACACTGATCAATAGGCTGCAGCCAGCTGATCGACAAAAGTTTTTCAACAGTCCCTTTTGACAGAAGTCAGTCATTCAATCAACTTCTGCTAAGCAGGAATGGCCATAAATGGATCGAAATTCTCCTAGTCACTGCTGAACCAGGCCCATTTCAATCCATCTATGGGTAGCTTAAGCCTGACCATACACGGTTCGAATCATTAATGGGCAGGCTGAATGTACCAAGTTAATCGACCAACTTGGGCACAACTAGCCTGACGGATTTGCTTGCAACTAGAGCAAGCGACTGCTATAGCGGCTAGCCCTAATCACTGTCATCTCCCGTCGGGGACAGCTTCCCCTGCCCCCCTGCCCGTAGAAGACAATGGCCCGGTAAGAGGGATTTCTGCATAATCACTATCTGTGTTGATGGGGGAATCAAGCAAATTTCTTTTCAACAACCCGTAGTAGCTGGAAAGAAATTTGCTTTGTTTATGGCCGGCCTAAGAAAAGCTCATTGAAGTACTACAAACTACTGATTTGCCTAACAATAAAGAGAAGAGGAGGAAGGGTGCTGGATACAAGTTAACCTAGTGGTGGCCGGGGTCAGTGGAACAAATGGAAAAGAGCCAGACTAAGAAAAATCATATGGGAAGTCCCAGAGATAGAGCAGAGAGTTCCAGCATATTTGAGATTAGATTGTTTAAAGTGATTGTACAGTCTTGTTTTTTTTTTCCTATACAAATACAGTAACAAACTTGTTATACGTATCCCCTCTGTGAAGTGGTTTTGCCCAGGGCAGCCCAGATCCTCCTCTTCTTGGGTCCCTCTTTGGCACTCCTGGCTCCTCCCTCCTGTTGAGTGCCCCCACAACAAGCAGCTTGCTATGGGGGGCACCTGAGCTGAGCTGCAGCTCTGTGTATCCATTCAGACATGGAGCTGTCATTCGGGCCGCCCCCCCCCCTCTCTCTCCTGATTGGCTAACTGAGTTTGATTGACAGTAGCAGGAGCCAATGGTGCCACTGCTGTGTTTTAGCCAATCAGGAGAGAGAGTTCCGGACGCCTGAAGCACTTTTGGACATCGCTGGATAAAGAGGGGGCTCAGGTAAGTAGTAGGGGGGCTGAGAGGGGCTGCTGCACACAAAAGTATTTTTATCTTAAAGCGATAGAATGCATTAAGATAAAAACAAAACGGACTTTACAACCCCTTTAATCTGCACTATACAGTATACTGCAAATACCTTTTTCTGTATACATAGATGATGAGCCAGTTCTTAAACAGGGCATCCGGGACATTCAATTTAGTAAAGAGGTAATAAATTTCAAACATTGGCTTTTATTTGGCTAATGCTAGAAAAAAAATTCTAGTTACAATAAGTCAGCAGATTCTAGAGGAAAGCTAGAAACTTCACTGTTGTAGAAATTCCAAGACCTCAAACAATGGTTTCCTAAGGAAATCAGGAATTATGTATTAAATTAAATGTAGTTGGAAATGGCACAGTGTCATCAATGCCTGAAAGGAAGTGGTCAGCTAAATATACACTATATTGTCAAAAGTATTGAGACACCTGCCTTTACACGCATGGGAACTTTAATGGCATCCCAGTCTTAGTCAGCAAGGTTCAATATTGAGTTGACCCACCCTTTGCAGCTATAACAGCTTCAACTCTTCTGAAAAGGCTGTCCAAAAGGTTTAGGAGTGTGTCTATGGGAATGTTTGATCAATCTTCCAGAAGCACATTTGTGAGGTCAGGCACTTATGTTCGACAAGAAGGCCTGGCTCGCAGTCTGCGCTCCAATTCATCCCAAAGGTGTTATATCGGGTTGAGGTTAGGCTAGTCAAGTTGGTTAGGTTGCAATATAACATAAAGGGAGGAGATCAATATTATCTTAAAATCAACATTAAAGTGTATTATGCTCCTCCCTCTCCCTCCCTTGGCTGTCAGCTACTTCATTGAAAGCTTTACAGGGAGATTGGTACACCGCACCAATCCCCCCTCCCCCGACTGTCCCCCTCTGTTCTCCTCCGTCCAATCTGTGGCCTCCTCCAGCCCCCCTGTGTCCTCTGCCCCCCTTCCTTATCCTCCTCTGGCCTCTTTGTGTCCTCCACCCTCCGTCCCCCCTTGTGTCCTCCTGTATCCCCCCCCCGTGTCCTCCTCCGGCCACCCCTGTCAGGATGGAGAGTGGAGGAAGGGGCCTGTCAGGATGGAGAGTGGAGCAGGGGCCTGTCAGGATGGTGAGTGGAGGAAGGGGCCAATAAATGTGTCATATACCAACCCCTTCCTTTTCTAAATGAACAGAGCCAGCGATCACTAAATCTGTCCATTCATAACTGAAGCATCGTTCACTGTGTTTACGAAGCTTCCGTTTATGAATTAACAGGAGCCTCTGTCTCCTGTTCATTCATCTTCAGTGCAGCTGAGGCTGCTGAGAAAGGGACTGGGAACCTGTGTTCTCAGTCCCTTTCTTTTTCTAAAAGGGGAGATGCCAGGGGTCTGTTTAGATTGCAATAAATATTAAAAAATAAATTTGTACAAAAAATAATTAAAACATAGAATAATAAAAATAAAGACCTATGTCACCATCCACTGCCCTACTGAAACCATCCTGCACATACTACCCACCACTGTACACTCCAAACTCCTCACCTGCACGTACTACCCACCGCCATACACTATACCCACCTATACAGGGAGATCAGTGCCTGTAATTGCCCACACCACTGCACTGATCATCCCCAACTGTCAACCAGGGACGGACCATCGATGGGTGCCATGTGGGTCAGAGCACAGTGGGCCGTGTTCAGTGAAAACCCTGCACCAATGGGTGATAAGCCAGTGATCAAGCCCGGCACAAATTTGTCCCTATGCCCTTTATCTACAGCATTTCCTTTACTTCCTCTATTAAAAGAGAAGTATGACTTTGTTTTTTTTTTGAGAATTATACTTACCTAGGTGGATGCAGCATCGGTCTCTACACTGAGAACCGAGCAATCGAACACCGCCGCTCGCTCAGTTCTAGCAGCTCCCTGAGCAGAGAGCTGCTGACTGTCAGTCATAGCTCTCTGCTCTGCCCCCTCCTCGCTCATTGGATCGCTGAGCTGTGGAGGGGCGGGGAGCAGCCCGCTCAGGCTCTCCGTGGTGTCAGTCCAGGCACCTGACGGATCCCGACGTCCATTGTTGTGATGACTCAGTGCCTGGGTCACATCTGTGATGTCAGCAGAGAGCAGACTTCAGACCGCTCTCTGCTAAAAACGGGTCACAAGAGTGCAGAACAAACTGCACTACTGTGATCCATAGGAGAAGGACAGCCAAACGAGCTTTGACTGTACATCTCCTTTAAAGCAAAGCACATTATGAAATCGCCTCCTGGGAACCCATTCATTTTATAGTGAGGGGTCTGGCTTATTCAAACACACCAAAAGGCCTCATTACATAGTTACACAGTAGTTGGGGTTGAATAAAGACAATAGTCCATCCAGTTCAACCTGTGTAGGTGTGTAGGGGCGTATTCATTTCCCATACCCCTGAATGTTTTGATCTTGGAGATATATGTCCAAGAGTCTTTTAAAAGTAGCCATACTGCCCGCAGTTATCACCATCATGCCAGCGAGTTCCACAATCTTATTGCCCTTACAGTAAAAAAAAACCTTTGCGTAGCCTGAGGTTAAATTGCTTCTCCTCTAATCGCATTGAATGGCCTTGTGTTCTCTTGCACTCCTTGCGACTTAATCGTTTTTTTTCTATGCTGAGATCACGGTTGAGGTATTTGCAAATCGCTATCATGTCCCCTCTCAGGCATCTCTTCTCTAGGGAGAATAAATTTAGCGCTTGTAAATGCTCCTCATAATTTAGGTCCTCCAATCCCCTAATTAGCTTAGTTGCCCTTCTTTGGACTCTTTCCAGTTTCAGCACATCTTTTCTGAGGATTGATGACCAGAACTGGACAGAATACTCCAGGTGTGGCCGGACCAGAGTTTTATAAAGTAAAAAGGGGGGAGGTTTGGGACTTTCGATGAGGCGCCTGGTATGAAGCCAAGTACCTCCATCCCTGTTCATTGTAATAAAAAGGGGGGTCGAGACTTTAAATGAGACATGTGACCCGGCCAATGGGATTAAAAAACATATTTATTGTTGCAATAACAGTAGCATAGCATCCGACAAAAATACAAATTGAAATGTTGGTATAAAATGAAAAGCACTGAAGATATGAGCTGGTATGCATGTCCCAAATCGCCCAATTGGTAAAATAGATCCAATGTGGAGCTATGAGTACATAATGATATATGGCATCAAACTGGGCTCGACGCGTTTCTGTGGGACATATTGCACTTCATCAGGAGCAGGTAATTGATGCGTATCTAAAAAGACATATATGTCAAAAAGTACCAAAAATGATATGATAATGGAGGATTGGAAGGAAATAAATCGCATGGACTTACTAAGCAGCTCAGATCTGGTGGTGCATGTAGACATGAACCTGCTGAACTCGGCTGAAAATTCGATTCTCCCGGGAGCTGTAGGGGCATACAAATGCCGGCAGATGGAACACACACATGGTGCAGCTGGGAGAAAAAAGTAAATGGTGGAAGGTGGTGAGGGGCTCGCACTTATATAGGAATCAAGGGTATACACAGGTTATGTAACACAGTACGTTAGTGCCTTAGTGTCTAAGGATGGGAACAGTGTCCCAAATGAAGTGCTAGAGTAAAAAAGTGCTACGAGTGTGAACAGTGACAATGTAGTGAAACCATAAGTGGCTGGAAACTGTTTGAGGGCATGCTGGGGAAAAAGAGATAAGTAAAAAAGAAGAAAAGAAAAAATAAAGGAAAGAAAGCCCATGAAGATCCAAGGGGGGTGGGGGGGGGGGAGAGAAGAAAGAAAGTGTAGGAAAATGAGAAAAACAAAGTGACTTACAGGTGTGTGGTGGAGATGGAAAATCCAAGTGAGAAGGCAAGAGTAGGAACCAGCTGTGTGGAAAGAAGATTGCAACGAGGTGTTCATAGCAGGCCCACAACTGTGCCCCCAACGCCACGTGTGTGTGCAGGAGCAAGCAACTCCAACCGGGAGTTAGGCGCCAATGGCAGCCCACTCCCAATGGGGGGCTTAAGAGCACACTAGATGAAACAATGCAGCCAATGCCGCGGCGCCAAGGAATGACGTCACGTGTAGGGCGCAATGCGTGGCGTCGATGCTCGGCGGGAAAACACCCGTGCCCTGTCAGGGGGGAAGGGGAGGGGTCCCGGCAAGCATCGCAGCTCCCGGGTAAATAAAGCAAGCAGCCAGCTCAGCAGGACAGACAATAAGATGAAATGTAATAATGTAACAACAGTGCTGTACCTAAAAACAAAAAAGCTTGTACATGATGAATACGTATGTTGGTACATAAATTAGATATGACAAAACCATCTAATAAAGGAGAGTCAAGTGCTGGTGACGGCCATGAGAGTGGGGCGATCACCCATTTTATATTTATTTTATACCAACATTTCAATTTGTATTTTTGTCTGATGTTATGCTACTGTTATTGCAACAATAAATAGTTTTATAAAGTGGTAGCATTATAGATTTATCTCTGGAATATATCCCCTTCCTTATGCATGCCAATATTCTGCCGGCTTTGGCGGCTGCAGCTTGACATTGCATGCTATTGCTTAGTCTATCTTTTAATAAGATTCCCAGATCTTTCTCCATTCTTGATTCCCCCAGAGGTTCCCCCCCTAATGCATATTTTGAGTTTGTTTTTAGTCCCCCAAGTGCAATACCTTACACTTCTCCACATTAAACCTCATTTGTAACGTAGTTGCCCACTCTGTTAGGTCATTTTGTAAGATTTCTCTATCATAATGTGAAGTTATTGCCCTGCTTAATTTTGTGTCATCTGCAAAAACTGAGATTGAGCTAACAATCCCATTCTCTATGCTATTTATGAATAGATTGAACAAAATTGGTCCCAGGACTGAGCCTTGGGGCACCCCACTTATCACTCCAGACCAGTCTGAGTACGTGTTATTACCACCCTTTGGACATGACCCTTTAACTAGTTTTCTATCCAAGAGCAAACCTTGTGGTCTAAGCCTGCAGACCTTATTTTGTAAATTAATCGTTTGTGGGGGACTGTATCGAATGCCTTAGCAAAATCCAGATACACCACATCCACAGGTCTCCCCCTATCTAGCTCACAGCTCACCTCCTCGTAGAATGTTAACAGATTGGTTTGACAAGAACGTCCTTTTGAAAATCCGTACTGATTACTGCTGATGATACTGTTGACTTTAGCAAATTCTTGGATATAGTCCCTTATCATCCCTCCCAGTAATTTACATACTATCGATGTCAGATTGACCGGCCTATAATTGCCCGGGATTTGCCTCTGCCCTTTTTTGAATATTGGTATCACACAGGGACCCCATACTTTGTACATTTACTTTTGCACCTGGAGCCAGCCAGAGCTGCAGGCAGGCAGCCTATGGAAGAGAATGTGATGCTGTGGCTATATGGACAGAGCCACTTATTCTAATCTGACAATCATGCCGGAGAAGACTTTTAGCCCCAAACATGGAACATGTGCGTTGAGAGATGCACACTTGCTTCTGCATGCCTGTCAGATTAGAACATGTACTTGTATCCATACAGCTGCTGCATCTGCATTCACTTCCATAGGCACTTGGAGTCTGCACGCAGCTCCAAGTGCAAAAACAAACACCTCATTTACGCAGTACAGGTGCCAATGTGAACAAGGCCTTATTGGCCATTCTAAACCATCTGATCAAAGTTTAAAATCCAGGAAGTTAATTATTGGTAGTTAGCTCCTATTGTGGCAAAATTGCACATTTGTTTGCTGGGCTAGGTTTGACTTGAACCCTCACTTGACCTGGACCCAAACCTCATCCCTACTTTGCATACATGCATTTAAAGCAGAACTACACTGTATCTGAGCACCACAAATCAAAAACACTATTTAATTACTCAAAGCAAACTCACCCATCCATCCATCCATGTCTCCATGCTTGATTTTGCCTAGAAATCACTTTGAAAAACACCTTAGCATTTCTGGCTGTGGCCATCTTGAGTAAAGTCAGATGATTTATGTAGCATTTACTTCCTGGAATCTATCCCCCTTAGCTCAGGCATGCAGGCCAGAAGTTGTTCTCAACTAAAAAACCCCTCCTACCTTCCTGAAGACTCCTGGGATGTATGACATCATTTGCCTAGGCTTGAAAACCAAGTAATTGAAGACATTTTAAAAAATAATTTAAAAATGGTAAATATAATATACTTTCCTATTTATTTACTAATGCTAGCAGCATAATGATTAAAAATAGTCAATGTTGATTGAAAGAGTGAAGTTCCACTTTAACAAAGAAAAATATATCTGATGCTAGGTCTGCTTTTGAAATTTTTTTTTTTTGTAAAGGTGAATAAATTGTTCAACCCAGTGATACTGTGGTGTTTAAACAGAATTTGCTAATTCTTAGCCAGCAGCAGGAGGTCACATGGGTGCAAAGGTAATCTCTGATATATCCGATTATCTAGTAATTGTTAGAGATGCCCAATTACCAGCCTGGGCTTGCCAGCTATTGAAAATCTGTGAGCTATTCTTTGTGTATAACTTCTCAGTGGGACTTCACAATGCAAAATAAAGAAATTATTTAAAGGAAATATTCTTTAGCAAAGCAGCAAATCATACTTCACATACACAGTGCCACTCTCATTTCTCCAAAATTCATAAATCGGCCTTAGACACAAAGCTGAGCATCATAAATTCCATTACAACAGCTCAGGCTACAGTAGCAGGTGGGTAACATAAACTGTGTTTACAATTATTATAAATATATAATAAAAACTCCTAATGGAATCATGTCATAACTTGCCTTTTAGCTGGTGGGCTAATTAGGAATTAGGCCAGAGACTTTCAAAAAAGCCATTTCATAAAAAAAGTAATTTATACATTAAAGTTTACAGAACCATTGACAGGGCACAGGCCCAGGGCCATTCAACCCATTAGCGGTATATTTGTAAGCTAAAGTCTTCTAATAGTCACTGTAAAACCATTTAGAAGCTACACGTTTCCAACTGGTTCTACTTGACCTGAACCTGTCCTTTTCATGCATTGCCCCTTCATTCCTAAGGGAAAGTATTACTCATGGCAGCTTGAAGTGGTCATTCAGAGTTGGGCTTTCCCATAGGAATGGGCACACATGAATTCACTTAAATAAAAGCAGGATGATTAAAAACAACCAAAAAGGTTGGAAATTCCCAGTTTTTAAGGAAATTTAAAAAAGAATACGTTTTTATTGAATAAGGCTGAAAGTTGCCTGTCGTTCTCATGATAAGGACTTGTGCATAGCTCCCAACTTTCCCTGATTTCGAGGCACTGACCCTGATTTGGAACAAAGTCCCTCTGTCCCTCTTTCCTCCTCATTTATCCCTCATTTTGGTCTGATCTATATAGTTGTATATAAAACACACTACTTATCTTTCAGAAAGTGTTTACAGTGCAAAACCTTTCCTCCAATTTCTAAATTGCTGCATTTGTAAAATTGGTAAAATTGCAATTGGTAAAAAAAAGCACTTGTGGGTTTCTTTAATTTTCATTTAAGGAGGAGGTGGTGGATAAAGGGGGGGGGGATGCCCCTCATTCCCATCTCAAAAAGTTGGGAGGTATGACTTGGGTATCGGTTTCACACTCTCTGTTGCTGTAAATAAATAAAAATAACGACATATGTTCAAGCTTTTATGAAATCGTGGTTCATCCATTTCTATAAGCTGCTCTTCAGTAAAACTCCTAAGTGGGATATGAGCTGGGATAAAAGCAAGCTTCCTTGATCATCCCTTAGAACCATGTAATTGTACATAATACCAAGGCTTTCCTGTGATTTCCATTGAATAATTCATGCATCATAATAAAACTGAGTGCTTTTGGTTTCCTGGCCACCTTCCATTGATTTTCTTCACTGTGAAATGCACATTGCCAAAGCAGAGAAATGTATATGTTAACTGAAATAGATGAATACATGACATTATATAATGTATAGATCTGTTAATTCTCCTTAAGGTATAGCAATGACCAAAGAAATCTACCATGGGGCTCCGATTCAACTGTAAGTTTGACACATGGTCACCTACGGTATTCAAAGTATTCATAATGTTGCATATCCCAAAATGCCCTAAATTGTATCATAAAGAGTCCTTATTGCATTGGACAGTGATGTAATCCCAACAAATGGAGAGTGCTGATTGCAGGAGAATGCACAGAAATGACATCTGTGGACTGCTGTTCTGTCACTATCCAAACATAGTCCTCAATAAGCTGTTTTTTTAATGCTTTTTGTTAAGTGTGAAAATCAGTTAAATAAAGTATGCAAAGTGAAAAATAGTTATTATGTTTGCTGGTCACCAAGGTTTCAATTATCTGATCACAAGCATCAAGTAAAAATTATAAGTGGAGAGCAGTGTTGGGGGTAACGAGTTACAAAGTAACTGATTACAGTAACTACATTACTTTTTTTGGTAACTAAGTAATGTAACTAGTTACAATACTAATATTGGTAACTACACTACTTTACTAGGCTATAGGAGGTAACTACACTACTTTACTAGGCTATAGGAGGTAACTACACTACTTTACTAGGCTATAGGAGGTAACTACACTACTTTACTAGGCTATAGAAGGTAACTACACTACTTTACTAGGCTATAGGAACGCGCTTTCCTGCGTTACCCAAGCCGTGCGATACAATCATTATTTCAAATAATAGAGAGGGATGAAGTTTATGGCTTTTTGTTGCACTTTATGTTTTATTCTGTTTTTTTCAGGTTTTGTTCTCATGTTTCCCAAAGCCTGTGTTTATACAATAAACTCTATGCAGAAAGAGTGTCACGTATCTTCTTCTACACGGTCAATTAAGAAAGAGGGAAGTAAAGTAATAAGTAGTGAAGTTACTTTTCAAATGCAGTAACTAGTAAAGTAATCTCGTTACAATTTACAGAAGTAACTAGTTAAATTTTTTGAGTAATTACCCCAACACTGGTGGAGAGTAATATACCCCGTCACACACTCCCCTGGTAGAGACTATAAGTGGCCAAGATCTACCTTCAGATCAAAAAATCAGTAGCGTGTTGATCTAATGATTAACCATATTTCCACATTAAACTTCCCCATCAACTTCAAGGCACTAAGTTGAAATGACCTTTTATTATTTCTAATTTTTAGACATTAGGACCTTCTATACTTTCTACTTGCACCACCCACATCAATGTTGGGAAAAAGGTGTGGGACCAGATAAAAAAAAAAGCGTCAGGCTTTAAACCACCACCACTATAGCATATAAATGAAATTCTTAACATTTTATTATTGACACTTAATATATATCGCCAACACATTCTATAGTGTTGTACGGTATTAAGGTACAACAAATAACACTAAACAAAAGATACAATGTCCTTGCTAATCAGACTTTACAATTTAAAAAAAAACCCACACAAGGTTAAAGTAAGCAGAAGTGTTTTTTTTTTCTATTAACCACTTGAGCCCTGAAGGTTTTACCCCCTTCATGACCAGAGCATTTTTTGCTATTCAGCACTGAGCTACTTTAACTGGCAATTGCACAAAATACATTTATATTGTGTTTTTTTTTTTGTTTTTTTTTTTAAATAGAGCTTTATTTTGGTGGTATTTGTTATTATTATTATTTTTTAATATATAAATGAAAAAAGCCCAAAAATTTTGAAAAAAAAAAACATTATTTTCTACTTTCTGTTATAAAAATATCCAATAAAAAAATGTTTTTGGTAAAAAAAACTGGTTTGTGTGAAAGTTATAGCATCTACAAATAATGGTATATATTAAAAAATGAATCAATCCTGATGTACTGAGTGCCTATCTAATTTCTTGAGGCCCCAAAATGAAAGGAAAGTACAAATACCCCCCAAATTACCCCTTTTTAGAAAGTAGAGAGCCTGAGGCATTTAGTAAGAGGCATGGTCAATTTTTTTGAAGTTGTAATTTTTTGTCAAAAGTGTTTGAAAAATTAAATTAAATAAAAAATGTTTTACATACTGTCACCAGTTCAGTACAGCATCATTTTATGACTGGTGTGACAGTGAGCAGGGATACTAACTGGTGACAGTATGTAAAAAAAAAAGTAATTTTTTTTTTATTCAATTGTTTAAACATATATATTTACTTAAAAAAAAATGTACTTTTTTTTTTTTTTTACATTCTGTCATCACCATAGTGACACTGTACTACCACTGTACTGCTGTGAGTGGTTGATCAGGGTTTCTTTTTTTACACTGTTAGTGCTTATACAATGATGATCAGTGTATAAGCCATGTCTATGTTCTATCAGAATACCGCTACCTATCAGATTGTGCAACCCGAAGTGACGTACGGACAAAGTAACTTACTGCGCATGCGCTATGTGTTCCAACATGGCCACTATGCATTTTAATAGGTTTTCTAATGTGGCAGAACACAAAGCAGATGCGGCCATTTTCATACACCCACGCAAGTCTTGAATTTTACATTTATTTTAGCAGTAAGTTCACCTTATATACTGAATGACAGTATTACATTTGTATTATTATTGTAATCTAGTAAGTATAGTGAGAAATCTGTAGGTAGTGGGGACGGCCATCTTGGTACACCCCGCACTGCTCAGCAACAAACTGATTATATAGTGAAATAGACTATTTCACTTGGTCGTGGTTAAATAGTCTATTTCAGGTGAGCTTACTGCTAAAATAAATGTAAAATTCAAGACTTGCGAAGGTGTAAGAAGATGGCCGCCACTGCGTCGTGTTCTGTCACATTAGAAAACCTATTGGAACGCAAATCGGGAGTGTTGGAATGCATGGCGCATGCGCATTAAGTTGTTCTCATCCGAACGTCCCTTCCGGTTGCAGAATCTGATAGGTAGCGGTATTCTGATAGAACAGCCATGCTCCCTCCTCACAGGAGTTTGACTGACAGCAGCAGGAGCCTATGGCTCCCGCTGCTCTCAGTGTCTCTTAGGAAAACAGGAAGTGAGAGGAACGGCGCTGCAGCTGGGACAGTGATTGATAGGTGACTATAAGTGTTTAGGGATGGGGGTATGTAGATTACGTGGTGGGGAGTTTTTGCTTGTTTGTTTTTTATACCTTAATGCAGATAATGCAATAAGTTAAAAAAAAAAAAACACGGAGTTTAGAACCACTTTAAACTTGATTTGTTTTTGTTAGGTTTTTTTTTTTTTTTTTTGCCAGACTGCTCTTGTTTTAAATCATTGGTGTAAAGTATTTTCTAACGTCTAGTGAAAAAATACATTTAAGTGTTTCAGAAGACTTCACACTTCTTTCCCTTCTAACTGGCACAGTAAAAACTAGGACATGCAGTACACAGACCAATTCCCTATGTGTCTACAAGGTCAGCAAAGCCTGAACTTTTCCCCTTGCATATTTCGCATGGCTGGAAGTGTGAATTACATGATACCTTCTAAACACATCACAGGGAATGTCTTTTAATTACCACTTTCCTTCTAGAGTTAAATTTGTCTTTCTTTTTTTAACCCTAATAGCAGGAAATGACACTGTCTCGGATTGTGGTTTTTCCTGTGTCAGGTTTTTAGCAGGGAACAAGTGCAGGTTGTTGTTTGAAATAATTTTGCAATGTACCAAGTTCTTCAGAAATGTATGCAGGCCCAACAATGAGCTTATGGGAAATTTTAGGTTGTATGCACAGATATGTTTTCAGAAGTTTTCTAACAAGAGACAATAAAGAATGGGGTTAAAGGTGTAGGGCAGAGAAGGGTGGCCCGTAGAACAATTGTTTTCTATACATTCATAATTATCCTGACCCCACTGCTATTGGGTGAAAAGGCAACAAGAGAGGTAGAGGGGAAGTATTTAATCACTTGCTTTTTGTGCGTAATTTCTTGCTCATCAAGACAGCACTGGTAAAAACTGTTGATCTCTAAGCTAACATATTCTGTTTGACACCTTTGAGAACCCAAGCCTTGAATCCATCCTTCCATCTTCTGGTAAATAAAGGTGAAATAAAATGTGCCTGTGATCATTGCCTAATGTGTCAATGATAATTGTCCACCATCTTGCCTTTTTATAAGAGTTTTGCAAGCAGCAATGCAGGTAGACCAGCCCGAAACTTGCCTGGCCAAAGACTCAACATGTCTTCTAGGATTCCAAGGAGTTAGAATGTCTCCTAAGATTGTTCAGGGTTTTTTTTCTTACCTCCACTCTGCTAGATGTGCCTGGACCTTATCCATCTGGAGCATCCATGTAAGAAGCCCAATCTGCCTCAACTGGCTGCTCAGAATTTAAAGGAGCATCCGGAAAGGACTACATCTAAGGGAAGAGTACAATAAATCTAGTCTAGAGGTGTCAAAATATACAGTGGGCATAGAAAAAAATCACCCCCGTTTAAAGAACTTGCATTTGTTAATTGCAGCCTCAAATAAAGACCCACAGTTTTTGTTTTATCCAGCTATATTTACTCAGTGCAAGTTGGAGTTGGATTAAGGATCACCCCTTTTCTAAAAATGACACAAAAAGCCATTTGACTTTCAACTGTGATCAGCTGTGGTCGTTTTGATTAACTCAGCATGAAACAAGCTTTCCTGGAGCATTTCAGTCCCTGGTAGTGCAACTAAAGCAAACCGTCAACTATGGGTGGCAAGGGACTGTCAAAAGATATCCAGGATAAAGCTGTGGTCAGGCACAAGTCAGGAGATGGATACAAGAAAATTTCAAAGGCTTTACCAATGCCTAGAAGCACTGTGAGATCTATTAAGACGTGGAAGGTATTTAGTATAACACAGACTCTCCCTGGATCAGGACGTCTGTCCAAACTGGATGAAGGAGCCAGGATGAAACTGGTCAGAGAGGCCTACAGCAATTCTCAAGCAGTTGCAGGAATTTAGGACAAAGGGTGGTCATTGTGTGCATGTGACAATATCACAAATTCTCCACTAATGTGGCTTGTATAGGAGGGTTGCAAGAAAAAAGCTACTCCTCAAGAAAGGCCACATGCAGTCACAACTGTGCTTTACCAAAACGCACCTTGAAGATTATGAGGCCACATGGAAAAAGGTGTTCTGGTCAGATGAGACTTAAATTGAATTACTTGGCCTCAACACCAAGCAATATTTCTGGCAGAAATCCAATACAGTTCACCATCCAAATAACATCATTCTTACAGTAAAGCATGGAGGTGGTAATATCATGTTATGGGGGTGTTTCTCTGCAGCAGGGACTGGAGCACTTGTCAGGATAGAAGGAAAAATGGATGGGGCAAAGTACTGTCAAATTCTTGAGGAGCATTTGCTGCTCTCTGCCAGAAAGTTGTCAATGGGAAGAAGGTTTACCTTCAAAAATTACAATGACCCAAATCACACAGCAAAAATGAACAAACAGTGGTTGAAGGAGAATAAAGTTAACGTCCTTGCATGGTCTAGTCAGAGCCCAGACTTAAACCCCTTTGAAAAGATGTGGAAGAAGACTGCAGTCCACAAATGGTCACCATCAAATTAACCTGAACTTGAACAGTTCTGCAAAGAAGAGTGGGCAAATATTGCAAAGTCTAGATGTGCAAAGTTAGAAGAGACAAATCCCAACAGACTAAAGGCTGTAATTCAAGCAAAGGGTGCTTGAACACAACACTGGCACAAGTGGGTTATCCTTTTTCTCAGTGATTGTTTTTGATTTTTTTTTTTTCTGACATGTTGGTGTTATATTTTTCACTTGGATGTTAAAAGTTGCATAATACAGCTAGATACAACAAAAAACATGTCCATCTTTGTTTCAGGCTGAAAAGCAACAATGTAATTATTTTGAAGGGTGTAATTCTTTTCTATACCCACTCTAAATGACACGTAATTTTTTTTTTTTTTTTTTTCGAAGAGATGAACTTTAAAGACCCTTGCCAAACATTTTCTTTGCCTGCCCACCCTCAGCAGAAAAACTTATAGTACTTTAATATATTTTTTGCCTTTTACCTTAGCAGACCATTATATTGCTGTGTGGCCCAGTAGCACAGGGAAGGGAGTATAGTTTGACTGTGTAAAGAATTGTGCTGCAATAGCATTTGGTGGGTATTTTTACAATAAATACATTTAAATGTGTGTGTGAATATACAGTATCTTTACATAATAGACCCAAACATTAATGCTAACATTTTTGCATAATATTTAATACACACTTGCATTAATAAATATTCCCCAATGTGTTTTTATTTAAATACAGTATCTCACAAAAGTGAGTACACCCCTCACATTTTTGTAAATATTTTATTATATCTTTTCATGTGACAACACTGAGGAATCGACACTTTGCTACAATGTAAAGTAGTGATTGTACAGCTTGTATAACAGTGTAAATTTGCTGTCCCCTCAAAATAACTCAACACACAGCCATTAATGTCTAAACCACTGGCAACAGAAGTGAGTACACCCTTAAGACTGGCCAAGCATGTCTCCAGACCTAAACCCTATTGAGCATCTCTGGGGCATCCTTAAATGGAAGGTGGCGGAGCGCAAGGTCTCTAACATCTACCATCTCCATGATGTCATCATGGAGGAGTGGAAGAGGATTCCGTTGGCAACCTGTGAATCTCTGGTGAACTCCATGCCGAGGAGGTTTAAGGCAGTGCTGGAAAATAATGGTGGCCACACAAAATATTGACACTTTGGGCCCAATTTGGACATTTTCACTTAGGGGTGTACTCACTTTTGTTGCCAGTGGTTTAGACATAAATGGCTGTGTGTTGAGTTATTTTGAGGTTACAGCAAGTTTACACTGTTCTACAAGCTGTACACTCACTACTTTACTTTGTAACAAAGTGTTGTCACATGAAGAGATATAAAACATTTGTGAGGGGTGTACCCACTTTTGTGAGATACTGTACTTATTTAAAGGGAAATTCCACTTTGGTGGTAAAAGAAAAAAATTGAAAACAAAAATATATATAGCATATACAATTGTGACACAATTCATATTGTAATTAAAGGTTATTAAAAACTACCTTTCCTTTTTAATCTGCAGCACTGTAATTTTAAGTAAAATGCAAAGCAATATGGCTACCTAAAGGTATTCTGTATACAGATGGGGTACAGAATGCCTTCCCGAAAAATAATTTTCTGGTTGACTCACTGATTTTCCCAGAAGTCTGCACTAAGATAAAAGTCAGATTTCAAGCATCCCCTGTAACAAAAATGTAATTTTTGTTGAGATGCTCCAATAGGAAATAACATCTAAAGGGATGCAGACCCAGCAGATTTCCTCATTAGAGCCCTGCAGGTGCTACAGCTGATTGATAATTTTGAAACAACTCCCATTAGACTCACTTTCCACATGGGCACAGACAAACACACAGGGATTTCTTCAAAATATCAAAAGGTAAGAATCTACAACAAAGGTTGTTGGAATCCTTGCAATGTACATAGATCGACCAGAAGGGAATATTTTTTTCTCAACAAAAATGGAGTTGCTTTTTAAGTTTTTTTTGCACAGGATATAAGAAGTGCATTTTACAGATAGGAGTACCCCCTGAAGCACAGAGCTATGGCCCAGCCTTACTTATAACAAGCATGCACACCTGCAACCTCACACCACCTGTGGGTCTCCAGTAAGACCTGGACACAGGATTGAAGGTTTCGTCGCAGAATAGACGCTTTGAGGACTTTAAGCTCCAGACCCTTATCTGGGTTTACAAAACCTGGAGAAAACTGATTACACAGTTTTCCCTGATCAGTCACAGCTCCCCGGAGTATTGCATCTGCATAAGTACAAACCCTGTGTCGATTTTCACAGAGCACCTGTGATCATTTCACAAGTCCCTCCCCATACAGTTAGAAAACACTCTCCTAGGCTCATAATTAACCCTTTGTCATTATTACAGTAATAGTGCATATTTTAAGCCCTGATTACTGTAGTAATGTCACTGGTTCCCCCAAAAGTGTCAAAAATGTCAGTTAGGGGTCCGATCTGTCCGCCGCAATGTCACAGTCCCGCAATAAAAATCTCAAATCATCGACATTACTAGTAAAAAAATAAATTAATAAATAAAAATTACATAAATCTTTCTCCTAGTTTGTAGACACGATAACTTTTGCACAAACCAATCAAAATACGCTTATTGCAACTTTTTTTTACCAAAAATATGTAGCAGAATGCTAATTGGCCTAAGAGGATGAGAAATTTAGATTTTTAATTTTTTTTTTTTTTTGGAAATGTTATATAGCAGAATGTAAAAAAAATTATTTTTTTTTTGAGAATTATCACTATTTTTTTGTTTATAGCGCACAAAATAAAAATCACACAGGTGATCAAATACCACCAAAAGAAAGCTCTATTTATAGAGAAAAAAAGGACATATTTTCTTTTAGGTATAGCGTCGCACAATCGCGCAATTGCCTGTTAAATAATGCAGTGCAGAATAAAAAAAAATGGCCTGGTTATTAAGGGGGCAAATCCTTCCGGTCCAGAAGTGGTTAAATGAGTTTAGGTAACACTAAGGGTACTCCAGGTCACTTTATGAGTGTACATTGAACAAGTATGAACTGTCTACATCAAATGGCAGTATTATCAGCCACTAAAGAATGACCTAGGTTACTTGTATAATATGCCATGAAAAGACTTGTCACATGGACTGCACTGATGTGGCAATGTACTTCATAGCTGTCTTTCTAATTAGAATGAACTACAAGACAACTGCAGTACAATGTTGACGTTTAGGAAGAAACTTTTTAGCTGGCATGGGAAAAAAATAAGCAAAAATCATAAATGGCGAAAGTCGAAACAAGATATATACCTGTATGTACCAGCAGTAGGAAAGAGGAACAAGAACAAGTAAAGTGAACCTGTTATCTTGGAGTGGCTTTTTCTTATTCAGTAGTGTCTCTGAATAATTATATAGCCATGTTTTACATTTACAGCTACACAGTTTTTATGATGGTAGTAAAAGTATCATATTGTTGGATTATGTGATCACACAGTCTAATGTAGTTGGGTTATTGGTTACATAGGTTCCGATATTTTTTTTTTCCATCTGTATCCGTATTTCCAACATATACTAGGCAGATCTGTTAGCAATTTCCAAAATCTTTTTTGTATCTCAAGGGGTTGCCTGGGCTTTACTGTATGTAGAAAGTGGGTATTTTAGGTTTAGTGTCAATGTAGGTGTAGACAATGTCACCCAAAGAAGAGGCTGGAGACCCAGAGAATGCACAGCTGATATATGCATGAAGCTAAAGTCCAGGAAAACTGGTTATTACACTATTAAAATATGTATTAGAACAGAGGTGTCAAACTCAATTTAATCGCGGGCCGCATCAGCATTATGATTGCCCTCAAAAGGGCCGGTTGTATCTTTAAGACTAGATGTCAAGAGCATCCCCTACCCTTACATAAGCCGTCAAGAGCCTCTCCAACGTCAGAAGTTTGAGTCCCCCACCCTCCCTTACATCACAGTGCACCTCTCTTACCTTGTGGTGCTGCTGGGAAGAAGCTGAAGGCATTGCTGGAAAGCAGAAAGTATAAGGTCTGGAGGAGGACTGGAGCTCTCCTGCAGCTATAGGAGAGGTGTGAGGGCCGGATTCGGCCCGCGGGCCTTGTGTTTGACATCTGTGTATTAGAACATGGAAATGCAATAGTTTTAGTAAATCTAAACTGCTAAATACTTTTTCTCATCGGCAGTTAGAGCAGTCTTGTGACTTCTATCAGTGTCTGGTTTAAGCTTGTAGGAGGAGTCTGGACAATGCTTATTGGCCCTCTGCTGATCACATGCAGAAAAAAACTCTCTAGCAATGCACACCAACCTGAGCATTTGCAGCTTGCCCCTAAGGCTCTGTTCTATCAGGATATGGTTTGGAGACAGCGAAAGAAGAAGAGGATCAGAGAAGACAGGCTCAAACAGTCTTTTTACACAATGCAGAGGATTAACCCCTTAGGTTTCACAGTGAATATAACAAGCATGATTTACTGCATATGCAGGCTGATTTTACTGTTGTGGGTTTAGAAACACTTTAAGCAACAGAGATAAGTCATTACCCACCTCCAGCCTGTGAGAGGACAGTAGATTAGAATCAGTGGACTGATGAGGTCCTAACTATGATTTGTTCACCTGTCAGCAAGGAAATCTGATTGGTGCTGCCTCTAAGGCTGGCCATACATTATACCATTTTCTTACAGTTTTCTGTACTTGAAATTTACCTTCTACTATGTAGTACAAAGGTTTGTATAATTGGATACAAGTGAAAGTGTTGTTTAGCTTTGACCTCATACTGTGTGGTTTGTGGTAAATCTAACAGAAAATTGAACATGTATGGCCAGCCTAACTCTCCATTAGAAAACTTTGTTTGCACAATATTCTTTTCCCTAAAATAATTTAGCACCATAGCTGTCCGCATGCACTCCCCTTTCACTGAAAAGTTAACAGTTTAGTGTTCAGGGTTACAGGTCAAGCTTATGAAATACGTTCGATTTATGGTTTAGAAAAAAAATATAGGGTTTCATATAGGAATAGTATAAGTGTTCAAGATTACTTTTTAGTGCAAGCCTAAAGAGTTTCATTATTTGGCAGTTGGAAAGTAGTTGGTTACCTGTTAAGGATTACTTTTCCATAGTTAATGTTCAGCGTTACCGATGGGTTATTGTCCAGGTTTGGTGGAGAGACAGAATAAATATTAAGATATTGATACGTTGTAGGGATAGGTGATTAGGGGTGGCATAAGTGCTAGTAGTGAAATTTAGATTTGTTTTTAACAGCTAAAGGCCATAACCGAAAAAAAAAAAACGAATCTACCTCCATGTAGACTTCTAAAGATGTTCAGACTATTTTGGTATGTTAGACCATTCTCTGAAGTTTATGGAGGCTGCAGGAGGATATTGCAGTCTACAGAGAGAAGCAAGTCATACAGAGGGCAGCTTTGAGCATTTTTGCAATTTAGATTATGTAGTACTACTCCCTTGGGAGCTGCTGGTTACGGCTCCCCTGGGTTACCCTTAGCAACAATTTGACAATAAAGCATGTTCCAAGTACTTGGCTCAGTCAGAAAACAGTCTTCGGGTTTTGTTTTTTTTGTAGTTTTATTTGAGAACTTGGATAGGAGAAGGGATGAGTGGGATACTCCAACTTGAATAATTATGCACAATTTGCTGGGACTGCTGAATAACAATGCATCAAGGCCACTGCTTCACCTTGATTATTCAGTGAAGAAGTATTTCGATAGGCTGTACTGTACTGTAAAACACTCTTCAGGGCCCTTCCTGGTACCCCCTTTGTCCCTATTCTTCAGGGTTCTCTAATACGGCACCCCCTTTACTTTAACTCTCTGTGTGAGCTGTCCCCTTGATCCCCTGACTTCATTGGAGTGGTCCCCCTTCCTGGGCAGTCCCTTTGGCAGGTCCCTTAGTACTCACGGACACTGTTTTTCCCGAGAGACTCTGCCAGCAGCTCCAACGTCAGCTTCACTGGATCCTCTGCAGCTCCACACCTGGTTCACTAGGCTGACTGCCTATGACCACCTTCCTCATACACAGCTGGAGGAGAGACAGCCGTCTGCCTCCTCCTGGGACTCTGCTTCCCGCCAAAGGCCCCGTGTCACATGTCCCCCCCCAGCTTTTTTGAGCAATCCCAGGATGCATTGCAAGAATGCCCACCCACTGGGATTCCCACAAAAGCCAATGTGTCACTGGCTGGGTTTCCTCCACTGTCCAACAAGCTCCCTCATTGGATACAGTGGGGACACTCCCTCAGACCCAGCGAATCACACCTGGAAACGTGACAGGCAACCTAATAGATCAGGCTCCCCTGATAAGCAGAAGGAGCAATAGATGCTTTTACCTAGCACCTACTGTACCTACCTAAGAGGGTGCTACATTCACATTAGCTTTTTCATTGTTAAGTTACCTTCCCATCTACCCACTTCAGTTTTGCTGGGGGAAACCCTGTTACAAAACTTTATTTTTTGTTTCTGATACAACTTATCTGTACTCCCTCACCCCCTTTCATGTCAGCATTATACTGACACTTGTCAAATAAAACCTCAAATAAAATGTTGTTTTTGGTGTGTCACCACTTTTTGGTAGTCCTTTGTTTATTCCATATTCTTACCTGTGTTCTTTTGGTAGTTGCACAGCAGAGATTGCATAAAAGTGCATTGATGGCTTATCTGTGCTAAATAAACTGGGAACAGTAGGGATTGTCAAAAAATGTATTTTGCCATTTTTCTTTTTTATCTTATTGTCAGCTATCTTGGTTATATTCATCTGCAATTTAAGTATTATATATTGCATCAAAAATAATTTTTGTCATGTGATAATCCTACTATATGTGTTGTCGAAATAATTAAATATACATGTACATAGCTCTTATGAGCAGGGCCCTTTGAACCCTCTTGTATTGCATTGTAATTGTACTGTCTCCCTTTATATTGTAAAGTGCTGGGCAAACTGTTGGCGATAGAGAATACATGATAATAATAATAACTGTCTTAATTTGTGAACTGTTAAAGTGGATGTAAACTCTGTTACACCACTTGTACCTACAGGTAAGCCTATAATAAGGCTTTACCTGTAGGTACTGTGAATATCTCCTAAACTTGCACAGTTTAGGAGATATTAAGAGTGCATGCAGCCGATGACGTCATCGGTGCATGTGCTCTGAAGGTCCGGGCTACTGTGCCGGACCTTCAGAGCCCATGTCAAAGACAGATGTCAGCCATCTCTGCAGTGAGCGGGCACCGCTAAAAGGGCTTTGTTCTAAGGTAAGTATTTCATAATGAGCTAGTATGTGATGCATGTGACGTCAGAATGGGGGGGGGGAAGAGTGCCACCTGGTGACGTAACCCCTTGCCTATAAAACAGCTGTCAAAGCTGAAGAATGGCATACAGTGGAATGCCTCAAAAGAGCCAAAGCGTTTTTGAATTTTTTTCTATTTTTTGGGTCGGCGGGCGTCATGAGTGACGATGGATTTATATTGAGGGACACTTTTTTTTTTTTCTTTTTAATAAAGGACTTGTCAAAAACTCTGTTCTGTGGTTTTTCCTTTTTTAATTTTTTTTGGTGAATGGGTAGAGATACGATGTACCCGATACCAATTCACATGGGGGGGCAGGATCTGGGGGCTCCCTTGTTAAAGGGGGCTTCCAGATTCTGATAAGCCCCCCCACCCGCAGACCCCCACAATGGGCACCCCAAAGCACCCTCCTGATGTTGAGGGCAAGCGGCCTGGTATGGTTCAGGGGGGGGGGTGCTTGCTCATCCCCCCCCCCATCCTGGCCCCGAAGGGTCAGGTATGGATTGGGGGAGGACCCTACACCGTTTTTTTCATGTTTTTTTATCTGTATTGTGGGGAGCCGAGAATACATTACAGCCGCGAGCAAGTTTACATGGCGTTTTTCCATTAGAAATGACAATATTGCTGCAGCAGGCTGTACATCGTACAGATGCGCTACCTTGCAGGCACATTAAGGGGACCCCCAAGCACGCTATTTAAATTAAATTTTTCATTTTTATTGTTTCACTTTAAGCATTATTAAAATCACTGCTCCTGTAAAAACGATTGTTTTAAAAAAATATTTTTGCAATGATACATGTCCCCCAGGGCAGTACCTGGGTCCTCATACACTTTTTATGGCAATAACTTGCATATAAGCCTTTAAAATAAGGACTTTGGCTTTTTCATGTTTGTGTCCCATAGATTTAATAGAGTTTGCATGTTAGCTAGAACTTTTTCCCTGTTCAAGAGGTTCTGTTGCGAACCGAACAGGGGGGTGTTCGGCCCATCACTAGTACTGCTGAGTCACAACCTTAGAACCTTTGTCTAGATCATGTACAGAATTTAGATATTCTGGACAATCTGCAAAATCACTTTAAAACAAGCTCCCATTCACTTCTGTAGCTATACACAAACTAATTTTCAAATTCTCACAATACAGGCACAAAAATCTCAGCTTTTTCTGTGATAACGGATTATAGCAGCCTGCCAGGCCTTTACTATAAAGGTGCAGTAGATGTTTCTGAGCTATTAGAAACAGACTGAAATCTACATTTAGGCTCATGTACGTGGCTGTAAGGGGCCTTAGGGATCCTCTATAAAAACTTTCCCGGGACCTATAAGCTGCTGCGTATAGCTTTCCACAGACCTCAATTGGAAAATAAGGTTTATGTGGTTATGCGCTGGGGATTGCATAAAGAACTCACACAGATTATGCCCTGAACGCCCTCTTTTTCTTAATGCAGCCCCTAGCACATAACAATGAACAGCAACATCTTCTAATTGCTACCTATGGACGGCTGTATGCAGCAGCTGCGGGTCCTGGGAAAGTTTTTGGGAAGTCTCTGAACAATGTTTGTTCCCCTTACGGCCATGTGTTTGAGCCCTTATGATATGAACAGGCTCTTAAGAATGAAATACTATACAATAGTAAATATGCAAACAGTTTTAATGTCCATAGTCTGGGTACAGGTACACTGTAAAGTCATTAGTTTAGCTTGACAGCCACACCAGCAGGTGGTGTTTTCGGAAGGAAAGGTTGGTCATGGTAGCCTCTGAAAATTCTCTCAGAGCAAGTTTCCTTTGCACCTCTACTGTTTTTTCCCAGGTGTACAGGAGTTGCTCTTCACATAGCATGCAGTACTACTAGTGCAGTTCATAAGCCCAGTTCACCTTGATGTAATGTAAACCCTTACATACACCCAGTGAAGTGACTGACCTCAGGTGATACACAGAGATGAAACAAATCCTCCTACATAGATAGTACTTGTTTATCAGCAGTCTTCTCTTTACTCCGTTCAAAGTCCAGAATTTATAAAGCTTGTCTGAGCTGTCAAAAAAAGGGGGCAGAGAGCTAAAATTACACTCTGCAGAGCTCAGGGAGGAGAGCTCTAACGGCTGATTGGAGAGAATGGACACACCCTCCTTCACACAGGAACAGAGCTGAAGCTTTCAATCAGCTAGAGATCCCTCCCCTGTCACCTTATTTCTGGTGGTAGCAGAGGAATGAAGCAGCAGACAGAAATTACACTTAGTGCTCTTAATGAAGACAAGTACACACTAGAGAGGGATGTGCTTTGTTCACATTTCATGTCTGAGATTTACAACCACTTTAAATCTGATCTCCAGGAAACCTAAATTAACATATAAAAGTCCCTATGTCTATAATGTGTATGTTTTCTTTTTTTTTTTTTTTGGTACCTAGCTTGATTGTGGAGCTATTCAATTTCCCAGTGCTTGTCACATTATCACAGGCTTTCCAAAAACCATATCCCCAGACTGTGGGTAGAATATGCAGGGCTCCCTGTCTTCTACACACACATAGCAAAGAATTGCAGATGCTCAGATCAAGTTATAACTAGCACAGGAAAGGTACACATGGGAGGGGGAAGTACACTGACTAATACAAAAATTCCCTAGAAAACGTCCAGCTACCCAACACCAAATGCCAGATTAAACCGTACAAAAAAATGAATTAACAACAGAGGTTTTTTTTGCACATTTGCAAATACATGTATAGCCAGACACCTTTGTTGGCTCGTTTCCCCTCATGTGCATTGACAACAAAAGCCTTGTTTCCTCTCAGGTCAGTTTGCACCATCACTAATGGTGTGTGCTGAAAAAAAAAGTATGGCATGCAATACTTTTTCATTGCAGCATGGTGTGACACAGTTCACCGTATCGCACCTCTCTCTGGCCAGTAGAACTTACTGGGGGCTGGCCCCATCCCTGTATGCTGGAATGCTCTTGTGATTGCAATGAAGATGGCCGAAAACCAGCACACAGGACAGGAGAAGATGCCAGCGAGGGACCATTGGAAAGGTTGTTATTGATCCCTATAGTTCTGCTTTAATAAAATGTCACTAGTGCGAAACAAAGAAAAAAACAGCACTTGAATCAGCACATCAGCACTACAGGTGCATCCCATAAAATTAGAATATCACCAAAAAGTTAATTTATTTCAGCAATTCAATTCAAAAACTCATATATTTTAAATAGATGCGTTACGCACAGAGTGATATATTTCAAGCATTTTTTTTCTTTCAATTTTGATGATTGTGGCTTACAGCTAGTGAAAACCCAAGATCCAGTATCTCAGAAAATTAGAATAATACATAAGTCCAATTAGAAAACAATTTTTAATACAGAAATGTTGGCTTGCTGAAAAGTATGTCCATGTATAGTATAGTATGCACTCAATACTTGGTGGGGGCTCCTTTTTCATGAATTACTGTATCAATGCGGCGTGGCATGGAGGCGATCAGCCTGTGGCACTGCTGAGGTGTTATAGAAGCCCAGGTTGCTTTGATAGTGGCCTTCTCATCTGAATTGTTGGGTCTGGTGTCTCTCCTCTTCCTCTTGACAATACCCCACGGATTCTCTATGGGATTTACGTCAGGCAAGTTTGCTGGCCAATCAAGCACAGTGATATCATGATCATTAACCATGTACTTGTACTTTTGGCAGTGTGGGCAGCAGTGGCGGCCCGTGCATAGGGGGCGCCAGGGCGCCGCCCCCCTACCCCTAAAAAAAAAGAAAAAAAAAAAACCGAACAAATAAAGTTGTTCAAAAAAAAAATTGGGTTCGCCGGCCTGAACCCAAGGAACTGGTGGCTGGGGGGGGGTGGGGTTACGTCCCAGAAGAGGCGCCGATTGGCTGCCTTCTGGGGGGGTAGGGGGGTATCCTGGGCGCAAGTCTTTGCGGTTGGACACCCCCACTTTCTGATATCCTGGCTGTGATTGGTCCAGTCTACAGCCTGGACCAATCATCATCCAGGATATCGCTGACGTCGCAATGGGGGCGGTGCCGGTGCGTGCGTCAATCACTCACCGTCACTGCCGCTCAGAGAAGAGGAGAGGCCGCCCGCCGGTTCCCGCCGCCGAGACGACGAGGGAGAAGGACCCGCCACAGAAGAGGAGGAAGAAGCTGAGCCGCGCCGCCGCCAGGTAAGTTTAAACGGAGCACGCACGCTGACACTCTGCAATCATTGGGGGACAATGCTGGCACTCTGCAATCATTGGGGTACAATGCTGGCGCTCTGCAATCATTGGGGGACAATGCTGGCGCTCTGCAATCATTGGGGGACAATGCTGGCACTCTGCAATCATTGGGGTACAATGCTGGCGCTCTGCAATCATTGGGGGACAATGCTGGCGCTCTGCAATCATTGGGGGACAATGCTGGCACTCTGCAATCATTGGGGTACAATGCTGGCGCTCTGCAATCATTGGGGGACAATGCTGGCGCTCTGCAATCATTGGGGGACAATGCTGGCACTCTGCAATCATTGGGGTACAATGCTGGCGCTCTGCAATCATTGGGGGACAATGCTGACGCTCTGCAATCATTGGGGGACAATGCTGGCACTCTGCAATCATTGGGGTACAATGCTGGCACTCTGCAATCATTGGGGGACAATGCTGTGGCGCTCTGCAATCATTGGGGGACAATGCTGGCACTCTGCAATCATTGGGGTACAATGCTGGCGCTCTGCAATCATTGGGGGACAATGCTGGCGCTCTGCAATCATTGGGGGACAATGCTGGCACTCTGCAATCATTGGGGTACAATGCTGGCGCTCTGCAATCATTGGGGGACAATGCTGGCGCTCTGCAATCATTGGGGGACAATGCTGGCGCTCTGCAATCATTGGGGGACAAAGCTGTGGCGCTCTGCAATCATTGGGGGACAATGCTGGCGCTCTGCAATCATTGGGGGACAATGCTGTGGCGCTCTGCAATCATTGGGGGACAATGCTGGCGCTCTGCAATCATTGGGGGACAATGCTGTGGCGCTCTGCAATCATTGGGGGACAATGCTGTGGGCACTCTGCAATCATTGGGGTACAATGCTGTGGCGCTCTGCAATCATTGGGGTACAATGCTGTGGCGCTCTGCAATCATTGGGGTACAATGCTGTGGCGCTCTGCAATCATTGGGGGACAAAGCTGTGGCGCTCTGCAATCATTGGGGGACAAAGCTGTGGCGCTCTGCAATCATTGGGGACAATGCTGTGGCGCTCTGCAGTGATTGGGGACAATGCTGTGGCGCTCTGCAAGAAAGGGGCTCGCACGCTGAACTCTGCATTGATGGGGGCACGGAACAGTTGCATTGAAGGGGGCACGCACGCTGAACTCTGCACAGTGTTTATTGCATTGAAGGGGGCACAGTTAAGTTGCATTGAAGGGGGCATGCACGCTGAACTCTGCATTGTGGGGGCACAGCACAGTGTTCATTGCATTGAAGGGGGCACAGCACAGTTGCATTGAAGGGGGCATGCACGCTGAACTCTGCATTGTTGGGGCACAGCACAGTGTTCATTGCATTGAAGGGGGCACAGTGTTTATTGCATTGAAGGGGGCACAGCACAGTGTTTATTGCATTGAAGGGGGCACAGCACAGTGTTTATTGCATTGAAGGGGGCACAGCACAGTGTTTATTGCATTGAAGGGGGCACAGCACAGTGTTCATTGCATTGAAGGGGGCACAGCACAGTGTTCATTGCATTGAAGGGGGCACAGCACAGTGTTTATTGCATTGAAGGGGGCACAGCACAGTGTTTATTGCATTGAAGGGGGCACAGCACAGTGTTTATTGCATTGAAGGGGGCACAGCACAGTGTTGCATTAAAGGGGGCACAGCACAGTGTTGCATTGAAGGGGGCATGCACGCTGAACTCTGCATTGTTGGGGCACAGCACAGTGTTCATTGCATTGAAGGGGGCATAGCACAGTGTTTATTGCATTGAAGGGGGCACAGCACAGTGTTTATTGCATTGAAGGGGGCACAGCACATTGTTCATTGCATTGAAGGGGGCACAGCACAGTTGCATTGAAGGGGGCATGCACGCTGAACTCTGCATTGTGGAGGCACAGCACAGTGTTTATTGCATTGAAGGGGGCACAGCACAATGTTCATTGCATTGAAGGGGGCACAGCACAATGTTCATTGCATTGAAGGGGGCTCGCACGCTGAACTCTGCATTGATGGGGGCACGGAACAGTTGCATTGAAGGGGGCACGCACGCTGAACTCTGCACAGTGTTTATTGCATTGAAGGGGGCACAGTTCAGTTGCATTGAAGGGGGCATGCACGCTGAACTCTGCATTGTGGGGGCACAGCACAGTGTTCATTGCATTGAAGGGGGCACAGCACAGTTGCATTGAAGGGGGCATGCACGCTGAACTCTGCATTGTTGGGGCACAGCACAGTGTTCATTGCATTGAAGGGGGCACAGTGTTTATTGCATTGAAGGGGGCACAGCACAGTGTTTATTGCATTGAAGGGGGCACAGCACAGTGTTTATTGCATTGAAGGGGGCACAGCACAGTGTTTATTGCATTGAAGGGGGCACAGCACAGTGTTCATTGCATTGAAGGGGGCACAGCACAGTGTTCATTGCATTGAAGGGGGCACAGCACAGTGTTTATTGCATTGAAGGGGGCACAGCACAGTGTTTATTGCATTGAAGGGGGCACAGCACAGTGTTTATTGCATTGAAGGGGGCACAGCACAGTGTTGCATTAAAGGGGGCACAGCACAGTGTTGCATTGAAGGGGGCATGCACGCTGAACTCTGCATTGTTGGGGCACAGCACAGTGTTCATTGCATTGAAGGGGGCATAGCACAGTGTTTATTGCATTGAAGGGGGCACAGCACAGTGTTTATTGCATTGAAGGGGGCACAGCACATTGTTCATTGCATTGAAGGGGGCACAGCACAGTTGCATTGAAGGGGGCATGCACGCTGAACTCTGCATTGTGGAGGCACAGCACAGTGTTTATTGCATTGAAGGGGGCACAGCACAATGTTCATTGCATTGAAGGGGGCACAGCACAATGTTCATTGCATTGAAGGGGGCTCGCACGCTGAACTCTGCATTGATGGGGGCACGGAACAGTTGCATTGAAGGGGGCACGCACGCTGAACTCTGCACAGTGTTTATTGCATTGAAGGGGGCACAGTTCAGTTGCATTGAAGGGGGCATGCACGCTGAACTCTGCATTGTGGGGGCACAGCACAGTGTTCATTGCATTGAAGGGGGCACAGCACAGTTGCATTGAAGGGGGCATGCACGCTGAACTCTGCATTGTTGGGGCACAGCACAGTGTTCATTGCATTGAAGGGGGCACAGTGTTTATTGCATTGAAGGGGGCACAGCACAGTTGCATTGAAGGGGGCATGCACGCTGAACTCTGCATTGTTGGGGCACAGCACAGTGTTCATTGCATTGAAGGGGGCACAGTGTTTATTGCATTGAAGGGGGCACAGCACAGTGTTTATTGCATTGAAGGGGGCACAGCACAGTGTTTATTGCATTGAAGGGGGCACAGCACAGTGTTTATTGCATTGAAGGGGGCACAGCACAGTGTTCATTGCATTGAAGGGGGCACAGCACAGTGTTCATTGCATTGAAGGGGGCACAGCACAGTGTTTATTGCATTGAAGGGGGCACAGCACAGTGTTTATTGCATTGAAGGGGGCACAGCACAGTGTTTATTGCATTGAAGGGGGCACAGCACAGTGTTGCATTGAAGGGGGCACAGCACAGTGTTGCATTGAAGGGGGCATGCACGCTGAACTCTGCATTGTTGGGGCACAGCACAGTGTTCATTGCATTGAAGGGGGCATAGCACAGTGTTCATTGCATTGAAGGGGGCATAGCACAGTGTTTATTGCATTGAAGGGGGCACAGCACAGTGTTTATTGCATTGAAGGGGGCACAGCACATTGTTCATTGCATTGAAGGGGGCACAGCACAGTTGCATTGAAGGGGGCATGCACGCTGAACTCTGCATTGTGGGGGCACAGCACAGTGTTTATTGCATTGAAGGGGGCACAGCACAATGTTCATTGCATTGAAGGGGGCACAGCACAATGTTCATTGCATTGAAGGGGGCACGCACGCTGAACTCTGCATTGAAGGGGGCATGTACACTGGTCTCTGCATTGAAAGGGGGCATGTACGCTGGTCACTGCATTGAAAGGGGGCATATACCATCTCCTGTACCATGACCTGTGACATGCCTATACCATATCTGTGCCATGCCTGTACCATCACCTATGCCATGCCTATACCATCACCTATGCCATGCCTATACCATCACCTGTTCCATGCCTGTACCATCACCTATGCCATGCCTATACCATCACCTGTGCCATGCCTGTACCATGACTTCAAAGTCACGCAATTTTTTACTGCGTTTTTTGACGCGAAGCAATACCTATTACATTTTTCTTTTTGCGCCCCCCAAAAAAATTTGGAGCACCAGCCGCCACTGGTGGGCAGGTGCCAAGTCCTGCTTAAAATGAAATCCGCATCTCCATAAAGCTGGTCAGCAGAATGAACCATGAAGTGCTCTAGAAGTTCCTGGTAGAGGGCTGCGCTGTCTTTGAACTTGATAAAACACAGTGGACCAACACCACCAGATGACAAGGTACCCCAAATCATCACTGACTGTGGAAAATGTTGCATTTCATTTGGAAATCAAGGTTCAAAAATCTGGAGGAAGAATGGAGAGCCACAGAATCCAAGTTACATAAGATCCAGCGTGAAGTTTTCACAGTCAGTAATGATTTGGGGGGCCATGTCATCTGCAGGTGTTGGTCCAATGTGTTTTATCAAGTCCAAAGTCAGTGCAGGAAAATAAAAATCAGCATTTTTGCTTGCACATGATTATATGATAGAAATCAGCAGAGCTTCCCCTCATTTCAGAGCTTCCTCTCATTTCAGAGCTTCCTCTCAGATCTAGAGCATTTGCACTTGCAGTGCACAGACCTTTTACATTTAGTAAATCAACCCCTATGTGTCACACATAGACTTTTAGAGGAGTCTAGGAGCACTCAAAGCTCCCTCTGTTGAACACAGAATAATTGTGTTCAGGAGTGGAGCTTTTAGGCCTTTGGTATTCATTTCAATACCCAGAATAATTTTAACCACTTCCCGCCCGCCCTATTACAAATTGATGGCGGGAATGTGGTTGTGTTATCCTGACCGGACGTCATATGACGGCGGCAGGATAACACAGCTCTGGGCGCCCCCCGGGGGCGCGCAGAGCGGCGATCGGTGATGCGAGGTGTCAGTCTGACACCCTGCATCTCCGATCTCGGTTAAGAGCCTCTGACGGAGGCTCTTTACCATGTGATCAGCCGTGTCCAATCACGGCTGGTCACATAGTAAATAGGAACAGCCGTTGATCGGCTTTCCTTAGTTCGTGCCTGACAGGCACGAGCAAAGGAGCGCCGATCGGCGGCTCCCCTGACAGGGGGGGGGGGGGTCAGCACTGGTAATCAGATCATTGATTACCAGTGCAGACCCTCGGGGGGGGGGATGCCACTAGATCCACCAGGGATGCCCACTATGACCCCAGGGATGCCCACTATGACCCCAGGGATGCCCACTATGGCCACCAGGGATGGCAATCAGGGCTCAGGGAGCCCCCCATTGCCCTCCCCATCAGTGATGCCCACCAGTGTCCTCCCTATCAGTGCTGCCCACAAGTGCCCATCATTGCTATCCTTTAGTGTCGCCCACCAGTGCCCATTATTGCCCACCAGTGCCGCCTATCAGTGCCCATCAGTGCCGCCCGTCAGTGCCACCCATCAGTGCCCATCAGTGCCCACCAGTGCCGCCTATCAGTGCCCATTAGTGCCCGTCAGTGCCACCTATCAGTGCCCATCAGTGCCACCTATCAGTGTCCATCAATGCCGCCTATCAGTGCCCAGCAGTGCCGCCTATCAGTGCCCACCAATGCTGCATATCTGTGCTACCTATCAGTGCCGCATATCAGTGCCTATCAGTGCCGCATATCAGTGCCGCCTATCAGTGCCACCCCATCAGTGCCACCCCATCAGTGCCTCCTCATCAGTGCCTGTCAGTGCAGTCTCCTCAGTGCTCATCAGTGCAGGAAAAAACTTATTTATTTACAAAATTGTATAACATAAACAAAAAAACTTTTTTTTTTTTTCAAACTTTTCGGTCTTTTTTTATTTGTTTAGCAAAAAGTAAAAATCGCACAGGTGATCAAATACCACCAAAAGAAAGCTCTATTTGTGGGGGGAAAATTACAAATTTGGTGTAGGTACAGTGTTGCATGACCGCGCAATTGTCATTCAAATTGCAACAGCGCTAAAAGGGGAAAATTGGCCTGGGCAGGAAGGGAGGGAAGTGCCCTGTATTAAAGTGGTTAAATTCTGGCTAATGAAATAAACACCCAAATGCTGCTAAGCTCTGATAAACTCACCTAAACAGGTTTGAAAAAATACAGCTTAGGTGAGATTTTAACACTGATTTAACCCTGTCAGAAGAAACCGCATGTCCAATAAACGACTGTATATTTAGTGTGTGCATGAGGCCTACGGCTTGGTGAGGTGACTAAGGACACAGGACTTATGATGTAGGCTAAGGTGACCGGTCTTACCAAGAGAAAATATGTATCTGTATGCTTCCTGAAGGAAAAAGGAATAAATAAAGTACATGTAGTATCAAAACAAAGAGCACATGTTTGAAATGTGAGCATGCAGCTAAAAAACATAGAAGTGTAAGTTCGTTTTAAGTGCGTAGTAGCTCTTAAAGTAGATCCCTTTGTAAATGGGCCTTTTAACATTCTATTGTATAACCCCCTTCAAAAACTGTTGAAGTGAGTGTTCAATGTACTGTAATAGCTAGCTGCACCACACAGAACTCTTTTTGAAAAGCGAGTAACTAGTTTACATTGCAGTAATACCATATGTAGTACGTCACGGGCAAAATAGGGGACGTGAGAATTGTTTCGCTACGGCTAAAGAGCCAGAAGAGCAGATTGTTGAATCATGTGCACTAGATGCCAAGATAACTGGGCCCCGCTCCAGGCTTCCATTATGTGATCACTGAGTACAGCACCTACCGTGGGCGGGGAAATCGGCAAACTCTCCACTCTGGAGCTTTACACAGACTTGGATCAGATAGAAAAATTACCATGCATCACAAAATGTAATAAGATTTGCTTCTAACCTTGTATTCTCTAATTTGCTAACCGAAATAAAATTATTTGGAAAAAAAAAAAAAAAAAAGATTTGCTTCTGTGGCATGCTATGCTAAAATATAGCACAGACAGGTTTTTTCATTCTGGTTTTAAGGGACAGCTGTAGTTTCAAAACATTTCCCTAGCTGAACCCCCTGCTTTTCCTGAAACACAGATTTGGGCTTTAAAGTGGATCATTGGGCAGATAAAACACAAATTAGTTCTACTTATATGTTCATTAAAAGAGAGGTATGGCCAAAGCTCTTTTGGTCATATTTCTCATGTGGGTCACAGGGGTGCACTTATTTCTGCACCTCTGTGACCCAGATTCAGCTGACTACAACGTAAGTCCACTTTTGGCAGATGTCACAGAGCTGATCCAGGCTCTGCAGGGATCCTGACAATAATGTTGTTATCCACCCAGATTCTCAGTAGTTCACTGAAAGCCTGAGCCAGGCGCTCCCGTCCCCTCCACTGTCCAGTGCTCCAGTGACAACTGAATGGGCAAGTATCATAGTTTGACTAGATATGAGCTTCTTGCAAATCCCTGTACATCAACTTTTAGATTTAGGATCCTTTCACACGGGTGATCCGATCCGATCTGCCTGTCAGTTTTTCAGGCGGACCGGATTGGATGCTCCAGGCATCCCTATGGGGCAGCGGATCCGCTGACACCCGCTGCTATCCACGTCCAATCCTGTCTGTGAAATCTGGACGGATGGAAACCCTATTTTCTATCTGTCTGGCGGATTGGATCGGATGAGAATAGACAGGCGGTCCGTTCTCATCCAATCTCCCCATAGAGGACAGCGGGGATCTGACCGCTCCATCTCCGCACACAGAGCGGAGACAGAGCTGTCATCCGCCTGCTCAGCTGGGATCAGCAGATCGATCCCCCGCTGAGCAGAGAATGGACCTCGTTGGACGGCGCATTGTGTCAAAGGACCCTTAGAGCATAAGAGATAGTACTGGGAGCCAGTTGGTTGTGCTGCAGTGCAAATGAAATGGAAAGGAAAATTCTGACAGCAGGAGAGAGAAAAGTAAACAGAGGGTGACTTATTACTGTGCTTTTGTACCAATACTGACCATTCACAGGCTGGGGGCAGAGAGATGACTGGCCATGGTGCAGTAGTTTAAAGTTTGGTCACCAACCTAGCTCTATAGTGTGGCAGGGCTGTGAAAATTTCATGCCTGCATTGACAGAACTACAAATACTTTTCAGGTAAAACAGCTCCCATTTACAGCATGTCTTTCAATGCATTTAACTGTTTGCCTGATGTTCAAACTATAAAAAAGTTGGAAAGGGACCTTATTTATTGGTGTCTGCAATAAGAGTTGCTGGTGTGACCCTGCAGTAGTTAGCCAAATTAAAACTGGCCTGAGGCCTGAGAAATTTAAGATAAAAAGAGAGCATACCAGCATTATGCAAAACCTTTTTTTGCTTTTTATACTCACAAAGGTGTTTAAAAATAGAGATCGACCGATTATTGGCAAAGCGGATATATCGGGGCCGATACGCACTTTCCCCGATATATCGGAATCTGCCCCAGAGGTTACCGATATTACTGATATTTCGGAAAGTGCTTGTACCGGAGTGATGCCTGCAGCTAGAGGCATCACCCCGGTACTGGTGTCCATAGCCGACGGTCGGCTGTCTTGTAATGACAACCGATGCGGTTGAGAAGCTGCTCGGCTGTCATTACAAGAAGTGGGAGGGGGCACCCCCCTCCTCCCGCCGCCTTCCGCAGCTCGCCGGGTCTCCAGTCCTACCGGGAGACCCGGGGAACCATCCTGCATGGCCGCCTAAGGGAAGACCCGATCAAAGCTGCATTCAGCTCTGATCGGGTCTCCGTGTAAAAACCCGGAAGTGACATCACTTCCGGGTACTCTGCGCCAAATTCAAAAAAATGACAGCATTCAAAACAGCCAAACTTGGCGTTTTGAATGCTTTTAAGTGCAGAGGAGGGGTTTAGGGTATTTTAGACCCCCAGATTCCTCCACAACAGTACCTGTCAAAAAAAATAAAAAATCAATATGCAATGACCAAAATATCGGTATCGGCAATAAAAGAACGATATCGGTCAATCACTATTTAAAATCAAAGCATATCAAACATAACATTCCTCTGAGCACACCAAATACAGATGAACATGCTCGGCAGTTGACTCTGAACTGATGTTTTTTGCCCATGCATTATTGAGTCAAATACATTGGGATTGATTTACTAAAGACAAATAGACTGCACTTTGCAAAGTGCAGTTGCTCCAGAGCTTCGTAAATGAGGTAAAGCTTCCCTTTGCAAAGAGTACCCAATCACATGCAAGGAAAATAAGAAAAACAGCATTTTTGCTTGCACATGATTGAATGATAGAAATCAGTAGAGCCTCTGCTCATTTACTAGTCTCTGCAAAGGGCAGTTGCACTGTGGAAGAGCAGTTGCCCCAGAGACTAGTAAATGATCAGAGAGTCTACAGATTTCCATCATCCAATCATGTGCAAGCAAAAATGTTTTTTTTATTTTTCTTGCACGTGATTGTGTATTTTTTGCAAAGTTAAGCAAGACTGGTGCGCTCTCTTGTTATCTTATAGCGTTGGTTGAAGATTTTCTGGCCTGGGGAGAGCTGCAAGGCAGAGGATTATATCAATTTACAGTCCCATTGGATTATTAAAAATTTATAATAAAAATGTAATTTAATAAATGTTTAGACAACCGCTTATTAATGGGGTTGTATCTGTGCTGGCAAATTCTACATACTTTTAGCCTGGAAAATAATAATGAAATTTTGCACCTGATTGGTTGCTGTTGTGGCAATACAAACAGATGGTATGTCAAAATTTTCATAAATGAAGGCCAATTTTTTTGTGAATTGGGCCAGCTGTTTATTGTTTAGCCTAGATGATGAGAGGAGCGAGACTTTTTACATGTGTACCAGTCATTTCACCAGCTTTCAATCTGCCATTTTTTACCCTGTTGGAGCATTCGGGCAAGAAGGAAGCAACTTTACTATGAGCAGCACAGATATCTTTGCTTTTGGACAAGTCTGAAATGTGAGACATAAAGTGTAAGCATTAGCTCAAGTATTCCCCCCTCCCACCTTACACACACTTAGTGGTATATCCCACAGGGAAACAGGATTTCTCAGTTTTAAGTAAGCTGTAACTGTTCTTCTTTAATGAGTCACCTTGACACATCATATGCTAGCAGACTTGCTTTATGCATTAGTCACTCATCTCTTCTATTCTATGGATAGAAACCTTCATGAGTAGCATGACTTGTTTAGTGAAACAGCTGCATGCAGATCTCACAGGCCTTGCTTCAAGGTCTCTGTATTGATAAACCTTTTGTGTGTTCACTATGCATGTCTGTTCTCACCTTTAAAGTATGCTTTTTGTCTGCGCGCAGAAAAAAAAACTACCGTATTGGGAAATACTGTAAACCATTGTTCAGCCTTACCCTATCGTTTCCCAGAAAATCAATATTCTTATCGGTGCTAATGTGTGAAAATTGGAGCCATCTTACTTCCTGGCTTTATTGCTGATGCTGCCTGTGTTGTTGATTGGTGGAGATAACACTTTAATGCAAGGTCCCACTCATCTGAGCTATTTGAAAAGTGATTTGAACTTCCACCAGAATTGCTTCAACGCTCAGTACCAGGATTATATTCAATGATGCCCATTTATCACTGAACATAGTGTCGCTTGAAGCTCATCGCTTGAAAAAGTACGTGAGCTTCTTCTGGGACAGAATGGAGAAATGTCATCAGCACACCAAGGATTAATCAAAAGGGTCCTAAGCTTGTAGTGGTGTGCCCCTTTATCCAGATGCAGGTGCAAGTCCCTTTAACTTGATTCCCCACAATCCTCTGGGCTCCCAACATCCCCTGAGTTCCAGGACACGCCCAGGGAGTATAAATGCCAGCTCCACCCAGCTTCCTGTGCTCAGAGAGATCCTGCCTGATGGGACAGCAGTGACTGGGCAAGTGAGCTGTCCCCAGGTGCTTGGTTCTTATCTGCCAAGTCTGGTGTGCGGGCCACCAGCAGTGAGCAGAAGAGCATGCAGCATCTATCCAAGCCCCAGTCACTGGAGAGGACTCTGTTACAATCCATGTGGAGAAGTTGTCCAAGCAGTGGGGTGGACCTATCTACAGCCCCCAGAGCCTCCTGACCAAAGTCAGCATCAGCAGTGCCAGTGTGAAGTCTGTGCCAGCAGGAAATCCCTCAGCTCACAGTCTGCTGAATTAGCGATTAACATCTTGGGACACGTGAGATTTCTCTAGCTCTCTATCCTATCAGTAAACTGAACTCAGAGCACTCTGCTGCCATCCAGTGGCCATTCGTAGAACTGCAGTAGAATTGTTTTCATATGTTTTATGCCTGTTTCTCCACTCCTCATGCTGCCGTTTTGTACTGCAAACCCCTGTTCACACGATCTCCTGTGTAATCTAAGTTGATTTTCATTGTTAAGTAAAGTAGAAATTGCACATCACCACTGGTCTGATCATTTGGCTGATACCATTACATAACAAGCTTTATTCACATGGTCACACAAATGACAATGTTTCGGAGCCACGCAGGGCCCCTTCATCAGACAAGTGGTCACTTGCCTGACGAAGGGGCCCTGGGTGGCTCAGAAACGTTGCCGTATGTGTACTGTTTGACCATGTGAATAAAGATTAGGACCCTTTTCAGGAATCCTTGGTGTGCTGATGACATTTCTTCACTCTGATTGTCTACGGTTTCCAGCCAGTGGTCATTAAAGGCACCCAGCATTACTACAGCCATTTCCATGAATGTGTGCACTGGGAATATTGCGTTTGGACTTGTCTTCTCGAGCAGAGTCACGCATTTTGGCCCCAATAGGCTTCAATAAACATATCCTGCATTTTTTGATTGGTTTCTTGCCATGTAACTAGCTGTTCATTAACTAAAAATTAATAAAAAATACTCTTGATTCAAATGCGTAAAGACAATCATGTAAAAGACAGAAAGATGACCGTGGATGCTCAGTCCAAATGTGAATGGGACCCAAGCCTGCAGAAAGTTTACAAAAAAACTGGAGAGTTCACCGTCTGGTACAACTGTGCATGGTAGCCAATCAGTTTTCAGTTTTTTTTTTTTGTTAAAGCTTAAAGAGTACCGTATTTTCCGGCGTATACGACGACTGGGCGTATAAGACGACCCCCCTAATTTTCATCTACCGGTAATACTTATACTTAGGTTACCTTGGAGATATTATACTCGGCGTATAAGACGACCTCCCATTTTTGGGGGATTTTTTTGAGGTTCAAAAGTAGTCTTATACGCCAGAAAATACAGTAGGTAAACCTTCCTCTGCAAGTTGTACCTATAGGTAAGCCTATGATAAGGCTTACCTATAGGTACTATAAATATCTCCTAAACATGTACCGTTTAGGAGATATTTACCTTACATGCAGCCAGTGACGTCACTGGCGCATGCGCTCTGAAGGAACGGCCGCTGGTGCCGTTCCTTCAGCGTCCCATGCCGTGACCATCGGCTCCCGCGCGCGTGCGCGGGAGTGACGTCACCGCGGTTCCAGCCAATCAGATGGCCAGATGCCGTGATCCCAGAAGACGGGCGACTGAACATGTCGCCCGTCATAGAGGTAAGCGGGCGGCACAGCGGGGGCTCCTTCTAAGGTAAGTATTTCATAATGAGCTAGTATGCAATGCATACTAGCTCATTATGCGTTTCTCTTTCAGGCTGAGAAAAAAAAAATTGGGTTTACAACCTCTTTCAAACGTAACTCCACTTTTGTTGAGAAAAAAACATTCTCCTCTGGGTGATCTATTTACATTACACAGATTTTAACAAACTTTGTTGCAGATTCCTACCTTTTCCTATTCTGAAGAAATCCATGTTTGTTCCTCTGTTCTCCTGTGTTGAGTTGGTCTAATGGGAGTAGTTTCATAATTATCTGTCAGCTGTGCTAGCTGTAGGGCACTAATGAGGAAAACTGCTGGGTCTTCATCCCTTTAGATGTGTTCCTATTGGGAGTATTTCACCAAAAATGAAATTCCTGTTGCAGGGGATGCCAGAAATCTGACTTGTATCTTAGTGCAGACTTCTGGGAAAATTGGTGAGCCAATCATACAAGAAGGAAATTATGTTTCTGGGGTTTGGTCAGTACACATTCTGTGTACAGAACAGCTCCAGGTAGCTATATTGCATTGGTTCTGCAGAAAATTACAGAGCTGCAGAAAAGGAAATTTTCAATAACATTCAATTACAATATGATTTGTGTCGCAATTGTATACGCTATATTTTTTATAATTTATTTGCTATATCCCCCCCCCCCCCCACGAAAGTGGAGTTACTCTTTAATTGAACAAGCAGTCAAAGCTTAATTTAACAAGTTAGAAGCTGATTGGCTACCATGCACAGCTGCACCAGATTGCTCTCATCAGTTTTAGTAAATCAACCCCAATGCATAGCAGGCCACACTAATGTGCTCTATGATCCAGAACTTCATTCCCCCAAAGCTTATAAGCTTATAAGCCTGCTATACATCATTAGTAGGGTTGCACCGTTGCTGGTTTTCTATCTATGAGCACCGATACTTTCGGTCAAGTACTCGCTGATACCTAGCACTGAAACATTGCGATGCGATTTGCGCCAATACAAAATAAATGGGTGCAAATCGCATTGCAAAAAAAATCAAATGCGATTGAACTGGAATGCAGTGTGATCGCTGTCCGAATCTCATGCGATTTCCCCCACCACACCTGTGTGTGTGTGTGTGTGTATAGAAAGGTAAAAGTGCCATTTAGGGGGCAGTTTATTAAAAATGGTAGAACTCACATTAATACAAATCTGGTCAAATGCAAAATCTGCATAGGTATCCTGGTTCCGTTGAAAATAAAAAAATCACAGCCGCTGGAGGTGCTCACAGGGCTGGAGGAGAAGTTCTGGGATCCCGTGGGTATAGGGTGGACCGCCTATACATCTCCGCCAGCCCTGTGAGCACCTCCAGCAGCTGTCATTTTCTATGATGGACGGGACCAGGACACCTATGCAGATTTTGCATTTGAATTGTACTTAATGTGAGTTTTAACCACTTCCGGAATGCCTGTCGCATATATACTGCGGCAGGGAGGCCAGGCTGCGCAAAATCACGTACATATATGTGATTTTGTGCACGGGATTTCGGGGGTGTGCACCACTCCTGCTGTGATTGAACACAGTGTGAGCCAATCAGCCCGTCCAGCCGCTGGGACCTGCTGATCATTCGACGGAATGACAGAACAGCAGTCTGCCTATGTAAACAAGGCAGACCGCTGTTCTGTCAGGGAGGAAAAGAGAGATCCTGAAACACAGATCTCTTGTCTCCTCTGGTACCACAGTTAGTAGTTTCCTCTAGTACCCCACAGTTAGAAACCATTCCCTAGGAGCATACTTAACCCCTTGATTGCTCCTAGAGTTAACCCCTTCCCTGCCAGTGTCATTTATACAGTAACCGTGCATTTTTTTTTTGGACTGATCACTGTATTGGTGTCACTGGTCCCCAAAAAGTGTCACTTAGTGTCAGATTTGTCCGCCACAGTCCCGCTAAAACCCGCTGATCGCCACCATTACTAATAAAAAGAATAAAAAAAATAAAAAGTCCATAAATGTATCCATTATTTTGTAGACGCTATAACTTTTGCAGAAACCAATCAATATACACTTATTGGGATTTTCGTTTTACAAAAAATATGTAGCAGAATACATATTGGCTAGCTGCAATAGACCCCCCCCCCCCCCACACAAAAATAGATCCCCTCCAGCAACAATAGATTCCCCAGCAGGCAGCATCAGTAGAACCCTCCAGCACATCCATAGCACCACTTGCCATTACATACATTCAGTGCAGGAGGTGCGGGTATTCCCCGTGAAAAAAAGCACCACATTCATTGGTGTTCTTTTTTTACCTGCCTGGAGTTCAGCTTTAAACTGAGTTTTTACAATCCTTGGTAGCTGCATTTAGAAAGCTTTTATCAATACTTCAAGATGAGACCGCCGCCACTAGATGATCCCATGCCTTTTAACCTCCTTTCTTATGAACTACAGAGGACCAAAGGTGGAAGAAGGGAACATAACGTCCTATGTTTTCTCCTGCTCAGATTCAGCACCATTCAAAAAAAGTCTGCCAGACGTAGGCTTTTTAGCAAGTAGAACAGCCCCTGAAGATGAAAGTAGAATAAGTGTTGCAGCCACACAGTAGGTCCGTTGTGTTCCCTGTGTAAGTTAAAGTACAAAATTTGCAGGTTTGTCTGAAGTTTACATTTGATTGCTTTTTCAACAAAGTTTGTTTTCTCTGTACTGTTTTGCCTAGGGAAAATAAGGTCACCAAAAAGAGCTGTAAAACTATGCAAAGTTAATGTTTAATACAGTGGAAAGAATAAGACAGATTGCGTTGACACTCTTCTCATTAGGAGCTTGATGTGGAGTACCCAGTCACAAACATAAAAAGACTCTAGAGATGAAAGACGGTGCAGCTTTTTAAGCTGGCTGCCTCGCAATGTGGTGTGCCAGTCAACCTGTTTGTGTAAGGTACAAAACCCCAACCATTTAAAAATATTCTGACACTACATCTTCTCCATTATTATGTAAGAAGCTGGTAAATTGCAGAATGACAACCGGAGCTGGGTTTCTTTAACGAAACATAATAAAGACACAATACTCTTTTTGCAAACTAAAAAAATAAGAATGGAATATTTTCCAAAAATAAAGAGGAATCTGCACTGACAACCATTCAGAATTTATCTTTAGCTGAAATAGCTACGCTAAACTGATTGCTCTGGTTTACATCCCATAGTACAACATTTATCCTTGTTCTCCATCCATATAAAAACTTGTCTGTGTTATATTGTCCCTGACTTTAAAGTAGAACTGAAGGCAAAACTTTTTTTTTCTTCACTTTGGATAAAGTATTGGAAGGTAATAGCCCTTGTCAGGTTTTTTTTCCATCTGTGTCCCATTGGGGGGGGCGGGGGGCTACCCATTACCCATTACCCATTACCCATCACCCATCACCCATCACTTCCTGTCTCATAGCCACAACATGAAATAAGAGCAAACCCCTCCAAAGTGAGGGAATCCCTGGTGGTGTCTCCATTGGAAGATGTCCCGTCTATTCCTCTCTATTCCTGTTTTGGTGTCCCCTCATAATTTGGGATTTCCTTTAACTTTTAAATGATAATAGTCAACATGACAGATAGAAATGACGAATCTGCCTAACACAAGCCATTAAAACCTGTAATTACTATACATTATAGTAGTTTCAGGTGTCTCATAAAAATTATATAATACAAATAAATCAAAATCACGTATTCAAAGAAGACTTTATTTTGCTAACATGCCCAAAAAATAAGTACCTAGAAGCCCTTAGTTCTATTAAAACCAAATAAATCGCAGAAGGAACAGCAAGGCTATATGGCCCTGGATTTGCCTTTAAAATGTTGTAGGTACAGATGGTACTTATGCCATCTGGACTAAATTGTCATCTTTTAAAGCATGGATCTCCAAACTTTCAAAAGAAAGAGCCAGCTAACTGCCCTTCAAACTTTAGGGGGGGCCGGTCTGTGCCCTTTGAAAGTAGAAAATGCTGTGGCATCAGTGGGAGTAAACAATGTCAAAGGCTTGGTGGTCAGGAGTAAAGAAATTGGTGTCAGAGGGAGGACTAGTGCCCCATCACTGGTGTTAGTGGGAGAGATAGTTCACCATCTCTGCTGTCAGTGGGAGCCATAATGCCTCAAGCGCTGGATAAAGGCAAGGGCCACACCTGGCTTGTGGGCCGCAGTTTGGAGACCCATGTTTTAGAGCATAAGTTCAGTTTGTCATATTGTATATTATTATAATATTATATAATGATTCATTGTAGGGAATGCAGTTAATATAAATTATTAGTATGAAGTACAATAGGTAACTAAAGAATAAGGGCCAAATCCGCTTAGGGCCATTACAGGTATTTACTCTATTATTAACCTGATTCCTGCAATACTTCCTTACCATAACCTGTATAGTCATATGTGCTTGTTGGGTCCCAAGCCCTACTCCATAGAAGCCATGGTTTACATAAACTTCACTCATGATGGCTAAAAAAAAAAAAAACAAGACCTGTGTGCACTGTATGCAGTTTAGAATAAATTGCTCTGTAATATGAGGCTATATTTGTGGTATACACCAGTGGCCCAGGATTTGCATTTGGCAATTAGGTTATAAAGAAATTGCTGGCATAGCTCTGCCCACTGTCATAAAAGGAAGAATAAATCTCTTCTTTCTAGGAAATACTGTATAATAGAATATTAGTGGTTAAAACCTTCTGTTTTAAGTAGGCTCTACTGTGCTAAACACTGATTCGATTTTTAAAAGTGAAGTCCAGCCACTTTGTAAAAAGTGCAGGTAAACTATGAGTTATGTCCAACGAAGTGCATGGCACCTCCTAGCCTTATTTCTATTATTTACATCTGACAGGTTTTTTGCACTCCCTGAGGAGAAACCGGGACTCTGAGCAGAGAGAAGCACACAGAGCAGCTACGCCCCCCGTCCCTTCCCTCTGCTGCCCATTCACAGAACCCTTTGTATTTTGTAAATGAGATCACATAATACAAATGCTACTGTGATTGGGCAGGAGGAGGTAAAGGGCAGGCATAGCAGCTGCAGCAACTCTACGCTTTAGGGAACTGAGACCCGAGCATCCAGCATTGGAGCTCAAGAAGCTATTTTTCTGGAGCACAATAATTCTGGCAGATGTAAAAAAGGAGATAAGCCCCAAAATTGCATTGCAACTCATTGTAATTACCTCAAGGTATGCCTGCAGTAGCTGAATTCTTGGAGTTACACTTTAAATCTTTTAGTCCCCTCTTACTATAACTATATTGGTTATGGTTGCTTATTCAAGAACAGAGAAAGCGCCTTGATGTCTGTTGGTACCTCTGGCCAAAAAAAGCTTCTTCTAAGGCATGGGTGCTCAAAGTGTGGCTCTCCTGCTGTTGCATGAGGCATTGCAAGGCTGACCGTTGCAAACATGACTTCCAAAGGCAGAGGCATGATGGGAATTGTAGTTCTGCAACAGCTGGAGGGCGACAGGTTGAGTACCCAAGTTCTAAGGGCTCATTTACACCAGCCCTATTGTGTTGGGTTGGGCAGTGTTGTTCAACACAAACACAGCGCAAAAACAGGGCTTTATCCGGTACGGCACTGATTCCTGCAGTGGTGTGCCCTGAAGAAAGTAAGACACGCTGTACTTTTATAAGTGCAGTGTGTTGGGATGCATTACTTCATCACAATACACTGCAATAAATGAAGATGAATGAAAAATAATTTTGTGACATTTCAATAAAGTTGAAAAAAAATGAAACTAAGTAGAAGGAGGCTATCAGGTTCATCTGAACTAACAAAGTGAAGAAGCACTGGTTGCCAAATAAAAAGAGGAGACAGAGAGTACATTTTAAGGGGGTTACATTTTTATTTCTTTTCCCCTTCTCTCTCCCCCTCTCTCTCCTCTACTTCCTCTCTTGTCTCTTTTCTCCTCCCCCTTCTCTCTCTCCGTCTCCTACTCTCTTGTCTCTCTTCTCCTCTCCCCTTCTCTCTCCACCTCTTCCGCTCTCTCTCTGCATCTTCTTCTCTTCTCTTCTCTTCTCTTCTCTTCTCTTCTCTTCTCTCTTCTCTCTTCTCTCTTCTCTCTTCTCTCTTCTCTCTTCTCTCTTCTCTCTTCTCTCTTCTCTCCTCTTCTCTTCTCTTCTCCCTGAAATGATAGATAGACAGATGTTTTTTTTATCCAGCTGTATTTACTAGTGCAACTTATAACATCCAAGTAAAAGATAGATCACCAACATATCAGAAACATTCAAAAACAGAATCACTAAGTTGGAAAAAGGATCACTCCCCTTATGTCAGTATTTTCCACCAGACATATAGTTTGGTGTTGAGGCCAAACAGTTCAAATTTAGTCTCATCTGACCCCCTTAGCGCACCTTCAAGATTCTGAGGCCACATGAAAAAAGATGTTATGGTCACATGAGAATAAAATGTAATTATTTGACCTTAACACCAAACGATATGTCTGGTTGAAATCCAATACAGCTCACCGTTTAAATAACACCATTCCTACAGTAAAGCATGGAGGTGGTAATGTTATGGGCACAGTTTTTCTGCAGCAGGGACTGGAGAACTTGTCAGAATAGAATAAAAATGGATGGGGCAAAATACCGTCAAATTCTTGAGAAATATCTGTTGTTCTCTACCAGAAAGATGTCAATGGGAAGAAGGTTTATCTTCCAACATGACAATGACCCAAAGCACACAGCAAAAATGACCACACAGTGGTTGAAGGAGAAGTCCACAAATGGTCATCATCAAATTTAACCACTTCTGGACCTAGCCCATTTCTGACACATGTTGTTTACAAGTTAAAAATCTGTATTTTTATCTAGAAAATTACTTAAAACCCCCAAACATTATATATATATATATATATATATATATATATATATATATATATATATATATATATAATTTTGGCAAAGACTCTGGAGAATAAAATGGCGGTCATTACACAATTTTTTTGTCACGTGGAATTTGCGCAGCGATCTTTCAAATGCCATTTTTGTGGAAAATTTTGTTAAAATTGCGCAATTGCACCCACATAATTGCAACACACTACAGTCAATAAAAATCTCCATATGTGACGCTTCAAATTATTTAATGGTTACCAGTTTTGAGTCTTCTTTTAGAATTATTGCTCTCGCTCTGGCGATCGCGGCGATACCTCACGTGTGGTTTGAATATCGCTTTCATATGTGGGGGTGTGACTTCCGTATACGTTTTCTTTCATGCGTAAGCTTACGGCGACGGGAGCGCTTTAAACATTTTTTTTATTCCTATTTATTTGATTTAATTTTAGCACAGTTTTTACAAAAAAATAAATAAATCTGATCATTTTTATTGCTGTCACAAGCAATGTAAACATCCCTTGTGACAGTAATCGGCAGTGACAGGTACTCTTTATGGAGAGATCAGGCCCCATACCCCTCCACTGCACTTCAATGTATTCAAAATGCCGAAATCCGCATTTTTGAATACTGTCACTATTTAAATTCGGCACCTTTAGCAGCCGACTAACCCAGACGTGACGTCATCACGCCGCTTCTGGGTTAATACACCGGAGACCCGATCAAAGCTGAATTCGGCTTAGATCGGGACTCCAACCAGCTGGCGGATGTTCTGGCTGGTTGCTTGGGTCTCCCGGTGGGACAGGAGACCTGGGCAGAGCCGAGGGAAGGCGGCAGGATGGGGGTCGTCCCTCCCTCTGGCTAGGGTAACGGCCAAGTGGCTCCCGAGCTGCATCGGCAATTACTACCTGAAAGCCGACCACCGGCTCTAAAAAATGGTACTGGGATGATGCCTCTAGCTGCAGGCTTCTACAACCACTTCTCCAAGCCGGCGTAGAGCTACGTCGATTTGCGGGATGTGGTTAACTGAACTTGAGCAGTTACAGTCTAGATGTGCAAAGTTAGTAAAGACATATCACAACAGACTAAAGGCTGTAACTAAAGCAAAAGATAGCTCAATAAAATACTGACACAAGGGGGTCGATCCTTTTTCCAACTAAGTGATTCTGTTTTTGTTTTTTACTGATGTGTTGGTGTTATTTGTAATTTTCAAGGCACTGTATATCTTTCACTTGGAAGTTATAAGTTGCACTGGTAATTACAGCTGGATAAAACAAAAACTGTCTGTTTTAATTCAGGCTGCAAAGCAGCAAAATTCTATACTCACTGCATGCAGCTTGGAAGAACCTAAGCCTGGCTTGTACAGAAAATGTCAATTTTTTTGAATGTATTTTTCTATGTAGTTTCTTGCTTAAAATCTGTAGAGCTCATTGTGGATTTCACTCAAATGTCAGTTCAGTTATCTCACTTTTAAAGAGGGTCATATATATGAGTCAGAGTTCGTATAATTATGTTGCTATCACAGGAAATATGAGTGGCTGTATTTTTCATGATGGTAGTTGTTTTTATATTTAGAAACTTGGGCATTGCATAAAAGGCGGAGTGGACATGTTTGATACAGTGCCATAGTGCTGTTAGTTGCTCTTGCTTCCAGAGGGGGAGGTATTCCTCTATGCTGACTTGTCACATGTTCTACTATACACAGAATACCAAGGCAGTATTCCAGCATGTCACTAGTAGGGCTTGCAGATACTCATAGTAATTGCACACATTACAAAATAGGAGAAAAACAAGCATATAAAATAATCTCATATATATGAATCCACAGTAGCGCAATAGTATCACCAAATCAAATCAGTAATCTGCATATAAATTTAAAAAAAAATAAATATATATATATATATATATATATATATATATACAGTGCCTTGCGAAAGTATTCGGCCCCCTTGAACTTTGCGACCTTTTGCCACATTTCAGGCTTCAAACATAAAGATATAAAACTGTAATTTTTTGTGAAGAATCAACAACAAGTGGGACACAATCATGAAGTGGAACGAATATTTATTGGACATTTCAAACTTTTTTAACAAATCAAAAACTGAAAAATTGGGAGTGCAAAATTATTCAGCCCTTTTAAGTTAATACTTTGTAGCGCCACCTTTTGCTGCGATTACAGTTGTAAGCCGCTTGGGGTATGTCTCTATAAGTTTTGCACATCGAGAGACTGACATTTTTGCCCATTCCACCTTGCAAAACCGCTTGAGCTCAGTGAGGTTGGATGGAGAGCGTTTGTGAACAGCAGTTTTCAGTTCTTTCCACAGATTCTCGATTGGATTCAGGTCTGGACTTTGACTTGGCCATTCTAACACCTGGATATGTTTGTGAACCATTCCATTGTAGATTTTGCTTTATGTTTTGGATCATTGTCTTGTTGGGAAGAAAAATCTCCGTCCCAGTCTCAGGTCTTTTGCAGACTCCATCAGGTTTTCTTCCAGAATGGTCCTGTATTTGGCTCCATCCATCTTCCCATCAATTTTAACCATCTTCCCTGTCCCTGCTGAAGAAAAGCAGGCCCAAACCATGATGCTGCCACCACCATGTTTGACAGTGGGGATGGTGTGTTCAGGGTGATGAGCTGTGTTGCTTTTACGCCAAACATAACGTTTTGCATTGTTGCCAAAAAGTATGATTTTGGTATCATCTGACCAGAGCACCTTCTTCCACATGTTTGGTGTGTCTCTCAGGTGGCTTGTGGCAGACTTTAAACTACACTTTTTATGGATATCTTTAAGAAATGGCTTTCTTCTTGCCACTCTTCCATAAAGGCCAGATTTGTGCAGTATACGACTGATTGTTGTCCTATGGACCAAGTCTCCCACCTTAGCTGTAGATCTCTGCAGTTCATACAGAGTGATCATGGGCCTCTTGGCTGCATCTCTGATCAGTCTTCTTCTTGTATGAGTTCAAAGCTTAGAGGGACGGCCAGGTCTTCGTAGATATGCAGTGGTCTGATACTCCTTCCATTTCAATATTATCGCTTGCACGGTGCTCCTTGGGATGTTTAAAGCTTGGGAAATCTTTTTGTATCCAAATCCAGCTTTAAACTTCTCCACAACAGTATCTCGGACCTGCCTGGTGTGTTCCTTGTTCCTCATGAAGCTTTCTGCGCTTTAAACGGACCTCTGAGACTATCACAGTGCAGGTGCATTTATACGGAGACTTGATTACACACAGGTGGATTCTATTTATTATCATTAGTCATTTAGGTCAACATTGGATCATTCAGAGATCCTCACTGAACTTCTGGAGAGAGTTTGCTGCACTCAAAGTAAAGGGGCTGAATAATTTTGCACCCCCAATTTTTTCAATTTTTAATTTGTTAACAAAGTTTGAAATATCCAATAAATTTCGTTCCACTTCATGATTGTGTCCCACTTGTTGTTGATTCTTCACAAAAAATTACAGTTTTATATCTTTGTTTGAAGCCTGAAATGTGACAAAAGGTCGCAAAGTTCAAGGGGGCTGAATACTTTAACAAGGCACTGTATATATATATATATATATATATATAGTAAAACAAAAAGAAAAAGTCCCATAACTGTCCTCTTGAAAAACAATAATTCCAAATGGAAAGGATAGACCCCAATGAGATCCAGTTAAGATAGGTCACCAAAAAGCTCCACCACTGCTGTGTCAATTCCAACCCACTCCCATCAGATGGCAACTACCCAAATGATGTTGCCCCCCCCCCATTCTCATTTGGTGAGTTGCCATCTGATGGGAATGGGTCGGAACTGATCGACTGTACCCTCCGAACTTGCATGCGGGTGCTGGGCCTGATGGGGTCTACCTTTGAGGCGTTTCCGGTTGCACAGTTCCATACGAGGTTCCTGCAAAGGGAGATTCTGACCAAATGGGAAAAGACCCTGCAGTCTCTGGATAATCAGATCCGGCTGAGTCAAGGGAAAGAAGGAGTCCCTGATATGGTGGCTTCGTTCTCCATCACTTTTGCTTGGAAAATCCTTCCTCCCCTTGTATTGGACAGTGGTCACCACATGGGCCAGCCTGGGGAGGCATCCTCCACAAGCATTCTGCTCAGTGGATCTGGACGCTGGAAGAGTCAATGTCTTGGAACTCAGAGCGGTCAGACTGTGTCTGGACCATTGGACAGATTGTCTTCAGGGTTGTTCAGTTCGCATTCAATCAGACAATGCCACGACCGTGGCTTATGTCAATCACCAAGGGGGCACAAGAAGTGTCCTGGTGGTTCTGGAGGTAGTCGGCATTCTAAGGTGGGCAGAACGGTTCATTCCAGCCCTCTCCGCCATACACATTCCCTGGGTGGAAAACTGGCAGGGGAATTACCTCAGTTGGCAGACGTTGGATCCTTCATCCAGAGGTGTTTCATCAGTTGTGTCTCCGGTGGGGCACCCTCGAGGTGGATCTGTTGGCGTCTGGCTCAACAGAAAAGTGCAGAGGCTTGTGGCTCGGTCAAGAGCTCCTCTGGTGGATGCCACAGATGCGGTGGTGGCCCCGTGGGGTCAGTATCGTCTAATTTATGCCTTCTCTCCTCTCAAGCTTCTGCCAAGACTTCTACACAGGATCAAGGCAGAAGGGATTCTGGTCATCTTCTGGACTGGCCTCGCTGGGCTTGGTACGCTGACGTTCCTTGGAAGCTTCCTCTCAGGGAGGATCTACTGTCCCAAGGACCGATCTTCCAACCGGCTTTACAGTCGCTGGCTTTGACGGCTTGACTGTTGAACGCCAGGTGCTGAAGGATAAAGGTTTATCTGAGTCGGTGATTCTCCACTGTTGAAAGCTAGGAAATCTACTTCTAGGAGGATATACTGTACTATCGTACGTGGAAAACTTACCTTGTGTGGTGTGAGTCTCTTGGGGTTCATCTTTGCTCTTGATTGGTGGCTCGGATCTTGACCATCCTTCAAAAGGGGGTTGAACAGAAATAGGCTTTGAGTACCATAAAGGGCTAGGTGTCGGCTTTGGCGGTCTTCTTCCAACGACCTTTGGCCACACATTCCCTGGTGCGTACCTTTCTTTAGGGTGTCTGATATTTGGTTCCTCCAGTGCGGGCTCCGTTGCCGCCTTGGGACCTCAATTTGGTGCTTCATGTTCTCCAGAAGCCTCTCTTTGAGAATGTTTTGGAGATTCCCCTGCTTACGCTGTCTCAGAAGGTGGGCTCTTTGGTGGCTATCCCCTCTGCGTGCAGGGTGTCGGAACTGGCGGCATTCTCCTGTCATTCACCTTACTGGTGATTCACAGAGATAAGGTGGTTCTTTGCCCCTGTCATTCGTTCCTTTCAAAGGTTGTCTCTGATTTTTACTTGAATGAAGACATTGTGTTGCCTTCCCTGTGTCCCAGGCCTAAACATCCGAAGGAAATTGCCTTGCATGCCTTGGATGTCATCCAGGCAATTGGGGTGTACCTGGCAACCACGGAGTAGCTCAGTCAGACTCTCTCTCTGTGCTCACAGATGGGCTTCGAAAAGGGTTGTCTGCTTCCTCTGCGACCATTTCCGGCATGGATCAGACAGACAGTGATTCAGGCCTATTCCATCAACGGTCAGGTTCCTCCTTTCTCTGTTAAGGTGCACCCTAGTCGGGCGCTTAGTGCCTCCTGGGCTTTCCGTCATCAGGCGTCAGTGATGCAGGTTTGCAAGGCTGCCACTTGGTCGTCAGTGCACACATTCACAAAGTTTTATAAAGTGGATGTGTTGGCATCTGTAGTTGCTTATTTGGCCGCAAGGTTTTGCAGGCTGCTGTTGAGAGGACCGGATCCTCTTCGAGGGTGTATTGTTTTTTTCAGGTGGGCTCCAGTTGTTTTGGTTGAGCTCCTGTTGCCTGGTTGGCTACTGTTTAACCTTGGGAATTTTTTTGGTGTTCCCACCCCTCATGTTTAACACTGCTTTGGGAAGTCCCAACGGTTATGAAGATCTAAAGCTGTGTCCGTCAGTGAACGAAAGAGAAAATGGGATTTTTGACTTACAGTAAAATCAACTTGTAATTCTTCTGACACTGCTTATAACCAAACTGAGTGCCTATAGTAGAGAGAGAGAGCGTATACCCCCTGGGACTGCCCATGGGCGTAGCCAGACTTTTTTTCTGCCTAGTGTCCTACTCCTGTAGGGGGCAGTATAACCCAATGGTTATGAAGATCTAAAATTGTGTCTGTCAATGAACATCAGAGAAATTGATTTTACAGTATGTCAAAAATCCCATTATTCCACTCATAAGGCATTATCCAATTGCTTCTTATGCCATTATATGCAGCACCATGTATCACTGAAATAAATCAACTTAGACAGTCACCTGTTCCATTACAGATTAAGCTGATTCCAGGCGTGTTCAAACTCTCTCTCCTACTGCTTTCCTCCATATACAATTACTTGCTTGCTTAGGAGATAGATGTGAAATATTGCTTAAACATTTTTGGGTTGCCATTGTGATGAGCAATAGATCTGTGACGCTGTTTAAACCAATATAAACACATTGTATTTCTTTATTTCAGTTCTGATGTGTATAATAAGTAAACATTTCTTTAAAATGTATCTGTGTAGAATACAGTGACTGGGAAAATAACACTGTGATTCATGGTAATTATTGGCACTGCTGGAGAAATCAGATTGTGAAATAACACCATGTATAAAATATTCAGTAGTTCCTGAGTGGTTGACATTCTCAGACACCACCTGTTTAGTTATGTACCAGACATGTGGAAAATACCTGCTGGACTGCAAGCCAAGATTGTATCCCATTCAGATGTTCCATGTTTTCAATACAGATTTCAGGGGTTCATGGATGAATATTTTATATGGTATTGTTTTATCCAATGATTTAATTATGTTAGTTCTTTCTTGCACATAGAAATAAGACAATCTGCTTTAATTTTAAAAGGGCTTTGCAAGTAAAGCTTGAACAGCTCCTGTAGGTAGATTAGGTTTAGAGTGACAACAAACAATATTCTTATTCTCTGTAATAGTAATATAGTAGTCTATATACATCCAGGACTTAATGACCTGTAATCTATTTTTCATAAAGTTGTTTCTTTCTCTGTTTTTCTTCCTTTTTGAAATGTCTTTCATGAGTTGCATACACTTTAATAACGCCTATACCATACCCACCACTGTCTCTTCTCACACTAGTGGTGAGTCCTCTTGGGCTGTAGACTTGACACAAGTGGAATAACCACACTGCTTCTGCAGAAGGCAGCTGATTTGGTAAAGAAATGTGTAATCATCTTTTGTAACCAAAGTTTTTTCTTTCTTTTAACCATAAACTAAAATCTTGATTGGCTATCAGTTCTTTAACATATGCTTAATAGGTAATAAAACCTTCTTATTCTGCAAAGTTACATATACAGTTCTAGCCACTTCCTCCAGTGGAATGTATAGATATACACATGAGATCAGCATAAGCACAACCATATCTGTCAGGGTGGGGGAAAGCTGATTTTGTTTTTGCGGCAGGTAAAGTGCATCTATGGGCAAAATATAAAGTGGTTCTAAAACCTAAATATTTTTTACCTGAATGTATTCCTTATTCAGGTAAAGTAGCAGTATGCCCAATCAAGCCCCCTTATACTTACCCAAGGCCTCACTTGATCCTGGGCTGTGCCCATCTGTAATGGCTCTCCCCACTGTCCCCTGAGGCTTTTCTGATGAGTAGGAGCCATTGGCTCTTGCTGCTTTCAGTCAAATCACACTAGCCAACAGCTTCAGCTTCTTTCTCCCAGTGGCGGTGCTTCCTCTTCCCACAGCGTCTGAGCTGGTCTCCTGGATCCATCCATGGAAAGGACCCTCTCACAGTGATATGCTGTGCATACATTCTTTATTTTATGTTTTTTTGGAATAAAGAGACATACTACACTATGTGGTTGATTGGAGCGCCTCCTACTTTTTGTTTTCATACCAAGTAATGGGAAGCATTGTGTGTAACAGAGTGTTTTGGGGCATGGTGTGTAACTAAATGTTGTGGGGCATTGCGTGTAGCACATTGTTGAGGCATTGCGTTTAACGTAGTGTTGTGAGGCATCAAGTGTAGCAGAGTGTTGTGTGGCATTGTGTGTAAGGGAGTGTTGTGTGGCATTATATGTAATGTATTGTTGAGAGGCATTGTGTGTACCAGAGTGCTGTGAAGCATTGCAAATGTAACAAAGTGTTGTTAGGTATTGTGTGTAAAGGAGTGCTGTAAGGCATTGTGTGTAACAAGGTGTTGTGGAGTATTGTGTATAACAGTGTGTTGTGTGTGTAACAAAGTAATTTCAGGCAGACGGGGAGATTTACTAAAACTGGTTCACACAGAAGCTGGTGCTACTGTCCATAGTAACCAATCAGCATCGAATCGAACTTCAGCTTGTTCAATTAAGGGTTGACAATAAAACCTTGATGTTGATTGGTTACTATGCACAGCTGCACCAGATTCTGTGTGCACCAGTTTTAGTAAATCCCCCAACTGCAACAGACACCAGGTAGTGCTTGTAGCAGAGAGGCATTTGAGGTAAGTTTTCCTTTGGGCACCCATTATAGAGGGGACACATGTGAATGGCAGGACTTCATAATTAGTTATCCTTCTCATGGAAAAGGTTTCACTGACATTGAGAGTTCTGTTCTGTTCTGATTTTATTGTCCAACAAGTGAGCAAGACTAAGCAATGTTGTCATGGCAATGAACAAATGCACCATAAATTCACAGCAACTAGAAAATGAATTCCTATTAGAATGTAATAGTTTTGCCATTAGCTGGTAGCTTACACATGTCAAAAAGGATTGTGCTGTTTAGCTATGATGGATCCTAACAATTTTATTTACAGTGTGGCCCAGCGTGTTTCAAGCAACCAAAAATGACATATTGATAAATCAGTTTTCCTTTCTGTGAAGTCCACCATACCCAGCTTCCTCAGAAGGTCAACGGGTAGCTTGTGGGCTTTTATGAAAATGACCCCCATTGCAGCTTTTTTCAGACCACATACTGAACAGTCTATAACACCACACTCCTTAGACTGGACAGTGCCAGGAAGGATTATTGTTTTAAAACAATTTGTAAGAGCCCACCTATTTTCATTTGTTCATTTTGGGTGGGCTTATATTAAAGCTGGTAATACTTCAGTGGTATTCCATGAAGTACAATAAAAAGTGCAATATTTCACAATTCTATAAATTACAACCAAGAGCATATTCTACTAAGCATTATGCTACTTCTGTTGAAGAGGGATGAACTATGGTCATTGTCCGGCCAGTAGAGGTCCAGGGAGCCCCCCAACCTCCACCAAAATAGTCCCTCTGGCCTTGTCCCCCTGAACTCACTTACTACTCTCTCTAATTCATTCTCTTCTACACCCCCTACATACCGCTACTCAATTCGACCTACTCCCCTCAGTGTGTACTGACCACCCACTAGACTGGTGGACCTCATGGTCTGATTCTCCCCAACCCTAATGACTTGATGAATGAAATGAAAATTAAAAAATTATAAAAACATCCCCAAAGGACACACCTCAAGTCTGACTTATCTTAGTCTTAAGGCTACCCCATAGGCACTTCCCACACACCACTTTATACCATCCTTCACAAGATTACGCTATGTGATGCAAAAATGACAGTGTTATGCAATATTTTATTGTTTTAGTATTTGATGATTGTTTTTTGCTTTCCATTGCTTAAACCTTGGAATACTGATGTAAATGCCGTCCTGGAATTTTATTTCAATCTTCATTAAAGTGTAATACAGATTGTTGAACGTGTTTCCTGCCCATGATTCAGCCTTGTGAATTTAAAATAAGAAAATATAGAAGTTGTAGCTTACAGCACTCCATATCTTTGTGTTGATGGGCCACCAGCAATGCAGCATACTCAAAACTCTGCCAAATAGCCAGGTATCATTAGACAACAGTTTGGGGCTTGTTGCTGTCAACACTAGTGGCTAGAAAAAAGACATACAGTACTACTAAAATCTTCAATTGTAACAAAGTGTAACAAATGTAACAAATTCAGCATACAACAATTTAGAAAAATGACTTTCAATATGTAAAATTCCTAAATCATTTAAACCAGACATTGAGAATGTTCTGTTGGCCAATCCCCAAACATGAAAAGAAAATATAATCTAACAATTTAAAACAATTTAGTTTCTAAAATTAAAAATAATTTAAAATCTACATTTACACCTCAAGGATGTATAATATTAACCAGTTGAGTACTAGCCTGTAATACTCCTTAATTACTGGTCATTTTTCAGTTTTCTGTATTCTGACAAGTATGCAGTCATACAGCACTGAACCAAAATAAAAGGTTGTTTTTTTTTTTTTTTTAAGAAAGAAAGAGCTCTTTGGTGGTAAATAATCATTTACTATAAACATGATAAAAAAAAAAAAAAAAAAGACCAACATTCTTTGCAAAAAAATTGTTTTCCTTGCTTTCTGTTATAAAAAAAAAAAAGACCGTGTATCAAATTAAAATGCAGAACAGAAAAAATACCCCTGAAATTACCTATTTTTTTTTTTTTTTTTTGGAAAGTAGACACCAAGGTAATTGCATTGTTGTCATTTTTTGTAACCGAAGAAACATGCTGGTATAGAGGGGGCTAAAACATGGAGCTTGGTAATGCTGCATTAAAAATAATGTATAGGCTGTACGTAGGGAAGAGGTGATGAAGAGTTACACGCAGTGGCAGAGCGGAGAGGAAGGGGTTAATGTGCAGAACAAACTAGTTGAAGGGTTAAAATACAAGTTATATATATATATATATATATATATATATATATATATATATAGACAGACTGGAGATATGTTGTACAGAGAGAGGGTGAAAAGGTTAATAAAATGACTCATAGTCAGTGTAAGAGGAATAAATGGATATGCAGCTTCTGCTGCAGATCCATTCATTAATTCCCCATTCACAATTTACTATGATTTCTCTCCGATCTCTATTGTAAGTCTAGGTTCACACCTATACGGCTCTGCAAGCTGCGTTTTGCCCGGGCACAGCAGCCTATTAATTTGAATGGGCTGCCGTGCCTCCAGAAATGCAGGAAAAGGTCCCTGCACAATTTTTCGGAATCTCGGCCTGCTCGGGAACCACAAGTACATTGCGGCTTCCAGTGCGTGCAGCATGCCATTAGGATTATTGGCACCCCACATGCATCCAGCAAGTTTTTCTGTGCAGTGGTTGCGGCTGCTTGTCCAGAGGGATCAACTATGTATACACTAGCATGGTATTGGTTGTCCCAGTGATCACAAGGTACTGAGCTGTTCCGGTTAGCTTGGTACATTGTTTGAGCAGTTCTTTACACTGTCTCTATGAACTGAAATATTTAATGATTATATGATCTATTTATCCAGTGTCATTATTAAAGTCTGTGGATTCATTGTACTTCTTTATGTTCAAGTATAAATTCTCCATTATCACTCCATCTTAGTGGTGCTATATAAAATGTGTCCTGTGCCCATAACATGCACACTAAAGTATTTATATATACAATTAAGCAGTTAAAGCAATTTAAAACAAGCACTCAGTAATCGCTGTATTTTTACAGTAAGCTCTGTGGAAAAATCAGTTTTCAAAGTTCCCAATGCAGGCAGTAAAATCCTTTTTTACTTTTTTTTTTTTAAATCTATGTGAACAGATCTTGGCATTTTGCCTGTGCTCTAATGTAAGAAACTTCCAAGTGTTTCTAAGGGCCTGTTTACACTATGTATTTGCATTAAGGCATGGCAGCACACATGCATTGGTATAAAGCAATGCAAACATGAGTTGGTGTGAAGCAATGCACCTTGTAATGGCCATGCGTTGCTGGGCATTGAACTAATTTGCACTGCCAAAAAATGGTGCATACATGGTGCTGAAATGCATGGCCTTAACAAGGTTCTTTGGAGCACCATTCAGTATGAATTGCACCACATTGTACTAACACAAATAACGTGTAGAGAACCTAAACTGTAAGCAATTTACAGAAACCCAACTTGAGGGTCTTTGTTTCTAACCCCTGAATGGGCGCTTTTTGGCCTAGTCAATATCGTGGTCGTTAAAATCTCAAGAGGCTGTAAGCAACTTCTTATTATCATTTCCCTTGCAGCACGAAAAACTATTTTACATACAGTATCTCACAAAAGTGAGTACACCCCTCACATTTTTATAAATATTTTATTATATCTTTTTATGTGACAACACTGAAGAAATTACACTTTGCTACAATGTAAAGTAGTGAGTGTACAGCTTGTATAATAGTGTAAATTTGTTGTCCCCCCAAAATAACTCAACACACAGTCAATAATGTCTAAACCGCTGGCAACAAAAGTGAGTACACCTCTAAGTAAAAATGACTAAATTGGGCCCAAAGTGTCAATATTTTGTGTGACCACCATTATTTTCCAGCATTGCCTTAAACCTCTTGGTCATGGAGTTCACCAGAACATCACAGGTTGCCACTGGAGTCCTCTTCCACTATATGATAACATCACAGAGCTGGTGGATGTTAGAGACCTTGCCTTTCAGAATGCCCCACAGATGCTCAATAGGGTTTAGGTCTGGAGACATGCTTGGCCAGTCTATCACCTTTACCCTCAGTTTCGTTATCAAGGCAGTGGTCATCTTGGAGGTGTGTTTGGGGTCGTTATCATGTTGGAAAACTGCCCTGTGGCCCAGTCTCCGAAGGGAGGGGATCATGCTCTGCTTTAGTATGTTACAGTACATGTTGGAATTCATGGTTCCCTCAATGAACTGTAGCTCCCCAGTGCTGGCAGCACTCATGCAGCCCCAGGCAATGACACTCCCTCCACCATGCTTGACTGTAGGCAAGACACACTTGTCTTTGTACTCCTCACCTGGTTGCCGCCACACATGCTTGACACCATCTGAATCAAAGAAGTCTATCTTTGCTTCATCAGACCACAGGACATGGTTCCAGTAATCCATGTCCTTAGTCTGCTTGTCTTCAGCAAACTGTTTGCGGGCTTTCTTGTGCATCATCTTTAACAAAGGCTTCCCTCTGGGACGACAGCCATGCTGACCAATTTGATGCAGTGTGTGTCGTATGGTCTGAGCACTGACAGGCTGACCCCCCCCCCACTCCTTCAACCTCTGCAGCAATGCTGGCAGCACTCATATGTCTATTTCCCAAAGACAACCTCTGGATATGATGCTGAGCACGTGCACTCAACCCCCTTGGTCGACCATGGCGAGGCCTGTTCTGAGTGGAACCTGTCCTGTTAAACCGCTGTATGGTCTCAGCTCAGTTTCAGGGTCTTGACAATCTTCTTATAGCCTAGGCCATCCTTATCCCCAGAGAGTTCTTTGCCATGAGGTGCCATGCTGAACTTCCAGTGACCAGTATGAGAGAGTGAGAGCGATAACACCAAATTTAACACACCTGCTCCCCATTCACATCTGAGATCTTGTAACACTAATGGGTCACATGACAGCGGGGAGGGAAAATGGCTAATTGGGCCCAATTTGGATATTTTCACTTAGGGGATGTACTCACTTTTGTTTTTAGCGGTTTAGACATTAATGGCTGTGTGTTCAGTTATTTTGAGGGGACAGCAAATTTACACTGTTATACAAGCTGTACACGTGCTACATTGCATTGTAGCAAAGTGTCATTTCTTCAGTGTTGTCACATTAAAAGATATCATAAAATATTTACATAAATGTGAGGGGAGTACTCACTTTTGTGAGATACTGTAAATGGATCTACTGGAACCCTTCACTGTCTCTTTATTTATAGATAAATTATCATACATTTTTTAACATGGAGTGGCCGGGAGCCTCCCTGCATAAAGAATTACGTGTTGAAAAATTCTCAGATGTTTGGGAATCTTTCATTCAAACCTTGCCCATAGAAACTCCTCAATCTACAGTATATTGCAATGCTTTCAATATACTTAATGGAATCAACGCAGACTCCTAATTAATAATCCTCCAATTGACTCTTTGCTTCCTTCTTAAACTAAATTGCACCTAATAATCCTAAAATTGAGCCCCTTCCTCTCCTTTCCTCTGCCTGCTACCTACTAGTCTGACCGCCATTAATTTCAATGTTTGTTTATATTCATCCCTGGACCCAGTACGGTTAGGTTGCTCTCATCCTATGCTAACATACTGTACATTGTTTGTTTTCCTGCATTGGCTTATTGGCCAAATGTTGCGGCCATTCTTATTGTTAATCGCATTCTCGCAATAAAAAAAAAAAAAAACATGTAAAGCATTTAATGCTCATAGTCTGTGCCCAGCAGCACTTTGTAAGTTTTTGAGTTTATATCAACTTTAAAGCGGAGTTCTGGCCACAAAATCATGCCTTTAGATTTTATGGCATCCGCTTCCTTATCCTTACCTGAGCAAGATTTGGATATTCCCGGCTTTTTTTTTTTTACTTACCTTATTACAGAGGATAATATACTCACCTTTACATCCACTTCCTCCTTCCTCGGCCGCGGCCCGCGCCGTCACTTCCTGTCCTGCAATACGTCCTAGGAGCTCTTACTCGTCGCTCCCATGATGCAATGGGCAGTGACGTAGGCGGCCGGCCGCTCCTCTCATCGCGTTATTTCCAAACAGGAAATGACGCGATGTTAGGCGGAGTACAGTGCGGACGGCGCCATAGGCGAAGAATGGCTTTATAGTGGCGGGAACTTCCTACACGCTGCCGTCCCTATGGAAACACATACTATGCCGATCGCATAGTACTGGGCATGCGCAAGATTTTGCGCTGGATTCACCGGCCTCCTCCCACTAGAATCAGGAAGCAGGGCAGACATTTCCCCACAGCGGACTCGGCAAACCAGGACAAAGATGGCGGCGCTCAGCAGAAATTTTATAAAGTAAGATTTTATGCTTGCCAAACTATTATTACACTGTATAAAACAGGATTAGCGGATATATAGAGGTCGGAGGGTCACTGTTTGGGGGACAGATTCTGTCCCGGAACTCTGTGGCCGGAACTCCGCTTTAAAGGTAACAAATTATTTTTTTTTTAGGTTAGAAATATCAACATGATGAGCATTATGTACAAATCATATTGATGTGTGTTAAAGTGGAACAGCCAAAACATTTTTTTTTCCCAATAGACCTGAGAAGGGATACACACTCTGTCAGGCTTATTTTGCCATCAGCATCACTGATGGGGAGATTTCCTCTCCCTTTCTAACCTGATGGCAGATGCTACTTGTCCCTGGGAAGTGAGGAATCTCCCAACTGGCTCAACTGTCAAAAATGGAACTTCTTCTACCACCACTTTCTGTCATGTAAGCAGGATGGGAAAGAACATCCTGCAAACAGGAATTTAACTTTACTTTTCCCCACACTATAAAAAAATAAAATAAATGAAATGGATGGAATTCTACTTTAGCCTCAAAAACTAAAGGCCAGTATTCTGAAAGACAATACTCCCTAACCCCCTCTAGCTAATCGCCAGAGACATGTAGTTATGGAACATCGCACCACTGGATAGCAGGCTTAATTCTTTTATAAAGTTTTGACAAACAGGAATTATGTTGTTCTTGTTACTTATTTACCACACGTGGTCCCAATACATTTAAAAAATATTTAAATGTCCCAAATACTTACCTAAATCTATGGTCATGTGACTCTGAGTCTTCCCCTTTCTGGAATGCAGAGTCTGAGGGTTATTTTTCAGTTGCCCGTGTCACTTTTGTGTTTGCTGAATTATACACTTCCTATTGGGTCCATTTGCTTGATCCTCACAGGGTCCTGAAGACTTCAGTATGGACATGGTAACATCACACGGGGGGATATGAACAGTACAGCAGTGGTGGATAGATGGTATTCAGTCCTGGAAGAGGTACTGCAGTGAGTTATGATTTGGTTTGCGCAGGATAGTAATAAAGGGCTCCTGAAGACTCCAGTAGTGGCATTGTGACATCACAATGATGGTTGACAGGTTCAGACAGCCGGGTTAGTCTATATTCATTCCTGAAAGAGGTACCACAGAGGGACATGTGATGGTGGACTCAGTAGAATAAAAAAGTACTTTTTTTTGTTACATTGTGAATGGCTGGAGGTGGTGTTGGTTGGGGAGACAGTTACCATAGTTGCCTTAAATTTGTTCTGTATTGTGCATTTAGCTCAGCTCAAGCCTAGGGGGGGTTGATTTATTAAATGCAAATAGACTGTGCACTTTTGCAAGTGCAGTTGCTTCAGAGCTTAGTAAATGAGGGAAAGCTTCACTTTCCGAAGAATACCCAGTCACATGCAAGGAAAATGAAAAAAAAAAAAACGCATTTTTGCTTCCACATGATTGGATAGTGCAGTGTTTCCCAACTCTGGTCCTCAGGGCACACTAACAGGCCAGGTTTGCAAGAAAACTAAAATACATCACAGGTGATATCCTTTGCTGCTCAGTGATTGCAGTCTTATAGTCTGCATCTCCCCAAGGTAATGCTTAAAATCTGGCCTGTTAGTGTGCCCTGAGGACCGGAGTTGAAGAACACTGGGATAGTGGAAGCCAGCAGAGCTTTCCCTCATTTACTAGGATCTGGGGCAACTGCACTTGCAAAAGCGCACTGTCTATTTGCCTTTAAGAAATCGACCCCTACGAGTTTATTTGTCTGGCTGAAAACAGCACTTTCTCAATAGAAACTTTGTTCAGTAATGATCTTGGCGGAACTACTATTCTAGATAAGAAATGCCATCCTTACAATATGGAACAGCAAGTACACAGCAAAACATATAAACAATATTGAATCTAAAATTACAATTATATATCAAAATTCATATATACTGGTGCTGTATCCTGTTTAAAAATGCATGCAGTAGGAAAAGCCAATTAATATATTTACACACTTGGGAAAATAAATTTCTAGTAGGCTGGAAGATTTCTTCAACTAATTCTACTGGCTTACACTGGTTGTTTGCTTGTCTGCAAAGTAAGAATGTCATAAGAAAACTCTTTGTCATTTCAATTGAAAGAATTGTCTGCAGTCAGCAACCTTTGTGTTAGTACATATGGTACAGTGAGACTAATTAAGGACACCATCTGGTTTTATGAAACACTCTCTTACTGAATACATCGAAGCTTAAATGTCATTAAAGTCTGTACATTTTTTGGTCCATTTTCCACCATCTGTATGGGCTCCTTGTAAGTATTGAATGTAGCTTGTTCAAACTTTTTAAAGCAGTAAAATGCAGGGTCTGTTCAAATTGCCTGGACCCCTTCACCCCTTACTAATTACCCACTTTTAGTAGGTGTAAAAAGTAGAATTAAACTTACCTGATCTCCATCTTCTCCATCACTGGTTATGATGTCCGTGTCCTTCCAGGAAGGGTCCTGCAGAATGCAGAGCAGGCAAAATAGTGCAAGACACTTCAGCCTATCGCATTGTCTCATGCGATTTCTGCTGCTCTGTATTCATCCCCTCTGCATTTAGCCAGAAAAATAGTGATGTCATCCTCACCTAGGCACCATGGGTGGAAGATGGAGATTAGAAAAGTATACATTCTGTCTTTTTTTGTTTGTTTGTTTTGCACAGGTACATTTTACACCTACTAATTGTATGTGATATGTGAAGTGGGAGAGGGCCTGGGCAGTGTATGTGGACCTGGCATTTCATTGCAAAGTCTGCTTTAACTTGTAAGTTGTAACATATTTTCTAAGTATTTATTTTGTGGTCTAACTGTAACTATTATCCCAAATTTTGTTGTGTGCTTTTCATATTTACATGCTTATTGTTTTTTATTGCCCATAATTTATATATATATATATATGTATGTATGTATGTACACATGTATGTGTATATACATATATATATATATATATATATATATATATATATATATATATATATATATATGTATGTGTGTGTGTGTATATATATATATATATATATATATATATATATATATATATATATATATATATATATAGACATTGGATTACTACATCTGTCGACAGATAGTGTATTCACCATCATTTTCAAAGAATTTTTGTAGGAGGTGCTAGTATGTAAAGCAACTTACATAGTTACATAGTTACATAGTAGGTGAGGTTGAATAAAGACAATAGTCCATCCAGTTCAACCTGTGTAGGTGTGTGGTGACTGTAATCATCTAACATAGCCCTCAATCTCCTGATCCTTGAGATGTAAGTCTAAGAGTCTTTTGAAAGTCACCATACTACCCGCAGAAACCACCTCTTGTGGTAGACAATTCCACAATCTTGTAGCCCTAACAGTAAAGAGCCCCCCACGTTGCCTGAGGTTAAAACGCTTCTCCTCTAATCGCATTGTATGTCCTCGAGTCCTCATGCAATTCCTTCGAATGAACAGCTTTTCTTCTAAGCTGAGATCCCCATTAAGATATTTATAAATTGCTATCATGTCCCCTCTCAGACGTCTTTTCTCCAGGGAAAATAAATCGAGCGATTGCAGCCGCTCTTCATAGGTAAGGTCCTCCAACCCCCTAATTAGTTTAGTTGCCCTTCTCTGGACTTTCTCCAGAGAAGGGCAACTTGTATTCTAACGTGTAACCTGAGCAGAAATGGTGTTGCATTATGTGACACTCCCACAACTTTTATTGAGACTCATACTGAGGTAGTAAACCACAGCTTTCATTTTCATATGGTCAATCTAATGTAAATTGTAAATATAATATTAGGAAGTAAATAGATGTATTTTTTAGTGTGAAACTGGTTTCTTTTTTTTTATTATTTTATTGTTCTGCTCGAGTACTCATGTCTATGGGGATAATATATTTGCATTGGTGTTCAGTGGTAATAAAATATTTGCATTGGCGTTCAGCAGCAAAGATACATCAGCATTAGTATTAATCTCCTATCCGATGTTACATTTCTTATAGCTGCTTGAGTCGTCCCACGCTGTCACTCACCAGTGTCACTGGGTACATGTAAACTAAATGCACCATCAAGTTAATATCAATCTCAAATAATTTTTGTCTGAATTTTAGTACAGCTCCGCTGGGAGCCCATCATAGACATGCTTTGAAGTGCACCTGCTCATTACTAAGGCAGGGCAAAGCAACAGATTCACTTTATTACCCCCCTCTCCAGCTGCACATACTTACCTTTCCTTTGCTCCCTCATCGCTCGCTTGAGTCTCTAGGAGTAAAGAAAATACCCTGTGCCTCTGGGTAAGAAGAAACAGTTGATTCACTTGGTCAAAAAGCTTATTTGGCCTTAGTTCTCCTATGGGGTCACAGAAGTGTCTTGAAAAAGTATTCATACCCCTTAAACATTTTCCACATTTTTTCATGTTACAACTAAAAACGCACATGTATTTTATTTATGATTTTATGTGATAGGCCAAAGTGGCACATAACTGTGTAGTAGAAGGAAAATGATAAATGGCTTTCAAATTTTTAAAAAAATAAATATCTGAAAAGTGTGGTGTGCATTTGTTTTCAGCCGCCCCTGAATACTCTGTAGAACCACCTTTCACTGCAATTACAGCTGCAAGTCTTTTTGGGTATGTCTCTACCAGCTTTGAACCATCTAGAGAGTGACATTTTTGCCCATCTTCTTTGCAAAATAGCTCAAACTCTGTCAGATTGGATGAAAAGCGCCTGTGAACAGATATTTTCAAGTCTTGCCACAGATTTTCAATTGGAATTAGGTCTGGACTTTGACTGGACCATTCTAACACGCAAATATGAAAAAAGGTGTATCACACTAAACCCAATCAAACATATTTTCAATCAAGATTAAAAATATGCAAATAAATTGAAAAAAAAAATGTAAAACTGAAAGTCCATGCAAAATGTTGTCATAAACAGCAGTCATCAGTGATAAGGCAACCACTTCAAAGTGCAGATAGATGGTAATCAAACGTGTGTCACCGCCACCACCAGAAGGATTGCAAACTCAACAGATGTCATGGCTGCCATTGCAGCAGCAAGAAAGGCTCCAAAACACTTATATGGGTCACTCTGGGTATCAAACCATGGATATCTTCTGCCAGAATACCATAACAGATTCCAACTGGAGATAAATCAGCTCAGCCAGAGCCTAGAAGTATAATTATAGTGTAATAGGTTTATTAAATCATCATTCAATAGAAAAAATTTCCAAAATAAAAAATTGCATAAAACTCATGCATAAAATGCTGCTGGCGACCCGGAATCGCTCAGCAGCGGAACGTCAATGCCAAGCAAAGCGCTCCAACGAGTTTCATCCCTTTGACAACTCTTTAGGACGAAACACGTTGGGCGCTTTGTTTGGCATTGACATTCCACTGCTATGCGATTCCGGGTCACCAAACAAGAGCACCTTCTTCCACATGTTTGCTGTGTCCCCCACATAAATGGCTTCTCGCAAACTGCAAACGGGACTTCTTATGGCTTTCTATCAACATTGACTTTCTTCTTGCCACTCTTCCACAAAGGCATGATTTGTGGAGTACATGACTAATAGTTGTCCTGTGGACAGACTCTCTCATCTGAGCTGTGGATCTCTGCAGCTCCTCCACAGTTACCATGGGCCTTTTGGCTACTTCTCTGATTAATGCTCTCCATGCCAGGCCTGTCAGTTTAGGTGGATGTCCATGTCTTGGTAGATTTGCAGTTGTGCCATACTCTTTCCATTTTCAGATGATGGATTGTACAGTGCTTTGTCAGATGTTCAAAAAATTTTTTTTTCATAACCAAACCCTGCTCTGAACTTCTCCACACCTTTATCCCTGATCTGTCTGGTGTGTTCCTTGACCTTCATGATACTACTTGCTCACTAAGCTTCTCTAACAAATCTCTGAGGGCTTAACAGAACAGCTGTATTTAAATTACACACAGGTTACTAATAAGGGGACTTCTTAAGGCAATTGGTTCCACTAGATTTTAGTTAGGAGTATCAGAGTAAGGGGGGCCAAATACAAATGTACGCCACACTTTTCAGATATTTATTTGTAAAAAGTTTTGAAAACAATTTATCATTTTCCTTCCACTTCACAATTATGTGCCATTTTGTGTTGGTCTATCACATAAAATCCCAATAAAATACGTTTTTGGTTGTAACATGACAAAATGTGTAAAATTTCAAGGGGTATGAATACTTTTTCAAGGCACTATAGTTCTGCACTCCTGTCATCTGTATTCATCTAACGGGGCTAAAGTCCGCTGTCGACTAACATCACTCAGTTGGTCCAGGCTCTGAAGGGATCCTTACTTTAATGTCAGGATCCAGCCAGATGCCTGAACGGCAGCTGGCTCAGCCTCTTAACGTGCTGCTGAGATTCTAAGCCAGCCCCTCCCTCCCCCTCCCTCCCCCTCCACATCCCAGTGCTCCAGTAGCAGCTCTCTACTCACCGAAGACCAAGAACTGAGCGATCAGCGATCTTTGATTACTCAGTTCTTGGTCTTAGAGGAGGTGAGGGACAGCATCGGTCTGATGCTGCATCCACCTAAATGAGTATGACTTTAATTCCTGCACTTCTATTCTAAGTCTATTTTGTGATGGCAACACAGTTTTATTGTTGCCTGGATAGTATTAGCTGTTCCATAATAGCCTGGAGTTTCTCTTAAATGTTGTTGTGGGATGTAAGGGTAAATTCATTCAAAACTGAGTACTAAGCAAAGCATGGGTTCATGATTGCTCTGGTATACTGTGTGTAACTGATTGAAAATATTTTATTTTAGAAATATTAGGAGACATATTGATGAATTTTTAGTGGTCATAATCCCAGATTAACAGAGACTAAAATTAAAAAGTAACACCAGGCATTACCTAAAAACACCCTATTTCCAGTGGCGTAGGTATTAAAAATCATAAAATATATTTTGAGATACTATTTGTAAAGCTGATTGTTCTCTATAGCCATAGTATCTTTTACAGTCTCTTCCACAGTTAACATCAGTCCATACGTTTATGGGTATACAATGTGAGCCAGCCTATTACATTGTGCAGTCCTGTCAGTCTAACTCTGATCCAATTCCTTGAGCTGTGAATTATTGTCCTTCCATTTGATGGTGCCTGCAAAGTTCCAGGGCCAACATCACCTGGCAAAGCCAGCAGCATAGCACTAAATATCTTTGACTACTGTGCATCCGGAAAGTATTATTCACAGCTCTTCACTTTTTCCACATTTTGTTATGTTATATCCTTATTCCAAAATTGATTCAATTAGTTATTTTCCTCAAAACAGTGTTAATTTCGTCGACTAAAACCGACTAAAACTTTTTCGTCGACTAAATTAACACAATTTTAGTCGACTAAAATACGACTAAAACTAAAACAATTCAGATGACTAAAATACGACTAAAACTAAAATGGCATTTTAGTCAAAAGACTATAACTAAAACTAAATTGAAATTTGCTGCCAAAATTAACACTGGTGTAGTGCTGTGCTAGTGCATGCTCAAAGCTTAATACCATAAATAATAACATATTCGATTTTTCACTCCAGGACCAGCAGTAGTATATAATGAGTTTGGAAATTGTAGAGAAATGCTTAAATGATGCATTACAAATTACAATTGAACTACACCCATTCGATTATAGATGACTAAAAATGGTATTAGTAGTAATCAGCATGGGTCCATGAAAAATCATTCTTGCCAGACCAATCTATTAACCTTCTACGATGAAGTGAGTTGCCATCTAGATAAAGGAAGGCCTGTGGATGTGGTGTATCTGGACTTTGCAAAGGCATTTGACACAGTTCCCCACAAACGCTTACTGTACAAACTAAGGTACGTAGGTATGGACCATAGGATGAGTACCTGGATAGAGAATTGGCTCCAGGGGAGAGTCCAGAGGGTGGTGATAAATTGGGAGTAGTCAGATTGGGCGGGTGTGGAAAGTGGGGTCCCCCCAGGGATCTGTCCTGGGACCAATCTTGTTTAATTTATTCATTAATGATCTAGAGGAGGGGATATCCAGCACAATCTCAGTATTTGCGGATGATACTAAACTAAGTAGGGCAATAACTTCTATGCAGGATGTGGAAACCTTACAAGCAGACCTGAACAAAATAATGGGGTGGCCAACTACATAGCAGATGAGGTTTAATGTTGAAAAATGTAAAGTAATGCACTTAGGCATCAGAAACACGAACACAAGCTACTCGCTGGGGGGGGGGGGGGACCTCTGGGTGAATCCAAGATGGAAAAGGACCTGGGGGTCCTAGTGGACAACAGGCTTGGCAGTGGCATGCAAAGCCAATAGAATACTGGGATGTATAAAAAAGGGAATTCACTCCAGAAATAAAGAGATTATTCTCCCACTTTACAAGACCCTGGTCCGGCCACATCTGGAGTATGCTGTCCAGTTCTGGGCACGGGTCCTCAGAAAGGATATGCTGTTACTGGAGAGAGTACAGAGAAGGGCAACAAAAATAATTAGGGGTATGGAGGATCTCAGCTATGAGGAAAGACTACAAGCATTGAACTTATTCTCTCTGGAGAAGAGACGCTTGAGAGGGGATATGATATCAATGTACAAATACTGTACTGGTGACCCGAGCATAAGGAACAAACTTTTCAGAGAAAGGAAATACAATAAGACACGTGGCCACTCACTAAAACTGGAGGAAAAACGGTTTAACCTTAAAATATGTAGGGGGTTCTTTACTGTCAGAGCAGTGGGGATGTGGAATTCTCTTCCACAAGCAGTGGTATCAGCGGGGAGCATCGATAGTTTCAAAAAAACTATTAGACAGGCACCTTAAAGGCCACAACATACAGGGGTATACAATGTACGGTTAACATCAAACACACACCCACACATCATAGGTTGATCTGGATGGACTGATGTCTTTTTCAACCTCACTAACTATGTAACCTGAGCTCAATTTTGAGTGCCGTGGCAAAGGCTGTAAATACTTAAGTACATGTGATTTTTTTTGTTTTTTATTTTTTTAATAAATTTGCAAAGATTTCAAACAAACTTCTTTCACATTGCCATCATGGGTATTGTTTGTAGAATTTTGAGGCAGTGTTAATTTTGGCAGCAAATTTCAATTTAGTTGAATTTTAGGACTAAAATGGCATTTTAGTTTTAGTCCCATTTTAGTCTTCTGCAAGTGTTTTAGTTTTAGTTTTAGTTGTATTTAGTCGACTAAAACTCCAGTACATTTTAGTCGACTAAAACATCTTACATTTTAGTAGACTAAAACTAATTTCATTACTAAAGCTTTGTATATAGTCCCTTAACATCCCCTCCAAAATCTTGCAGACTACTTACAGTATGTTAGGCTGACAGGTCTGTAGTTACCCGGGATATATCTATGCCCTTTTTAAATATTGGTACCACGTTGGCTTTTTTCCAATCAGCTGGCACCATTCTCGTCTGTAGACTTTCCATAAAGATCAAGAATTACGGTCTAGCTATCACATGGCTGAGTTCTTTAAGAACCCTCGGGTGCAAGCCATCCGGTCCCGGGATTTATTTATGTTAAGTTTCTCTAGTTTAGTTCTAAGGTGCATCCTGTTTCCACTGATCATCCTTGAGATGTTTCTACAACTTGATTGGAGTCAACCTGTGGTAAATTCAGTTCATTGGACATGATTTGGAAAGGCACATACCTGTCTATATAAGGTCCCACAGTAAAAGTGCATGTCAGAGTTCAAACAAAACCATGAAGTCCAAGAAATTGTCTGTAGACCTCCGAGACAAGATTGTATCAAGGCACAGATCTGGGGAAGGGTACAAGAAAATCATCTATAAATGGAATGGCTGTCTGGCCAAACTGAGCAATTGGGGAAAAAAGGCCTTAGTCAGAGAGGTAACCAAGAACCCGATGGCTACTCTGACAGAGCTCCGGCATTTCTCTGTAGAGAGAGGAGAACCTTGCAGAAGAACAACCATCCCTGCAGCACTCCACCAATCAGGCCTGTATGGTAGAGTGGCCAGACGGAAGCCACTCCTCCGTAAAAGGCCAATGCAAGCCCACCTGAAGGTTGCTAAAAGGCACCTAAAGGACTTCACAGACCACGTGCGTCTGGTCTGGAGGAAACCAGGCACCGCTCATCACCTAGCCAATACCATCCCTACAGTGAAGCATGGAGGTGGCAGCAGCATGCTGTGGGAATGTTTTGCAGCGGCAGGAACTGGGAGGCTAGTCAAGATTATTAGGGAAAGATGAATGCAACAATGTACGGATATCCTTGATCCTGTTCCAGAGTGCCCTGGGCCTCAGACTGGGGCAAAGATTCATCCTTCAGCAGGACAACGACCCTAAGCACACAGCCAAGATAACAAAGGAGTGGCTGCAGGACAACTCTTTGAATGTCCTTGAGTGGCCCAGCCAGAGCCCAGACTTGAACCCGATTAAACATCTCTGGAAAGATCTGAAAATGGCTGTGCACTGATGCTCCCCATCCAACCTGATGGAACTTGAGAGGTCCTGCAAAGAAAAATGGGAGAAACTGCCCAAAAATAGGTGTGCCAAGCTTGTAGCACCATATTTAAAAGACTTGAGGCTGTAATTGGTGTCAAAGGGGCTTCAACAAAATATTGAGCAAAGGCTGTGAATACTTTTTTGTTTTTTTATTTTTAATAAATTTGCAAAGATTTCAAAAAACGTCCTTTACGTTGTCATTATGGGGTATTGTTTGTAGAATTTCGAGGAAAATAATTCATTTAATCAATTTTGGAATAAAGTAGTAACATAACAAAATGTGGAAAAAGTGAAGCACTGTGAATACTTTCTGGATGCACCATACCTCTGAAAAGGTTTTTCTTCCCACTGCTTCCCATTCTACCAATGTAAGAGGAATTTTTCCCATTGTCTCCATATGAATTGGTTTCAGTGAGGGTTCTCCAAGACCTGAAAAGTATTCTAGGGACTTCTTGTTGAGAAAGGCTGATCAACTTTGTTAGCACTGGAGAGGAAGGTATCTATGCGGCTTACAGGAGCAGGGTTCCCCTTAGCAGTGTGATGATGCTCTTTTATAGTCCAAAGACCAATCAGGTGACTCAGAGAAGTGCATTGTTGAATTGTGGTATCTCCCTCCCCCATGACTATTCAGCGTGACTGTTTGTTAAAGCAGTGCTACCAAATCCGAAAGCTCCATTTACAAGACAGAAAGACTGTTTGCACACTTTTTTCTACTTCTTCTTTAGCCTCACAACTTTGCAGTGACTTTCAGACAAGCACTGTTATTTATGTTGGCCTACTGAATAAGCTGTGATTTAATTTGCTCATATATAACGCCAGGAAAGTCTTTAAGAAGTTTTGTACTGGTGATTCTATTGGTATGCACAGTGGTATGAAATGCACCATTGCTTTTAGACATCACATTGGACAAGAGGATATGAATGAACAAAGCCAAATGCAGTAACCATGCTTAGAGATAATAGAAGATGATGTTAGACTGTGAGAGAAGAATATTAAAAAGCCTTGATAAATTGTATGAGCAAAGTGTGGAGAAACTCAGAAAGCTTTTTGTCCCATGGTAAGCACAGATGAACAATTAATTATGTATAACTGGCAGAAATTCTCTGTCACTGACTGCAGTCAGTGTAGCCTCTGCCAGCCTGTTCATACCATTATAATGCCAGAGCATTAGGATTTCCTATTTTGAGATCTTCTGCATGGTTGGGGCTCCCACTTAGTTGAAATGGAAAACCAGGACACTCCTGTCACACAAGTGCTATACTATACCTCTTTTACCTCTTTTACATTTTGATCTTTAAACTCTTCATTGAATTAATCATGTTATTCATTTTAGGATTCTAAGCTTTTTTGAAGGTCAGGTTTTACTTGTGTAGTGCTACCCCCAAAGGAGTCTCTTGTTAATTTGTGTTCTCTGTTTTGCACCTCAATTCCAAGAACATCCTCAGCCCCTTTGACACACCAGGATGAATTAAAGTTACTGCAAGCACTTACAGGAACAAGAGTAAAGATACCTTTAACTCGCCAATTAATTACAACCAGGAAATAGACAAAAGACTGTTTAGTGGTAAATTAACTCAATGCACTGGTACAGGTTAAAATAAATGGTGGTTCAGATACAGTCCCCTAGATAGTATAATCATGATGCCAAGGTAACTTAGAATAGATTTCTGTACCCCTTGTGCCCCTTTGACACACCAGGATGAATTAAAGTTACTGCAAGCACTTACAGGAACAAGAGTAAAGATACCTTTAACTCACCAATTAATTACAACCAGGAAATAGACACAAGACTGTTACGTGGTAAATGAACTCAATGCACTGGTACAGGTTAAAATAAATGGTGGTTCAGATACAGTCCACTAGACAGTATAATCATGATGCCAAGGTAACTTAGAATAGATTTCTGTACCACTGGATTAGAATTAACACATAAATCAGCAAAGTCAGCAATAAACTGCACATATAAGCAATAACTGCAGTATGTATAATAATACTATAACTAGTCTAGTGTGCACTCTAAGTGAATGGCTAGGATATGATGCAATATCCCCTGAGAGGTGTTTCTTAGCATAAGCAATAGGTCATGGACTCTCTGTAGAAGCTGTAAGGGGCAGTTTTTATTCCTAACTCTTTAGTCAGCTAGCGTTGGGGGCCAGTTGTCCCGTTGGTGCACATGAGAATAGTCCCAGTCAAACATGCTGGCAGCAATAAGGCTACTAGATGATTGTACTGTCAGTTCTTAATGGACTCAGTCTCTTTAGCAGCAGATAGTAAATCCCCACAGCAGCTGCTCACCAGTCCCAGTGGTTTTGCAGCTTACCATCCAGTCACACACAGTGATTGGGATGTAGCAACTGCACGAACACAGCTGTTAATACCAATTTTACATCTCTGTTTTTCTGGGTGCATGTCCCTGAGCTCACACTGTCATCATTCGGGGCCGCTCCCCCACACCCACACAGATGTCAGGTTGGGAGCAGCAGCTGTGAATTGGACTGCCTATAAAGTGATGCAAGGAACACCTGTGCATCCCCCTGTGGGTAAACACGGCCCTCCACAGGCACACACTTTTGTACTTCCTATGTAAACGAGGCCTCAGTAGGAATTTAGCAGGGGTTTTGTAAGTTATGTTTTGTTTGTGTACGCGAATAAAGATTTTAGTTGCACCTTCTTTTTACTCTACAGGTCATGTGCTTTCAAAAAATGTAAAGTTTGGGCGGTCTTTCACAAACTCTGAAAGCTGTAAAGGGAAAAACAAAAAAGCAATAGAAAAAGTGTAAAAATGGTCTGGTCACCTGAGTTTAAATGTGGGGGGCACAGGGCAAGGGGGCCTCCATGTGAGTATGAGTTATATATTATCCCTACCCATCAACCATAAAAAATGTCAAAAGTAAATTAAAACACAAGACAGTTTTGATAAGCCCTTTATTTTAAAACAAATGTGTAAATCCATCGTCCTGCACGATACATGGCGTTCGCCAAAAAGCACTATGAAAACGAAAACAAGCCAACGAACACAACCTCTCCCGCTAATCAACATTCGCTGATTGACAATGGTGCTTCTCCCTCACACTATGTAAACAAAGGGGCCCGATGGTCATAGGGCATTTTTTGACATCATATGGAGCAGGGTCACAGGGTTTTTTTTTTTTTTTTGGAACATTGCAGTGCAAGACAATCCACCACCTCGCACCACGCGGCAGCCAACCAAATTTAATGGAATATCACTCTCACACTGCACACTAGCCATTGCGCTGTTATGCAGTGGCTGGAGTGAATAGACTCCTAAAACATTTTTTTTTTTAAATAAAAGACATGTAATACCTGCTCTCTGCAGTAGTTTCGTGCAAAACAGCCCCAGTTGCCGTCTTCTGGGGTCCACCAGTGCTCTGGGCTCCTCCTCTTCTCCATGTACCACCATAAGAATCTGCTTTCTATGGTGTCAGTGGCACACATTTGGGCTTGTTCCTGAGCTGCACCCTCGTCACTAGACATGATTGACAGTAGCAGGAGCCAATGACTCCTGCTGTTCTCACTAATGAGGAGGGAGAGAGCCCAGAGAGCCCCTTTTCTCAGACACAGTGCTGGATCTTTATTGGGCACAGGTAAGTATTGGGGGGGGGCACCGGTAAATATGGGGGGGGGGCTGACAATAGAAGGATTTTTACCTTTAATGTAGAGAATGCATTAAAGTAGAAGTACAACCAAAGCTCATTTAGCTGTACTTCTACTGTGGATCCCAGGAGTGCCGTTTCTTTAGCACTCCTGTGACCCATTTTCAGCAGACAGCGGGCTGAAGCCTGCTCTCGGCTGACGTCACAGAGCCGGTCCAGCCTCAGGCAAGAACGCAACCACTGAGTCAGGATCCTCCCACATGCTTGGACTGGCACCCAGCTCAGTCTCTCAGCAAGATGCTCAGAGTCTGAGCTGGCCGCTCCCGCCCCCTCCACAGCCCAGCGCTCCAGTGAGCGCAGGGGGGCAGAGCAGACAGCTGTGACTGATAGCAGCTCTCTGCTCATGGAGCTGTGAGAATGGAGTGATCGGCAGTGTTTGATCACCCGGTTCTCAGTGTTAGAGGCGCCAGGGGACAGATGCAGCATCGGACCGATGCTGCATCCACCTAGGCAATTATGATTTAAAAAAAAAAACAAGGAAAAAACTTAGGGGGGCTAAGAATGATGTACATCATGATCCCATCCTCAAGTGATGAATCATACCTAAAGGCCAGTCTAATAATTTGTTTACATACAGTTTGCTTGTTACCTCTAAAGATTGAGACTTTTTTTTGTGCCCCTTTCACACTTGTGCGACTTGTCCTGCGATTCGGGACTGCAAAATCGCATGGCAAGTCGTACCCCATGATTTCCAATGAGTGCTGATCATATCTGTGCGAATTCAAGTCGCAGCAACGGCAAAGTAGTCCCTGCACTACTTTGGTCCGACTTCATAGACCTCAAGATTACACAGGCATTGCTTCAAGTCGCGTCAAGGTTACCACACTTTCAGATCGTACAAGAGTGGAAGGGGCCTTAATGTGTTTGTTTAAATTTACAAATGAGAAGAGGATACAGGGTTTACATTAAGAGCCGGTTCACATTAGCGCGACTTGTCAGCCTGACAAGTCGCGCTCCCTCGCGGTCCATTGAACGCTACAGGACCCGTTCTAATAGGAGCGACACAAGTTGCTCCGACATAGAAAAAGGGTCTGTACTATTTTGGGGCGACCTCGGAGCAACTTGCATAGACTTCCATTATGTGAAGTCCCTGCAAGTCGCTCCGAAGTCGTGGTGCAATGTAATGCACAAGTCGCCCCCGAAGTAGTAAGGAGTCGTGTCGCCTTAGTGTGAGCCGACTCTAACACTGTTACAATGTTTATGTAGCAACAATACAAAGTAACAATAATAAATAGTATACAATCAAAATATGGCTAAGGGCAAAATTAAGGAAAATGAAAAGGTAGGAAGAGTCCAAGAAGTGGGAAAACCAAAACAAAAAAATGAATACATTTTATAAATACATATAAATACAAAATTTTAAATGCCATTTGCGTAACTACCTAAATTTGTCTTGGTGTCATCCTCTTGCTTTCTAGTGTAGGGAGAGAGAGGGGCAGGACTGGGAGCCAATGAAGTGTGCTGTATGTGACTGTGTTCACAAGAAGCATGCAGAATGGGGGAGTGAGCAGAGGGATGACATCATTAGCCGGCTGCTGCTCTTTCACTGTGCAGTCAGCAGGCTGGAGATGGATTTGGGTGGCTACTGTATTCCTCATTGTAAGTCGTTCCCTTGGCTGTGCAGTATGGGGAGTCTGTGTACATCTGAGGACTAAATAGAAAGAAATACAAATCCTTTGGTGGGTAGAATAGCTCCCACATATTTAGCTTTTGTATCTATAGAGTTGCTTTGAACATCAGAATTAGCCACACTGATATGGATTGCTGGTACAAATTATACGGTTTGTCGCAGAAGACAAAATGGTGCTTGTGCAGGTCACAGTGGCTCCTTTTCTATGTTATATGTTCTTTTGTCCCATTCTATTATTTAAATCATGCAAACTGTTGCTTGCGTAAAACCTGTCCAGGGAATGGTTTCAACTACATGGAATACGATAGCAACTGTTGCATTACTGAGACTCTACTTGCAGTGGATGCAGTAACTAGTCTGTTTGATGCAATCTAATTCTCTAGCATGCCCTAGTGTTAAACCCAGCCTGGGAGTGGCTTCAAAGCCAGGGTAACCTGAGTAGGTCCTTTCTGTCATGCCCTAATGCATGTAACACATGTGTCAGTATCAAGCCTCTCACGGCAATCCATGCAATATTATACATTCACTTTTCCCGTCCACAAGAAAGAGGGCAGATCTTCAAGCAAGCAAAGCTTCCGAGACTTGTCAGCAATCTGCAGCTCATTCCTGTTGTGCTCGTCAATACCATTTAAAGGCTGGAAGCAGTGTAGTAAGAGCTTGGTTCGAAAGTCTTATTCCCATCTACTCCAGAATACAGTGTGCTTGAAGCCAGATTGGGTTAACCCTCATTTATTTAAAGTAATAATAGTCTTTTGTGTCAGGGAAACTCCCAGTTTTTTTTTTTCTTCCCTTTAAGCACAGGCGGTGAGCATGGACAATCTCTGTCTGTGCAGCTGGAATTAAGACTCTAGAGCTGTCAGCTTGCAAGCAGTACTTGTCTGTGACACATCGGGAGCAGGAATTTTGGTTTCTGTGTTTTGAATCCACACGTTGGCTTTGGATGTTGGAATATATAGGATCAGCGGTCCCTTTCGCTACATCACATCAGTAAAATGAGTGAGGAACCTAAGGAGAAACCCTCTAAGCCTGCACATAGGAAAAAGAAAGGAAAAAAGGTAATGTGATGTTTCTCCATTGTTTCCTTTGTGTTTTTGTGTGTTGATCATTGTGATCAAGGCGCTCATTTCCTTTACCGATAGAGAATAAGTTGCTGTTAAAGGGATGCTGGCTGTTTATGCTTTCTACTGGGTGTGTTCTGAAGAGGAAAACATGGATTGTCCAGATTTTAAAAGCAGAAGAGGATGATCAGACACACCTTCGCATGTTACTGATAATTGATAGATGTGTCAAATTGTACATCACATCTGTAGAAACCCCACATTTGGTCCAGTTTTATTGCTTATCTAGATATTTTGTCTTTATAACTTTTTGTATTGTGGTGTTATGGTTGGGCTGTAAGTAGCTACATATTGAGAGGATGTTAGGGCTGGGCATTTGGAGGTGTATCCGAATAACCTACACATCATCTAGAGGGGACTGGTACCCTTATAAAGAGATGAACACTACTCAAGCTATTGACTATGTTAAATACATTTTTATTGTATTTTCTAGGTGCTATCTACAAGTCATTCAAACATTCTGTGATTTTAAGCAAACAGGTGCTCTGTTCCATTCAGGAGGTACAGAGAAAAACCAGAATAAAAGTACATGTAGCCAAGCAGTCATGTTTGTGATTCTGCGTTTGACAGCCATGGTAAATCAGACAATTCAGTTAATCAGGGTGTGCTTTTGCCGACAATCTGCTACAAACTGTCACTTCTGTCGGGTTTTTGGAATGAAAGGGATGAAATGACAGGCTTGACAGAATAGTAGTCACACAGCACTACGCCACTTGCTATTTTAAGCGCAATTTAGATACCATGAAAACCTGAGATGGTAAATGAAAGAGGATTTTTTTAATATACAAAATGTTCAAGGTGAACAGAGTGTGAATGGGTATGGCCACCTGTTTTCTGTTATAAGGGGAATAGTTTGAGCGTTCTTTTTGTTAGATTTTGGCTGTGCCATCTTTTTTGTGGGATTAGAAAAAACTGGATAGTCATTTTTCAGAGTACTGCCATACTGTTTTTGTAGGATTAACTCCACCCTAGACACACCTCTTTTTATGACATCACCTCTTCTGCTGGTAATCCGAAGGTGTGCAGTGGTCAGAGACTATTTCTAGTGAATCAAGTCTAGTTTGTTATGAATAACATTGTTGGGCTTTTATGTCTTGTCTGCATTTTATATAGAGTTTGGAATAGAAAATCCTACCAGAATTTTTTTCTGCCAATTTCAAAATAGTTCTAAATGGCTTAAACTTAGATAGATAGATAGATAGATAGATAGATAGATAGATAGATAGATAGATAGATAGATAGATAGATAGATAGATAGATAGATAGATAGATAGATAGATAGATAGATAGATAGATAGATGAATGGATAGAAAGAGAAGGTAGATGGATGAATGTATAGAAAGAGAAGGTAGATAGATGAATGGATAGAAAGAGAAGGTAGATAGATGAATGGATAGATAGATAGGCTAGATAGATGAATAGATAGATAGATAGATAGATAGATAGATAGATAGATAGATAGATAGATAGATAGATAGATAGATAGATAGATAGATAGATAGATAGATAGATAGATAGATAGATAGATAGATAGATAGATAGATAGATAGATAGATAGATAGATAGATAGATGACTAGATAGATAAGCTAGATAGATTGATGAATAGATAGATAGATTGATGGATAGATGGATAGATAGATAGATAGATAGATAGATAGATAGATAGATAGATAGATAGATAGATAGATAGATGATAGATAGATAGATAGATAGATAGATAGATAGATAGACATTTCACATCAAAAGATTGATGGATTCATGGTTTTTGAATGTGGGCTTTGGAACGATTATTTTTTTTGCCATATTTATTTATAAAAAAAAATATTTGATTCATTTTGTTGCCATTTTTGCTCACTTGAAATGCGTTCTTTTGAAATGTGGTTAAAAAAGAAAATGTAATTGTTTCCATTTTAATCTTCCCAGCAGCTATTATAAAGCAATTTCAGTACCAGTAATTGTATTATGGTTGTAGTATTTATATGGTACTGTAAGCACAGAAAAGCATTGTGATGTCATTGGTATAGAAAGTCTTGAAATTACTTACATTTTTCTAATGTGTCTTTGACTTTATTCTTTTTTAGTTTGCTTACTTTGTTCCTGCTAACATTTGATTGATGCTGGTGGCTCCAATATTCAAATGAAGATTAGTTAGTTAGAAGGAATAAATGAACACTATAATGTGAAAGATAATTCTTATGTTTATTAAGAAATAAAAAAACTACAAACTAGACACTTTCCTTTATATAAAGGTAGACTATATTCATTTAAAACTGATTATTAGATGCTGTAGAATTGAACCACCTAACAAATTCTCAAAACTCTCAGAACTCTGTTGGTGAAGTATCTCTGCTTAAAGCAGATTTTCACTCAACAGTAAATGTACCCCTCATTCCCCTTCCCTGCCCTCCTTCAACACATTTGCAGTGTTTTTTTTTTTTTGGGGGGGGGGGCACCTTCTTGACAGGTGCCAGCCTACACTTCCTAAATTCTCCCCTAGGTGGGAATGATGGCTGCTTTGGCTGCCCTTTTCCCCCCTCACAGCCTCCTGGGACATCTTATACGTCCCAGAAGTCTTCAGTACCTGTCAGAGATTGCTGTTTTTTGCCTCGCACATGTGCAGCGAGGAGCCAGCTGTGAGGCATCAGGAAGTAACAGCCAACTCCAAAATCCATGGTGGCAGCCCCAGAAAATGGAAGCCGAGCAAGGAATTGACTGCAGCGTAGACTGTGCTGGACTACATGGGCTGTTAATTGTATGTTTCTTAAAACTTCTTTTCAATTTGACGTTCTTCCTCAAGTTTTTTGCTGTGGGAAATATAAGGGACTCCACTTTCCTTTGATTTTACATTTTGCAACAGAAGGTTTTGGAACATACAGGTTGGTGGGATCACCTAAAATTACCAAGATAATGGCAATGTCTGGCTGACAGATCTCACTTCTGGAATGCTGAGGACATAGAAGAAGCAAGGAGCTGACTCGGCACATAAGAGTCCATTCATAACTACAATTACATTTGTAGGTGGAATGAACCTTTATTCAGTAGCTGCCTGATACTTGTAAGACACAACTTCCAGTGTTTTAAAATGGGAGAAAGGAACACATCCCAAAATGTTTAGGGCATGCTACCAGTCTCTCGGTTCATGAAGAATTAGTGCACAAAAATTGGATACAAAAAAATAGCATTGTGATAGGTTAGAGGATGTATGTAATGTATGAATTGTTTGAGTTTATTGCCCTTTAAACACTTTTGTTACTGAAATAGTACATTAATTTATACAAGACTTGAAATAGGCACACTGGAGGAGGCAAGAAGGATGGGGATTAGGAATCTAAAAGAATGGCAGCTGGAAGCAGTGTGATGATATAGAATAGAAAATAATGCATGCATATGTCCATAGAGGCATGTCTGCTTGTGGCCTGTAGACTATTAGATTTGAATGGTTCATGTTTTAACAGCACCAGCTCCACACCCACAATAGTATTTATGATCCTACAAGTTTAACATGGCAGTGGTAGTTTCCCATCCTGGTAAACTGCTTAAGAATCAGAAAAAATATTACTTGAGAAAGTAAATGATCATTGACAAGCCACTATATAGGGTCTGGATACAGTGAAAGTACATTAGGGGTGTCTGCTATAGAAAGAAGTCCTTGGAAGAAAGAAAGAAATCCTCTTCAATTGCAAAAAGAACAGTGGCCTGGGGACATTTTGCCATTTAGCAGCCCTCTCCCGAGGCCTAGTTTACTTCCAAGAAGTTCCAAAAAGTTGGAAATGTTTTAGGGGATGGAGCAGGAGTTGGAATGACCCAAACATGGTGAATCTGTAAAAAATTTGAATACAATGGATTTAAATTAAAGTAAAGCCCTTGGCATTACTTGTTGTAATGTACAGTCTGCCTGTATACAAGCACGCTTGCTTATAGGTGGGTGTTGAAGTTCATTCCAATATTGTTTACTCTAATGTAGTTGCCAGTCTGTATACAGTGCAATTTTTTTTTTCTTATTTGGATAAGGTTTTCAGTTTACATCACTATTACTAATAACACGGTGCAACCATTTGTAACAAAAGTCCTTAAGAAGTAATAAATCCTAATCTTTTTTTAACAGTAGCAATTCAAGACGGATTCATTTAACACAATAGAATAAACTATGCCTTCATGAATACTTTTTTTTTCAATTATTTTTATTGAAAATCAAAAAAAGATTATGTTTCAAAATCTGTCAGACATAGAAAAGGAAGTATGCCAACATATAATAACAATATATCAAATTTCAAGAAATATTATAGGTATCATCTATGAACATATTTCAATGAGCACTCTTACATAACTTCGCTCAATGAGCGATCACGAATAGTCAACAAAAGGGCATAAGGGGAAAGGAGTACATCTGTACCTATATTCCCTGTCGCTCTTGTGAACATAAATTGGTGGGAGAGAAGGTAAATGGGATGAGAAGACCAGCAATTCATCACATAGGTCCCCATTTGTACTGAACCCAATGAGGGTGAGAAATCGCAACGACTATCACAACTTGGTCGCATCCTCTCCCACTCTTCACTTATCGCATATGATATTTTATTGTGTAGCTCACTAGCAGAATAAAAGGAATATTTAAAGGAAAGAGTTTGCGGTAAATACCGAAAAGGAAGGGGAGAATCCCGAGAAGAAGAACTATGAGAAAATAAAGGAAGGGAGGGGAGAGTGAGATGGGAGAGAAGGTGCACCCCATCACAACAGACCATGACTGATTGATAATGCTCCATAAGAAATCCAATAAAAAATCAATCTAGGGCTTCCTTATTTTATCAAAATAAGCCTGTTTGTCAAGAGATATGGCCGAAAGGCATTCATTGACCATTATCCAGGATAACTTATTTTTTACTAGATCTAGAGGGATTGCAGGTGACTTCCAGGACCTGACGATTGCTATCCTAGCAGCCATGAATATAAATGTTATAAGTTTCCTCGAGTGTCCTAGCGCTTCCCCCACTCGGCATCCCAGCAATGCTTGCTGAGGAGATTTAGTAAGATTCATAGTCAGTCAGGTTGAAAAAAGACAAAAGTCAATCTGGCTCAACCAATAAAAAACAAAAAACAGTAAAGATAAAACTTTTCACCTGAGTCAAGGAATATATAAATTTATAAATGCGAATCCAAAAACATTTGACTTTTGGGCATAGCCACCATATGTGAAACACTGTTCCCCCCATGCCACATCCCCAGAAACACAAGGTAGAAGCCACCGGTACACACGTCGCTACCCTCACCGGTGCCATGTACCACCTTAATAAGACTTTGTAGTTAGCTATGATCAATGAAGAATTGATCTAGAATTTTGAAGTATATTGCACCATTTTAAACCAGTCATGAACCTCAAATGTTTCTCCTATGTCTTGTTTCCATTTATCCATATAAAACAACTTTCCCGATTTAGATGTAAAAAAACAATACATTTTTGAAATGTGACCTGTATGCTTATCAAAAGACCTACAGTAAAACTTTGGATTGAGAGTAACTTGGTTTAGAAAAAAAATGTTTTAATAAATTTTGACTTGACAAACAAGCAATGTCTATACAAGTAGCGTCATGCCACTAAAAGAGAAGTGAGGTGCCTCAAAGTGTAGCAATATTGTTACATTTAATGAAGGTACAACATTTAGCAACTCACATGGTTGATGATTAAAACAGCCACATCTAATTATGCAAGGCATCCAGGGTAAAGCTGTCCACATAGACAAGCCTCGCTTTCAGATCGCTCTACTGTAGGGTAGTCTTCCCAGTCACGATTGCAGACTGACAGTGGTGAGAGCCTACGGTGCAGAGGACGGGCTATGTGGACAGCTTTACCACGGAAGCTAGCATACTTATGTGCCTGTTTTTAATCATCAACCATGTGAGTTGCTACGTATAATGTACACATAGGAATACTTAACATTAGACTTTAAAAGGACACAAATGGAATAACCTGCAGAAACAAGTTATATATAACCCAGACTTTACAGCATTTGCTAAGTTTTCCAATAAGACATGAATGTAACAACATGAAGTATTCTATCTCTACCTTCAAACTCCTTGCTCATTTGCACTTCCCAAATGATTGAATGTTGTCACCAAACTATACACTATACTAGTCTTAAACCACTTTAGCTTACCCTCCAAAGATGTATTGACTTCCATTCCCTTGCTCCCTTGCTGCTCTGTTCAGCTGCAGCTGTGAAGAAAAGTACTGATTTCAAGTTACAAGTTGCCAGAGTTGTGGCTTACACAGGGCCCAGCTGTGTCACGTGAAGTAAGTCGCATGATCCTTCATTCCTGGAAGTACTGGATATCTCCTTTGGCTCCCAGAGTTTAACAGAGCAGCAAGGGAATAAAGGAAAGTTAAGTATATGCTGGACATAGGGGATTTGAGCAATAATGTTGCTTTACCCTGAATGGACCAAGCACAAGCTTGCTTTAAAGATGATCATTAGATATTAAAGTAGGCAAAGTTCTGCTTTTATGCCTCCTCCCCCCTCCTCTTTTACATAGTTAGTCAGGTTGAAAAAAAAAAAAGTCCATCTAGTTCAGCCAATAAACTCTTTAGCAGTTGTGCATTTTTTTATAGCCGGTCTGCACCGCCCACAATGCCCTGCCCCGCCCCACAGGGAGCAAAGATCTAGAGAGCAAACCTACAGAACTGGCCAAAGGACACATTCCTTATCCACCTAGGATGATGGTGACTATATGCATGGAGATATAAGTTCCCAGCACTAGGTTTGAAGTGGGTCCTTGAGTATATATGATGACTTTCGTCCATGCGCAACTCCAGGTCTAGAAATACCAGACAGGTCTCATCTAACACATGCTTGAAGGTGATCCCATAGGGATCATTGGAACAATAGATAAGAAATCCTCCCAATTCCTCGTCTGACACCCTTTACTTTACTGATGTTATCCCTTATATTTAGGGCCTTATCAGTAGGGGAACATACGCCTTGCTTGATATAGTGAGCCCCCTCCTGTTCTGGACTGTTGGGGTGTTCGGTAAATCATGCCAGTATTCCTCCCCCCCCCCTCCACGTTGTGGTGGGTGGAGGCTGGCTTGGGTGGCCATCTGAGACGCTTGTTGGCCGTTGGGGCCGTCACTCATGATGAAGGTGTCTTCGGATGAAACAGGAAGTTACACCACGCGGTGCACCCAGAAGTGACTCACAGGGCTTTGGAATGCTGGACCGCCCTCACTTCGGGGTGTACAAGCATGGCGTGCGTTCCAAGCCTACAAAATGCGGCTTTGGTCGTTGATGACTGCACCCACAGATCCACCGAGCACTCCTCTTGCCTGGAAGGGGATGAACCATCATCCTATACAGTCTATGATAAGATAAATGTGGGAGTTTATAGTGGTTAATCTACCTATATCTATGTGTTTATGTATCCAGAATACAGTGTGGGGAGGGCATACATTACCATCAAACATTCCAGTCCACGTGCACTATCTTCATAGCCAAATTGGAGGCTTTATATGAGTCTGGGGCATTACGTTTGTCTGCTGGTTTAGTCAATGAGTTTTAATGTCTGTTTTGATTCTTAGGTTTCTAGTGTTATTTTTTTACTATTTATTTATATTTCTTTCTTTTCTATCACTTCATCTGTGTTGCTGCCACTATCATCATTTGCAATTGTTTATGGCTGGTACTCACACTAAGTGATGACAGCTGGCACTTTGGGGCTGTCTATTGCGTGCGTATCATGTACCTTAGCTGCTTAGCATACATACCCCATCCCCGTGACCCACACTTCTGACCTTTGCTCCCTGTTGGGCGGGGTATTGTGGGCGGTGCAGACTGGCTGTAAAACATCTTGGGAATTGATGGTGGGTCAGTAGCACTTTTGACTCTGAAGAAGAGGGTTCTCCCTCAAAGTGTCAGCCAGGCAATTGCGGATGCCATCACGTCATCCAGCAGCATAGGAATATCCTGGAGGCAATTGGTCCTTAATTCTTACATGCGTGCATATATCATACGTTTGTGAGTACAATGTATGCTACCTTTTTGGATTTTAATAAACTTTTTTTAGTGGTAATGCACACGGTTTGTGCGCCTTTCTCTTGTTGTTGTTTTTTAGTGTAGTTGGATACCCTTGGTCCTGAGGGGGCAGCAAGTCCATAAGTGGTGTGCAAAAAGACCATTCAGATCACTCACCTTCTCGCATACCACTTGAGCGCAGGCGAGATACTGTTTTAAAGTTAAGAGAAATTGCCTGTACTTTGGGGATAGTGAGTCATGTGATTTGCATTCCTTCCTCCCATGTGACATTGCTGGTGCTTACAGCCTAACACCAAGTTTTGTGTTATTTTAAAAGTAGCCAGCTAAGTCCACACAAACTATTTTCTTTACTGATTGCTGTGTTTTCCGTGAGCGCTGTAAGAGCTGTATGTAACATCAGCTACTGTACTGACGATGCAGTTTGCGGGAGCCCTGACAGCTCAGGACTCAGGATCGCAGAAGGTAATAAGTATGGGGGGTGGGGAGGCGTCCACATTAGATCACTTATAGAAATTTTCTATAAAGGTGAACTAAGGTTTTAAGTAGGTTTTCCATTCTCCTAGACATGTATAGGAATACAAATCTCTTTTAAGTAAACAAAAAGCTCATTGGCACAGGTCCTTACAATTCTTTTTGCTTGAACAATGCATACGTCAACAATGGGCACAGTACATCAACCACTTTCATTGAGCTTTTTATTTCATTAAAAAAACAATAACCAAGTACTGTAGATCAAGAGAGCTAGCCACTAACAGTGTTAATGATTTCCAAGTTTTAAAAGATGATGGGGAGTTTCCCTGATCCATGCAGTTTTTGTTTATAAAATCCAGTTGAAGGTGTTTAAAGGGGAAATACAGCAAAAAGACTGTACATCTCCTGTGGATCTCCTCTTTGTTCTGCACTCCTGGGACCTGTTTTCAGCAGACAGTGGGCTGACATCACAGAGCTGGTCCAGGCTCTGAAAAGATCGGGAGCATATGGTCAGGAATACGCCCACATGCCTGAACAGGAACCCGACTTAGGCTCTTAGCAAGTAGCTGAGAGCCTCAGCCAGCCGCTCCTGCCCCTTTCACAGTCCAGCACTCCAGTGAGGATGGGAGGGGGGGGGGGGCACAGCAGAGAGCTGATGACTAAGGCCCCTTTCACACATACGGTCCGTTTTTCATCCATCTGTTGACGGATGAAAAACGGAAATCAGTGCATCTCTATGTAAAAACGGATGACAACGGATGATCATCCATTAAGATCCGTTTTCATCCGCTTCCGTCAATGTCCATTTTTTGGAACGGATGAATGCCCTATTTTTCATCCCTCAAAAAAATGGATCAGACGAAAAACGGATGTAAAAGGACAAACGGTCCATTTTTCATCCGTTTTTGCATTGGTAGTGGATGTAAAAAAACGGATGAAAAATGGATGAAAAATGGATGAAAAAGGATGAAAAACTGATGAAAAAGGACGAAAAGTTGATGAAAAACTCATACATTTTGACGTGAGTGAACCGATGAACTGAACGGACTGTATGTGTGAAAGGGGCTAACAGTCACCAGCTCTCTGCTCAGGAAACAGTGAGAACCGAGCATCAGCAGTGTTTGATCGCTTGGTTCTCAGTGTTAGACCTGGCGGGAAACAAATGCAGCATCGGATCGATGCTGCATCCAGCAAGGTACAATAAGTATGATTAGAAATAAAAACCCCATACTTTTCTTTTAACATTGCCATGCATATGGACAATATAAAAACTAAATTATTTTCTGGATTTTTGATGCATGTACAGCTTTAGGCACATAACTACTATATGCAAAGGCTAACATTCTGTAAATACTGTTGCAGATGTAAAGAGCATATCCACTGTTGCGTTGGAAGCTACCAGCTGATAGACGGAAAAAAATTTGTAAGTGCCTTGTGATTTTGCCCATGAAGGGCAAAGTAACAGGTACACTTTAATGACAGCCCCTTCTTCAGTTTCTCTTGCCTTCCCTTTTGTTTGGCTGCCCAGAGGGAGGAGAGCTCAAGCCAAATATAGGATAAAAGGAATACCCTCTAGTAGATAGCAAAATAAATTTTTTGCTGCAATATTCATCTTCAACCAAGAGGTTTCTCCAACGTCACTTTTTTTGTGCCATGAGATGTTTTTAGTCTGATGGCCAGCATCGTTCAACCCACTGTCTCTGAGCCCAGGTTGTACTGGACCCGCCCCAGCGTGAGACTGGACAGTGAAAGGAGAAGCAGCACAGTGATCAGCTTATGTCTCTGTTACTATGCTCTTTCCTCCAGTCAGCATGTTTCTGGTCAGCACATGAACTGATTGGCAACAATTAATTTATTATTGATTGGCAATTTAATACATTTAATGATGCATTAATGATTACAGAGCCGCATTTATTTGTGCTTTAAATATCAGCCTAGAGTTCAGCTTAAGGGTTCATTTACACAGTGACTGATGTTCTTCCGCACTGGAACAACGCCAGTCACCGTATTGGCATATAAAAAATAATTGTTTTCTATATGATCTGTTCAGACTGAAACACATTCTGGAGGTGTCATGCACTGACTGCGATTAAAATGCAGAAATACTGCATTTTCATCGCAGAGCACAGTAAGGCACCACATGTCATCGCACTGCAGCGCATTGCACCTTGTTGCTGTGCAGTGACATGAATGAAGTGCCACTTCAAATAAAGTTGACAAAAAACAAACAAAAGAAAGTGGAACAGTGGGATGTGCTAAACTGCCAGTTTGACACCCCTGTGCTAAAGCAAGCACGCCACCCTGCAACCTGAAACTGACAGCTGCCCACAGCTAAAAGCGAGCGTTAAGCATGGGGGCAGCGTTAACTGGCCCTTAAAATGAATGAACTTTAAGATGGTTCTGGTTTTTGACCTTAATGCATTTTATGTATTAAGGTAAAAAAAACTTCTGCAAGTAGCTCCCCCCTTATACTTACCTGAGCTCAATCTCGATCCAGCGATGTGCATGAGAGCCAGGGCTCTACCAGCTCACTCTCTCCTCATTGGACAGAGAGGCAGCAGGGGGAGCTATTGGCTCTTGCTGCTGCCAGTCTAAGCCAGGGAGGAGGGAACGGGGCTGAGCCATATTCTCTCGACACACAGAACCAGCTGGGGAGCGAGCACACACGAGCAGGACCATCTTACCGAATGGGCACGCTGGGCAGTTGCCCGGGGGCCCCATCTGCCCAGCGACCCAGCCCTAGCCAAGCATTAGTCCCGATTCCTGCATGCATTCTGCCGCCGAACTTAGCAGGTGGCAAGCGCCTGTCAACCCTGCGCTGCTGTTAGGCCACTTGGGCCGTGGAGGGGGAGCCCACAATTGCAGGAATGTCTGTCCACCTCCATGGGAACAGGGTCTGACTCCCGTCTGTGTGTGTGTTCACCAGACCCAGCTGCCGAACTTGGAAGCTGTCATTAGCCTGGCACTGCTGTACCAATAAATATCACCTTATCGATAACTTGCATTTTTATTCTCGTGGGTGATTGGGTAGTCAGGGCCCCAGTGCACTGCATTGCCTGGGGACCTTTAATGCTCTTAAGATGGCACTGCACACGAGTACCCCTGTGCAGGCAGCTTGCTATGGGGGCACTCAGCAGGGGTGAGGACCCTAGAAGAGGAGGATTGGGGCTGCTCTGTGCAAAACCATTCCATAGAGCAGCTAAGTATAATGTTTGTTATTTAACCACTTGCCGACCGCCGCCCGATTATATACGGCGGCGGTCAGCCCCTCACAGGCAAAGTGACGTACTGGTACGTCACTAGCCTGTGAGCCAATAGAGGCGAGCGTGCGCCGCCGGAGGCGCGCTCCCGCCCCCGCTCGTTCCCTAAGCAGCCCGCGCGTGTGACTGGCGGACCCGATGTCCGCCGGTCACTCGCGATCGTCGGGTGGAGAGGGAGAAAGGCAGGCGGCTAATGTAAACACAGCCACCTGTCATTCTCCCCTGTGTAAAAGTACAGATCATACGGTCCTGCTATGTAGAACCGTTGATCTCACTGTTACACACACAGCCACATCCAATCACAGTTAGAAGCACGCCCCTAGGGACACACTTAACCCCTCCCTCTCCAATAAAGTTAACCCCTTTCCTCCCAGTGTCATTTTTACAGTAACAGTGCATATTAATAGCACTGATTACTGTAGTAATGTCACTGGTACCCCCAAAAGTGTCAAAAATGTCAGTCAAGGGTCCGATCTGTCCGCCGCAATGTCGCAGTCCCGCAAAAAAAATTGCAGATCGCCGCCATTACTCGTTAAAAAAAAAAACAATAAAAATGACAAAATTTTTCCCTTAGTTAGTAAACGCAATAACTTTTGCGCAAACCAATCAAAAAACGCTTTTTGCGTTTTTTTTTTTTTTTACCAAACATATGTAGCAGAAAACAAATTGGCCTAAAATGTTAAAAAATTTTGATTTTTTAATTTTTTTTGGGGAATTTCATATAAAAAAATGTGAAAAATATTGTTATTTTTGCAAAATTGTCGCTCTCTTTTTGTTTATAGCGCATGATCAAAAAATCGCACAGGTAACCAAATACCACCAAAAGAAAGCTCTATTTATGGGAAAAAAGGACATCAATTTCATTTGGGTACAGCGTCGCACAACCGCGCAATTGTCCGTTAAAGTCACGCAGTACCGAATCGCAAAATAGGCCCTGGTCAGGAAGGGGGTAAAATCTTCCGGGGCTTAAGTGGTTAAAAAAAAAAATAGAATCACTTTAATCATTCTTCACAAAATATAGCCGCCTCGGTTTTCTACTATGTAAAATATACTGTAAAACACCTGTCAGTCATATGGAAAATACCTAATGTGTATTTGTATTTCACCTGGAAAAAGACGCATATTTTACAGAATAACATGGCACTCTTTGAAATCAAACAACATACAGTACTGCAATCTGCTCATTCCTTGGAATTTAATGGAAGCACAGTAATTAAGGATGACAAGATTGACAAGGTCACGTTTAAAGCTGAATCTCTTGTAAACAAAGTGCTAGTCTGTGCACTATGCTGTAAATCCCTAACATGTACAACGTAAGCATTTCCTTCTAATGCACACCCAGTTTTCATTGATTGCTACTTATACAGCAGTATAATATTTAATGGGCGTGCATAACATGTTACATACAGCTGTGAATTACCCCAGGGCAAGATCATTTTTGATCTAATAAAATACATGAAGTCTCTGGAATATGAGCTCTGTAATTCTGCTCTGGGCTCCAAGTGCTGCTGGCGATTTTGATAACCTTGTAAATACCCAATCAGATTTCATTTAAATCACTTCATTACTACTGATGCAGATGTGTCCTGTTTTTGTGTTGTGGGTTAACATTTTATTTTTCGTTTCTGAAAATAAATCTGGTTGAACCATAAAATGAAATATTTGGGCTAGGTTCACACAAGCCCTCAAGATAAAACGCAGCGTTTTACAATGCAGGCTAGTGTTGGTGTCGACATAACGCACTGCGTACTTCTTGTGTTTTTTTTCTTTTTACTTTATTTGAAGTGTCACATAGTGACATTCATGTCACTGCAGAGCAGTGTGGTGCAATGCTGTATGGTGACAAGTGGTTCCATTTGCTGCGGAACAATGCAGGCATGCTTTTTTTTCCCACACCGCACATCTCACCAGCATTGGGGTGTGAATTGGAAATTGGAAACATTCTGTGGTTCAACATGTCACATTTGGGTGGGCGCAGACACATTATTTGTTTGAGTGTCGGGTAATCCAACCCCATAATCCCATTCTTGGTGTCAGGAAGGCTTCATATGTCACTCCTTCTATTTACATGGCTAAAGGTGTGTATTGTTGTAAAAGAAATACACAATGTTAACAGGCGCTTGATCACATATCGAAGCAAAAGTCCATGGAGTTAAAAGTCATTAATGGCACAGGGGGAGAAAAAGTCCACTATGTAGGGCAGCCATCCAGAAACCAAAAGCCAGGGGTTCCACAGGGCTAAAACAAAGACAGACAGAGGCGCCTCTAAGTGTAGACTTTATGCAACAGGTTTAATGAATAAAAGTATGCACTCACGTTAGTAAGCATATATTCATGCCCATAAAACAAGGTTCCAGTGTGGAGAAGTGTACATCATCCGGTCATAGACATTCGGCAGGACGGATGTCCATGACCGGATGATGTACACTTCTCCACACTGGAACCTGTTTTATGGGCATGAATATATGCTTACTAACGTGAGTGCATACTTTTATTCATTAAACCTGTTGCATAAAGTCTACACTTAGAGGCGCCTCTGTCTGTCATTGAGTCTTGACCTGAATAATTTCTCCTTTTATTCTGGGCATTTATTTGTTGATAGGTTGTTTTTACTCCCCAATGTACAGGTGTCTGCATTCCTCACTTCACAGCACTGTATATACCAAGTTACTTTTCTTGTGTTTGAATGTTGGGACTTTTGGATGTTGAAGCTTCTGTTTTAGTATATTTGTGGGCTTGAAAGACACAGGGATCTGAAGCTTGTTTTGGATCCTTCTGAGTTTTTTTTTGTTTTTTTTTAGCATTCAAGCTAAATATTGAGTGCTTATATTACTCAGTGTGTTCTGCTTCTTCCCTCTGTTAGATGGTCCTGTGTTTTTTCTTGACCTTGTGGATGCTTTATGTTCTGACAACCATTCACAGCTTTAGCTGTGTAAATCGAAGGATTAACACCTATGAAACCTTCCTGACACCAAGGGAGAGATTATATAACTAGAACAAGGTTCTGCAACTTTCACACTTCCCATCCTGTTCTTAGACAATAACATCTGCCTTTCCATGGTGAAAGGATTAAAGTGAATGTAAACCCTCACCTTGCAAAACAACTTATTCAGTTTAAAAAAAGAAATGAAAGGCAAAACATTTGTGTATAAATATCAAAAACATTATACATACCTTTTTTTCTCCTTTTGATTTTTTGGGGGGAATTTTCCAGCAATAGACTTGGTGATCTACTTTATCTTCAGGATACTCTCTAGCATCCACTTTACTGACACCCGTCCACTGACTCTTCTAGCTGCAGGGGTGGCCCCCCTCAGGTCAGGCCGCTTGACACAGATCTGTACTCACTGTACTGCAGAATCAGATCCTTCCAGTGTCTTCCCTCCTTGTCACCTTCACAGGATCTCCGGGTTCAGTTCCCTTCTAGCTCTTGAAGCCCTCATGTCAACCACCTGAGGCCGCATGGCACCTCTACAGCCGCCCCCTCCCTCTGGGACTCTGTTTTCCAGCTGAAAGCTCCTGAGCACATGTGCTTCTGGTATTTGTACAGTATCCCAGCATGCACCAAGGCATTCTCCTCTGCCAAATCACCAGGGCTATACCAAATGCATGTGCACATATTTGTCAGGTTTCCTCCCAAAGTCCAATATGCCTCCCTATAGGACCAGTGTGAAACACTCTTCAGACAGACTGAGTTTCACCGGAGCACATTGAGCAGACCTTACTAGCAGATCCTGCTCTCTGTTAGGCAGAGAACAATATAGATTTACATGCAATCCCTCTGTTAACAGAAAGGATTCAAAACTATACTCTCTCTAGCACCTAACTAGGAGGGTGCTACATGTAATAGGAAAACTATGCTGCTCACAATTCTTTGTTTTCAGACAACTTCACACTAATGCTGAAAAGTAAGACGTCTTTGAGAAGTACCCGCAGAAAGGTGTATTTATTCAGTTTTTTTCTGGATTGTTTTTGGTAGAGTAATACTCAGGGATTTTTTTTCTCAGAAAATAGGTGCAGGAACTCCTCCTTTCTGAGTCAGTTATTGTCTCTGCTCCCTACCCATCTTCGAGCACCGTCCCTTGAGTACTGCCCCTTTTAGAAAATACAGAGCAAAGTATCATTTTGTGGTGTGTGAGGGATTAGCTCGGTGGCAGGTGTGGATGACCCCTTGGGGGGGTTAGTTACACAGGGAGATAGCCGAGAAGTGGTTGCAAACAACAGTGTATGGTTTTATTCTTGCAATTTTCTTCACACAAGTGCAAGCATCAAAAACAGCATACTTTAAAATAAACATAATATAAAATAAACCCTTGCCACTGTGGGCGGCTACCTTCTCACACACAGGAACCTACCTAAGGAGTCTGTCCCCAACCTACTGTTGGGCAGACTTTGCTGATCCTACAGCAGACCATCAATAGTCCATTTATTTTCTCTTCACATAGAAATAGTTCATTTTCTCTTCACATAGAAAACATCCATTGGTTTTTCTCTTCACATAGAAAATGTTCATTGACCTCTTCACATAGAAAACATTCCTTTGTTTTTCTCTTCACATAGAAAACATTCCTTTGTTTTTCTCTTCACATAGAAAAACAATCCATGACTTCACCTTGAGAAGTCTTCAGTCTTTTTACCCTCCTCAGCGCACATCGCTCCAGGAGGTATTCCTCTCCCATGCTCACACAACTTCAGGAGGCACAGATCTGACTGTCCTTCTCTACTCACACAGCGTCAGGAGGCAACCCTCAATAGACTTCCTCTGGACAAATTATAGAGGCCTTAATTTCCTCATTCTGAATAGCTGAAGGGTTTTCAACTTCTTTACACCTTCCTGCTGGCTACCTCTGCAGCAGACACCCTATAGTAATTGGTGCATTGTCTAAACCAAGCAGAAGTGTATCTCCCATCTGTGACAACACTCACAGATTTACCTGACTTCCTGTCACAGGTGTTATTAATTTTTTTGGAATTTGTTAATGATAATAGGAAAATCAGTAAAATAGATCCCCTGCAACAAAATACCCCCAGCAGCAACGACAGATCTCCCAGCAGCGGCAATCAAACCCTCTCTCAACAGTAGATCCCTTCCAGCAACAATGGACCCCTCAGCAACAATAGACCCCCCACCAGCAACAACAGACCTCCCATTAACAATAGACCAACATGTAAAAATATACCCCCTCCATCAATAATAGATTCCCCAGCAGCCAGCATTAATAGACCCTCCAGCACACCCCAGCACCCCTTTCTATTACATTTAGCACATTCAGTGCTGGAGGTACCAGTACTGCATCCCCCCACGTTCCCCTGGTAATACTATACATTTTGCACAGTAATACAAAGTGCCAATGGAAAAGTGCAGTAACTATGGCAACTGATATCTGTATGTTCTGACACTGTAAAGTGATGAAGGTTGGAAATTGCAGATTATGGGACAGTGTTTTAATTTTTACAAGTTTAGGAAATAAGCCCTACTATATGTTCTTGAAATGTCTATTTAGATTCAAAACAATGGTCTACCAGTGTTTTTAGTGACCCTGGGGGGCCCTGATCTCTGTGCATTTAATATCTTGAGCCAATTCCACTCTCTAAAGAGACTTTAGCTCTCCCTGGTATATGCATATACAGTATCAGTTCTCATTAATATTGCTCTCAACATTGATGCAATGCAGGCACTGTGTCAAATGCTGGCCATTCATGCAGCAAATGTTTGAAAAATATCAAACCACCGCTCACTAATTAATTCACTAAACGAATTCACTAATGTAAAAATCATCGCATGCAAGAAATCTCTCCAGTACTACTTTAAAGTAGAACTATAGGCAAAACATTTTTTTTCATTTTGGATAGAGTAAAGAGGGTTATAACCCCTGTCAATTTATTTTTTTGCCAACTGTGTTCTTTTGTGGAGATATTATATACACTTCCATTCTCATAGCCAAAACAGGAAATGAGAGATAATTCGGGGAAAATTAAGTGAATTCTTTGGGGACCCCCTGGTCACCAGAACTAGTGTCCCCATTGTCAAATTTCCCCTCTATTACTTTTCTTGGGACAATCCACAATTTGGGGTTTTCATTTACTTTTACTTTCAATGATAATGGTAAACAGGACAAATAGAGAGGGTGAATGCCCTTAAAGGGAGAACAGACAGCAATAAATACCTAATAGGTATTTATTCTAATCCATCTCCACCCTGTCCAAAACTAAAAAAAAAAAAAGTTTTGCCTTTAGCTAAACTGTAAATTGTCTGCATTGTACACAGAATATAAAGTACTTTTTTTATGTGCAAGGCCACCTTAACATCTTAGGTGCCTCAAGTGCACACCGAACAAACAATTGTTAGTATGTTGTGATGCTTGAGTCCAGTGGTAGAATAGGAAAAATTTGTACCCTTCACCCAAGAGCACAACATGCAAGCTGTCCCAGATACCGCATGAAGACCGTTCTCATGTTCTACCAAACAGAAGACTTTGCTCATGACATCACTCTTCACAATAGCATGTTGACTACTACTCCATTGTGTTTTGTTTCTCAAGGTTTTAATCTATAACTATAGTGGAAGAAAGAAGGGTTTGCTGGAATATTTCTGATCAGTCACTCTATTGTTCTTTTTCCACATGGAAATCTCAATGATCCTTTTACCATGTATCGTTTGGTTTTTGATGCAAAATTATAAGAAAAAGTTGGAGCTTGGCAATCATTTTATTGCATTGGTCAGATTTCATTGGTAATGTCGAAAATCTACCCGGCTTTGGCCAAATGCATGAAGAAATTTTTGAACTATACACTGCATCATGTAAAAGTATCTTGGCGTTAAGGTAACTATAGAGGATAAAACAGTTGAAGCAGGAGACAATCTAATGTCTAGGGAGCATTAGCAGACACTGCTGACGAAAGCATGTCGGGAGAAGACGTACAGGCTGGAAAACCTTGTCCATTCAAGATTGCTCCTCTCCCCCCCTTCCTTTCCACTGTAAACTGATGCAAATTGATGTATAGTGTGACAGTTCATGGTTAGGTTTTTAAATGTAATTAACATTTGGATGGTGCATTTGCTTGCTGAATCCCTGAGGGAGAGCACAATTTACCATTAGTTTACATTTCATGTTTGGGGAAGCACTGAATTTCTAAGATACCTAAGCACGTTGAGATCATGCCTTCATGTCCTTCTTTCTTCTAATGTCTATGGCAACTCTTTAGGCAAGCAGTCTTGTTGTGAGACCAAAACTGGTTACAAGCACCTTATTGAGCTGGAAATCTTTGTTCAGTTTTCTTTTTTATTTGTGTGGAGAGGAGAAAAGGAATAGTGATAAGCCAGTGCTTTGTGTTTTATTTCAAGGTCAGCAATGAGTAGTTGGCTAACCTGCACTGAATTGTTAATGTTCATGTCAAGATTATTTAAGGATTTGATTGGTTACAAAGGTATCAGATCACAAGTTTAAACCTGCGATTACCCAATACGTGAGCAGTGTCTGGCCTCTGTCAACAATCAGAAGCGTTCTTCATTTTGTACAGAAAGAGATGACTACATAGGTGTGATATAAACTCTCTGCAAGCAAGAAATGCCTCAGGCTTGACTACCCTAGACTGACAGCAAAGGCTTAACTCTAGTGCAGCAATATGTAGCTTGTTGTATGCATGAAACATCAATAATAATATACTATTTGAGCCATTCTTGAGTCAATCTTAAGACATATATAAAAGTCAGAAGGTGATCTGAAAAGAAAAAAAATAACACTACAAAATATAAACATGAGGTATTGAGTTAGGGAACACGCATGCATTTCTCTAGGTGGTCAGCAAATCAGAAGACATCAAGGACTCCGTTTCTGACAGCAAAACAACTCTTTAAATCTATTTCATAGAATAAAATGCAAACAGTATATAGGCAAGAAAAGGCTATTCTGCCATTACAATAAAATGTTTCACAGACTGAACAAAGGGTATATTTGAGATGCTATACTGTTGTTTTTTGCTATATAAAATAATATTAAGAAGGAGGGGTTTACCAGCATAACAAATTCTTAGTGCTGACTGATTTTTACTTGCTCTGTCATAGATGTATTCCTTTGCTCTTTCATGCCACACTGCATTGCCAATACCATGTGTAGTATACCAGTCAGCTAGGAATACTACATATGTACAGTGATATAGTTGCTCCATGCACAGTAACATTATTGTTCCATATGCAGTGACATTATGCTAACAGAGGCCTGGCTTTATTGCTGTATCAAGACCCCTAGCTCCATTGCCTTGATTCATATAGTTTAGTCAATTACAGGAAAAAAGGTGCCTAAGGGTACATTGAGTTGCCCTTTACAGTGGGTGGTCAATTATAGAAATAACTTTGCGCTAAAATCAAGACTCTGATCTCCTGTACTGACCTCAGTATTGGTCAGGAAAAATGGCCATCAAACTGGGAGATGAAAAGTTAGGTTTAGGTGGGAGAGGGGAGAATGCTAAACCTCAGATTTTTTTTAGCTGACTTTGCAGTAAGCCCTAAGAGATTATCTTGGGTTACAGAGCTCCAGGAATCCAACTCAAGGGGTGCGGTAACTTCTGCTGCATACAGAGGCTTTATATTTACTAGAGTTTGTTTTTAATGTTCCCAGCTGAATAAAAAACTGTATTTTACATGTCCTACACCATTGTATAGTCTTCTGTCATATTACTGGTAAGATTTAAAGGCTACGTTTCTCTCTACAGAAAAAATAATAAATGCACATATTTTTTTAAGAAAATATTTTTACCTGCAGAAGCCTGGAAAGCATTGCACCCGTGATCAGTAGATCAGTAGCTGGAACATGTAACATGTTTTGAAGGTGAACTTATCCATTAAAATAAACTTTTCACAAATAAGGGAAATTCAAGCTGAGCATGTAATGAAAAAAGAAATGCATGAGCAGAGGTTACCCACAGTAAAAACTATGTCAAAACTATCGGTAGATTGAGGGATATAGGCAACAAAATTCTATTTAAATTGAAACTAAAAAGAAAAAATGTAACTTGGATTATTTCTTTCCTGCCCCCAAAGCAGCGATGAGCTCAAGCAGGTTTGGACACCATTCTAAACCCGCCTGACCTACTCTGCCAGGAAGTTGTCAAAGCTGACAGTCAATCTTAGGCTGACAGCCCACACACACACGCACACTCCAGAGATTAAACTGAGTACTCCAAATGGAGATGGAGGTAGATGGGCCCGATTGACTTCTATGGTGCTTTACTGAGCAGGTACAACCAGGAGACCTAGAACTTGCTCAATCTGACTAAAAAGTTCCCCGGAGGCTTTGACTTTGGTTCTTGGTAAATATACTCTGGAGAGGTATGGGGATATCCGTTGGATCAACCTAAAGGGGAAAACAGGTTAAGTGCACTTTTTCTGAAAGTGCATCTATCTTTTAACTTTTAGGACAAAATATTATCAATGACCTGTAGCTCTAAATCTATGAATGCTTTTATACAGGCGCTATGTACCTGCACCAGTCCATTATTTTTTACTAGCACTGGTCTCAATTAAAAATGTACTATGTCCTCTGTAGGTTGTTTATACATCATATATCATGTGCACCTCTACACTTTGGTGCCTTCTAAAGTTTTGTTAATTGTTTTATTTCTTTGTCTGTTTTTGTTGTTTTTGCTGGTACATGTGTACCACTTTTGTATAACTATTATGTACTTTAAAAAATGTCTTTCAATAAACTTAGATTGAACATAAATCTTTGAATGGTTTCCACTAAACCTCTTCTTGTAGGGTTTTCATTATACGCTCAGTTTTATTTGTCTAAGTTGAGATAGGTTTGCTTTTAGTAAAATGCAAATTTTCCAATGCTGAATCTTTTTTGTGTGTGAATTTATTTGCTACTTAATTTAATCCTTGTTAGAACATGTGTAACCTTTCTATGAACTGGAAATGACATTTGTGCTCATTAGTCAGCATTTTGTGGTGAGCCTAAAAACGTAATGCTGCTTTTCACTTGCCCACTAAAAGCCAGTAGGCTAAGCTTATAAACCAGTAATTGGTCATGACTTGGCAACTTGAGGCTGCATTGAATTTGTTTATTGGACCACGGAGTCTGGTGATATTATTATTGTTTAACATCATTCTATTACTAGCACATTCATCATGTTTCTGCCTAAATTTATGATAAACCCTTTCTGTTCATCAGAAAATGGAAAAGGATTTAGGAAAACTAGAAGAATGGTCAGAACTCTGGCAACTGAAATTTAATGTGGATAAGTGCAAGATAATGCACCTGGGGCGTAAAAACCCAAGGGCAGAATATAGAATATTTGACACAGTCCTGACCTCAGTATCTGAGGAAAGGGATTTAGGAGTAATTATTTCAGAAGACTTAAAGGTGGGAAGTCAATGTAATAGAGCAGCACGAAATGCCAGCAGAATGCTTGGATGTATAGGGAGAGGTATAAGCAGTAGAAAGAGAGAAGTGCTTATGCCGCTGTACAGAACACTGGTGAGACCTTACTTGGAGTATTGTGCGCAGTACTGGAGGCCATATCTCCAGAAGGATATAGATACTCTAGAGAGAGTCCAGAGAAGAGCTACTAAACTAGTACATGGATTGCAGGAAAAAACTTACCAGGAAAGGTTAAAGGACCTTAACATGTATAGCTTGGAAGAAAGAAGAGACAGAGGGGATATGATAGAAACTTTTAAATACATAAAGGGAATCAACTCGGTAAAGGAGGAGAGCATATTTAAAAGAAGAAAAACTACCACAAGAGGACACTGTTTTAAATTAGAGGGGCAAAGGTTTAAAAGTAATATGAGGAAGTATTACTTTACTGAGAGAGTAGTGGATGCATGGAATAACCTTCCTGCAGAAGTGGTAGCTGCAAATACAGTGAAGGAGTTTAAGCATGCATGGGATAGGCATAAGGCTATCCTTCATACAAGATAGGGCCAGGGACTATTCATAGGATTCAGATATATTGGGCAGACTAGATGGGCCAAATGGTTCTTATCTGCCGACACATGCTATGTTTCTATGTTTCTAGAATAAGAAAAGGAAAGCGAAGTCATAGCAGTTTTAAAAAGTAAAGTGATGTAAATATGTTTTTTTTTTTATTAATAGCAATGAGAACAGGAATAAACTGTTGTATCTTAGGAAGGGTACTCAGTCTAGCAGCCGCCACTCTGTGTGTGGGTAAGCTTTGATTGATGTTTTACTGATAGACAAAAACTGGATCACTCACTGGAGGATTTATGGCTCCATGTTTTAAGCCTCTGTCGCCTTTTGCTTAATGATGCTGCTATTTATGAAAATTGTGTTATTAAAGTTAATATATTTTGGATTCATAATGTCGACTGCACAAATATGGTCTTACAGACTTTTTCTGGAAAGCACTCTTAAATGCAAATCATAGCTTTAAAAAGAACAGGTCAGGAATTGCCATTTTGTAAGAATTTGAACTCTTAAATTGTTACAGATACCCCCAGCAAATGGTTGTGTGTCCTGTTATTCACTGATATTCTCTCCCTTGGAGTAGATGTATCAGCTCAGTGTCAGGTTGTTCGACTTCCACAGAGGCTGCCCTCTAGCCTGCCCCAGATCATTGCTGACATCTGTGACTACATATCTCAACAGTGACTGCATCTAATAGGATGCAGTCACTGTCTAGCTGACAAATTTCTACCTGATTAATTCTATTTTCCGAAGCTTGTTGAGCTGGGTGGTGGGAACAGGAGCACCTACGGATTTATTTTGGTGATTCAGCAGGAATCGTCCAAAACTCAAGCTGTGTATGGCCAGCTAACGACGTTCCTATATTTTAATAAGAATCCTTTGACCTTTTCCTCTTGATATCTAAACAGCATGTAAGCAGGTTTAATTAGCCATTTAGGTGCTATCCTGGCCAGGAGGGTAGCAGGTAATGTCTTTCCCAGTTCTTTGGTCTTTTGGCGGGATTCTTTTCTGGGTCCGGCCTACTTATCCTATGACATAAATATGGGACAGTGGTCCAATACAAAGGAGGAATGCAATAGGACTCATAAAGAGGTTCACCCCTGTCAGAGATCCAGTGAAGAGGCTACAAGAAGCCCTCAGAAGCAGGGCAGCCATCAGAAATTTTGGGGCCCCTTACACAGCTTTAGGCCTGGCCCGCCGGGCCTGACCACCAAGTTACATCCTCCTCATCTGCACGGGCCTATGAATGCAAATGATTGAATGCTAGGAAGCCAGGCAGTCCTAGCAACCAATATTTCTGACAGCGGCGCCCAGCGGGAGGCTGGAAGTCAGGAGCCAGTGCAGTGGGTGGCACCAGCGAGAGTTGGGACTAGCTGCCAGTGTGGGGGAGGAAAAGAAAAAAGGGGAGGTGTCAACTTAGAGCCCGGGCATTACTGGGGGCTGGGCCCCTCAGGACGCCCGGGCCCCCTACATCTGTATGGGTTGTACCCCCCTGATGGCGGCCCTGCTCAGAAGAGAGCCAAGAGGTCCAGGGCCACGAGGAGCAGAACGATGTCACTCATCACTGCCTGGATTTAAAGTCATCAGAACATGGAGTTTGACCCAAGGACACCAGCTCTGAAAGAATGCCTCTGTTGAACTCTGTTACATGATCACTACCTATGCTGGTATGCCAGACAGTGCACAGCCTGTACATGGAATTAGGGATAAATTATGCCTTATAATGTTGGACTATGTAATTGCATTTTTCTAAGTAAAGCGTTTGAAACATCGTCCCTGCCTGGTCTAAGGTTACTGAAACAGGTGTAATGCAAGTAACTGGCACACATACTGTAGTTCACCGAGTTGGTGCTAAACACATTGGGGTATGAAGACATTGGTGTGGAGTGGCGTAATGTGAAGACACAAGTGGTTACATAGGGTAACGGAAGTTTTACAGCAGCCTATCAATAGCGTGTATCTGTTAGAGGTTGCCTCTAGCATGCCTTTTAAGTTAAAAGAATTAAGTGCACATATGGAGCCTGCCCAAGGTGCATGGTGCGGCCAACTCCACTACTGGGGGATGGTAGTGGAAAACACTGAACAGGAAGATGTGGACAAGGCTCAACATGTCCCTCTCTAATCCAGATTACAGAGAAGGTGTACATTGTCACAGGGACCAGAGAGTTAACTGGAGAAGAGTTGCAGTGCAAGTACGTGCAAGATGTACATTCATCTCTAAGAGTAGAGGCCTGCCTTAAAGTGTTACTACACCCACAACAGTAAAATCAGTCTGTATATGCAGTAAAGCATGCATGTTATATTCACTGTAGAACCTAAGGGGTTAATCATTTGCATTGTGTATAAAGGATGTGTAAGCATCTCTGTCTGATCCTCTTCTTTCACTGTCTCCAAAACATAACCTGATATTTATAGAGCTAGGGGACGGGTTGCACATGCTCAGTTTGGTGTGTATTGCTAGAGAGCTTTTTTGTTTTCTTGGTAGAGTACATGTGATTAGCTCAGGGCCAATCAGCACTGTCCAGTCATCTCCAGACAGAGGATCAGGGGAGAATGAAAACTCTTCCCACAAGCTTTACTAGGAACTGATAAAAGTCACAAGGCTGCTATATACTACTGATGAGAAAAAGTATTTAGCAGTTTATATTTACTAAAATAATTGCATTTCCATGTTCTGTGTACGGGAGACCAGATATAGTGAATGTGGCTTCTGGGTTTAGTAACACTTTAAGGCGGAGTATTTCCTCATGGCAGCCTCAGTCTTGTCCTAGGGCATTGATGAAAACCGCACAAAGCTAAGGTACCCCATGTGTAGTAAAGTGACCCTTTACAAGGTGCCTGGGGTAGCTCAGAAGAACCCACCCCGGGGTAGGCTTCTCATGTAAACCTTGCTTGCGCCCAAGAAGGAGGGAAACATGGGGGACATCACAAACAACTACACTTGTCACAAGAACTCTGATGAGCGACAGACAACCGCCGCAGCAAACTACAAAAAAAGGGGGCAGGCTGGCTGGCAAGGGTCTGCAGCTCAGCTAATCCAGAGTGCTGTTTTTAATTTAAAAGTGGGGTGTTTACATATCTTGTGTTTTGCCTGCAGTCTCTTATCATTATGTGAGAATGCTACTTAGTATTAAAACACTATCAAACTGTGAGTTTTCTTATAACTTGCATATCACCTTCCTGGATTGTGTGAAACCACTGAGGGGAGGCGAGTGGAGGAGAATCATTCCAGGGCTTAACAAGTGGACCCACTATCTGGGCTGTGTTTGCTTGTTCTGTAACAAGAAGGGCAAACACATTTGGTGAGTGCAACGCCAAGAGTGTGGTGATGGGAGCATGGAGGACTATATGTTTCCTTAGTTCTTTTAACACACTGGGTTGACATTTGGATTTGGAAATACAATATTGCTTTACATGTTTTTATATGGACACTATATTTTAGGTTTATGTAATCTATGAAAAAAATACCTTGGGGTTTTGAATGTATATATTGTTTGATTGATTGGCCATGCTTGTCACTTTTTTATTTGTGTGCGTTTCATTGTTATATATGCACTGGAATTGACTGAGACTTGAGACTGTTTCACAATTTTTAGGGGTTATTTTAGGTACAGCTGGTATTGTTAGGGACTATACGCTTCATTTATTTATTATTTTTTGTTAGTATTAAGTCACCGTCCTAAGGCACAGAAGGGTTGAGTACTGACATACTACTGACATACTAAATGTAGCACTGTCCCCATAGGGCTTGCTGTATGATGACTTGTTGGGCCTCCTCTGATTACCAGCACACAGTCACTTAGGGTACAGTTCACACATCCCTGCTTACTCCCGATGGCCCATCACTCAATAAATAGTCCAGGGGTATTGTTTTTTTCATGTTTATTTTGGAACTTGGATGGGAGAAGGGAATAGTGGGATACTCCAACTGTAACTATTCACAATGGATAAGGACAACTCTCACTTGGCCTCACCAGGTTGCTTTTGGAAGCAGCTGCACTGCCTAATCTAAACTGCCACATGTATGGAAAGGGTTGCTTGCTCTTTCCTCCACAGCAATAGACTTGGTGAACCACATTCTCTTCAGGATACTCACTGGCATCCCCTTTACTGATACCCATCCACTGACTCTTCTAGCTGAAGGGGAGGCCCCTTGACATAGATCTGTACTCACTGTACTGCAGAATTGGATCTTCTTGTGGCTCCCCTTTCAGTCAGCTACACAGGACCTCTGGGTTGAGTTCCTCTCTAGCTCTCTCTAGGCCCTCAGATCGACTACCTGAGGCCACATGGCACCACATCAGAGGAGGAGGCACCTGCCCCCTCCCTTTGGGACTCCACTATCCAGCCGAAAGACCCTGAGCACATGTGCTCATGGCATCTATACAGTAACCCAGCATGCAACAAGGCACTTTCCTCTGCCAAATCACCAGGGCTGTATCAAAAGCCTGTGTACTCCTTTGTCAGGTTTATTTCCACTGTCCAATATGCCTCCCTATTGGGTCAGTGTGAAACGCTCTGCAGACAGAATAAGTTGCACCTGAGCACATTGAGCAGACCTCACTAACAGATCATGCTCTTGTAATGTTCTGGTACCTTTGGGTACCCTAATTACTCTTTCATAAGTGTATGCGCCCCACCATTCTCTTTTGGTAAGGTGCGCATACACCTTTAAGACTGATGCTGTCATCACTGAGCGCCGGACTGGATGGCTATTTAGATCGCCGGCTCTCACTCACATGTGTTCGTTCAAACTGCTTTGTACCTTGATGCTAACCTGTCTTGAAGCTCTCGTGCTTGCAAGCATACCTCGCTGTCGGAACCACGCTGCGCTGATCCCTGTATCCCGCTACCGGATCATCCGCTCTTGCCGAACCTCTCCTCTGCTACATTGCTATTAGTGATAAGTACCCCACAGGGGAAACCTCTATAACCTTCATACTAAAGCTTACACTATCTAGCTCTGCATACTAAGGACTATTACTACATCTGCATTATCTATGATTGCTAAACCTATCTGCATCCCATCTGCTACTATCTTCCTTTCAAGTGTCTGTCATCTACCATCTCTACCCAACCTGTCTCTTCAGCCTATCATCACTGTGTTACTATATACATAAGTCACTCTAGGAAACATCTTATTGAGTGTGTGTATTTACTTGCTGAATTGAGATCATCCACACATGATGAGTCATTGGGAGTTGGGATTGGTGTCTCAGCGTTTCTCTACATGACTACTGAAGTGGAATATTTCTGCAGCTGAAAATCCACATCATACATAAAACGCAGGAGCGTTACAGCTCTCTGGTAGGCAGTGAACAATATAGATTTACCTGCAATCCCTCTGGTAAGCAGACAGGATTAAAAACTATACTTTCTAGAGAAAGTATACCTAGGAGGGTGCTACGTCACTTTTAGCACATTGTCAAATCTAAGTGCTGGTGACACACAGAGCATGGAGCATGGAAGGGCTCCCAGGCCAGCCACCTTTACAGCACCCAAGCAGGGAGGCACAAGAGGGTTTTTGGAGCGGTGACATTCACTGCATTCTTACAACCAAGAGAACTTCATTGTTAGGGTTTACGTAGACTTTAGCAGCTACTGCATTTTTCTGTTTGTTTGGATTGCATGATTCAGGGGGTGCCATGTTATAACAAGCAGTTTTTACGTATATTTGCATATGTATGCAGCTGGGACTTCTGTATATATTTTAAAAACATTATATAGGTCCTCTTTGCTGGCTAGCACGGTCGAGTTCCCGGAAATTTTATGTAGTATTGTTGAAAGAGCCAGTAATCCTAGAATTCCATCTGGATGAAATAAAAAGTTTAAAAAGTAGTAAGCAATACATGAGAAAAAAGGATTTGGCACTAAAATACTGTGAAAGGAGATTTATTATACTGCGCATAGCTAACTTCCTGTCTGATAATCCCATTTAAATATATTGCAATCATTTTTAATCAGATCTAACCCTGAAGTGGCTAATTACTTGCACACAGCTGCATAAATAACATAAATAAAATGAGAGCTCCTATGCTAGTATAGTTTGTGTATATATGAATGAATTACCTATTTGTGAAATGTCTGTGTTTTAAATGAATAAGTGATAAGGAGCTATAGAAGTTTGCCACTCGATAAACAAGTTTGCTGCTACTGTGAAATCTTTCAGCCATTGGAGTATAAAATTACTTGGCGAAGAGCGATGAAACCTCCTTTCTTCGAATGTTTTGTACTGTAAAGAAAAAAAAAGTTTGTTTAGGAAAGCTAAGCTGCAGATCTTCAATGGATTTGGAAGTAGCTGCTCTTTGTGGTCACTATCGGGTCACTTTTTTGCAGGTGGGGGCACAGGTTTGCTTTAACCAATTGCCGACCGCCTACTGCACCTATACTGCGGCAGGTCAGCTCTATTGGGCGAAAGGATGTACCTGTACGTCATATTTTTTTTTTTTTTTCACAATTGTCGCTCTTTTTTTTGTTTATAACGTAAAAAAAAAATGAAAACGGCAGAGGTAATCAAATACCACCAAAAGAAAGCTCTATTTGAGGAAAAAAAAGACATGAATTTTATTTAGGTACAGCGTCGCACAACCACGCAATTGTCTGTTAAAGTAACGCAGTGCCGAATCGCAAAAAATGGCCTGGTGTTTAAGGGGGTAAAACCTTCTGGGGCTGAAGTGGTTAAAGTGGTTAAAGTAGACCTGTTATGCATTTTAAAAAAGGAAATATTCTGTATAAGGGCAATCATCATTGTTATCTATTACCTTTATTGACCACAAGAAAAAAAAAGTCTTTTCTTTGCTAAGTGCTTCACTTTGTTATCAAATGCTCAACATTGCTGCCTTTTAGACTATACAGGCAGTCCCCTACAAATGAACAAGATAGGTTATATAGGTTTGTTCTTAAGTTGAATTTGTACAGTGCCTTGCAAAAGTATTCGGCCCCCTTGAACTTTGCGACCTTTTGCCACATTTCAGGCTTCAAACATAAAGATATAAAACTGTAATTTTTTGTGAAGAATCAACAACAAGTGGGACACAATCATGAAGTGGAATGAAATTTATTGGATATTCCAAACTTTTTTAACAAATAAAAAACTGAAAAATTGGGCGTGCAAAATTATTCAGCCCCCATAAGTTAATACTTTGTAGCGCCACCTTTTGCTGCGATTACAGCTGTAAGTCGCTTGGGGTATGTCTCTATCAGTTTTGCACATCGAGAGACTGACATTTTTGCCCATTCTTCCTTGAAAAACAGCTCGAGCTCAGTGAGGTTGGATGGAGAGCATTTGTGAACAGCAGTTTTCAGTTCTTTCCACAGATTCTCGATTGGATTCAGGTCTGGACTTTGACTTGGCCATTCTAACACCTGGATATGTTTATTTGTGAACCATTCCATTGTAGATTTTGCTTTATGTTTTGGATCATTGTCTTGTTGGAAGACAAATCTCCATCCCAGTCTCAGGTCTTTTGCAGACTCCATCAGGTTTTCTTCCAGAATGGTCCTGTATTTGGCTCCATCCATCTTCCCATCAATTTTAACCATCTTCCCTGTCCCTGCTGAAGAAAAGCAGGGCCAAACCATGATGCTGCCACCACCATGTTTGACAGTGGGGATGGTGTGTTCAGGGTGATGAGCTGTGATGCTTTTACGCCAAACATAATGTTTTGCATTGTTGCCAAAAAGTTTGATTTTGGTTTCATCTGACCAGAGTACCTTCTTCCACATGTTTGGTGTGTCTCCCAGGTGGCTTGTGGCAAACTTTAAACTACACTTTTTATGGATATCTTTAAGAAATGGCTTTCTTCTTGCCACTCTTCCATAAAGGCCAGATTTGTGCAGTATATGACTGATTGTTGTTCTATGGACAGAGTCTCCCACCTCAGCTGTAGATCTCTGCAGTTCATCCATAGTGATCATGGGCCTCTTGGCTGCATCTCTTATCAGTCTTCACCTTGTATGAGCTGAAAGTTTAGAGGGACGGCCAGGTCTTCGTAGATTTGCAGTGGTCTTATACTCCTTCCATTTCAATATTATCACTTGCACAGTGCTCCTTGGGATGTTTAAAGCTTGGGAAATCTTTTTGTATCCAAATCCGGCTTTAAACTTCTCCACAACAGTATCTCGGACCTGTGTGTTCCTTGTTCTTCATGATGCTTTCTGCGCTTTAAAGGACCTCTGAGACTATCACAGTGCAGGTGCATTTATACGGAGACTTGATTGCGCACAGGTGGATTCTATTTATCATCATTAGTCATTTAGGTCAACATTGGATCATTCAGAGATCCTCACTGAACTTCTGGAGAGAGTTTGCTGCACTGAAAGTAAAGGGGCTGAATAATTTTGAACGTCCAATTTTTCAGTTTTTTATTTGTTGAAAAAGTTTGAAATATCCAATAAATTTTGTTCCACTTCATGATTGTGTCCCACTTGTTGTTGATTCTTCACAAAAAATTACAGTTTTATATCTTTATGTTTGAAGCCTGAAATTTGGTAAAAGGTTGCAAAGTTCAAGGGGGCTGAATACTTTTGCAAGGCACTGTATGTTAGTTGGAACAGGTACATTTTTAAAATGGTTGTAAACTGCTGCACTTTTTTTTTTCCTACCCGCAAGGCAAAGGCATAATGCGCTAGTATGCAAACAGAAGGAGCAGTGCTACTACCCATACAGCTCACCAATAAATGAGCTCCCGGGTGCCCGATCCACAGCCGTTTAACTGAGTGCATATGTAGAATGATGATCTGCACCCTGGTAGTTACATAGTTACATAGTAGTTGAGGTTGAATAAAGACAATAGTCCATCCAGTTCAACCTGTGTAGGTGTGTGCGGCCGTAATCATCTCTCATACCCCTTAATGTTCTGATCTTCGAGATGTATGTCCAAGAGTCTTTTGAAAGTTGCTCTTAAAAATTCTTCATCTTTATTCAGGAACCACAGAACACAACTGCTGATAAGATCAGTTGACGTGTTTTAGCCTATAAGGCCTTAGTCATAACTACATTTAGACACAAAACTTTGAAATATAAAAACTTTGAAATATATAGTGACTCTACATATCACAAGCTCCACCCATTCATTGTCCTAATTGATTGTAGACAATTAGCAAAAATTAGAATCAATTGTAGTATGTACTCGGGAGACCCATGTATGTACCCACTTAATTCCCACTTAATATCCACAAACTACACAATGATAGTATACATAGATAAAAATGTTTAAAATATATTTTTTAAAGAGACCAAAAGGGAGGAGAGACACTGGAGAGAGACAGTTTAATGTTTGTGCAGATCTAGATCCCATCTCCGGTTTAACCGAATCGCATACTAGCACATTATGTTAAACTTACCTGAAAATGAAGCAATGCCATCGCTGGAGGCAGCATCCATCTCTACCCGGTCTTCCTTCCAAATTTGCGGCTCCGGCTCTGTGACTGGCTGGAGACACGGCACACTGCTCTGAAGGAACGGCGCGGGTGGCCATTCCTTCAAAGCACATGCGCCAGTGACGTAACTGGCTGCTAGCTCAGTAAATATCTCCTAAACGATGCATGTTTAGGAGATATTTACACTACCTATAGGTAAGCCTTAATAGGCTTACCTATAGATAAAACTTAAAGATGGAAGTTTACTCCCTCTTTAGGTGTAACACCAGCCAAAAAAAAAAAAAAATAGTTTTTAAGTTTTGCATAGCATAAGGAAGAGTTAACACCCCTGTAATGTTTGCTTTGATGTCTGTGCCTCTGTTCTGAAGATTTCACCTCACTTTCTTTCCCTGTGACAATTGGATTTTGATAATTTTGGGTTGTTGTGGAAACAAGGATTGGTGATGAAGGGTCAATAGAGACACCTTTCTCCCATGAGAACTCTTACAGGCATGAATTTCCTCTCCTAGGGGTGGATTTCCTCTCACTTCCTGTTTTGTCCCTCCGTTTGTAAGTAGGAGTCATATGTAAGTTGGATGTTTGTAACCCGGGAACTGCCTGTATCCTGTTCACAAACAGCACCTCCATGGTAATAAGGGCACTTTCATTGTATCTGTGGGTGGCAGATAGAAGGGGCTTTAGACTCCAGATTATGGAATTTGAGTCTTTAGGCAAACCAGGATCTAAAGGGTTTTTGAAAATGTTTCTCTACCTAATAAAGGTAATAACAGGCACAGGTTAGGCAAAATATTTGATCTGTTATACTTTTACAATGGCTGCCAGGGTAATACATTATAGGTTTCATTAATAAGGCAAGGAACAATGGTAAAACCAATGATAATTAACATTTTACTAGTTTAACCACAATCTACCAAAATCATGGATGGTTTCATACCATTCGAACACCAGAATAAATCCTTTAGTGTAAAAGCTTGCTGTTTAAAATGCAAACTACAGTGATATCTACACAAAGCTGCAGGCTATAGTTCTGCTCGAAGTCAGAGGCATAATTCGCTGTGTTATTACTTAATTTTCAGTTCCATTCATATGTGATTTAGAATGTTGAATTGTTCTGCTTCCCCCTTCATGCTAATTGGCAATGTAAGCTGATCATTAATTTCAGTTTGTGCTATGAGTAGGATTGTCTCTTTTCTTATGCAGTGTGAGGATTTAAATATAGCAGTATGTGTAATCCATTTCTAGCAGCTTTAGTCTTGATAAGACTAGAGATTTTCTCTCCTTACAAATTGTGCTTGATTCTTATCCTATTTCCTCATATTATACACTGCTCAAAAAAATTAAAGGAACGCTTTGAAAACACATCAGGTCTCAATATGGGAACATCTCATGCTTTATATCTAAGCTAAAATGGACTGGGTAATGTGTTAGGAAGGAAAGGATGCCACATTATTTGAAGGAAATGAAAATGATCAACCTACAAAGGGCTGAATTCAATGACACCCCGAAAATCGAAGTGAAAAAATGACACAGCAGGCTAGTCCATTTTGCTGAAATTTAATTGCAGTAATTTAAAATGGTACTCAGTAGTTTGCATGGCACCTATGTGCTTGTATGCATGGCCTGACAATGTTGGGGCTTTTCCTCCCAGATCTGGACCAGGGCATCACTGAGCTCCTGAACAGACTGAGGTACAACCTGGCGGCATCAGATGGACCGAAACATAATGTCCCAGAGATGTTCTATTGGATTTAGGTCGGGAGAGCGTAGGGGCCATTCAGGCGTATCAATTTCTTCATCCTCCAGGAACTGTCTGCATACTCTTGCCAACCCCACATGAGGTTGGGCATTGTCATGGACCAGGAGGAAGCCAGGACCCACTACACCATCATAGGGCCTGACAATGGGTCCAAGGATTTCATCCCGATACCTGATGGCAGTTAGGGTGCCATTATCTATCTTGTAGAGGTCTGTGCGTCCCTCCATGGATATGCCTCTCCAGACCAATACTGACCCACCACAAAACTGGTCATGCTGAACGATGTTACAGGCAGCATAACGTTCTCCATGGCTTCTCCAGACCCTTTTACCTCTGTCACAGGTGCTCAGGGTGAACCTGATCTTATCTGTGAAAAGCACAGTGGTGTACCTGCCAATTCTGATATTCAATGGCAAATGCCAACTGAGCTCCACGGTGGTGGGCAATGAGCACAGGTCCCACTAGAGGACGTTGGGCCCTCAGGCCACCCTCATGAAGTCTTATTCTGATTGTTTGGTCAGAGACATTCACACCAGTGACCAGCTGGAGTTCATTTTGTAGGGCTCTGGCAGTGCTCATTCTGTTCCTCCTTGAACAAAAAGAGCAGATACCGGTCCTGCTGATGGGTTAGAGACCTTCTATGGTCCTGTCCAGCTCCTGTTCACCTGTATAAGCAAAGCAATATATACAGTTCTTGCATTGAAGTGTTATACCTCTTAAAGTTTTGAACTAGTAGTAGATGAGTCCATTAAAATGTATCATTGTCTTTATTGTAGGCATAAGGCACTTTAATATAATTCATAGTTTATTTCCCACACACCCTTCTCAAATGAAAAATTCAAACACACATATTAGATTTGGACATTTTTTTTTTCAGCTTTGCCTCATTCTAGGTTTGAAATTGAGTTTGCTCTTCAACTTTCCAAGCCACTTCCAAATCTGTGCACACATGCCACCCAGCCATGAAGTGGATTAGGCCCTTTCACACCAGCGGATCGATTGGTTCCACCTGTCCGTTTTTTCAGGCAGACCTGATCGGACCAACCATTGTTCTCTATGGAGTGGTGGATGTCAGCAGACATGTGTCCACTGACACCGCCGGCATCTGATCTGGTCTGCTAAATACAGATGGATAGGTATCTGTTCCCCCATTGGTCCTGTGGATCTGATCGAATGACAGTCTAATGGAAACAGACAGACAGTCTGTTTCCATACAACTGCTTTATAGAGATCGTGCAGAGCGGACACGGATCTGTCATCCGCCTGCTCAGCGGTGATCAGCGGAGATATCCCCCACTGAGCAGGCAGATCTGCTTGACAGATTCCGCTTCGTCTGAAAGGGGCCTAAAAGTTTTATTATCGGGCACACTTACTTTTTAAAATGTAACTTTACCATTTGACAGATGATATTACACTGCTGGCCAGTAGTAGCGTGACTGATTTCAGCAGGATCTGCATTAGCTAGGACTTGTGGGAGTTTGGCAACAAGTACTTTTCAATTATTAGATGAGATTTTTATTGAACAAGGGAAGTTTCCATGTTTGAAATTCTCTTTTGTGACTAAATAACTGATAATAACATGTGAGTTGTCTCACTAACTTGTCATTGTCCTTCTGCCAGTGTTTTGCCACTCTTAAGTGGGCATGAGAACAATAAACCCTGTAACTGGATATATCTTTTTCTCGGTTATGCCGTAACAAGGTTTTTAAAGCATTTTTTACCTGTGAGAAGTATTCACATTCTATTCACAGTTGGAGAATTGTAGAGAGAGCTTGGATCAAGTTGTTTATCGTTGTCTCTAGAAAGCTTTGTGGAGAGAGAATTGTTCAAAATCAGATTTGAAGTTGGTCTTGACTGATAAAATCTGGGTAGTCTGAGAGATTTGTGCAGGTGGGTTAGTTTATTGTCCATAGGGAGGTAATCAATGTTATACCATGTTGTTTTCAAGAAAAATGTAAAAGTTTCAGTAGTGACATATTTATGTTATATGCAACCATTTCCTTTTCTATTTAGATTTTCCCCATGAAAGCTCTGCTGTTTGGGTGACGTGAGATGTTCTAAAGCCTCGTACACACGCACCGATTGTTGGCCGACCGATCGGCCGTCTTTTGTCCAGTGTTGTGTTGGTTGAAATGTGCTCTAGACTGCACACAAATTTTCTCGGCCAACAACAACCAACTTCAGAAGTGATGTCATGTGATGGTTGACTTTCCCTGTGTTTTTTCTTCTCTGAGCATGCCCAGTCTTGCTCATCTGATGTTTGTCTGCTGAAATCTGTACTGACTGACGAAAAATCGGCCGTTGTGGTGACGGCCAACAAAAATTTTATAGCATGCACACCAGATTTTGTTCGGCCGAAAAGTCACAGTCGGTTGTCGGAATCATCATACTAACAAGCCGACAATCGGCCGATCGGACGTTGGCCGAAAACTCACGGCCAACAATCGGTGCATGTGTACGAGGCTTAACTCAGAAAGTTGCTCCCTTAATTATTACTGGTCTGTGAAAGTTCAGTTATATTTTACCCAGGGCTGGATTACCACTATGGGAGCCTGTAAGCAAGCAGTCTTCAACGCCTAAAGTAATATTCTGCATTAGGTTCAGTCTTTTGCACAGAATATTTTCTTGTTTTAATGGTCCACACTTGGTTTAGAATATTAATAATAAATCCAATCCTGTTTATAACTGTCAATGTTTGTAAAAGGTTTTACTTATTCTAAGGCAGCCTTTCTCAACCTGTTCAACATGGAGGAATCCTTAAAATAACTTTCTGGTCTCATGGAACCCTTGCTAAAAATGACTATATCTACAACTCATGATACATTAGTTTGTTGGTCAGTGGGAAGAATGCTTCTTACACTTATGGTCATTGGGAAGATTTACCCCCTTGATAGCTTTAAAGATCATTGGTGTCAATGGGAGCTTTTCTGAAAGGCAGAACTTGCTCATTGCTCAAGGAACCTCTAGCAACCTCTGAAGGAACCCCAGGGTTCCATGGAACCATGGTTGAGAAACCCTGTTCAAAGGTAAAGAATGTGCACAAAATATCTTTTACTATTTAAGATTGTTTTAATTTATAAGAAAATGAAGATGTAGAATCTATGTTTACTTTTAAATACTCCTCTGTAATAGGAGGAAGCTCTACAAACCCTATAAACCAGCTCCTAGTAGTGTCCAGAAAAAAAAATCCAATATTTTGCTCCTGAAATGTATTTATAGTACAGTATCCATTTCCACTACACATCAGCCTCTTGATAAGAAACACCCCCATATCATTAGCTTTTCTGTATCCAGTTTGTCTGTCTCCTACGCTTGTAAGTTCCTCCCACTCCTTCCTGCAAGACTGCTCTCATTCTGAACTCCATACGTCCTAGTGTTCTGAGCTGTATACTATTCAACTGAGTTTTACAATGAAAAGTTTTCCATGATCTACTTTGCCTTACATTTTATGTTATGAAGGCATAGCTCATTTTTCTTTTGCCTAGGCCTGTTAAACAGATTCTCCCCTTTTAAGGAAGTGTCCTTTTATGAAGCTAATAAAATGTATATGTCTGCTCATTTTTAAGTCTAAATCATTTAAAATAAATAAAAAAACCACCATTTTCTAGTTTAATAATCACGGGCCTTTATTAAAATGGATTCCTACAAATAATACACAAACTATAAAGGAATTATAACCAATAAAAACCAAACTGTATTTCAGCTGTACCTGTAAGAACTTTAGTCCATTACCCAGTTCATCTTAAAGAGACACTGTCACTAGGCCATGCATTACAACAAAAATCTTTTTATAAGATTATGTGTGCATTTAACATAGTTTTACATGTTGTTTATCTGTAAAATCCTCCCTTGTCTAGCCCTGAGACACTTTGTTCTGTCCTGGCAGCTACAGAAAGGTTTATATAATGAGGGGAAAGCGGGGACGGAGGAGCTGGGCCAGCAGAGAGAGTATATAGACATGCCCAGAAGAGAAGAGACCAATGGGAGTGTAATACCCATCCACATCACCTAATTCTGTATAGTCAGCATTAACATATGCATGGGATTGCATGGTGGTACTGGGTGTTCAGGTAACCTAAAACGTTGGTTACTGTGAAACTGGGCAGTGTAAACTACGGGGGAGATTATATTACTAGAGGAAGGGGATGATAGATCTTGAATAGTGTAACTTCATTTTTTCAGAGAAAAATAAAACAACTCTCCCCTGGTCAGTTGCATACATTGCAAGGATTATTATATATATTATAATATATATATATATATATATATATATATATATATATATATATATATATATATATATGTAAGCAAATTCCGGTTAAAAGTGGTAAAAGTGTGGCATGGTACAAGAGGTAGTCATAGGCTGTTGACATGGTACAGAAGGACATGTCAGAGGCTGCAGGCATGGTACAGGAGATGCAGGGGCTGCAGGTATGGTACAGGAGATGCAGGGGCTGCGGACATGGTACAGGAGATGCAGGGGCTGCGGACATGGTACAGGAGATACAGGGGCTACGGACATGGTACAGGAGATGCAGGGGCTGCGGACATGGTACAGGAGATGCAGGGGCTCTGGACATGTTACAGGAGAAGCAGGGGCTGCGGACATGGTACAGGAGATGCAGGGGCTCTGGACATGGTACAGGAGATGCAGGGGCTCTGGACATGGTACAGGAGATGCAGGGGCTGCGGGCATGGTACAGGAGAGGCAGGGGCTGTGGACATGGTACAGGAGATGCAGGGGCTGCGGACATGGTACAGGAGATGCAGGGGCTGCGTACATGGTACAGGAGATGCAGGGGCTCTGGACATGGTACAGGAGATGCAGGGGCTCTGGACATGGTACAGGAGATGCAGGGGCTGCGGGCATGGTACAGGAGATGCAGGGGCTCTGGACATGGTACAGGAGATGCAGGGGCTCTGGACATGGTACAGGAGATGCAGGGGCTGCGTACATGGTACAGGAGATGCAGGGGCTCTGGACATGGTACAGGAGATGCAGGGGCTCTGGACATGGTACAGGAGATGCAGGGGCTGCGGGCATGGTACAGGAGATGCAGGGGCTGCGGGCATAGTACAGGAGATGCAGGGGCTGCGGACATGGTACAGGAGATGCAGGGACTGCGGACATGGTACAGAAGATGCAGGGGCTCTGGACATGGTACAGGAGATGCAGGGGCTGCGGACATGGTACAGGAGATGCAGGGGCTCTGGACATGATACAGGAGATGCAGGTGCTGTGGGCATGGTACAGGAGATGCAGGGGCTGCGGACATGGTACAGGAGATGCAGGGGCTCTGGACATGGTACAGGAGATGCAGGGGCTGTGGACATGGTGCAGGAAATGCAGGGCTGTGGGCATAGTACAGGTGATGCAGGGCTGTGGGCATGGTGCAGGAAATGCAGGGGCTGCGGGCATGGTGCAGGAGATGCAGGGGCTGCGGGCATGGTGCAGGAGATTTAGGGGCTGCGAACATGGTACAGGAGATGTAGGGCTGCAGGCATAATACAGGAGATGCAGTGCTGCAGGCATGGTAATCTCCTGTACCATGCCTGCAGCACTGCATTTCCTGAGGAGATGCAGGGGCTGTGGAGTCTCACTTACCTTTTGGTGAGGCGCCATACATTTAAAAATGGTACCGCCTGGTGCCAACATGTCCCCGCGCATGCGCCGTCTGCCCGGGAATAGCGGAACACATACGGGCTTTCCCGAGCGGTGGCACTGCATGCACAATGCGCATGTCGGGCCGGCCACAGCCATTTTTTTTACAGGTATCAGCAGCCCCAGGGCAGGGGGACTTGCCGGCCTACCGGGAAATATCCTGGTAGGCCAGTCTGGCCCTGCCAATCACCTACAGGCACTGGTTAGGTATTTTGACAGCTGACAGGTCCGACTGTCAAAATACAACAGAGATTCACCTATCCATTCTGTGTACTGTGAATGAAGGAATCTGTTAGATTTTTTTTTATTTTATTTTTTTAACACATACCTAGCCATTTAAAAAATATAAAGCAGTAACAGGAACAGTATTGTTTTATGAACGTATACAGTTTCAATGTATTTGTTGATCTTCAGCTTTTTCATGAACCTGCAAAATAATTGCCAGCAAGTATATATTGGTATGATTTATGTCATATGTATATGTAATGTTTTTCACTGAAAATCAATACATTAAATATGAACGGGCTCTGGTCATTTTTTAAATATGGTTGAACAAATTTGCCAGTAATATCTGGTATACTGTGTACTCTCTGTCCTTTGTGCAGCACTCATCAAATGTATTAAATTTCTCAGAGAAGATTGCCTATTAGCACTTATTCTTACTTTAATAATTTGAAATCTGGGACTATGTCCAAATCCAATTCAAGTCCTAATGGAAAGGAGTGGCATGTTGGGCTTATTGCCTGACTGTATTTTTCTTCCCAGAAATGGTGCCATGCCATTCGCTGCATTGTCTGCAGTAGTTCATTTACTTCTCCTGTTATGATGTTTAATATGCTGCCCAGTCTCTGTCATTGGGTGCATGGTCTACCCAGATGACTGCAGCAGAGATGCCATAGTGATTGATGTTTATTTTCTAGACCTTAGGATATAAGGAATACATTGAGTACAGTTCCAGCAGTTATTTTGTGACCTCTTAACATTAAACTAAGTCTGAAGATCCTGCTTTTGTCTATATAATGCATTTTTTTTCTTTTAATCAAATTTCACTCCGTGAGCACAGCCTGTCTATTGAATGTTTACAACTTTCATCCTAGCATTTGTATTGGGCAGCTGGCAGTTCCAATCATTATCTCTGTGGTTGCTGGCATCCTACCTTTTTGAAAGGCTAAGAATGTTTCAGGTGGGCAATTAGAATGGCCTTCTGGTAAACCCTATCAATAGGCTCACAATCTTACCTAGTAATTCACCAAATGATCACATTATTTGCTGCTATCAGGCCACACAAATCCTGTGCCAGTTTGAGGTGCTTGGAAAAGTCTAACCTACTTGGCTGAGCCTAGTGCTTGACAGATTCCCTAAAAAACCCAGAAAGCTCTTTGTATTGCAGTTTTTAGTAGGCTATTTCACTTTAGAGTTTAGTCACTATGCTATTTGTTTTGTGAAACTGCATGAACATTTGTTCTGTGCAAATGGGTGCAAAATCCAATGTTATTAGGCTATTTAGGTCAAATGTTCTGAAGTCATAAAAAGTAGAGTAGTTTGGGAAAATACTGCATTGTGGTCAAAATACATTTTTAGTTTGATCATACCAAAAGGCTACATTTACACCCAAGTTTTTGCCCAACAACATGAAGATGTGAGAAAATATATGCGGTGATTATCTGGAAGTGAAGAGATAGTGGACACAGACTATCTGCATCCAGGGCCGATCACTCGCAGGTAATCGCCCACATAGTAAGTGGCTGCAATTAGCTGCAGAAGCTGGCAGCCTCCCATTGTTTTCAGTTGGGGCTGCGTCCCTCAGTGAAACCCCTGCTGATTTTCTCACATCTACATGCTGTCAGGCCAAAACACAGGTGTGACTGTGGCCCAATGCATTAGGCCCCATTCACACAGAGTCTGATCAGGTCCGCCTGTCAGTTTCTCAGGCGGACCTGATCGGAAGGTCTATTCACTCCTATGGACTATCAGGTGTAAACGGTCTCATGTCCATCTACACCGGCCTACCTCCAGTCTACTAAAAAAATGTCGATCCGTCTTCCTCAATCTAGGCAGATCAGATCAGAATGGAGTCGGGTATAAACGGACATGAGACCGTTACACCCGACAGTCCATATGAGTTAATAGACCTTCCGATCAGGTCTGCCTGAGAAATGTCTTTTGATGACACCCACAAGGAGGGGCGAAACGCTTCGACGTATGTCCGGTCTTCACAGCCAGAGTAACACGTCACTTCGGGTTTAGTGGAACGCAAGCAGAAGTAGCGTTGGAACGCACGCCACTTTCCACATCTAGAAGGACGGTAGGAACACCATCCACTAGACGCCGGGGATATTTTATTCTTATAAGGCTTGTCTATACTCTTTGAAATGTGAGTGTAATTCCTAAAGTTACTTTGATCAATTAAAATTTACCTTTTTGGAACGTACTGCACCATTGGTCTTTTTATGCTTATATGCATATTCTCATGAGAGATTACTCTGAAGGCACCAAGCTCATCCACTTACCCTAAAGCCTGTTAGACCCCAAGACCGTAAGGCCTTAAGGGGTCCACACCATCTGCTAAGTGGATTCACGTGTGGGGAACAAGGGCACATGTGGATTATATCGGTTAAAGCACTTGGGAGCACCTTTATTTACATATTTCACTTTTTGCGCCAAAGCTTCACAGTGGACATTTGTTTTTCACAACATGGAATTTTTGGACATTATTTATATACAGTGGGAACGGAAAGTATTCAGACCCCCTTAAATTTTTCACTCTTTGTTATATTGCAGCCATTTGCTAAAATCATTTAAGTTCATTCTTCTTCCTCATGAATGTACACATAGCACCCCATACTGACAGAAAAACACAGAATTGTTGACATTGTTGCAGATTAAAAAAGAAAAACTGAAATATCACATGGTCCTAAGTATTCAGACCCTTTGCTGTGACACTCATATATTTAACTCAGGTGCTTTCCATTTCTTCTGATCATCCTTGAGATGGTTCTACACCTTCATTTGAGTCCAGCTGTGTTTGATTATACTGATTGGACTTGATTAGGAAAGCCACGCACCTGTCTATAAAAGACCTTCCAGATCACAATGCATGTCAGAGCAAATGAGAATCATGAGGTCAAAGGAACTGCCTGAAGAGCTCAGAGACAGAATCGTGGCAAGGCACAGATCTGGCCAAGGTTACAAAAAGATTTCTGCTGCACTTAAGGTTCCTAAGAGCACCGTGGCCTCCATAATCCTCAAATGGAAGACGTTTGGGACGACCAGAACCCTTCCTAGAGCTGGCCGTCCGGCCAAACTGAGCTATCGGGGGAGAAGAGCCTTGGTGAGAGAGGTAAAGAAGAACCCAAAGATCACTGTGGCTGAGCTCCAGAGATGCAGTCAGGAGATGGGAGAAAGTTGTAGAAAGTCAACCATCACTGCAGCCCTCCACCAGTCGGGGCTTTATGGCAGAGTGGACCGACGGAAGCCTCTCCTCAGTGTAAGACACATGAAAGCCCGCATGGAGTTTGCTAAAAAACACCTGAAGGACTCCAAGATGTTGAGAAATAAGATTTTCTGGTCTGATGCGACCAAAATAGAACTTTTTGGCCTTAATTCTAAACGGTATGTGTGGAGAAAACCAGGCACTGCTCATCACCTGTCCAATACAGTCCCAACAGTGAAGCATGGTGGTGGTAGCATCATGCTGTGGGGGTGTTTTTCAGCTGCAGGGACAGGACGACTGGTTGCAATCGAGGGAAAGATGAATGCGGCCAAGTACAGGGATATCCTGGACAAAAACCTTCTCCAGAGTGCTCTGGACCTCAGACTGGGCCGAAGGTTTACCTTCCAACAAGACAATGACCCTAAGCACACAGCTAAAATAACGAAGGAGTGGCTTCACAACAACTCCGTGACTGTTCTTGAATGGCCCAGCCAGAGCCCTGACTTAAACCCAATTGAGCATCTCTGGAGAGACCTAAAAATGGCTGTCCACCAACGTTTATCATCCAACCTGACAGAACTGGAGAGGATCTGCAAGGAGGAATGGCAGAGGATCCCCAAATCCAGGTGTGAAAGACTTGTTGCATCTTTCCCAAAAAGACTCCTGGCTGTATTAGATCAAAAGGGGGCTTCTACTAAATACTGAGCAAAGGGTCTGAATACTTAGGACCATGTGATATTTCAGTTTTTCTTTTTTAATAAATCTGCAACAATGTCAACAATTCTGTGTTTTTCTGTCAGTATGGGGTGCTATGTGTACATTCATGAGGAAGAAGAATGAACTTAAATGATTTTAGCAAATGGCTGCAATATAACAAAGAGTGAAAAATTTAAGGGGGTCTGAATACTTTCCGTACCCACTGTGTATATATATATATATATATATATATATATATATATATAACCAATTTCTGATTATTTGTATTTATATCTATTTATATTTTTATATATATGTATTTATTTATATATATATATATATATTTTGGACACTTTTATTATTCAATATTATACAAGTCACTGGTTTATTTGAGCTATTAATTATTTTTATATCACTGTTTAGCGCTGTGTTTATATATTCACTACCTGAGAAACTGACTGAGTGGACAGCGGAAACCATTTACTCCCGGCTGCCCATAGAGCAGAGCAGACTCCGTCTGTGTTCACACTGCAGAAATTGAGCGGATACAGATGGCTAATCCACCCGCTCTGCTTTGATCAGCAAGCAATCAGCGGACAGATCACTTGCTGATCTTGACGAAGTTTGCCCCATGTGAAAGGGGCCTTATTTTTCTGATTCACTCACATTACACAGAACAAATGTACAAAGGACAAATAGCTCAATATATATATATATTTTTTTTTTATAAATATACCTTTTTTATTTGCCAGAGCAAAAAGAAATGGTCATCAATCACAAAATATATACAATAAGTAACCAAATTGACAAAATGTTGCCCCGTACATTTAAATGTACAGGGCAGCAGGTCATGTTACATTGTATAATCATACATAATGCTATATTATGTTAAAAAATAAGAGAACAGTAATTAGCATTGGCATTTAATGTCCAATAAAAAAACTCCTATTTTAGAAATTAGCTGGGAAGAATCCTAGAGGCGTAAGTCGGGAGAGTTAGACCAGGGGAATGGAAAGAATTGTTGTTTTTCTTATATTTTTTTTATTTAGTACACTTTTATGTTTTAGAGATGATTCAACAGTAAACTGCAGTTGGTTTAGAGTTTAGTAAATAAGGGGAAGTTACACTTTACAAACAATACCCAATCACAATGCAAGGAAAAAAAAAATGCGTTTTTGCTGGTACATGATGGGATGACGGAAGTCAGTAGAGCTTACCCTCTTTTATTGAGCTCTGGAGGAACTGTACTTGCAAAGTGCACAGTCTGTTTGCCTTAAGTAAATAAACCCCACAGTGGAACTACAGCTACCTATTCTTTACTGCCAAGGAAGCTTAGCCATCTTAGCCTCTGATTGATCTGCAATTGCCATTGTACATGTGATCAGCTATGGGACAAGCCATTCGATGGCTTGACAGTTTGGTTAACAGCACAAACAACTGTGACAGATATCATTCACAACATACCTTAAATGTAAATGTTATGAGAAATCTTTGATTTGATGGGTTTAGTTTTGCTTTAAAGTGGTTGTAATCCACAAGTATTTACATCTTAATGCATTCTATACATTAAGGTGAAAAACCTTCTATACTGAAGCTCCCCCCAGACCCCCCTTTTTCTTACCTGAGCCCAATCAGATCCAACGATGTGCATGTACACAGTGGCTCCAGCCGCTGTCTCTCTCCTCATTGGACAGACTAAAAGCAGCAGGAGACATTGGCTCCTGCTGCTGTCAATCAAATCCTGTAACACAGGAGAGGCTTTCTGTGGGACCTGATGAAGCGGAGGAGGACTGGCGGGGCAACCCAGAAGAGGAGGATCAGGGCTACTCTGTGAAAAACCCACACAGAGCAGGTAAGTATAACTTCTAAAACAAAAATACAAAACAAAACAACAAAAAATTAAGGTTTACAAACACTTTAAGTTATGTTTTTTGTTTCCCTTTTTAAACCTGCACTAAAAAATGCCAGTTAAAGACTAGTTGTTTCGTTTAACAACCTCAATGAATATCTGAAGTGTTATGATTCTGCATCATCTCCAATAAGATGTTCCAGATGAGGTCAGGGGAATGTTGCCATTATTGGCTAATAATAGTCTTAATCTGCTGCTTTGATGTCTTGGCAGAAGTTTAAAGGGTTACTTTATTGTTACCCAGTGTTACTTTTTTCTCTCGTAATGTTCATCTTGTTGCCTTATGGTGTTCTTTGTGTTTTGAAATAACATGTATAGTAATTATACTTTTTTATTCTTGTATTAAGCTGTGATGTTCCATTATACAAATAAAACACTGCCGATACACAAACCCACAGGTGCTCACGCACACACACACACACACACACACACATCTTTAAAGCTAGCCATACACATTATACATTTCTTTAGTAGAGTCTGTGGGCTGAACTAAAGAAATCTAACCACATTTTCTGGATAATTCTCCTCCTGTGGACCATTTTTTTCTGACTGCTGATTTGATCTGATTGGATGCAGGCACTGTTGTGGCCAACAATTTTCATCTAAAGTTGACCTGAGCATTGATCCAGGTGCTGATCAAGGTGTTGCCAACAGGACCAAACACAGAATGAATTTCCACCAATTCATCAGGAATTGTCCAAAATTCGATACTTGTACAGCCAGTTGGCATCATGCAGCTCTAAATACAGTAAAATGCAACTAACAATATGTTACACAGGTCAAGAAGGTGCATGCAAAAATTGCCACCAAAATGTTTTCCACGGAGCACAGAAGATAGATCCAAGTGAACACAGTTTTATTTAAAACATCTTGCAGTTAAAAGAAATGTATGTGCTTTCCAGTTACTTTTTCCATATATTGTACATGTAAAAATAGATCAGCTTGATATACATTAATTATATCATATTAATAAATTATTGTAACATGTTTTTGTGCATCGTTTGCAACTGAATGTAAGCAATAATGAGTCAACTTTATGCAATGTGTCTGCTTTGCAGACCTACACAGTGGTTGTGCTTTACTGCTTTATCATATGTAAGTCTATAACTTGGATGACTCACTCAAAACAGTTACACTACTGTTCAAAAGTTTGGGGGGGAAAGCACAGTTTTTTTCAATGAAGATAACATTAAATAATCAGAAATACAGTGTAGACATTGTTAATATGGTGGATGATTTTTAATGGAATATCTACTTAGGTGTACAGAGGCCCATTTCCAGCAACCATCACTCCTGTGTTCTATGGTACATTGTGTTAGCTAATCGTGTTAAAAGGATGGAGGAGTGCCTGATGCCATCTGTCAAGCATGGTGTAGGTATTGTGATGATCTGGGGCTGCAAAGAGTCTACAGAAGATCAGAAGTGCTGATATGCATCACGGGATGAAAAACCGCAAAAAAAATATTTTATAAGAAGTAAGAAAACATTGGCTTAAAGCCGACCTCTACCCATTTTAAGGAACTTTAAATGTTTTCTTCCTACCCTCTTCCTGTAAAACAATCAGTTATTGAATCCCCCCCCCCCCAAATACCTATTCTGATGGTCCCAAAGGTTAACAATCTCCACCTCCTTCCCAAGGCCTTCTGGTGTACTTATGTCATGCATATCAGGAGGCTTCGTGCACACTGCACATTACGTCATCAGGGGGCCAGGTGCAAGAACCCAAAAGAGACAGCCCTGATGATGTCAGTAGAGAAGATGATGGTATGGGTCGGCGTGCCGCAACAGGCTTCACCACACAATACTTGATTTGCTGGGTATGTGAGTATGTGTTTTGAGGACAACCAGTAGTCAAGGTAATGGGGAGAAAAAAAACAAATAGGTAAATGGAGGGGGGGGCTGTGAAGTTCCTCTTTAACCACTTTGCCTCTTACAGCTGTTCACCCTCTATAGACCTGAGCAATTTTTACATTTCTGCTATGAACCTGTTTATTCAGCAATAACTTTGTCATTACTAAAGATAAGGTAATAAATATTTTTTTTAAGGTCAAACCAGGCTTTTTTTCATGATATTGTCTTGCAAAAATTACTTTTTTTCCCACAATCCTTAGACAATAAAACACAACCAAACTAAATGAAACCCATGTTTTCTTTATTTTGAGCATTGTTAGTTTATAAATAAATAGTGTTACTTCACATAAAATGTTCACATTTTATTCTGTAATTTTGCCTGTTTAAAATTACACTAAATTCATGATTCTGGTACAAAGCATTGCAAAGTTATTTACAAATTAAATACATTGTTTTTTTTGTTTTTAAAATTTTGCACTTTTTTTTAAATGGAAAATGTGTAAATATATGTTAAATGTATAGTATTACCAAAACAAAAAAAAATAAAAATATTAGGGGTCCATGCACACTGGGCTTAAAAAAATGGCAAAAAAAAAAAAAAAAAACACTCCTGTTTAGCATTTGTTTCTGCCAGAAAACTGCTCTTAAAAACACAAACCAGAAGGGTTTTTTTTCTGCCTCCAAATGCTGATCTTAAAATGTGCCTCTAAATATCCTAATGTGCATGGACACACAGAATAACATTAGATGCTTCTGCAGGCAAAACCCTAAACTCCTCTAGAAGCAGCATTTTTTAAGCCAGTGTGTATGAATCCTAAAAGGTATATTAAAATATAATCTAAGAATAAAATCAGCAGGAAAATAATAGTTTGAAGAGAGAAGAGAACTAAGAAGTTAATTAGGACTAATTAGGAATACTGAGGGTTCAGAAGATGTCCAACAGAGGAACATTTTATAATAACAAAAAACTTTTTTTTTTACTTGCCAGGTTGCTTTAATTGACATCATCTGCATATCTAAGTTCATCCCTTCATTCTGCAGATTAATGAACAGAAAGATACAAATGTAACAATATTTTACTTTGTATCTTTGTAAAATCACCATCTGGTGCAATGTTGTGTATAAACACTGATTCAGACTGCTTTTTTGACAGCTAGAGGTGCCCTTCTCTGAGTATTCTGTAATGCTTGCTTTGATTAACCACAGCCACTAGTTAAACTGTTACTAAACCCACAAAGTAAAATCAGTCTGTATATGCAGTAAAGCATGCTTGTTATACTTACTGTGAAACCTAAGGGGTTAATCCTCTGCATTGTGTAAAAAGGTTGTTTGAGCCTCGAGTCTTTTTTTTTTTTATCGTTCCCCTTCTTTTACTGCCCCCAATCCATCTGGTGATAGAACAGAGCCATGGGGGCAATTTGCACATGCTTAGTTTGGTGTGTATTGCTAGAGAGTTTGTTTTTTGGGGGCGGAAGGTGCATGTGATCAGCACAGGGCCAATCAGACTAAGTCAAGAGTCCTGCAGCCTCATAGGCCAGCCAGGGGAGAATGAAAACTCCTCTACAAGCTTTAACCAGTGCTCGGCCAGACACTGATAGAAGTCTATGTGATGACTGATATATGACTGATAAATACTGCCAATGAGAAAAGGTATTTAGCAGTTTATATTTATTAAATGGCCTGTGTACTGTGGGAGACAAGATATAGTAAATGCAGGGTCCTTGCTTTAGTAACACTTTAAGGTATGCTGGGGGGGGGGGGGTTCAGAAGCAGGGCAGAGAGAATGTGTCCTGCTTACAATTTATTTTAATACAATGAGGTCTTCTTTGGCGTTGGTAGCATGCTCAAAGTCTGCAACTAATTAAGCAAACTGTTATTCAGTAAGAGTTTACATTTACTTTACCTCAATTAAAAAAAGATAAAAAAACATGTTGCTGTCCATTAAATGCTATAACCCAAAATGAGTGGTCAATATATATATCGTATATACCTTTTATAAGTGGGGTGCAAACCTTTATGTAAAGAGCTGAGTAAAATCTATCTAAGTATAACTAAAGGCAAAACTTTTGTTTAGTTTTGCATAGACTAGAGAGGGATTAGAACCCCTGACAGGTTTTTATTGCTGTCTCTCCCCCTATTAGATAGATTCAGCTTCTCCATTTGTCCTGTTTACCGTTGTCACAGAGAGTGAAAGTAAAAGAAAATCCCAAATTTTGAGTGATCACCAGAACAGAAATAGAGGGTAAATCTTCCTATGGGGATATTAGTTCTAGTGACCCTTTTGACAACCACAGACTCCCTTACTTGTTTTAGCTATAGGATAGAAAGTGAAGGGAAATCTCCCCAATGAGACACGGATGTTGGAAAAAAAAACTGACAGAGGTTACTCACTTTATCAAAAAAAAAAAGTTTTGCCTTTAGTTCTACATAAAGCATGAGTGCTCAACTAGTGGCCCTCCAGCTGTTGCAGAACTACAAGTCCCATGAGCCATTGGAAGGTTGACAGGTGCAAGCATGACTCCCAAAAGCAAAGGCATGATGGGAATTGTAGTTCCGCAACAGCTGGAGGGCCACAGGTTGAGCACCCATGACTTAAAGGATGTGATTTATTGTTGTCAGGGTAAAGAGTATATTATAAGTACATTTTAAACATAGATTTTTTTTTTTTTTTAACCCAAACCGGAAGCTCTGCCGTTGTCATGTCACAGAGCAGTGTTGGGAAATTTTAGTAGTACTAGACGACAATCACAGGTAAACCACTTTGGTCTATTTTAAAAAGTTAACAGGCAAGTTATTAAAATGATTCCAATCCTTTGTATCTCCCTTAACATTTCCCCTTTTTTTATCATTGAGAAATTGTATAGCAACTAATTTACATATATGATCTACTGCAGTTGATAACGTGCTATATGAAGACGGAACTGTCCTTCCTTCCAGAGCAACAGCAATGAGATTTTTTTTTTTTTTTTAGGTATGATTTAATATCATTAAGATGCATTGCTTGACCTGGAAATCTTTATTCTGTGTGCACTTCTTGAATGCCCTCTAGTGTTTGTATTACATTACTGTTTCATAGGACATTTAGCCTTCTGTTTACATTCTTCGAGTGCATCTTCTTTGTAACGCACACTTCACACAGTGCTTTCAATGGTGCTAGGGGGGAGACATCCTAAATATAAATGTTTTATATTGGTGTTCACTCTCAGCAACCCTATTACACTAAAGGGCCATACACACTATAAGATTTTCTGAAGACTTTTTCCTTCAGATTTACCTTTTCTATGTAGTGTATGGGCCTGCCTGATTGCATACAAATTGAAAGTGTTTAGGTTTGACCTCATATTATATGGTTTTGGTAAATCTAAAGGAAAAAGTCTTCAGAAAATCTTATAGTGTGTATGGCCCATAGCCTTCCTAGAACGGAAGGTATTCACATGTTTTATTCCATCACATCACAAAAAATAAGATTATTTCTCATTTCAGGTTGGTGGGTGGGGCCATGTAAATTGTTTGTTTTTGGGTTCCTATTAGACAGATGCATATGCAGAACTGCTGGTGTATAGCATCAATATACCCCAACATTAAAGAGCCATTTATTCCAAACTGCATGCATCTGTTTCAGGCTTTTTTGTCATCATTAGTGCAGTATATGGAAATCATGGCTTCTACGAAATACGGCATGGGATTGCACAGATCATGGGCACTCAGCTTGGTTCACAGTGTATGCAGGAAAGTTTTTTTTTTTTTTAGGGGTTTCTAAGGGTGCCATAAATACAAAAAAGCCAAAATTAATAAATAAATTCTACTAATGCATCAATAAAAGTCTTTCTATAGACAAATAGGGTAGAGGTTTAAAAATAGACAACTTGTCTCTTTTCATTCTGTCCCAAAGACGTTGGTAACAAAATGATGCTTATCCCGACATGTTTTGCCACTTAGGGCTTCCTTTGGGATTTGAGAATTAGTCATAGTTCACAGATATTAAAATTAAAAAATAAATTTTAGTAATACATCATTACAAGTCTTTCTACAGACACTCACTAGCTCACTCACTCACTCACCGTACTGTGTGTGTGTGTATACTGTTTTGTATATAGATTTTTTAATGCATAATTTCCTGCCTTGTCTGCTCTTCTGATTTTAACTACAAACACCTTCTCCTTTCTTTATCTTCTACATAGAGGGGTGGAGTTGTGTAGCTGACAGAATATAGCTGGGAAAACGGACAACATTGTTTGAAGTATCAGTTCAGAGCTCAGAAAGTTTCAAGGTCACTGGAATTTTGGCAAATATTTTTCTGGATTTACAGAAAATATACTTAACCGGAAAAAAAAAAAAAACAATGCAACCACCACATCTAAGGTTTAGTTAGCTGCAATATATTTGTTTTTTGTTCTGCATTTTTAGTGGCCACTGATGTCTATAAAGGAACACTCTAGATGCTGTTACCAGGACTATGTGGGCTAAAATAGTGCACACCGCAGTATGGTTTTAGGAGATGATTTATATAGTGCAGTAAGAAACAGACAGGAAAAGGAAACAGAAAAGTGTAAGAAAATTTCCTTAGGCCTCCTGAAGTCCAAGAGACAGTCAATCCTGCCATAGAGTCGGGGGGGGGGGGGGGGGATTTACTAAAACTAGTGCACACAATATCTGATGCAGCTGTGCATAGTAACCAATCCGCTTCAGCTTGTTCAATTAGGCTTTGACAATAAAACCTAGAAGCTGTTGTGTCCCCAAGAAGTCATCCCAAGTCATCCCAAAGTCTGCTGGCCAACCAACATTTCAGGAATGTTAAACTGGTCTCATGCAGTTTTCGCTGTTCCTCCCTGCTAACTTCCAGGTCACTACTGTAGTGACTTGGAGGTTATCAGGAGAAACCATCGACCACTGTGGGAGACCAAAGCAATCAGCAATACCGAAAATGTTGGTTTCACAGGGGCCTTTGCATTGTTGTTTAAAGTCAGTGATTTAAAGTATTGGAAGCAGATGGGTCTTCATGACAGCCAGGCAGCTGGCATTTTTTAGAAGGAGAACTCAACAGTAGCAGGTCCCATGTTTGAGACAGGTTTCCTTTAACCCCTTTGCGCCAGCACCACCTGGTCCTTTAAGAGGTTTCAGATGCCAGGAGGTGGGGCGGGGTTTATGATCATGTGACCGTTATGATTGGCTGTCACGGCGTTCACGTGATCAGAAAGCTTGAAGTGATTGGGAGCTTTCTGTTAGCCACCGTAACTGTGCACAACTGTGTCTGCTAATTGGTACGCAAATCGGCGGCCGCTCTGTGCCAAGGCCCTTGCGCCGAGAGGCCGCATATTTGTGTACTGTTGGGGCCTAGGGGTTAAATGACACATTATGTAGAATACCAATGCCTAAACCTAACTAGTACTAAAAGTGTCCAATCCTCCCTTTCAACACCTATGTTGACTAACCTGTGTAAAAAAAGACGTACAGTATATGCTGTACTTACCTATTTTCAGCCCGCTCCAGTCTGGTTACATGATCCCGTGTCAGCCAGCGGCGACTGTAGGGGAGAGGATCGAGCACTCGACAACAGCTGGGAATTCCAAGAGTTGTGAAGTCACCTATATGTTCCCATGTGTCCCACCCATTGCTGGTGCTCCCTCCTCTCCCCTTCAGCTGCATGGGCTGACACAGGAAAGCCCAAGCACCTGACTGAACTGGAGCAGGCTGGTATTTAGTAGTAGTTAGGTTTAGGCTGCAATTCTACTTTAAATAACACAAATTGCAACACACCAGTGTATTGTAGTATAGTCTTTGAAATCAGATCAAAGCCAGAAATAAATAATAGGTTACAATCAAATAATAATTATTTATTATTGTGTAATGTTGTTTGTACAGGAAGTCTGGCAAATAGAATCTTTTTAAATGGTTACAGCGGACATCAGCTGATTTAATTTAATAGCTGTTTAAGTGAATGGTGGCAAACAATCAATAATTATAGTTTTATCACAGTGAATTAAAACATGGGATTTCTGATGATGGTGTATAAATGTATTCTTTTTGAAATCTCAGTACAATGAAAAAACAGTGGGCTTTATGAAAGCTAATATATGTTTTATTCAACCAGCAGGCTGCATGTGTAGGTTTCCAGCTGATGGCAGCACATAATAAAACAAGGAGAAATAAAATGTACATTTTACATTTGTAAAATATAAAAGCAATAGTCATTGCTGCTTTTCTTTATGGGCTCCGCCAAGCACTCGTTACATCGAAATCCCACAGAAAAACTACAACCCTTCCTGTGAAGGAAATTACTTTTATGGACTCTGCATGTTTACCTGCTTCAGTATCTCACAAAAGTGAGTACACCCCTCACATTTTCACATAATTGAAAATGTCTAAATTGGGCCCAGTTAGGAATTTTCCCTCCCCAGTGTCATGTGACTTGTTAGCGTTACAAGGTCTCAGGTGTGAATGTGGAGCAAGTTTGTTAAATCTGGTGTTATCGCTCTCACTCTCTCATACTGGTCACTGGAAGTTCAACATGGCACCTCAAGGCAAATAACTCCCTGAGGATCTGAAAAAAAGAATTGTTGCTCTACATAAAGATGGCCTAGGCTATAAGAAGATTGCCAAGACCCTGAAACTGAGCTGCAGCACAGTGGCCAAGACCATACAGCGGTTTAACAGGACAGGTTCCACTCAGAACAGGCCTCGCCATGGTCTACCAAAGAAGTTGAGTGCACCTGCTCAGCATCATATGCAGAGGTTGTCTTTGGGAAATAGAAGTATGAGTGCTGTCAGCATTGCTGCAGAGGTTGAAGGGGAGGGAGGTCAGCCTGTCAGTGCTCAGATCAAACGCCGCACAATGCATCAAATTGGTCTGCATGGCTGTCATCCCAGAAGGAAGCCTCTTCTAAAGATGATGCACAAGAAAGCCCACAAACAGTTTGCTGAAGACCAGCAGACTAAGGACATGGATTACTGGAACCATGTCCTGAGGTTTGATGAGATAAGATAAACCTATCTGTTTCAGATAGTATCAATCGTGTGTGGTGGCAACCAGGTGAGGAGTAGAAAGACAAGTGTGTCTTACCTACAGTCAAGCATGGTGGTGGGAGTGTCATGGTCTGGGGCTCCATGAGTGCTGCCAGCATTGGGGAGAAACAGTTAATTGAGGGAACCATGAATGGCAGCATGTACTGTAACATACTGAAGCAGAGCATGATCCCCCTCTCTTTGGAGACTGGGCCGCAGGGCAGTATTCTAACATGATAACGACCCCAAACACGCCTTGCAGCATTGGCGTTCAAAGTTCATATTCCGGCCAAGACACTATCTGCATTGCATTTGCATGTTCTCCCTGTGCTTGCATGGCTTTCTTCTGTGTACTCTGACTTTCTCCTAAACTCCAAAGGCATGCTGGTGAGTTATTTGACTCCTGTCCAAATTGGCTGTGGTATGCATGTCTGTAAGGTAAGGACACTACATTGGAAACTTCTTGGGGGCAGAGACTGATGTGAATGTGAAGAGTTATTTGTCATCTCTAAATTAGTTAGTAAACAGCAGTGTAGTTTTGGGGGTGAAGGATAGATTTATGTAAAGTTAAGAAAAATCTACACGTGCCTTTTAAAATGGAACTCAACTCTGAAAATAGGGGATTTTTGGAAGAAGAGACCTGTAAAGTCTCTTCTGCCAAGACACTTCTTTCTCTTTCCCCTAGCATTTATTTATTTTCCACAACTTGTCACACAGTGTACAGTCCCAGGTCATTCCTACCATCTCTCAGATGTTGAGAATAGAGCTTGAGGTGACCTAACTGCTGTACGCATGCACCAGAGTTATTTTATTAGTGGCCACTAAGCACGAAGGAATACCTGAAGGAAGCAGTGGAGGGGATGGTGTCTGCAGGGGATGGAGCAGCAGCTGACAGCTTGCATCAGATTGCACTGGAGGTGGACACTTGCAGGTAAGTTTGACAGGTTTGAAGTTTGCTCTGCATACTTGCACATTATGGCTGAAGCCCACCCACTAGAGTTGACTTAAGTTTTGCTTTAAAATCTTTTTTCCCTGTCTGTGCCATACTCCTTAAATTTATACCACTCTCTCAATTTCCCTGCATAGAGGTGGGATAAGCTCACTGCCCTTAATAGATGAATACTGCTAATATTGGGAGACTTCCACTGATACAGCTGGAGTGACTATATATGTCTTGCTGGCATCAGGGACACTCTTGGCCTAGGCCAACTAGGCCCAGGCCTAGGGCGGCACTTTGCAGGGGGGGGGGGGGCAGCGAAAAAAAGGTGTTCCCTGCACTAAAAAAAAAAAAAAAAAAACGGCTCCTTCAGGAAAAGGGTCCCCGCCGGCTTGCGCTACACATTTAGTATAGTGCCAGTCTTATGGGTTGAATTGGGCCGGAGGACAGGGGCCAGGAGGCAAATCAGTCTGGCAGCCCCATAAAGCGGTCACACTATTACCTGCCGGTATGATAATACCGGCCGGTGAGGACATTCAGACAGACCGCAGGCTGCCAACCACACTTAATATAACTGGCCCGACGGCCGCCAATGCTAAAAAGTGAGGCACTGCAGCCTGATGCTCCGCCTACCCTCCCCCCCCCCCCAGGTATGGCAGGCATCATGTCAATAATATAATTTCATTTCTTTAAACATGCTTGTCCTTGAGGAAGCATATTGAATTGCATCCTATACAATTAAGACATAATTGTATATGATAGCAATAATATTTTGGACCTGCTCACCTCTTATGTGCTATCGCAATATGTCACTGGATTAGTAAGATTACTCCTATCTTATAACATATTTGGACTTGTGTTTGCTGCCACTGATCATAGGATTATTTCACTTATGGCCACTGATGAGGTGACACTGATAAGCTGCACTGATGGGGCTGCACTGTTAAGGCAACACTGATATGCTGCATTGATGGGCACTTATATGTTACATTGATTGGCGCTAATAGGCTGCACTGATGGGCACTAATATGCTGCTCTGATGGCCATTGATGAGCTGGCAATGGTGGGTACTGATAAACTACACTGATGGGCACAAATGAGGCAGCACTGATAAGGCAGCACTGATATGCCACACTAATGGGCACTGATGAGGCTGCACTGATAGGCATGAGGTGGCACTGATAAGCTTCACTGATGGGGCTGCACTGATATGATGCCCTGATGGGCACTGATAGGCTGCACTGATGGCCACTGATGAGACTACACTGATAGCTACTGATGAGGCTTCGCTGATGGCCACTGATGACGCAGCACTGATAAGCTGCACCGATGGGGCTACACTGATAAGGCGGCACTGATGGGGCTGCACTGACATGATGCACTGATAGGCTGCACTAATGGGCACTGATAGGCTGCACTGGTTGCCACTGATGGGGCTGTACTGATGGCCACTTATGAGGCCGCACTGATAGGCTGCACTGATGGGCAGTAATGAGGCTGCGCTGATGGGCACTTATAGACTGTAGTTGTGGTCTGTGGTTTACAGAAGACAGGGCGGGTCATAAACAAGAAGGGGTGTGGCCTTTACAGAAAGGGGCGGGTAATATTTCAATTAGGGGGTGCCCAAGTTTAGTCAGGCCTAGGGCAGCACAAAACCTAAATACACCACTGACTGGCATATTGCTGATGCTGGGAATGAGAACAGCAGTGTGCATGTGTAGTGCATGCAATTTCTATGGGCAGCACACAAAACTCTGAGCAGCTTTATCAGCCAAACCAAGAACATCTCTAAGTAACATTAAAAGATATACATTTTATTGATTTTTAGTTTTCAGACTCAGGATCCACTTTAAGTTCTGCTTTCACATTTATAATGGCTATACATTTTACCCTTAATACATTTCAAATTTGTAACCTTATTCTAGATGTACGCCATCTGCTAAAAATATTATTTATTTAGCTATGTTAATTCTTTGAGTTCAGTGATTTTCATGAGTCACTTTGAACAAGCATCCTGCTTGTAAAGTTAGAACTCCTCATCTGCATGCTTAATCCGGGTGACTCAGAAAAAAAGTAAATCATTGGATTTTGGTGATACCAAATATTTTGCTATGTCGCCCTTTTCAACCAGGGTTCCTTCCAATCCTAGGGTTCTTCCTGGAGTTTTTAGGGGCTGCTTAAGAAGTGAGCAGTGGTGATCTCCCAACTGAGCTGATCACCAATGCAAGAGGGAAATTTTCCACTAACCCGCAATGTAAAGGGTCATGTCTACTCTGGCTTTTAATGTGAGGGAACACAACAATTTTTTTTACTTCAAGATTATTTCTGATAATTGTTTTGTTGTATAGGACAGGTGGTAATAAAAAACAAACAAACTGTGTTGGGTGTCAAAAATGCTAGGTAGGCCATATGCTTTATTCTTTTAATTAAACTTTTTACAACTTACCGATCATGCATGAGCTGGAGATTTTATCATTATTTGCAGAGGTTCTCTAAAACTTGAATCTTTTTTTAATGGTTCCTCCAAGGTAAAAATGTTGAAAAAGGCTGGCTAATGGAAGATTGTCGAGTGGCTCAGATTTAATTTTGAATCAGTCTGCAGGAGCAACACACCAAAAAAACACACACAAAAAAAAAAAAAAAACAGGAAGAGGTCATCATTATTCCTGTTGCCTGCTTTTTGCTATTTTTATGTTCATCAGCACTCGTACATCTGCATTTCATTTGGTGCATGGTTGACTTTACATGGACAGAGCCCTGGTGGAGAGAGACCTTCATGTGGTCTCTCAAGTCACCACAGTTTTATGGGCTCCAATGAATTTTTTACACCAATTCATATGTTTCATCTGCCATTTTGTTGCCTAGTGAAAGGCTGGTTTCCTTCTGTGGAGAGCACAGAGATTTAGTAGCATAATGCGATACTGGCACGACTGGCATGTGCTCATTATCTTGGAAAATTATCCTGTACATGGCTCTAAACTCATAAGTCATGATTACGTTTTCTGTGATTAGTCTACATTTAAACATAATTTTTATTTTTTTTTTACCTAAAATCCAATTTTGGATAGAGTATTTAAGCGTTAGATGTTGTTATTGCTGCGTCTGCATTGTGGAGATTTCTCTTCACTGCCTGTCCCAGTCTCAGTGGGTCAGAAATAGGATAGACCTATATGGTTTTTTCAAGGCCGATACCGATATTTTGGTCACAACATTATGGGCCGATATTTTGTACATTTAAAGTTTTGAAAAATAAAGACAATTTGTGACATAAATCTGGTACTGAACATGTTCATTTTTGTTTAATGCTTAATGGCTGGCTTGCTGGCACCCTGTGGTGGGTGGCTGGCTGGCACCCTGTGTTGGGTGAATGGCTTTCTGGCACCCTATGGTGGGTGGCTGGCTGTCTGGAACCCTGTGGTGGATGGCTGGCTGGCTGGAACCCTGTGGTGAATGGCTGGCTATCTGGCACCCTGTGGTGGGTGGCTGGCTGTCTGCCACCCTGTGGTGGGTGGGTGGGTGGCTGGCACAGGGGCTGTGGGTGGCTGGCTGGTACAGGGCCTGTGGGTGGCTGGCTGGTACAGTGCCTGTGGCTGGCTGGTACAGGGCCTGTGGATGGCTGGCTGGCTCTTTTGTACAGTCCCTGTGGCTGGCTGGTACAGGGCCTGTGGATGTGGGTGGCAGGCACACAGGGCTGCTGTGGGTGGGTGTATGGCTGTGATACACTCCCACGAGTCTAGTCCTGACTCCAGACGAGGCTGTCCAAGGCGAGGAAGGCGTCCTAAGAAAGCAGAATGACGTCACAAAAATATCAGCCAGTTCCGGGGCCGATACCGATATATCGGGGAAAGTGCATATCGGCCCCCCATATATTGGCCTTGCCGATAATCAGTCTATCCCTAGTCAGAAGGATAGGAAGTGATAGGAATTCTCTCCACAACAAAATCAGACCACAGTAAAATCAAGTTTCTTTAGTAGGATAGGAAGAGATTAGATCCCCATTTTCCTCATTTATTCTCCTGGTTTCCGAGATATAGAGTAAAATATGTAGATAAAGGAAGCATTTGTATATGAATATGGGAATATGACAAGAAAAATATAAAACTGTGAAAGAAATTATAGGCATAATGTAAAAAAAAAAAAAAAAAATCTCACAAAGAATATTTGGTGGAATAACAGAGTAGTTCCCTTACCCACCTTTCCTACACTTTAATGCCCAAAGTACGTGCCTATCACACAAATGAATATGGCCAAAAATATGTGGATGCTCCTTCAAATGATTGAAATCCATTTTTTGGGGGGGTTTTTTTATGGGTGCTGTCACTTGTGTGGCATACAAAGACATTTTAGATAAATGGCCAAATCCAATCTTTTGACACCATTATTTTGTTCCAGAATGACTGTGCCCATGTGCACAAAGCTAAGTCCATTAAAACCTGGTTTCATGACTTTCGTAAAGAGTAACCTCAACCCTATTGAGCACTTTTGAGATGAGTTTGAACAAATATTGTGAGCCAGTACTTACTAATTTAGCAACAATAATATTTGCTCTTTTGGCTGAATAGGCACAAATCTTGTGAAAGGCTTTACCAGAAGAGTGGAGACTGTTATAGTCACAAATGGTGGTGTAGGGGAGATGTACACAAACCTTTGGCTATGAATTTCCTTATTGGGATCCTAAAGATACGTTTCCCAAACCAGTTCAGTTAGGGAAAAAGTGTGTTTTCACTGACAGCTTCAATCATCACCATACATATTCATCCCTAACTGGTCGATTGTACAGTATATAGTAAAGCACGGTTTTTACTCATAAAATGAGGTTGAAGGATTGTAAGAGGTGCATGAAAGTCAGCCAGCCCCCAGTTTGATGTACTCACCTTCCAGTCTGTCACCAACCAAATAAGACCTGTCTCTTGGTACAAAGAACAGGGGTTTAGTTGACACACATTTGCAAACGCATGTGAAAGCTGCAGAGCCACGTCACGGCACCCTGTTTAAATCTGCAGTCCTACACTCTTAATTTAGTGTCCTCACACTGGAGGCACATGGCCGCTAATGGGTGGATGGGGAACAGGCGAGAGGGAGACAGCCCAACCTCCCCCAACCCATCCCCATGCACGACTGGCTATTGTCTCAAAAAGTTCAAATAATTAGGTTAAAATATAACCATGGTGCAAACTGGAGAAGACCAGCTGAAAAGCATTACACCTCCATCCCCTTGGTGGATGCAGTATATGGATAGGAAGGGATTTTATATATGGGGCATGGCCTGTAAAGCACACTGCCTTTGAAATCCCTTATTTCCTTTGGGACTTTATATGAGACAAGCAGGTCATGCTATTGGTCTCCATCCCTGTATACGGAAAACACTAGGGTCAAATCAAAAACTGCATCCACCAAAAACGCACGAAAATCGCACGGTGGGACTTTAGATGAGGCACCAAGCTGTAAGCAAGGCGTCTCCATCCCTGGTTGCTTTAAACATATTGGACTAGGTGGGACTTTAGATGAGACCCAAGCTGGTGTTGCCCGGCGTCTCCATCCCTATAACAAAACACAAAATGAGGTTGAAGGATTGTAAGAGGTGCATGAAAGTCAGCCAGCCCCCAGTTTGATGTACTCACCTTCCAGTCTGTCACCAACCAAATAAGACCTGTCTCTTGGTACAAAGAACAGGGGTTTAGTTGACACACATTTACAAACGCATGTGAAAGCTGCAGAGCCACGTCACGGCACCCTGTTTAAATCTGCAGTCCTACACTCTTAATTTAGTGTCCTCACACTGGAGGCACATGGCCGCTAATGGGTGGATGGGGAACAGGCGAGAGGGAGACAGCCCAACCTCCCCCAACCCATCCCCATGCACGACTGGCTATTGTCTCAAAAAGTTCAAATAATTAGGTTAAAATATAACCATGGTGCAAACTGGAGAAGACCAGCTGAAAAGCATTACACCTCCATCCCCTTGGTGGATGCAGTATATGGATAGGAAGGGATTTTATATATGGGGCATGGCCTGTAAAGCACACTGCCTTTGAAATCCCTTATTTCCTTTGGGACTTTATATGAGACAAGCAGGTCATGCTATTGGTCTCCATCCCTGTATACGGAAAACACTAGGGTCAAATCAAAAACTGCATCCACCAAAAACGCATGAAAATCGCACGGTGGGACTTTAGATGAGGCACCAAGCTGTAAGCAAGGCGTCTCCATCCCTGGTTGCTTTAAACATATTGGACTAGGTGGGACTTTAGATGAGACCCAAACTGGTGTTGCCCGGCGTCTCCATCCCTATAACAAAACACAAAATGAGGTTGAAGGATTGTAAGAGGTGCATGAAAGTCAGCCAGCCCCCAGTTTGATGTACTCACCTTCCAGTCTGTCACCAACCAAATAAGACCTGTCTCTTGGTACAAAGAACAGGGGTTTAGTTGACACACATTTGCAAACGCATGTGAAAGCTGCAGAGCCACGTCACGGCACCCTGTTTAAATCTGCAGTCCTACACTCTTAATTTAGTGTCCTCACTCATTTTACTCATATTCACTTGGTCTTGTTAATCATTTAGTGCTCATGCCTCTTTGTAATCCTCCACACAGACCGTATGCCCTCTGCCTGCGGAGATTTTTCCATCTAGTTCTAGGTACCCGGAACATTAAAAATATATTTTTTGCACTGCTTAACTTGGAGGGAAAAGTACCATATACATAATTAAACTGAGAGCGTTTTGTATGAAAAATACTCTGCGTGAACTGATAACATTTTTCTTCGCACATTTTAATTCTATTTTATTTATGCTAATTAAAGCTGGCTAGCATGAGTGAATCCCTGAATGCTTGATTATTGAAACTGACTGCAATATTGGCTCTGGAGCTGGGTGCAGTATTTCATTAATTGGAATTTTCATTTCTGTGCTTTTTCCAATTCTTAGATTAAAATAGTTTAATGTTAACATGGAACTAAGGTCAAAGACTGCAGTATGCAAAGGTGTAGATTCATTCTTTAGTTTTCAAGACAACTGTTTTACATTCCTGGCATATCAAAAATGCATGCAGTGTGCATAGTTAGTGTTTGATTCTATTTCTATTTTTTGAAAAATAAGGCTGATTACATAAAATAAATAAAAAAAGAATTTAAACAAAGCACAGTGGCTTATTAACCATATGAGCTTCAAAAATGAAAGTGTTTGCCCAAGTATCAGTTTGCTAGGTGTGTTTGACTTGAATGGAGAGATGCCTCAAACAGAACTTAAAGTGTTTGTTACCCTAAATGTGGAGGACCCTATTTGGGAGGGAAACATTGCCTTTCCAAGAAGAAAATATATTAAACCTCGGGCACCAATAGTACTGAACATCAGTAATAAGTAGGGATGCACCGAAATTTCGGCCACCAAATTTTCAGCCAAAAATGGGCCTATCCCATTTCGGCCGAAAATGGGTTAAAAATGCCGAAATGAATGGCCGCCGAGGAAGGAGGAGGGTGCAGGGCAGGTTTGAAAAGACGCGCCTCTGGCCGGCCGCCCGCCTTTCAATGATGTCCCTACTACTGCGATCTGCATGAATGAACTGACACTCCGGGCGGGAGGGCGGGGGGAGCGGCCACTAATAACTATAACTATGTGAGAGCTTCACTTCCCTATCAGCGGACGATCTGCATGAATGAACTGAGCTGACACTCCGGGCAGGAGGGTGGGGGGAGCGGCCGCTAATAACTATAACTATGTGAGCCTTCACTTCCCTGTCAGCGGACGATCTGCATGAATGAACTGAAGTGACACACCGGGCGGGAGGGTGGGCGAGCGGCCGCTAATAACTATAACTATGTGAGAGCTTCACTTGCCTATCATGTGGGTATCTCCTCTGGCAGGGAAGTGAAGCTCACATAGTTATAGTTATTAGCGGCCGCTCCCCCCGCCCTCCCGCCCGGAGTGTCAGTTAATTCATGAACATCATCCGCTGACAGGGAAGGGAAGTGAAGGCTCGCATAGTTACAGTTATTAGCGGCCGCTCGCCCGCCCTCCCGCCCGGTGTGTCACTTCATTCATGTACAATTGCACAGATCGTAGTAGTAGAGACATCACCGGGAGGCAGGCCGCCGGCCAGGGGCGCGTCTTTTGAATGAAGAAGTCAGGACACCGGAGGAGCTGAGTGAGTAGGAGAGGGACGCTGAGGCGGGGGGGGGGGGGAGCTCAGGTGAGCTTACCATTGGTATTAGTATTATGCACCCGATGTCCGCCTGTCACTCGCGATCGACGGGTGGAGAGGGAGAAAGGCAGGCGGCTGATATAAATAAGCCGCCTGTCATTCTCCCCTGTGTAGGAATGGTGATCATACGGTTCTACTATGTAGGACCGTTGATCACTGTTCCTACACCTCAAGCCACAGCCAATCACAGTTAGAATCACGCCCCTAGGGATACACATAACCCCTCTCTCTCTCAAAAAAGTTAACCCCTTCACTGCCAGTGTAATTTTACAGTAACAGTGCATATGTATAGCACTGATTACTGTAGAAATGTCACTGGTAACCCCAAAAGTGTCAAAAATGTCAGTAAAGGGTCCGATCTGTCCGCCGCAATGTCGCAGTCCCGCAAAAAAAATCGCAGATCGCCGCCATTACGCGTTAAAAAAAAAAACAACAAAAATGACAAAAATCTTTCCCTTTGTTAGTAAACGCAATAACTTTTGCGCAAACCAAGCAAAATACGCTTTTTGCGATTTTTTTTTTTACCAAACATATGGTAAAAAAAAAAATTGGCCCAAAATGTTAAAAAATTTAGATTTTTACTTTTTGGGGGGGGGGGGTAATTTCATATAAAAAAAATGTGAAAAATATTGTTATTTTTGCAAAATTGACGATGTTTTTTTGTTTATAGCACAAAAAGTAAAAATCGCACAGGTGATCAAATACCACCAAAAGAAAGCTCTGTTTGTGGGGAAAAAAACAACGTCAAATTAGTTTAGGTACATGACCGCGTAATTGTCTGTTAAAGTCACGCAGTGCCGAATCGCAAAATAGGCCCTGGTCAGGAAGGGGGTATAATCTTCCGGGGCTTAAGTGGTTAAACTGAACAATCTTGAACTTTGTAAACTCCCTTTTTTGAAAATCCCACATATTTACTACCTTAAATCACTTGACACATAATCAATATGTACTGTGTCACACATTTCACAGAGCCTGCTTTCTGAACTACAGAGACACTGAGAGGAGGAGTTTAAGGAGGCAGAGTCAGTACAGGAATTACTGTTGGCTGGAAGCAAGGTACCATGGGATAGATAGTCCTTAGAAGGTGAAAGTAATATGCAGAGGGGAAGCTGTAAGGCATGCAAGGAAACCAGGAAGTTGTGAAAAGAGATGACCAGCAGACAGGTAGCACCCACAACACAAAAGGAGATTTGTTTATGTAGCCTTATACTGGATTGGCGCAAATTACTATTGATTGCATTGCTATTAGGATGCTGATGTTATAAAATGAAAGTGTATGCTGTGACTCAAAACATTTTTAACTTAAAAAAACATTTTTTTACAAATGCAGTGACTTTTAGGTGCACGGGGCGGATGTAAAAATAGAACACCCTTCTCCTCCGCCATGGTTTATTCAATTACCTGCAACAATCCACCAAAATGACATTATCAAATGAAAATCACTATTTACAACTACAAAAACAAAATAAATTAGTGTTACATGTTGGGAAAGGGATCAGGCCTAGAAATTTTCATCCCCCTCCCCCATCGTACATGGTAGGCTTTTGGGACGTAATCCTATCTCCATGCCATAGATGCTGACAGATAAAACCATCAAGCTTGGCAGGGTTCTCTGAATCTCAGGTACTTGCTTAACATGATAACTAAACATTCACTTGTTTCAAAAGAATGTGTATAAAATGTACATATTCTTTGGTCTATATTTCACTGTTCTAGATAGCGATATCCTAGGTAGAAACTGGAATTTGCAGCACAAAGGGCGGGTGGATTAAAATAATTTTTTTTTAAATCTTAGTCAACTTGTATACTTAATTTAGAGTCGAAAGTAGGCTTACATAATTTTTCAGTTTACCTTAAAAAAAATAACAGTCCACCATTTAGATATTTTCTATCCAACCTAGATTAGAAACAATGGTAAAATGTATTTTATTCAGATAAACCTTAATGCAGTTTGTGCTTTGTTGTTTTGATATAGGATATATATATATATATATATATATATATATATATATTAGGGATGCACCGAAATGAAATTCTTGGCCGAAGCCGAATAATAATGAAATGCTTGGCCGAAGGCCGAATACCGAACGCGGTGTTTCGCATTTTTTCCATTTATTTTGCCAATTTTTAGGGGGCACGCTGATGGGCACATTTTATGTTAGGGGGCACTCTGATGGGCAAAACAAAACATAAAGGGGCACTTTATAGGGCACTCTAATGTAATGAGCATGGCAAGTGGCAACAACATATGGCAGTCTGCACACTAATGCTTGTGCAGCTGCCAGCTACCGTATTCTCCCCCAAATGTGCTCAGCTCCACATCACATACCTGAACTGCAGCCAGAGCCAAAAGCCGCGAACAGGGGGGCGGGGCGTGGACCTAGTGTGAAGGAGCCGCAGTCAGGAGCAGGGGGCGGGACGCGCGCGTGACGTCACACCCCCTACTCGCGGCCGGACAGGACACCGGCGGCGTGTGAGAAGGGAGCCGCGAGCCACAATGAGGAAGGTGAGCGGTCAGGGCGGAAGCTGACTTTGTTCGGCTCAAAATTATTCGGCCTTTTGACTTATTCGGCCGAACGCCGAAAGTGCTATTTTTTCTATTTTCGGCCGAATAATGTTCGGCCGCCGAATATTCGGTGCATCCCTAATATATATATATATATATATATATATAATATACATTGTTGGTGTTGTGGTTTAAGGCTGGGCTCACACTATTGTGAATTGGATGCGGGTTTCAACAATTTGGTACAGCTTCTTCCAGCCTTTCTGCCCCATGGGTGCCATTATGGTAAATACAAATCTGAGCATGTCATTTGTGTAAAATTTGCGTTTCTTTTGTGGGTGATCAAAAGTATGTTCATCTTTTGTAGCTAGGGTAGATTTAAGCCCAAAATACTTTACATATTAAAAATTGGAAAGCCTTTTCAACCATATATAAGACATTGAATCATTAAAGATAGTAACCATTGTTAAAAACAAAAAAAAAAATAAAAACTTTATCATTCTTAAAAAAAATCTTGAAAAACCATGCTCTTTGTAGTCAGACAATACACTGCTTCATTCTAAAACCAAAAACCTGTGATAGCTTTTTAGTTTCTGTTCCTGTCCAGGAAATTGACTTCTGTAATAAGCAATCTTGAGCCCTGCCATTGTACTTACAATCCATTTTTTTTTTTTCGTTTTATGTCCTGCATGAATAATTCTTGTCTGTTATTTTGTCACGGTTAAGTGCTTTCTTCTTTCTATACAACAGATGCATATAATAATATGGTAATCTTTTATAAAGTATATGCAGATTTAAATTGACTTAGATGATTCTCTTAGGGCTGAAACACACTATTGGGATGGGGTGCGTTATGTGCACTCGCACAGTTCGTTGACCTCCGTTTTAAATGACACCCTAACGCAGCTCCAATGCACTTGTGTTGCAGCGCACAATAATGTACTACCATGCATTGTGGTATGCTGCATTGGGATGAATGCTGCATGTCCATGTTTTGCTCCATTCCTATGGCAGCAGCTCCTGTGTTGGCAGCCTATTCAGACTGAATAGGCTGTGTTTATGGAATGCAAGGAAATGCATGACCCAATTTGCATTTATGCACACAAACAAAGAAGTGTGAAAGGGCCCCCTTTTTGATATAAGTAGAGCTGTATTGTTATTTTGCTCTGTAATTTGATATGTATACTAACAATATTACTATATAATAAAGGTAATAATTTTAATGAATGGCACTAAGAGGTGAAATCTAGCAGTTGGTGGTATCCCTTAGGATGTCCTTCTATGTGATTCCACACAAGCGCATTACTAATTTATTTCTGCAAATCTGCTACTGCTTGCAAGTGGCCAGTAGTGATTAGACAATGGGAAATTTGGGAGCCAGACTGAGAATAGGCAGACCACTACCACTAGTTCAGTCCACTAGCATCAACCACAACTGAAATATCTTATGGCTTTATAATCTTAAAGTCAATCTATAGCGCCTCTAAACTGTGGCCCGGGGGCTAATGTGGCTCTTTGCTTGCTCTTATCTTGCCCTTGAGGCACGATTTCATCCACTGACACCAATGAAAAGGCACAATTCCTCCCAATGATTCCAACGATAGATCGCAATTTCTACCAATGACACCAGTAATGGGGCACAGTTTCTCCCAATGACACCAACAATGGGGTCCAATGACACCATTGATGGGGCACAGTTCCTTCCAATGACACCAACAATGAGACCCAATGACACCAATGATGGGGCACAATTCCTCTCACTGACACCAAAGATAGTGCATTGTTTACTCTGATGCCTGACATTTTCTACTCCCGATGGTCCCAGTCTGGTCCCCCTACAGTCTAAAGGACAGTAAACTGGCCCTTTGTTTAAAACTTTTGGAGACCTCTGCTATAGCTCTTAGTTATGTTTAGAGTAGAGAATTGTTAAATCCCTGTCAGGTTTTGTTTTTTTGCTGTTTTTTTTGTGGGGTAGATTTTGTATTACTCATCATTTTCTGTCCCAGGAACACTGGTCACTAGGACAAATAGAGGGCAAGTTTTCCCATTGGGGATATGGACAGCAGTAAAAACCTGTGAGGGGCCTTCTCCTCATTATCCATAAAAGAACCGGAAGAAGGTGAAATAGTGCTTCATTTTCTTTGTAAGACAGGTCACTTGAAGCTGCTTCAGTTTGCCGCTCAGTGACATGATGTATATTGCAGGGCCAGTGGTTCTGCATTGTATGTAAGGATGTCGAGGTCCTGCCCAAATCCCTGGAGGAGAGCCCCAGCTGGCCCAGCCCCAGTGATGAATAAGGTAATTAACTTTACACACCATGCTGTAGACTAAGAGCCGGTTCACACTGAGGCGACACGATTTCGGGGGGGGGCGACCTGTGAAGTCGCGTGCACTGCGACTGCGGCACGACTTGCAGGTACTTCACATAATGGAAGTCTATGCAAGTCGCTCCGAGGTCGCCCCAAAGTAGTACAGGACCCTTTTTCTAAGTCGGAGCGACTTGTGTTGCTCCTATTAGAACGGGTCCTGTACTACTCAATGGACCGCGACCGACCGCGACTTGTCAGGCTGACAAGTCGCCTGACATGTCGCGGCAGTGTGAATGGGCTCAAAATGAACACTTAACTTATACAGAGAAGAGAAGGCAACTTTTTCTCCAGTCTGGAGTTCTATTTTAAGCACAGTTACATTCCAAAGATCTGTGTTAAAACAGAGTGGTCTACATCAAAGCATCATCAATTGGACATCCAGCTGTATACACCAGTGCAAGTGCATTCTGCTGAGAGACTACATAAAAAAATTACTGAATTATATATTTTAAATGTATTTATTTGATTTTTGTGCTTCTTGAATTTTTTTTTTTGTCATGAGCAGTGAATTGTTTTTTCTCCAGCAGCTTTACAGATGCCGGGCTCATGTTTCCTCCAGCCTTCCCCATGACTTTTATTTAATTTACTTTATTTGTGCGTGCAGAAAAGACCGCTTCTGGTCACTGTCAAGAGTTTCTAATTAGCAGTATATATAGGAAGTTATGCCACTCTTTGGGAACAGGATATTAAGGGGTATAATAGGAATAACTGGAACCTAGTGGATGGCTCGTCCGGTGCGGTGTTGACATTACTTACATAGATCCAATGCTTCCGCTGCTTTGGAATCAGAGCTGTGTGCTCCAGCACTTCCTAGAGATCATAGTGCAACAGGAATAGCTTACTCCAGATAAAACACATTCCTTCATCCAACTCATGTGTCAGGGTGCCCACAATGCTTGCAGAAAGCTAAACTTAAGACTTATCGGAAGTGGGGTGTTAAAGTAGAATCCTAATGGCAGGTTCTTTTCAGGCGATGCAAAAAAAAAAAAAAAAAATCGAACAACCAGTTTGAATTTGTATGTGTTTCAAGCCAGAGGAGCAAATTTATCCACTTCCCGACCACAATACATATATATTCATTGTGGCTTGCAAGTAGTTTACAGAAGCTGAAGCTATCAGCCATAACGCCGATATTTTTTTTTTTCAGTCAGCGATTCTCTTTCTCATTAAAGCGGTCCGAGCCAGTAATTAGCAGCTGGATCACTTTCAGGAGCAGCGGGAGGGGTCACTCCCCTTCTCCTCCCGCTGCTTGATGGTGTTTCTCTGGCTTTCCGTTCTCCCTGGCAAACCTAGGAAAAGATAGGACAGTTTTTACAGCTGGCCATAGAGATGAGCAGAGACCAGATCGTCTCTGATCACCTCTATGATCTGGGAGGACCAGAGCGACGTTCTAGTCTAGGGCGGAAGTAAATCTCTGCATAAAGAGGACTTGTCATCTTGTCATCCCTTATTTCTATTAAAAGGAATGTTTTTATTCCTTGTAATAGGAGTAAAAGTGACCAAAAAAAATTTAAATAAAGGGACAGGAAAAAAAAATTAAGCACCCCCATCCCTCTGTGCTAGTGTGGAGAAGTGAAGGCATAAATAAGTCATGCACGCATATACAAACAGTGTTCGCACCACACATGTGAGGTATCGCCGCAGTTGGAGGTGCTGGTGCATGTTACACATCACACCATAAATACGGGTGTAACGTGTAGCATATTCCCAAAGGTACACTTAGCTGCTCCAATGCTAAGGAACTTTCAATTAAAGTTTGCTGAGAATCCGACACTTTTCTGCAACACCCAGTGGTTCCTGCTGTCTGCATCCATGTCACTGCAGGTGAAAGTGACGTGGAGGTCATCTGAAGGTAGCACTGAGTGCTGTGGGGTACACAGGTGACTGGCACTGAAAGAAAGAGTTTCCTAAGAGCCCTGGAAAGCAGTAAAAAAAGTGTCTTGGCTAGATTTAAACCCTAATAAATGAACATTATGTATATGTTTATTTACAGTTTGATGAGGCTTATTAGGGATTGCTGTTCCTAATTTCAATGGACAGTCGCAGATTTTGAAGATGTGTCCTTTAAAAGTTTTCTTGTGGTTTGGTATTTTTCAAGCGCACCAAAAATCCTTATTTTCTGTATATTAAATGTGAATGCCGTAGTTTCTAAATTTCTTTTTGGATTTAATGCAATATTTATGGTAGAGAATGTTTGGAAGAACTCAACAATACATTTCAGCTTCAGCTTTTCTTTTCAGCACAGTGAACTGATTTTCAGTCAGACTGAAATTCATAATATGTAAAAAAAGTGATATAACTGCAGACAGAAGCAGGTACTGTACAAACCAAACTTTATAAAACTGTTGATTTATTGGGCATTTTTTAGGATGATTTAGTTCCACTGATGTATTATGGTATCCACAGTTATGAACAGTTTTTTGTTTGTTTCATCAACCCAAAAGATGGCATATTTATAATTAGTGATGTACTGTAGGTCAGGAGAAGGCTGAGAAGAGGGAGAGTGGGAAGAAGCACCATGGGCTTCTAGTTTGTACTTGCCACCTGGGCCACTCTGATGCCCCGTAAAAAGGCAGCACTGCTTCTGCCACAGACATGCCTAAAGGATTCTTGGTGAAGAGAATTAAAAAGTCCTCACTTCTGACCTACTGAGTGCGGGATGAAGACAAGGACAGAGTGCAGACTTCTCCACCAGCATGGATGCTGTAAATTGTGAGAAGAGGCCGGTTCCATGCCCCACTGGAGACTCTCCTCCTCCGGCCAGCCCCAACCAAGCTGTCCCACCTCCCCCCAACTGCCCCCTGCTGATCAGGTCGGGAACCCGGAGTTGGCCGGTGAGTGGAGAGTACCTGGAGTGGAGCTTCAGCCTGGAATGAGGGTCAGGAGGAGGCCGGGAAGAGGGAGAGTGGGAAGAGGCACCATGGGCTTCTAGTTTGTACTTGCCCCCTGGGCCACTCTGATGCCCCGTAAAAAGACTTCACTGCTTCTGCCATAGACATGCCTAAAGGATTCCTGGTGAAGAGAAGTAAAAAGTCCCCACTGCTGACCTACTGAGTGCAGGATGATGACAAGGACAGAGTGCAGCCCCCCCCTCGTAGCATGGATGGTGTAGACTGTGCCAGAGAAGAGGCCGGTTCCATGCCCCACCGGAGACTCTCCTCCTCAGGCCAGCCCCGACCGAGCTGTCCCAGCTCCCCTCAACTGCCCCCCTGCTGACCAGGTCGGGAACGTGGATTTGGCCGGTGAGTGGAGAGTACCTGGAGCCAAGCTTCAGCCTGGAATGGGGGTCAGGCAGGGGCAGACTGGCAACTTTCGGCCCAGGGAGCAAGTACAAACCAGAGGCCCATGGTGCAGCGACTCAGCCCCCCTTCCACTTTGTTCTTCCCCTCCTCCTCCTGACCCCCATTCCAGGCTGAAGTCCTGCTCCAGGTACCCTCTACTCACCGGCTGAATCTGGGTTCCCAATCTGGCCAGGGGGCAGTTGGGGGGAGCTGGGACAGCTTGGTTGGGGCTGGCCAGGGAAGAAGAGTCTCCAGTGGGGCATGGAACCTCTCTCTGCTCAGACACAGTTCACACCATCCATGCGGAAGGGGGGGGGGGGCGGGGGTGCCTGCGCTCTGTCCTTGTCTTCAACCCGCACTCAGTAGGTCAGTGGCTGGGACTTTTTACTTCTCTTCACTTGGACTCCTTTAGGCACATCTGTGGCAGAAGTGGTGCAGCCTTTTTACAGGACCTGAGAGCGGCCCAGGGGGCAATTGCCCCCCTACCCCCTGGCCCAGTCCTCCCCTGACTGTATAATCCTTAGCCCAAATTTTTTTTTGTTACTAAATGGGAGGAAATCTCATCTTAAACAGCTGCCACTGGCACATTTATAGTTACCCATTGGAAGATTTCCCCATGTACTGCTCTGTAGGTGACATTTGTGAAATGTTTAATTTACCTTTTCTTTCTGTCCCTGTAATGGTGGTCTCCAGAGAGGGTATATTTCCACCAACAGGCTGTTGCCTCCTCATTGACTGTTTTAACCTTAAAAAGCCTGCATCACTGTACCTCAACCGTGTGCATAGTTGCAGGAGGCATGTTTGGTGGTAGTACTGTGACGGGGTGTAATTTTTTGGTGTGGCATGTCTACTACCTCACCCAGCTGTTGTGTTAGGTTAGGCGAGGTGGCCATGGAGGGGGTAATCAAAACTACGGCTCAACTGCCAATGTTTCAAACTTTATTTTTAACAGGTTTACTGTAAAACTGAGAAAGAGGCTAAGAGTAACCCCATATGACAGTTCAGGGGTGTCAAACTGGCAGCCCTCCAGCTGTTGCAGAACTACAAGTCCCATCATGCCTCTGCCTGTGGGAGTCATGCTTGTAACTGTCAGCCTTGCAATGCCTCATGGGACTTGTAGGTCTGCAACAGCTGGAGGGCCACCAGTTTGATACCTGTCTGTATAGGTGTTGCTTTGTGTAGCTCTTAGTAAAACATCAGCTTCAATTTGTAGATATAGAATGTAAAAGCCTGATTGCTGATGTGATGTCAGAACTGCTCAAACAACAATTAAAATACTTGACCATTTCTCTGCATTTTGAGTGTATTGTGTGTAATCAGGTAATTTGTACACCGTGATGACTCAGTAAGAAAATTAATCAGAACAATGAAAGTCATGATTCACAATTGCTTTCCTGCATAAATCTTTTTAAACAATGTGAGTAATATGTTTTGGATATTACAGATACTTGTGAGAAAATGTACAACGTATAACAGTAAAGTCATTATTAAAATAATTGCATTGCTTCTCTTCATAGTATGAGTCATTCATCTGTTAATGCAGTGTTTCCTGTAGTGTGGTATATGTACCCATACTTTTGAATGCCTTCAGTATGAGTGTTGTACGCCAGCAGGAAAGAGGTTGACAGTCCAGAAGACTTCTTATCTTTGAAGAAAATTTGGGGCCTCTAATTAACTTTGGACCAACCTATTAATACGTTGGCCTAGGCTAGGGCAATGCCCAGCTGCACACTTCCATGCCTGCCAGTCCCCTGCCCAAGTGTTAATACAAGTAGTTGATCATCCTGTTCCATTGCAGCACAAGGCCAAAGTTTATCGTATGTCCTTATATGAATAGACCTATACAGAAAATACACACGTCAAAAGCATTGCTAAGGGTCGAATTCCAGAAGAGTCAAATGCACCGGATCTGACGCATTAGAGGGTTTACCCGACTCGGTGCATCATGGAACGTGGTGAAGGGCCAATCTCCAATCTCCTTGCACGCTGTACACACCGATCAGTACAGCATGCGAGGAGAGGAGGGAGACTGCAGCAGTGCTTCATCCGTGCCTCATTCATGCCCATCCATGCCTCATTCATGCTCATCTTTGCTTCATCTGTGCCTCATTTATGCCCACCTGTGCCTCATCCGTGCCTCATTTATGCCCGTCTGTGCCTCATCCATGCCTCATTCATGCCCATCTGTGCCTCATCCGTGTCTCATTCATGCCCATCTGTGCCTTATCCATGCCTCATTCATGCCCATCCGTGCCACATCCATGCCTCATCCATGTCCACCCATGCTTAATCCATGCCCATCCATGCCTCATCCATGCCCATCCATGCCACATCCATGCCCATCCATGCCACATCAGTGCTCATCCTCGCCTTATCCATGCCACATCAGTGCTCATTCATGCCTCATCGATGCAACATCAGTGCTCATTCGTGCCTCATCCATGCCACATCAGTGCTCATCCTTGCCACATCAGGGCTCATCCTTGCCACATCGATGCCATCAGCATGCCATGCACTGGACAACCATGAATAGAACCTTCTGTCATGGTTGTCCAGTGCAGGTTTTGCAGAGCTCCAGGTGTAGGCACAGGTGGACCCGTCATCAGAAGATCTCTGGGAGAAGATCCAGAAAATCTTTCTCCAGGGAGAAGGGACTCAGGAGGACAGATGAATCCACACTGCCCAGAGAGCTGACCCAGCAGATTGAGGCATAGATCCGGTGTCACCGCGACCCGTGCAGAGGGAGTGAGTGAGCTGCAGCCACACCATCATCTGTATATGCCCCTCGTCTTTGACATACTTTAAGGTGGAATACAAGCCTTTGAAAATGTGAGTGTATTAGATGAAGCCTTTTTATTAACCTATACATTTTTAAATGCACTGCACGGTGAACCCATCTTGTTTAATTTAAATATGCCCGTGGAGCCTATTCACTCTGGATAGAGGTGAATCTAAAGGGAAGATAGCTGGATCTCTGTGAGGAGTACTTTGATTTTATGTGTTTTTACGTGAGCACGCATTGCACATAGAGGTGATTACCAGGTGGCTGGATTACATATTATAAATCCCCTATTCATCACTGAAGTTTTTTGTGGAGCACTTTATGCTCTGAATACTTTGTGGACTCATTTATTAATACTGCTTGGTTTTGGGAGCAGAAGTTATGTTTATTTTTATATTTTATTTTATTTTGTATTTCTCACTTCGTCAATATTTTTTACAATGCATATTTATTCAATAATGTGCACTCTTTTTGATTACTATGTCATGGATATTTTATGATACTTCGAAGCACAATTGATGAAAGTCTTTTTTCATGTTTTTTGTCACATAGTGATATGAGCATATTATAAGATCCATTTAAATATTCACTAGAACAGTGTTCCATTTCATAGGTTTTATAGTTGCATTTTTTACAAGAATTAGAGAGCTTGATCTAATGGTAGCAGCGGTTCACTAGCACTAATTGTCAAACCTCTTATATTAGTCAGCTTACCGTAGCAGCGCACCAGTGCTCCAAAAATACTATGACTGAGTAGATGTCTTTAAAAATGTAAGAGCACTGAAAGCTGAAAAGTGGCCTGGTTATGAAGGGGGTATAAGTGCCCAGTGGGTAAGTGGTTAAGCAGCAATCACATCGTTACAGTAGATAGCAAAGTTTTGGAACCCCACAGAACCCCTTCATCATGGTCACATGCCTGATGAAGGGGTCCTGCATGGCTCCAAAACATTGCTATCTGCTATAACGTTGTGATTGCTGAATAAAGCTTTGGACTAGTTCTGGAAATCCATGGTGTGCTGGTGACATTCTTTTGCTCTAACTATTTAGGAATGCCAGAAGAGGACTTATATTAAAGCGGAGTTCCACCCTAAAATTATACTTACCTCCATCTTCTTGCTCCGGGTCACCTGAAAAACAAATGGATAATCGCAATTTATTTTTTTTTTTACTTACCATGTTTGGAAGAAAATATACTTACCTTACTTCCTCTTCCTCCCCTCGGCGGCCACGGCGATTCGTCACTTCCTGGCTTGCAATGATTCCTGGGAGCTGAACGTCATCGCTCCCAGGAATCAATGCGCCTGCACCGGCCCCGACGTCTGTTCCGGTGCAGGCGCCGTCATACCTTGCTAAACAGCTTCTGGGCATGCCCAGAAGCTGAGAAGCTGTGCAGGGATGACGCTGCGGCACCGGAAGTGACGGCGGGGCCGGTGCAGTGCATCGTGGGACCGAAGAAGACGGAAGAGGACGCAGAAGAGGATCGCGCTGGCTTCAAGCTGCCCACACCTGAGATGGCAGCGCTGGACAATACATTTTCAAGGTAGGTATTTCTTCTAAAAGGTAAGTGCAACCCGGGACAGATCAGAGGCTAGCCATTGTGGAATGTACTAGCCCTGACTGTCCCGGGGGTATTTTTATCAAAAAAAACTTTCCCAGGGTGGAACTCCGCTTTAAATTGATGTTGTGGGTTTGACATTTGTGGGGTGTCTGCTGGAATATGTGTTGGTTCTTCTTTTTACACATCAGCGTGAATTGTTCTGAGGCGTTTTTCAAGTTCCTTTTTTGACACAGAGTTCCCCTTGCTGAACAGCGGAGAGAGAGCCCAGCTATACCAATTCTTAATAAATCTGTCCCTAACTTAACATGGATTGTCTCCACACACCATTAAAATAGTTCACATTCAGTTGCATGGGACATGTTGAAGGATGCGTTCTATCCCTGCTCCCCGTATGTCAAACATATCTAGTGAAATGGAGCCGAGTCCATGTTTTTTCGACTTTACTCTTGTATCATAGTAAGGGATGTGGGAAATATTTAATGATTCGGAGCTTTGTTTATGTGCCTTTGGCATCATTTACATGGACTTTGGCTGTCAGAACCTTCATGTAGCATTTGCAAAACATTTGGTAAGTTTGAAAACGCTTAAAAGCAGCCTGGGGGAAGTTGATTTAACCCTTGCTAATCAGTAAATGTATTTTCAGAGATGAAGTGATATCCTAAAAGAGGAGTTGATATCTGTTGTAGATTTTGATGTTTTATGCTTTCTGTGTTGGTTGTTCAGTTTTTTGTTTAGGTGTATCTTGTTCTGCATTTGGAGAAACCCAACTGTGATTTTCAAGACATGGATTAATTTTACATCTTATTCATATACAGTATATCACTGAGCACATAGCGCGCCATGCTGGAAAATGTCTTCTGTCCATTCTCTATCATCCCCATAGAGTACTGTGGAACTGCTTCATCATAGAAAGCATTCTCCATGGGGATAGAAAACTCAATAGGTGTTTGACCATAACCCTGCAGACACTAGTCATGTGCCACGTGTGTCCCTGAAAAGGCCTTAGTAGGGCATTCCACTACAATTCTGCTGGAGCTGTAGTAAAGTGTTGACGAAAATTGAAAATTTTAGGAGTAGGTTGTTTTTAAGCCAAGTGACACCAACACCCAACCTCAGCAGTGTGTACTAAACCATTTAACACAATAATAAAAAAAGGATAGGTGAGCATAGATCTAGAAAAGTGCCCATCAAACACCTTCTTCTGAAGCGTGTGTATTGCCCAAACTTTTTTTTTCTTCATTATTGTAATTTTTTTTGGAGATTCAAGATTTACAGGGAAAGAATTAAAGGGTAACTCTACTTTCGTGGGAACAAAAAAACTAGCAAATAAAGAAAAAATAATTAAGCATATACAATTGTGACACAAGTGATATTGTAGATGAATGTTATTAGAAATGACCTTTACATTTCAATATGCAGCCACTGTGATTTTCTGAAAATGCAATGCAATATGGCTATCTGGAGTTGTTCTGTACATAGAATGTGTAATGAACACATCCCAGAAACATCATGTCCTGCTTGTGTGATTGGCTCACCAATTTTCCCAGAAGTCTGCCTAAGATACAAGTCAGCTTTCAGGCATCCCCTGCAACAAAAATTTCATTTTTGGTGAGATACTCCCAAGAGGGATGCAGGCCCAGCAGATTTTCTCATTAGTGCTCTGCACTGCACAGCTGATTGATAATTATGAAACCACTCCCATTAGACCCACTCAACACAGGGGCACAGAGGAACAAACCGTGATTTCTTCAGAATAACAAAGGGTGTTATAATCCTTAAAATATATATAGATCACCCAGAGGGGAATGTGTTTTTCTCAGCAAAAGCAGAGTTACGCTTTAACAGTAAACATGCAAAAAATTCAACAGTAAGAGATATCTTGTCAGCACATCGGTCAAACAGTAAAATACAAGAGTAGTAGTATTTTGAGTCATCTTCCAATTGCGGTGGCATAGCAAACTTTTGTTTCGGATAGAGTATGAAGGGTTAAAACCTGTTGGCTCTTTTTTTTTTTTTTTCGTTTTTCTTCACTTCTAGTCCTAAAGGTGTTAGAGGAAATCTCCCACAGTGAGGAGAATTCCCCTCTTAGACAGTTGACAGAGCAAATGTCCCCATTCCCTCATCTCTTTTTCTGGAGAAAACTCGAAAATGCTTGATTTCCCCTAACTTTTCTTAGTGGAAACAGTCTTCAGTACAGATAGGTGCGGAAGTTGGGAATGCAGATAGGAAAAAAACTTGAAAAATGAATTTACTCTTGTTCACTTGCCTAAAGATACACTTTTCACATGAAGCGTATACATCAGTGCCCCATGTGAAAGCTGTGTATACCTGCATGGGGATGCACAGGTGTTTCATGCATCTCTGTGCAGGCAGTCCCATAGTTGCTCCCAATGTGACACCTGTGTCCAGAATGCACCCTGGGTGCTGCCCTCAAAGGGATGCACGGAACACCTGTGCGGATATAAACATGGCACTCACATAGGACATTGAATGAAATGCCCAAGGTGAATAAGGCCTGAAAATCTGTGACCATGGAGATGACCATAACACTGCTGGAGCCTCACTTATAGACATGTTCTGGTTATATAGCAGGCTCAGCGCTTCAGAGGTTATCCGATAATCTGTACAATTACCTGGTCAACAACCCATTGATACACCACAATTCATGGCATTTTGAGTGACAAAAAAACAAATTCTCCTGTAGGAGCCGCTGAATTTTGGGTCTTCCCCCCCCCACACACAGCTAGGCAACAGGAATTTTCACAATCTCTTCACAGGCTCAATAATCAGTCCAGGTTTTGGCTGCTGGGACTTGCTAATGTGTCTGGCTGCTGTAAACTGACTCCAACTGCGCTGCCCACCCATGAGAGTGGTGCACCTAAAATAGCAACAAAAAGGTTCCAAACGGAAGTTGCAGGTGCAGTTTCTGGCAGAAATACCAAAGCACCTGGCTGCTACTGGCCCAAGCTAGCAATATTGGAGTGCTTATGGCTGCTTTGCACTGGCTCTAAGCTGTCCCCTGGTCCCAGACATGTAAAGCATTGTGCCTTGCAGTTTTCTTTGTAGCCTTGGGTTATGTTGAAATGGAAGGTACTCACTCAGTCCCTTTAAAGTGGAACACCACCCAAAAGGAGATGTTCAGCTTTAAAGTGATTTTAAAGGCAGAAGGTTTTTCTCTTTATGCATTCTATGCATAAAGATAAAAAAACCTTCTGTGTGTAGCAGCCCCCCTCAGGCCCCCTAGTACTTGCCTTGAGCCCCATCTAGATCCAGCAATGTTGCAGCAGTGTTTCGGCTGCCTGGGACTGCCCTCCTCAGTTAAGATGCTGTTGCTGGGAACCCGAAAGCTAGTGAAGAGGCTGGGTTTACACTGGTACGAACAGACATCACATGTGATTTGCACCGCATTGCTGTGCAGATCACATGCGATTTTTGTGTGGCTGAATTTGCTTCTCATTTGGACCAGAATGGTACAGGACCCTTTTTGTGGTCCGCACTGGAATCGGAGCTGTGAACACCCATGCGATCCAATTCCTGTACCATTTCACAGCTCGCACTGCAATCTGCGAACCGATCTGGGGGTGTCCGATTCAGGTGCGATGTGGGAACCTGCACAGGATTCACAGGGTTTTCCGCATCTCACCAGTGTGAACCCAGCCTTAAGCACCTTTTTACACATGAGGCCCAGTCTTTTAGCTGTTTTAATGGTTTTATCTGTAGAAACCAGCAATGTACTTTTAACATAGTTTAATACTGTATGGGACACGATCACAGCTATGTGTTTTTTTAGCCGCTGCATTTTTGGAAGGGGTCGGGGACTTTTTTTTCCTGCAGCAGGTTGCTTTTTTGCTTGTGATAGACTTCAATAGCCCTGCATCAAAAATGCAAGTGTTGTGTGTTTTATGTGTCTTTGATGCATTTTTGATGTGTTTTGCAGGTTTTTTTTTTTGCTAATAGGAAAGTATGACTGTTCTGCACTTTAGACACAGCGGGAGGCGGGCTGCAGGAGGAGCGGCGGCGATTGGCGCTGCCCTCCCACAATTGTCGGAGAAACCGGGAGAAGACCCGCCTGCTTATGTAAACAAAGCAGGCAGATCTTCTCTCAGACAGGCAGGGACAGATCAGCAGTTTCAGCTAAGCTGAAACTGCGATCTGTCTGTACCTGTCACAGAACCCCCCCCCCCCCCCCCCCAGTGCACGACTGTACAATTTTCCGTTAAAGTAACGCAGTGCCGAATCGCAAAATATGGCCTGGTCATTAAGGGGGTAAAATCTTCCGGGGCTGAAGTGGTTAATGTAGTGCAACTTTGATGTGACTTTGATGCTACTTGAGTGCCAGAGAGTGTAAAGCATCAGAGGCGCATCAGAGGCACATCAAAGTCGCACTACATAAATATAACTGTCATATTTTCCTTTACGGAAAAAAAAAAGAAAAATGCATCAAAAATGCATGTTCAAAAAAGGCAAAACGTGGCGGGAAAAAAATGCATCAACTTCAACCTGCATAGATGTGAAGCTAGCCTTAACCAGTTGCAATCACCATACATTTCTGTATCAAACCCCGATGAAGTGGTGGATTCCAGCTAGTCAAAAGAAAGCCTGATTACGTTTGTTTGCATAACGCATGTTTGAAGATTACTTGCATGTTTGCTGTCAGGCTGGATAGGATTGTGTGCGACACCAGTAAGCACGCTGGGGTTTGCTGCTATTTGTGGCTCCTTTGAGATGTCAGTTGCCTAGGAGATCACTGGCAGACTCCCAACAACAACCTGCACCCGGCTGGCCTACAAAGAGAGAAAGCTGCCACAGATCTCACTGCAATCATTCGATATGTCCTAAAGGGATAACCACAGCAGACTTGAGATGCTTACATATCCATCACCTGCCCCATTGTCACATCTGTTGTGCGATCCCTTAAACCATCTGAATGTTTCTGTTCAATAAATGAATTCTTTCCCGTCTCTAATGTGTCACTCCATCAAATATCCCCCTCACCCCAAGGTTAAACACTCCTGTTTCCTTTGCCACATCAGACCTTGATCCTACTTTGTGTCCAAACCAATTAGCAGCATGGTAAAGCGATTAGCCTTTTGCGATTAGCAAGCTCAAATTTTGTCCTTTTCTCTTTCCAGGTAAGTGCCCGTGAACCGTCTCTTCTCGCTATCACTTTCTATGGTGCTATGTTGATGATGGCTGCTATGTTAACGTTGAATTTTCTGATCCCCTGTGGATTTAAAACCTGAACAATATGGTAAGTGAACGTTACCCATCTGCAGAGGGCTGACCACATCTGACATGGGCAGTTTATTCTTTCCAAGGGAACAGAAGCTTTATCTGGAATGAAACAGCGGCCACTCTGCTAGATTAGGAGATATTGATTTTCTGTTGATGTATGTGTTTTCTTAAGGCATGGGGCACTCTGGAAGCTTGCCCATGACAACTTGTCAGCATTTTGTGCTAATATTTCATAATTGCCCATGATGAGCAGCAAGTTTATTGTTCACGAGCTAAGTGACTGTTTTGTTGTAATCCTTGGTATGTGTACATGGCCTATAGTAATATGAAATATCACTGCTGACCAGCTGGATTACATTTCTCAGCTGTTTTACTTGTGTTTGGCCTGGCAGTTATTTGAAGACTTCTAGATCTGTAAACCGGAGATAAACATTTGTGGACGTATTCAATAAAAATGATTTAGCACATGCTTTAGTATTTATTTGAGAATTATATGCAGTTCTGACACTAGTCTACTAACATGCTCGTGTTAAAAATGGTGCAGGACTTGTGTGAATTGTTCTGTTATGAGGACTAGGAACTTTTTTTTTATCATTAGTAACCAATCTGTTTTCCTTTATCACGTATGCAGATTCAAAAATGAAACAGGGATTCTGATTGGTTGCATTGAGTAACAAAAAATATTATGTTAAAGTGTTGACCTTTACAGAAAAAAATGAAAAGGTGATCTAATACTGTACACCCCATTGCTGTACTTACCTCCATGGACGTTGAGCTGTCGGTGTCCATGCAGCCGGTGCAGCGCTCCACAGATTTGAATTCCCTGCTCTTCTCCCTCTTCTCTCTGCAGCTGTTCCAGAATGGATCAGAGTGATGCTTTTTGACCAATCAGAATTGCTCTGATCTATCCCAGAAGTGCTGCAGAGAGAAGAGGGAGAAGAGCAGGAAATTCAAATCTCCGGACTGTTACCCTGGCGGTAGGGCACTGGCAGCTCAGCATCCACAGATACAGTACAGTAGGGACCAAAGGGGGTGGTGAGGATGTATGGTGTTAGGTCACCTTTTAATTTTTTGAAAAAGGGGACTTAAAACATTAAACAGTTTTTCATTTATCAAAATGGTAATACACTTTTTGGGTGTACATGCCCATAGTGACCAGCCAGGTGTCCAACTGTCATTTCGGCAGAGCAGGGTTACCTTGATTGAAACCTTGATTGCAGCTATGAGCAGCAGAAAATGTTCTTCTTGGTACAACTTTTATATATAAGCCTCCTCTTGTATATTGTTCTGTAGAAAAAGGAGGTTACCATAGGCGTGTGCAAAGGGGGTGGCAGGTGTGAACTCTCTAATCACTCTGTGAAGTGATGACTCCCCCTAATGCCCAGGCTTGCCCCCCCACCCACACACACACACACACACACACACACACACACACACACACACACACACACATAGTGCTGCTGGCTTCCCTCCTCTTCCCTAGGCTGCTGCAGGGGATGTTTCAGGATGGAGAGCGGAGGAAAGGTGTCATTTACTGGCCCCTTCCTTTTCTAAATGAACACATTGAACACACAAACTCACTGTGTTTATTCATAACTGAAGCATATTAAACTGTGTCTACTATGCTTCAGTTTGTGAATGACCAGGAAGCCACTCAGCACAGAGCACTTCCCATTAATTTACTGTCCTATGCAGCTGAGGCTGAAGAGAAAGGCATGTGTGTTTGAGCTTTGGGGTGCACAACCTAATGCAGTAGGCTGCGCGCACAAACGAAGGCTACATATTGCAGTGAATAATTTATTTTTGTATTAGCATTGGTTTCTAAATACATTGTTACAGTAATTTGTATATCCAGCTCCTAGTGCAAGGTAACACTCTCCACATCTCAAATCACTGATTTCACTGTATGTCGTAATATACATTGAGGAGTGTGGCAACATTAATTTGGCTTTGTAATGACAGCGCCTGAAATTTGAGTTTTGGCAGACACTGGCATTTAATACAATGTTTGGGGAGTTACCAAAACTGGACAACCGCTCCAGATTCTGGCAGCTTTCATTTTGATAAATTCCTCTCTTTATATCTTGATTGTATTAGTTGAAAGAAAACCTATTACAAGAGAGGACCCAGAAGGTTAGTAAATCAAACTGTTAATTGATTGGCTGTCATTGTAACCTTCTTGCTCCAATACTTTGAGTCAAAGTCTCAAAAGAAAACAATATATACCAAAAGATCTCTGATAAAGTGATCTGAATACTTGTTCCACTATCGTTAACTCCTTGCTTACATTCTGTGACTTTGCTTTTTTAAATTTTTTTTTATTGGAATTGGCAGTGTGGAAATTCCTTAGTTTATGATGGCAGCAGCATCTTGGTATGGGAAAAAGTCCAATCCTATCAGACATGGAGATCAGGTGCAATTTTTGGGGATCAGAGCATTTCCTTCTAGGAAAAATACATTACTGACTTGAAGAGCTGTCATGTGACCTGGCCTTGATGATAGCCAATCGCATCAAAATTAATTCCTCCACTGTGCCAGACACCTAGCATGGATCAATGTTGCGCTTGTCGGAGTTACATTCCACATAACATTTCAGAATAAAATGATTTGCAATATGTTAAATCCAATATATCATATCCATTTTTTTTTTTTTTTTTGCTTAATGAGATTTAGACATACAAGGAACAAACCATGTTTATATTTTAGGTTTAATATAATAAATACAAATGAAAGGGAATGTTCATTGGCTATGTACATATTTCTTTCTGTTGTTACAATATTATTTATATAAAAAAAAGTTTATTTTTTTAATCTGGTAAATATGTAATAATCCATATGAGTATTTCAGATTTTCATTTTTAGTCATCATCTGGAATTTTCAGCACCTTTACATGCCTGTCAGGATAGTTTTAGCCGATTTGCTGCAAAAATCCTGTTGTTAACAGAGCTCAGTAGGTCAAGCTCAAAGAAAGAGTGACTGATCCCCTCTCCCTTCCTGTTTGTAATGTTCACACTGTGCACTACACAATTTCAATCAGAGAGAGCAAGTCTGATTACATTCTAATGTATACTGTATTTAGAAAATCCTTGGTGCTCTGTGAATCCTGTTTCATTTGAGCTCTCTGTATTAAATGTTTATTTGTAATAAAACTCTTTATATAAATGGCTGAAAATGTATATAACACATTGGTTTTAAAAGGTATAAATTTTAAATGTAAAAGAAACTCACAATAATTATCATTCATTGAATTGCTTCCCTTAGATCATTTGCTGAACAGGCACTCCTACCTGAAAGGGTCATTGGTTGGTGCTTACTTTGGTGCTTACTTATAGTTTAATTATTTTGGATTTGTGTTTTCTTACACAGAGATGAGAAAACCTGAACTTGAAATGTTAATTTTAGCCCTTGATTTATATGTTGTGCCTGTGCCTAATAAAAAGGAGGTAGCTTCTTCCCTGGCCCTTTTTCTATAATTAAAGCTGAGCTCTGGGCTTACTGCAGGGATTAACTGCTCATTTATGTCTAGGGGGACAGGGTACAGCAGTTTTACCCAACTTATCCTTTACATGCGTAGGCTCCTCCCAAACTGCTAGACTGGTCCGTGCAGCCCCTTTTCCCCTACCCCGGTGCTTCTAAGTTCTCCAATGTCATCAAGGTGCAGGGCCTTGCCTTGGACGTGAAGATGCAGAGTTTCACGTACCTGGTAGGAGACTGAATTGACAGGATCTTGTACTGTATCTCCAGCCCGGCCCCACTGAAGGAGGAACAGATGGTGCCAAAGGACAGGAAGAACACAAGTGTCGGCAGGTGTTGGTAGCAGAACTTGCAGCAGGCTTGTGAATCAGGCAGGACATCAGGTCAGGAGCAGATGTGAAGCACACAGGATCAGCAAAAGCTAAAGGGGTACTCCACATTTACTGTAGTTTCTGGAAACATGGCTTAGTGAAGCTCTCAGCAAGCTTTAGGCAGGATCATACTGCCATGATTGGAGCAGTTATGAAGGGCAGGCGAAGCAGGCACTCAAAGTTAGTACGAAGCCAAATCGGAGGCAGGAGCAAGGTCACCAAGGTAGCTGAGGTCAGCAGCAGGAGAGCTACGAGGTATAGAAGCATAGGTGGAAACGTGGTCAGGAACAAAGCCGGGGTCATGAACAATTGAGCAGAGGTAGAGACGGAAATCCAGGACCCGGTCAGTAACAAGCCGGGTCGTCAATGGATATCAGATACAGGATACACTCGGGACACAGGAAAAGCTGAAGAACAGTCAGCACTGGCAGTGAGCAAGGGCATCTCTTAAATAGCCTGTGTGGCACCAGAAACGGTGGGCACGCCTATGCTCATTTCTATTAGGGATGTGCTTGTGCTTGTTTTTATGAGCAATGCTATGCTCATGCGCATATCTATGTGCCAGTCGCCATACTGGAATTCCCTTACACTGAGGGACAGGCCACTGATAGGGCATTAGTAGCACTGTCTGCCAGGGCAGCACAAGAGCTGGTAAATAAAAGTGACTTCCCATCCCCTCAATGGAAAGGGGCAGTTAACCATTGCAGTGCGGGTGCAGCCTTTTAATTTTCGCAGAGTTGGGCTTTATGATTCATGTAATAGAGCAGTTAAAAGTGTTAAGACAGAACTCTCTTGATTTCAGTTGGAGACTGCAAGCTCCTTTTCATCTGTTGATGTAAAAATGATTATTTTATCTAAATAATTATATTGTATTGAACAGCTGTATGGTTATTTGTATGGTCAGCATATCAGATCTAAGGGTAATCTAAATGGCGTGTGGCCAGACATAGAGTAAATTTAGATCTTCGTTCAATCGCTTTCACTGCATAAAGGCACTCTCAATATTATGGTAATGGTGCTGGATCAAACAATTGAATGTAATATAGTTTTGCAAAGTATTCTTCTCAAAATCTTCTACTAATAAAGTCTTCCAAAGAACCTCAAGTGACATCAAATAGGCTTTCAAAGTGTTCTTTTTAATCACTCCACGACTGATTGTAAATCCCTCCACCCACAACTGAAAACATACCACCTCACTTGCCTTTCTAATCACTCAAAGGATTTGAATACAACTTCTCCAGAATGCCACCTCAGAGTGATGACTCATCAGTATGCTGCTATTCTTTCATTTCCCAATCAATTTGGGGGTGTTTATGAAGAAGTGGTTTGTTCTGCAAGAAGACTGTATTACAAGATTGGCTACACAGAACTATAAACCTTTTACAGATAAAACATTCACTTATATGTATTTTTACCATGTTTTTCCTGCTTGAATGGACTTCTGCCCTAAATATATTTATTTTCTGTGGAGGAATCCGTTAAAAAAAAAAAATGACTGTACATGAGTGCTCTTTTTAGAAACGGTAGTTGTGTTTGCTCAGGTAGTTTAAGAGCAGAAGATTTCATTCATGGCTGGCCAGAGTTCTTTTTTTTACTTTTAAAAATAATGTGATTTAGTAATGCTAATATATGACCTTATGATGTGCGGTAGCTAAACCTTAAAGCGTATATGTAAAAGAGGAAGTGATTGGCGCTGCCAGATATAGGGTGTGGGACAAATAAATAAAGTGGGTTATCTAGTAGTGATCAATCTCTGTTGTAGTGTGTAAAATTAGCCTTTATGAGACAAGGTGATGGTGAAATTCAAGATAAAAATATAAAAAAATTATATATAAAAACTCTCATTTGTGGCATATATACTAATACATACAATATACCCATATATATATGCTACTGTGGAAAAAAAGCAACCAGAGTGCAGAAAGTGCTAAGTGCAACGGGTGTGGTCACCCAAAGTAAATCTATAAGTTGGTAAATTTAAAATTAAATATATGTCCATAGTTATATATAAATTCAGTGCCGACTTCAAAATAATAATAAATCATGTAAAATTAAAAAGTAAATACATTAATGTGGCAATTGGTGCCTAGTGCAATATTGTGCAATGTGTGGTAATAAATAAATAAATTATAAAGGGTACAAATGCACGTATAGGTCCGTAATGACAATACAACCTACAAGGTATCAAAGCGTGTACAAATAAATATAAATAAATAGTTATATATATATATAACCCGCATATAAATAAATATATAAATAGATATATGCAAATCCACCAATCAATAAAAAGTGCAAACACAAGTTAGTGAAAAAAGTGTCCAAAACTCTTATAATAGTGCAAAGTCCATAAAGGAATATTAAGGTGCTCTTTTTTGCAGTGGCCCGGAGTGCTGTGAGTGGGCGAAAGATAAGGTGCTCCCTCTCTCCTTAGGTCCCACGCTTACCAGAATCAAGTACCCCTGCAGGGGTGGATCACGGATCGATAATGGGGATCGCTCCCATACACCGGTGATCAGGTCTCTATTCTTTTCTGGTTTCACCCAATCCACTCGGTCACACTCCAAATCGCTAAACAGTGGCTTACAGCATCGGTATCAGAAGGAAATAGCCAGAACAATCCCAGGGCATATATGAAAGAAAAGACGCTTCCGATAGTGAAGAATCGTTTTAAATCCTTTATTGAATATATATAGACAAGTACTCACATAAAAGGTTAGAATGTAGCGTGTCCGTATGGCATAGGAGCCGCAACCTCCTCTCTTGCGGTGCGCGCTTGGAAACAGCGTGCGTCCCAACCGCCGGATGTGCGTTCCAAGCCTTCGGATCAGTAGACGGAAGTGATGTGATTACGCTCTTGACGCGTTTCGTCACACTGACGTCATCTGGAGTAGCCAGATACTGTAGCCAGACGTCAAAAGGCTACTCCAGATGACGTCAGTGTGACGAAACGCGTCTCTTTTACATATACATTTGATACATCCTTTTATAGGGCTGTATTTTTTGAAGTGGGCTGCAGCCAAGTCTGGTTCTTAGTTTTTTATCCTAAGCGTGGATTCTTTGGTTTTTATCTAAACCTTAAAGCGTATTTGTAGTCAAAATTTTTGCAGAGCTCCTCTCAAATCCTTTGTGTCTGGCACATGGCTGCATTATCTTCTTTGTTGCCTCCTCCCATTTTCTGCCTTCATCACTTCCTGTTTTACTAGCCTCCATGAACCAGTCAAACAATTTAATTAGTATCTGAATAGAGGAAGCCCAGCTTCTGGGATAAAATGTATTATTCCATATATTTATGCTATAAAAAGTCACTAAAATAGCCACAGGTGTGTTAAAGCAAAGCTGCATTATGAAGGTGGGTTGGGGTGCCATTCAAAATGAAATGGCACTGCAGTGCACATTAAGCGTGTTGCGATTGGGCCCTTGGATGTCATAAGAACAGGTGTTTCCACTGGAAAATTTCCCCTCAGCTCTTGTGTCAATGACAACTGCAAAATTATAATTTTCCCATTAATTTCTGTCCCAGTGACAATGCTTTTACATGTTTTGTCTGGTGACCAGATGTTTCTGGACAAAAAGAGGCACTATTTTTGCTAAACTGTGAGAGTTACTAGACCAGCAACTAGCTATTTGTGTTTTTTTCTAGTTGGCTATAGGCTCCTAGTAATTTTGGATTCTCATTACTGGGGTGTGTAAGCAGACACCTTGCCCTAAGCAACACCCATCTACCAGAATCACTCCTATTATATAGGTAGCCATTCTCAACCGGGGTTCTGTGGAATTCTAGGGTTTCCCTCCAAGGTTGGTAGGGATTAATTGAGCTCTCATCTGATAGTACCTGGGTAGTTCTGGGTCAAATGGCACTTGGCAGAACCAGCAGAATGACACTGGTGATCTTTTTACCTGTCTTTAAGGGTGGCATTCTGACCACTACTGTAAAGGGGGCCATTCCAACTGATCACAAGTGTACGGGGTGTTCTTTCCACTAGTCCTTGATGAATTAATTTTAGCAGAGTTTCCTTGAGACCTGAAAATATTTTTAATGGTTTATTTGAATTAAAAAGGTTAAGAGAGGCTGACACAGAACATACTGTTGACTTACTGGTTCTAATCGGTCTTAGAAACTGTAGATAACTTTATATGAGATGACTGCCTTTTGCTGTTGATATAAAAATAAATAGTAGCAGACAATGATCCTGAGAAAAGCTATCTCTTTTTCCTTTTGCATTTATACAAACAGGCCTATTGTAATTCCAGTCCAGGCTCTTGCCAATCGAGAAAAAAACAGATCATAATTTTTTATATCCTGCACTGTCTGATTAGATCTAGCAGAAGAATAACAAAAGAAGGGGGTCCTCAGACTGAGTGATAGCATGGAAATCAGAATCCCACAGAAACTGGGAACTTTTAACAATTACTTCATTAAAGGATGATTGCATAGGTCTATAGGTTAAATTATAAATCCAGGTTTGAGGCACCAGAGGCAATCACCTTTATAAAACCTTTGGATTTCCAGCTATTTTAATCATGTAATATTTATTTTGGTAAATTTCTGTGTCAAGACTGCCATGTTTTATTTATCATTCCGGTTTACATCCTTAGCTTAGCATATAGGTTTTGAACACCAAGTGTATTATGTGTCATCTTAAGCAACAAGCTATTTCCCTCCTTCCTTGCATAGAAGATGGATATTATTTGAAATACTTTACTTCCAATTACAGTCTGTGCGCAGTATACCAGCTGAGCCCACTGTATGACTTCAGCACTTTCAGCTGTGTCTAAGGAACCAAAAGAAATTTCACTCCAGGCTTCATTCTAAGAATTCTCCTTGTAAGCTCCAAGACTTCCCTTAGCTGAGCAGGCAGGCATTTTCGGCTGCTATTTTTAGTCGGCAAATAGCTTTATTTCATAGTGTCACTGTACGGATGATTTGAACAGACATGCATGATATTTTTTCATTCAGTATATTGTACGGTGGCAGGAACAAAAGGTCATTGATACTTGTAAAATAAATATTTAAAATGAATAACTGTAGAAGCTTTATATAATTTGATATTGGCATGCTGGATTGTCTTAAATGACATGTATATATAGAAGCCTCTATTCATTGAAAAAAGCAAAATATATACCCGTTTAATAACATTTCCCATTCATCATTTTTCCTTATGTAACAGAGTGCTTATTATTAAAGATATTCTATCACTCTGACCATTCAGGGCAAAGTAAAAGTATATTTTTAAATCTCACCCCAACCCATATATATTCACTTTCTTCGCACTCTCCCACTGATAGATTACTCAGCAGTCCTAACCCTGTCCAAGTTTTATTTTATTTATTTATTATGGGTATAATGTAGCTCCAAAAAATTTGACAGCGCTTTACTGTAGGTTCACATCCGTCCCTGTCTTTAAGGAGCTTACAGTCTATGGTGCCTAGCTCACATGCACACATACTAGGGCCACCTAACAACACGTCTTTTGAAGTATGAGAGGAAACTGGAATGCTCAAAGAAACTTTAATATACATAGTGTAGTAGTTTACACATAGCTGATGATGCTGTCCTGCTTTTAAGGTGAGAGTGTGCCTGTTGTCAATTGCCCACTCAGGCCTGGGCACTGCATCCTGGAAAAAGGCCGTATACTCTCCTGTATCTGGAAGCACTATGTATTTGCAACAGCTGCTATTGAGGGGGGGAAGTGTAGCAATGGAAAATGGAAGTGGGTCGGGGGTGGACTGGTAAGAGACTTTGTGTTATTGTCCTGAATGGGAAAGAGTTAGTTTCACTTCCCTTTCTAGTTCCTAAAGTGATTGTAAACCTATTTTCTTTAATCACAAACACGTTACACTTACCTGCTCTGTGCAATGGTTTTGCACAGAGCAGCCCCGATCCTGCTCTTCTCTTGTCCCTTGCAGCCAATCCTGGCTCCTCCTCTTCTCGGTGTGCCACCATAACCTGTGGGCTCAATCCTAAGCCGCGACATAGACAGCTTGGCTCTGCCCTGTCCCCTGTTCCCTCGTCACAGGATTTGATTGACAACTGCAGGATTCAATGGCTTCCACTGTTCCCTATTTGTCTAGTGATGAGGGAGAGACCAGAGAGAGATGCTGCTCTCGAGCACAGTGCTGGTTGACATGGGACTCAAGTAAATATAAGGAGGGCTGGGGGTTGAGCTGCACACAAAAGGTTTTTTTTTTTACCTTAATGCATACAATGCATTAGGTTAAAAAAAATTAAAAAAAAAAACCTTTTACATTTACAACCGCTTGAAGTGATAGTTTAGCCTGCTTATTCCATGTCAGTCAGCAAACATGCAATTATCAGTTGGAATTGTTTTTAGGACTTAATTCATGTGGTCTAATGGCTGGTAGTATGTAATATGGTACAGGCTGTCAATATATTTAGCATTGCAATGTTACTGAGCACCCTGTTTAATTATTGAAATAATATAATGTGGAGTATACTGCTAAAATTTAAATCTAGAATGCCAAAATATAGTTGTACCCATATACAGTACCTATATTGGTATTATGTGAAAAGGCTTTAATTGTAGAGCCTTGGACCCTGTTGCCTTGCCCATTCAAGGCTGAACAGGCCTTTTTAAAGCACACTGCACCCCCCCCCCCCTAATTATACACTTATACACACCTTCACCTTTATGAATGGGCAAGGTCATAGGGTCTTTTTAGGCTAATATTATATACTGTAAGTAGGTGATTTGTAGGGCTGAAGCTACATACTTCAAAAATCATCTGCATTACCCTGGGATTCCCCAATCACAGCCCTATGCAAATGTTGACCTTTAAGAAAATCAAGCATTAATACTTATCCTACAGTGCAATGTGGGTACCACTTAATCATTTAAAGCAGTTTTTGAGCATAGCTAGTTGTCTGCAGGAGTTGATATTACCTAGTATTGACATATAACATAACAAATAACCAGTGACTACACCAAGCTACTAATTTCCCCACTTGTTATTTTTCCTCTTGACTATTGCACCTTCTTCTAATTGGCTTACCTTTACACAGGCTATCCCCCTTCAGTCTATCCTAAATGCGGCTGTCAAACGAATCCACCTTAAGGACACATCAGTGTCTGCTACCCCACTCTGCCAATCCCTCCACTGGCTTCCCCTCACCCAATAATATAATTCAATATCCTATCAACATCATCATAGTAAGTCATCCACAACTCTGGCCTGAGCTACATCACTGACATTCTCAAATTGTCACCCAAATCATCCTCTTTGCTCCTGCCAAGGCCTCTTACGCTTTGTAGTTCTACTCTCATGCTCTTGTACAGGACTTCTCCAGAGCCCCTTTCATCCTTTGGAACTCTCTACTTCAACCTGTTCAGTTATCTCATGTTCTGTATGTCTTTAGGCGATTCCTGAAAACTCATAATATCAGGAAAGTCTATCGCCTCTAGCCAACAACTGACAGTTTGCTTTCTTGACAACTCATCCCCACGCAGTTGCTACCTTTTCTATGCTTTGCCCTTCCCTTTTAAATAGTAAACTCTCACGAGATGGGCCCTCCTAACCCTCTTGTCTTGAGTTGTATTGTAACTGTACTGTTTTCCTTTCATAAAGGAATGGGCAAATTGTTGGTGCTATTTACATTTCATATAAGCTGGTTTTACACAATGGTACGTCTTACAATTTTGCTTTAAAGGGCAGATTTTAGAGGTCAGAAGTCAATTGCACTTCTTTCTTTTCACAATCTATACAGGTTCTAGAACAAAACAATTTATAGGGAGCAGACTGTGTGTATACAGCTCTGATTTCAGATTTAATCAATGACAGCCCAATCAATGTTATAACTCAGCAGGTGATTAAAATATAATGCGACACCGCAGCAGTCTGCTGAGTCCTTTGTCAGGAACGTAGGACCGGAAACAAGCCTGAAATATTCTGGCTGTAGTGATGACAGGAATGTGTGGGTTAATTTTGGTACCTTCTGACATGACATCCCAGCTGTATGTAGCTATCTGCTTCCATTATTTCCTGGGCAAACTCTTAACATTGATTGCAATACCAACTGTATTCCCTTGTACACGCTCTAGATGTGCTAGCAATTTCTCTTGATCTGAGCCTCACAGAACAGGCTGTACTCAGAGCTTTTAAATCCATCTTGTTGTATTCCTGATTGCCTTTCAGGATACACATTAAATTAGATGCACTTGCTAAACCACTGTTCTGATATTGTCTAGTGGATGTGAAAGGCTGGTAACGTCTAGAAAATTTAATTTTTTGATAGACAGAGTTGGTAGATTAACTGACCTGACTGTAGGGGAAAAAATTAAATTTTGGAAAAGGATGCCAAAGGAATAGTAGGTTGGAAGATTGGAAAGTATCCTAGGTAGAGCACATGGTGTTGTATGTGTGAGTGCACTAAGACTCTTCATCTGTTGGTGTGGGAAAAATTACATCCAAAGGTTTCTACAGTTCATGTACCTGATCCGATGCCGGAGTGTAGAGAGGGCTCCCCCTTGTGGCTAGGTGCAGAACACCCCTGGAACTGGGACAGGGAGTGCTGTGCCCGAAGTAGCACGGGTTGCCGGTTGGGATGACCAGATGAAAGCAGGAACAAACTTGTTGTGAAGTTCCAAGCAGGTCCGGAACACTTTGGCAAGCCAGGCAGTTACAAGGTACAAACAGGAACAAACTGGGAGAATACTGGAGTGAAGTCAGTAGCCAAGCCAAGGTCAAGTATTGGAGAAGACAACAGGAATCCAAGAGCAAGCCAAGGGTTCAGGAGCCAGGAGAAGCAAAGTCAAACAGTCCGGGTCGGCAACAGGAGATCAAGATCAGCAGGTTTACAAGGCACAGGGAACACGGGAGGCTGTTGATCATCCAGCAACTAGTTGTTGTGGTTGCTGGCTTTAAATAGGCCGTTTGGCGCCAGGTGCCATTACGCACGGCGTACGCGTGTGCGCATTGGCGCACGCACATTCCGGACTGCGTTTGCCCGTGTTTGACCGCGCATGCGTATTCGCGCCAATGCTTGAATTCCCTGATTGGCCAGGATGTTGGCAGTACCCTGACAACAGTACTGTGGGACTCAGCTCTCCTTGACTCCTCTCCCTGTCCTCTCCATTCATTGGAAACAGAGGAGCCCTTACGCTCTTATGTGTGAGAAGCTTGTGAAGACTTTTAGAGTTAAAGTTATTAGAAGCTTCCCAACAAATATTAATATAAAGAGAGCTCCAGATTCACATAAAGAAAAAGGGACATTCCAGAGTGAAGAAATCATCATATTGCGCTCTGAGATCTAGGCATGAATTGGTATGCTTCAGGTCTTAGGTCTTGGGTCAAATTTGGATCCCCAAAATAGTCTCAGTTTATTTTTCTATGCATAATCACCCCACAAAATCAGAACTATGGTGATTGAACAGGAAATCACATAGGGGTGACCTTTTGGGATAACTGGTTACTCAGATGTGAACCACATCTGAGAGGCCTCAACATGGCCTTCTCGTTTGTGTTTTCTCAGCCAACATTCACACATCAGTGGGATTACAGGCCGCACCCCCACCCTAACCATATTGTTCCCCACATACAACCAATCAATAAAACATTAGACAGTGCTTGGCAAGAAATGGCTATGGCACTTTATTGGTTTACATAAAATATTCAAACAGTAACCAATATTTTATTACAGCGTCAGTTGACTGAATAATAAGTCAAAAGTTTTGCTCAGTTTTTAGAACTCGAGCAACTTCGACCTCAGAATAACATTGAATATTAAAACATTAACATTAAAACATTGAACTAACTACATAAAGCACTTGCGACAGGGTGGGAGGGAGGGAGCCCTTTTTGTGCTGTATTTGACCAACTGCAGGAAATTCTCCAATCCTGCTGCCCTTATATAGCACTTCCCAAGTTTTCCAGAAACTTCCAGGAATCCTGATTGGGTCACATTGAATACCCTATTTGCATATTTGAAGGGACAGATTACCAATTTGCATTTACATTAAAACAAATGTCATTATACACAATTAATGGAAAAATGGGCTGGGGTGGCTGCAATCTCAAGAAAGTGAACCCAAATTGTTGTACCCCCTTTATTCATTCTGTGGACTCTGGTAGGTTTTTTTTTTCTGTGGATGGTTTTAATTTGGTCACATTTTATTCTGATTGTTCTACTATGATAAGCTATATGATATCATTCATGCTGCATCAGACTTGTGTGTTATTATATTATACTACAAAATGGAGATGTTTAGAATCTATTTACTGAGATCATTAGCATTTATCTTCTTGTGTGTAGCCTTTTCCACTGTTGCTTATTAATTTTGTTTATGATGCCCATAATACAGTATGTATTTACTTTTTTTGTTTTGGTTACTTTTGGTACTTTTCCTCTTTTTGATCCCTACTGATTGCATGTCATATGTTCTCTGTGTGAGAAACACCCACATAGGTGTTTTTTGGCAGTGGCAGTTGGTACCGATTTTTAGCAGACCTCCATAGGTCCAATGTGTCTGTGGTATTCTACATGCGTTAACTTGGCAACATGTTGGCAGAATTAGACTGATGTGACATTGCACCAATAAATGAGTGTATATGCTTGCAACAGACCTCTGGCGATGTCTCATTATTGGAATGGGAAAACACGCCCTGATGCTGTCAAAGTAGATAGCATAAGGGGGGCTGAGCAACCCTGTGTGTTGTATGGTGTCAATAGGAAATGGCTGGAAGATTCCAATACTGATTGCTGGACAACCAAAGCACAGACAGAAGTCAAACACAGTGCTATGCAATTATCAAGGCGCAGGCGATCTATGGCTGTTTAGTGTTCATAGAGTAATTCTTTGGAGAACTTCCACTTTAAAGCGGAACTAAACCTATACAATAAATAGTTTTAAAAAACAGTTAAAGTGGAATTCCCGCTTGTGTTTTTTTTTTTTTTTGTAAACACCCTCGTGATGGTCACAACTAATCCTGTACATAATGGTATTAGTAATAAATATAGGTTTGATAATTCGTTTTCTTTTTAAAAACTCACTCTGCTCTCCTCAGCAAGCATGCTCCCATCTTCAGTGTGGGCATCTGAAGTCCACTTATCACTCCTTCCCGGAAAAGGCACTGCTGGCTACCCAGCATGCTCCTCCAGATCTCACGCATTCGCATATCGTACGAACCTACAATGGGCAGATGCCCATTGACTCCTGGGATTGATGACGCTCATATCCCAGGAGTCAATGGGCATCTGCCCATTGTAGGTTTGTACGATATGCGAATGCGTGAGATCTGGAGGAGCATGCTAAGTAGCCAGCAGTGCCTTTTCCGGGAAGGAGTGATAAGTGGACTTCAGATGCCCACACTGAAGATGGAAGCATGCTTGCTGGGGAGAGCAGAGTGAGTTTTTAAAAAGAAAACGCTCATATCCCAGGAGCCAATGGGCAGCTGAACATAACGTACAATGGAAACTGAACAATTGGCATAAAAAAAAAAGTACTTACATTTAAGGGGAAAAAAGTGTCCAAGGAGAAATTAAAGTGATTATGAATGCGGGGGGTGCAAAGTTTATAAGATGAGTATTTAAATTCTGTGCTGGGAATGTAACTGTCACATTGGTTGTGCTTTCAACCAAACTGTCAAACCATCAAAGGTCTAGTATGATAACTGATCACATGGGCAGCATTATGGCAGCTGAGGATCAAACAAAGGCCTAGATGGCAAATGTATTGGCTGAAAACAATAGGAGGATTTATTTACGCTTTAAGTTTACCCTGACTTTTTTGCATTTATATTAGTTTCAGTAAAAACAAACCAACAGATAAAAGAAAATGGGAAAGTAAAGCTCTATTTAGTAAATCTCATGCCACAAATAAACAACCCTTTATACCCATTAAACCCCATTATTGCCTCATCTCTATAAACCATATCTCCAGAATGAACCAAGCAAAGTGGCTAAGCAGAACAGCAAAGGAAATATTAAAGATAAAGTATATTTCCCCCCTCCCTACAAACTAATTCTCCTAAGTGTATTCCATGCTGGGAGCAGATCGGATTAAAGGCATTCAGATATGCAGTTCCATCCAGTGGAAATCCAAAAGGTTAAAGATTCTTTAATTCTAACATTAGGGACAGAGCGTGTTTTTTTTTTTTTTTCCCTGCTTTCAGTAACCATGGTGACGGCTGTGATTATGTTCTTGAGCGTGTGATGAATGTACACAAATGCTGCGGAATGGTCCTTTGAGCTTCTACTGCATGAAATTGACTGATAAGGATTCTGAGAAGCCGCCATGCTTATCTGTGTAACACATTTGTTTTTGTTAAAAAGTCCAGATTTGCATCTCCATAATTATTGCTGTTCTGCGGACAAAAAAAAGGATGTTTGGTGAAGCCACTATTTATTAATTGCGCTTATTTGACCTTGTGCATATTGTGCGCACATTTATGTTCTGCTCATCTGAGGACTATAATATGTGCATTTTATTTTGCACCAGTAGGTTTGTTCTGTAAATGTCCCTTTCTACCTCCTCCAGGACAGTGTTTTGGGACTTTGTGGTAGTATAATTGCTGTTCTGTAAATGTACCTTTATCTGGAAACAATGTTGACTCTGGTTCCATATTTTGGACAATCGTTTTTCATATACAGCCATCAGTATATCAAACAGGAAAATCTGGATAGTGTAATAGGGTCAGTTTATAGCTCTCAAACATTTAAAAGGGTACTAAACCCACAACAGTAAAATCAAACTGTATATGCAGTAAAGCATGCTTGTTATACTCACTGTGGAACCTAAGGGGTTAATCCTCTGCATTGTGTAAAAAGGCTGTTTGATCCTGTCTTCTCCGATCCTCCCCTTCTTTCACTGTCCCCAATCCATATCCTGATAAGACAGAGCCATTGGAATCACTCTGCACATGCTCAGTTTGGTGTATATTGGTATTTTTTTCTTTCCTTCATCAACTGACATAGCGCTCCATGTATCATAACTAGTGGGTTATATTGCCTCCTCCAGGAGTAGGACTAGGCAGAACAAAAACACCTGGCTATGCCCATGGGCCTTCCTCCCCCTTTCTGCTCTAGTTAATTAGTTTTAATCTGTCTAGTCAGGAGTAAGGACCTAGGCTTGCGGTTGGGATCTCTGGTTCTAGCAACTTTCTTCTTCCTTACATCTTTTTTTGTTTTTTCTCTTCTACAATCAACTGCAATCAACTGCTGGGCTGGGTGACGGGGTGAAAAATCTAGATTCAGTGGTCCCCCCAGCCCAGCCAGCGAGCGCGTGCAGACAGCAACTACGCACTAGGTCAGCCGCGACAATAGCCTCACGGGCAGAGGCAGGCCCAGCATGTTTATTATGGCTGGTTCGGCATTGCGGCCAGTCTTTGCCTCAGCCCTGGTGTATCAGACCCTAACTAAATGGGCCAAGCTTTTGCGCCAAATGAGGGGGTGGGCAGGTCCCCACTGCTTATGTTGATTTAGTGGACCAGTTGGTCTATGGGCTGCAGTTCATTTGTGATGCAGCTTTGGCTACAGCTTCTGTGCTGTCCAAATTTTCTGTTTCAGTGGTGGTGATTAGGCGCATGCTGTGGCATAAGAATTGGTCCGCAGACCAAGCCTCTAAGAAAGCTCTCATTGATCTGCCCTTTCAAGGCGATCGCCTGTTTGGGGCTACCCTGGATGACATCATTAAGGGTATCACGGGGGGGAAGAGTACCTTCCTTCCACAATCCAGGAAAGGGAAGGAGCTTTGTCCTGCAAAGGTTCAGGTAATGTCCAAATTACCTAAGGTTTCCCCTATCCCTATCAAGGGAATTGAATTATCTAGGTCTGATTTTAATTCTGACCAGGGTGATCCTTCCTCTGGACAAATTTCAGGAACCACAGGCCGTGATTCACCGGCTGCTGTCACACAGACAGTTCTCTCTCCTGATTTGCATACAGGTTCTGAATCTCGTGGTATCCACCTTCAAGACAGTTCTGTTTGCACAGTCCTACATGCAGCTCCTTTAGCAGGTTCAGCTCCACAGGAGGATACCGAGGTGCATGGCGTGATCACGGGTTCCTTTGGCAGACGCCTTAGGCAATCAAGGGCCTCAGTAAAGGCCAGCATCATCCTCGGCTCAGGCTTCTTCCGCAGTCCCTGCGAGGAATCAAGAGCGAGGATTTTCCAATCATCCTTGTGGCCGTAAACGTCCCTTGGGGGCTTCAGAGAAGATCAGTTGTCCCAAGGGCTAATCTACCATCCTGCTTTACAGTCGATGATTTTAGTGGCTTAGCTATTGAAAGCCAGGTACTGAGGGATAGAGGTTTGTCTGGATCAGTGATCCCTACTGTGGTGAAGACGAGGAAGTCATCTTCCAGCAAGATATACCATCGTACCTGGAAAGCGTACATTTCTTGGCGGATCTTAACATTTCTTCAACAGGGCGTTGATCAGAAGTTGGCCCTGAGTACCATCAAGGGTCAGATGTCTGCCTTGGCAATCTTCTTTCAGTGACCCCTAGCCACGCACTCTTTAGTTCGTACCTTTGTTCAGGGGGTTCGACATGTGGCTCAACCTGTACAGTCTCTTTTGCCACCTTGGGATGTAAATTTAGGGCTTTCAGTTCTCCAGAAACCTCCATTTGAAAATATTCGGGAGATTCGGGAGATTCCCTTGCCTACATTATCCCAGAAGATTACATTCTTGGTGACTATTACCTCGGCCCGCAGGGTATCTGAGTTGGGGGCATTATCCTGTCGCAGCCCCTATTTTGTGGTCCATAGGGATAAAGTGGTTCTTCGTTCCTGTCTATCATTCCTGCCCAAAGTTGTCTCTGACTTCCATTTGAATGAGGGCATTGTGTTGTCTTCCTTGTGTCCCAAGCTGACTCATCCCAAGGAACTTGCTTTGCATACCTTGGATGTGGTTCGTGCGATTCGGGTGTATCTGGCAGCTACTGAGACTCGCCTTTTCTGGTTATGGACGGACCAAGAAAAGGGCTGGCCGCTTCTTCTCTTCCATCTCTAGATGGATCAGACAGGCGGTGACTCAGGCCTATTCTATTAAAGGTCAGGTCCCACCTTTCCCTGTCACGGTGCATTCTACTCGGGCGCTGAGTGCTTCTTGGGTCTTCTGTCATCAGGCATCAATATCAGAAGTTTGCAAGGCGGCAACTTGGTCGTCCGTGCATACCTTCACAAAATTCTATAAGGTAGATACTTTGGCATCTGTGGATGCTTCTTTTGGTCACATAGTTTTGCAGGCTGCTGTTTAAAGAGGGGCTGTTTCCCCTTAGGAGTGTTTTTCTTTAAACCTTTATTTTTCAGATGGGGCTCCTGTGACCCGGCTAGGACTCCTGTGTCCTGGTTAAGGGCTCTTATGTTTAGCTATGGGTTATTTTCTCCACCCCTCATTTTCCTTTTGGTACAGCTTTTGGACATCCCACTAGTTATGATTTATGGAGCGCTGTGTCTGTCGATGAACGAAAGAGAAACATTCATCGATGGACACAGCACCCACCCCTCTTTTGAGTTCTGATACTTCTAATACTGCTTGCTACTAAGCAGATTACCTAGGGCAGAGAGGGAATCTATATACCAGCTGAGGACTGCCCATCGGCGTAGCCAGGTGCTTTTTGTTATGCCTACTCCTACTCCAGGAGGAGGCAATATAACCCACTACTTATGATTTATGAAGAGCTGTGTCCGCCGATGAACTCGGTAAGTACAAAAATCCCATTTGTTTCTTGGGAGGGTGCATGTGATGGGCACAGGGCCAATCATCATGGTCAGGGGTCCTACAATCTCCTGGGACAGTCAGAGTAGCATGAAAACTCCTCCTACAAGCTTTAATCAGGCACCGATAGAAGTTACAAGACTGCTATATACTGCTGATGAGAAGCGGTATTTAGCAGTTTATATTTGCTAAAATAATTGAATTTCCATGTTTTGTGTACTGTGGGAGACCAGATAAAGTCATAGGTTGTTATCTGCAGTCTTGCTTTTGCTTTACTGAAACGAATGAGTCAACATGACAGCAACTAGCATTTACAGAATGAAAGGTTAGCAGCCTTTGTACTTCTTTTGTGGCAGGTTTCCTTTAAAGGTCAAATCTTCCAGCTGATGAACAGGTCTTGAATGCTGCAGAAAATTCCACTACGTAGCAACATGGCGCTGTTTCCTGCAGCACTCTCCAATGAGCTTGTGGTAGTTTGATGACATGCCCCTTGGGGGTGCTCTAAAATGAGTACTTGAAATAAACAATGCATGTTATCATAATTATTTCTGTTAAACTAACCATATATATTTCAGTATAAAATGTTCCCTTTAAAACAAAACTCCAGCCTTCCCTTCAGTCCTGTACTGAAATTGCCTCTTTGATATCATTGCTCATTGTGATCTTCTCAGTGTGCATTGGAAGGTTCCAGCATTGTTTAGCCTTTTCCTCTCCTGCCTGCATGTCCCTGGCCCACCTCTTTCGTTCAATGGCAGAGTGCTTTGATGGTTTCAGGAAGTTATGCACAGCACCATGCTGGCTCCTCCCACCAGTGATCTGCCTGCATTGCATAGAGAACAAAGAGACCCAGTGGTGACATCACTGAGTATAAAATAAGGAATTTAATGAAAACATAATTTTTTTTCATTAGTATGCTAATGACGGGGGAGGGGGAACAAAGGAAGACAAAATATAAACAGACTAAACTTCAGCTTTAAAACAAGACACTGCTGTGAGTTTTCAGTAAATACTGAAGAATACTTCACCTTCGTATAAGCCCCCTAGCAATCTGGAAAATTGGAGGTGTGAATTCAGAAAAGCCACATCTCCCCCATGGGTCCCACTTATATGTTACGCTGCCCAAACATGTTCTTCTCTCCTGTAATTATTGGACCTTCCAATCTAGATTTTTGCCCTATCCTGCCTTCCACCTACCCCCCTAATTACTTTGCTAGACATGTGTAAAAAACCTTGGTCTGAAATCCAAACACAGGTGTGACCGCTCCAGGTGAGGTAGATTCAGGTGCAGGTCGGATCCGTCATCCGTTAAGCTGATCAAGTGTAGAAAAAAGTGACCGCACTCTGAAGATTCAAATGAAAAGAGGAGTCATTTTATTCTTCATCAAATACATCGAAGATCAAACTGGTGAGACATGGGACAAAAAAAGGTTGACGCGTTTCACGACACAAGGGGTCGCTTACTCATAACCAAGTTGGTTATGTGGTTATGAGTAAGCGACCCCTTGTGTCGTGAAACGCGTCAACCTTTTTTTGTCCCATGTCTCACCAGTTTGATCTTCGATGTATTTGATGAAGAATAAAATGACTCCTCTTTTGATTTGAATCTTCGGAGTGCGGTCACTTTTTTCTACACTTGTAAAGAACCTTGGTGAAGCATTTCAATGCATATAGTCTGTTTGGTATTTGTCTTTTCTGCTAATGTCCGAATTACTCCAGAAGGGGCCTGGAATACCGTTGAGTAATATTGTAAGTCACATTCTGGTTATAATCGCCCATGTTTTTTTTAATTTTATTTTATTCTTGCCTTTGTATGCAAACTTTTAAATACAAACCTTGCTTGTCCAATGTAAAAAAATATTACAACTCCTTTTTTTGGTCACAAAACTCTTATAATACAAGATCCTCATTACTTCTAACCTGATGATCTTTGCAGGTTTTATTTGCACATTGTCTTATTTTCTGTTTTAGTCGATCGTCATACTAGTTCCCAGTAAGACACCAGTGTTTGAGTGAGATCAGTAACTGATGCTGACACCTGGGTCTAGACTGTTGGTGACAAATGACAATAAGAACTAATAAGTTGTCATTTCAAATGAGACTTGACATTCTTGCTGAATGAGTCTACCTAACTTTGTCAGTCATTACTGTCACCTCTGATCATAAATCCAGTTTTTTAAATTAGATGTGACTCTGGATGCTACACCTGATTCCATCAGTCCTTTTCAGTTTTTACTGTCACCTAAGTTTTCCATTTTTTTTTTTTTCTATAACACATCTGTCAACCGAAGCTGACACCTGACTGCCGGCAAAACTGTTGTTATGAGTGTGGTGCGTTTTTATAAATCCCTAGGACACTAGATTGTATTACTAGACCAGTGAAAAAAGCATCTACTGAAATCGCTATGGAGAGCTTAGCTGACATTTATGATGAATTAGAAACTGGAAGCAACCTGAAAAATAAATCAGTGAGCAGCTAAGTCAGTGCATCACTCACCTTTGAAGGCCATTCCTGGGAAAAACATGGGAGCCACCAGTACTGACCCCTATCTAAAAAAGCTAGTTTTTTTAGTTGTTACACAGATCCCCCATCTTCAGTACTTTCTGAGTAGTTAACTAGGAACACGCACACAGATCAGAAAAGACAAAGTAAAGTCAGATCACCTAACCTGTTCATTCTATCTATTATTTATTCAGTCAGTGACTGAAAGTATTAAGTGATATTAAAGCCTTGTTTCTCTAGCGCTCATCGACAGACGTAGTCCTCGGTGATACACCACCTTCGGGTTATGTTACCTCCGCAGGAGCAGGACTAGACAGGAAATTAAAAAGCTCTGGCCACACCCTAGGGGCAGTCCCAGAGGGTATATCCTCTCTCTCTCTGCCTCAGCAAATCAGTTATTTTCTGTCTAGTGAGGAGTAAGGACCTAGATACCTTGCTGGGATCTTAGGTCCTGGCAAGAAATTTTTTTCTAAAAGGAATTTTTGGACAGCTTTTTTTCTCCAGTGTTCCTGTGAGATCTTCAAGCAAGAAAGCTGAACTGGGCGACGGGCTGGATGTTGAGATCCGGTGGTCACCCCAGTTCAGCCTACGAGCGCGTGCAGGCCATAGCTCCACGCTGAGTCGGCCGCGACAGAGTCCCATTAAAGGACTGAACCCGCGAGTTAAACGTCTCGCTGAAACGCCTAAGACCATGAGTCACGGCGTCTGTATCGGTCGACAGCCCTCCCGCCCCGGTGGAGAGGGGTACTGTCAGGAGTTGGTGCCCGCCTGGTTCCGGTATGGTGAGTAGTATGTTCCCCCTGTTTTCCCTGACGGGTTTTGTGGTGAACGCGGGCCCCTCTCTGTATGGTAAGAAAGAGTTTCTTTCTATCCTATAACATGTCACAAATCCTCCTACTTTGAGTGTGATTTTATGTGTGCAAAAGCCAGGAGGCTTGGTTTGGGAGCTAACAATCTATTGTATACATGTTTTAAAGATGTAATCTGTGGCATTCTGGGAATCTTATGGGTTAAGTATAAGCTACCTACCAGTCAGAAGCCATGGACATGTAGACTGCCTTCCAAGTCAGATCTCCAGCTAATAGCAGGCCTCCCGAACGGCCATGCGGTCCGCCAGGGCCGGTACCGCCAAACACGCCAGATCCCCATGCAGAGAGAGTGTTGTGTGCCTGCAGCACACCGCTAGTCAGCACAGGCCGCCGCCATTTTTTTTGCTGGATCGCACGAGCCGCCATTTTGGCGTAGCCTCGTGTCTCCAGCATGGGGGCGGCCATGTTTTAGGTGATTCTACACCTCGTGGAGCTTGGGGGAGGCGCCGGAAGGCGTACAGAGGGGCGGAGCCGCCTCCTTTCTTCCTGGGCAGCCAGCCAAAAGACTTCCTGTTTGTCTAAGACAGCGCTGTAAGCTGTTGCAGTTCAACTCTGAACATCAAGTGGTGAGCCTGGGGGTCTATCTCTCTCTCTCTCGATCGATAGGGATCCCTAGCAGGTAACACTAAGGGGTTTTTTGTGGCGCTGAGGGTCAAAAAAAAAAAAAAAAAAAAAAAAGAAAAAGTTTTTTTCTTTACTTTGAATTATATCATCCAGGAAGTAACTGGAGTTATTATGGACCCTGCCACACAGATTCCCCCACCTGTTTCCCTCGAGGGGGCCTCGGGACCCGCCGGTGTACAGAGTATAGAGTCATTTACAGCAATCTTGGAGTCTATGGTGGCTCGGGTGGAGGCGGCCTGTCAGGGACGGGGGTCAAGGAAGCGACCCCCGCCTACCCCTATACTATCTGACACCTCTGACTCTGATTCAGAGATGGTCACTGCAGTTGCAGGTTCCTCTGCAAGGGCTGCTATCCCAGGTAAAGCCCCCTCAGACAGTGAGGAGGACGCTTCTTCTCCTGCTATAATTCAGGAAGAAGCATTGGTGGACGCACTAGTTGTGGCAGTGCAAGAAACCTTAAAACTTGAGGCTTTACCGGCAGAGGCAACTGAAACAGAGAGGCCTTTTGGGACTAATAAGCCCATCAAGACGGCGAAAGCTTTTCCTGTACCTAAATGTTTTGGAAATCAGATTAAAGGAGAATGGGAACATTCTAAACGTACCTTTACTATTTCCAAGCGTATTGCTAGACGCTATCCGTTTGAGGAATCCATCATTAAGAAATGGACGGTACCACCAGTCGTGGATCCGCCTATTTCCAGGCTGAATAAAGCCACGGTTATTCCAGTGGAGGACACTTCGTCCTTTAAGGATCCGGTGGATCGAAAGATAGAAGCGGAGTCCCGCACTATCTTTTCTCTGATAGGGTCAGCATTTAGACCAGTAATTGTTATTGGTCTAGTTTCCCAGACACTTACAGAATGGGCGAAGATGGTACGCCAAGATCTTAGGGGAAAAGATATTCCCCAGGAGACATCTGATTTGATAGAACAGATCATACAAGGGCTACGGTTTATCTGTGACGCAGCCTTGGACACTACTCCCTTGTTAGGGCATGCATCTAAGTTAGCAGTAATCCTCAGACGTGTGCTGTGGTTAAAATGCTGGTCAGCTGACCTAGGTTCCAAAAAGACTTTGACCAATCTCCCTTTTCAGGGGAATCGTCTATTTGGAGCCAACCTAGATGAAATCATTAAGGATGCCACCGGGGGCAAGAGTACTTTTTTGCCACAGGCTGCAAAAGCTAAGGAACCTCGCAACAAGCGAGGACCTTTCTTTACCGCCCATAAAGGACGCCCGGCTGGTACTTCCGGGAAAGGCAAGACTCCTCCAGGAGGGTTCAAGAAGGGCTGGTCGGACAAGCAGAGGACCAACCCAGCCAAACCCGAAGTAAAGGAGTACACAGCCTGAAGGTGCGCCCCCACCCAATTTCAGGGTGGGGGGACGTTTTCACCGGTATTCAGGACATTAGATCGAGCATCAACCACTACTACCGGTGCGATTCTTCCCTTCCAACATTTAAGTACAGGAAGCGGTAGTTACCGTTCCCTGTATAGATCTTTTCCTTTACCTTTTCCCAAGATTAGTCCCGATACCTCACAGGAATCGGATCTGATTGACCAGATAGGCCAAGTAGCCTCTAGTCGGGTGACTTCGGTCCCTGAGGTTCAACCAGAAAAGATCACCTTGCCTGATAACTATCAGGTATCTGATAAATGTGTGGGAACAGAAAACGACCAGACTTTCTCGGATGGTCGGGGCCAGATACCTCTAGGGACGCCTGGTTCAGATCCAATCAGCGCCAGTGGTCCTAGAAATTCTAGGCTGGCCTCTTCAAGCCGGCCTGGCCGACTTGGACAGGTTAGTCGCAGACGTTCCGTGGGAACTTCGTCTCAGGGAGTGTCTGTAGTCTCAAGGACCTATTTACCATCGTGCTTTACAGTCGCTGGTTTTAATGGCCTGGCCATTGAGACCCAAGTACTGAAGGACAGAGGTTTGTCTACTTCTGTCATTCCTACCCTTATTAAAGCAAGGAAAGCGACTTCCAGCAAAGTCTATTATCACACATGGAAGACTTATATTGCGTGGTGCGAATCTTTAGGATTTCCTCCACGTACCTATTCGGTGTCTCGAATATTGGCCTTTTTGCAACAAGGGGTTGAGCAGAAGCTAGCCTTGAGCACCATCAAGGGTCAAGTTTCAGCATTAGCAATCTTCTTTCAGAAACCTTTAGCTACCAAATCCTTGGTGCGGAATTTCATCCAGGGGGTGCGGCACCTGGCTCCTCCAGTCCGCGCGCCCTTACCGCCCTGGGATCTTAATTTGGTTTTGTCGGTTCTACAGAAACCTCCCTTTGAAAACATCAGGGAGATTCCCTTGCTTACTTTATCCCAGAAGGTGGTCTTCTTGGTGGCTATTACTTCTGCTCGCAGGGTGTCAGAACTGGCTGCATTATCATGCCAGTCCCCATACCTAGTGATTCATAGGGATAAGGTAGTACTTCATCCTAAGCCATCTTTTCTTCCTAAGGTGGTTTCAGATTTTCATCTGAATGAAGATATTGTACTACCTTCCTTGTGTCCTCAGCCCAAGCATCATCGGGAACATGCGTTGCATTCCTTGGATGTGGTTCGGGCAATCAGGGTATACCTGAAAGCTACGGAATCATTCCGTAAGACGGATTCACTTTTTGTGATCACGGATGGCCCCAGAAAGGGTTTGCCTGCATCTGCCGCGACCATTGCCAAATGGATTAGACAAACGGTGGTACAGGCTTATTCTATTAAGGGTCAGAGTCCTCCGTTCCCTGTTAGGGCGCACTCCACTCGAGCGCTCAGTACTTCCTGGGCCTTTCGCCATCAGGCGTCAGTGGTCCAGGTATGTAAGGCGGCCACTTGGTCGTCGGTACATACCTTTACTAAATTCTATAAAATTGATGTGACGGCATCGGCGGATGCCTCATTTGGCCGCAAGGTTTTGCAGGCCGCAATTTGAGGAGACCGGTGGTCTACCTCGAGGGTTTTTTTCTGTTTGAAAAATTTTTTTGTTGAGTCTCATCATTAAGGATGAGCATTGTAAACTTCTAGTTGGCACCGGTTGGGCCTTCTAGATTGGGATTTGATTTCCATTTTCCCACCCCTCAGTCGGGATACTGCTCTGGGACGTCCCGAAGGTGGTGTATCACCGAGGACTACGTCTGTCGATGAGCGCTAGAGAAAAATGGATTTTTGTAAAATCTTACCGTAAAATCCTTTTCTCTTAGCTCATCGACAGACGTAGTCCCCGCCCCTCTGTTTTGGAGTTGGGTTGGGTTAAATTCTCTAAGCACTGCTTTTTCACATAACTGATTTGCTGAGGCAGAGAGAGAGAGGATATACCCTCTGGGACTGCCCCTAGGGTGTGGCCAGAGCTTTTTAATTTCCTGTCTAGTCCTGCTCCTGCGGAGGTAACATAACCCGAAGGTGGTGTATCACCGAGGACTACGTCTGTCGATGAGCTAAGAGAAAAGGATTTTACGGTAAGATTTTACAAAAATCCATTTTTTTTTTATAATAACAAACATATCGTACTTATCTCCTCTATAAAGTGGTTTTGCACAGGGAAGCCTAGATCCTACTCTTCTCAGGTCCCACGACAGTGATCCCAGCCCCTCCCTCCTGCCAGGTTCCCCTACAGCAATCAGCTGTGGGGGCACCCAAGCAGTCACTCTCCCGAGCAGCTTGCTCTGTGTGTCAATTCACACACAGAGCAGCGGCTCGGCCCCCGCCCCCTCCGTCTCATGATTTGCTTACTGGCTGTGATTGACAGGGATTCCATTGCTGCCAAAAGCCAATCAGGAGTGCGAGTCTTCGGAGCAGCAAGGCTCTCGTGGACATTGCAGGATTGAGAGGGGGTCAGATAAGTATTGGGGGGGCTGCTGCACATGGAAAGTTTTTTACCTTCATGCATAGAATGCATTTACAACCACATTAAACTGAAAAGGATCTGAACATTACTAAAGCTATTACCTAATAAACTAGCTAAAATGTGATCAGTGGGTGGCCCTGATTGCACCATTCTCCTTGACATCCTTCTATTGAAAAATGGGAAGAACTGAGTGTCAGCTAAACAGTGCCTGCATCCAATCAGATGCAGACACTGTTCTGGCATTCTGAAATAGCCATTCTCAATTGAGGCTTCTCCAGAGATTGCTAGGGGTTCCTAGCTGATTGGCATCCCATTTGATGGTGCCTGCATAGTTCCAAGGCATGATAACAATGATCCTTTTGCTATTTATAAGGATGGCACTCTGACCACAACTTTATAGGGGATGTAATATTCATACTGACCACCAAGTAAGGGGCATTTTTCCCACTGACCGATGATAAAGTGGTTTTAGCAAAGGTTTGCTGAGACCTTAAAATTATTTAAAGTATTCTTCTAGGGTAAAAAGGATGAGGAAGGCTGTTCTGACAGCTGGCCTTGGGCTAGGCAATAGATTAAGAGTCTGTGTTGATTGTTTTTTCTTTGCATCCTACAGGTTTTGCATTTTAAAGGTCTATGGTATGAAGTAATACTTTAAAATGTGTAATGTTTTACTTACAAACTGTGGAAAAAGTAGAAACTTACACCAGTCAGCTATAACATCATGACCACTCACCCTAGCTCGTCAAGGCATGGACTGTACTGGACCTCCTTGAGATATGCTATGATTGTATTGTAATACTCGATTGTATTGAGATTTTGTAGGCAACAGCCTCAAACTTGTTGTGTTCCTCAAATCATTCTTGAATTTATCAGACTAGGCCACCTTCTTCTATTGTTCCATGGTCCAGCTCTGATGCTCACAGGCCCACTGTAAGAGCTTTTGAATTTGGACACGAATCAGCAAAGGACACCCTGACCGGTGTGTGGCTATGCAACCCTATACACATCAAACTGCAATACACTGTGTTCTGCCACCTTTCTATCAGAGCCAACTTTAACTTTTTCCAGCACTTTGAGCTACAGTAACTCTTCTGTTGGATCAGACTACATGGGCCAGCCTTAGCTCCTCATGTGCATCAACAAGTCTTTAGCTTCCCATGACTCTTTAATGGTTCACCAGGTTTTCTTTCTTGGACCACTTTTGGTTGGTCCTGACAGCTGCAGACTGGGAACATCCCACAAGAGTTGCAGCTTTGAAGTTACTCTGACGCAGAAATACAAATCCTTTGACAGGTAAAAGTGCACCTGTATATGTGTTTCTTTTGTGTATTTAATTTTACGTTTTCAGCTTCAAAACAGGCGCTTTTGAGAGCCCGTATTAAATGATGAAATATACAAGGTGAACATGACCTAGTAAATATAGTCACTGGCAATTTTTGTCTCAGCTGGAGTTATCTAAAGACATCTAGTTTGAGTCACTGCAGAGTAGTCGTCATCATCACGCAGCAAGAATCAATGTTTCTGCAGGTTATATAAAACCTCAGAACTAAGAGGGTTGGCAAATGTAGCACTTTAAGAGACCGTGGTGCTGTAGCCTTCATTGCTGTGTTTCCTGTAGAATATGTCACTTCTTATTGGAGATATTGCTTGCACAGTGTGGTAATCCCTGTTAGGATGCATGATTCTCTCCAAACACTTTCCTGCCTCATTAGCCCGCATCAATATTTTTCATTCCTTACGGGAAAATGGCTGTTTGCTTGTTGTGACTTGTGTTTCCATAAATGTATTTAATGGACTGGGGATATGTTTTATGCTGTTGCAGATATTATGATGAGGTCATGGCATTTATTGTTCTAGCTCTCAAGCTCTGTACATTGCTCATTATCCCAGAAAATAGTATTTATTTACCATGCACTGTAGCTTTGATACTTTATCTTGTAGGAGAGTTTTAGTCCTGCTAACAATTTTTGATTGTCATATCTTATGAAGCTTCAACTCATTGACATCCCAGTCAGCTCTGGAGACTGCAGCTGTCCTTTGCTAACATTCATCTCGGTTCTCCCAACCTCTTTTTTTTATCTTGTTTATATAACTATATATAGTTATGTATTTGGTGAATTGGTTAATATTCTACATTGTATGTTTAGTACATCAAATGCTTATTTAGTCATAATAAGATCATACTTGATTTCATATGAAACAAAATAGGAAATTGAGGCTTAATGAAATGTTCATGATTTGCTTAGGGTTGTGTTTTACATGTTAAGGGGCCCATGGCCATTAACCTTCCTAGCGGTATTCCCGAGCGTGATTCGGGGTTAGATTTTAGAGCCAAAAGTGGTAACCCCCGAGCCACACTTGGGGTAGCGCTAGGAAGATCGCTGGATCCTGGTAGAGGTTTTACTTACCTTTTCTCCGGGATCCAGCGAAGAATGCGGGCGGTATGCGGCGGCGGAGCTTCCTCCCGATCGTCTGCGAGCCCCGGCTTCCGTCTCCGGCGACGTGACGTCCGCCAAGGGGTGGAACCGGCGGCAAATTCAAATGTAAAACACACTAAACACACTGATATCATTCAAAATAAAAAAAAATCACATTACATTGCCCCCCAGTGCCCTTTCCTGCAGTTTTACTGTACTTTTTATGTAAATATATATATATATATATATATATATATATATATACACACGTGTATATATATATATATATACGTAATTCTTGTGAATGAGCAGCCCAAACCAACTAAATACATTATATATATATATATATATATATATATATATATATATATGAATATATATATAATATGTATACAGTTGGTTTGGGCAGCCCAAACCAAATAAATACATTATATATATATATATATATATATATATGAATATATATATATAATATGTATACAGTTGGTTTGGGCTGCTCATTCACAAGATTTACATGCAAAATAATGGTACCGCTTTCAGCACCTAAAATCCAAAAGAATCATACCGCCAGGGAGGTTAAAGAACAGTTCTTTTCCATTTTCAGCTGGATCTGGGGATGATCTAATATCTGCTAAGCATCCTCAGACACTCCAAAAGGGCCTGGAGCAAGAAGGCAAAGGTAATGGGCAGAAGGGGCTCATGACAGGGGGAAGGGTGCTTGGTAATGCGAGGTTTGTTAGAAGGAGGCAGAGAACAAAAGACTAGGGTCACCTTACCTGGCTGTACGGGATAGTCACAGAGGGGAAGTGGGGGGCATTTTGAGCCTATCTGCAGGAGGAAGAAGGACAGGGATCATTTTCAGATCCTCCAGTGACCGAGAGGACCTGTCTATGGTATGGGCTCACGTGTTGTTGTTCCATTTGTTGATGATCTAGGACTGGTGTACAGAAGATTCTGCTGCAGACTTCTGGTATTGTCCCCTAGCCAGTGTGGTATGGCTAGGGGCATGGCAAGTAACAGATTGGGCTGCAGATCCATTGCTCTGGCTGGCTCTTGTTTTGGTTTGTTCTCATGCCTTCAAGGACCATCACCAACCTTGCGACCTCAGTAGACCTAAAGCACAATTCAAAGCTGAGGAAGAATCTCTATTCCTGTTATCCACAGAAACAACCGTGCGAAGATGAAAATTAAAAAAAACAAAAGACCAAAAACAATGAATGACAAACTAGAAAATTAAAAATGAAAGAAAAAAATATATAACGTGAGAATAAATTCTCAATTTTTTATTCTCTCTTTATCGGTTTTATTTATTAGTTTATTTTCTAATTTTTATTTATGATCATTGTTTACTCATTATTTTTAGTTACATCTTTTTAACCACTTAAGCCCCGGAGGATTTGGCTGCTAAACGACCAGGGGGTATTTTGCGATTCGGCACTGCGTGACTTTAACGGACAATTGCGCGGTTGTGCGACGCTGTACCTAAACGAATTTGGCGTCCTTTTTTTCCCACAAACAGAGCTTTCTTTTGGCGGTATTTGATCACCTGTGCGATTTTTTGATCACGCGCTATAAATAAAAAAAGAGCGTAAATTTTGCAAAAATAGCAATATTTTTCCCTTTTTTTTATATGAAATTCCCCCAAAAAAAAATGTAAAAATCAAAATTTTTTAACATTTTCGGCCAATTTGTTTTATGCTACCTATGTTTGGTAAAAAAAATCGCAAAAAGCGTATTTTGATTGGTTTGCGCAAAAGTTATTGCGTTTACTAACTAAGGGAAAGATTTTTGTCATTTTTGTTGTTTTTTTTTTTAACGCGTAATGGCGGCGATCTGCGATTTTTTTTGCGGTACTGCGACATTGCGGCGGACAGATCGGACCCTTGACTGACATTTTTGACACTTTTGGGGTTACCAGTGACATTTCTACAGTAATCAGTGCTATATATATGCACTGTTACTGTAAAAATACACTGGTAGTGAAGGGGTTAACTTTATTTGAGAGGGAGGGGCTGTGTGTGTCCCTAGGGGCGTGATTCTAACTGTGATTGGCTGTGGCTTCAGCTGTATGCAGAGTGATCAACGGATCTACATAGTAGATCCATATGATCATCTCTCATACAGAGGGGAGAATGACAGGCAGCTTGTTTACACAAGCTGCCTGACTTTCTCCCTCTCCCCCGCCGATCGCAGAGTGACGTAGCCCTACGTCACTTTGCCTGTGAGGGGCTGACCGCCGCCGTAGATAGTCGTGCGGCGGTCGGCAAGTGGTTAACCTTGTTTTTTTTTTTTTTTACTTTCTTTCTTACTCTCTTTTCTTACTTATCTTTTTATTTTTATTCTTATTTTTGTACTATTTGTATGTTAATTTAATTTTGACGTCACACGCCGGCCCCGCACAACCCGGAAGAGCCACATATGCGCTCCGGCTTCCATCCATGGCGCGGAAATCCGGTTTCATACTGGAACACGCTATCTTCCCGTGGCTTGCCGAAGCTGTACCTACCTGCCGGGCCTCCATTTAAACGTTCTCTGAAGAATACGAGCAGAAGTCTACCGATCGAAGATTCCAACTGCTTGGTGAGCATAAAATCATTAAACAATAGGGGATAGAGAAAAGGCTGTGACCACCAGGCTGCCTGTGGACATACAGCATATTGATGCCTACCAGTGGAAAGCCTTAAATTGGCCTATGGTTAATTCCACCTTTATGAGACCCAGCCTTATTTTGGTGTGAGCCTGCGCAGTACACACATTGCACTGCGTCTCTCCCCTGCTCCTGCACCTTCAATCTAAAATACTGCAAGTGACTCTCTGCCCCAGAGAAACGTCTGTTGGCCCGACATTGTTGCCCCATATCCAAGAGGAACTGCATCATAAACCCCCCCCCCCCCATAGCAAATCTACCCTTGATCCTCCCGGGACTGGTCCTCCACACTCCTTCAAAATAATCGGTATGCAGACACTCCTTCAGACACCTTCTTCCCAATGGTGAAATTATCTTGGAATTCCGAGCCTATTGGTATTTATACATATTGTGTCACGGTTTAGCCTGCCACTGAATATATATAATTTTGGAACTCCATAATGTATTGCCTTGTCCATGAAAGGACCTCTTTGACATCAATGCATCAGCCGTGCAGAATCAAGTTGCTATTATGACAACATTAATGATGGTTATGATCCCTTGTCATTTGGTGCAGCTATTTTGGTCCACCACTATTATTGTTTAACGTTTATACTGTGGCATGCCAGCTAGTAGATCTTTGAACACACTGCGTTCACAAATTCCGAATTGGAATATACGCAGTCTGTCCAGATCTCTGCTGTCTTTAAGTTTCCGGAGTATGTGTGTGGCCGGCCTTGTGAATGTGTGTCGTTGGTTTTAATGTCTAGTATGTGTCTTGTTGTCTGCATCATACCTGCTGATATTTGTAATGTATTCCCCAAAGACGGGGTATTTTTTAGACCATGTGTCATTTCCGATCCTTAATAAAGTTTTTTCTAATTTTCACTAAGTCTGTTTGAGCATCCCTTTTTGCAGCTGTTCTAAGGGGACCCCTATGGCCCCTTCCATGTGTTTAATTTTGCAATATTGTTTTAGCTGCGGTGGCTCACTACTTATAGCTTAAGACCAATTAGATTCTCAATTGGTCTCTCGACGGTTCTGTGTCCCAACTACACAGGACACAGCAGTCTCACACTTTGGGTTCCCCCCCCCCCTTTTTTTCTATAAGTGGTTAACCTTGTTTTTTTTTTTTTTTTACTTTCTTTCTTACTCTCTTTTCTTACTTATCTTTTTATTTTTATTCTTATTTTTGTACTATTTGTATGTTAATTTAATTTTTTTTCACTTTTAAACACCTTCCTATCTTTGCAACACAACAATGAGCTCTAATTATAACACCATTCAGCTGCCTTGTGCACATCACATATTATGATGCATAAAACGTATCTCATCCTGCTCAAGGCTCCAACACCATGACTAAGTCTTAAAATCTGGTGAAATGCGCCAGGGCATGGTTTTTGGCGGAGACACGTAGGCTCTATGTTACACTGGCTGTTCGGAAGAGGGGAATTCTTCTTTATTCACCATCAACCTTCTTTGTACTGTACAGTATCTCACAAAAGTGAGTACACCCCTCACATTTTTGTGAATATTTTATTCTATCTTTTCATGTGACAGGACTGATGAAATGACACTTTGCTACAATGTAAAGTAGTGAGTGTACAGCTTCTATAACAGTGTAAATTTGCCGTCCCCTCAAAATAACTCAATACACAGCCATTAATGTCTAAACCGCTGGCAACAAAAATGAGTACACCCCTAAGTGAAAATGTCCACATTGGCCGCAAAGTGTCAATATTTTGTGTGGCGACCATTATTTTCCAGCACTGCCTTAACCCTCTTGGACATGGAGTTCACCAGAGCTTCACAGGTTGCTACTGGAGTCCTCTCCCACTCCTCCATGATGACATCACGGAGCTGGTGGATGTTAGAGACCTTGCACTCCTCCACCTTCCATTTGAGGTAGCCCCACAGATGCTCAAAATGGTTTAGGTCAGGAGACATGCTTGGCCAGTCCATCATCTTTACCCTCAGCTTCTTAAGCAAGGCAGTGGTTCTCTTGGAGGTGTGTTTGGGGTCGTTATCATGTTGGAATACCCAGTCTCCAAAGGGAGGGAATCATGCTCTGCTTCAGTATGTCACAGTACATGTTGGCATTTATGGTTCCCTCAATGAACTGTAGCTTCCCAGTGCTGGCAGCACTCATGCAACTCCAGACCATGACACTCCCACCACCATGCTTGACTGTAGGCAAGACACACTTGTCTTTGTACTCCTCACCTGGTTGCTGCCACACACACTTGACACCATCTGAACCAAATAAGTTTATCTTGGTCTCATCAGACCAGAGGACATGGTTCCAGGAATCCATGTCCTTAGTCTGATTGTCTTTAGCAAGCTGTTTGCAGGCTTTCTTGTGCAGCAGCTTTAGAAGAGGCTTCCTTCTGGAACGACAGCCATGCAGACCAATTTGATGCAGTGTGTGGCGTATGGTCTGAGCACTGACAGGCTGACCCTCCACCCCTTCAACCTCTGCAGCACTCATAGGTCTATTTCCAAAAGAAAACCTCTGGATGTGACGTTGAGCAGGTCCACTCAACTTCCTTGGTCGACCATGGCGAGGCCTGTTCTGAGTGGCACCTGTCCTGTTAAACCACTGTATGGTCTTGGCCACCATGCTGCAGCTCAGTTTCAGGGTCTTGGCAATCTTCTTATAGTCTAGACCATCTTTATGTAGAACAACAATTCTTTTCTTCAGATCCTAAGAGAGTTCTTTGCCATGTTGAACTTCCAATGACCAGTATGAGAGAGTGAGAGCGATAACACCAAATTTAACACACCTGCTCCCCATTCACACCTGAGATCTTGTAACACTAACCAGTCACATGACATTGGGGAGGGAAAATGGCTAATTGGGCCCAATTTTAACATTTTCACTTAGGGGTGAACTCACTTTTGTTGCCAGCGGTTTAGACATTAATGGCTGTGTGTTGAGTTATTTTGAGGGGACAGCAAATTTACACTGTTATACAAGCTGTACACTCTTTACTTTACATTGTAGCAAAGTGTCATTTCTTCAGTGTTGTCACATGAAAAGATATAATAAATATTTACAAAAATGTGAGGGGTGTACTCGCTTTTGTGAGATACTGTATGTTATTATTATTTGTATAGAAGCTTTGTAATAAAAAGTTGCTACAACCATTAAATCCATCTTGGCCTTTTGGCTAAGATCAAGTGTAGTATCTGTTCTTATCAGTTGGTATGGGCCTTAGCTAGTACCAGTATGACCGAAACCCGGAGCGCTCTGAGTTTTGAGGTATGGGAAGTAGGTCATCTGGGAAAGCATGTGGGGCCCGCCGCCTTCTGATTCGAATGGGTTGAACTGTCCTAACCAGTTTGAAGGGAGCGGGAAGCCGGTTCGGGGGGGCCGGTGGAACTGCTCCTGGATGTAATGGGCTGAGGAACAGGATGGCGAGGGGAGGGCTTTCTCTCCTGGGTTTTGATCTGGCTTTTGTGGCGAGCCTGTCCCCAGTTGTAGGTAAGCTCTCTCTAAGCTGTCCAGGTTCTGATGTCTGCTGGTGGGGATAGGCTACACTCGGTCTGGCCGGGGGCTGAGATTGAAGAAGCCCGTAGTGTAAGTGCCCCTGGGGTGGCAGCCCAGGGGTGCCTTAATTTCTCACTGGTGAGGGGCAGCTCGCTGTGAGTTCTTTTGGCACCTTGGTCACTGCACTATGCACACCTTTTTCACACCTGCCTCTTGGGACAGGCCTTTTGGCTTGCACCAGAGGAATTTTTTATTCCGGCTGGAAGGCCTGCCTTGGTTCTTCACATGGCACCAAAGCACTTTCCCCACTCCCCTTCCCCACTTTTTTGTTTGTCTGTCTTTTTATTTGGAGTTTGTCACCTTCACTTTCACCTTTTTTTCTTTATTTGCACGACGAGAGTGTGTGGGTCTTCGGGCCCTGCCTTAAGTCTTGGGAGGGGGTGGATATGGCCTTTTGGCTTAGTTCGCCCTCTCCTATGGGGTCTCCCTTCGGGGGAGCCCTACTTAGTACTCGGTGGGGGCTGTTTCGGCAGTCCCCCTGAAGAACGGGGTCTGTCTGGTTTCGGCCAGATAGACCATGAGTACCTTGTGTCCCTGTCAGGAGTCTTGCGCCCCGGGGGACTGAGGTTTCGGGTCCTACCTCTTCGGAGGGAAGACCATTCGATTTCGCACACCCTGTGCTTTTTTGTGTTCTCACTTTGTGTGTGTGCACTTTTTTATGCACCGGGTGGAGTCTTTTGAGTGTGTTGCACACGCTACGGGCTTTAAGAAAAAAAAAAAAAAAAAAAATATAGTGGTGACTGATGAAGAGTCTGGGTAACTTTCCAGTATTTAGCAGCACAAGTTGATGTGGTAAAGTATTTGGGCATTGGTGTTTTATGTTTGAATATTCAGAGCACATGGACCTATGTCCCATGAAATAGAGGATTATTCATCTGTAGTGTAATATTATGAGGAAAGCTGAATTTCCACAGGAGTGTCATTAACCAATAATATACTGGTTAGGGTTATATATAACACATATAAATCACAATAAATTAACAGTGAAATCACATCAAGGTGTATAAAAAATCAGTGAACCAAAAGGTGAACGTGGTCCAGTGCAAAGGTTGAATAAAAATCAAACAAGTGCGAAAACCAGGTTTGATTTTTATTCAACCTTTGCACTGGACCACGTTCACCTTTTGGTTCACTGATTTTTTATGCACCTTGATGTGATTTCACTGTTAATTTATTGTGATTTATATGTGTTATTTTGGTCATTCATTTTAACACTCTTGTTTAGCGCACCTACATTTTTTAACATTCATTTTCACTTGGTTTAGTTCAGGTAGCAGCTTTACCCTTATCAGCACACCCACTATTTTATCAATAGGGTTATATATAAGATAATACAAGACTAGACAAGACATCAAGACAAGACTATGGTGAAAGAAGTATCTATGCATAGAACGGCTGCTGGAAGAAGTGGTTATATACCCTGGAACCTCCTTGTTCGATATAACTACATAAAGGAGCTATGGGGTTGATTTACCAAGACTGGAGAGTGCAAAATCTGGTGCAGCTGTGCATGGTAGCTTCTAACTTCAATCTGTTAATTTAAGCTTTGACAAAAAACCTTGAAGCTGATTGGCCTCTATGCAGAGCTACAACAGTGCTGGGAACCAATCATGTAACCGGACCAGAATGCCCTCAGCATAGAAAAGCATAGGAAAGTATAGACATTGTTCCTTTAATGTGTAGTTAATATATGTTTAAAATGGGGTTGAAAGTAAATTTAGGTAAAGTTAGAATTTGATTAGAATGCTACTTTAAACAACTTTTTGTTTTCATTAATTCATTCTGCCTATTTAACAAATGATTACTGTTGTAATACATATTTTTTTAAATAAATTTAAATCTGTGCACAGAATAACTTGAGTGCTTGTGTGGCGATGCTGTTTGATGATAGTCAAAGGCAGGTTTTTGGACTGGCAGCCAAAGCTGGCACTAAAGTCACCACCTTGTGAAGCATTTAATTAGCCTAACCAGAATGTGCACACTCAGAGCTGGTGCAAGTATAAACTCTGATTATATGTTCAATATGTTGATAACCAGAGAGGATAGTCTAAGTAGGATCTGGGTGAAAAGATCCTCAATACTAGGACTAAATTCTCAATTGTGAAAGAAAAAGGAAAAGATAGGAAGCAAAAAATCAGATAGGTATAGAGAGAGAGGGGGGAGAGGGAAAGAAAAAAAGAGAAGGAAAAAAGAAAAACAAAAAAGAACGAAGAGAAAGAAAGTAGGGTAAGAGAGTGAAAAAAAGGGAAAAAAAAGAAAACAAGAAAACGAAAAAAGGGGGAAATAAAGTAAAAAGGAAAGAAAGGAGAGAAATACAGAATGTGAGGATGGCTAGAGAAAAGGGGGGAAAAATGGAGGGCTGGTGGGATTTTGACGGTGCTATATATCTAGAAAGTAGATGACATATTTATAAAAAATACATGTTTATTATTCGACAAAATTTAAAAACACACAAAAAAACATACAATAATACATACAATGGGAATGTAAAAACATTATTGTATCCAAATTTGACATACACGTAAAGGAGCAGGCAATAGATATAAACACATGAGACGATAGCCGGTGGTCAAATGAGCACCTGGCATCTACCCAACATGTTTCGCGGACAAGTGGGTCCGCTTCTTCAGGGGTTTAATACCAAATAGTGGTCTTTTTGCCTTGTCAAATCCTGTGTAATAGAAGATATATATTAGAATACAACATATGAATGAATTGATGCGTCTCAAAGCCACTGCATATGCATGCACACCAGGGTCCCATGTCTATCTCACCCCATGCAGATGCGGGTCACCACCCAGTGAACGCCTCACAAACCTTTGCATGCCAATACCCCCTCCACATCCGTTGGTGAGGCGTTCACTGGGTGGTGACCCGCATCTGCATGGGGTGAGATAGACATGGGACCCTGGTGTGCATGCATATGCAGTGGCTTTGAGACGCATCAATTCATTCATATGTTGTATTCTAATATATATCTTCTATTACACAGGATTTGACAAGGCAAAAAGACCACTATTTGGTGTTAAACCCCTGAAGAAGCGGACCCACTTGTCCGTGAAACATGTTGGGTAGATGCCAGGTGCTCATTTGACCACCGGCTATCGTCTCATGTGTTTATATCTATTGCCTGCTCCTTTACGTGTATGTCAAATTTGGATACAATAATGTTTTTACATTCCCATTGTATGTATTATTGTATGTTTTTTTGTGTGTTTTTAAATTTTGTCGAATAATAAACATGTATTTTTTATAAATATGTCATCTACTTTCTAGATATATAGTACCGTCAAAATCCCACCAGCCCTCCATTTTTCCCCCCTTTTTTCTAGCCATCCTCACATTCTGTATTTCTCTCCTTTCTTTCCTTTTTACTTTACTTCCCCCTTTTTTCGTTTTCTTGTTTTCTTTTTTTCCCCTTTTTTTCACTCTCTTACCCTACTTTCTTTCTCTTCGTTCTTTTTTGTTTTTCTTTTTTCCTTCTCTTTTTTTCTTTCCCTCTCCCCCCTCTCTCTCTATACCTATCTGATTTTTTGCTTCCTATCTTTTCCTTTTTCTTTCACAATTGAGAATTTAGTCCTAGTATTGAGGATCTTTTCACCCAGATCCTACTTAGACTATCCTCTCTGGTTATCAGTATCATTTGGGATGTTGGTACACTTTATAAATTTGTAACAAACATCAACCTTAGTATGTTCAATATGTTTAACTCTGCCTCTTTTCCCCTAATTCTGTCATTTCCTGAGAGGTGGTAAGATTACAGCTCTGCCAAATCTTTTTGGTAGAGATGGAAGCCTTGAATTAGATTGTTGTCTTAAAAGAAAGGACAGAGACCAGGGCACATTGATATTACATTAGGAAGGTAGCTACAGTAGCAGTAGCATTATCCCTCTTTTACAAAGAAGACCATTCAGGCAAGATAAGAATTTACATTCAACTCCCTTTTTATAGGCCTACCTCTCCATATGCTATCCCCTTTTCACTCTATCATGAATGCTGCTGCCAGACTCCTCTACCTTACCAACCGCTCAGTGTCTGCCACCCCTCTCTGCCAATATATAGATATGGGCCAATATTTTGTACATTTAAAGTTTTGAAAAATAAAGAAAATTTTTGACACAAATCTGGTACTGAACAAGTTAATTTTTGTTTAATGGCTGGCTTGCATCCTGTGGTGGGTGGGTGGCTGGCTTGCTGGCACCCTGTGGTGGGTGGCTGGCTGGCACCCTGTGATGGATGGCTGGCTATCTGGCTCATCCCCCACAGGCAGGGCAGTCATCAGAAATTGTGGGACACCTTACATCCCCCCCCCCCCCGGGCATGACCACCAACATGCCCCAGGGCCTGCCCACTGGCCGTCCCACTGAATCTGCCCACTAGCCAACCCATTGAGTCCTTCAGTGCACACACTTTTATGTTAACAATCCTTCAACGTAATATATGAAAATGAAAAGTGTATTCCAAGTCCTCAGTGCTTTCAAGATTTGACAGTAAGGAATTATATTTTTCCCAAAAAGACATCCCAATCCAGCAGCTGTATGTACTCAGCCCCCCACACATGTGTATATATGGCACACACACGTACAGACAGACACAGAGACACATACACACACACAAATACAGACATGTATATATATATACACACACACACACACACAGGTATGTACACACACACAGACATGTACACACACAAACACACACAGGCATACAGACTTGCGCACACACACACACATGTACATGCACACAGAGACATGTACACACACACACACACACAGAAATGTACACACACATACACAGACACAGATACACACATGTACACACACATGTACACACAGACAGACATACACACAGATGTACACATACAGACATGTACATACTCATGTACATACACATGTGTATACACACACACACATACAGACACACACAGACACACATGTACACAACAACCCCCCCCCCCTTCACTTGTACAACAGCCTTTACTTGTAAGGTGGTCTTCCTAATCCTGGCTCTTGTTTCAACATGTGGCTGAGACACATAGAGGAGCTGCAGTCCAGGATACAGTACAGGCAATACAGTATAGGCAGCACAGCACACAAAATGGGTGCACATGCAGAAAGTAGCCAGAGGTGGCAGCAAAGAGCCCGATGTGAGCTGAGTGACACAGAAGCAGCTGCAGACTTCCACTCAGAAAGCCAGCGCAGCCATGGAGCACCTCTGCACCCACCCCTGTCTTTTCCCATCCTTGCCAGGTGGCTGGGCCCGTGGAGACGCTCGGGCCCCTTACAAGTGTATGCACTTTACCCACCCTGATGGTGGCCCTGCTCACAGTTATAGCCTTTTGTACCACTTGCCCCACCCTATTAGATTATAAGCTGGTATGAGCAGGACCCTCCTAACCCTCTTGTCATTTATTGTAATGTAGTTGTTTTGTCTCCCTTTATATTGTAAAGTGCTGCACAAACTGTTAGTGCTATATAAATCATGTATAATAATTAATATTAATAATTCATTTACAGACATGGAGGTCCTTTTGAAACCCGGTAAGACTGGACATAGTAATTTTTTTTTTCTTTGTCTTCAGTTTTTATTTATGTTTTTTAGATCTATAAAAAAAAAGAAAAAAAGGTTAATGGGTATAAAGGGAAACAGATAATTTGACACATTTTACATAAAACTTTACCTGTAATAATGAAGTTATGATTTATATAAATCATTACAACATATAAAGTTTGTACAAATTGTGTTAAAAACATGATCCAATGATCCAGGTTGGCCCACCCTCCTAGGTGCATCTCCGGCTTGTTACTGAAAAGCAAGAGTAAAATAGTGGATGACTGCACTACCAGTGAAGTTCAAAATACTTTCTTATTCATATAATTTCGTAAGACACCACGGAAGGCAGAAATTATGCATTTCACACTTAATCATGGAGCGTACCTTAAATGTATTGTACCTGTTTTGTGGATTTATACAAATACATAAAATATTTTGAACTGGAAATAAAGTTCAAAAGATATTTTGTATAATTGAGTCGGTTTCCTAAAGTTGATCATATTTTTGCAGATGTTTATTGTTTTAGAATGAAGTAGACTACATATTGGCAAATCTATTTTTTTTTTTGTTATATTTTACCCCTTGTGGAAATACTAGTCACACACCAGGATGCCCTCACCACAATTAAGCTTCACATTCCTTTGGGATATATATTTGATATGCTCTGGGGGGCTGGGGTAAAAATGTTTCTTATCTTAGCTTTTTGAGGCATTGGTGAGATAACTGCTTTGTGTGGTGAGCTCTTTAAAAATGGTGGTTACAAAGAGGGTACCCCCAATGGTTTGGGACTGTAAATGCCACTAAAACACTGAAAGAAATATGCAATAAAGTATTTAAAATTCCATTTTTATTATACATAGAAAAAAAACCAACAATAACTAATTGTACATGATTATATATATCCAACAACCAGCTGGATATACACAGAATTAAAATTGCATGCAAAGACAGACCAGTTTCCGTACAGAAGACTCCTAGGTACCATTGGTGGAGAGAACCGGACCCTACGCGTTTCGGGTATGATACCCTTCTTCAGGGGTCAACCAGAGTTCAATACACTAATTATACCTATGTAAATAAATTTGCGTTTAGTATTATGTAAGTAAAGACATATTTATGTCTTTACTTACATAATACTAAACGCAAATTTATTTATATAGGTATAATTTTAATTTTAATTCTGTGTATATCCAGCTGGTTGTTGGATATATAGAATCATGTACAATTAGTTATTGTTGGTTTTTATTGTTGTTTTTTTTTCTATGTATAATAAAAATTGAATTTGAAATACTTTATTGCATATTTCTTTCAGTGTTTTAGTGGCATTTACAGTCCTAAACCATTGGGGGTACCCTCTTTGTATCTGTCTATCGGGATGATGGCCACTAACACTGGGTACTAAGTGATAGGCTTCAAAAATTCTTTAAAAATGGTGGTGGTCACCAGCCTTCTGGTCTTAGATAGTGCTGTCCATCGCCATCTTGGATGCCCCAGCTTTTCCTTGTAGTAATGTAGTCCCCTCCGTTTTCTGGAATTGGGGTCTCGCCATTACTTTTCATATATGATTGTGAGAAGCTACCAAAGCCAAAAAAACAAAAAGCAAATCTGAGAGAAGCCCCTGTTAGCTGTTGTATGGCATAGCATCCAGTGAAATAAAAGCTTTTGTCACTGCATTATGTTGAAAGCTGTAGTTCAATTGTACACATGGATCAATTTGCACCATTGCTGATTACACAGAATGCAAAGTAATTTTTCTAACAAGCTATACATGTTTTCATCTCCAAGGATCTGCCCCCCGGGTGGAATTTTGAATGCATTAATGATAAATAATATTTCCCAGGTGCGCTAATATAAGAGGACACTGGATGGTTAAACATGTAAGTGTTCATCTTTATCCACCAACACAGATTCCTAATAATAGATATTGAACATCTCAAGTACTCTGTGCTTTAAACTTGAGGCTTTTCAGTGATGGAAAAACATTTTCCTTTCTTTGTAATTGCTTGTGCGTCATAACAAGATGGTTCTATAAACTACTGGAAGGAATATGCAGAATAAATCCTTATGTGAAACAGCGAGAAGCTGAATACTACTAATGGAAAACTACTTTTTTTTTTCTGTATGTTGAGACCAATACCAAAGCGTATCTAAAGAAAAGCTGTAAACCTTTTAAAGGATTTGAAATGTTTAATGAGTCATTCAGCCATTTTATACATTTAAAAGTAAAATTCCTGCCTAATAGCGGGTGTCTGCTTTGCGATCAGAAAACCTTCCTTTAAGCCCCACTCACCTTGCTGTACCTTATTAAGTAACAGTGTAGATATTTGCCATCACACCACAGATCTTCAAGTTGAGTCATAACTTTTTTTTTTATTAAAGTATGATCACATCACAAACAAAAGAGTGCAATGTTTTGGAGTCATGCAGGACCCCTTTGTCAGCCATGTGACCATATCTTCACATTCCTGACGAAGGGGTCCTGCATGACTCCAAAACAATGCACTCTCTTGTTTGTGATGAAATCATACTTCAATAAAAAAAATAGTTGGGACTAAACTTGAAGATCCATAGTGTGCTGGCAAATATATACACTTTGTCATACATGATCCAGTCTCCAGCTGATGGTTGCCGCAACACCCAGTATCTCAGAGCCTCTTCCAGGAGTGTGTGCGATGGGAATATGGATGACTATGCTTTAACAGTGCTCTTTTAAGGCAGTATGTTCTCTAATTTTGCATTTAGGAAGAGTTTAGTCTAGAAACCACAGAATTAGGCCCTTAGTAAGGGAAACCACATCCAAATGGATGTATGGTTAACAACAGTTTTAGAAACAACTACCTGCTCTTAAACAAGACTTTTAGGATCCATTTATTGATTTGCCCTACATGTTTTCCTTAAAGGGTTAGGTCACCTTATAAGAAAATATGAAAAGGTGAATTTAAACCCTACACCCTTCCCGCCCCCCAGACCCTGCTGTACTTAACTCTGTGTGTGATATGTTGTCAGTACCCACTCAGCCGGTGCAGCAGTCTGGGGATTTTAAATCCCTGCTCTTCTCCCTCTTCTCTGTGCAGGGCTTCCAGGAATGATCAGACAGATTCTGATTGGTCAGCTTCAGCACAGAACATTGTTAAGAATAAGAACTCTCTAAAATAAATACTGTATGTATGTCACATAATTATCGCCGCTGTTAGGTGTCAGTACCTACCATAAGTTTTTTTATATTAAAATAAATACTGACTTCATGGTGGGGGCATAGGCCCCCACCCTCAGCTTGCATCCAAGATGCCAGACATTACCTTGTGATGGGTAGTGGATTTGCACGTTTTTTTTAAATTTAGGACTACTTCCTAGAATTAGACAGTTGGCAGGTATGCAGAAAAGTGACACTTGCATTGTAGGATGGCTTCATGATTTTTAAGCAAGTAAGAAAGTTTGTAATTCAACTTGACCCAGCTGTGGCCTTTATACCTTCAGTGGTCACTGGGCTCCCATTGGACTGATTAAGCAATATCCTAAAATGTTCAGTTGAATCTTCATCAGCTCTGAAAACCATCAAGAGTAAATAAACAGACAAGTGCAGTATTTTTGCACATTGGGCCAGTTCACACCAGAACACAGTGCAGGAAATCTGCGTTCCGTGCTTTTTTCCACACCGTGTTTAAAACGCATTACAGTTGTGATCCGCAGCAGGTATCAATTTTAAATTAATGACAGCCCAAATGCAGGTCCCAAATGCAGTGTGTTTGCCCGTATCAGATCGCATGGCTCAAAAATACCTTGTAATATAATTGCAGTGAATTTCTGAAAGTAGTGCATGCACTGCTTTTGGTGCTGTGTGGCGCAATTTCAGTCCGTTCTAAATGAATGGGCTGAAATCGCATTGCACCGAACTGCATGTGAAACTCGATGTAAATGGACCCTAAAACTTAAATAGAACATTTTTCTTTAGAAACAGGAACATACAATTTAAAGTCTAAATATTCTTGTCATTATAAATAATATATAAAGTAACTACAAAGTTTTGGGCAAGGTGAAGAGTTAGTCGTAGACTTGTGCATACTGCTCCCAGTGGTCCAGAGGCTGCGTATTTAACCGTATCTCAAGGACAGTTTTAGACTAAATGTTTCCAGGGCAAAAGGATCAAAAGAGGCCCTTCTGGAATCCTCTAACCTTGGCACAGCACAATTTCTGTTAACAGAGTTAGCAGACCCAGAAACATTGCTAAATTGTCAAAATCATAATTGTGTTATGAGAATCACAATCAATTCTGTATAGCTAGAACAATGATACAATGTTATAAGAGTCAGGACTGCCTCATATTGCTGGAGTCCGAGAGATGCCATGCTCCAAGACCCTAAATAAAGCCTTGCCATTCATAATTACAAAGCACTGGTACTTCTAATGATTAGATATCTTGGAATTTTTCTTGACTAAACTTATGTACAATATTCATAACTGTAAAATTAATCTGTGACCAGTCTTTGGCTTAAAGGAGAAGTACAGCCAAAGCTCATTTAGCTGTACTTCTCCTGTGGATGTGGATCACAGGAGTGCAGTTTGTTCCTGACCCGTTTTCAGCAGACAGCGGGCTAAAGTCTGCTGTCGGCTGATGTCACAGAGCCAGTCCAGGTTTGGGCAAGGTTATGACAGTGAGGTTGAGGTCCGCCCACATGCCTGGACCATTACACGGCTTAGAGAGCCGCTGAGAGCCTAAATCAGCTGTTCCCACCCCCTCCACAGCCCAGCACTCCAGTGAGTGAGGGGGGGGGGGCAGAGCAGACAGCGGTGACTGACAGTCACCAGCTCTCTGCTCAGGGAGCCCTGAGAACCACACAATCAGCGGTGTTTGATCGTTTGGATCTCAGCCTTCGAGCTGGCGGTGCCCAGTTCTCAGTCTTAGAGCTGACGGGGGACAGATGTAGCATTGGACTCATGCTGCATCCACCTAAGTAAGTATTATTCTGCAAAAAAAAAAAAAAACAAAACAATCTATACGTCTCTTTTAAAGTGGTTTTAAAAGCAGACATTTTTTATCTTAATGCAATCTATGCATTAAGATAAATAAAACCTTCTGTGTGCATCAGCCCCCCTAATACTTTCCTGAGCCCATCTCGATCCAACGATGTTGCACGAGAGTCTCAGCTGTCTGGGACTCTCCCTCCTGTGCACCGTTGGCTCCCGCTGCTGTCAATCAAAGTCAGTGAGCCAATCAGGAGAGAGAGGGGGCGGGCCATGTCTGTATGGACACACAGAGCAGTGCTGCTTGCTGTGGGGGCACTTGGCAGAGGAGGATCAGGGCTGCTCTGTGCAAAACCACTGCGCAGAGCAGGTAAGTAAAAAGTGTTTGTTATTTTTAAAGCATATAAAAATTGGAATTTATGCATTTACATCAAGGTTTTTCTCCCTAGGGTTCCTCCCAGAGGTTGCTAGGGGTTCCATGAGCAATGAGCAATTTCTGCCTTTCAGTTAATTTCCCACTGACACCATTGATCTTTTAGGTATCTGTCAGGGGGGATCCCAAATGTAAGGAGCATTCTTTCCATTGACCGTCACACTATAATGTGTCATGAGTAGTGTTGAGCGAACACGGACTGTATTATTCGTGTTCGTACCGAATAATTGGATTTTTTGTACCCGAACACGGACACGGACACTTTACTGTATGTTCGGGTAAAAATCCGTGTTCGGTCGTTTTATTTCCGGGTTTTGCATGCTTTGGCGCTCTTTTCATGGCGGGCTTTCAACAGCCAATCAACAATCGTTTAACTGGTGTGCCTTAAGCCATCCCAGCCATGCCTGCAAATGTCTCAGTAGCTGTGATTGGCCGTCTGAAGCATGTGACCAAGTCTTTATAAGTTCGAGGCAGCCGCAGCGGCGTCATTATGCTGCTTAGATTCAGGGACAGAGCACACATCAACGTGCTGGCTGCTGATTAGGGAAAGATAGGCAGGAAAAAACCATTTGTGTCCGGATAGAATTGAGGGACAGGTCGGAGTGTTTAGGCAGGGCGAGTTGTAGGCATTTTAGGGATAGAGTCTGCTGAATTATAGGGTCAGTGTCTTCTACAAACTACAATCGATATTGCTGTGTGGGGGGTGGGGTCTGCACTCAATCCTGATCTACGATCTCTTCTCAATCCTGTTAGGGACAGAGTCTGCTGAATTTTAGGGAAACTGTGTTCTACAAACTACAATCGATATTGCTGTGTGGTGTGGGATTGGAGATAGGCAGGTGTCAGTGATCCACATCCATTTTTCTGTGTGTGAGCTGCAGTGAACACAATCTTTTTGGGCTGCAGTGAACACAATCTTTTTGGGCTGCAGTGAACACAATCTTTTTGGGCTGCAGTGAACACAATCTTTTTGGGCTGCAGTGAACACAATCTTTTTGGGGTGCAGTGAACAAAATCTTTTTGGGGTGCAGTGAACACAATCCTTTTTGGTGTGCAGTGAACACAATCTTTGTGGGGTGCAGTGAACAAAATCCTTTGTGGGGTGCAGTGAACACAATCTTTTTGGGGTGCAGTGAACAAAATCCTTTTTGGGGTGCAGTGAACAACATCCTTTTTGGGGTGCAGTGAACACAATCTTTTTGGGGTGCAGTGAACAAAATCCTTTGTGGGGTGCAGTGAACACAATCTTTTTGGGGTGCAGTGAACACAATCTTTTTGGGGTGGAGTGAACAACATCCTTTTTGGGGTGCAGTGAACAAAATCCTTTTTGGGGTGCAGTGAACAAAATCATTTTTGGGGTGCAGTGAACACAATCTTTTTGGGGTGCAGTGAACACAATCTTTGTGGGGTGCAGTGAACACAATCTTTTTGGGGTGGAGTGAACAACATCCTTTTTGGGGTGCAGTGAACAACATCCTTTTTGGGGTGCAGTGAACACAATCTTTTTGGGGTGCAGTGAACACAATCTTTGTGGGGTACAGTGAACAGAATCTTTGTGGGGTGCAGTGAACACAATCTTTGGGGGGTACAGTGAACACAATCTTTGTGAGGTGCAGTGAACACAATCTTTGTGGGGTGCAGTGAACACAATCATTGTGGGGTGCAGTGAACTCAATCTTTGTGGGGTACAGTGAACACAATCTCATACTTCTGAAGGTTTGAGGGTGCTGCCTGTTCCATACTCCCCCTACTCCTCATCTAGCCTTTTAGGGGTACAAACAATAGTAATTGGGGCCTAGTGTGGTTGTGTACGTGTGATATACATACACTTTTTTGGGATCATATTTTCTATTCCGCTATTTAATCAAAAACCTTTGGGGATCAGTTAAATTGGGGGATAGTCTGTGTTGGTACGTGTGAGAGAGATCCACCTTTCCAAGTTGTTGGGGTTCATCTCATACTTCTGAAGGTTTGAGGGTGCTGCCTGTTCCATACTCCCCCTACTCCTAGCCTTTTAGGGGTACAAACAATAGTAATTGGGGCCTAGTGTGGTTGTGTACGTGTGATATACATACACTTTTTTGGGATCATATTTTCTATTCCGCTATTTAATCAAAAACCTTTGGGGATCAGTTAAATTGGGGGATAGTCTGTGTTGGTACGTGTGAGAGAGATCCACCTTTCCAAGTTGTTGGGGTTCATCTCATACTTCTGAAGGTTTGAGGGTGCTGCCTGTTCCATACTCCCCCTACTCCTAGCCTTTTAGGGGTACAAACAATAGTAATTGGGGCCTAGTGTGGTTGTGTACGTGTGATATACATACACTTTTTTTGGATCATATTTTCTATTCCGCTATTTAATCAAAAACCTTTGGGGATCAGTTAAATTGGGGGATAGTCTGTGTTGGTACGTGTGAGAGAGATCCACCTTTCCAAGTTGTTGGGGTTCATCTCATACTTCTGAAGGTTTGAGGGTGCTGCCTGTTCCATACTCCCCCTACTCCTAGCCTTTTAGGGGTACAAACAATAGTAATTGGGGCCTAGTGTGGTTGTGTACGTGTGATATACATACACTTTTTTGGGATCATATTTTCTATTCCGCTATTTAATCAAAAACCTTTGGGGATCAGTTAAATTGGGGGATAGTCTGTGTTGGTACGTGTGAGAGAGATCCACCTTTCCAAGTTGTTGGGGTTCATCTCATACTTCTGAAGGTTTGAGGGTGCTGCCTGTTCCATACCCCCCCTACTCCTCATCTAGCCTTTTAGGGGTACAAACAATAGTAATTGGGGCCTAGTGTGGTTGTGTACGTGTGATATACATACACTTTTTTTGGATCATATTTTCTATTCCGCTATTTAATCAAAAACCTTTGGGGATCAGTTAAATTGGGGGATAGTCTGTGTCGGTACGTGTGAGAGAGATCCACCTTTCCAAGTTGTTGGGGTTCATCTCATACTTCTGAAGGTTTGAGGGTGCTGCCTGTTCCATACTCCCCCTACTCCTCATCTAGCCTTTTAGGGGTACAAACAATAGTAATTGGGGCCTAGTGTGGTTGTGTACGTGCGAGATACATACACTTTTTTTGATCATATTTCCTATTCCGCTATTCAATAAAAACCTTTGAGGATCAATTGAATTGCGGGATAGTCTGTGTCGGTACGTGTGAGAGAGATCCACCTTTCCAAGTTGTTGGGGTTCATCTCATACTTCTGAAGGTTTGAGGGTGCTGCCTGTTCCATACTCCCCCTACTCCTCATCTAGCCTTTTAGGGGTACAAACAATAGTAATTGGGGCCTAGTGTGGTTGTGTACGTGTGATATACATACACTTTTTTTGGATCATATTTTCTATTCCGCTATTTAATCAAAAACCTTTGGGGATCAGTTAAATTGGGGGATAGTCTGTGTTGGTACGTGTGAGAGAGATCCACCTTTCCAAGTTGTTGGGGTTCATCTCATACTTCTGAAGGTTTGAGGGTGCTGCCTGTTCCATACTCCCCCTACTCCTCATCTAGCCTTTTAGGGGTACAAACAATAGTAATTGGGGCCCAGTGTGGTTGTGTACGTGTGATATACATACACTTTTTTGGGATCATATTTTCTATTCCGCTATTTAATCAAAAACCTTTGGGGATCAGTTAAATTGGGGGATAGTCTGTGTCGGTACGTGTGAGAGAGATCCACCTTTCCAAGTTGTTGGGGTTCATCTCATACTTCTGAAGGTTTGAGGGTGCTGCCTGTTCCATACCCCCCCTACTCCTCATCTAGCCTTTTAGGGGTACAAACAATAGTAATTGGGGCCTAGTGTGGTTGTGTACGTGCGAGATACATACACTTTTTTTGATCATATTTCCTATTCCGCTATTCAATAAAAACCTTTGAGGATCAATTGAATTGCGGGATAGTCTGTGTCGGTACGTGTGAGAGAGATCCACCTTTCCAAGTTGTTGGGGTTCATCTCATACTTCTGAAGGTTTGAGGGTGCTGCCTGTTCCATACTCCCCCTACTCCTCATCTAGCCTTTTAGGGGTACAAACAATAGTAATTGGGGCCCAGTGTGGTTGTGTACGTGTGATATACATACACTTTTTTGGGATCATATTTTCTATTCCGCTATTTAATCAAAAACCTTTGGGGATCAGTTAAATTGGGGGATAGTCTGTGTCGGTACGTGTGAGAGAGATCCACCTTTCCAAGTTGTTGGGGTTCATCTCATACTTCTGAAGGTTTGAGGGTGCTGCCTGTTCCATACCCCCCCTACTCCTCATCTAGCCTTTTAGGGGTACAAACAATAGTAATTGGGGCCTAGTGTGGTTGTGTACGTGCGAGATACATACACTTTTTTTGATCATATTTCCTATTCCGCTATTCAATAAAAACCTTTGAGGATCAATTGAATTGCGGGATAGTCTGTGTCGGTACGTGTGAGAGAGATCCACCTTTCCAAGTTGTTGGGGTTCATCTCATACTTCTGAAGGTTTGAGGGTGCTGCCTGTTCCATACTCCCCCTACTCCTCATCTAGCCTTTTAGGGGTACAAACAATAGTAATTGGGGCCTAGTGTGGTTGTGTACGTGTGATATACATACACTTTTTTTGGATCATATTTTCTATTCCGCTATTTAATCAAAAACCTTTGGGGATCAGTTAAATTGGGGGATAGTCTGTGTTGGTACGTGTGAGAGAGATCCACCTTTCCAAGTTGTTGGGGTTCATCTCATACTTCTGAAGGTTTGAGGGTGCTGCCTGTTCCATACTCCCCCTACTCCTCATCTAGCCTTTTAGGGGTACAAACAATAGTAATTGGGGCCCAGTGTGGTTGTGTACGTGTGATATACATACACTTTTTTGGGATCATATTTTCTATTCCGCTATTTAATCAAAAACCTTTGGGGATCAGTTAAATTGGGGGATAGTCTGTGTCGGTACGTGTGAGAGAGATCCACCTTTCCAAGTTGTTGGGGTTCATCTCATACTTCTGAAGGTTTGAGGGTGCTGCCTGTTCCATACCCCCCCTACTCCTCATCTAGCCTTTTAGGGGTACAAACAATAGTAATTGGGGCCTAGTGTGGTTGTGTACGTGCGAGATACATACACTTTTTTTGATCATATTTCCTATTCCGCTATTCAATAAAAACCTTTGAGGATCAATTGAATTGCGGGATAGTCTGTGTCGGTACGTGTGAGAGAGATCCACCTTTCCAAGTTGTTGGGGTTCATCTCATACTTCTGAAGGTTTGAGGGTGCTGCCTGTTCCATACTCCCCCTACTCCTCATCTAGCCTTTTAGGGGTACAAACAATAGTAATTGGGGCCCAGTGTGGTTGTGTACGTGTGATATACATACACTTTTTTGGGATCATATTTTCTATTCCGCTATTTAATCAAAAACCTTTGGGGATCAGTTAAATTGGGGGATAGTCTGTGTCGGTACGTGTGAGAGAGATCCACCTTTCCAAGTTGTTGGGGTTCATCTCATACTTCTGAAGGTTTGAGGGTGCTGCCTGTTCCATACCCCCCCTACTCCTCATCTAGCCTTTTAGGGGTACAAACAATAGTAATTGGGGCCTAGTGTGGTTGTGTACGTGCGAGATACATACACTTTTTTTGATCATATTTCCTATTCCGCTATTCAATAAAAACCTTTGAGGATCAATTGAATTGCGGGATAGTCTGTGTCGGTACGTGTGAGAGAGATCCACCTTTCCAAGTTGTTGGGGTTCATCTCATACTTCTGAAGGTTTGAGGGTGCTGCCTGTTCCATACTCCCCCTACTCCTCATCTAGCCTTTTAGGGGTACAAACAATAGTAATTGGGGCCTAGTGTGGTTGTGTACGTGTGATATACATACACTTTTTTTGGATCATATTTTCTATTCCGCTATTTAATCAAAAACCTTTGGGGATCAGTTAAATTGGGGGATAGTCTGTGTTGGTACGTGTGAGAGAGATCCACCTTTCCAAGTTGTTGGGGTTCATCTCATACTTCTGAAGGTTTGAGGGTGCTGCCTGTTCCATACTCCCCCTACTCCTCATCTAGCCTTTTAGGGGTACAAACAATAGTAATTGGGGCCCAGTGTGGTTGTGTACGTGTGATATACATACACTTTTTTGGGATCATATTTTCTATTCCGCTATTTAATCAAAAACCTTTGGGGATCAGTTAAATTGGGGGATAGTCTGTGTCGGTACGTGTGAGAGAGATCCACCTTTCCAAGTTGATGGGGTTCATCTCATACTTCTGAAGGTTTGAGGGTGCTGCCTGTTCCATACCCCCCCTACTCCTCATCTAGCCTTTTAGGGGTACAAACAATAGTAATTGGGGCCTAGTGTGGTTGTGTACGTGCGAGATACATACACTTTTTTTGATCATATTTCCTATTCCGCTATTCAATAAAAACCTTTGAGGATCAATTGAATTGCGGGATAGTCTGTGTCGGTACGTGTGAGAGAGATCCACCTTTCCAAGTTGTTGGGGTTCATCTCATACTTCTGAAGGTTTGAGGGTGCTGCCTGTTCCATACTCCCCCTACTCCTCATCTAGCCTTTTAGGGGTACAAACAATAGTAATTGGGGCCTAGTGTGGTTGTGTACGTGCGAGATACATACACTTTTTTTGATCATATTTCCTATTCCGCTATTCAATAAAAACCTTTGAGGATCAATTGAATTGCGGGATAGTCTGTGTCGGTACGTGTGAGAGAGATCCACCTTTCCAAGTTGTTGGGGTTCATCTCATACTTCTGAAGGTTTGAGGGTGCTGCCTGTTCCATACTCCCCCTACTCCTCATCTAGCCTTTTAGGGGTACAAACAATAGTAATTGGGGCCCAGTGTGGTTGTGTACGTGTGATATACATACACTTTTTTTGGATCATATTTTCTATTCCGCTATTTAATTTAACTGGGCCTCCATGCGAGACCTGTGTGCCTTGTTGCGCTGTTTTGAGTACTCCACCAACATGGCCAGTGGCAATGACGCCGTTCTCAGCTTAACTATCCCACTTCTATGCCTCCTTGAAAAAACAATTCGGGCGATGATGGAAGAGGATGTGGCACAGGATGAGGAGGAGGAGGAGGATGAAGAGGTAACATTTCCAAGGCTTTCAGGGCAGTCATTCGCAAGGGGCTCCGAGGGTGGGTTCCTGCACACGCAAACGCCAGGGACGCAATTGTCCAGCAGGGGCACAGTTCTGGAGGATGAGGAGGATGAGGAGGAGGAGGAGCTGGAGGAGGAGATGGAACCATGTTCACAGCAGGGTGGCACCCAGGCCAGCTCATGGCCATCACTAGTGCGTGGCTGGGGGGATACAGAGGACACGGACGATACACCTCCCACAGAGGACAGCCTTTCGTTGCCTCTGGGCAGCCTGGCACACATGAGCGATTACATGCTGCAGTGTCTCCACAACGACCGCCGAGTTGCCCACATTCTAACTTGTGCTGATTACTGGGTGGCCACGCTGCTGGATCCCCGTTACAAGGACAACGTACCGTCCTTAATTCACTCACTGGAGCGCGATCGCAAGATGCGCGAGTACAAGCGCACGCTGGTAGACGCCATGCTGCTGGCATTCCCATCTGACAGCGGGGCCACAGTGGAAGCACAAGGCAGAGGAGGAGGAGGAGGAGGTCGCCAACGCAACCAGGGCACCGCCAGCACCTCAGAAGGCAGGGTTAGCATGGCCGAAATGTGGAAAAGCTTTGTCAGCACGCCACAACAAACAGCAGCACCAGCAGCTCAGATGGAACGTCTTAGCAGGAGGCAGCATTTTACCAACATGGTGGAGCAGTATGTGTGCACACGCCTACATGTAGTGAATGACGGGTCTGCCCCCTTCAACTTCTGGGTCTCCAAATTGGGCACATGGCTTGAGCTTGCCCTTTACGCCTTGGAGGTGCTGGCGTGCCCTGCAGCCAGTGTATTATCTGAACGGGTATTTAGCACGGCTGGGGGCGTTATAACAGACAAGCGCAGCCGCCTGTCCAGAGACAATGTGGACAAGCTCACGTTCATTAAAATGAACCAGGCATGGATCCCACGGGACTTTTCCGTACCTTATGCAGAATAGCAATGGATACCGACCTTACCCACCCATTGTTCCATTTTTGCTCTTTCTCACTCTTTTGGGGTGTACCCTCATTTAAAATTTTTGAAAAGAAGCAGTGTTGGCTACCTCGTCCTCCTCCTCAGGGCCAGATTAATGTAGGGGCTATTGGAGCTGCAGCTCCAGGCCCCTACCTTTTATATAGGCCCCGGGTTGGCCATATTCACTGTTACCGCTCTTCTGTCACTTGTAAACACAGAAGTCTGGCTTCTATGCTCGCTTCCCCAGGCAGCACCCTCAGAACCTCCCCACACAGCGTGAAGGCCGGACAAGGAGGGACAGTTGGCGATGCATGGATGTGTTTATGGGCTTCAGAGACAGCATCCCATGTTGAATTAGGCATGCATGGCTGCACCCTTCCTCCTCTGGGTGCATGGCAAGGCACGGCCCTTAAGGCCCTTCAAAATCCTCAGCACCAAGCCCATGATGCTGTTAATCCGGCCCTGGTCCTCCTCCACCGCCGCTTCCACCTACACCGCCCATAGGTGTGCGCAGCCTATTGCATTAAGGTGTGCACCCCAAAGTTGAAATACACATGCATGTGTTTGCCAGCAGGGAGAGTAATGTATCGGGGCCATGTACCTGTAGGCAAGGAGAAATAGAGCAGAGCAGGTCCCAGGGAGATCTTTCCCATCTCCTCACTGGCAATGCTATGTGCCCTAGGTGATTAGGGTGTGCCCAGGCACACCCAGCACACCCTGTGCGCACGCCTATGTCACCGCCACATCCACCACCACCTCAACCTCCCTCCTACTCCATATGGGCCTCGTCCTTCAGAGATGAAGAAGAACATTGTTTTATTTTTCTGTTTTTTTTTTGTTGTTTTAAGTTATTTCCCTATCCACATTTGTTTGCAGAGCACTTGCCATGCTCTTAATTACGTTTTGCTGCCATTTGCAGCACTCTAGCCCTTTCCTTTGGTGTTTTAGAGCCATTTTAGTGCCTTAAAGTTCGGGTCCCCATTGACTTCAATGGGGTTCGGTGTCCGGGAAAAGTTCGGTAAAAGTCCGGGACACGGACCCGGACTTTTTTTTAAAGTTCGGCCGAACCCGTCGAACACGGACATCTAGGTGTTCGCTCAACCCTAGTCATGAGTTGTAGTTATAGTAATTTTTAGCAGGTGTTCCCTGAGACTGGAAAGTTATTTCATGAGTCCCTCTGTGTTGAAAAGGTTGATTTATATATTTTTAAAGCGTATTTATGGCCAAAATGTAAAATCATATATTTATTTCCGCCTTGTTTTTCTAATGTTTCTAGCCTACTCCTATTAATTTGAATGATGTTGAAATGTATAAACTTACTTTGTGAGGATCCACATTCATTTACTTCCTGTAGGTCTGTGACACACATTTACTATGCCTTGTTGATAGGCATTGGCGTGTCACAGAATTCACAGAGCCTGCCTTCTGAACTACAGAGTTGCTGAGAGAGTTTTAGGGGATGGAGTCAGTACAGGAATCACTGCTTGCAGGCAGCAAAGGTACTATGGCATATGTAGTCCATAGAAATTGGAAGAAAACAGCAGAGGAGTAGCACGCTGGGAATCCAGGAAATAGGGTGGCTCCCCTCCCCCACCAGTAATTTAGCTTCCTTTCAGCCTTTTAATCCCTAAGGTAATTGTAAAGTTTCATTTTAAAAATAAAAAAATAACAAACATATGTTATACTTACCGTATATACTCGAATATAGTATAGTATAATTTTTTTAAACTGAAAAAGCCCCTCTCGGCTTAAACTCGAGTCACGGTCTCACTTACCTTTTCCCCGGTCAGTGCGAATGCGCCCCTGCCGCTCGGGAAAGCCCATACACATTCGGCTATTCCCGGGCAGACGGCGCATGCGCAGTGATGTGTTGGTGCCAGGCGGCGCCATTTTTAAATGTAAGGCGGAAAGGTAAGTGAGACCCCTACCCAGCCCCTGCATCTCCTCAGGAGATGCAGTGCTGCAGGCATGGTACAGGAGATACTCTGCACCATGCCCGCAGCACTGCATCTCCTGTACCATGCATGTACCATCTGTGCCATGCCTGTACCATCTGTGCCATATCAGTGCCATGCCTGTACCATCTGTGCCATGCCTGTACCATCTCCTGTGCCATGCCATGGGGGGGGGGGGTGAGCAGAGTGAAAACTGAGCTGCGGAGAGAACAGCTAAAAGGACATTAATGCTTATGCTGTGAAGTTTAATGATAAACACTTTCACAGCGCCTGCAGCTACAGATGTTCAGTAGTTAACCTGTACCATCTGTGCCATGGCTGTATCATCTGTGCCAAGCCTGTACCATCTCCTGTGCCATGCCATGGGGGGGGGGGGTGCAGCAAAGTCAACTGAGCTGCAGAAAGAACAGCTTAGAGGACATTAATGCTTATGCTGTGAAGTTTAATGATAAACACTTTCACAGCGCCTGCAGCTACAGATGTTCAATAGTTAACCTGTACAATTTGTGCCATGTCTGTATCATCTGTACCAGGCCTGTACCATCTGTGCCATGCCTGTACCATCTGTGCCATGTCTGTACCATCTGTGCCATGTCTGTACCATCTGTGCCATGCCTGTATCATCTGTGCCATGCCTGTACAATCTCCTGTGCCATGCCATGGGGGGGGGGGGGGGGGGTGAGCAGAGCAAACTGAGCTGCAGAGAGAACAGCTAAGAGGACATTAATGCTTATGCTGTGAAGTTTAATGATAAACACTTTCACAGCGCCTGCAGCTACAGATGTTCAGTAGTTAACCTGTACCATTTGTGCCATGCCTGTATCATCTGTGCCATGCCTGTACCATCTCTTGTGTCATGCCATGGGGGGGGGGGGAGGGGGTGCAGCAGAGTGAACTGAGCTGCAGAGAGAACAGATTAGAGGACATTAATGCTTATGCTGAGAAGTTTAATGATAAACACTTTCACAGCGCCTGCAGCTACAGATGTTCAGTAGTTAACCTGTACCATTTGTGCCATGCCTGTATAATCTGTGCCATGCCTGAACCATCTGTGCCATGCCTGTACCATCTCTTGTGTCATGCCATGGGGGGGGGGGGTGCAGCAGAGTGAACTGAGCTGCAGAGAGAACAGATTAGAGGACATTAATGCTTATGCTGTGAAGTTTAATGATGAACACTTTCACAGTGCCTGCAGCTACAGATGTTCAGTAGTTATCTTGCTTAATTTAAAGAATATGTAAACAGCCACAAATATACTAATACATTTTCTGGGGTCCCAAGAAAGTACTGAAAATTCCTAAATCAACAATAATCATTTATAAATAAATCACCTTTTTCACAAACTTTCATAGCTTTAAATCCGATATAAGGACTTATTAGGCTTACATAAATTCTTGTCATTCAAATACAGTCCATAAATAAATTGCAGCCAAACTCTGGAATGGAGTGAACTCTCACCCTAGCAGAGGTCAGAATGTGCACATCATTGCAGGTTTTGCAGGCTATCAGGGTCCTGAATAATTTTGAATGTATGCGATTTAGTCCATGTCTTTTCTGTCCCAACCATTGCATTCAACCTGTTGCCTATTAAACACAGGAGGAAAGTTGTATAGTATATAATCATGTAACAAGGAGCTCAGTCCTTGTTTGCTTGAGGATCTTATGCCCCGTTTCCACTGAGCGGTACAGTACAGTACAGTACGGTACGCAATTTTTGCTGTTTCCATTTTCAAAAGTTGTAAATGGTACCCTAATTCCGAACCTACCGTACCACTTTTTTGGTACCCTTTTGTTGAGGTACCAAGCACATTAGTACCGTACCAACAGGGTGGAGCAATACTGTTGAGGTACTGTTGAGCTTAGGTACTGTTGGCGGTGGAAACGCAAGCCTGATTAAGGTGTACCGTACCAAACTGCACTGAACTGTACCGAACCGAACGGTACCACTCAGTGGAAACGAGGCATTAGATAACTGTATTTAGTGGACTTTGATTTCCTTACATTCTTTCTTGAATATTAGCAATTCAATGACGGATTTCACCTTTTGCTGTTTACATGTCAATGACTTAGAGATGTGTTCTAAAAATGTTAAAATCTTATAGAAACTACAGTGCTAAGAGCTTGCAGCCAATTCTTTGTTATAGTCCTGGCTGTTGACACTATACTTGGCGAAGTGAAATGTGCAATTGATGTTGTCCATAACAAAACTGCCTATAGTGAAAACCTGTCAAGTTGTACAGTGTGACAAGAGACATTTTTTAAGCCATGTCACTTCCCCTCAACATCTTTGTATGCCAACAGGCAAAGTTACTCAGGCAGTCTCTTAGCAAGGTGCACGGTGGAAATCAAAAACTGCAAATGTCATTGCGGGAAGCCCCGTGTCACAAAGAACATGATGTTGTGTATAGTGATACTGTGTAAAGCTGTGTACAGACGCTGCATTCTAACCGCTTCCAAAACAGGCAGTAATTTGATCTCCACACCTTGAAGCCTGCAAGGGAATGAGCCCTTTGGGTATCATGTCACAGAAATGCTAGGTTTAACTTTATAAAGGTGATCAAAAGTTACTGATGGGTTGGCATGGAGATGAGAAGAAGATTGCAAATGCTGGCATTTAGAGGACAAGCTCACCATAAATGGTCAGACCAGAGACCCCTCTGCTGTGGAACATCAAATATACCTGCCTTTCTCAACTATCTTAACAAGTAGAGACCCATGGAAAGAACTTTCAGGTCGCAGGGAACCCTTGCTAATAATTACTATATCTATAGCTCAAGGTACCTTTGCATAAACAGTAAACTAAAATATAAAATACTTTTTGTTTGAAAAAAAATAAATAAAAATACTTAGAATAAGCAAAATTAAGCATATATTGTGGTTTTGACACCGGCTTTATATGACAGTTATTTCCAGTTATAATAATGGAATTAAAAACATAAAGGCGAGAAAAGAATTGCAAACATTGTAGTTTTCTCTTACACTGGTGGTCACTGAAATGCCATCTTACTTAGGTAGTCAGTGAAATGCTCCTTTACATTGATGGTCAGGAGAAGGCCTCCCTTCGATTGGTGGTGACTGTGAGAAGTTTCACCTTAAAATGGCAGTTAGTAGGAGATGGTCCCATTACACTGGGTCAGTTTACTCAGTGGGAAGAAAGTCCCTTATGATGGGGATCAGTAGGAAGAATGGTCCTTACATCAGGGCTCATTGGGGAGATTGCTCTTTACATTGGATGTCAGGGTGAAGAATTCTCTATACATGTAGGATCAGTGTGAAGAAGTTCCCCTCTTACACATACTGTAGCTAAAATATCATTGCTTATTGATGTTAGTGGTTAAACGAGAGGCAGAAATTGCCCATTGCTTAATGAACCCCTAGCAACCTCTGGAAGAACACTAGGGTTCCAAAGAACCCTGGTTAGGAAAGGTTGTAATATATAGATTTGTCCTGCTGCAGGGAGAACCAAATCATAAATAATTTTAGATGGATGTTTCACAGCCACTCTAAAATCCTCATATCATGCGTTGGACACATTTAGAAACAGCAGGCATGCTTTGATACATGACATTTGCATGGTCATTGAATTAGATCTGCCTGCCTTGAAAGTTGGCCAGGTTCCTTACATCCTATAAAGTTAACTACAAAGTAGAATGAAAGTTAACTTTCATTGCTGATAATCAGCCTACTGTTGGACACCCTTGCACAATACAATTGTTTTCTGCAGCATTCTATCCCTAATAATTAACCCAACACCTAACTAAGGCTGGATATGAACTGAGCGATTTTATTTCCTGCAACCACTAACTGTGTTGATGGGGGGAATACCTCCCGGAGCTATTGTGTCCTCCTGGTGGGGGGGAAGCTGTTCCCGCTGGGAAAACATAGTAATTATTGCTTGTGGCTATAACAGCTGCTAGCGATGATCTCATGTAAAATCCGACAAGCTGGTTGTACTCAAGCTGATCAATTGATCAACTTGGACACATTCAATCTGCCCATACATGGTTCAAGTCCTGTGCATGATCTGAAACCATCTATGGCTGGCTTAACACTAATCTAACCCCTAAAATGAGCCCTAACAGAAAAGAAATACCTTTTCTGGAAACACCCAGCTAGGTTTTGGCCATATAGTATAGACTTCCAAATCCACAGGCAGGAGCAAGCGGTGATCATGGAGTGCCGTTTTGGCAGCTCAGCTGCATAAACTCGGCTTGCTCCTGCCTGTGGATTTTGAAGTCTATCTTATATGGCCAAAACCTAGCTGGTCGTTTCCAGTTCAGCTCTCCTTTTACTATTGGATGACACTTTTATATATCAGCTTGGCCCTATCTATTCTGGTCATGTTTAATTCCTGCAGAGCTTCTTCTGATGCTGCCTTGGCTCTATTCTGATGCCCCCAGTGGACTCGCAGGCCAGACATAGCATTTTCTATCTTATGCCTGGGTGCCTTTTGAGGCAGCATTACAATTTCTTGCTTTTACGACCTTTGGCATGTCCATATGGAGGCAGTATATGTGGCCAATATAAATAAGAAACTGCGCTAAATCCTAATAGTGCAATCATGAATAATCATATGGTAAACAATGTGGCATGAAAACAACTAAACATGCAGTGAATAAATGTTGAGCAAAATATATCATTGAGAAAAAAATCAATTATCCAGTGTTAGGTGAACATAAAGTCCTTTCAATGAAAAAGTCCTTTTCAATATTAAACAAGAGTGTCCATGAAGTGCAAAAAAGTGTAAAAGTAATGTTGATTGATGAAATCTACCACCAAGCACCAACACTTAGTATACGCTTCTTACCAGATAGCACGGACCATAAATTATAATGTCATAAAAGCACAAAATAACCTGGCATCCAAGATAGGCAGTGGCTGCTCAGCAGCAGCTCCAAATGGATTGGTAATAAAAAAAAATGAACAAGCATAGTGAAGCCTGCTATCATTTAAGTCCTTTTATTTAAAATATATAATAAGTACCTTCGATGAGTTGTAACCAGGCAGAAACGAGTAAAAAAACAGCAGACTGTCAGCTCATGAGAAAGGAACACCATGAGTAACGGCTAAGCAAGCTTGATGTCTTCAGTAAAAGCCAACACCGACGCATTTCGTCATCGGTGACGTCTTCCCAGGGGCAGACCTATATACCTTTGTACCTACCCTATGAGCATCCCTGAAGGAGATTGCAAACCTGTACTTTTGAAATGCATTGGATGTCTCATCTCATGATTGCTTTTTGGTTAAGGCTCTGGCAGCCACACCTTTGAGCTGCTACCATACATCTGTATACAAGCCACATTCTTTTTAATATTCAACACTTTTTATTCTGATACGTAATAAAGTTTATACTGTTATATATTTCTGTCTCTGAAGTTCTTTTTGTCTGAAGTGCTTATAATTATAATAGTTTCTAGTTCATTGGGGGGTATTTATTTTCTGTCTAGATTGGGATGATGGCATTCTCACAGCTCTCTACCATATATATTTCTAAAATGAGCCCTAACACTTAACCTCCCTCAAACAGCTTTAACACCCAAAGTGATTCCTTGATACAAAACCCCAACATAGCCCTAAAGTTTAACCTAACCCCTAAAATGAAAGCAACACAAACCTAACTAACTCCCTAAAATAAGCCCAAACACTAAGTGCTATTCTGCTGTATACTTACATCATCCAGCACTGGGTTTCTCTGTGTCAACAGCTAACTATTCTATACTGACATACTCTCATCCAACAATTTAATTATGGAGCCAGAACTAACAGACTTGGGCTCCTTATAGGTACATTTTAAAAAATGATCAAGAAAGAACACAAGAAATAAAAAAAAAAAAAAAAAATGTTTAATCCACTTATATGTCTGCAATTGCACTTAGTGTTTCCTTTAATGCGTGCTTTAGTCAATACATTAAGTATTGCTACTACTGCTGTATGTCTGAGCTCTCTAGGAGCATGAAATATGCTTTCTGCAGTGCGATCTTAAGAGCATTAAAGGGCCCCGGGCAATGCAGTGCACTGGGGCCCCGCCTACACAATCACCCACGAGAATAAAAATGCAAACTATCGATAAGGCTATATTTATTGGTACAGCAGTGCCAGGCTAATGACAGCTTCCAAGTTTGGCGGCTGGTTCCGGTGAACACACACACAGATGGGAGTCAGACCTGACTGTCCTGTGTGTGCCTTTTCCTGTGGAGTCGGACAGGCATTCCTGCAGTTGTGGGCTCCCCCTCCACGGCCCAAGTGGCCTGACAGCAGCGCAGGGCCGACTAATGCTTGGCTGGGGCTGGGTTGGGGCCAGGTGGGGCCCCTGGGCAAGTGGGGCCCCTGGGCAGCTGCCCAGCGTGCCCATTCGGTAAGATGGCCCTGTCTGCCACCCTGTATGTCATGGAGGCCTAAAGCTCAACTAAAAAAAAAGTGAAATTTAAATAGTGCATTGTGCAAAGTTTACCTTACTCCTCAGTCATGCACAAGATTCACTCATCCCAACACAATGGGACCTTTATGGAAATGTAAACTGATGTAAAATGTAAACATTTTACAGGAGATTGCAAACAGGCAGGTACGTTTGTTTTAGGGCCTGACTTTTGGCAATTGTTTTTTCAACTTTAGTTCCACTTTTTTTTCATATCAGCGATTAGAGTGGGGTGAAAGCAAGGGTTTCTGATATCCTGGAGTTGGGTCATAAAGTGAAATAAACTCTGAAAAAAGTGCTGACAAGTAGAATTTTTATGACAAACGAGATCCTGTGGGTCTTTCCTGTTGTAAGTGCTTCTCCTACCTGTCATCGTTAATGTACAGATTGACGTGCATGCGCAGCTCATCATGTATTTACAACACGGCATGGTGCCATGATGACGTTGTCAGGATAATTGTGGCCCAGGCTGTCAAGCGGCTGTAGATTTACAACCCAGAAGGAAGACGGGAAGATGGAAGCAAGTGACAGCCGAGAACACTGACACCAAACCATCAGTGTTTGGTAGGGAAGTTTGCCATAATGTAGCTACCATGCAACCATGAGTACATTATGGCATAAAGCTTCCTGGAGCCAATTCTTTTTTACGTTTTTATTAAGATGCTGTTGGGTATGTCCGCTTGCTGTATTCCATAACCTGTATAGAAAAAGGAAAAATGTAGTGCCTTTAAATGACAGTTCCTACATGACAGTAACAGTTTCATCGCTGTTTGTTTATTAGTTCAGACAGCATAAATATTAGCTCTGTGTCTGATATTACATTTCAAATTAAATTCGCTTCCATATGTTTACACAGCACACCATACGGCTCATCACGTTTTTGGAAAATCGTTCAGTTTAAAAATAGGACACTGCTGTGTATCAGAATATTTGAACATGAACAATCAAATCACTCACTTTCAAGAAAATTCTCTTACAAAACCTTTAACCATTCCTTTCCATTTCATGTATATGAATTATGAGAGTAAAAGACCAGTACATTAAAATTGGATCTATTTTTGGAGGTGGTGTTTTGATCCTGGGAGGGGAGTCCTCTCCTTTCCCTCTACTGTACATTAAACACCCCCCCCCCCCTCCGTTTATCTTTTCTTCTCTTCTTCCTTTACCTCCTTCTACTCTTCCTTTTTTACATTACACTACACTACACTACTACACTACACTACTACACTTGTAGGAACCCAAGTTTCTATGATAATATTCACATATAAATATAAATCTCTGTTTCCTACCCTCCCTTCTTTTTGAGATTGAATGGCATTGATGTTGTCTTAGGCCATGATTCATACCAGAGGTGGGGGACTTGAGTCACATGACTTGACTTAAGTCAGACTTAAGTCACCAGTTTGTGGACTTGAGACTTGCTTGGGTAGATCAGTATTTTGACTTGATTTGTGACTTGACCAAAATAAATGACTTGACTTGACTTGCTTGACTTCTAGCAGGGACTCGACTTGACTTGCTTGCTTTTCGCCACAGTAACTTGGGACTTGCTTGAGACTTGAAGGTTAAGACTTGAGACTTGCTTGTGACTTGCACATGTGTGACTTACTCCCATGTCGGACGGTTCTGCAGGAACTGGCCAAGATTCCAGCCGTTAATGGGCAGACTGAATGTACTAAGTTGTTTGATCGATTAATCAAGGGGAATCGTTGAAATTTCTTTCCTGCAACTTGTGGTTGCAGGAAATAAATTTGCAGCGTGCCTTAACCTGAGTAAGGCTGGGTTCACACTGTGTGTGGAGTGGTTCGCAGCAGGGGGTCCAGTATGTCCCTGTATACCGTTTCAGGTCTGAATTCAGTCTATATTGTTGGCTGAATTCAGACCTGAAATGGACTAGAAGAAGCACAAGACCCTTCTGCAAACCTTCCCGCAGCCGTCCTGAAGCTGTGTGAACGGGCTCCATTCAGAGCGGGTCACAGTCTCCTGACATGCAAATTGAATGTGGGGAAACCCACATCCTATTCGCACCAGTATGGACCCAGCCTAAACCTGGCCATAGATGATACGTGGTAGTAGGAAATGAAATCACTTAATTCCCCCATCAACACAGTCAGTGTTGTTAGGGGAATTCCTCCCACAGAGCTATTGTGTTCTCCAGGTGGGGGGGTAGCTGGGTAGCTGTCCCTGCAAGGCAAACAGTGATTGCTGCTAGCGGCTATAGCCACTGGCAGTAATCACATTCTAGAAGCCCAACATGCTGGTTTAACCCAAGTCGATTGATGGATTGACTTGGGTACATTCAGCCTGCCCATACATGGTTCAAGTCCCTGCTGAACCAGCTGAGATTCGAATCATCTAAGGCCAGCTTTAAAATATTTCAGTTGTATGTTGATGAAGAGAAACCATGATCTATTTCTAACTTTACAAGTGCCTTTGTTTTGCCTCAATTTACTATAGGGGAAAGTGACACATCTAGTGCAGCTCTGTATAGATTAGATAGATAGGTTTTTTTGCCAAAGCTTAATTGAACAAGCTGAAGTTGATTGGCTACCATGCACAGGTATTGCACTCTCCAGTTTTAGTAAATCAACCACATGTAGTTGTTTTCTCATACAGCTATTAAAGAGGCATCACAAACATTCATTATATATGCTTGTTAAAGTTGTGCTACAAGTTATTTTCTGTGGCTCTCTTTCATTAGTGGCGATTCTCTGTTCTACAGTGTATTGTACATTCTTTCTCCAAAAAAATGAATAAAATCAGATTGAACCTAGATTGTATCTATTATTTTAATAGACTATTAACACCATCTTATTTTTTTTTTGCGTGTGTATGTAAAATATATGTTTATAGGAAAGCAAGTCACACCATACAAAGTTTTCAGGCCTTTAACAGCTAAATTTGCTATTCATAACATTATGACCTCCCACCAGAAGCTTTTGAGGTATGGATGCCACTAGACCTCTGAAGGTATGCTGTGATATCTGGCACCGAGCTGTCAGTAGTAGATCTTTTAGGTCCTTCAGGTTTTGAGGTTGGGCCTACATGGATTGGACTTGTTTTTCCAGAACATCCCACAGATGCTTGATTGGATTGGGATCTGGGGAATTTGGAGGCCAAGCCAAAGTCTCAAAACTTGCTGTTGTGTTCCTCAGGCTATTATTGAACTATTTTCACAGTGTGGCAGGCCACTGCCATTAGGGAATACTGTTTCCTTGAAGACAAGTAAACATGTTGGCCATGAAGTGTTAGAGGCAGAAAGAATGGGCACTGCATTTTGTTGTATATCAGGCTGCAAAGCTGCAGATCGGTCAGGGTGCCTATTGTCAAAAGTGCTTACATAGCAACAGAACTGGACCAAGAAGCAATGGAAGAAGATAACCTGGTCCGAAAAATCATGTTTTCTTTTACATCATGAGGATAGCCGGGTGCATCACTTACCTGGGGAAGAGAAACACCAGGATGCGGTATGGGAAGATGGCAAGCCATCGGAGGCAGTGTAATGGTTTGAGCAATGTTCTGCTAGAAAACATTGGGTTTTGCTATCTATGTGGATGTTACTTGACACAAACCACCTACCTAAATATTGTTGCTGACCAAGTACACTCCTTCATGAAAATGGTATTCCCTGATGGCAGTGGCCTCTTTCAGCAGGATAATGTTCCTTTCCACACTGCACTAATGGTTCAAGAAGGGTTTGAGGAACATGATGAGTTTGAGGTGATCTTCACATATCAGTCCAATCGAGTACCTGTGGGATGTGCTGTAAAAACAAGTTTGATCTATGGAGGCCCCACCTTACAACTTACAGGACTTAAGGGCCATACACACTATAAGATTTTCTTTAGATTTTTTCCTTCAGACTTACCAAAACCATATAATATGAGGTCAAGCCTAAACACTTTCAATTTGTATGCTATCAGGCAGGCCCTTGCACTACATAGAAAAGGTAAATCTGAAGGAAATCTGACAACAAAAGTTGTATAGTGTGTATCCAGCTTAAAAGGATCTGCTACTGACAGTTTGGTGCCAGATGTCACAGCATACATTCAGAGGTCTAGTGGTGTCCATGTCTTCATGGGTCAGGGCTGTTTTGGCAACAAAGGGGGGGGGAGCTATACAATATGAGGTGGGTGGTCATAAACTTTTGACTGATCAGTGTAAAGTGTCTTAAGATCCCATATAAACTAATATATTGTCTATAAACATAAACTATTACCAAATGTATACCAAATATGTAGGTGTATTCATTTTAGGATATGGCACCTATATTATAACTATTGCCCCTCTTTTATTCTTGCTTGTATGTAAGCAAGAATATGCATCAATGTCTATGTAGCTTTCTCTTCATTTTCTGCAGTTCCCCTGTGCTGCCTGAGCCTTCGTGCCACCTTGGTAGTGGAAATTGAAACCAAAAAATGAAGTAAAAGCAAAAAAAAAAAAAAGTTTTGAGAGTACCAGTGTTAGATGATTCTGACTTGAATTTTAGTAAAGGGGTAAAAGATGGACTTTTAATTATATATTTAAAGTAGATCTAAACCCATCTGGAAGAAATGTAGTTATAGTGCTGTGCATAATAAACTATTGTCATGATTCAGTTCTTCATAAAAAATGTTTTCACTACTTTTCATCCTTTGTTGTATCTCAGTGCTGCTGATCTCCTCCAGCCTCTTTCAGTCACTTCATGTCTACATGCACTTGCTTCAGCGTGAGCTGCACATCATTGACTTGAATTGGCTTCCTCATTGGGACAACAGTGGACCATGTTTGTCCAATGTGTCTTGGCCAGGGGAGGACTGGGCCAGGGGGCAGGGGGGCAATTGCCCCCTGGGCCGCTCTGATGCCCTGTAAAAAGGCTGCACTGCTTCTGCCACAGATATGCCTAAATGATTCCTGGTGAAGAGAAGTATAAAGTCCCCACCACTGACCTAGTGAGTGCAGGATGAACAAAAGGACAGAGGGCAGCCCTCCACCCCACCATGGGTGGTGTAAACTGTGTCTGAGCAGAAGCTGGTTCCATGCCCCACTGGAGGCTCTCCTCCCCCGGCCAGCCCAAACCGAGCTGTCCCAGCTTCCCCTAACCGCCCCCTGCTGGCCGGGTTTGGAACCCGGATTCGGATGGTGGGTAGGGAGTACCTAGAGCCGGGCTTCAGCCTGGAATGGGGGTCAGAAGGAGGCCGGGAAGAGGGAGAGTGGAAGGGGAGCCAAGTCGCTGCACCATGGGCCTCTGGACTGTACTTGCCCCCTGGGCTGAAAGTTACCAGTCAGCCCATGGTCTTGGCATAGCTCTTTATAGCTCCCACCAGTGGTGTAAGTGACAAAATGACAACGGAGGAGCACAATTAGGAAACCATTGTCATGTAGAAGTGCCTGAACAAGAAACTACCCAGGAGGATAACCAGATATTTTTTAATGAAAAAGTTTGAGAATTGTGTTTAGAACTGGATAAAAGACCCAAAAGACAGAGGATTACATACAATTTTGGCAGACCTTGCCTCCCCTATGAAAAGAGATCTGCAGTGGATAACTTTTCAGAGGCGTTTGAAAGGAAGCTAGATATGTTGCATCCTCATTGCCTTGCCTGTTTTAACCCTGCAAAGCCCGCACCACCCACCACATGGCAACTGCGTGCATTGCAGGGTGGTTTGGACACAGCCCCATTCACTTAAATGGTCATGTTCGGTGTGACACAAGGAATTTTTCTTTTTGAGATGTTACCATCTTGACCCAAACAAAATAACCAATTGTTATGGTAAGGTGTTCCCAAAAGGAACCAAAAGCCAAAATAAAATGAGAAACCCTGCTACTTTTTTAAATGGAAGATATTTGCATATTCTGTTCTGTAGAAAGTATGTCGTTCACATCTTGTAATGGACAGGAATCTTGAGCCTGAAACAGGTGTATGGTAGTTGAAAAATTCTCTCTTATTGGTGGTATATATGCTAGAAGACAGCGCTGTACTTTGTTATTCAGGCAACATGGGATTTATAGAATAACACAGCCCTCTAGTGGCTAAAATATATATTGTCTTTTTCTCTGTATTACATGTAGCAGCTATTTACTAGGAGATGCTGTCTTTGTTTTATTAAAGTGGTGGTAAAGGCAAAATAAAAAAGGAAATATATGATGCAGTTTGTCACCATCATTATCAAAGCAGTCTTTGCTTTTCTGAGTCCCTCCTGTAATTTTGTTTAATTTTGTTATATAATATTAATATATATATAATTTTATATATTACATTAAATTTGTTTAATTGTTAATCCTATTTGTTTACAATTGTCTGTTCATTACAGTAAAAGTGGCATTTAGAGGACTGAAACCGTTTCACACTGCCAGAAGGGGCTTACAATGGTCAGCTTTTATTAATTTAGTTAAAATCTTTACTCAAAAGAAAAAAAAATGTAATAGCTCAATAAGTGTTATTAAGTTATAGTAAGGCTTTAATGTGTTGATCTCTGTAGAGTCCATCTAAAACTACCCCCTCCAGACAATGCTGCTGTCCAAGAGTGACTCCATTGCTCCTCCATAGAGAGAGTCATGCTTAGGCAGGACATTGGTTATTGACCAGATCATCAAATTAAAATAAGAGAAAAAGTATCCTTAAAAAAATGCTAATGCAGTCTCCACCTTTAGGTATTGGTGAGTTGCAATATATAAAAAATTTTTTTGGGGGTTTTACCATCCTAACGAAAAATGTCCAACTGACCTCATCCTTGGCTGATAATCAGCTTGTGGAGTGGGTCAGCTTAGAAGTTCTTCATCCCTTCACATTGAGGAAGCATGTCCCCAGAAAGCACTGGCTTGGTTTTACTGACTTGTTTATCTTGTACCTCCAAACATCTTCATTTGATAATCATTTCAGGTTTCGCTCCGATTTGATTATGCCAAGCCTGGTCTTTAATGCCCTACGCATTTTTTTAAACAGTTTTTATTTGATATAATGCCCTACACTTGACCAAAAACACTTTTATTTTCCCCTGTGACTTCTGAGGACCAAAAACAGGCACTTTTCTACCAAACAGGGACAGCTGGGAGGTACGTCCTACAGTTTGTTTATTAACATCCCACCATTTCCCAGCTTATTGTTAATGCTCTAATAGTATAGTGCTCATTACAAATAGGATGAATGTTGTGCTGAAGTACTGCCTGCAGAGAGTTTGGAAATACACAAGCATTACACATGTCTACTGAACAGAAGTTAAAACCTTATCTTGAGTCTTTTTAATTTTCTGGAGAATTTCCTTAAATACATATCAGTTTTCCAAAAACTGCTTCCTTCAATAACAAATTTTGTATTAAAAAAATAAACACAAAAGAAATTTATGTTGGGATTAAAAAATGGAAATATTCTTAGTAATTTCCTGTTTGCGGAACTTTGCAATTCATTAACCGGGTCTAAAAAATTCCAATTGGTAGTTTTTTCCAAAGGTTTATTCTGCTGAATTCAATTATATCACATCAAAATGTATGTCAGTGGGTATGAATACGCATTTGTGTGCAGAAACACATGTCACTCTTTCAAATGCGCTATCATGCTTGTTCGCATGCAGTGCAGAAAGCACTGTAACATGCATTTAAAATGCAAAACATGTTGATACTTGCTGTGATTTATTTTTATTTATTTCAATAGAAAAAGCATCTTCCAAAGACCAACTAGTGTGAATGGGCCCGGCATTCAGAAGGAATCATCATAGTCTGGTAGTGAGCACTATAAAATTAGCTATTGCAACTATTGGGCTGGGAAATCTGGTAGACACCAGCAGGGCTGTTAGAAATAATGAGACCCTGTACAGCCCCCCCCCCCCCCACCCCAAATGTAACATAACTCACAAAATCCCTGCTAATCTAAAAAGATAAAACTGTATTGATTTAATAAAGCTCTGTGTGTGAATGAGGTTGTGGAGCTCATTGACATGGGTGCTGTGGCCTGTACAGTGTGAATCAGCGTTTTTTTTTTTTAATATGGCTGGAACTGTATGCAGGCTGCCTATGTTACACTATGGGGATGCAGTAGTTTTATGAACACAGCCACAAGTCCTAATTTGACAGGTGTGTGGGGGCAGGTTTACGGCCTTGAACACAGTGTGCATTCGGGTCCGCTCACCTGCACCTGGACACCTGTCAAAATTAGGGCCTGAAGCTGTGTTTACAGCTGCTGCATCCCCATAGAGTAAAGAATGCTCATTTAAACTGTATGGAGCAGTGAATGAGACCTTCTTTTTTAAAAAAATAATTTTTAACTTTTTTTTATTTTTTAAATTTTTTTATTCTTTATCATTTTTTTATTTCAAAATGCTGTGGGCGGGGCTTTGGTGAAATATTAGGAGTATTAACAGACCACTAATGTCTAATTTTTTAATGACACAGATGCCTTATCCTTTCTCTGCAGCCTCAGCTGCACTGTAAATGATTGAACAGGGGACACTCTGTACAGAGACTTCCTGTTCATTCACAAACTGAAGCATAGTAAACACATATGCTTCAGTTATGTGAATGAACACAGTGCGTGACTGTTATATGACCTATTTACTGGCCCCCTGCTCTCCATCCTGAATCAATCCCGCATCGGCCTGCAGCAGCCGGCAGGAGGGAGAAGGAGGAGGGGAAGCCAGCAGCGCTGTGGGGGAAAGGGGCACATAGGGGGGGCCCTGGCAGCAGAGGGATTAAGATCATGGGAGGGTGATTGGTGTGCAAGTTCCTGAAACCAAACCCCCACTCAGCTAGGAAGATCCACACAGGGGGATCAGTTCCAGTATTTTTCCCTCTACCACAACGATCATCTTCCCTGTCCAAGATCTGATGGGGCCTGGGCCCTGTACAGGAGGGCTGGTGGTACCCCCTTATTGTTTGAGGCCCTGGACACCAGCATGAAACGTATTTAGGAACAAGTGCTTGGTAAATTTAGATGATAAACCTGCTAATATGAGAAGCTGTAAATGATAGGAAGAACAATTTGAATGAAAGTAGAACTGAAGGCAATCCCCCCCCCCCCCCCCAATTTTTGGATAGATTGGGGAAGGATTATAATACCTGTCAGGTTTTAATTTTGTCTGGGCCACCATTAGGGAGATTTACCCCTCCAATCATCCAGGTGATTGTAATCAGTGAAAGTTAAAAAAAAATGCTAAGTTTTTGAGTGGTCACTAGAAGAGGAATGGAGGGAATTCTAGTTCTGATCACTATCAGGGATTTCCTCTCACTTCCTATTGGGCAGAAAGTGAATGGAAATTTCCCCCAATGGGCCACAGATAGCAAAAACAATGAAAGGGATTATAACCCTCTCTTACTCTATCTTATATAAAAACAAGTTTTTCTTAGTTGTAATTTATGTTATCAACATTTGGAAAGTGTTAATAACTTTTATAGACCGCATTACCACTTTGTAAATGTTTCCAGATTGCTAAACATATTTTTTCATATTTGCACTATATTGAAGCCCAACGCCAGGGCTAGAATAGGGTAATTTTAACACAACTGCAGGGTTAAAAATAGTTAGAATTTCTGTCAACCCACAATAGGGATGCAGGCATCAAGAAAACACTTTTTCTAGTACAGCAAGAAAAGTTTAGAGCATCTGTTATTTTTGCTATTTGCATCTCTAAAGAAATCTGTCCTCTATTTGTGTCTTCCAAAACTGGAAACAGAGTTTTGGTTGGAGTTGGATTTCAAATGTTAACCAACCAGTTGAACCTTTAAAATGAAAGGTACTGCCCGAGGGCTTATTCAAACAGACAGAAAACGCTGCAATCAAATGCATAGAACGTATAGTTTTGCATGCATCTGAACACAGCACAAGGGAAGTCTATGGGCCCATATATACAACTGTGTCCTGCAGTGTAACTTTGCACTTTGTTAAGCAGTATACAAAACAAATCAGGGCACAGCTAAATCCAGAGGCATATATTCATCCGTATTTAATGATATACACGGGTAAAATTTAGTGCAACCCTATTGCTAGCTGCTGTTGCTGAGAGTCAATATGTATAAAGTATATCAACAATCTGTAAGTCCTCCACGCTGGTTACACATTGTTGATTTTACATGTCGGCCAAATGGACGAGTCAATCATTCTTTGGGCATGATGCTGGAGGCGCTTACTCTATGTATGACCTATGGGCCTCTGGCAGTCCGGAAATCAAATTTTACCCATGCACAACCGATTAATCCCACTGACTGTCAGAGCCCACCTGATGGTACATCAAGTCTGCTCTGGCGGCTGGTGGGAGGAGCCATTTCTGCCTTTCGAGAAATTGAGTGGCTAAGATATTTAAATTCTACACATTCGGAAATGACTCCTCCCATTAGCCGTCAGACTTTATGGGACATTTGGAATGGCCGGAGCCAGAATGGTTTTAGAGTGTTTTGTTTCTCCATCAGGTCCACTCTGATGGAAGATGGGTGGAGCCAATTCTGCCTTTGTAGAATATGATTAGCTGAGCCAACCAAATGTTACAAAAGCAAACATGGCTCCTCTTACCAGTCATAATAGCAGACGTGATGGAAGAAGTGCAAAATCACTCCTGGCTCTGCCCCCCTTTTATTTTGTACAGCACACAGACTTTATACAGAGCACATCAAAATAGGATCCTTTGGGGAAAACTGGTATGCAGTGTGAATAAGCCCCAAGAGTGGCCACCAGGAGGTGACTTCTCTTATCTTTAGTAAGAATAGCCTTCTCTAAGCAACTGTCTGATTTAGTGTTTGTGCTTAACCCTCCAGCCATTCCATGTTCAGTGGGCACTATTTTTGGACAGGGTAAAGACCAAGCAGGGCCCAAAATTCAGGGAAGTTAAGCACCTAGTAACACAGTAAAAATACATCAGGGCGGAACACAGAGTTTTCTGATTAGAAAATAAAATAAAAAGCTCATTGTGGCATTTTGTGTTGGGCAGAACCATTTATTTTGGTTACTAGTGGTCTTTCCGTCGCTTGCAGATTTATTGCATTTTAATAAAAAAATGAACAAAAATCAATGCATTTTTGCTTATGATCCAGTAAATGAGCCAGCTCACTTTTGACTTTTTCATGAGTGCTTACAGTGAATATTGCAGTACTGAATCAATTTATTCTGATTGATTTTGAAAACTCCTGTAGATGGCAAATTGTAGCTAACAAAGATGTCATTTTATACAACACTTGGAAGTCTTGAAAACAGTAAAATGGCAATATACAATTTAGCCACTAGATGGCACCATATTTGTATTTTATAACATTGCAACAAAAACTAGCTAATGCTTTGCTATGGTTAACTGATGTGTCTGTTTATATATCCTTACATATCAGACATTTGTCTGGTATTTTTGATCACCAGGAACAGTTCCCCCCAAAAATGCCTAAATTCTTAGTCAGTAATAACATTCAGCTCCACTGGCTCAGTATCTGTGTCCCTGTTTAAACATGAAAAATGTTGTATGCTATTCAAATGTTTTGTTCACCATCCTGTTCTGGAAAATGTTAAGGCAAAGACTAATGGAAATTGCGTATCTGAAAAAATATTTACAGAACCAATGCTTTTATTTACTAAATAATTCAACTTCCTAGGGCTTGCATATGTCTGGGGAGAGCTAAATCCCTGTCAAGCTATGACATAGTAAGTTTAGTTGAAAAAAGACATCCGGTCAACCAAAAGTTAAATACATTTAAAAAATGCTAAATCTTGACTTGATCAAGAGGAAAGAAAAACAAATTCCTTATGAAGCGTGGTTCAATTTCTCCAACAGGGAAAAAAACGTTTCCTGATCCCCAAGAGCATACAGAAACGAAATAATCCCCCAAATGCTGTTACATTGGCACTGTGCAGACACTTAGATGCTCAGTTATAAAGCAGTGGTGGGAACTTACTGTGGTCATACTGCTGCTAAAAAAATAAGGATATTTGACACTATTTTTAATAATAATAATTTGCACTATTATTAAAGAGAAAATAATAGAGACAGTGATGGTTTTCTCAATAAATTGTTGTAAATATAATGATATTGGTAAAAAAAAAAATGCAAGGGTTTAAAGAGCAGCTTCAGTCAATTCTACATAAAATTTAAAGTCAGCAGCTACAAAAGCTGTACCTGCTGACTTTAAAGAAACACACACTCACCTGTCCAAAGATCCAGCGCCATCCTAACCTGAAATGGTTGCAGCACTGGCATTTTAACCAGTGGCGGCTGGTGCTCAAAACTTTTCTTTTTTTTTGGGGGGGGGGGGGATGCAAATGCAAAAATATTGTAATTTTACTTTTACTCAAAAAAAATTGTCCCTTTAAGGCTGGAGGGCGGAAGTGACATTTGACATTGCTCTGGTCTTTCAAGGGCATAGAGTCAAGTTGGGGCCATCTTGCCCTCACTCAACTTCCTGTCCATCCCTCCAGCACATTGGATCCTTATATATATAAAACATTTTTTTTTTTAAACTAAAAAAAAAAATATTTAATTCATATAGGTCAGTTATCTAAGTTATATTATATATGATTTTATTTTATTTTTTTTCTGGACCACCCAACTACAATCTGAACCTTTTATTTTTCATACGGCTTTGTTGCTTCCAATGTGATCCCAATATTAAGACACCAATCAGACCTGCAAACGCAATCAATATATATTCTGTATGATGTCACTACTTTTAAAAATGCTAAAGCCGAAAATCACTGGACCACCCAGCTACAAACTTAAGATGTTCGTTCCTGTCATTCACATTGCTCTGTTGCCTTAGGTGTGATCCTGATATAAACACGCTTTTCATAAATCAGACTTGGACAGAAAAAACGATCAGTATATTCTATTTATGATGTCCCTACTCTGATAAGATGCTGCTATACCCAGGTCCTATAAAGAAGACATGTTATGGGGGAAACCAGCTGGGGTGACTTCAGGACATCATCCGCCCATGCCTCTTATAGGGGGAAGTGTATAGGTACAACACATGAAGGGGGGTTGGCTAATCCCCAATGAAATCACACACCAGCCAATCCACTATGATTATAGGAGACAGCTCCTGGGGTCACACCAGGACTGTATAAGTTCATTCATGCAGATCTCTTATCTGGGGGATACAGGATAACTATCCCCATGCATAGGAGGCCAATGGTGCCATTATGGTAAACAATATGATGTGCTAATGCTGCATAAGAAATAATAAAACATCTGCCTGCAACCCCCACACACCCATGATTGCTAATATGGAATAAATATAAATGCATTAAAAATAAGGGTTGGGGATGGAGGGAGGACACAGTCCAATCAACACCCGTCTCAGAGATAGCAAAGTCACTTACTAGAAGTACACTGACACTGGACACTGACACTTTTATGCAAGATGCAGCGCAGCAGCAACACACACAGAATCAGGGACAGCATTACTTGCGCTCTACTGCCCAGCCCCGGCGGACTCAGAGAGGCTCAGGCCTTGCGTTCCACCGTGGGACCGGGATGAGTTGACTTGAGAAACCGGAAGTGACGCAGTTCCGCTCAAAGCACCGCCCTACGGACCGCCAATCATAAACCACCACACGAAGCTAAATTCAACAGTGGGAGTGTTCGGGGCGCATCGCTCTGCACCCCGGGCACACTCTAAAGGAAGGCAATAAAGCTTCTTAGCCGCAAAAGTTATGCTTCCCATGTCCGGCGCCTCGCTGACACTTAAACACTTTTTTTTTAATGATGACTAGCTTTGACGGGGGGGGGGGGGGGTAGCGGGCGGCACCCCCTATTGATGAGCTGCCACTGATTTTAACTTTGTGGCTTCACAGCTGGCTTCCTACTGCGCAACCGCAAGCCGCACTGCACTTTGTGAATGGTCCTGCAGTCTTTTGGGACCTGTGACGGCCCTCAGGCAGGGAGGGAGAGGGGAATGTAGTTTTGAAAGGTACCCAATCCTGCTCCCCCCCCCCTCCCCCCCCCAAAAAAGAAAAAAATATATATTCCAAATATGGCAGAGGTGGGAGGAGGTGGAAGAGCTGATCTTCCCCTCTGGGGTGAAGTTCCACTTTATAAAACAGTGCTTTGGCAAAACATATGGATAATAGTGCTTTAAAGCTGAAGTTTAGCTAAGGAAAAAAAAAATCCTACAGCTTTAGTCACATCACTTACCTGTAATGAAGTATTTCCCACGATGTGCAGGCAGCTGAATCCTGGAGAAATAATCTCTGCAGCGATGCCTGTCCTCTTCCTGTTTCTGAAATTCTGCTGCTGAAATGCTTAACGGTGTAGGATCTGCAGGCAGAATAATAGTACAGATGACCTAATGGGGACACACCCCCCTCCTTCCTTCTCCTCTATTGAGAAAAGTTCTTATATTGATTATACTGCTTGTAACATGATCTGTGAATGGAGGTGTGTATGATTCGTCACAGGATTACCCCCCACCTACCAGACTTAAGAGCAGCATCCAGCAGAGTGATGGGAAGTCCTCCCAGGCTTCCCCTCTGTTGTGTTATATGGGATATCAGAGACAAGAAGGAGCCTAGGGAACTTATTGTGTTGATGGGGTAATTCCTCCCGTCGAGCTATTATGTTGTTCGTCGCATGTAAAAATCCAACAAGCTAGTTGTATCCATGTCAAACGATGGATCGATTTGGGTACAATCAGCCTGCCCATAGATGGTTCAATTCTTGGACAGCCCCTGGTGAACCGGCCAAGATTTGAACCATCTATGGCCGGCTTTTGTTTCCTGGCAGCATACCTGCAGTACACACAGCGGCTGCTACAGTGTACTATCCTATTGCTTGAAAGAGAAAGCACAGACCTATGTAATGTCCACGTTGTGATAGATATTGGTGAAAGTGGCAAGTCCTTTCCCAGTGAAAGACCAATCTTATAATCCATTCCTCTGAAAGTGTAATACAGGCCTTATGGTTGGGCCTCAGAGACACAATAGGCAGAATCTCAACCTCAGCCTGGGTCAGGTGACAAACAAGTCACTTGTGTGCATATCTTTTCTGAGTGGTTAACATGGGAATCTCAAATAGCAGGCCATGTAACCAGACAGTGTCTCCACAAGGCAGACTCTTTAACAATGGAATGGCTCCACATCGCAGGCTTTCCAACCATGCAGTGACTCTACATAGCAGGGTTTCCAATCATGCAGTGACTCTACATAGCAGGGTTTCCAATCATGCAGCTTATATACTATGCAGGGTTTCTAACAGAGAATTGTCTCAACATGGCAGGCTCTCTAATATGGCTACATCTCTATATGTCAGGCTGTTTAACCAGCCAGTGTCTCCACATGACAGGCTTTCTAACTGTGTGGTGTCTTCACATGGCAGGCTCTCTAACTAAGCAATATCTTCACATGGCAGAGTCCCTAAACAGGCAGTGTCTCCAAATAGTAAGCTTTCCAACTAGACAGTCTCTCCACATAGCAGACCCCCAACCCAGGCAGTGTCTTCACAAGGCAGGCTCTCTAGCCAGGCAGTGTCTTTACATGGTGGGCTCTCCACCCAGGCAGTGTTTTCACATGGCAAGCGCTCTAAACAGGCAGGGTCTTCTCATTGAAGCCCGCCACCCAGTATGGTAGGGTGCGGGTCTGTGGGCCTGCCCTGAAGCCTAGGAGGAAGATGTGTGGCCCTTAAGTTCCTTCCACTGCTGCCCGGCGGTCTCTCTTCGAGAAAGCCTCTAACCTAGTACTTGTTGTTGTCCTTGGCTAGCCATGAAGAGAGGGGTCCACCAGGACTTTGGGCTAGGGATGTCCTTCCTTATTGGGAGGGGACCAACGACAAACCCTGTGCACTTTTTCACATGCGCTTTTCCGGTTCACTTGGTGTTTATTTTTATGCGCGCCACACCGTGCCCCCGAAAAAAGCTAAAAGAAAAAAAAAAAAAACAGTGGGCAGCATAAAAGTCTTCTTTGGCAGTTTGAGTGTAGAATATGTTTAATTGGTTCTGTGTTCGTACATTTTGGTCCAAAACATCAATGTATTATATGAGCGAAGGCTATTACAGTGCAATAAAAGTTCTGATTATTGTAATAAAAACGTTAATGTTTTTTAATTAGTTTTGGATGAATGGAGAAGGGTCAGATTTACTATCACTTTCTGTTCATGAAATGGGGACATGGAACAGCAATAAAAACCTAGGGAATTTTTTTTTTTTTTGTCTGACTAGCAATTAAAATAATTGAAATAGTTCATACAGTATTCCGGTTTCTGTAGTCTTTTTTTGGGGGTAGTATTTTTAAATGGCTGGGGTTATTTGCAATATGTGAAAAAAGCATGTAATTTGAATTGTTGTTGTTATATCATGTTTTAGCCAGTAGAACTGATTATGGTTGGTGTTTTTCTCTATTGTGTGGATAGGGCAGTTATAGCATATAGGTTCAATGACTAGAGCCTTTCTTATTGCACCAAAACTACGGATCATAGTGTGAGTCACAGTGTTCTCCTATTAAGGCTTTCCGGACCTCAGTAAAACCCCCCGGCGTTCTGTCAGTCACACACATACGAAAAACCATTTCCCAGCTTTCTTGTCTATCTGTGACATAGTACGCTGCTACCACTAGATGGTGTTCACTACTGGTTATAAAGAACAGTTCAAATGTTTACACAGTTTTTCATCTGAACATAAAAATAATTGTATTTTTAGATGCACTGAGCATTTTCTGAAAAAGGTGCTTATAAGTGGATTTATTTTTATGTTTACTGGAGAAAAAAACATTTATTGATCTTTAGGCAAACTCTAGGTCACAGTTCTGTGGAACCCTTGAGGTTCCTCCAGGGGTTGCTAGAGGTTCCTTGGGCAATTAAGAATTTCTATCTCCCAGTAACCACTGATATCAATTATCATTTTTAGCTGTGTATGGTGGGGGGGGGGGGGTGCGCAGAGGAAATTTCCCATTGGTCAGCAAAGTAAGAGGGTTCTTCTCCCACTGACTATTAAAGGGTTTTTAAAGGCACATGTTTTTTTACTTTTGTGCATTATATACATGAAGGTAAAAAAACCTTCTGTGTGCAGCAGCCCCCCTAATCCTTACCTGAGCCCCCTCTCCATTCAGTGATGTCAACGAGAGCCTTGCCTCTCTGGGGACTCGCACTCCTGATTGGCTTTTGGCAGCAGCAGGGTCAGTCACAGCCAGTGAGACAATCAGGAGACGGAGGGAGCGGGGCTGAGCAAGAGCTACGTGTGTGAATGGACAAGGAGTGTGCCCTCTTGGGTGCCCCCACAGCAAGCTGCTTGCTGTGGGGGCACCTGGCAGGAGGGAGGGGCCAGGAGCGACCCGAGAAGAGGAGGATTGAAGCTGCTCTGTGCAAAACCACTGCACAGAGCAAGTAAGTATAACATGTTTGTTATTTATAAAAAAAATAAGGATTTAATATCACTTTAATATAAGGGGTCCTGCTCCCATTAGCACCATTGTATGGGACCAATACACCTACTACCAATAAAATAAAGCACTTTTCCACTGACACACAGTGTAAGGGGCACTACAGTTTTCACCATCAGTGTTTCTTTTCTGCCCATTATATTATTTGTTCCGTTTCATCATTGCTACTGAAATCATTTTTTCTTATAGAGCAGGGAAATGTAAAAAAAAAACCTGCTCTGAGTGTCAAATATGCAAGATACATTACATTCTTTATTCTTATACTTTATGTAAATGTGCCATGAGCTAGAGATGTAATCATTTAGCAGGGGTTCTCTGTGAATTTTCTCATCCATCATTTGTAACCGCAACGTGTTATTTTATTTTTTATGTCAATAATCAATAAAAATGCATTGCAAAAGAAAGGTTGAAAAAGGCTGCTTAGGGTAAATGTTAGGCAATTACACTCGCTCTTACTTGGGGAGCATAGCCTTCTAAGATGTTTTACATAGTTACATAGTTATTGAGGTTGAAAAAAGACACCAGTCCATCCAGTTCAACCTATGATGTGTGTGTGTGTTTGCTGTTAACCGTACATTGTATACCCCTGTACGTTGTGGTCTTTAAGGTGCCCATCTAATGGTTTTTGAAACTATCGATGCTCCCTGCTGATACGACTGCTTGTGGAAGAGAATTCCACATCCTTACTGCTCTGACAGTAAAGAACCCCTTACGTATTTTAAGGTTAAACCATTTTTCCTCTAGTTTTAGTGAGTGGCCACGTGTCTTATTGTATTCCCTTTCTCTAAAAAGTTTGTAATTTAATTTGCTTTACTGGCATTCAGCTTCTGCCCTGTGCCGAATTCCTATAAAGTATCCACACAAGCTATTTATTCTCTGGTTACAGCAATGCAATCTTTTTGAGCCCACTAAAGCCTTGCACATACATGGGGCATGACAGAGCACACTGCAAAAGCATCTAACAAAAGTTTGCAGCTCTTTTAAGTGACACTTTGAAAAGACTGATCTAGGCTGTAAATGGTTGCTTACAGTAGAACAGCCTTTCTCAAACTTCAGGGGCTGGCTGGCAACTTTTGGCCCGGGTTTAAGTACAATCCAGAGGCACATGGTGCAGTGACTCCGAACCCCTCCTTCTCTACCTCTTCCCTGCCTCCTCCCGACCCACGTCGCAGTCCAAAGCTCCATTTTAGGTACTCTCTGCTCATCGGGCCAGTCGGGCTGGACAGCCCCTGCTGCACCGACTCTAGATTCTCAAACTGGCCGTCCGGGAACTGCAGGGCAGCTCAGTCATGGCTGGCTGGAGGAGGAGAGCCTCTGGTGGGGCATGCATGGATTGGCCTTTGCTTGGACACAGAGTACACCATCCATGCTTGGGGGGCAGCCTGCACCTTGTCCTCATCCTCAGGAACCCTTTAGGCATGTCTGTGGCGGAAGCAGTGCAGTCTTTTTATGGGGTATTAGAGCAGCCCGGTGGACAATCGCCCCTTGGCCCAGTCCACACCTGTCAAATTTTTTACCTTGGGGGAACCCTGGAAATAATTTTCAAGTCTCAAGGAATCCCTGTTAAAAATGATTCTTACAATTTTGGTGCGTTAGCAAGTTCAATAGGATGGCATTCAGACAAAAGGTGCGATTTTTAGAGGAAAGATAGTCAAACCAACATTTAAAGTCCAGATACAGTCAGTTTATTATTCAATAAAAGTTTTTAAAAAATTGAATGTGCTGTGGGGGTTCTGTCGAAAAGGGACACCCAGCAAGACCATTTTTCTTATAAAATTTAAGTACTACACTACTAAACAAATTAAAATTTCCCATAGCTGTGCAGAAATTGATGTCTTGTGAACCTTTTGAAAATTGCAATTAGAGGCCATTAAAGGCAACAAAATGACAGATGGAAATTTTTCCTCAAAAGGGTTAATGAGCTGTGTGTTGGAGAATATCACCTCCCACTTTGCCACGTTGGTATTCAATGCCTTCTGTCCTCATAATCTCCTGAAAGACTTTTACATATTTAGCTATGAATACTAATCAAACTTCCTTTGCACAAACCAGTTTATGAAAATCATGCGATTTGTGTATAGTGGCTGTTTGAGTTTTACTTTAAGCCAGATCCAGTGTCTGTTTGCAGTGTGACAAGCTTTTGCTGGGCCAACTACAATATCTGAATGACATTCAAACATATAACATTGCTTTCAGTCTGTATTTCTGTCCTTAGACACACAACTACATCATTCTAATACCTTTTAAGAAATGTGTGGGGTGCTCACCAGAGCTGGATCAATAGTAAGTCAAGATAAGCACATGCTTTAGACACCAAGGGAAGGGGGGCACAGAGTATTTATCCTAGCTATTAGTGAGCTTTCAAATAATTGTCAAACTTTTTTCACTTTCAAAACTTATTCGGGGGGGGGGGGGGGGATATTACTAAAACTGGTGCACACAGAGTCTGGTCATAGTAACCAATCAGCTTCCAGGTTTTATTGTCAAAACCTAATTAAACAAGCCGACGGTAGAAGTTGATTGGTTACTATGCAAAGCTGAACCAAAAATCTGTGCGCCAGTTTTAGTAAATCTCCCCCATTAAGTCTTAAATGTCTAATGGGGCTGAGGGGGTACCATTGTTGGGTGCTTGGAGCATCAGTTGCCCCTAATCCAGCCCTGGTGCTAAAATATTAATCATATCATGTGTATAAGATGTTGGTGCACTTTTTTGTTTACTTACAGGTATCAATAAAGAAAAGGATGGCTGGTAGAAACTTTTTAAAAAATAATGTGTATTACTTGCCTCATCTGTGCAATGGTTGTGCACAGAGCAGCCCTGATCCTCCTCTTCTCAGGTCCCCCACCTGCTCTCTTGGCCCCCCCCCTCTTCTTCGAGTGCCCCCAGAGCAAGTAGCTTGCACTCGTGCATACTCGCTTATGGGCCCTGTTGTGTGTCTCCATAAGGCACACAGAATGGGGTTCCGCCCTGCCCCCTACTCCCTCCTCACTGGCTGTGAGCTGCGACTGACAGCCGGGAGAGCCAACAGCTACCGCTGCTGTCTCTCAGCCAATCAAGAGGCTGCCAAACAAGCTGCTGATTAGGCCTGTGCTTTCAACTCACACTGGAATAAATATCATTGTAGGTCTAGTTCACTACTGGTTTGTTCACTTGATTGCCAGTCAAGCCCTGATGAAGGGGGCACCTAGACCCCTGAAATGTGTCGGCTATTTCTTGATCTGTACTCCTGATCTTTAATGGAATAAAGTTGTATCTGGACCTTTTAGCAGTGGTGTGGTGCCTAAATGTCAACCCTTCTTACAATCAAGAGGCAGAGACCCAGGAGAGCAGCTGCTCTCATGCACATCACTTGATCATGATCAGGTTTGGGTAAGTATTGTGGGGGGGGGGCTGCATACTAAAGGTTTTTTACCTTCATGCATAGAGTGCATGAAGGTAAAAAACCTTTAGTCTATACAACCACTTTAATTTAGACACCCCCCCCCCCCCCCCGTGTTTCCTTATTGGGCATTGTCCTCTTGTAAACCCATTTGGTCATGTAATCAAGTGACACATGGCCAAGTACAGAGATTGTGAAGTAATATATCATTTTGCTTATTCTATACCTTCTCAGGGCAGCTCTGCCATTTCTAACATCTGCTCGGTGCACTCTGTTCCCTGTGCTCTGACCTACTAGTGGACACATTGATTGCTTGAGAAGCACAGGCATTATCTTCTTCAACTTTGTTTCTACCTCATGTCTGATTTTTTTGCCTCAAACCATGTAAATGATTTTACAAAGTGTTTTGCTTCCCTTGCTGTTGGCACAGTGGTGTTTATTCCCTTCTGATGTCTGCAGGCAGCACTGCAGCATAATCCTAACTAGCGTTCCTGTTTTGCAGATGAACTGTTTTGTGGCTTTGTTATTATGAGTAGATCAATATAGGTATTTTGTGAGCTATAGACTTCCTGTGCAATGTGTACATTGGGACACCACATATGCCTATGGACAATTATATCTTTGGCCTGTTACGCTGCATTAACATCTGGGAAATTCTGCCCGTGATCTTAAAATGCTCTGCTAAAATGACCAGTCGCACAATGCGAATTTCAGATGGCATTCATTTTACTAGCAGCTAAAAATTGCGCCAGAACAGCACTGCGTTTTTAGATGCCATTAAGATGAATGCCATTTGAAATTCGCATTGTGCGATTTGTCATTGTAGCAGAGCATTTTAAAATTGCCCATGAATCAAAATGCCCAGGTGTGAATGCAATCTTACAGAGATTTAGACTTTTTGTTTTACATCTGGCTGACCAGGGGGTTGCTGTTGTCTGTATATGCGTATGCATGAAATAGGAGCTTTGCACCCATCTTTCTATCCTCCCACCCTTGTACTGGTTATGAGAACAGCATGTAAATCCAGGCAGACATTGGGTTGATTTACTAAAGGCAAATAGACTTTGCACACACAAGGGGCACAGTGCCAGACAGGCATCCTCCTCTCCCTTAACAAGGCATTACCTTGGTTGGGAGTTCCCCACTGTATCCACACCCCACTGTTAGCCTGCTCATGGCCAGTTCCTGTACAGCTCCATTACCACCAACCTGTGCCAGCATGTCCAGCCTGGCATCTAAAAACAGTGCCAGCTGAACTGCTCCTGGGTACTGGGGCTGACCTGCTAAAGGCACATAGAGTGTTAACTTTGAAAGGGAAGTTGTACTTTACTAGGGAATTTACTTTAGAGCTTAGTGAATGAGATACAACTGTTGACTTCCATCATTTAGTCATGTGCAAGCAAAAATACTCTTTTTTTTCCCCTTGCATGTGATTGGGTATTCTTTGCAAAGTGAATTTTCACTATATGCACTAAGCTAAGGAAAAACTCTGTTGCAAACTAAAAATTCCCTTGCAAAGCAAATGGCCTTTAGTAAATCAACCCCACTGATTCCAACTCTTCCTGGAGGATCCTAATGCTAAATTCTAGGCCAGAAGGAATGTTATCCTGCAATAGTGTTCTGGAACTGTCCCAATGGGGGAGATTTACTCAAACTGGAGCACTCAGAATCTGGTGCAGCTTTGCATGGTAGCCAATCAGCTTCTAGCTTCAGCTTCTTCAGTTAAGCTTTGACAATGAAAACTGGAAGCTGATTGGATTCTGTGCAGAGCTGAACCAGGTTTTGCATCCTCCAGTTTTAGTAATTCCCCCTCAGTGTCTCTCCCAGTTTGACATACCCAGAACAAATCAAGAGATCATGCATACATGATTAAGCTGGCCATAGATGGGTAGAATTTCAAATGAAAATTCTTAGGTAAAGAATTTTCGAAGAAAATTTGTTCATTATTCAAATCATTAGTGGGGTCAAATCAAGGTTTATTTACAACTGCAGTGACCAGAAAATTCGAAGGAGCAGGTTAGACATTTTTTTGTGAGCGAACCAATTTCTAATAGTGTATGTGATTTACGTTTGTCAATTCCATTCATTCGATTCCGAAGACATGTCTGCTGACATCCGATCCAATCCGATCTGATCCGGCAAATCTGGACGGATGGAAACCCTATTTTCCATCCGTCCAGCGGATCGGATGGGACCGGATGAGAACGGACAGATGATTCCCCCATAGAGAACAGCGGGACCTGCCAGCTGTGTCTCCGCACACAGCGCGGAGAACAGCTGCCATCCACCTGCTCAGCTGGGGATCGGCGGATCGATCCCCCGCTAAGGAAAACGGAGTCCGACGACGGACTCCCTGTGTGAAAGAGGCCTTAAGCAGCCCAAACAAAGAGCAAATTTCTGTCATGCAACTACAAGCTGTAGGAAACAGATAGTGTTGACAGGGGAATACCTCCCGCTGAGCCATTGTATTCTCTTGGCGGGGGGGGGGCAGGGACAAGCCGCCCCCCCCCCCCCCCAGGAGAGGACAATGATTTTTGCTAGCGGCTGTACTAGCCACTAGCGATAATCACATACAAGATCCTGTTGGCTGGTTGTACCCAACTTAATCAACTTGGTATATTCAGCCTGCCCATACATGTGTCAAAGAACTGGCTGAGATTTGAACTGTCTATGACTGACATTACCCAAGTGATTCTGTAGAAGTGTTTTGCAGTACCTACAGAATTGCTTTCCTTTTTAGTTTTTTTTTTTTTCTTTTTGTTAAAATAAATGAACTGCAGTCAATAAAAAGCTTGTGTCCCAAAACCCAGCAATCTGTAGCTTAGTTGCTGGATGACTAACCAGTTGCAGCATTTCAAGCTAGCAAGGGTTTCCCCAGCATCCAGAAGGGCCAGAAGAGCCTGCTACTATCATACTATGTGTCATGACAGTAGCAATATGTAGTGTTGCATAGAAAAACTGAATTTTTGTAAAATCTTACCTGTAAAATTCCTTTCTCTGAGTCCTCCGACAGTCGCCGCCTCTTCATATTCGTCACATATGGGGGTATTAGACTTTGCTCCGAAGGAGTAGCTAGGCAACAGAATATGTTAACATTAAAGCTTTTAACATATCCTACCCTCAAGGGGTGGTCCCCTCAGTCAATACCCTCCTACTTCCTGCAACCATATCTCAGTTTCAGTGGAATAGCAGTAGAGTATACAACCAAACCCCAAAAGAGGGGCGGGGGCGGCGACTGTCGGAGGACTCAGAGAAAGGAATTTTACAGGTAAGATTTTACAAAAATTCCGTTTTCTCTTACGTGCTCCGACAGTCGCCGCCTCTTCATATTCGTCACATATGGGGATGTCCCAAAGCAGTGCAAACATGAGGGGTGGGAAACGCATCCGCGCCGAAAGGCAACGCAGTCTCCGCATCAAAGAAAGGAAGGAAACCAGCTGGGCTACAGGAAAAACAAGTGCTCAACAGGAGCAACAACCCAGGAAAAGACAAATAACCAGGGGATAAAAAACTTATCCCAACAGCCAGAGGTCCCCAACAAGGGACCCTAGGGAATTGCCGCACTAAGAACCTTGCGGCCAAAGGAAGCATCCGCCGATGCCTGAACATCTACTTTGTAGAATTTTGTGAAAGTATGCACGGTCGACCAGGTCGCCGCCTTACACACCTGGGCTACAGAAGCCCCCGAACAGGGATGGGTCGTTCACTGTGCCAGGAGCGTTACCTGGCTGAACGCTCGATGGCAGGCTGGGAAGCCACTGACCCACGACCTGCGACCAGGGGGATCAGCCCGAGACCCAGCCCGCATGATCCTCTTCATCCGAAGAACTAACTAACGCTGACAAAAAGAACAGCTAAGTAAAGGTAGAGAGAAAACTCAAACAAAAAATCAAAAAAGAAGAAAGAGTCTGGGGCACAAAGCCCCAGCACAGAGAGAGCCAGCCACTCCTGACAAGCTAGACATTGAAACTGAGATATGGTTGCAGGAAGTAGGAGGGTATTGACTGAGGGGACCACCCCTTGAGGGTGGGATATGTTAAAAGCTTTAATGTTAACATATTCTGTTGCCTAGCTACTCCTTCGGAGCAAAGTCTAATACCCCCATATGTGACGAATATGAAGAGGCGGCGACTGTCGGAGGACGTAAGAGAAAGTATTGTAGGCAGATAGAGAAGCAACTCTGTAGCAGCTGCAAATTGCCAGAAAGGAATAGTATTTGTTCCATTTCCCTGCTACAAAGTTGCTTAGTCTTAGCATTTTTCTTGCTAAGAACAAATGAATTGCAGTCAGTGAAAGGTCTGTGTTCTACTGCAGAGTTTCAAGTGATTTGTGACTTAAAGTGACGCTCAATTATAATATTTTTTCCAAATCCTATACTTAATGGTCCTGTAATCTGTTGTTCATGAAGTTTCCTATTGTGTTTTTCTACATCCTTGTAACACCCTCCATGAACTCCCAAACTTCTCCTTTTTCCACCCACTACCATTTGTTTAGCATGTGCACTGCTCTATGCACAATACAAATCCCTCAGTCCATCTCGGGAGCAAGAAAGATGGTGGCTATGTTTCTACATACTGTACAGAGGGACCAGGTAGAACAAAGATAGCCACCCTCAAACAGTAACTTGTATCACAGCAGCAAAAAAAAAAAAGGAGATTGGGAGAAAGATGCAAACAAGAGAAGATACTTTTTTGAGTTAGAGTAGAGAATACCAGAATATGTGTTTTTTTAAAACTAGAATGTAGTGTAACTTTAATTGCAGATTGGCTGACTTTTTTACATTTGAAGCTACATGTAGAATTTCCACCTTCAGCTTTATTGTGTTATCCAGAATTTGTTTGGTTGGTCCCCTTTGGGTGGGATTTTATAGGGCATGAAGAAGAGGGGTCATTTAAAATTGATACATTTTATTATAAGAAATACAATTTACAATATACAGAGATAAAATCAGTGCAATATAAAGCTTGTTTGTACAGCCGTAATCTGAGTGACTGATTCCCAGGAGCAAACCCGGTGACTGATTACCAGGAGCAAAACCCAACGCATTTCGAGAAATAGAGGTTTAATCTCTTCGTCGGGGGTATTGAGCTACCGATTATACTCTGATTTGTACCCCTTGTGGGCCAAAGAAATTGCCGGTTGCTGGTGTCTCCCCCCATGAGTTGATTCTCTGTGGTGCAAGATGTGGCCAAAAACCTACAGTTTTTCTTTTAAAGTATGCGGTTTTCTGCTTTGTGCACCTATAATTGGTTAGTACAATGTTATGGACACAATGTTTGAAATGTGATATATGACATGAATATTTGGAACATGTGATTGAACCTTGTTCTTTTTCAAACAGACTGAGTATAATCGGTAGCTCAATACCCCCAACAAAGAGATTAAACCTCTATTTCTCGAAACGCGTTGGGTTTTTGCTCCTGGTAATCAGTCACCGAGTTTGCTCCTGGAAATCAGTCACTCAGATTACGGCTGTACAAACAGACTTTATATCGCACTGATTTTATGTCTGTATATTGTAAATTGTATTTGTTGTAATAAAATGTATCAATTTTAAATGACCCCTCTTCTTCATGTCCTATAAAATCCCACCCAAGGGGGACCAACCAAACAAATTTTGATCTTTGGGATGTGGGCAGCTTACTTTCAGCAAGCAATCCTTTTTGTGTTATCCAGTGCAGCTTCTAATGATCAATGGAATTTATTTGCAAATAAAAGCACTGTAGTCTGCTACGACGACTCTGTAGCCACCTATAGCAACAGCTCTACTACTATAGGGAGTGGGACTGATCTAAATGTGCAATATATATGTGAAGCGCTGCATAAATTGACAGTGCTATAAAAGTACCTGTAATAAATAATAATAAATAGATACACGTGTAAATTATTGCACTTAAAAGTAACATTTTCTATTTTTGTTTTTCTGTACTCATTGTGCTATTACTCATCCTTATGCAGCTATGTGTATAGTTCTAAGATCAGTAAAAAATGGTGTAATTTTTTACTCTGATTTGTAAGAGGCCTAAAGGCAGTACATTCTCACATGACCTTAAAGTCTGCAAAATGCATCCACTAATGCAATCTGTGTATTCATATGGCTCCTTTCACACGGCCGCTCTGTGTGAAAGGTCCGCTGTGGGACTTTTTTTTTTTTTTTCCACGGAGCGGATGACATTTCTGTCATCTGCTCCGTGTGCCCGCATATCATCCCATCCGTTTGCGGATGATATGCGGACCTAATGTAAGTATATGGCACTGCGGATGTCAGCGGATGACACCGCTGACATCCGATTTTCCTTCCTTTCCGTTTTTTACACGGATGGAAAAATGGGGTTCTGTTCCGTTCCAAAAAACGGAACAGAACTGAAAGGAGGAAAATCGGATGTCAGCGGATGGTGCCATTCACTTACATTGATGTCCGCAAATCATCCGCAAAAAAATAGGATGATTTGCGGACACACGGAAAGCAGCGGAGCGGCCGTGTGAAAGGATCCTTTCTCCTTTCCTCTTTCTAATATTTGTAAATAATACTTCAATATATCTTTATATTCTGAGCATATCTAAACCTAAACCTAAAAACAAAAGCTTAATACAGCCGTGGTCAAAAGTTTTGAGAATGAAAATGGAGGGCGGGTCATGCAATGTATGGGGCCGTGGCAAGACAATGGTTAAAGCTGTTAAAATAAAAATAAGAAATGTGTTAGTAAAGTCCTTACCTGTGATTGGTCTAAGCTGTACTAAACCGTCCCGTTGGCATGAGTAGCTGCCTATATAAAGAAGAAAAAGCTGTTATATACAGTCGGTCATCGGGGAGCAGAGGAAGAAGTCACATCCCACCCTCCCGCCCCTTTTGTCGTGGCTTTTGTTTTTGGATTTTTGTCCTTCTGTTGGTAGAAGAGGTGTGTTGTATATTGGTTGTAGTTTGAGCTTTATATCATTTTCTCATGTTTTTCTTGGAGAGAAGTGGGTTCTTTGCTGCCCTTTTTGACACCTGGCCATCCTCAAAAAGTCTTCTCACTGCTTGCAGATGCACTCACACCTGCTTGCTGACATTCCTAAGTAAGCTCTGCACTGGTGGTGCCCCGATCCCGCAGCTGAATCAACTGTAGGAGACGGTCCTGACGCTTACTGGACTTTCTCTGGGCGCCCTGAAGCCTTATTCACAAATGCAACAGAAATGTTTTTTTATGGGATTAAGTTAATTTTCATGGCAGAGAGAGACTTTGCAGCTAATTGCAATTCATCTGATCACTCTTCATACCATTCTGGCGTAAATTGCTATCATAAAAATGGAGGCATCAGACTTTGTGAATATTAATATTTGTGTCTTTCTCAAAACTTTTGGCCACGGCTGTATATTACAACTTGCCAATCATTAGGTGTATTGGCTGCATTTTTTTTCCTTTTTATTTAGGCTTTATTCCTTCTGTTTTCGCCTGTGATTTAGTCCCTAACACACTTTATGTGTTAAGCCCCGTACACACGTACCGATCGTCGTCATACAAACGTTCGTCTTTTCTCCCCGGGATGTCGATGTCTGTTGAAAAGTGCAAAGTCAGCACAAGAATTTTGTCCGCCGACTTCAGCTGACTGCAGAAGTGATGTCATGTAATGGTTAACTTTCCCTGTGTTTTTTCTTTTCTGAGCATGCCCAGTCTTGCAAATCTGCGGTCTGTCGGCTGATTTCTGTACTGACTGGCGAACAATCGTCCATTCTGGTGTCGGCATACACAATTTTTTATGTTTGCAAGAAAGACTCTTGTCCGCAGAATGTGCGCAGACAGCTGTCGGAGGCACCATACTAACAAGCGTACAATCGGCAGATCTTTCGTCCGCCGACGTTTGTATGACGACGATCGGTACGTGTGTACGGGCCTTTAGGGTGGCTATGCTCACTCCATGGACGATCAGCATTGCCACCCTATAACATTTGCATTGTCAATCTGTGGAAAGGGTAGTGCTAAATTTACTGGTAGATTTAGATGGACCTTACATTAATGACTAACAAAATAAAGTATCATTTTAGGTTTTAATGTACTTTAAATGGTTTGTTTGGACCAAGCTAGCCCAAACAAACAATTTCCATTACTAAATGATGCAGCCTCTGTGTTTGCTATAATATCCTGTAGGAGTCACCTTTGGATGAAATAGTTTAGTTTGCATGAGCAGTTCTCTAGCAGTGCTTCTCTGCACTAAATTGTTAAAGTGGTCGTAAAGACTGAAGGTTTTTTAAAAAAGCGTCTGTGTGCTGCTCCTCCCACAGCCCACCTAATACTCACCTGAGCCCCCTCTGGATCCAGCGATGTGCAAGGGAGCCTTGGCTGTCCGAGGTCTCTCTCTCTCTCCTCATTGGCTGAGACACAGCAGCGGGAACCATTGGTTCCCACTGCTGTCGATCACAGCCTGTGAACCAATGAGGAGAAAGTGGGGGCGGGGCCAAGCCACACTTCTTTGTTTCTTATGGACGCATAGAGCCGGGCTCGGGAGTGAGCATGCACCAGTGCCCCACAGCAAGCAACTTGCTTTTGAGGAAACTGGTGAAGGGAGAAGAGCCAGGAGCGCTGGCATGGGGACCCGAGAAGAAGAGAATAGGAGCTGCCCTGTGCAAAGCCACTGCACAGATAGGTAAGCATGACATGTTTGTTATTTTTTATTTCTTTTTTAAAGAAAAACAAGCTTTTACTAAGCAATCTTGCTATTTTTTCCCTGCTTTGCAGGGAATAAAAAAAAAAGCACAGAATTGAGTGTCAGTATTTGGAGCTCTGTGTTGTTTACAACACAGAACTCCCTTTCCCTGAATGACAAGGCTGATCAGCAGGTGTCGGCGGTCAACCATTGACCAACACCCACTGATTGCCATGTGCTGTGACTAATCACAGCACAGCCGGGGTGACGGGCATGCGTGCGTGCACCCCCTACCCAGAAGTGCTGGATCACATATCGGAAACTTGATACAGTGCAGCGAGCCTGCTTTGCTGCTGTACTTCTATTCTAGGCGGTCAGCAACCGGTTAAGATGTGAACAAGCCCTTAAAGGGGTGGAGGGTGTAAGGGTGTTACCCCTTCTGACCCCAATCATGAAGAAGCAGCTTTTAGAGAATGAAAAACCCTTTACCTGACTGCAAAGAATTGTAGGCCCCCTGCCATTCTAGTCACGTTCATCAAACCTTCTTAGGCTCCATTAGCCATGATTCTGCTTGTCCATTGTGAGTCAGTGAATCCTGATATCTCCATAACAAAAAGTGATAAATAATTTCTTTCCAGTAAGCATCATAAATGTGTTGTGTTTTTATCTGCTGGAATTAATGGATAGGTGCCAGTAATATAATTGCACCAATTGACAGAGAAGCTTATTGTCTGTACTAAGCAATAAAATAAGTTGGAAATGAACAGAAACTGCAGTTATGTGATATATCTGTATGTGTCACACTGCCTTATAATGTACTGGGAAAATCTGATCTGTGTTTTAATGCACGATCAAATTCCATATGGTCGTGCGTATACTTTGTAAAAATGCCAGCCATGTCAAATATTATACTGCATACAGAAATGTGGCAATTGATGAACATGACACCATTATCAAATAAGTAAGTATTATTTAGAGTGGCAGTGTCCTTGGGCACTTTGCCTTTTGATTTTAATAGAGTGCTGACAATTGCTTTGGTGTGGACAGCTTTTTGATTTTAAAGAACTCCGCTGAATACTTTATTTATTGCATCCAAAATATATATATATATTTTTTTAAATCATGGTATTATCATTTTAAATGTCAAAATGTTTGTTCTGTTTGCGGACAGTCCTCTTGCTCAACATGTCACAAAAGAGGAGGTCAGAAGCTTTTCTATATGATTAGATAGGGATCCTTAATAGTGCTTTTAAATGCTTGCATTGCTTTGGAAGAATAGTTAATTTGTTTTATGTAATAATTTTAGCAATTTATCATTTTCACACAATAAGCATCGTGTAGGAACAAACAATATAGTTATGCCTCGTTTCCACTGAGCGGTACGGTTCAGTTCGGTACAGTTCAGTGCAGTTCAGTACGGTACACCTTGATCAGGCTTGCGTTTCCACCGCAAACAGTACCTAAGCTCAACAGTACCTCAACAGTATTGCTCCACCCTGTTGGTACGGTACTAATTTGCTTGGTACCCCAACGAAAGGGTACCAAAAAAGTGGTATGGTACGGTGCGGAATTAGGGTATCATTTACAACTTTTGACAATGCGAACAGCAAAAATTGCGTACCGAACCGAACCATACCATACCGCTCAGTGGAAACGAGGCATTTGTTAATCCAGTGTTTACAGAAACCACATGATCAGTGAACAAAATCTCCAAAAACCCAGTTATTCCTTCATTTGGTACTGGCATTGTACCATCACAGCCTGTATGGCTGTGTATCTTTATCTATACATCAGTGAGCAGGGAAACTGGTCATAGATGCAGATGAGGGCTTGGCTGTTCACTTTTAATAAAAACTCAGAATTTGCATATCAGTAACAGTGCTACTAATCTTGGCTGGATTTACACCATGTGCGTTGCATTGAGCTTTCACTGTTCTATATTTAATGTAGAATTCCAGGCTATACCTATCTAGTCTTAAAAATGCTCCCTCCCCCTCCTAACACCTATGCTGACTAACCTGTGTGTAGTGTGTACACTATATTACCAAAAGTTTAGCACCCACAGGCTCCTATGGATCATCTGTTGTTGGCACTCCCTTCTCTCCCCTGCAGCCGCCAGTGACTGACATAGGGGAGCCGGATCACTTAACCGGACTGGGGCGAGCGGAAAATAGATAAGTATATACACTATATTACCCAAAATATTAGTGCGCCTGCCTTTACATGCATATGAACTTTAATGTGCTTTAGGAAGAATGGTCAACCATTCCCATAGACACACTCCTAAACCTGGTGGGCAGCCTTCCCAGAAGAGTTAAAGCTGTTATATCTGCAAAGGGTGGGCAACTCAATATTGAACCCTACGGAATAAGACCGGAATGCTTTTAATGTTCATGTGCGTGTAAACGCAGGCGTCCCAATACTGTTGGTAATATTGTGTATATACTTATTTTCTGCTCACTCCAGTCCGGTCACGTGATCCGGCTCCCCTATGTCAGTCACTGGCAGCTGCAGAGGAGAGAAGGAAGTGCCAACAACGGATGATCCATAGGAGCTTATGTGTGAAGTCACCGCTACAGGCTTTACCAGCTATTGTTGAGCGCTGTCTCCTTTCCCCTGCAGCTGCCGCAGGGGATCTGATGACTAGACTTGAGTAGGCAGAAAACAGGAAAGATCGGTTTTAGACAGGTTAGTCCGCATTGGTGTTAGGAGGGGAGAGAGAACATTTTAAAAACTAGTTAGGTTTAGCCTGCAATTTTAATTGAACATATGTATGTATGTATGCATGTATTTATGTATGTGGTATCACATTGAAGCACTTTGTTCTGTGTTTAAATGTAGAATGTTTCATTTTTTACTTAGCCCACACCAGTGCTGTGCATTGGTGTGGACTGGGCCTAATGGAAAGTATGAGATTCAACTTATTATTGCATGGTGTGCCCTTTATGTTTTAGGGAAAGAAGGAGTGCTTTGAAACAGATAATGGAGTGGATTATGAAGGTACCACTGTTTAGGAAGTAGAAAGGTTAAATAAAACCTTAAACTGTGGTTTAAAACAAGATACCTGTTATTTGGATTAGACGTGATGCCTGTGTGTGGGGGTTCATGTGACCAGTGCCATGGATAGTCCTCATGCATTTATGATCTGAAGGCTCCTTTCACACTGATCCGGTGTTCTTCTCTCACAGCGCAGTTTACCCGTGGTTTTCATGCAGGTCAGATGCACTTTGCCATAGACTTCTATTATGTCACACACAGTTTTGGGGTGCTTTCAGAAAACACTCCTATATGCAGGACTTTTGGTGTGTTACCAGAAAGAGCACCAAAACAGCAAAACATAATATCAGTCTATGGCAAAACACAGCTAATCCGCATGAAAACAGCGGGAGAAGTGCACCGGACCACTGGGAAAGGGGCCTTTTTTAGGGGTCTGATATCTTTGGCAAGAGGCTATGTTTGGTGTTGGGGCACAGAAGTGACCACATGTGATACCAGTCAGCACAGTTCATTGTGGATGGAATTTGTTCTTTATTGTGGAGTGATTCACCTATACTAATGTACCTGTATGTGAATCGGATGTAGTGGGACAATTTTTCACATGAATGTATTTTATTTATTGATTCTTTCATTATTTATTTGCAGAATATATATTGGGTATTGGCACAATTTTATCTTTTACTGTAGATACACATATATTTAAAGGAGAAGCATTTCATGTTTATGTTTTTAAAGCAGAACTTCACTCTTTCCACCAATATTGAATTTTTTAAATCTTTATGCTGCTAACATTAATAAATAGATAGGAAAGTATATTATTATATATTTACTTGTTTTAATCTTTTTTTTCTTTCAACTGTATTCAGTTACTTCCTGGTTCTTTCCTAGGAAAATGATGTCATACATCCCAGTAGTCTTCAGGAGGGGAGGGGGGGTGGAGGGGTTTTCTCAGCTAAGCATACCCTCCTGCCTGCATGCCTGATCTAAGGGCAGATAGATTATAGGAAGTAAATGCTACATGAATTATCTGCCCTTACTCATGATGGCCACGGCCAGAAATGCCAGGGGGGTTTCTTAACAAAATAAAGCATGGAGGCATGTATGGATGGGGGAGTTTGCTTTAAATATTGAAATCGATTTAAATAGTGTTTTTGGTTTGTTTTATGTTCATATACTTTTTGATATCTTGTATTTAATTCACTTGTGAGAGTGTGTGCTGCTTCTGAACATTTTTTTTCACTGGTTATCATCACCTAGAGCAGATTTCTACATTTTTATATATATATAATACAATATATATAATATATAATTTTATAATAGTATTATTAATATTATATTATTATTATTGTTATTTTTATTATATCATTTTATTTATATATATATATATATATATATATATATATATATATATATATATATATATATAAAGTTAGGCTTTTAAAATGCCCTCCTCCTTTCGTGGCCACACATCTGCTTGTTTTCAGCTTGGACTCCTTGCGCCTCCCCCTTTTTATAAATCACACACAGCTCTTGCAAGTCTTTCTGTTCACATACACTATATTACCAAACGTATTGGGACGTCGGCCTTTACACGCACATGAACTATAATGGCATCCCAGTCTTAGTTTGTAGGGTTCAATATTGAGGCTGCCCACCCTTTGCAGCTAAAACAGCTTCAACTCTTCTGGGAAGGCTGTCCACAAGGATTAGGAGTGTGTCTATGGGAATGTTTGACCATTCTTTCAGAAGCGCATTTGTGAGGTCAGGCACTGATGTGAACGAGAAGGCCTGGCTTGCAGTCTCCGTTCTAATTCATCCCAAATGTGTTCTGTCAGGTTGAGGTCAGGACTCTTGCTAAAACTTGCTAATCCATTTCTTTATGGACCTTGCTTTGTGCACTGGTGCACAGTAATATTGTAACAGGAAGGGGCCACCCCCAAACTGTTCCCACAAAGATGAGAGAATGAAATTGTGCAAAATGTCTTAGTATGCTGACGCCTTAAGAGTTCCTTTCACTGAAACTAAGGTTCCCAGCTCAACGCCTGAAAAACAACCCCACACCATAATCCCCCCTCCATCAAATGATTTGGACCAGTGCACAAAGCAAGGTCTGTAAAGACATGAATGAGCGAGTTTTGGGTGGAAGAACTTGACTGGCTTGCACAGAGTCCTGACCTCAACCTGCTAGAACACCTTTGGGATGAATTAGAGCAGAGACTGCCAGCCAGTCCTTCTCCTCCAATCCCACTACCGGACCTCACAAATGCGCTTCTGGAAAAATGGTTAAAAATTCCCATAGACACACTCCTAAACCTTGAGGACATCCTTCCCAGAAAATTTGAAGCTGTTATAGCTGCAAAGGGTGGGCAACCTCAATATTGAACCCTGTGGACTAAGACTGGGATGCCATTAACCATTTCCGGACTGCCCGCCGCAGTTATACATTGGTACTTTGATGTTAAATACCGGGGTTATGGCAGCTATGGTATTTTTTTATTGGACGGGGTGGTCTGCTTAACCATAAAAGTAGTCCCAGCGGCAGATTCATCGTGGGTTCACTTTTATGGGCGGCGAGGTAGGTGCCCCCGCTGCTTCCCAGATGTTTTCCCCACTTACTTCACTTACCAGGGAAAACGATCCGGTCCAATGGCATCCTAGACAGGAAGTCAAGTGAGGGCAAGCTTTCACCCACTTGACTCTGGCTTTGGAGGACCACAGAGACGTCATAAGTCACTTCATCCCAACAGCCTTAAAGGGCCCATTTTTTATCGTCATGAAAAAAATTACTTTATTTTTTTTTTGCTATTTAGTGTAGATGTGAGATCTGAGGTCTTTTTGACCCTAGATCTCACATTAAAAAGGACCGGTACTGCTTATTTCTATTACAAGGTATGTTTACATTCCTTTTAATAGGAATAAAAGAGTTCAATTTTTTTTTTCAAAGGGACAGTGTAAAAATAAAAAACTAAAAGGTAAACTTAATAAGAAAAAAAAAATTGAAAGCACCCTGTCCCTCCTAGCTTACGCGCAGAAGCGAACGCATACACTGTAAACAGTGTTCAAACCACACTTGTGAGATATCACCACGATATCACCACGATCTTTAGAGCGAGAGCAATAATTCTAGCCCCTGACCTCCTCTGTAACTCTAAACTGGTAACCTATAGAAGTTTTTAAAGCGTCGCCTATGGAGATTTTTAAGTACCAATGTTTGTCGCCATTCCACGAGCATGTGCAATTTTGAAGCATGACATGTTGGGTATCTATTTACGCGATGTAACATTATCTTTCACATCAGAGAAATACCTTGGGCTAACTTTACTGTTTAGCTTTTTTAAATGCAGTGAAATGTATTTTTTTCCAAACATTTAACATTTGCATTTAAAAGACCGCTGAGCAAATCCTGCATGACAAAAAATATTGCAACGACCACCATTTTATTCTCCATAGTCTTTTCTAAAAAATATATATAATGTTTGGGGGCTCTAAGTCATTTTCTAGCAAAAAATGCTGATTTTAACCTGTAAACAACAAGTGTCAGAAATAGGACTGCTCCTTAACCACTTGCCGACCGCCGCACGACTATTTACTGCGGCGGTCAGCCCCTCACAGGCAGAGCGACGTAGGTCTACGTCGCTAGCCTGTGAGGCTTCTAGGAACCCGATGTCCACCGGGCACTCGCGATCGTCCGTGACACCGGAAGAAAGGCAGGCGGCTGATGTAAACAAAGCCGCCTGTCATTCTTCCCTGTGTAAGAATGGAGATCAGATGGTTCTACTATGTATGACCGTTGATCTCTGTTCTTACACCAGTAGCCATGCCCAATCACAGTTAGAAGCACGCCCCTAGGACACACTTAACCACTTAATTGCCAGTGTCATTTTTACAGTAACAAAGCATATGTATAGTACTGATTACTGTAGTAATGTCACTGGTAACCCCAAAAGTGTCAAAAATTTCAGTCAAGGGTCCGATCTGTCCACCGCAATGTCACAGTACTGCAAAAAAAATCGCAGATCGCCGCCATTACCCGTTAAAAAAAAACAACAAAAATGACAAAAACCTTTCCCTTTGTCTGTAAACGCGATAACGTTTGCGCAAACCAATCAAAATACGCTTTTTGTGATTTTTTTTTACCAAACATATGTAGCAGAAAACAAATTGGCAGAAAATGTTAAAAAATTTTGATTTTTACATTTTTTTGGGGAATTTCATATAAAAAAATGTGAAAAATATTGTTATTTTTGCAAAATTGACTCTTCGTTTAGGTACAGCTTCGCACGACCGCGCAATTGTCCGTTAAAGTCACGCACTGCCGAATCGCAAAATAGGCCCTGGTCAGGAATGGGGTAAAATCTTCCGGGGCTAAGGTTGAGTGGTTAAACTTCATGTGCATGTAAATGCAGGCGTCCCAATACTTTTGATAATATAGTGTATTTCCACCCCTGACCACACATCTCACTCTACCTATGTGAAATATAGGCATATTATAAAAGATTTTCCAGATGTTTGTCATTGTAATATGATGGCTATTTTGCCCAACAACCTTCTTTACTGGGGGGTAAAGAAGGTTGTTGGACCCAAAAAAGCCAATGGGTTGGGGGACCCAAGAATGCCAAATCCTCCAGTCCCACTAGCTGTGAAAAAATTAATGATACACAGAATATCTATCGAAAAGGGTAGGGTGTAACTTGTTTAAAACAGTAAAGGCTGTATGTTTAGGGTTTTCCAATTCAAACTATTAGCTGAGGTATCATATCATACCCCTATTCCACAGTCTACGCCATGGGCGTAGGAACCGGGGGGGACGGGGGGGACACATCCCCCCCAGGAAATAATGCGGGGGGGACAGGTATGGTGAAATCCCCCCCAGTTTAGTACTTGGAGAGTGCTGTTAACTACACCACGAACAGCGTAGTCACTGCAGGGATCGGCAAGGTGTCCGTACACGGACACTGGTGTCCGTGATTGGTCCTTGCAGGGTCCGTGGTGGCGGCGCAGTCAGTGATAGTCACAGCTGACTTCCACCTCCCACGTCGCTGGTCTACGCAGTAATGGTAAGCACATTAATCCTACTCCTTTAAGTCCATAATCACCCCTGCCAACACATTGCCGTTTCTGCCAAGCTGCTGTTGTCAAAAACTTGATAGTCCCAATGATTCTATAGAGGATCTACAAATAGACGTATGATACTGTATTTCTGTACTCTACCAGCAACTGGTAGCAGACTTCTTTGCATTGAACCCAAAGAGATGTAAAGAGCAGGTGGGATTTGGAATTCTGCCCCTGTGCATTCTGTAATTTGTGACTGGTTGACGTTGCTCTTAATAATATTCTCTATTATTCAAAGCTCTCCTTATTATAATCTTTCAGCATACAAAAAAAGCTTAGAGGGAGAGATCTTTTTAGAATACAGATAAATAAAAAGTAGTTATTCTACAAAGCAGGCTATACACTGACAGCTCTCCTTTATCTCATAAGCATTGTGTGTGAAAACCAGAACGGCATCTCATATTCTTAGCTGTATTCGTAATTTCCAGGAACAAAGAGTTCTGTTCTGCTGAGCATTTAATATACAGTAATTTTATGACTTTTCTTGACAGAAGATAAAATCTCCTGCCCAAGGTCACAGTAAGACTTGCAATACCATGCAGTCCCGCTTCTCAGAGAAAAAGAAAAGTCTCATTTATCTTATACCATTGCCATATGAAACTGTTCATGTCTGAAGGCCAAAGCATTTGTATTTTAAAATGTTTGAAAAAAATTTTCATGGTCTTTATAGTCAAATTTTGGGTTATACTGCTTTTGGATTTTAGTTCATTTGTGGTAATGGAGCCCCCAAGTAACCCAAGTTTCCTCAAAGCTAGACCTGATAGTCAAACCAGTCCTCAGTGGAGTGCGAGATTAAGCAGACTTTCTGTCTTTACAAAATCAGGCTGGAGGCTCAGACCATGATGAATGGGATAGCAGATCAGATTTTGAGGCAACCATGGCCTAAGGAAGCTAATTACCCAAGCTGTGTTTTAATGTGCCATTATGTTCTGTAGTCCTGTACAGGGCCATTAGAAATCACAAGGCCCTGTACAGTCTACCTGATGCCCCCCACTAGGGGCCACCCCCCAGGAGCCGCCACCACCATCCCGCCCCCTCCATGTGAAATCATCAAAACAATTATTTTCATGTATTTTTTGGAAAAATATAATTAGTGGACATAAACATTCCATCATACATAAAAAAAAACATAAATTCCATCTTCAAGCCAAAATTCTCCCCAAACAATAATGCACATATTTCACCAACTCCCAGTTTCAATCTCCCTTCCCAGCACAAATCTTTGCCCCCACCCCCAGCTCAAATCCAACCTTAATCCCACCTCCTAGCACACATCCCCTTTCTTCTCAAACTTTTTATCCTAGCACAAATCTTCTCCCCCAAATCCTCCCCAGTCCCTCCTATTAGCCCAAATTCCCCCACCCCCTCCTGGCAGAAAATCCCCCCATCTCCCCTCCCAGCACAAATTTTCTTTCTTCAATCCCCATCCTAGAACAAATTCCCACAAATCTCTCCTTCATCCCCTCTAAATTACCATTCCCAGCACAAATTCTTCCTCCCTACCCAAATACCCCCCCCCCCCAGCACTAGTCCCCCACCCCCTTCTAGATCAAACATTCCCTCTCATGGTTCAACCCCCCAAACCCTCCTCCTAGCACATATCACCTCCCCCCATTCTTCCTTTTACCACATATCCCACCCCAAATCCCTCTTTCTAGAACATATTCCCCCCTCCCCAAATCCCCATTACATTTCACAACACAGATTGCCCCCCCCCAATCCCCCTCCCCAACTTACAAGGGGAAGCCACTAAAAGCCAGGAGGAGGTGCGCTGTGTTGTGCTCTCCCTCCTATCAGAAGAGCGTTCATCTATACAACACATGGGACAGGATTGCTCTTACTGTAGATCGCACTATACACACACACACCGCCCCCTATCTCCTCCAAGGGCTGCTCACCTCCCGGCAGCAGGAAATGTGGATAGGGGGCAGCAATCAAACTGTGTGTGTGTGTGTGTGTGTGTGTGTGTGTGTGCAGACTTGAGTGCGATCTACTCTAAGAGCAATGCTGCCTCATTTGTTGTAAAGATGAACACTCTTCTGACAGGAGGGAGTGCACAACACAGCGCACCTCCTCCTGGCTCTTTCCTCTCTGCTCCAGCTTTCCATCTCCTTGTCCCAGCTGTGAGTGCGGGCAGGAGCAGGGGAAGGAGCTCAGTGGTGGCCACCCCAGCCCTCCCTAAATATGGCTCACTGTGTCTCTCACCCAGCAACTGAAAACCAGTGTGAGGGGGGGGGGAGGGAGGGGGAGACACCAGCTTTCAGTTGCTGGGTAATAGACGCGGAGGGCATTGTTCCTTTTCTGCTCCACCGATCCTCCTGCTGTCTGGGCCCCCTGTGTGCATGGTCCCCCTACAGGAGAACCTGTGGTCCCCCCCCTATCAGCGTCCCTGGTCCTGTCAAATCCCTAGGGCAGTCGTAGGCAATCTCAGGACTCCTGCTGTGGTAAAACTACAAATCCCATCATGCCTCTGCCTCTGAAAGTCATGCCTGTGGCTGTCATCTATCTTGAAATGTGTCATGGGAATTGCAGGTCCACAACATATGGAGCGTTATGCCTACCCCTGCCCTAGGGCATTTTGAGAGAATAGGAATGTTAAGAAAATGTATGAAAGAAAGCAAGAAAATGAAAGTGGTATCAAAAATTAAAGAAGGTTTTGTACATGGAAATTAGAATTATATCTGTCTGTGAATCCGAGGCTGGAGATAAAAGACAAGAGATATGGAAGAATGAATGTATGGGCTATAGTGCTATAAAGTAAGTATTAGGCCACATTCAAACTTAGCGATTTGGAATCGCAGGTGTAATGGCAGCGATTTTGCCTGCGAGTCCAAATCGCATGCCAGTGGGTGCAAAATGCACCACCTGCATTTGGGTGCCAATTTTGCTGCAATAGTCACGCAACAGAATTGCGCTGCAGTAAAATGCTACTTTAAAAATCATGTGAATCTTGTCACCCAAAAAGGAGCAGGAGCTTCTTTTGGGTAACAAACATGCATAGGACAATCTATTAAAGTGAATAGGATGCCCTATGCATAACGTGAAATTGCTTGTAAATGGCTCATGCAAAATGGAAATGCTATGGGAAGTGTGAATGAGGCATAATATTAAAAATCCTGGGTACTGCTCACTTCATACACACCTCCCGCTGTTTGTTGAATAAGCAGGTGTTGTGGTGTGCGGGTTCATATTGTACCCTGTCATAGGTGAACTAAGGTTCAAGGGGGGCCTGGTTTTAGAATAGTCATGTATAGTAAGGCTTCTTACATAGAAACATAGAATGTGTCGGCAGATCAGAACCATTTGGCCCATCTAGTCTGCCCAATATATCTGAATCCTATGAATAGTTCCTGGCCCTATCTTATATGAGGTGGCTTGGCGCGCAACGTGGATGGCTGCCTGAGAGCAAAGCTCCGGACCTGAAGCGGCTCCTTCTGCACATTCTGCAGCCTCACGAGCATCGATTCTTGCCGAATATGGGCAGAATCAGTAAACCAAACTCCCAAGGCAAGATTTTGAGGAACTCCAGGACCTCAAACGGCAAGGTGATTGCCGAAATCTTCAGGACACAGGCACAACTGAAAAAGCACATTACAGGATCCAAGATGGCGAGGAGACTGTCACAAGAGATGGAGGAGGACTTTGAAACTGATTCACTGGCAGCTTCGGAGGACACAGTAAGTGAGACACCTTCTGCTGATAGACAATTGACATTTAACGATATGACTGCTATAGCCGCTGACATAAAGGGATCGTTTGCTGCTGCGATCACCGATCTTAAGGCAGACATAGTCAGTCTCAAAGAACAGATGGCAGGGGTGGAGAAGGCGGGCAGGCAAAGAGACAAGGCTATAGACAGACTAGAGGCCATCACGAGCACCCATTCAAACCATTTGATTGAAATGAATAGACATCTGGAAGATCTTGATAATCGTGGTAGAAGGAATAACATCAGGGTGAGAGGTCTTCCGGAGTCTGTAGATGGAAATAGTATTCGTTCTGCCCTAACCTCAATATTCAATAATTTATTGGAGAGACCGCAGGAATCCCCAATAGAGATGGACAGAGCCCACAGAGCCTTAAGACAGAAACCTGCCGATTCTATGCCACCCAGGGATGTGATCTGCTGCCTAACAAGTCACATGTTGAAGGAAGAAATACTCACAAAATCTAGACAAAGTGATCAAATCCTGTTTAATGAGGCACAAGTTTTATTATTTCAAGATTTGTCACCAATCACTTTGAAGAACAGGAGGGCAGTGAGACCAATTCTTGAAGCGCTGAAAGATAAAAATATTCCATATAGGTGGAAATACCCCTTCGCTGTACAAGCTACTTTCCGCGGCAAACAATTTTATCTGCGTACCCCAGAGGATCTTCCCTCTTTTTGTACCAATCTCCAGCTGGGCCCCATTGACCTCCCAGACTGGTATGCAGAATTCTTGTTGCCAGCCTCACCAAACAACCTCTTGGCTCGGGAGGGACCGTCCTCTAGTTACAGATCACCCTCCACTAAAGAAGGGAGAAAGACCAAAACCAAAAGTCCTCACATTCAGTCTTCATCGCCCCCTAAAACTCCGAGATCCAGGAACTACAAATAAGCGTTGATGTGCCTTGATCAGGAATATTGTCACCATTTGAGTTTTAACTTTGACTGTGGGACTTTTTTCTCAGGACACCTTTTGACTCTCCCCAGTAGATGGCAGTCTTGGATTTCTTTAACACATGTATCTCATTGAAGATGCTTTCCTACAGCAAATACCAGTTTTTCAGCATATTTTCTAGTCAATGATCAGAGGAAGTTTATATTTACCTATAGTTGTCTTGTTTAATAGACCCTTGGCTGATAAATTATCACAGGGAAACTGCTGCCGGATCACCTATGACTAATACCTACACAAATCTGATGGCTCACGATTTGATCCAGATTTACTAACATTGTCTATCACCAACCTCACTGCCCATGATATTGGAACTTCCCTGAGGTCCACTGATGTGACTGAAACTTGCAGATTGGCTATGGTTGGGTATTAGAACACACGCTTGTTCCTCTGGTGCATAGACACGGTCACCTGAGGGAGGGAACCCTGCTGCCTGCTAACTCCTTGTCTCCATGCACTTCCACAACCTCGGAGAGATGATCTGCGAAGTTATCATATACTCTTACATCTCTAACAAGCTTTTGTCGTTTTTCTTTTTTTTTTGTTTTTTTTCTTTCTCTCCTCTTTTTGTTGTGTTGTTTCTGATACTCAAGAGGTACACTTGCAGAGCCCCCCCTCAGAAACATATTGTGTTTGGTCAATCCGGGAGAGGTAAGCAGGATATGGACGTATCGCTATAGGAAGATCTCAGTTACCTCACCAGCAATGGCCACTTCAAGGTACTGTCTATTAATCTACAGTTGCGAGAGTAGACGTGTTAAGTCTACCCTGCCCATGTTGTAGAGACTCTGGCAGATCTACGTGCTAGACACTTTATTATGATCTTCCATCACGAGCATCACTAAAGCATAAGCTCATATGTTAATAACATGGTATATTACTGATAGTACATGACGTTCAATGACTGCCGCCTATGTTTTCCTTCCCCTTTTTTTGTGTGCCTGGGACCTCCCCTTCAAGGTTTTAATTCTGTGGTGAACACGAACTATAATTGCTTTGGTTTATATTTCTTGTTTGTTTTTTTTTTATTTTCTATTTTCCACTGCTGCAGAACTCAATTAATAGAGTTGATTCAGCTATTATATAAGGAGCCGTCTTCCCCTCGGTTCGGGACATGTATCGTGATTCATAAGATCTCGGATACTGTTGGTGACATCCACCTTCGCTCCTTCCACACTACCCGAAAGGCTGTAGTCACAGTTGATATTTATAATATCTTATCTGACTATAAAGCCTATTGTTATAGTTGACAGGGAGTTTCTCTAGTCAACAGGTCTTGACTTGTGTCTTTCTTCTTTCTTCTTTCCTATTTTCTTTACTTTACTTTTCTGTTTTCTATCTTACCCCTTCCCTCCCACCCCTATCCCCATTGTCGTACACGAAATACTCTGGTGAAAATGGCTTTCTCACACCTTGGGAAACAACCCACGGTAATCTCATTTAACGCAAACGGACTCAACATTCCCGAAAAAAGGAGGAAGTTACTAAACGAACTTAGAAAAAGTAGAGCTCAATTTGTTTTCGTGCAGGAAACTCATTTTCATGGGAACAAAATACCAAAATTAACGGACAAACATTTCCCCACGATTTACACCGCGTCAAATCCACTTGCAAAAACAAAAGGAGTCGCCATTTTAATCAGCAAGAATGCCCCCTTTAATATAGATAAGCATTACGCGGATCCTGAGGGTAGATATATCTTCCTGGCAGGGACCCTAAAAGGACGTCCGATAACTTTAGCTAACGCCTATTTCCCAAATAAGGCCCATGTGTCCTTTTGCACTAGGCTCATTGAGGATCTGAAGAGTTTTGCAGTGGGATGCATAGTGCTGGGAGGAGATTTCAATATACCACTGGACCCGCTCCAGGACTCTTCTACTGGTAAATCCAGTGTGACCTTCAAAAAGATCAAAAAAATTAGGACCTTACTAAGATCATTGACCTTAGTAGACACTTGGCGCTCGCTACACCCTACAGACAGGGATTTTACACACTTCTCCGCACCACACAACAAATACGCCAGGATTGATCTTCTTTTTATTTCTCAGAGAGATATACCAGAACTAACAGAAGCTGAGATTGGGGTAACGGCGTTATCTGATCATGCTCCTGTTTCAATAACAATTGCTACAGATAAAGTCAGTAAACCAATATTTAACTGGAGATTAAATCCCTCCCTGCTAACTGACCCCACAGTCAAAGAGAAAATCTCAGACTCCATAATAAATTATTTCAATGAAAACTCCACGGCGGACGTTTCCCCAATAATTACCTGGGAAGCCCATAAAACCGTAATAAGGGGTGAGTTTATCAAGTATGGAGCAAGGAAAAAAAGAGAGAAGGAAAAACAAATAAATGACCTTATTGCCAAAATCACACGACTAGAGACCCAACACAAACTCTCACTTGCTACATCTCTCAGGCGGGAGCTGACGGATGCTAGAAAAGAGTTGGCAAATATTCTCAACAATAAAACTAAAAGAGCCCTCTATTTCAATAGGGCGATTTACTATGAGCATGGGGATAAGGGAGGCAAATATCTTGCTAGAGCCCTCAAGGATCTCCAATCTGCCTCTACCATCTCCTGCCTGAGAGACAAACAAAATAATAAGATACACGATTCCAGGTTCATTGCAGAATCCTTCCGCTCATTTTACGAGAATTTATATAATTTGCCACAGCAAACGCGCCCTGCAGATCTTAAAGGTTCGAGATCCTCCCTCATTTACCAATATATCCAACAAAGCGGTCTCCCTAATTTACCCGAGTCGGATATTGCCAATCTTGAAAAGAACATCTCTACTGACGAGGTTCATCAAGCTATCAGTTCCATGAAAAGTGGCAGAAGCCCTGGACCTGATGGACTGACTTCCCAATACTTTAAAATGTTTGAATCTGCCTTAACTACCCCCTTAACTAAAGCTTTGAACGTCCTCGCCAAAAACGGTAAACCATCCCCTGAATTTCTAACTGCACACATAACAGTGATCCCCAAAAAGGATAAAGACCCAACTTTATGTGCCAATTACAGGCCCATCTCTCTTCTCAATCTGGATGTCAAGCTGCTGGCAAAAATTTTAGCAAATAGACTTAGACCCCTGCTACACCTCATCATTGGGCCAGAACAGGTGGGCTTTATGCCGGGCCGGGAAGCCAGAGACAACATCATAAAAACACTGAATCTGATACATGAAGCACGCAAAAACAATTTAGAAGGGCTACTTCTGTCAACAGATGCCGAAAAGGCTTTTGACAGAGTGGCCTGGGATTATCTCCAGGCCACATGTCGCCATTTAGGCCTTGGTTCCAACATGATGGGCTGGATAGGAGCACTATATGCAGACCCCATTGCCAAAGTGAAGGTTAATAACACTTTCTCCACGCCCTTACATTTGAAAAATGGAACAAGGCAAGGGTGCCCCCTATCACCAATACTCTTTATTTTGGCCTTAGAACCTCTAATAAGACATGTCAACGCAGAACCGGCAATTCATGGCTTCCGGATTGGGTCCAGAGATTATAAAGTTTCTGCATACGCAGACGACCTACTTTTCTATATTACACAACCACACATTTCGATACCAAACCTTAATTTGAAATTTCAAACATTCAGATTTTTATCTAATTTTAAAATAAATCACTCCAAATCAGAGGCCCTAGATGTATCATTGCCCACAGATCTAAAGTCACTAACCCAACGCAATTGCCCCTATAAATGGGAAACTAAGTCCCTCACTTACCTAGGCATCCAGCTCACCCCTAAAATAGAATCTCTCTTTGAAGCAAATTTTATTCCACTCTTGAGAAACATAAAGAAAGATCTACATAGCTGGAACACTAAGAATTTCTCCTGGTTCGGAAGAGCGGCCATCTTGAAAATGGTTATTCTACCAAGGTTACTTTATTTGTTTCATGCTCTCCCGATTAAAATCCCGAACGCTTTCTTCCGCAACCTTCTATCCATACAAAGACAATTTATCTGGGCCCTTAGAAAACCCAGAATCAAACTGAAATTCTTACAGCTACCTAAGATCAAAGGTGGAATAGGCCTACCCGACTTCATCAAATATCACCAAGCATCCCACATAACTAGGGTGGTTGATTGGCACTGCCATTCCCATCACAAAGATTGGGTAGATCTAGAGATAGGCTTAGCGAGGTACCCAGCCCATCAATTAATATGGACAGATCCTTCGAACTATCCAGCTGAGGTTAAGAAACATCCCCTAGTCTCTACCACCTTGTCAATTTTCAATAAAATAGCCCCAGGACACCAATTGGTTACTAACCCTGGCCCTATGACCCCAATCACCGGAAACCCAGACTTTCCCCCCGGTTTGGAGTTTAAAGCACATTTTACAAATACACAACAGACCAGCACCACGTTGAGGGTGAAAGATTGCATGACAAACTCGAGATTGCTATCCCTGCAGGAGTTCAATGAGATCAAACCTAAGGGTTACACAATTTCACATTGGAACTACATACAACTACATAATTTTATTCAGAATAACAGGCGCAGGTCCCTTTTTTCAAAACCGGCAACTGCTTTTGAGAAAATCTGCGGGGAAAAGAGACTCTGCTTTAAAACCACATCTCAAGCTTATAAATGGATCGCTCATGCCCCTGACTCAGATCTAGAGGGCTATAAGAAAATATGGGAGAGAGATTTAAACTGCTCTTTCACTGAAAAGATTTGGGAGAAAGCATGTGTATTTACGCATAGGTGTTCCCTTAGCACCAAGATTCAAGAAACTTCGTTCAAAATAATGACTCAATGGTATTTGACACCTGTGAAATTAAACACGTGGTCCCCGCAGAGCTCTGATAGGTGTTGGAGGTGCCTAAAGGAAAAAGGGACCTTTGCCCATATATGGTGGTCATGCACTAAAATCCAAACATATTGGAAACAGATCATTCACCTGATTAAAACTATAACAAACACTTCTATGCTGCTGGATGCAGCGACTTGTTTATTACATGTGAACACCCTTTCATACAAGATATACAAAAACTCTCTGGTCAGACACCTGCTGAATGCTGCTAAGGCCATTATTCCTCTTTACTGGAATTCTCAATCCATCCCTTCAATTAAGGAATGGGTAGACAAAGTTAAACTGATACTTGAAATGGAAGAAATTGTTGCTATCAAAAAAGAAAACTGCACAGCTTTTCATGAAATTTGGAGACCATGGGTAGTATTTACGCTATCCGCCGACTATACAAAGAATACTACTCATTAGTTAGTTGATTGATTTGAGGTTATACTCCACCCACTGACAAGATCTGAGCTCACTCATTTCCTTTGTGTACTCCCCCCCAATTCCCCCTCCTTACTCTCCCATCCCCCTCCTTTCTTACTCTCTCCTTTCTCCTCCTTCTCCTTTCTTTCTTTTATATTCTATCTCTCTTTACCTTGGGCTTTGGCCCCTTGGTGTGGGCCCTGGGTCTGCACCCCAAATGTCTTTATTCAGATTGCTTTGATGTACATCTAGGTTTATACAAGCTGCACTTTTATGTACATTCCTGTACCACGTTCATTAGATGTATATCATTTCACTAATGTTTATGGCGCTTTACTTGATATGTTATTTTACGGTTATTTTTGTACTTTTTCATTTGAATTCAATAAAGCACCTTATTGAAAAAAAAAAAAAAAAAAAATCTTATATGAAGGATAGCCTTATGCCTATCCCATGCATGCTTAAACTCCTTCACTGTATTTGCAGCTACCACTTCTGCAGGAAGGTTATTCCATGCATCCACTACTCTCTCAGTAAAGTAATACTTCCTCATATTACTTTTAAACCTTTGCCCCTCTAATTTAAAACGGTGTCCTCTTGTGGTAGTTTTTCTTCTTTTAAATATGCTCTCCTCCTTTACCGAGTTGATTCCCTTTATGTATTTAAAAGTTTCTATCATATCCCCTCTGTCTCTTTTTTCTTCCAAGCTATACATGTTAAGGTCCTTTAACCTTTCCTGGTAAGTTTTTTCCTGCAATCCATGTACTAGTTTAGTAGCTCTTCTCTGAACTCTCTCTAGAGTATCTATATCCTTCTGGAGATATGGCCTCCAGTACTGCGCACAATACTCCAAGTGAGGTCTCTTCTTTCACACGGTCCGCCTCCGTAGGCAGATCCGTGCTGCTCAGCGGGGGATCGATACACAGTTTCCTGCTGAGCAGGCAGGTGACAGCTCCCTCTCCGCTCTGTGTGCGGAGAGGGAGGTGTCAGAGCCCCATGCATCTCTATGGGGGAATCGGATGAGAGCGGACCGATCCCATCCAATCCCCTTGATGGATGGAAAATACCCTATTTTACCCGGATTTCACGGACAGAATCAGATGCGGATGGCAGTGGGTGCAGCGGACATGTCTCCGCTGACATCCGCTGCCCCATAGGGATGCATGGGGTATCCGATCAGATCCGCCTAAAAAACTGACAGGTGGATCTGATCGGATCGTTCGTGTGAAAGGACCCTTAGGCCCCTTTCACACATACGGTCCGTTCAGTTAATCAGTTCAGTCACGTCAAGATGTATCAGTTTTTCATCCGTTTTTTCATCAGTTTTTTCATCCATTTTTTTCATCAGTTTTTTCATCCGTTTTTTCATCTGTTTTCAATCCTTTTTTTACATCCACTACCAATGCAAAAACGAATGAAAAACGGACCGTTTGTCCGTTTACATCCATTTTTCATCCAATCCGTTTTTTTGACAGATGAAAAATAGGGCATTCATCTGGTCCAAAAAACGGACATTGACGGAAGCGGATGAAAACGGATGTTAACGGATGATCATCCGTTGTCATCCATTTTTACATAGAGATGCATTGATGTCCGTTTTTCATCCGTCAACGGATGGATGAAAAGCGGACAAATGGACCTATGTGTGAAAGGGGCCTTAGGATGGCCTTAGGATGAAAAACGGATGTAAACGGACAAACGGTTCATTTTTCATCCGTTTTTGAATTGGTAGTGGATGTAAAAAAAAAAAAAACGGATGAAAAATGGATGAAAAACGGATGGAAAACTGATACATTTTGACGTGACTGTACTGATGAACTGAACGGACCGTGTGTGAAAGGGGCCTTACAGAGATTTAAAAAAAAGGGAGAACAAGAGAGAAAAATACACCATTCAGGTACATTCACATTGTAGAGGAATAAATATGTGAATATGTGTGAGAAGAAAAAAAAAAGTCATTTGCACATAGCTGCCTGTTCAAAGAAAATTTCACCCCATCCCCACCTGGACAGTCCTCCCATAGACATGTATTGCTTTTCCCTACTGTGCTCTGGGTATTCGGTGGTGCTATCATATACATAAATATAGCATACGACAAATGCATAAAATAGCATGTCTTCTATTTTATGCATACACCTATATGCTATACTCGCTTTTATGTGAGTACTACAGTATATATGTAGTACAGCCACACAAAAGCCATTCATGTCATTCATGTAGGAGAAAAAATGCCAGAATTTTCATTGATTTGGCTTAGGCGCTCATGTGCAAGAAGCTTTAAAGCAGTAATAAATCCAAAAATGTGATATATTGTAACTTACCAATCCTTAGATGTGGTAGCTGCTTTCAAATCGCATGCCAGTGGGTGCAAAATGCACCACCTGCATTTGGGTGCCAATTTTGCTGCAATAGTCATGCAACAGAATTGCGCTGCAGTAAAATGCAACTTTAAAAATCATGTGGATCTTGTCACCCAAAAAAGAGCAGGAGCGGGAATCCTTTGTTGTCAGAATACACTGATCAGCGCCAGCGGCTGCAGCTGCTGGTCAACAAAAGTTTTCCAACATTCCCATTCAACAAAAGCCCAAGCTTCCAAAGGGGCCCAGCCCGCACCCCCTTCCCACTGGGATTCATTTCACTGCCAGCACCGGCCCCCCTACAAAACCCCTCCTTTAATGGGGGAGGTGGGGGGTTTGTGTGCACGGGTTGTGGGAGAGAGCTACCGTAATACATGTCACCAGCTCGCTCCACTTCGTTTTATTCCCTGCAGAGGCAGAGCTGGCTGCTGCAAGAATAGTTAGGTACCGTCTGATTGAGCAGCACTCGGGCATGAGGGTGTGGTCAGCTGGTCAATGGGAGAAGTGGCCCCGACTCTCGTAGGTGCATGGAGCAGAAATGAGATAGCAGCATGGAGGGTAAGTCACTGACCGAGTTGTGTGTGCAGCAACGTGCTACTGCTGTGCTGGCTGTGCTGTTGATTGGCCTCCTCAAAATGGGACACGGACACCAGACAAGCTGGCATGATGGGGTTGCATTGTGAAAATGGCTGAGGATAATTCTGGTTTGGGATGAGAGTTACATTGTGGAGAGCTCCTTCACCGTCACTATGTAACTTTCATCCCCACCCAGAATCATCCTCAGCTATTTTCACAATGGAACTCCATCCTCATCCCCACCCAGGCCAGATTCATCCATCCCTCTCCACAATGTATCTCCATCCCCACCCAGAATTATCCATCTCTTTCCACAATGTATCCCCATTCCCACCCAGCATCATCCACCCTTCCACCCCTCTCCAGGATTCTAGGTGGGGATGGGGGATACATTGTGGAAAGGGATGCGGATAATTCTGGGCAGAGATGGGGATACGTTGTGGAAAGGGATGTGGATAATTCTGTGTGGGAATGGGGGATACATTATGTAAAGGGATTGATTCTTCTTGACGGGGATGAGGGATACATTGTGGAAAGGGATGCAGATAATTCTGGGCAGGGATGGGGATATATTGTGGAAAGGGATGCAGATAATTCAATGTGAGGATGGGGGATGCATTAGGAAAGAGATGGATTATTCTGGGCGGGGACAGGGGATAAATTGTGGAAAAGGATGCCGATATTTCTGGGCGGGGATGGGGGATACATTGTGGAGAGGGATGCGGATAATTTTGGGCGGGGATGGGGGATACATTGTAGAAAGGGATAGATTATTCTGGGCGGGGATGGGGGATACATTGTAGAAAGGGATAGATTATTCTGGGTGGGGATGGGGGATACATTGTAGAAAGGGATAGATTATTCTGGGCGGGGATGGGGGATACATTGTGGAAATGGATGCGGATAATTCTGAGTGGAAATGGAGGATACATTGTGGAAAGGGATTGATTATTTTTGGCGGGGGATGTGGATAATTCTGGGTGGGGATGGGAAGGCAAGTGGGCTGGCCATGGGGAATGTTGGTTGTTAGTTCCCAGGGGGCCCAGGCCTAAAGCTCTGTAAGGGGCCCCAAAATTTCTGATGGCTGCCCTGTAGCCAGTCCCTACTGAACTGGACGAATTTCAGTCCATTTATGGCCGTCTTAGCACTACCCTCCCCCAGATTGACAATGCTGCTGTCCAAGCATGGCATCATTGCTCCTCCATCCAGAGTGGACACACCCCAAGATAGGAAGTGTATTGGTGGCTGGATCACCAGATGAAATAAAGGAAAAAAAGCCTCCAAAAAGAAAACGAATGAAACGACCACTTCTATGGATTAGCAATCTGCAATATACTGTATTACATTTTTGTTTCTAGGTTTAACACCATTTCAAAGGGTGTGTTGGTGTACTGGCTTGATATTTTTTATGCTGTATGTAATGCAGTGTGATTTCTGAGTTTGGGTGGGGTCTTTGTGTATGTGGCTGTCAAATAAGGAAGGGGGGCAAATGTGTCCAGTGTGGTATGACACTATGTCCATACATGAATCCCACAGGAACAAGCTGTGTGTTCCTGTGTGATCTTGGAGTGCAAGACACACTCCATTTGCCCTCGGCAACTGGTGTCAATCGAAAGTTGGCGAAACTCCAAATGCAGTTCGCAAATGTTTGCCCGCACCAAATTGCATGGTACAAAACAAAGGTGAATTTGTAAGACCTCTTATCGTCGGCCCCCCTACTTTTGTCCCTGTCCCCCCATGTGCCCCCCCAAATATGAAAGCTGGAGACGCCACTGGTTGCACTGTAGCTTTGGATTTGTTCACACAGTAGTAACATTCTGTTCAAGAGTTTGATACTGTAAGGCTCGGTTCACACTACTGTGATGCAATTTTGCTGCGATTTTTAATGCTGTTGTGCAACTTTAATGTGACTTGGCTGTGTTTTTGCATATTCTGTGAGGCCAAGTCATACTGTGAATCACACCGAAGTAGCACAGAAACCTTTTTAAAAAAATCACACAAGGCTGAGTTGCATTGAAGAGAATGGGCACCATTCAATGGGCAACTATTCAATATAATGTGATTTCCCTTGTCATGCGATTCTGTGCAACTCAAGTTGTATCAGAAATCACACTAGTGTAAACCAACACTAAGATTCGTCAAGGAATAACAAGGTACATTCTCACTACGTTGCATCATTCTACAACATTTCGCCTAATATGCCTCCGCAGTCTCTTCCCAGTGTACCAGTGGTAACCACATTTCTTGTAGTACTATTTATTTTATAAGCATATAAAAAAAAATTGGAAAACTGTCTGCCCATAAATTAAAGCAAGAGCGAGTATTGGTGACTAGGGTAGCAGGATGGGAAGTAATAAAGGAGTTCTATGGTCACAGGATACACTTTCATTTTCTAACATCAGCATTGTAGTAAATATACAACAATAGAGATTTCTCACAATGCAAATATAAGCTTACTTGAAAAATCTCCTTTTATGATATGAGTTCTTTATAGCAAAAAAGCTGTCAAGATATCAAATCGAAAGTAAAATGTAAAAAAGTCCATATGAAAAAGTAGTAGTGTAGTAATTAGGGATCGACTGATTATCGGCAAAGCCGATATATCGGGGGCCGATATTCACTTTCCTCGATATATCAGAATTGGCTCCTGAGGTCCCGATATTTCGGGAAAGTGCATGTATCGGAGTGATGCCTGCAGCTAGAGGCATCACCCCGGTACCGCTGTCCATATCCGACAGTCGGCTGTCTTGTAATGACAACGATGCGGCTAAGAAGTCACTCGGCTGTCATTACAAGGAGCGGGAGGGGATGTCACCCCCCTCCCGCCGCTTTCCACGTCTCGCCCGTGTCTCCCGTCCCACTGGGAGACCCGGGCAACCAGCCTGCACTGCTGCCGAAGACCCGATCAAAGCCGCATTCGGCTCTGATCGGGTCTTTATGTAAAACCCGGAAGTGATATCATGACATCACTTCCGGGTACTCGTGCCAGATTAAAAAAAATGACAGCATTCAAAACAGCCAAACTTGGCGTTTTGAATGCTTTTAAGTGCAGAGGAGGGGTTTGGGGTCGTTTAGACCCCCAGATCCCTCCACAACAGTACCTTCAAGTGCTAAAAATAAAAAAATATTTTTTTTTAAAAATGTACGAAAATATCGGTCAATATCGGCCGATACCATTATGCATTGGCCAAAATATCGGAATCGGCAACGAAAAAACGATATCGGTCCATCACTAGTAGAAATTCTTCAAAAAAATATTATTCTTTAGGGATTCCAACACCAAAATCTGTAGAAGCGCCTTCAGTGACACCCAACACCTCAGGTAACAGGGACGCTTATCAGATCCTGTTGACCCTCTATCACTACCTTTAATAGTAACCCTCAGTGGGATAATGGGGATAGATATGCCCTCCTAAGGTCCCAGACTCCTGCCGAGGATACGTGCTGATGTAGCCGCATCCACATTGACCCCGGAAGAGCGGGTGGATTGTTCCTTTCTTTTGCCGGCAATGAGATTATTTTAACAAGTCTAGTTACTAAATGCAGATTTTAAGTGCACTTTTAAACTATTTTAACTGACGTGTTGGGTGTCACTGAAGGATCTTCTACAGATTTCGGTGTTGGAATCCCTAATGGAATCACTAATGAATAACATTTTTTGGAAGAATTTCTACACTACTACTTTTTCACATGGACTTTTTACATTTTACTTTTTATTTATATCTTATCACAAATTTTTTACTATTGTTTGATCAATGATTATTGAGTCTTATTCACTTTTTGATTAACGAGCTGGTTTTTTTTTTGCTATAATGGATTTTGGACTGTGGTTAAATCACATAGTTTAGTCGCTGATGTTAGTCACATATGCTTAAAAATATCATTGACACTAGTGCAGTTTTTGAATAATTTTTTACATGAGAGTTCTGCCTGTCTGCTGGCCATCTCCTTCCACAATTAATTTCATTCCCAGCATGCTTTGCAGCTTCTCCTATGCTGTTTACTTTCAATTTCTAAGGACTATAAGTCCCATAGTACCTTGTTGCCTGCTTGCAGAGATTCTGGTACTGACTCCGTCTCCTGAAACTCCTCAGTACATCTGTGGTTCAGAAGGGCGGCTCTTTGAAATGTGTGACCCAGAAGTGCCCCCAAATAGGACATAGTGTGTATACGTGTCTCAGAATTCATGGAAGTAAATGTGTAGGGATCTTCTCAAAGCAAGTTTACAAACTCCAGGGAGTAGTCTAGAATTTACTGAAATACATTGTGGAAATGAATATAATTATTTTACAGTCTGACCATAGATGCCCTTTAAATCTTTCCTTTACAGAGAGGTATCTGCTTGCCTTTGTGTGCTTGGAAGTTCAAGACTATACCCTAGAACAGTGATGGCGAAACTTTGGACCCCAGATGTTTTGGAACTACATTTTCCAAGATGCTCAACTACACTGCAGAGTGCATGAGCGTCATGGGAAATGTAGTTCCAAAACATCTGGGGTGCTAAGGTTTGCCATCACTGGCTTAGAAGATTACTGAGTTAGTACCCAATGGTGATATGTGTGACCCAAAGCCTAGGCTTCCTCCTCCATCCACAATAACTGTCACTTCTGGGTACAGAGGACTTTGCCCTCTGCTTGGGTCTGCCAGCCAATACCCAAGCCCAACTACTGTCACATGCCTAGGGAGGAGGGACGTAACCATCATTTCAGTGCCAGCTTTGGAGTAGGAAGGCGCGGAAAACGATTATTCAAAAGGTCAATACAGAAGGGTCCTGGGGCCCTTTGCAGGGACTGTAACTGACTGCAGTTTTCAAATATTATTGGAGCTGAAAATACCTAACACATTTTTGAAAAGGAGTCTCTTTATCCTGATGTGTTAGCCCTGTGAAATGAGTCTTATGTGTTTACTGTAGAAAGTTGGCAATACGTGCTCCTGTGCATCAGAGCTAAACATTATATTGGGCCTCAAACTGCATTTCCAGCAACATGCTTATTTGTATACATATAAGAATTTTTTTTTTTTATTACCTTCTTTTTTGTATGAGGGTTACAAACTAATTAGGCCTTGCTCACACTAATGCGATTTCAGATGCAATTTGAGACGCACAGAGTCACATGACAATGAATATCACATTATTCTCTATGGTGCCTGTTTACATCAATGCAGCCCAGCGTGATGTATTTTTGAAAAAAGGTGCGGTGCTACTTTGGGACGATTGCAACATAATTTTGGCCCCATAGACTTCAATGGAAAGTGGAAGCACACCAAAAACGCATGTACATGCTTTTTTGATGCATTTTTGCAGGTTGTTAAGGCTGCTAACAACCAGCATCCAGTCTCCTTCCCCAAACATAAAATGCAGTAGTATCAAAAACGCAACCAATTCACATTACATAACTACACTGAAAATGGGCTAAAATCGCAGCTGCACTAGTATGAACCTAGCCTGAGGGATAGACAATGTTTTTCCATTTTGCAAAGCCTTGATAAATATTTATATTTACCATTTTTATATATATTTTTTCTTTTGCTTGCTTTCTCTGTTTTAACTTGTTTTTGTATAAAGCCTGACCTAGTTGGTGCTTACCAGTTGGTAAAATCAATTTTTCATCTGGATTAGAAGCATTTAGATAAACCAGTTACTGCTACATGCATATTAGAAGGTTTTATTGGTCTAGTGTTACGTATACGCTGACATCTGGATCAACCAAGCAGAGATTAACCAGGCTCAGGGATGACATGATGGTATGCCCACTCCTAATGAAAAGTGGAATGGTCTGAGCTCTGTTGATCGTGATCGTGTGTCTGTTAAATAATAAAAATATAAATAAATAAAAAAGATGAGGACTGTTCTATGGAAACAGGAGCAGTCATTTATCTGTAACTTGCCACCATCACTATTGTAGAACTGTATTGCTAATAAATCTAGATTTGTTTTTAGGCATGTTTATGTAATTATTGACAATTATTGGCTCTTTTATTTTTATTTTCTTTTTCTGTGTATGCTCCAATAATAGCTTCTGCTCCAGGGCTAGAATACTGCTATTTTAGTTCACACGATGAATATTCAAAAGCTGCAGATACTGAAGAGATAAATAGATATTGAAGTGATGGAAAGAGATCTCAGTGCAACTCATTAATCCATAGCCATCTAAGAGTGATTGGGGGGGGGGGGGGGGGGAGTAAAAGTTTTCTAATTCTGTTTGTTTGTTTTTTTTTTTTTTTTTACCATATGCTTTGTAAGGGCTTATTGCATACTACAAAATAAAAAAAAAAAAAAAAAAATATATATATATATATATATATAATGTTTTTTTTTTTTTAATTGTACGATTACTGAAAAATCAATTACATTACAAAAAAAATATAATTTGTATTTTTTAATATTTCATGTGTGTGATATCTTGTATTATGTTATGTAATGTCACAAATGTTGTGTCATGAGGTAAATAGATATTGAAGTGATGGAAAGAGATCTCAGTGCAACTCATTAATCCATAGCCATCCAAGAGTGATTGAGAAAAAAAAAAACAAAAAGGAAGAATAAGTTTTCTAATTTTGTTTGTTTGTTTTTTGTTTTTTTACCATATGCTTTGTGATACTACAAAAAAAAAACAACAAAAAAAAAAAAAAATATATATTTTATTGAGTGTGAATGCTCACATTAGATCTGAAGATCTGCAGATACTGAAGAGGTAAATAGATATTGAAGTGATGGAAAGAGATCTCAGTGCAACTCATTAATCCATAGCCATCTAAGAGTGATTGGGGAAAAAAAAGGAAGAAAAAGTTCTCTAATTCTGTTTGTTTTTTTTTGTTTTTTTTACCATATGCTATGTGACCTTTAGGACTCATTGCATACTACAAAAAAAAAAATATATATATATATATATATATATATATATATATATATATATATAGTTTTTTTTTGCATACTACAAAAAAAAAGAAAAAAATGTTTTCTTTTTTTATTATTATTTTTTTTATTGTACGATTACTGAAAAATTAATTGCATAAAAAAAAAATGTAATTTGTATTTTTTAATATTTCATGTATGTCATATTTTGTATTATGTCATGTAACGTCACAAATGTTATGTATTGTTTTTAATTATTTTATTGAGTATGAATGCTCACATTAGATCTATATATACACACATGTAAATATATCTTTTTAAATTGTAGTGGCAAACTGTATGTTGCATGTGTTCATTTATGAAAAAAAGGTCTTAATCCCACCACCATTTATGAATGTGTTTTCATTGTAGAGTGAGGCAGCGTGCTATGCACATACTGTGTTAATAAAAACCTCCTCTCACATTGTGCTCTGCATAATGCAGCTTGGGGGCTGTGTGGCAAAATGATTTTTTTTTTTCCCTCTTGTTTTATTTATTTATTTTGCCTTCCTCATCAGCAGCAACAGCAGCTATTTTCAAAGTGGGAGCCTGCACTGTATCCTGGGTTCATAGACTTGTGCAGAGGACACGTTCTGGTCTTATGCTGATGACACTGTGCTTCTTTCAGCTGCCCCCAGAGCCTGGGCTGGGAGGCAGATTGGAAAACTGTGTGTTTGCATGTGCAGCTCCACATGACTGTTTTTCTGCATAGAAGCATCATTAGGAGCAATCCCCCTTTACTGGGATCACTTAGACACTTCCAGCTGGTGGCAGGGGGATAGTGCCGTCAAGCAGCACACACTGCTTCAGCTGTCTTTTTTTTTCTCTCTCTCTCTCTCTCTCTCTCATTGTACTGATACATAACAATGACAGGGGAGGCTTCAGGTACTGGACTGGAGGTGATGGAAGAGATGTAAGCACTGGATCTGTCCATGGTTCCCCTCCTCATCCTGAGCCTGCGTACTGGCTTCCCTGCTGTATCACTCCATTTATTGGAGTCCTCACTGTGAATCTGGATAAGAAGGTGCACTAAGGTATACTAGGGTGCTTTTCATGGGATATTCTCTCTCACAATGGCTCATGCAGCATCCCAGTTGAAGAAGAACCGGGATCTGGAAATTAATGCAGAGGAGGAAGCTAAGGAGAAAAGAAGGCACAGGAAGCGCTCTAGGGATCGAAAGAAAAAGGTATCCTTTCTGCCTATGACAAGTGGAATGCTGTATGTTTATTTTACAGGTGCACTACCAAGCGTAGGCTGCTCTGAAACCCTGGACCACATTTCACTGGTACTGACTGCTGCAGTAATGGTGCAGGGGGTGTTTGTCCTCTGTACACGTCAGTCTTCTTCATGGGATATACAATTTTGTTCCCACTTCTCTGGCTAACTGCTTCAGCTTCCATGTTTATTTGTACAAATTACCCAACATGCTTTTCCAGAAAAAAAAAAAAAATGTTTACCATGATATATAATGTCTGCATACTATAATATATATATATATATATATATATATATATATATATATATATACATATATATATGTGTGTGTGTATATATATATATATATATATATGTGTGTATGTATATATATATATGTGTGTGTATGTATATATATTTATTCACATATCTTGTTTGATTTTTAGTTTTCATATCAGGTTGTGTGACCTAATTCCCTAATATTACTTTAATATTTGCGATATCCAATTTTTCCAGCACCATTATTCCATTATTCATTTAATTCAGTATTTTTTTACATCCAACATTTCGTCCGTGCCTTTTGCTTTGCTTATATCGCCTTCACAGCCAGGGACAAAGGGCAATTAAAATGCATGTTCCCATAGAGAATTAGATATATCCACTGCCCTCCAGTTTTGTAGATAAGGCCCAGAACCGTTTTCACTCTCATCAGTCGCAATTAATAAATATTGACCAAAGGCCCGAAGACTAAGCAAAGGAGCTTGCCGCTATTGTTTTTTTTTGGCCTTCTGTTTTTTTTTTTTTTTTATGATCCTTTGTGATATTCCCTAAAGGACAGATAATCCTAATTTTCTGTGAGCATTGATGCATGAGCTCTTTCAGTGACATGTAGATTTGCTGCAGTAAAGGAGAATCCTCCTTGGTATGTCACATAAAGCACCAAACTGCTTGTCAGTCTTTTGTTTACACTGTTATATCCCTCATAGGAAACAATTACCTATTGTTATCAAAGACATAATGAAGAAGCCACTATAGGTGTTGACAATGGATATTGCATACAGTGCATATACTTTTGAAGTTAACCAGCAGGCTTTGTTAGAACAGTGTGTTAAAGGCCAAATGACTGTATTGCTGTAATTGACATGATAAGGTATCACTGGTGGGTGATTGTGGTGGATCATTGTGTATTCACAGCATTCCATATGTATAATCCGGATGTTGACCACATTAAAAATGCACAGTGGGAATACCAGCAGTTTAGAGAGTACAATGGTTCCTACGATAGAAACGACTTAAACTGCGCATATATTGCTTGATTGATCTATGATTGTGTCTTGATACCCTTGGAATTCATACAGAACGCATACTGTACACGTGTTGGTCTTAGATGCAGTGACAATGAGCTTCAGCAATCACATTTTGGACAGCTCCTAGTAAAGTAATTGAGTCTCTGCCAAATCAGTGGTGTTTTTTAATTTTTCTATTATATTTTTTATATGGTAGTATACATCATGGAGGTTGCGTTTAGCAGCATTATGTAGCAGGCAGACAGTGTATATTTGTAAAATGTTTGCTGTTACACGCATATTATCCATGCTAGAGGTATCTCTGCAGTAAATGGTGATTTGGCTGTTTTAGTGGTATTCTTTAATACGCACATTGTACATACTTGGGTATATTGGAAAACAACGGAAGCACAAGCTTTTGGAGACAGAGTGGAGATCAAAACTGGCTGTTTCTATTCCCTAGGAATGTTTTCTATTACCATAAGACCACCTCCTCAATCTTGAGGGGGAGTGAGACTTGAAAGGGTATACATTGTCCTGTATATTGCCTTTGTCCTTTCAAAAGAGCTTTGATCATGTGTGTCTATGTCGGGCCTACAAACAAAGCACAATCAAAAAAGAGCTTACACTGTCTACATATATGCAAAATGGACAACGTATACATTTTCTAGATAAAATAATTTCAGCTGATGGTTTGGTTATTACTGAAGTCATGCTTATATTTTGTACGTCCTGAGTAATGTTGGACAGGAGAGCGATGATATGTAATAATGCACAGCATCCAATCGGTTTTCAGCACCCATCACTGTAGAACAGTCTGAAATGAAGGCATTAAAAATGAATTCCAGTTGGTTTGTATAGGTTCCTCTGCTCTGCGCATTGTTCTGTGCCTTGTTATATAAGCCTTTCCCTTGTTAGATGTGAAAATTTCATTTCAAGATGCATTGCTGAGGTATTGCATCCTAAGTGCTTCAACTGCGATACATTAACAAAGTGTTTGTCAAAGGATGTATTTAAACCCTGGAGTGCAAATAGATACTGTAAGAGCCCATTTCACTCACACTTAGGATAAAGTAAAATGTAGGGTGTGGTTTATTTTACAGTATACAGATCAGCACTTTCTTGTCTCGGTAGTACATTTAGTAAGGTGTTGACTTTTCTTATTCCATTCGCTAGAGGTAATTAGTCTTCTATTGTCCACCATTCTGTGCATTGACTTACTACAGATTGCATGACCATGCTTTTTCAATATATGGCTTTATGTTAACTGCTGTTACACTACCAGGCCTGCTATGGTCATATAATGCAATTTATGTGATGAAGGTAATATATTATTTGAATCGTACATTTATAGCTATTAGGCCCTCTAACATAGTTTACATTGCTTTTTAGCTTTTACATTAAAGAGCGCACCTCTTTCTACACAGTGTAGCTCCTCTAGTATCCAATCAGAAGAGGTGTTCTGTGTACTTCCTATATACCAAGAATTCACTTGCAAACTTAGGTAAAACAATATTATCTGAGCTACATGGGGTGATGGTAAAATTAAAGTAGTTGGCAAAGCAGACTGGAACAGAAGAATGGCTAATGGCTATGTTCTTGATTTGTCCCCTTATGCTGTCCTAACAGATATACATTCTAGATGTATGTTCATGTACAGTACCAGAAATGTTTAGTCTTTTGCAGGTTTTCTACAGGTGTCTTGTTTGCCCTTTAAATACGACACTATCCCTATTATATAATATTGTTATTATTAGGTTCTAGCTTGTAGATGTGCAGTTTACATTTTCTTCCCTGATGACTCTTGAAATGCTGCCAGTCTGTGTATAGGTCTGCCAAGGTATGTAACAATACATCTTTGGAGTTGCTTTCAGTCTTCCCAGGGTAATGCAATGTTGGTCATCCAAAGGGGAAAGCATATTTTAAGTAATGGAAGAAAAGGATACATGTTTTACTGATTTCATTCTGAATGACCAGTTGTTAGTATACATGTATACGGGTTAGCTGGTTGTCTCAGGGCCCTCCAGGAAATGTACATTCTATAGCATTGGTTCCCAACCAGTGCTTGTATATGCTGATAGATTCAGTTGTTACTTCTGTCATCTTCTGTTATGACAAGTGTATTATGGAGAGCCTGGAATCACCAACCAGCCTTTTGTAAAAGTAAAAGTCTTTACTGTTTCTTCAAAATCTGTAAAATAAAACCACTTTCTTCAGCTATGCAAAAACAAAAAGTCCATAGTTCTGGTATACTAAAAACAGTATTATGGCTCACAGCCAGTATACCAGTCCTACACATAGGGTGAGGTTCCCGTCTGCTTCAGGGTACAGGAAAAGCCGCAGGAGCTCAACAAGGTCACAGTCACAAGATAGACCACACTTTCTCACAGCTGTGAGCTACTCCACTTTACGTCACTGACAAGTGCTGACTCTTTCCTTCTCCTTTTAAAGTCTCCCATGCAGGCAGATTAACCCTTTTGGGACCAAAGTCTCAGTAATCAGGGTTGGAGCCTCTTTCCCACCCAAAATCTCTCTGAGCCTTTGAATTCTGGGTCCCAAAGGAGGAGTTACTAATCCTGAGAGAACTGCAAATCGGTCCTCTCCTCTCCAACCAGACTACCCCAGAACCCCTCACCTACACCTGAGTACTCAAAGACATCTCTTATCATACTCCTTAAAGGGAATAGAACCCAAGTAATGGGAAAATATACCTGCCTACCAGGACCCATCCCTGGCATTCTGTACACAGGCTTGAGTTTTTAGTACATGGTAAAACTTTTGGATATTAGTAAGTTGCTTTTAAAAGTCATACGTACGTCATTCAAGCTGGAAAACACTGTTCTGCAGGATCCATCATAACCAGGCACTGTAGTTAGAAGTATTTCTATATATTAGGGCACTACAATGTAAAGCACTGTTCAAAGGAAATCCAATGATCATTCCTCAGTGGGCTGATAGTTACTTCTCCTCTTTGTGTGGGTTTTGCATTCAATTATTTGAGTTCTATTTTGTTCAGGACTGTCCTATACTTGCCTTAACATTTGCAACCAATATCATCTCTGTTAAAACTATTTTGATCCTTGTGCAGTAAGGTAACCAAACTTGAGGATAGAGGAGATTGTTTTTAAACTCTGGTCAGAAAGTTATACCATTGGGTGATCAGTTTATATACTCTATATCAGGGGTCTTCAAACATTCTAAACAAAGAGCCAGTTTACTGTCCTTCAGACTTTAGGATGGCCAGTGGGAGTAGAAAAGATTCCGAAGTCAGTGGGGAAAAATAATGCCCCATCGTTTGTTTTAGTGGGAGTAATTCTGCCCCATCATTGGTGTCATTGGGAGGAATTGTACTCCATCGTTGGTGCCACTGGAAAAAATCATGCCCCGTCTTTGGTGTCATTGGGAGAAATTGTGCCCCAATTGTTGGTGTCATTGGGAGGAATTTCAACCCCATTATTTGTCATTTGGTGGAATTGTGCCCCTTTATTGGTGTCAGTGGGGGGAAATATGCCCCATTGTTGGTATCAGTGGAGGAAATAGTGCCCCAAGAGCCGGACAAAAGTAGGCAAAAGGCCACACCTGGCCCCAGGCCGCAGTTTGGAGACCACTGCTCCATATGACAACAACACTGACCAATATTATTATTTTACATAAATATTAATTAATTGGTGTGCAACCATCCTTTCTATTGAAACGCTGGTGTCTGTTACAAACAATGGCAGTACGCAGACACAGCATACCTTTATACCCCATTTCTTCTGCTATTCCTATAAATCAACCCTTTCTTCCTTTTACTACAACACAGGCATCTTACAGCACAATTTAGAGTGGAGTTCCACCCTGAAAATTATTTTTTCACAGTCCGCTAGCTTAGATGAACCTGAAAAAGAATTGGATAATTACATTTTTTTTTCACTTACCTTGTTTTTAGTGAAAATATACTTACCTTCCTTCCTCTTTCTCCCTCTGCGGACACGGCCCACGCGGTCACTTCCTCCTCGCATTGACTCCTGGGAGATGAGCGTAATTTATCCCAGGAGTCAATGCGCCTGTATCGGCCCTGCTCGGCACTTCCTGGGGCAGGGGCATCATTCCCTGCTGAACAGCTTCTGGGCATGCCCAGAAGCTATGCAGGGATGATGCACCTTTCCCCCGAGGTGACGAGCAGGGCCAGTGCAGGGCATTCTGGACTCCGACATCAATGAAAAGGACACCGAAGAGGACACTCCGGCTTCAGCTGCCCACACCTGAGATGGCAGCGCTGGACAAGACATTTTCAAGGTAAGTATTTCTTCTAAAAGGTAAGTGAAACAGGACAGTTCAGAGGCTATCGTTGCTTAAATGCACTAGCCCTGACTGTCCTGGGGGTATTTTTAGAAAAAAAAAATTTCAGAGTGGAACTCCGCTTTAAGGCAGTGTAAATGCTTGAAAAGCTATTGGAACTCAGTATGCCAACTGATCTTATGTTCTACTGGTAATTTTGTAACTCCCTCTGTATAATTGGCACTTCTAGGCGTTGACAGAGATCAGGTTCACTCAATCTTGAAACCTTTTTCTATGAATATATATTTTGCAGTCAGACTTTAGATAGCAAAGACATTGAAGGGAAATCTATTTCCAAACCTGACAAGTCATCAGAAGGTTGATGAAAACTGTATATGAAAGAATGACAGCTTATAATTTAGGCCTAAGGGCTAATTTCGCTAGAGAGTGTAATTTATGGCTGTTGTACCCTCAAAGTCATGTACCCCCATCATTAGCTTAATACACTACCTTAGGGCCTTTTCACACTAATCAATACTTCTTCCGTTTTTGCCTTACCAAAAGTGAAGGAAAAATGGATAACCATTGTCCTGCTTGCTGCATTTTTTGGCATTTTTGGTGCTGTAAAAAAAAATGCACTAAAAACACACTTCCCTATTGAAATGCATGGACAATGCACCAAAATCTCACACACAGATGCGCTTTATGAACTTTTTGAGTCACTTGTCCTGTTTTCACAGGCGCAAAATGCACTGGAAATCCGGGAAAACCGCATATGTGTTTTTACTGTGTTTTTGCAATGGAGCAGTATAAAAGCAGCCTTAAACATTTTTTAATCTGTACACTTTTCACTAGTTTTTAAGCGCATACACCTCCGTAGTTGATTGTTAGAATGTATTTTATTTTATGTTCACAGGAGGTGTTAACATTAGAAACCATTGTATCATGTACATCTATTTATTTATTTTGTGGCTCACTATGTTTGGCAAAAGGACTCTGTATCTAAATTTTTGTAATAAAAATAAAAAGAATGTCAATGGCCTCTGTAGCTGCAGGCTCAAATTTTTTTCAGCAAAAGAACTTAAGATACATCTAAAGGCAGGGTCTTTTTTTAGGTTTTAGATAGAATGGACAAGTATTAGAACACCTATTAGGTTTTTATTGCTGTCTGTGCCCCCGTTAATGAGATTCACTCTCTCTTTTTTGTCCTGTTTACCCTGATCATTGAAAATGAAAGTAAAAGAAAATACCACATTTTGGGTTGTCCTTAGAAAAATAATAGCGAGGAAATCTGCCAATGGGGACAGTAGTTCTGGTGACCTAGGGATCCCCAAGGAATTCCCTTAATTTTCAGGGATTTCCTCTCACTTCCTGTTTTGGCTATGTGATAGGAAATGAAGGAAAATCTCTGCAATGGGACACAGATGGCAAAAAAAAAAAAAAAATCTTACAGGGGTTATAACCCTCCCTTGCTCTATCTAAAATGAAAAAAAAAAAAGTTTTGCCTATAGTTCTACATTGACTTGAAGTTGTTCAAGTTTCTCTCTTGGTTGCTCAGCTCACCCTGTTTTCCCACCCAGTAATAACTTGACAGATTTTCATCCATGTAATACAAATATAGAGCAGATGCTGTGTGAGGGGAAGCAGAGTGAGGTGATCTGCTCAGAGAGCTGACCTGTACCATTTCAGTTGATGCTTCTGCTGTGAATTTTAGGGATGATTAGCTCCACGGTGCCTGCAGCTGCAAATGTCAGTAATGGCATTTTTTTACTGTTACGAATGTGCAAATACTTGAATGTCCATTACCTGGCCAAAGGCTCACTTTAAAGTTGATATTCCATTAGGTCTGTGTTTATATTCATGCATTAGTAATAAGGCATAATCACAGAGGAATACTGCTGACTCAGAAGACAGGTATGGTTTCTCACCCTGTGTATACACTGTGATTTTCTTAAAACAAACTACTTGCCTGCTGTTCTGCAGACATCACTATGAGCAGGACTATTTTCACAAACAGTGGTGCCTAGGGAAGTTAATAGAAAGTGGGCCTTGATGCAGTGTTTTATGCTTCATTACAGTCTCTGGTGTCAGAAGACTTATCATGCTAGCCTTGGTGTCATCAGTTTCAGTTTGCCATGACTAGAAATATGCAAAACCAGAAATGAGCATCTAAAAAGTATAATGCTAAACCTGAGGTTACGGGATGTATAATGTCAAATACATTTGTGTAAATCAATCTGCTATCTTATGGTATCAAACTATAACGCTCTGATGTTCGTATATATTCTTATCCTCTGGTGTCAGAAAGTTGTTGCATGCTAACTTCTACTTACGCGTCCAAACTCTCGACTCAAGCTTGCAGTCAATAAGCAACAACTAAGGACTGTGCTTTCTTTAATTTACAGTCATGTGAAAGAAAAACTCTACTGGTTCACATCATTTCACTTTACACTTTAGGTAATCATGCCTAAAGTGTTCGGACCTTGTCAACCTTGGGGTCCGCGTACATGGTTGTTTTTTGTAGTTTATCTGTGGGACATTGTTGAAGGGCTCTCCATTACAGTATCTGAAGTTTGAAATGGCTCATATGCGGTTCACATGCATTTATCTTTGCTCTTAGCATACATCGCAAGACACTCCTTGGAACACCACTGGGTCGCAGCACTGTACGTGCCGGTGCTTGCACTCAATTCCTGTACTTGTCACAGATAGATAAATACACTGTCTGTGTCTGCACTCGGGAAGGTGGGCACTGGGCACTCCTACCTCCGTGCAATTTGAACAACACACACAAAGCACAGCACAAAAGAATCTACACCTGATAATCTTTAGCGGCCTGATGGAGACCAATTTTTTGTAGGTGAGATCTCAGTGTTCCTTATAGCAATGATAATCACAGGCCCATCGATGGTAAGCTTTCAGTCAGTCCATTGGTGTTTATGTATAGCTCCTTTAGGAAGCCCATAATACCATCTGTGTAAAATAGGGTGGGCCCCAACAATGTATGTCAACTGATAGAAAGGAGGCTTGATAGTCTACAAGTAATGTCTATTTATGCTTGGGCAACGTTGCCTGGAAATAAACATTACTTGCAGACTGTCAAGCTTCCTTTGCATCAATTTACATACATTGTTGGGACCAAGCCTATTTTTACACACATGGTATTTTGGGCTTCCTACAGGGCCGGACTGGGAATAAAAACCAGCCCTGGAAATAATTTCATACCAGCCCCATAGCATTATTATACCAGCCCAACAGCATAACACTATTGTTTTCTTGTTCATAAAATGGAAAACCGTGTATTTTAAAACACATTTGAAGAGTGTATCATAAATAGATAAGACAGATATGAAAGCATATAGGGCTTTATAAGAGCAAATGCTGGTTAAAGTGGTAAAAGTGCGGACATGGTACTACAGGAGGACGTGTCAGAGGCTGCGGACATGGTACAGGAGGTGGTCAGAGGCTGCGGATATGGTACAGGAGGTGGTCAGAGGCTGCGGATATGGTACAGGAGGAGGTGGTCAGAGGCTGCGGATATGGTACAGGAGGAGGTGGTCAGAGGCTGCGGATATGGTACAAGAGGAGGTGGTCAGAGGCTGCGGATATGGTACAGGAGGAGGTGGTCAGAGGCTGCGGATATGGTACAGAAAGTCTGAAATTTCAGAACAATGCATAGGAAAAAGAATACTGGATTTAAAGCAAGAACAACAGGTATTTTTCTATACTTGGTCTGTACTAGTAATCTTAGCCTGAAAATGGCAAACCACCACCACATCTAATGGACTTGTAAGTTTCCATACATCTCATTTTTGTTCCTGGGTTTAGAATCACTCTTCAGTCTCAGTGTAACCTTACCTGCGATCATGCTGCTGCTGGCGCGTCTGTGTAGGAGCTGGGAGGGATCGGCGTCGGCGCCGTGACAGTCTTGCAGCCAGTCAGTTGATCCACCGCCGCGCAGCCGCCCCCGCCGGGTGTGACGTCATGCCGCTCACAGCGGCTGACGTAGAGTATATCGGACCGTCACTCTGGAGCGCAGCGGGGGCCGGGCTGCAGCGCCGCGGCCGTCATCACAGCGGCCCTGATGCTTAAAGCGGCCGGTCCCAATTCTTAAAGCGGCCCTATCTTAAAGCGGCCCCAGGGGCCGGCGGCCCACCGGGAAATATCCCGGCATCCCGCTTGCCCAGTCCGGCCCTGGCTTCCCATAGGGGGCTATACATCAAACACCAATGGATTGATTCAATTAAATCTTACCAGAAACATTTTGATCTCACCTACACACAGTTGGTATCTATTAGGCCAATAGAGATAATTAAGTGTAGATACTTTAGCACTGAAATTGTTGTGTGTTGTTCATATTTCCAGTAGTCCAGTCTCCCTGGACAATTCAGCTGCAGATTATCTACCCTGGACAATTTTACCCGTTAGACCTGATATCATTGGTTTTCCCCAGTTGAGGTTTGTGTTTGTGATATACCTACCTCAGTGCACTCACTCCTGTCCTCTCTCATTCTGAGAGGCACATGGCCGAGGAGTTTTATACTAGGGGTGGGTGGAACCTGATCGGGAACTGAGAGACTAGTTTACTATGAGGTCCACTACTCTTTTGATTGATGGCGCACAGGAGTGGGTGGCTCCAAAGTCACTATTGAGTCCAATAGCAACTTTCGATTTTGTCCACAGCTGTGCACTGTTACTCTCTCTCAGTTCCCCATCAGGCTGTGCCCACCCAGTTACAAATCATTTCCCAATATGGTCATTGAAGGCTGTATTCCCAACCCTTTTGTTTACATTTAGCTTTTAGCCTGGCAGGGATAGAGCACTGTGCAGGAAGCTGTACATATATGCATAAAAGGTAATGCACTCACATGAGTGATAGGAAAGCAGGCTTTACAGCAAGTCATCCGATCCACTGCAGGGGAGGCAGGAGAGGTGTAGACAGCCCTGGGTCCTGGCTGTGTCAGTGGCTTCTGGCACTTCCTGGTGTCCTGTTGGCGTCACAGCTTCTCCCTCATCACATCCGGCGGAAGCGGGGTGGTGCTAGCGTTCGAGGCATGCATGCCCCTTCGTCAGGCATAAAAGTGGCGGTAGTAAGTTAAAGTGGCGGTAGTAAGAACTACCTAAATTTACCGTAATATTACTGATCATTACTTACTCTAATTCTAAGCAATGCTGGCAACCTTCTCAGTCCATTAGCAGTGTGCTAGTTAAAGAAGGATAAACTGCTGTGCACACACCCAGACCAGGTCTGAGAAGAAGCATGCAGAGATCTTTCTTCCCAACACCATATTTTTTTCTTATAGTTCCACTTTAATAAAAGGAATATGTAGCAACAGAGTTTGAATCTTTAGAAACAACTTAGCAGCACAGATCACATACTGTATCTTTGTTAGCCAGCTCAATAATCAAGCTGCAGATTTAAATGGTACAAAGAATCTGGTTAATAAAGCAGGAGACCTCTCCTCTTTTTCCTTTTCTCCAGTTTTAATATAAAAGTGTAGAGCTTACCTTCGAAAAAGAGTTGCTGATGTATGAGACCTCTGATTCTGGATGACAATGATTCTTCTGACAATGCCAAACCCTCTCACACAGCTGGAAAAGGAGCATTAATTGGGCTACATACCCAACAAGTAAACAATATGAAAACAGGAATAAACTAATCTGAGCAATGCTACCAACAATCAGAGGACCAAATATTAATGCACCTAAGCCCTATGTCTAGGGGGGTTATAACTAAATGTAGTAGTAGAAGCTAAAATGTCCTTGAGACACTGTGTGATAATAAACATTGGGGCCATTGGGGAGTCATGCTTTGGAGTGCTCAGATCTATTGGAATCCCACAGTAAAAGTTGTTAGTCCCCAAACTAGATCCCATGCTAGGGTGGCGCTGTCCCTTTGAGAGGAGTTTAGGAAGGTTCTGGCCAGCAGCCTATCATCACTATGCAGTCTGTTAAGAAGCTTCCTCCTGCTCTCTGATGACAAGAACCTGTGGCGATGGATTCAGTAGCAGCAATCTCTCACAAAACCCTCTCCTCCAGCTCTCCGCATCTCTCCAAAAGCTGTGGCTTCTGTGCAAATACATTAGCACATTCTCCCTCTGACACCATGGTGGGCTCTGGCAACAGCAGTTTTTCTGACTCAGCAGCCCCTTCCATAAGTCACCTTGGGAAACTGCTATAGCCCTAGATTCTTCCTTCTCCTTCTTGTATTACTATCCAGGTCACCACTTAATAGAGAATCACTCCTGGGGACTATATCTCCCATGGTTCCAAGAGGCTCCCAGCAGTCCTTCACAGTTCCAAGGCTGCCCTGCAGCCAATTACAGTTACCTCTGTATACTATGCAGTGGGACAGGCTCTCTCCTGGTGGCTCTGGCTGCAATTGCAGGCCTATCATGGTGACTGTGTCCCCTGACCAGCTCTCTCTGGTTTGTTTTCCTGCCACCCTCACATATACACAGTCACTTAATTGATAATAACTCAGCGTATTAGAATATCCTACAGCTGCCAGGCTGGAGTCTACCTCTCCCGTCTCCCTAAACAGCAACTCCATTCACATGTGGTCAGAGAGAGGTAACAGCTGCTGTGTGAAGAGTCACAGCCTGGTTCAGGCTTAAGAATGTTGTGAATTGGCGCAACATAGGCGTCGCTGTGCATATGGCTTTTTTAAATAGCTTTAAAATGAGGAAATCACAGAGTGGATGACCGCTGTATTTACCTCTGCTGTGGTATCTTTCTACTTCTGATACATTTTACAGTTTTATAAGGTTTTTTTTACTTTGCTTCTTTGGCACATCTAACATTTATATTTATATTTATATTAATATTAATTTAATTAATTAATATTAATTTATATGAATATTTATCTAATATTTATATTTTTTTAAATCAGAAAGTTCTTATAGAGTATTTTTTGCAGATATGGTACCAGAATCCAAAAGTGTTGCACCTAAGAACTAACTGACTTTGTTACAGTACATGCACCAGAAAAAGAAGGAAAACTGTTGTAAGGCTTTCATAAATTCGGTGCAGGTTTTCTAGTATGGCCATAACACAAGAAATATATCGCAAATAAATTGCCCCCAATTTCTCCTGTGGTAGCTAGCTCTGGCCTGCCGTTTCCAGCTGCTTGCGATTAGTACGTGGGATCACCTATCTTGGTGAATATAATCAATAGCAAATATTTGGGTACAGGAGGTAGGAAGTGGAAGGGAGACCAAGGAAGCCAGCAGCCGTGGAAGCTAGCTACTGTCTCCTCATCAGTTTTCTGGGACCTAGAACACACAGCAATACATCAAAAATCACATTCAGGTCAACTACACTATATAATCTTCGATCATGTATGGTCATAGATTAGCTTTAAGTGTCCTTATTGATCTAAAATAGCTACACAATAAAGTTACATTGTTATTTCAGTATATGTCATTTTATATAGGATAAGGCTTTTTTGAATACTTGGGAATGTAAATAGGAACCCTTTTGTGCCATTTTGTAATGTTTTTAGTTCTTTCGCTGCATCATTTTGAAAATCATGTCATTTTGTGTGTCAATTTGAACACACCAGAATGATCTCTGTAAACAGTACTGCACTATTATATAGACCTGTCATGTTTTACGTTAGCTACTTGGGCATTCATTATCGCCTGATGGGCTTTGCTAAGGTTCTTTTCATATTCTAATGACACATGCCAATAAGGAGGCAAAGGGAGGCAACAATCTGTTACAATGAATGTTGAATTGATCCTCTACCAGTGCATTCAATTAAAACATGGTCCAGCTGATGCCCAGCCTCTCTTGCACAGAAATCTCAGGTCAAAAGAAATTAACCTCTATCTGACAGTCTATTGGACAGGCAATTTATATGTAGGCACTATAGACCGATAAATGTTTATATGTCATTTTTATAGTATTGAGACCATCGCAGACACAGCAGTGGCCAAGCAAAGGCCTTTGTTGCTTTTCCTGCAAACAGCACACTCTATTTTACTACATAAATAGGAACAGTATAGGAATACATATGGGTCCCAGTGTAGCCTTACTTGTCTTTTTGGAAATCATGCTCCACAATTGTGTTATGTGAAATTTAAGCATTATCCAAGCACTGTATCTCAGTATAATGATAGAACATCACGGTTATTTGTAGATATTGGTGGTTCAACAGTAGAGCTGTATTTATTAAACACAACTAGGTGTGGATCTAGTGGGGTACTTGTATATGAACATAGCATTTGTTTTCTCCTATAGCAATTAACAGAAAATATGTAATCATTCATAGGGGCATACTACCATTTGGAGGGCCTTAAAGAAAAGTACGCCCCCTATCTTTTACCTCTGTGTTGTACCTGGCACGTTGTGACCCTAATATTTAGCAGTTTTATCATTGGTGATCAGTGGTCTGTATTGCATCCCAAGTTATACTGTTTGATCACTGCTGGTCCGTATGTATCGCTATGTTTTCATCTCTTTCATATTGATGGTCAGTGGAAAGACCTGGTTCATAAATGTTTACTTTTATTGGTGGTTAGTGATTTTCATTTATTTCCATGTTAGTATCCTAATGTGAAGGCAGGCTGGCAATGGTGCTAACAAAGCTGTTCTGCAGTAGTGCTGTTTAAACCCTCGGTAAAGGTCAAATCAAAGAAGGCTTCTTTGAATATTATCTAGACATCTCCTGGAACCACACTGCCATTAATCCAGGGAAAAGTAGTCTACCCTTTTCCAGTTGGTGCCAACTAGGCAGCAGGAAGGAAACCAATAAGTAAACACGTCAAAAAGCAGTTCTCTGTGCTCTAAACCCAGATTCCAATGACTGATGGGGGACATCCTTGCTCTGACTTAGGCTACTGACAGATAATTTCTAGCATTATGATCCAAAATAGTTGGCATATGACAGGATCTCAAGGTGTAAGAAAAAACTTTATTTATGGTACTGAGTTAAAATCTATGTTTCCAGACCCTATTAGCTAAGGTCAGCGGTGACTAAGGCTGTAAGGCTGAAAGACATGGATTTTAATCCAGTGCCTTAATAAAGTTTTTTACGCCTTGAGATCCTGCTATGTGCTGGCTATTTTTGATTATAACTGATGAGTAAAGTAACAATTCCACCATACCGAAATGTATATTAAATGTGAAATATCAGTACCCACTATTATCAACCTATAAAATACTACTTTAGAACCATCTGCTTGGAAGAGCTGCCTTTCCTCATGCAGATTGTACTGCTACAAATTGTCTCTTGAAGCCCAACTCAGTTTGATTGTTATGCTTTTCCAATCCATTATGGCTGCTCACATTATGTTCTTGATCCTCCTTCTATCCTGATATTTTTCATTGGTTTTTCATTGGTAGATGGTATGGCCATAATGCAAAGACCGATGTCAACCTGAGGACATCAGTGCTGCATGAACATACAGTTAATACAGGGCATCGTATTGATACACCCTTAGGGTGTGGGCTCATGACCCCCTGCATTCGCTGTAATGTACTGGGTCTTCTGAGGAGGTCTGGCAGCAGTACTAAGTACTGTGGGGGACAGCTTCGGATTAAAGATTAGTGTTTTAACCTGTGCAGCTTTTTTTTTATAAACTATTTTGTTTAAAAATAATTCGACCAGAGCTGAACTTTAGGCAGTTGCTCAAAATAAGGTCTATTTCCAATGCATTTCGGACAGTTAACCACCTGACAAATAAACCAAAAGAGAACTTGGTACAACAACTAGTTGTCCCAAAGAAATTACGGACTTTAGAGGCACGTGATGGACAGGCAGAGTAATTTGATTAATCAACATTTTATTGAAAATATTTTTAAAAAAGAAAAGAAAATCACATATATATATGTATATATATATATATATATATATATATATACATATATATATATATATATAAAACAGTACATTAAAACAGAGTCAGTGGTGAAGATAAAGACTACATATGCTTTATAGTGGGTATACAAACATTGCACATTGTTTGAAGAGGTAGATATATTTAACTGGTCTGGAAGGTCAAATAATCTTAATCTATTCAAAACATATCAGACCGCATCCCAATTCTTTTTATAAAGACTTAAAACTTGCAGCAACTCCTGTTTGAAATCGGCATCCAGCAAAACTTCATATAAGGACAGTTTGGTTTAACAATGTGAATATTGATGGAAATGGGTCATGTGATTTAGAGGAACAACAAAGTGCAACAATATGTGGAAAGCTTGAAATGATTACATAGCAAGAAAGCAGCATTGGGAGATAATAGAGTGCAGAAAAGTTAAAGGGGAACCTTTCCTGGGAGAAGCATGTAAACTGCCTTTGCTGAGTTCTCTTTTTGCACCTACTAATTGCCTGGCTGTCATGCTGATATTTTAATACTCTGCATCAATAAACAACAAGTATGAGACAAGGGCAGCCAAAATACTTTTTTTATAAAAAAAAAAAAAAAAACAACACATTTTTTGACAATCCTTAAAGGATACGTTCATGTTTCTGAATTTAGGGTGTAACATATAACATGTTCAGCATCAGACCCCTCCCCTTCTAATGGCACTGACTAGGGGATCTTCTCCCTGTACTCATTGCCATAATTCATGGGAGCCTGGCCGCGTGGGGCTGTTGACTTGTAGTTCTCAATGAACTACCACGGTGCTGTTGGACACTGTGGTAGTTCAATGGTTCTTCTTGTCAGTGTAAATTTGCCTGCCCGTACAATGTACATGTGTCAGCTTACACTGACAGTCTGCAGGAGACCTAAATGGCATCAGTGATCTGCTGATTACTGGTGCAATGCTTTCCAGGTTCCTAAAACAAAAAATAGTAAATGCAAATTTTTTTTTTTTATGTGTAAAAAAAATGTGTATTTAATAGTTTTTTGTTAATGGGTGAATTTATCCTTTAAAAATATTTCCATCAATAAAAACATGATAATACAAAGTTTGTTTCACAGTGTCATTCTTTTGAACAATATACAGTATCTCACAAAAGTGAGTACACCCCTCACATTTTTGTAAATATTTTATTATATCTTTTCATTTGACAACACTGAAGAAATGACACTGCTACAATTTAAAGTAGAGAGTTGACAGCTTATATAACAGTGTAAATTTGCTGTCCCCTCAAAATTACCCAACAGACAGCCATTAATGTCTAAACCGCTGGCAACAAAAGTGAGTACACCCCTAAGTGAAAATGTCCAAGTTGGGCCCAAAGTGTCAATATTTTGTGTAGCCAGCATTATTTTCCAGCAGTGCCTTAACCCTCTTGGGCATGAATTTCACCAGAGCTTCACAGGTTGCCGTTGGAGTCCTCTTCCACTCCTTCATGACGACATCACAGAGCTGGAGGATGTTAGAGACCTTGCGCTCCTCCACCTTCCGTTTGAGGATGCCCCACACATGCTTAATAGGATTTTGGTCTGGGAAAATGCTTGGTCAGTCCATCACCTTTACCCTCAGCTTCTTTAGCAAGGCAGTGGTCGTCTTGGAGGTGTGCTTGGGGTTATGTTGGAATACTGCCCTGTGGCCCAGTCTCCAAAGGGATGGGATCATGCTCTGCTTCATTATGTCACAGTACATGTTGGCGTTCATGATTCCCTCAATAAACTGTAGCTCCCCATGCAATGCAGCCCGAGACCATGACACTCCCACAATGCTTGACTGTAGGCAAGACACACTTGTCTTTGTACTCCTCACCTGGTTGCTGCCACACACGCTTGACACCATCTGAACCAAATACATTTATGTTGGTCTCATCAGACCACAGGACATGGTTCCAGTAATCCATGTGCTTAGTCTGTTTGTCTTCAGCAAACTGTTTGCAGGCTTTCTTGCGCATCATCTTTAGAAGAGGCTTCCTTCTGGGATGATAGCCATGCAGAAATGTGATGCAGTGTGCGGAAAATGGCTAATTGGGCCCAATTTAGACATTTTTACTTAGGGGTGTACTCACTTTTGTTGCCAGCGGTTTAGACATTAATGGCTGTGTGTTGAATTATTTTGAGGGGACAGCAAAATTACACTGTTATGCAAGCTGTACACTCACTACTTTACATTGTAGCAAAGTGTAATTTCTTCAGTTTTGTCACATGAAAAGATTTAATAAAATATTTACAAAAATGTGAGGGGTGTACTCACTTTCGTGAGATACTGTACTTTAGCAACAAAGTTGTACCCCCTCTTGTCCGTGAAACAATTAGTCAGTTGAGACTTTTATGTAATGTGCATTTCCCTCATGAGTAAGTGGACCTCACTCGGAGTTATCATTCTTCAAGACTTCACTTTGTTTTGTTCTACACATAGCATCCTCCCTTAAAGTTGTCTTTGCTTCAGCTACACTCTCATGGTAAACATTGAGATAACATTTCATACATCCAAGCATACAGCCAGGAGTGACCTTGGTTGCCAGGCAGTCAACTGGCACGTGATCTAACCTTCTTTCTTAACAATACAAAAGTCTTTGTCAGTTATAGAATAAACTGAGAATGCTCTCTACCACCATGGTGTGTGTATTATCCCTATGTACACAGTATTGGGCATATTTTGGATACATTTTTTTAATTTTCTATACAGCAGAAAGCTAATAACTTTGACACTCAGAATGCTGAGGAGTTGGTATAAAATCCTGTGTTGTTAAAACTTGTTGACCTAGACCTTCCATTAGCCAATTTTTTTTTTTTTTGTACTAACTTGCTGTTATAATCTATCCATAAACACAAAAGTGCTAAGTTTAAAGAGCTAGCAGCGTCATGAGCAGATTTTATGGATATATCCGCATGGGCCAGGTTTACTGGGCATCCACCATGTCCATAAGTGTGGTGGCACACTTCTGTATACCAAAATAAATTAAAATTGTAATTTGGCTATCCACCTTTACCTGAAATGTGATAAAATGACAATAAAAGGACAGCACTCAGCTCCCTTCAAATGTTGTCACCCTAGGCTGGGTCCCAAATGATCCTGGTGTCACTTGACCTTACACTCTTTTGAATATTCATATAAGGAACCTAACAGGCAGTGGGCTTCTTTCAACCCTCTGAAATGTATAAATAATATTGTACTATATCCCCACAGAATGTCTACAAATACAGTGTTCAGGCAGATAGGACACCTGGGTTTTCTCTGGCCATGAGAATGTTAGTGATGATGAGGTAGAGAGATGTGGTAAATAAAGAACTGAGACACAAGGGGTTAGTGAGAACAAGACCGCAGGCAAAGCTGACTCTAAATTGGACTTCATACAGTGCATTTTCTTTGAAGTCATCTTCAAAGCACAGATATAGTAAGGCGCTGATGCTGATTTCACAAGAAGACAAGTTTTCCCTTTGAAATGATGTGCACAAGGATACAGCATATTTTAGAAATACAAATATTTTTGTTCCAGTGATATAGAAATTATATATTTAGGAGTGATAAAAATACTGTATAATTAATGCATCATTTACAGAAATGTTAGTGTGGCTATATGTGGCTCCAGTAAAACAGAAACCTATCTCTTGTTTAATTTCTTGCATCTACTAACCACCCCATGGCCTCGAGGGAAGGGGTAGTAAATAGCTTGTTATCCCAGTTATTGAAGATGATTTTTTAAAATTATTTTTATATTGTATGAAACATTTATGTGCGTGGTAGATGCTAATTATGTGGGGTCCTTTCATCAGAGTCCAAATTAGTTTTGTTCTTTCCCTGAAAATCAGTCTGGTGTGGCTTTTTCAAATTAGGTATTTAATTCCTATGTTACATTTCCACTTTGTTTTTTTTATTTTTTTTATTTGGGTATCTTTCTGGTGCTTCTTCTCATCCTGCAGAAGTGTGTTTCTGTATAAGTAGTTGTTGTTACACAAAAAATTGTTTAATAAAAATTACCTGATTTGTAAAAAATTCCCCACTTTTATCACTAGTATTCAGGGCTGTACCTAACGTGAAGGATGGTTATTTTTATACTGGGGCACAACTACAAATCAGAGGGAAATATAGAAAAAATTGAATGCATCTCCCTAGCACCTGGCTGCTTGCATACCTATTAACAGGTTTTAACAACATTTAACAGTGGTCACCAATGGCCTTATTTATATACTCTCATCATTAGTAATCTTTGAAGGCCCTTTGCATTCCTCTCCTATCATCCTTTTCATTTTGGTAGTGAGTGACAGGCTCCCTTTAATAAAATTACTGTTAATAATGTCTTCAATGCAATCTGCCTTTATATTTGGTAGTTAGTCAAAAGATCTAAGGTCTGCCTTAGATGGTCATTCAGCAGAAACCCTACCCTAAAACCTTTTTTTTAATTGATGGTTATTGTCAAGGTTGTCCTAAGGCCTCCTTTATATTGATGGCCAATCAGTGAAAAGACTCTCTCAAAGCTTCCATTTTATAGGTGGCCAGTCAGTGGAAAGTGCCTTCTAAGGCAGGACATTGGTGGTTTCTGGTACTTACTTTGAGGTATGGTGGCAGACTGGTAGTTAGTAGAGCAGACCACAGATTTATAGACCTCTGATTCTTCTGCTCACGTAAGCCAAAGCTGTGATGGCTCAGGCAGATACACAGCAATATAAAAAATCAATGGCAAGTGGGGGCCAGATGAAGCAAACAGCAGGAAGATGTATTTTTAATCACTGTGTGGCACCTCTTCCTACCAGATTATACTGTCACTTATTTTTAAAATATCCATTAGCCAGCACTGGCAATAGACCTCTAATTAGTTTATACTAAAGCTATGCATGCAATGTTATTTTTTATTATATATTTGCCAACATGCTGGCAAATGTGACAAATAATGTATAAAAAAAAAAATACACAAAGAATTTATTTGCTTTGTAATGTCTGCTAATAAAGACAATCCTAAATAGTTAGATCAAACCATAGTATCTTTTTTTATAGTATCTTACCAAGCCAAAATGATTATATAAATTGTGACCAGACGTTGGACGATCACACTGTGGACCATCTCCTATTACCTTTTCCACCTCCCTTTTGTCTAATAACTGTAACAGGTAGGTTTATACTGTTCTAAAAAGGAAAAGGAGGGTTTTACAGTGTGGTCATGCAAGGAATGTTTGGACAATAGAGCTCCTTGGGCTTGGGGCTCCCAAGGCGCTCTACTTAAAGACTAAATATTTGTGCAAGCATCTGGAGAGTTCTGGTTTAGTGGATGTTTACAAGGTTTGATTATCCCACAGCTTTAAGGCCATTGAGAGACCTTGGACCTCAAATCCAGTAGGGCCCAAGCATGTGCATTAGAAATGTGTATTAAGTATATATGGACACTGCCTCTGGCTTTATGTTTTGCAAGTCATCCAATGTTGTCATGCATTCATAGATACCAAAAAAAGGCAATTAAACAAGGCAATATAAAGGACAGTACCCATTATATTTAGACCACAAAAAGCTGCACTGAGACAAGCATATGGACTTCTTCTTTGTGAAATTCTAGTTGCCTTGCTGTCCTGCTAAGCCTTTTATTCAAATATTTTGAGTCCCTGACCCTATGACACCGTAATCCAAAAATGGTTATTGTTTCCTCTTTCGTTGGCAGTATCACACTTTCTCTGAAAGAGGAAACAATAATCTCAAGGCTGTTCTCAGAGGTAGCCCAAGCTCCCCTAAAAGGGCTCACCGCCACCCTTCTGTTGGGCCAGAATCACTGGGAGAGAACTCTCCATATCTGCCCCAACCATCACCCAGTCACAGACCCTCAACTGAGTGAGTCAATCCAGTCCAATCTCCAATTCTTAAGAGCCACTTTTATTTCTCTTCTGATCAGTTTAATTAAGTCACATTTTTTACGAGCCCACTGTGTACAAGTCAGCTTTGTCTGAGTGGCCTGGGTGATGGCAGCCTTTGGCATTTCTGTGCAATGTTGTTAAATTTCTAAACAATTTGTAAAGCATGCTGTTATATTGATTGGAAGTGATATTGCAACCAAAATAGGCACTAGGATAGAGTGACGTCATACATTTCTTGTGTGAGAACACTTCATCAGAGTGCTGACAAAGCTTTTGAGTGTTTTATACAAATAACCATTAAGTAGAATGGACTGAGAGCAGAGCCCTGCCATTGATTCACTTACCAAGGTCAACTTTGCTTTCTCTACATCTGCTCTAATTGGTTCTGCATAATGAGGAGGAATTCAGCCTGTAGATTAACCAATGAATGTGATGTCTGGATATGAACTCCTAATCAGATTGTTGGTGAGCTCACTAGTCACTACTATAGGAAGTTCCCCAGGTAGGCATCACCCATTATACTTTATTTTCTTATAATTAGGGTTGTAATCTCCCAAACCTGACCAGCACCAGGGAGGTGAAGGATGTTTTTAAGAAGACCTGTTTATAAAGGTTATGAACATTTTTTTCCTACTTTTTCCCCTATTTTGAAAACATTTTTTTAAAGACTTATAAGAAAAAATTGTTTGCTGGAAGGGCATTATAAGACTCCATTGACACTTGAGTGTTGCGCTTTTGGGCAATTTAATTGGCATATGTAAAAGCGTTTTGCACGCATTTGAGGCTTACGCATTTTTTTTATTATTATTTTACTAGTTACTAGGCACAAAACCTGCAAGTACAGTAATGCACAATTGGTGAATTTTTGCATGTTTTTCGTGTTTCCAATGAAGTCTGTTGTGGTAAAAACACAGACTTTGCCCCAAAAGAAGCTCATGTACTTTTTGGAGTGACGAGCTTGGAACAACACTATAGTCTTGTGAATGGGCATTATTTAATATAATGGAAATCTTATTGTTGAGCATTGAAGCACTGCTGGTGAAGCTTCAAATTGTTTAGCTGTGAATATGGCCTTAAAGCAGAATTAAACCCAAAAACCAAAATGAATTATATTGCAGTTTAACAATCCCTAAATGTCGTGGCTGCATTTGTTTTCCTAGGCCCCTTTCACACAGGTAGTCCGTGTGTGAAAGGGGCCTAGGAAAGGCGGATCTGAACGGATGCCCCATGCATCTCTATGGGGCATCGGATGTCAGCGGAGACATGTCTGCTGACATCCGATCCGATCCGTGAAATCCAGACGGATGGAAATCCTATTTTCCATCCGTCTGGCAGATTGAATCGGATGAGAATGGACAGACAGTCCTTTCTCATCCGATTTCCCCATAGAGAAGAAAAGGGACCTGACAGCTCTGTCTCCACACACAGCGCAGAGACAAAGCTGCCATCCGCCTGCTCAGCGGGGGATCGGCAAATCGATCCCCCGCTGAAAAAAAACGGAATGTCCGTCTGACGGACTCCCCCTGTGTGAAAGGGGCCTTAGACTTTTTTGCTTTATTTTTACCTGCTGATCTGGTAGCACACATCCTGTCTTAGGGTGCCTCCTCTATCTAGGTCACTTTTATTGCACTATTTTGCACATTTGGTTTGATCAGCCTAAGATCTGTATTAAATTTGTGTTGTGAATTTAGAGTGGTAGCTCAACATATTTCTATATGTAATGCTGTTTTATATGTTTGTGGATATTTTCGGGTACTGCTGTCATCTTTCACCATTTATAGATTTGTGTTGAATATTGTTTCTATATGTTTTATATGTTTTTTTTTTTTCTTTTTATTTACTGTATCTATGGAGGAGCTGCGTTGTCATCCTAGGACAAGACTACAGAACACCACCCCTCTCCTCCTGTCCATAACATAGGGATTGGTGTTTTGCAATCCGCAGAGATTGTCGGGAACAGTGCTAACTGATTACAGGCAGCAGAAGCAGAGCGCACAGGAAGTTGTCCGCTCAGCAGATTGCTGACAGGGTCAACAGGCACTTTATGTTAAATTTAACAGAGCAATATGAAGCAAATAAGAGACGTCCATTGTTAGAGTTTATATTCATTTTAATTATTATACATGCAAAGTATATGGACTTCCATTTTACACATGCTGCATAGAAATAGAGAATGTTAAATATTTAACAACAGAATATTGAAGCAAAATGTAATCATGAGCTCTACTTCCAAGTACTGGTAGCAGGAAGAAAGAGTTCTCTTCAAGCAGAATTCATGAATACGTTACATGCAGCAGATCTATGGAGCTGCATTGTGTGTGTGCTGGGAGTAACCTGTGTGATGTTTGTTACAGCTCAGAATAGAGTATGAACACCGGGGAATTGGCCGGTGTTCAGAGTGAAGTGGGTGTTTTTGTGGCAAGAATTGAAGCTCTGGGAAATTCAAGCTAAGATTATTATTATTAATTTATTATTATTATTCTTACATACATCTTTTTTGCCAATTTCTACTGCTGAGGTGAAGACTTGCAATTGTTGCTGCTTTATATTATATTGAAGTTGTTGTATCCTCTCCATTTAGCAGGTCCTCTTCCTTTTTCAGGGTGGCTCCTTTCCCTTAAAGGGTACTATGGAGCCACCATTTCAGCCCTTTCCTGGGATCTGGCTACAGGGGGAGGTACGAACACCACCTGCACCAACATTCACAGGCAACCAGGAGGACAACACACAGAAGACACTTCTCTAATCCTCCTCCATTGACACCAGTTTCCAAGGCTCTGTCATTACATGCCTGTGCGTGTCGGAGTAGGCGGCATCCCCACGTAGGAAAATTGTTATGAATGCAGGGACAAGCATGAGCGCTTAAGATTATGTACACTATGAGGCTAAAGCAACAGGTTTGCTGGATAGTAAGCCCCCACCACTGCCTGTACTTTCCTTCCTCTTGCCCTACTGCCATCCCATTTTCCCCGACTAAGCTGGTTTTCCAGGTATGGGGAAACATATGAAAATCCCACACCTCCCTTTTTGCATGCCTGGGTACCTGTGTAGTCAGTTGCTAGGCTGTCACATGGGAGCAATGCAGAGTATTTTGTGCTATGTAAGCTACAACCCAGGACTTACTCGGGACCTTAAGCAATTTATAGGGCACTCCGACAGGCTAATAGGATAGCAATGAGGCAAATGGAGGGTAAGTGCCTAAGGGTGTCTGCTTTTTAACAATCACTATTATAAGCAATGATTGCTCTGATATCAGAGCATTAACTACGTTGTAAAATGCAGGGAAGTGTGCCCAGGCCCTATAATTACTGCAGAAGACAAGCGATTTTTCCTTGCTGTTGAAGAAAAAGAAGTTTGACCTCCAATATGGATTAATTTCATGCATGAAAACAAATGTAAAGCCTCATGTACACGTGTGCTGCTTTTATAGGCATTTGCACTTTTCTTTTCTCTGCCTCTAAACTCCCCTCCAGGTTAACCTATTTGTCCATGCACACTATAGGCGTTAACCTATTTGTCCATGCACACTATAGGCGTCTACAAGAGGTCAGAGGCAGAAAAAAAAAAACACTTCACCACCGCATCGCTTGTGCGTCAGGAGAGGAGCATTTTGGCAGAAAAAAAATGCCTGACGCTCCTGAATGATGGTTAAATGCATCGAAAGGCACTGTAATGCTAGGGGCTTGAGCATTTTTTCATTTCAATACCTAAGGCAATGAATAAACGCCCAAGTGCTTGACGCACCTAAACATATCTTAACATGCTTGAATAAACGCAGCTTAGATGCATTATTTCAGCTGGCTTTCTCCTGCCAGGGGAAAGGCATTTAGAAGAACCCCAGTGTGTATGAGGCCTAATTTGGAAACATATTTAGCATGTTGGAGTTGATTTACTAAAAATTGAGAATGCAAAATCTGGTACAGCTGTGCATTGCAGCCAATCAGCTTTTAGCTTCAGCTTGTTCAATTAAGCTTTGGCAAAGCCGATTGCTTTCTCTGCAGAGCTGCACCAGATTTTGCACTCTTCAGCCTTAGAACAACAACACCGTTGATCCAGTAGTTTTTTTGTTTTGCTATTCAGATCCATGGAGAAACCTTTTCCCTGCAAAGAGTAATCACATCATAGAAGATGATTAAACCATTTTGGCTCAGGTTGTGTTTTTAAAGAACAGATATATTTTTAATCACTTATATTTTTATTTGCTTAAAGCGGTGAACACAAGGTTTTTTCAAAGCCTATTATACATCTATGACTGTCTCAATTTCCACCACTCCCCTCTTTTATGAATTGGCTGATCAACACAACTCTATCCCTATGCAAGTTAACGCCTGCCTACGCTTTCTTCGTGCATGTGTCCTTTGCTGTTCCCTGTTATAAAATGCTCAGTGCATTGTAGAAAAATATGTAGAATTTAGCATGTCAGACTGTATTTTTTATATACTTGCTACATGGCTGCTGAATACAGTCTGTTCCGTTGTCCCAACAGGGCTTAAAATGTGGGGCAGCTGTGATAATTCTACAGCCGCTGGTGAGAAATCGTCCTTTCCTGTAATCTGCAATGCAAGCATAATTAGTGGAGTAGTAGGTTGAGTGGCTTGGATATATGGTCCTAAGGGGTGTAACCTATGTGACTCTGCTAAGAATTCTGGATATGTATGATGCTACTTGTGTCAATGTTATTGAACTATACAATATGATCTCTAACTAGACGGTCATATAAGGGTTAAGGAGCACTGCGGATGTTGGTATGATGCGTTGAAGTGCAGTCTCTACTCTCCTATTCTTCAGTGCCTCTGCAGTATAACTGAGCATTACTTGTGTGTTACATAAACATGCATCGTGCTGGATATATCTGCAGTGCTCACTCTTGGCCATGTGCCATACTACAGATAGAGTATATAAGGGATGATTTCAATATGTTCTGCACATTGTCCATAACATAAAACAACAGACAGTGCCAGCATACATGTAAGTGATTATGTTGGTTCAATTTACAATAATAAAAGAATCCGGCCCAGCCAAATGCTTAGTCTTGAAATTTCTACATTTTATTTCTTGTATTGGTTAAAGTGGCCCTAACCTCTTTCAGTATAAATATGGAAGCCAAGGAATTAGTATGGCAGGCATACAAATATCATTTTCTAATGAATTGATCTTAGCTGCCAAAGTATTTCTGTCATTGAAGTATTTTCATTTAGGGCAAAGTGACAGTGTGAGAAAGTCCTCAATATAAGGGCCTGTTGATACGCAACCTATCAGCAATTCCCCTTACGCTCCTGCCACTACCTTATGTTATAGAATACCTGGTGTCTCCTGGTATAGGTGAGCATGTCACCTAGTGGCCAATTGCCAGGCTAGAGCACTGTCACATGACTGCTGGGGTTATGTCTCTGCACCCTCTAAGCTCTAAGAATAGTCAGCACCAGGTATTTCAGTGCTGGCTTTGATACAGGAAGAATAGGTGAGGAGATCACCAAAATGGTGGATATTGGGTGGCGATCTTTCACAGATATTCTCAGTTTGTTCTGAAAAAGCAAAGTGACAATATCTCTGTTACGATCAGGGTTTAGATTTGCAGACCAGCTGCTATAGCAGTACTGGAACTACCACCGACCAGCAGGATAGGTACACTGGCAGTCAACCTGGTGAATGACACAGGCACCCCGGAGATGTGGAGTCTAAGTACTAACAAGTTTTCACCAGAGCTTCTGATGGTGGAGATGGATTTTGCTGCATGTTAGTACCAAGTCCCAGTCCTCAGGATTGCCCATCCAGTAGGTGAGCAAGCCGGGGTCCAGTAGAGGATAAGCAAGGTGGAGATCAAACAGAAGTATAATCAGTAAACAAGCCAAAAAGGTCAGTAATGAGTAGTTGCAGGTTGGGATCAGGCAGAAGCATAGTCGAGTAACAAGCCAAGGGTCGAAAATTATTGGTAGCAAAATATGGACGGCAGCAGGGAAGACAAGAGTAAGATACTGGCTGGAGAGATCACAATAATCTGGCAGACAGGAACTGCAGGGACATGGCTTAAATCAGGAAGTTATTGGGAGAAGCAAGGAGTTTAGGGTTCAAGACAAACAACATTCAAGACAGGATCATTCAAGGAGTTGTCCAAATAGCTGTCCAGCTTTCCAGGTAGCTGGAGGTTCCCAGAGGTTCTGGGTTCAAATACAGGCCATGACAAGCTCTTTAAAGTGTCATTGAACCCACATCATTAAAAACTATCAATAGATGGTGTATTACATGCTGTTCATGCTCCGTCACTATGAGATTCATTTTCTGTATTCTAAAAACAAACTTAGTTAATCTTGCTGTTCTCTGTCTCCCTCGACTGTCCATGTCCCCACTGAAGTTGCAGATTTTACAGAGCAGTGTTGGCATGTAGTGCACATGCTCAGTTTTCAGTGTATTTCTACCCTGGGCATTTCACATATGAGCAGCCCGTGTGACTATAATGGAGTCACACATGTGGTAAATTACAGCCTCCTCCCCCCCCCCCCAATGCCCACTAACCAGCTAAACACAATGGGGGCAGGATATTAGATTGATGGAGGCTTCATCTTCCTGGTATTCTAAGACACAGGCTGGAGGGGCATGACACAGCTTCCCCCCACCCCCATTATACTTTCCTGAGCTCCATCTCGATCCAGTGATGGGCATGAGAGCAGGGGCTCTCCCGGGTCTCTCTTTCCTCGTTGGCTCACACAGCAGCCGGAGCCTTTGTGTGTCAATCACAGCCAATGAGGAGAGAGCGGGGGCCCGAACTGCGATCTGTGTTTAAATGGACAATGTCCATTCACAGGACCGTGGCTTGGGAGCAAGCTTGCTACTGGGGGCACTCAGTAGGGGGGAGGAGCAAGGACCGCCGATCGGGCAGAAAAAAGAGGATTGGGGTAAGTATAACACGTTTATTTTCCTAAATTACAACCTTTACAATCACTTTATTTTTACTCTATATTCCAAAGGCTGTTTTTTTTTTTTTTTTTTTAAACATGTGACCAGTAGCAGTATCTTCTTTCCAAAATGACATACTTTTTTGGGGGAACTACTTTTAACCACTTCAGCCCCGGAAGATTTTACCCCCTTCCTGACCAGGCCCTATTTCGCGATTCGGCACTTAATTTAACGGACAATTGAACGGTCGTGCAACACTATACCCAAACAAAATTCACATCCTTTTTTTCCCATAAATTGAGCTTTCTTTTGGTGGTATTTGATCACCTGTGCAATTTTTATTTTTTGCGCTATAAACAGAAAAAGAGTGACAATTTTGAAAAAAAAAAAAAAACAATATTTTTCACATTCTGCTATAGTCCCAAAAAAAAAAAATTTAAAATCAAAACTTTTTAACATTTCAGGCCAATTTGTTTTCTGCTACATATTTTTGGTAAAAAAAAAAAAAAAAACGCAATAAGCGTATTTTGATTGGTTTGCGCAAAGGTTATCGCGTCTACTAACTACAGGAAAGATTTGTCATTTTTATTGTTTTTATTTTTTTTTACTACTAATGGCGGTGATCTGTGATTTTTTTATGGGACTGCGACATTGAGACGGACAAATCGGACCCCTAACTGACATTTTTGACACTTTTGGGGGTACCGGTAACATTACTACAGTAATCAGTGCTATAATTATGCACTGTTACTGTAATAATGCCATTGGCAGGGAAGGGGTTAACCCTGTGGGTGATCAAGGGGTTAAATGTGAGCCTAGGGGAGTGATTCTAACTGTATGGGGGTTGGGCTTCTGAAATGACCATAGAGATATGTGATCCTATATAGCAGGATCACATGGGCTCTATGATCATTCCAGAGAGAAGGACGGTCGGCTGTGTTTACAACAGCTGACCGTCCTTCTCTCTCAGCGGGGAATGATCGCGGGTGTCAGGCGGCAATTGGAGCCGCCTGCCCGCTGTATCGGCTTCCCCGCTGACGAGCGGGGGTGGGAGCACGCCTCCAGTGGCGCACGGTCGCCCCCTAGAGCGCGAGCGCCATACATGTTCACCGATTTGCCTGGGAGCGGCTGCCTGCTGGTCGGTTGGCACTATCCTATATTATAATCATAATTAAACCAACAGAAGCTGCCATTTATCTTCTCAAGTGCCACTTGCTCCTCATAATGAAGTTGTATGGGATCAGCTTTAACTTTGTGCCATACTCCCTTTAAATCAGCAAGAATTTACAATGGCTTTCACCATCGTAGGTGTCACCAGGAATCCACGCAGTCTTCTGACTAAAGTGAATATGTCTAAATCTGCCAAAATTGATCCAGGAAATAACCTTGTGTTTTCCTGGCATAACAAGATTGTTTATTCAGCCAGTTTGCAAATATTTCGAATATAATTTAATGTGAGCAGCTGCCTGAGTTCTAAATATGTATGCCAAAAATACCGCTGCATTTACATTTTAGACATCTTTGACTGTAATTGTTTCGGAAGGTAAACTTCTGGTGTGCTCCTTAAACCTCCATTTGCAAGGGTCCAATTAGACCTTATCCCACTGAACACGTACAATAAATCCTGCTTGAAAGTACACATGCACAATGTGCCTTGGGTTAGGAAGGCAGGAGAGGCTGTAATGAAACAAGCCTCAAATATGAGCTATTCAGATGATGCTGTCAGCTAGAAGTCGCATGCCAGCACAAGTAGAAAAAATGCCCCACTTTTCCCAGGAAAAATGCTAATTCATCAACAAGTATACGCTAAAAAAAAAAAAACCATACTGATGGCTGAAACAGAGCAGCACTGGCACAACAAACACATTTCACTTTTCAGGGGTTGTTTAAAAAAGTACTCTGGAAAAAGAAAAACTACCATCTAAAAAAACATTTATATGTTCTATGTTCATAGGGTTGTTTCATTATAACCCAATTACACCCATGTGATTTTTCTAATATTCCAAAGCTGCTAATATGCAGATCATCTGATTTAATCCTGAAACCTCAAATAATATTGCCTGTAGCTACTCATTCTGACTCTACTATTGTTGGGAAAAAAAATAATCCTCTCCATAGACTGGAGTCATAAAGCTTTAACAAGAATAAGTCTTATTTGCTGTTAAAGTGGTAGTATACCAATTTTTGTGACTTTTTCCTACAGGTAAGCCTATAATAAGGCTTACCTGTAGGAACAATTAATATCTCCTAAACCTGCATGGTTTAGGAGATATTTGCACTGCATGCAGCCGCTGACGCTAGCGGCGCATGCGCTCTGAAGGTCCGGCGGACCTTCAGAGTTTCTTTACCTGGAAGAGACGCAGAGGGATCATGTCCGCTCCCACAGCGGTGCCCGGGGGTCCGTGTAAGTATTTCATAATGAGCTAGTATGCGATGCATACTAGCTCATTATGCCTTTGTCTTGCAGGGTTTTTTTTGTTTTTAGAGTATACTACCGCTTTAAGTATCCTTATGCTGGTGTGTTATGGTTTGCTCTCGTCAGCTGTGTTGGGCAGTGTCGCTCAACACAGTCCCAATGCAAAGATGAGGCTAAAAGCCTTGCTTTGTATGGTGCCTGTCCTCGCCAGTGTGCTGCAATGGTTTGCATTGTAATAAAATGACATAGGAATACATTTCACCACAATGAAGTTCATTAACAATCATCAATGTGTCTCAACTCAGTGACGTGTGTCGAGATGAAAGAACTGATTGTAAGTTTTAAAATCTAGTTAAAGGGAAAAGGGAAAGCATTGTTACAAGGAATCATAGCGCATGTGCACTGGTGTGCGCGGGCCCTTGTAAGCCAGTCGCCAGGGCTCTTTGTAGTCTAGTCACCAGTCATAAATTATATATATTATTAGACAGCATTTTTAAAGGAGAAGTATGGCCAAAGCCTTTTTGGCCATACTTCTCCTATGGATCACAGCAGTCCAGTTTGTTCTGCACTCTTGTGACCCATTTTCAGCTGACAGTGGCTAAGCCTGCTGACAGCTGACATAATTTAGCCGGTCCAGACTCGGGAAAGATCCCCACCATATGGTGTTTAGACACAGCGGGAGTCAGGCCAGTTTGACGCCTCGCTTCCCCGATCATCGGGGAAACTGTGAGAAGACCCGCCTGCTTATGTAAACAAAGCAGGCGGGTCCTCTAGGTCAGTGGTCCTCAAGTCTGGTCCTCGGGACCCACTAACAGGCCAGGTTTGCAAGATAACTAAATTACATTACAGGTGATCTCATTTGCTGCTCAGTGATTGCAGTATTCTAGTCCGCATCTCCCCAAGGTAATACTTAATCTGGCCTGTTAGTGGGCCCCGAGGACTGGAGTTGAGGACCACTGCTCTAGGTGACAGACAGGAAGAGATCACTAGATTCAGCATAGCTGAACCTGCGATCTCTGCGTCTGTCACAGAACCCCCTCCCCCACACACACACACACACGTCACTAAGCATGAGGCATACGTTTAACCCATTAATCACCCATAGGATTAACCCTTTCCCTGCCAGTGTCATTATTACAGTAACAGTGATATTTTTAGCACTGATTACTGTAGTAATGTCACTGGTCCCCCCAAAAGTGTAAAAAATACCAGTTGGGGGTCCGATCTGTCCGCCGCAATGTTGCAGTCACGCAAAAAATTGCAGATCGCCGCCATTACTAGTAAAAAAAAAAAAAAAAAATGACATAAATGTTTCCCGTAGTTAGGAAACGCGATAACTTTTGCGCAAACCAATCAAAATATGCTTATTGCGTTTTTTTTTTTTTACCAAAAATATGTAGCAGAAAGCAAATTGGCCTAAAATGTTAAAAAATTTTGATTTTTAAATTTTGTTTTTGGGAATGTCATATAGCAGAATGTGAAAAATATTGTTTTTTTTTTTCAAAATTGTCACTATTTTTTTGTTTATAGCGCAAAAATTAAAAATCGCACAGGTGATCAAATACCACCAAAATAAAGCTCTATTTGTGGGAAAAAAGGACGTCAATTTTGTTTGGGTACTGCGTCGCACAACCGTGCAATGTCCGTTAAAGTAACGCAGTGCCAAATCGCAAAATACGGCCTAGTCAGAAAGGGGGCAAATCCTTCCAGGGCTGAAGTGGTTAAAGGTTCATGCACACTAGGCAGCGGAAAAAAATGCCAGAACCTCAGGCATAAAAAATGCTCATAGTGGCTCTTATTGCACCAGAGGTTATGTGCATTTATGGACATTTACTTTTATAAGTGTTTTTTTCCACAACATTACCCTCTGCTCATTTTTCACTGTAGTCAATGTACACCTGAAAATGCCAAACTCTCTTAAATGCTGCATTTATACAAATCTGTTTTTTTTTCTACCCAAAATCTCCTCTCCAAAAAGGCACTTGTGATATTCTTTTTGTTTGTTTTGTTTTTTTACACCCTGATGCTCTATGCACACTGGCCTAAAAATCGCTGCTTCTACAGGAGTTTTGTGTTTTGCCTATAAAAGCAGCTCAATGTTATCCTATGAGTCCATGCACATTAGGACATATAGAGGCATATTTTAAACTCCGCGTTTAGAGGCAGAAAAAAAAAAAAACCTTCCGTTTTGCGTTTTTGTCTGCAGTTTTCTGGCAGAAAAACCTCTGAATGCATATAAGCTCTCCTAAAAGCTTCTAAACTCTCATAAACTTCTGTACAAAAAAAGCTCTATATGAGCACTTTTTTTCTGTCAATGGAACTGGCATTTTTTTAAGCCCAGTGTGCATGAACTCTAAAGCTGCTTCTCTACAAATATGCCTGTAAAGGCTCAAATGTGCATGGAAAAATATAGCTACTTATACAGACTAAAGAAATGCCAAAAGCCTGTAAATGCAGCATTTTGTTTGCCCAGTGTGCATGAGACCTAAATCCTAGGGAACGCTTCTCACTGTTTAGTTGGATCTCAGTTCTTTTTTTTTTTTAAAGTCTTGCTTGCTGCATTTTTGGTTTGCTTTTCAGAAACGCAGTTTCCCATTAAAATGTATCGAAAACACGTCAAAAACGCACCGCGGTTGCGTTTTTGGCTCTTTTTTTGACTTGCATGTCCATGTTTCGCAGGTGCAAGCTGGGAGTCAGGCAAACAAGAAAAGTGTCAGAAATGCATCAAAAAAAGCGTATGTGTTTTTGATGCATTTTTGCAATGAAGCAGTGTGAAAGCAGCATTATTATCAAACAAATTGTGCATATCATGGGATACTGAGGTTTGGGAAATCAAAATATCAAACATCAGATATACAGATATAAAATGCTGCTTCATTACTTTTTATTGCCTTTGTGTTAGCCCTTAACACCTACTTGGGAGCAAGAAAATTCCATAATGCTTATGGTCAGTAAGAGGAGGATTAGTGCCACATTATTGGTATTGGTGGGAGGAATAGTGCTGAATGTTGGTATCAGTGAGAGGAATAGCACCCCATCATTAGTGTCAGTGGGCAGAATAGTGCCCCTTTGTTCGTGTCAGTGTAAAGAATGATATCCCATTGTTTGTGTCAGTGGGAGAATGTAAGATTCTGGTACCTCCGGTACCCTTAATCACCACTTTCTCTGTAATGCGTCCCACCTTTCTCTTCAGGTGGTACGCATATACCTTTAAGAACGATGATGTCACTGCTGAGCGCCGCAGAGCGGCTATTTCAACCGCCGGCGGTCTCACTCACATGGTTCGTTCAACCGCATGGTTGGTTCGATCAAGCCATGCCTGAAGCAGCCATACCTGATGTTACTCGCTCATGTATCTCGCTACCTGGACTTGTTTCACTCACTGATCTTGTATCTCGCTACCCGATCACTCTTGGAATACTGCTTCTACTTATGGCTATCTCACCCTGCTTTCCTGCCTTGTTATCCACATGCTTTCAAGCCTGTCTCTCGATCGGAACCTCCAGCTATTCCCTTTACCTGGAGCAGACCGGAACCTTGCTACTGATCCCTGTATCTCGCTACCGGATCATTCCTTATCTACTGGACCTCTCTAAACTACTAACATTACAAGTGATAAGTACCCCGCAGGGGAACCCTCCATAACCTTATTGCACTATCTACCTATGCACATTAAGGACTGTTACTACCTATCCATACTATCCTATCATCTGCACTGTTACATAGATTGCTAGCTCTTGAGCCTACTACCATCTATCATCTGCACTGCTGCATAGATTGCTAGCTCTCCTGTCTACTACTATCTATCCTTGCACTGGGTTAGTCTATCCTGTATTTGTCATCTGCTGTCCTCACCACCTGTTAGCATACTCGATACTAACCTATCTGCATTCCTAAATACCATCTTGAACTCTCCTATACAAACCTATCAAGTGATTACCATCCTTGTCACTGTTCACACCTGTCCCTTCAGCACATCACCTTCATACTATCATATACATCCTATCACTCCAGGAACATCTCATTGAGTGTGTATATATCTGTATGTTGAAGCTGACAGGCCCACAGTGAGGAGTCCTGGAGAGTTGGATCTGGTATTCAACACATCTCTACATGACTACTGAGTGGAGATTTTGCAGCTGCAAATCCAGCCTATACTAAAAAACGCAGGAGCGTTACATAGAAATAGTGACCTATTGTTGGTGTCCGTGAAAGTGATAGTGTCCCATTGCTGGTGTCAGTGGGATAAAAAGTACATCACCGTTGGTGTCCATAAGGGGAAATGTGCCTCATCATTGGTGTCAGTAGGAGGAGGAATGCACCTTTGTAAATGTCAGTGGAAGGAATAGTGTCCCATTATTAGTGTCAGTGGGAGGAATAGTGATTAGTGCCACATTTTTGGTGTCATTGGGAGGAATAGTGCCTCATTGCTGGTGTCAGTGGGAGGAATAGTACCCCATTGTTGGTGTCAGTGGAATGAGTAGTGCCCCATTGTTGGTGTCAGTGGGAGGAATAGTGCCCCATTGTTTGTGTCAGTGGGAGGAATAGTGTCTCATTGTTGGTGTCAGTGGGAGGAATAGTGCCTCATTGTTGGTGTCAGTGGGAGGAATAGTACCCCATTGTTGGTGTCAGTGGAAGGAGTAGTGCCCCATTGTTGGTGTCAGTGGGAGGAATAGTGTCCCATTGTTGGTGTCAGTGGGAGGAATAGTACCCCATTGTTGGTGTCAGTGGAAGGAGTAGTGCCCTATTGTCGGTGTCAGTGTAAGGAGTAGTGCCCCATTGTTGGTGTCAATGGGAGGAATAGTGCCTCATTGTTCGTGTCAGTGGGAGGAATAGTGCCCCATTGTTTGTGTCAGTGGGAGGAATAGTGCCCCATTGTTTGTGTCAGTGGGAGGAATAGTGCCCCATTGTTTGTGTCAGTGGGAGGAATAGTGCCCCATTGTTGGTGTCAGTGGAAGGAGTAGTGCCCCATTGTTGGTGTCAGTGGAAGGAGTAGTGCCTCATTGTTGATGTCAGTGGGAGGAATAGTGCCCCATTGTTTGTGTCAGTGGGAGGAATAGTGCCCCATTGTTTGTGTCAGTGGGAGGAATAGTGCCCCATTGTTGGTGTCAGTGGAAGGAGTAGTGCCCCATTGTTGGTGTCAGTGGAAGGAGTAGTGCCTCATTGTTGGTGTCAGTGGGAGGAATAGTGCCCCATTGTTTGTGTCAGTGGGAGGAGTAGTACCCCATTGTTGGTGTCAGTGGGAGGAATAATGCCCCATTGTTGGTGTCAGTGGGAGGAATAGTGTCCCATTGTTGGTATCAGTGGGAGGAATAGTGCCCCATTGTTTGTGTCAGTGGGAGGAATAGTGCCCCATTGTTGGTATCAGCTGGAGGAATAGTGCCCCATTGTTGGCGTCAGTGGAAGGAATTGCCCCATCGTTGGTGTGAGTGGGAGGAATAGTGCCCCATTGTTGGTGTGAGTGGGAGGAATAGTGCCCCATTGTTTGTGTCAGTGGGAGGAATAGTGCCCTTATTGTTTGTGTCAGTGGGAGGAATAGTGCCCCATTATTTGTGTCAGTGGGAGGAATAGTGTCCCATTGTTGGTATCAGTGGAAGGAATAGTGCCCCATTGTTGGCATCAGTGGACGGAATTGCCCCATCGTTGGTGTGAGTGGGAAGAATTTTGTCCATATCAGTGGGAAGAATGGTGTCCCCAGGGCTGGATAAAGCTTTGAAAGCAACAGGCTGCATCTGGCCTGCAGGCTGCAGTTTGGAGACCACTGCTTTATAAGATATAATTTACCATCTGCACATTTTATCTTAAAAGAGCGGACCTTGTTCTGGGAAATACATTGGATGAAATGTTTTGTGTGCAAACACCCACCTAAGTTGTATGGAATAATGAGGTGGATATTCATAGTTCTAGATTATGTTGCTCATCAATGCATCTGCATTATGGAACCTACTTTTTATACAATGTGGAATACAATTTTGGCAAGATAAATTTGTAATAAAGCAGCATTTTTATCTGTATATCTGATGTTTGGTGTATTGATTTTCCACTTCTCAATATCCCCTGTTATACACTATTTTTATTACAAGCCAGATAGTTGGAGAATAATGATGTTACAAAACATGACAATAAAATATCTCAAAACCTTGATAAACAAAATGTAACTATGCAAAAATATCCATACCATGAATTCAGCTTTCATACATGAAGCAGTGTAAAGGGATAATACAAAGGCAGTTAAAAAACAAAAACAAAACAAAAAAACCCAGCATCCAATGGTTTCACTCGGTAGCTGTCAGAATAAGGAGTGCTAAGGGGTTCAAAGACATATCACTGTTTGCCTTATTTTTTACAAATGTGACAGTGGTCATCTTTTCAAATATGAGTGTCTTCATACAACTATCCAGTTTTCTTTTACTGGGTATGTTTTCCTAATTATACTGTATGTGCTTTTATATAGCAAAGCTTTTTCTGTAACCTACAGTGTAAACATGGGTTACCAATTGCAGTTCATTTTCTATTTTAGCTGTCAAATAAATGGCAAAGCAGTGATTACTGTAACCACCTAACAATGCTGTAATTGATAACTTGATTAGCTCAGATCACATGCTTTAATCAGCCCATATCATTATTATTATCATTATTACTGCAGCCTCAGCAGATTAGAGGGAATACCTTCTGTAGATGATCCCTTTATTTTGGTTGGCTCTTAAATATAAAAAAAAATCACTTAATCTGTTCAGAAGGAAAATTGTTTCGTTATCATGGCAACTGCAGAAAGCACTCGACACACTCCTCATTGTGCCTGATGTCTGTGGGGGAAGGGAACGGGGCAGGCTGTTAAAATTACTAAATTAATGTAAAACCCTTAAGTGCTTAGAGGATTGTAAGGCATAGCTGGCACCAAGATGATTTATTACTATTGTTTGAATTTTTTGTAGCCATGCTCACAGATTTAAATTCATCTTCCACGTTTTTACTTTTTTTTTTTTTTTTAGCACAGATAAAAAGCAAAATGAAATCTTAATTAAGGTATATTGGGTTTGAATTATTAGCCAAACAGCAGTTAGTATTAACAATTATTGCAATGTGTTGAAATTTGGGATGAATATTGTTGATGAAACAGCCAATGGCAATCCATTGTTTTTATTATTGGTACTGAATAATATAAATGCACACCTGTGTTTGGGCACATTGGTCCATTATTATTACTAATAAATAAAAATTTGCTTACCAAAATTTTAATATTAAATTTTAAGATTTTTGTCCAAGCCACAAATCTGTACAGAGCACACCTACCGAAAACAAACTCCCCCTCATTACAAGAAAGGGCCCCCAATAATTAGTCATTACTTTTTCTGGCCACACTGCTGTACACATTATACCCATGTGATAATAAAATAACATTCACCCTTGTTTTATGTGTGTTGGTGATATTAAAGTACAGATGTAAAAATAAAATTTATTTGACTAGATACTTAAAAAAAAGACACTTAAAAGTTACAAATTGATATAGGCAGTGGGATATGTGTCCTGGCTATAGGGAAAGATGTTAATTGTTCACAGATCACTCAGATAATACCCCCCCTCCTTCATCAAGGTCACAACAAAGAAATAATGCTAACAGTGATAAAAGTTTAATGAACAGATTTTATTAGGCAATTATTTATGCCTCCTGGTAAGAGATTTGCCAGTCTGACTCAATAAAATAATAAGGAACAAGGCGGTGCTTTTTAACGATTTATGCATTTTCCATCTTCATACAGTGGTACTGATACATAGGTACATGATAATATCAGTCACACATGTATGAATATCTTTAAGTTATGTACAATATGCTCTTTCAGATTTAACATCTGATTAAAAAGAAAAAAAAAACTCTCAGTTTGTGTTTGCGCATAAAATTAGCTTTAACTGATATCCAATAATTTTTTTTCTGGCAGTACTCTTTTATTACAGAAAGACTGCTAGATGCTAGACAATAAAAAAAATATATATACAGTATATATATATATATATATACACACACATACATTATACAATATTTCTATTTATTGTACCTAAAATAAAAAAAATAAAAAACTGCATTTAGTTTGGCATATTTCTGCTAACTTTGTATCCAAAAAACATTTGCAATGGAATGAAGAATGTAAATATTGAGAGGTGATCACATTTATTTTGTCAATAGCTTGTAAATCAAGCCCAAGGTGTTTTGGTTGTTTAAAAACTTAAATCCACATCAGTGCACCACAGTAAAGCCCCGTACACACGCGTCGATAATTGGCCGTGAATTTTCGGCCAACGTCCGATCGGCCGATTTTCGGCTTGTAAAGCCCCGTACACACGCATCGATTATTGGCCGGGAATTTTCGGCCAACGTCCAATCGCCCGATTTTCGGCTTGTTAGTATGATGCTTCCGACAACCGACTCTGACTTTTCGGCCGAAAAAAATCTGGTGTACAGGCTATAAAATTTTTGTTGGCCGTCAACACAACGGCCGATTTTCCGTCAGTCAGTACAGATTTCGGCAGACAAAAATCTGATGAGCAAGATTGGGTATGCTCAGAGAAGAAAAAACACACGGAAAGTAAACCAGCACATGACATCACTTCTGAAGTAGATTTTTGTTGGCCGAGAAAATTTGTGTGCAGTCTAGGCACATTCCAACCAACAATACACCACTCTGGACAAAAGTCGGCCGATCGGTCGGCCGATAATCGTTGCGTGTGTACGAGGCATAAGGAATGAATGTGCAGTGTTCCCAATACCTGTACAAATGTCCTGTAATGTCCTCTGCGAACTTTGGGAAGCCGTCAGTTTAAAGAGAACATGCCCTGTCATTTAGGCCCTGTTCGCATCTGAACGTTTTTCAGCTCCTAAAACGCTCATCTCTAAAGTCTCAAAACGCCCAACAAGCAAAATCCTATTCATTTCAATAGCCGCAGTTCAGAAATGAGTGTTTTGTTGTCTGAAGCAACACGCCTGAACCTCAAAAAAGTGCATTAGCTTCTTGGTTAAACTTCAGCAGTAGTGTTGATATTGGAAAATTTTGACCATGCAAGTTTCACATTATGGGACCAGAGAACAGGTGATTCTGTTGACAATGACAGGAATGGCTTTTTAAGTGAAGTGCCTTTTGCATTATGTAGAGAGGTCTGCCAGTCTATCTCCTGGGATTTCAGCTTGTTCAATTAGGCTTTGACAAAAAAATACCTGAAAGCTGATTGGTTTCTATGCAGTGCTGCACCAGATTTTGCAATCTTCAGTTTTAGGAAAAGAACCCCTATGTCTTCCCTGTTGTTACCTACCGCTATTGTTAACTTATCCCTCACCACCTTATCCTCCTTCTCAATGCTCTCTTCATATTTCTACCCTTTGTATCCTTTTTCTCTGCCCCATTAGCAACATTTTGAATTATATGGTATTTGACTTGAGTTTGGTTTTAAATGGATGTTTTTATGTATCCATTTATTACAAAATGGCTTATAATATCTTAACCTTTAAAGAGAGCATTTAGGGTCTCTTTTAAGCACATCCGTTTACCCATTTATACTTACCTTTATGGACTTATCCCGCTGAACCTTCCTCCACGGCAGCTGCTGGTGTTGCTGTCATATCACGTGGTTGGTCTTGGGGATCGACTGCCATGTCGAGCACTTCAACATGGGAGGCAATCATATGCTCCCCTATACCCAGAAGGATCAGATATTTTGTAGCAGCTACAGCTGAGAAAGGAACGGTGGGGGAGCACTGGTATTGAGCGCGGATCAGAGGGTGGGCTTTTAAAGCCCTGACAGTTTGCCCTGAAATGGAAAGGTGATGGGATCTCTTTAATTCTCCTCAAATAGAAGCAAAGAAGAACTGTAAAATTGGGAAGATATTTAAAAAGGATTAAAAGGACTTAAATAGCATGGTCTCTCTTTTATGCGCACGTTGTCTAATAAAGCTTTTTGGAAAAAAAAATAGCATGGTAAGCAGATGGACTTTTAGTATAGCTAATTAATTTAAATTGCCTCCTATAGTTAAGCTTTCTAAGATGAATTTGTGTTACTGTAAATATTATATAAAAACCCAGATTTATTGAAGAAATCTGGTCAGTGACAAGATGCCTGCTTGTAATATGTCTATACAGTTGCTCTCTTACAGTATTATCATAGTCAAACTTGTAGAATGATGAAAGGGTGATTTAGGAGAAATTTAGAGTCTCAAAGCTGAACATGACAGAATAAGAGGTTTATTGAAAGGTCTTTGTGATGGAATCCACTGTAGTATGTGAGATGGCCTTAAAGGAGAAGTATGGCCAAAGCTCATTTGGCCATACTTCTCTTCATAATTACAGAAGTGCACTTAGTTCTGTATTCCTGTGACCTCGATTTTGCCAACAGTGGGCTAAAGTCCACTGTAGGCTGATGTCACAGAACCAGTCCATGCTCTGCTGGGATCCTGATAATACTGTGATCCACCACATGCCTGACCGGGAGCAGGCTAAAGCCTCGTACACACGCAACGAATTTCCGCCGACCGGTCGTTCGTCTTTTGTCCAGAGTGGTGTCTGTTGGTTGGAATGCGCTCTAGACTGCACACGAATTATACTTCAGAAGTGATGTCATGTTTTGGATTCCTTTATTTGTGTTCTTTCATCTCTGAGCATGCCCAGTCTTGCTCATAAGATTTTTCCCTGTCGAAATCTGTACTGACTGCACGAAAATAGGACGTGTTTTGATGGTGGACAAAAATTTTATAGCCTGCACACCAGAATTTTTTCGGCCGAAAAATCGGAGTCGGTTGTCGAGAGCACCATACTAACAAGCCGAAAATCGACAGATCGTCATCGGACGAAAATTCCCAGTCGAATTTTGAATCGTGTGTACGAGGCTTAGCCTCTCAGCTCACAGATGAAAGCCTGAGCCAGCTGCTCCCGCCCCCTTCACAGTTCAGCACTCCAGTGAGCGCTGGAGGGGCAGAGCACAGAGCAGTGACTGACCCACACTTCTCTTTTATTAAGCAGGACACAGTAAAATATGGAAGGTTTTTTTGGATGTTTTCTAATTGAAATTCTGTGCTTGCAACTTTTTATATCGCTTTTATTATGTTTTATTATTTTTTATGTTGGATGGTTCTTTAGCTAGTCTGATGAAAAAAGTATAACTCCACCCAATGTTTAGAATATTTTTTCCTTCATGGGAGAGATTTCTCCTTTCTTCTTGTGGGGCTACTAGATAGAAGGAAACTTTCTCCAATGGGCATTCAGACAACAGCCAAAGCAATTTTCAGTAGAGTGGGGAAAAATTAGAACCTCTGACCTTTTTTAATGATGTCTTTGCCATTTGGAGAATATATACTCTCTCTTACTTTTGTGGTCATTTTTCTGATCTATCCAAGATGAAGAATTTAGAAGACAAGCGTTAACAACAATTTTATACCAAGTAAATGCCATGCTATACAAGTGCACATTGATATTGTCTTTGACATCCTTAGAACACCACCACTGAAGGAACCCTTGAGTGGCTGAGCTGGAAAATGTAATTCCTGATTGCTTTTTCCAAAGATAAGCTTGTGAAATCAGTTGCACATTACAATATGAGAATTATGTAAGCGGTCATCTCTTCTAAAAACAAATGAAAAAAAAAAAGTTTGCCTGGAAACAATGCTGACCCACTACCTCTTTCTGAGTCTGTGATCCAAATCAAGTATTAAATACAAATTGGGGTCAGTGACTCGAAGGAGTTGATTTCCTTATCAAATAGTAGCTGTTCAAGTTAAATTTTAACTGAGTTTAGTCAAAGAGGTGCAGCTGTGTTCACTTCAATCAAGAAATCATGTCCCAGCAAAACTCCTGTATTTTTTAAATTCCCTCACACTTGACTGGGAATTTAAAGTGAACACAGGCTTCCCCGATTTACAAACATTACTTTGCCCAATGCAAATTTAAGCAGCTTGTGTTCCTTTAGTAAATGAACCCCATTGTATTAAAGCAGGAGACAGCCATAATATCACTCCAACAATCCTGAGAAATATTAAATCTATTCGGAGATCATTCTATCATCACAGATCCAAAACAGCATGGTGTGCAATTTTTAAACTGTAATAATCACATTAATGGGATAATTCCGGAACAGCTAAGAGGTGCTTCCAGGTTTTTATGGACTGATCAGGAAGAAGTACCCATAATGTCTCATTTTGGTGGTATAATTATCTCACATAACACGGACAAAGATAAAACACAGCAGATGAATCATAAAATCTTAGGGTTCTATCAATAGAATGGCATAGCATGTACAGCTTACCTGGGGTGCTTATGAAATGTCCACTGTCCCCTGGAGGTCCCTGTCATCCGCTGACATCCGCAATGCCCATAGACATACATTATGTCCGTATATCATCCGCTAACGGATGGGATGATATGCGGACATACGGAGCGGATGACACAAGTGTCATCCGCTCCGTGAAAAAAAAAAAGTCCTGGAACGGATCGCAATGCGGTCCGCTCTGTGTGAAAGAGCCCTAAATGATGTGTCACTATGCAGGTGCTTATCTTATTTTAAGGGAAAATCCACAAAATATATTTTGTGTTCTCTTATTTTTTATGATTTGGCTAGAAGGGTTTGGACCTCTATTAGCTTTATTTTTTCATAGCTGTCTGTACCTTTGTTGGAGAGGTTCCCATCACTTTCTGTACTGGTGACCACCCAGGGAGTCGGGGAACATTTCTTTGGGGGGGGGGGGACAAAGACAGCAACACCACGCAGGCTGCTTCCAGGCTGCTTCCCATTTTATCCAGTAAAGTACATTTTAAAATTGTAAAGGGAAATTTGGTCTGGAGTTGAGCTTTAATTTTGCATACATAGGTTTTTTTCATGTATATACATATCATTGAGATGCCATTTGATAAAAAAAAAACTGACCCACTCCTTAAAGGTTCTTTCAGAATGGGGCGGACATTAAATGGTTAAATGGGGGTTCTCTCTGTTGATCTCAGCTGAACAGGCGGATGACAGATCCATGTCCACTGTATTATGCAGAGCAGACACAGACCGCAGTTCTATATGGGGAAGTCAGATAAAAACGGACCTCTTGTCATTTCCATCCAACTGTCGCCCAATCTGATCTGCTGGAGGGATGGGGGTACATTCCCCATCAATCAGTTTTTAGCAGACCGGATCGGATGCCAGTGAGTGACGTGCGCTGCTCCATAGAGAGCAATTGATTGATTGACGGTCCGATCAGGTCTGCCTAAAAAATTTGACAGGCTGACCCGATAAGTCCATCAGTGTGAAAGGGGCCTAAAGCTCAATAGAACCTTCCTTTTGAATTGGCTCAGTCGATTCTGGATGCATCAAAAGAAAAGGCGTGCTAAGTTTGTTTTCTTTGGAAAGCAGCCACAGCCTAAGGACCCATTTGCACCAAAAGCAGTGTGTGAAAGGTGCGCTCTGGGCACATTTCCTGCACCACAGGTGAATACGCTGACCTTGTGCGAAGCATGCAGGTGTCATTGAAATGTTAATGATATCTCAGACTCTGTATTTGTGGTCACCAAAGCTCAATTGTACCACTGTACCTCAGCGGAGACACAGCTGCCATCCGCCTGCTCAGCCGGGGATCGGCGGATCGATCCCCCGCTAAGAAAAACAGAGTCCGCCTGACGAAATCCCTGTGTGAAAGGGGCCTTAGTAAAAAAACCCTTCAAGCATGTTGCAGAGAAGGACCTTTTGCTCTGTGTGTGTGAAAACAGCGGTCTCTCTGTAGAGGTTTGACACATCCCATGCTGAGTCAGACCCAAAACTATACAATCCACAAAACTCATGCTCCCTGATGATTGGAGAGCTCTGGCTCTGACTCGCCATTGGCCATTTCGGACCTCTACAGAGAGACCACCACTTCTAAACCCAGACCAAAGGTCTTTCTCTGCAGCATACTGGCAGGGGACAGGCTTTTCTACTAAGGCTTTTTTTGCCAAAGAAATCAACTTGTATTACGTTGAAGACCATTTGTTTTGCTGCACCTGGAATGCATTTAGCTGAAGAAACCTGAAAATTCACTTGGGCATTAATCTATAAAATGACATGAGAGCTGATGCTACTAAAATTACAAAGTGATCCAGTAAATGTATTTGTCAGTGTGTTGTGTCTAAAAGCAGGAGCTTTGCCATTCTGGATGGATTGCTGACAATTATGTTAGCACAGTACTGACCAACAGAATGTTACAGGAATGGAAGGACATGATCATTGAGTGTATTTTAGAAATATTTTATGTGGTGATTTAAAGAATGATCGAACTCGTGGAATAAAACACAAGGTTGATTAATAACGACTTCCGGATAACAGCTGTAGCTTGTGCATTGTAGAGTTTATGACAATAAGAGAACGTTGCAATGAAATTCTGGAAATAGATATGAAAAGCTATCATATACTGTGGTGGTACATTAAAAAGGAACTCTAGATTCAGATAATAGTGCATTTTATTGTTTGAGGCCCATGTTGTAAATACATGCAAATATGTTGTAGTAAAATGTTGAGTGCAAGAGAATGTTTGCATTACTCTGAGCTGCCAATAATAAAGCATCCGAGAATGTTTGAATTTCTTTTTATCTATTAGAGCCATGTGGACCACAAAAAGAGTAAGGGCACGTTCATGTGTGGCAGTCCTAGCCTCCCCTCTGAAAAGTCATCTGCAACGGAATGCTTTTCAGAGGCATTTGGTGGTAGGAAGGCGATATGTCACGTCCTCGCTGCCTGACTTAACGTAAATGCCTAAAGAACCTTAGTTGCATGCAGGGTGATTGCGATGAAGCCCAATAGACTGCATGGGTTGCATTTGGTGGCAGTAACAACTGCCACCAAATGCATGCTGTTTAAACATGCTGTTTAGTTTTTGCTGCAACAGAGATGCTTTATTTTATGTGTAAAAAAAGACTGATAGTCTGTGGACTGCATATAGTGAGCAATCAATGAAGACTGTAAAGGAACAACGTTTTTTTATGTCACTATTAAAGCCATGAACTAACAATGGAAAAATAAAGTTAAAGTTGTTGAATAATAAAAAAAAAAAAGCAATAAAAACACAGGCATGAAGTCCTACAGGCATGAAGGAGTTAATACCATTCGGGGGGGGGGCTCACTGGTGGAGCATGGAGGGGCGCCAATACCCATGCTGAGAAGAATGGAGACCCAGTCTGGAGGAGCTGCACCCAATGGCTGATGGCTTGAGGCAGGGACACAGCCGTGTCTTAGGATGGTGCTGCTGCAGAATGTGGTAGGACGTAAGGCTGGCTAGGCCAAGCCAAGGATCCAAAGTGTCTGCCAGGGGGAGCCTTCAGATGGTAAGGGGAAGACACAGGGATGCTTACCAAAGACCAGGGGAGCTGAGCTGAGCCGGAAAGTCAGGCACACCTGGGTGAGGTCAGCGCTGAGCCAGGGGTATGGAGAAGGAAGTGAAGCCTGTAAGCCAGGCTAATCCTGTGCTGTGACGGTGCGTTTCGCACGCTTGCTCTTTATCAAACTTGCTCAACCATGTCATAATACTTTGCTTTGTGCACTGGTCCAAATCATTTGGTGGAGGGGGGATTTTGGTGTGGAGTTGTTTTTCAGGGGTTGGGCTTTGCCCCTTAGTTCCAGTGAAGGGAACCCTTAAAGCGTCAGCATACCAAGACATTTTGAACAATTTCATGCGTCCAACTTTGTGGGAACAGTTTGGGGATGGTCCCTTCTTGCTCCAACATGGTTGTTCACCAGTGCACAAAGCAAGGTCCATAAAGACAATGATGAATGTATATCAGGTGGGGGAACTTGACTTGCCTGCATAGAGCCCTGACCTCAACCCAATAGAACACCTTTAGGATGAATAAGACTGCAAGCCAGGCCTTCTATCAAACATCAGTGTCTGACCTCACAAATGCGCTTCTGGAAGAATGGTCAAACATTCCCATAGACACACTCCTATACCTTGTGGACAGCCTTCCCAGAGGAGTTGAAGCTGTTATAGCCTCAAAGGGTGGGCAACTCAATATTGAACCCTACAGACTAAGACTGGGATGCCATTAAAGTTCCCAGGTGTCCCAATACTTTTGACAATATAGTGTATTATATAAAATGTGCAGGCAGTTTTCTGTATACCCTGTTCTACATATTCAGCACAATTGGCTTTCATTTCTTTTTTTTTTTTTTTTTGTGCGTTAGACAAGCAGAACTATTGAGACCAAATATTTTACATAGGTTGTCCATTTGACATCTGAACACAACTACAAAGCCGTATCTTGTTGGTATATAGCTGCATTTGTTTGGACTGTAATTTTACACTGCTAGTATTTCCGGTGGATGGGTTACACTTGCGCTTTCCTGGGATCACACATCACTACAAGCTGATACTCTACACTGTTCTAATAAGAACAAATTGTTTTAGTTACTTTGAGTTAAAGGGAACCAACTCAAATTGCAAGGCATGGAGAACATATGCAAGTTAGTTCTGCCAACATGGTATGTTGACTACATCAGGTCATTTAGAAGGGGAGAGTAGAAGTAGAAAGATGAGGTGAAAACACCCCTATACCAAGCTGGGAGTCTTTACATATTCAACAAACTTTTGTGATCTAATGTTATCTTAAAGCTGAACTCCAGGCACAAAATCTTTCATTTAAATGCATTTCTCAATAGCCACAAAGGTTATAAATTCACTTTGTACCAAATGCATTTGCAAACTAAGATATCACAAGTAGCAAGGACCTCAACATCATGTTGTGTGTAGTACCCTCCTATAGTTAGGCTGCTATATCCAAACTTTTTTAAAATGTTAACTACTACCCACCGCAGTTTTACTGCGGCAGGCAGCCCCCCCTGCGCTAACGAACGTAGGTATACATCGGTCGCGCGCCTGCAGCTAGGGGGGGGGGGCATCAATTTTAGGACATCAATTTTATTTAGGTACAGCGTCACACGACCGCGCAATTGTACATTAAACTAACGCAGTGCCGAATCGCAAAAAATGGCCTGGTCATTAAGGGGGCAAATCCTTCCGGTCCAGAAGTGGTTAATGATATCAAAGAGTGAATAACAAAACAGTACAAAAAATTCCACGTGTCACATAGATTACAGAGATTAGTCAGAGAAAATATGCCTGACCAGGCCTGAAGCAAATCCTAAAGAAATGTTCAGGTAGGAACGTACAAAAGAAGAATAAATAGCAAAAGCAAACACAAAGAAAGTAAAAACAGACAGCAGCTCTTTTCTGAAAATACTAAGAGTCCATTCAGACTAGCGCGAATTGTCAGACGACTTGGTCGCCTGACAAGTCGCGGTCGGTCGCTCGCCATTGAGTAGTACAGGACCCGTTCTAATAGGAGCGACACAAGTCGCTCCTACTTAGAAAAAGGGTCCTGTACTACTTTGGGGCGACCTGGAGGTGACTTGCATTGACTTCAATTATATGAAGTCCGTGCAAGTTGCGCCGAAGTCGCGGTGCACGCTGTGCACCGCGACTTCACAGGTCGCCCCACAAAGTCGTGTCGCTCCAGTCTGAATGGGCCCTTAGTGTTACAAGTCCTATCATAAAAACACATAGCTCCCAACTGTCCCTGATTTCAAGGGACTGTCCCTGATTTGAAACAAAGCCCCTATGTCCCTCTTTCCTCCTCATTTGTCCCTCATTTTGGTGTGATCTATATTATAGTTGTATATAAAACACACCATTTATCTTTCAAATAGTGTTTTACTGTGCTAAACCTTTCATCTGATTTCTAAATTGCTGCATTTGTAAATTTGAAAAGCCAGTATAAAGGAATAGTAGTGGTAATAAAAATAAAGCACTAATAATTTATTTTTGTATAATTTCCCTTAAAGAGGGCGTGGCAGGGTGTGTGTCCTATGCCTACATAGGTTTACTAATAGGTGTCCCTTGTTCCCATCTCAAAAAGTTGGGAGGTATGTAGACATGTACATTATCAGAGCAACATTTAAATTTATTTTTTGCCTCCACTGTAGTGAGTGGAGCAGTGACTGATTGTTTTGGCCTGTTAAGGGTTTCCTGAGCTGAGAGTTTGGTTCCTCCCTCCTGCCTCTTAAAGAAGTTTCCAGAGTATAGGGCAGGGCGATTCAAATGATCAGTGTGCCTATTTATCATGTCCCAGCCAGTCCATTGAAAGGGGTGTGTAGAAGGTGGCTGGGAAGGTGGTATATGTATAGGAAGCCCCACCAGAGTGTTCTTTTCCCTCTATGAAGGGCTTTGGGTGTCTTGGGGCTGCAGCCCCTGGAGGCAGCTTTACTAAGACAAGGAACTGCAATCTGTGCCTCATCAGCTGCTGAGCTGAGGGCCTTTAGAAGATTGACAATTAATGTTAGCTGGAGGGAACTGCACTGGAGAAGGATCTTGTTATCTCCCTTACTGAGGATCTACCTGTGGATGATGGGTGGCAGACAGCTCCTGGGACACTATGAGTAAAGACCTTATGGGGGGACTCGTAGTTGTGCAAGTACTAGAAAGGAAACTAAGAGCCAGAAGTAGCTATATGGACTGCTGCTGTAGGGTCCTAGATATACTGGATATTCCCCACTACCTCCAGAAAAGCTGCTACTGGAAAAAATAAAGAGAGGTTTGACCTCCTATCACTCCTCCTATTCTTTTTAGACCTCTTGCATATGATACTCCTTTTTGAGCATCTACTTTTTCATACGTTTTTTTTATGTATTTGCACGATCTTTCGCGCATATGCATTTGCGCAATTTTGTGCGCATTTTTGCGCAAATACAGATTTTCATGTTCTTGTTTTGTGCATTAGGTAAAGGCCCATTTGCGCACATTTGCCCATTTGTGCACATTTGTACTCATGAGGCGTAAATTACTGACCAAAAATGCAGATTTTTCTATTTTGTTTTGACTGATGAATGCACGGCCTGTGTGCATAGGCACATTACAATTAATGGGCTGTGTTTTAGCTGAGTAAAAAAAAAAAAAAGATGTACTGAGCTTTTTCAAGCTGCAGTGTTCAAGAGGCCTTGGAGTATTCTGTAACTCTAAACCCCTCTCCTGTTAAAGTTCTTCAGCAATAAGTACTAAAAAGACATCCCCTCGGCTGAGCCTGAATTGTCAGTGTGTGTCGGATTGTACTTGGTAGTGGAGAGCAGAGCTGTGGGAAGGGCCCAGCAGGCTTGACTCACTACAGGCTGGCTGCAGAAAACTATAGGAGGGGGCGGAGACCAGACCAGTCACCCTGTACAGGGAATGAGAGCATTAGTGACTGGTCTTTATTTCAGGACGCCCCTGCACAGAGGCAAAGCTTCACACTGAGTTACAGTCCAGATCTAGAAGAAATTCACAAAAGACACCAAGATTCAAGTAAGAATACACATGGTGAATGTATTTAGACATTATTTGCTTATCCTGGAGGCTATTGTGGCATATTTTAGTCAAGATAAATTAAAAACTTGAGTGTACTGCCTATAATATCCATAGATAGATGTCCAGGTGTTGTTTTTTAAGAGCAGCTTTGAAAATTGAAACAAAACCAACAGTCTCCTCTCCTTTTGCTGCAAAACATTTATTTTTATTTTTTTATTTTTAACTGAACCTTTTCCCAAACAGGATTTTACCTTGAGTGCTTATAGCACTGACTACAGCAGGTCTGCGCCCTGCCCAAGAAAACTTGTGTGAACGCCTCTTGGCTTGATTATAATGAAATTCAAGCAGTTATGTCACTGGTATTTGTGATACAAATGACATATGTAGCATCCTTCCACCATCTGGCTGGTAATCATATGCTAATGTGTGTAAGAGGCAGCATTACTCTATGGGAATTAAATACCTTGACTGTGATAAAGGCATAAAAAATTTACATTTTTAGTGTAAACTATAACATCTTGTACCTTACCGTAAATGTCATTTTATTCGTTCAGAACCTTGCATTGGTAAAAAAAAAAAAATACAGTAAACCCCCGTTATATCGCGGTTCAGTTTTTGCGGTCCCGGTATATTGTGTTTTTTTTTTCTGTAGACCTATTAATATTATTTTACTAATTAAATCATTGTTAATTAAATATTTTTGTGTTTTCCATAGCTCTTGCTCTGTCTCTCAGTATCTTTTATGTGTTTAAATGTGTTTCTATTGTTTTAAAAGTGTGTTTAACCACTTGCCGACCGCCGCAAGTACATATACTGCGGCGGTCAGCCCCTCCTGGGCAAAGCGACGTATCGGTACGTTGCTCGCCCACGAGCCTCTAGGGGACGAGCACGTGCCGCCGGAGGCGCGCTCCCGCACCCGCGCGAGTGACCGGCGGCTCCGATGTCCGCCGGCCACTCGCGATCTCCCGCTGGAGAGGGAGAAAGGCAGGCGGCTAATGTAAACAAAGCCGCCTGTCATTCTCCCTGGTGTAACTGCAGAGACTATACTATCCTGCTATGTAGGATCGTATATGTCTCTGTGGTTACATCACAAGCCACGCCCTTTGACAGTTAGAATCACGCCCCTATGGACACACTTAACCCCTTGATCACTAATAAAGTTAACCCCTTCCCTGCCAGTGTCATTTTTACAGTAGCAGTGCATATTTATAGCACTGATTACTGTAGTAATGTCACTGGTACCCCCAAAAATGTCAGTCAGGGGTCCGATCTGTCCGCCGCAATGTCTCAGATCGCCGACATTACTAGTTAAAAAAAAAAAACAATAAAAATGACATAAATCTTTCCCGTAGTTAGTAAACGCAATAACTTTTGCGCAAACCAATCAAAATCCGCTTATTGCGATTTTTTTTTACCAAAAATATGTAGCAGAAAACAAATTGGCCTAAAATGTTAAAAAAAAAATTATTTTTACATTTTTTTTGAGAATTTCATATAAAAAATGAGAAAAATATTGTTATTTTTTTAAAATTGGCGCACTTTTTTGTTTGAAGCGCAAAAAGTAAAAATCGCACAGGTGATCAAATACCACCAAAAGAAAGCTCTGTTTGTGGGAAAAAAAGGATGTCAATTTCATTTGGGTACAGCGTTGCACGACCGCGCAATTGTCCGTTAAAGTCACGTAGTGCCGAATCGCAAAATAGGCCCTGGTCTTTGAGCAGCCAAATCCTCCGGGGCTTAAGTGGTTAAAGACCTTAAAATGCTTTTAAATGTACAGTGAAATTTAAATAGGGTCTTTCTATTTTGCGGATTTTCACTTTTCGCGGGTGGGTCCGGAACGTAACCCCTGCGATGGAGGGAGGTTTACTGTATATAGTCTTTATAAAGAATATATAAGCACTAACTGAGTGACCTTTAGTTTGCTAAAGCCTTGTGTGTCAAACTATTACCATTTTTTAAAATAGGATGCTTGTTTTATCAGTGCTGCTGATCTCTTGCAGTGGACCATGTGGACCATGCTTGTGAAATGTATGTTCAGCTGGCCCCTTGTGGTCTCTTTCAAAAGCCTCTGATTGGGTGACAACGCAATCGCATAATTGGGAGACAGGGACACAGTGAGGGAGATTTACTGAAACTGCAGCTCACAAAATGTGGTGCAGCTGTGCATAGTAACCAATCGGCTTCCAGGTTTTGGGCTCCTTTTACATTAGGGCATCTCCAAAGTCGCACGATTTCCAGTGCAAATCTAAAGTGACTTTTGGTTTGACTTTGATCTGACTTTACATTCTCTGGACCAAAGTTACATCAAAGGTTGGACCAAAGTAGTGCAAGAACCTTTTCTGAAGATGCAGCGACTTCTGTAGTGTCACTAGTAATGGCTCTCATAGAAAACAAATGTAATTTCACATGTCCGGCGACTTGGCGTCTCCCAAGTCACAGAAGCTTAATTGAACAAGCTGGTTTCCCACCATGCACAGCTGCACCAGATTCTGTGTGCACCAGTTTTAGTACATCTGCGAGCCAGGCCTTCTTATCCAACATCAGTGCCTGACCTCACAAATGCACTTCTGGAAGAATGGTTAAACATTCCCATAGACACACTCCTAAACCTTCCTAGAAAAGTGGAAGCTGTTATAGCTGCAAAGGGTGGGCCAACTTAATATTGAACCCTACGGACTAAGACTGGGATGCCATTAAATTTAATGTGCGTGTAAAGGCAGGTGTCCCAATATTTTTGACAATATAGCGTAGGTCAACTCAAATCAGTGGTCACAGTGGAACTTTACTCTCCCAACCAACTTTGAATATTTTTAACCCTCATGCTGTTAGCATTACTAAATAGATAGGAAAGTATAGCATATTTACTTGTGTTAAACTTTTATTTACATTTCTTCTGTTACTTCCTGGTTTCTTGCCTAGGCAAATGATGTCATACGTCCCAGGAGTCTTCATGGGGGGAGGAGAAGAGGAGGGGTTTTCTCAGCTAAGCACACTCTCCTGCATGTATGCTTTAGCTAAGGTCAGATGGATTCCATGGAGTAAATGCTACATGAATCAAGATGTCTGCAGCCAGAAATGCTAGGGAGGTGTTTTTTAAAGTGATATAGCAACAAAATAAAACCATAGAGGCGTGGATAGATGGGGGAGTTTGTTTTGAATATTAAAAACAGTGGTGTACTGGTTAGCGCTTTTACCTAGCAGCAAGAGGGTCGCTGGTTTCGAATCCCAACCACGACACTACCTGCATGGAGTTTGCATGTTCTCCCTGTGCCTGCGTGGGTTTCCTCTGGGTACTCCGGTTTCCTCCCATACTCCAAAGACATGCTAGTAGGTTAATTAGATCCTGTATAAAATTGGCCTTACTATGTGTATGTATGAATGTGAGTTAGGGACCATAGATTGTACGCTCCTTGAGGGCAGGGACTGATGTGAATGTACAATGTATATGTAAAGCGCTGCGTAAATTGACTGCGCTATATAAGTACCTGAAATAATAATAATAATGAATAAAATAGTGTTTTTTTTTTTGGTTTTGGTGCTCAGATGCAGTGAAGATTTGCTTTACCCACTGTAGTGTATGCATTAACCGCTATTGATGTGTGTTTTCAAAAGGGTCATATTGACTTAGTTGGCAAATTGAGGGTTAACAACCAAATATGCAGCAAGGTTTTTTAAATCTTTTGGAAAGCAATGCATTGGAGTGAACAGGTCCTAATAAAACCGGTGGATTTTCTGTTCTCGAGGCATACATGCCATATTACAGCAGTAGACGTGCATGGCACTGCATTCGTTGTGGCTGGAGATCTAATAGACGTGAGTTTTTGTGTCCTTGAAAGGGTGCCGCAGTACTGAGTTGTGCTGTCTGCACTTGATATCTGTTCATCATGGAAATGAATGGGGGTTACCCGGGCTGAACTAAGGCTCCTTTCACATCTATGCTTTTTTTTAGCTCATTTGCAGATCTGCAGAAACGCACTACAATCCATGTAACCTTATTTGGTATGGAAACACATTTACATTTAGTTTCCTAGCGATGCATTTTTTGGAAAGGTGCAGGGACTTTTTTTTTTTTTTACATGCAGCATGGTGCCTTTTTGGCTCCGAAGACTTTAGTGGAATTGCATTATAAACCTATAAAATGCATGCACATGCGCATGGGCTTTGGTGCATTTTCCTGCATCCTCCTCCTAGCAACATCAACACTTCCATGCGCAAAACACATTAAAAACGTGCATAAAAAATTCAAAATATGCCGCAAAAATGCATCAACTGCATATGCATAGATGTGAGTCTAGTATTAGAAAGGGGTTGTCAAGATGCCTTTCTTTAGACACACTTTGATACTGGAATGTAAAGGCTGTGTAACTGCTTAGCTATATGGGAATTTTCAGTAGCACAGGGTTAGTGGGAGAGACAAGGGAGATGGAGTCAGGATTCTGCAGTACATAGAATTCCATTGTTATTTTGCTATGGGCTTATAAATATTAAAGGAGAACATATTTTTTCTGCAGTGTAGGAGAGTGGAAAATCCTGCAGTATTCCTTCTAGAACACTTTCATTTACATATAATAATAAATAAAAAATTCAGCGCAACTGTATAAAATAATAACAGAAAGCTGCTATGCACTAAAGGATCAATAAACCAAAAGTCCCAATAACAAATATATAACAAAAAGTGCAGCGCTATCAAATATGGATTATGAAGATGATATCGAGGAGAGCAGTCCAGAGGTGCAAATTATGGTGAAGCATGCACAAGATATAAACATTCAGTGCTCTTCAATGTGCTGGTAATCCTCCACCCAGTCTCATTAGCCTCTCACCTCACACTTAGCCCCTGTGTCACCAGACGGGCTAGTAAGACATAAACTCTCCAAGGATATCACCAATATAGATCAGATCAGTGTTCCTGTTCATCAGAAAATAAGGCTCACAGGTCCATAAAGCGGGTCACAGGTCCATAGGAAAACAAAGGTCCGGACATAGTGCATTACTGCAATAAATTACTTTATTGAACATAGCATAAAATCATAAAATTACCTTTTAAAGCATTATACAAATGCATGTGATGAGCAGATCGAATTACACACAGCGGTTTCGACCGCAATGGATGGCGGTGACGTCACCGGCCCCTCCCCCTTCGCATGCGTTACGTCCCACTGGGCGGGACTTCATCAGCTATGAACATCACATGCACTTGTATAGTGCCGTTTACAAGTTGCAGTGTACATGGACCCTTAGGGGAACCTCATGCTGTTTTTTTTTTGTAGGGTGATATGTAATGTTCCCTTAAGAAAAAAACAGTATGGGATCCCCGTAACTATACATAAAGGACATTTATCCAAGCATGCAGCCTGCATGGCGAGGAAAGGAATGGCAGCATGTGTGTGCAATCCTTCCTCGCCCTCCTGAACTAGCCCAGGCAACATATCCTTAACATTGGGAGTGTACGCTACAAAAAGGGGTGGTGGGTAAAGCATCCCCCACCCCATTTAAAATAGTAGTAAACCACAGAGTTTAAAAAAAAAAAAATTTAAATCCCCTGCAAGGCAATGACATGATGTGCTAGTACAAATCCCATGCTAGCACATTATGAATTTATTACCTTAGAATGAAGCCCTCCAGCAGTGTGCTGTTACCACTGTAAGGGCTTCCATCTTCCCCCAATCTTCCTTCCGGGTTCGCTGGCTCTGGTCCTGTGAATGGTTGAGCCGCAATGACGAAACTCATGCACATGCGCACAGGAGTCACGGTTTACGGTACAGAGCCCTGTAGGGACAGTACGGTATGCCTTTCCTTCAGAGCACATGCCCCAGTGACGTCACCGGCTGCATCAAACGTGAATGTCTTGTAAACACCACAAGTTTAGGACATATTCACTGTACCCTATTATAGGCTTACCTGTAGGTATATGTTCAAAAGTGGAGTTTACTATCGCTTTAGGGACCTTGTTCCCAGTGTTGAGGGGAGTCCTCAGATATTTGCCTCCACCCCCTGGTGAATGAGTAGGGGATACATAGTATCTCTCATTAACAAACACAATGTAAAACACCAACCTTGTGAAGTCTTTTATTAACCCCTTGGTGCTTTTTCCCATCAGACCTTTAAGGGATTTTGAAAGATAGGATAGGAGTTCCTGATCATGTGACCACTGTGATTGGCTGTTGCAGCAATCAATCTTTGAATGGTCTGTTTACAAACATCAGCAGGCTGAGGATCAGAGCCGGTTCACATTAGAGCGATCCGACTTGCCGGGGCGACCTCACAAGTCGCGGTGCGCTGCTCGCACCGCGACCTAGGAGCGGCCGGCACGGACTTCATAACATTGAAGTCAATGCAGGTCGCTCCGGGTCGCCCCAAGGAAGCTCCGGACCCTTTTTCTAAGTCGGAGCGACTTGTGTCACTCCTATTAGAACGGGTCCACAGCTTCTCTATGGCAGGCGACCTACGGCAACCTGTCAGGCGATCAGGCGCCTGACAGGTCGCCCCAGTGTGAACGGGGTCTTAGTCATTTTGTGATGGTGCTGCTTCTGACACAAAATGGCAAACTTGCAGCTGATATTTGTTCACAAACATCAGTGGGGAGTTCAGACGGGCACACAGGCTGGGTTCAAGTCGTCCTCATGTGCAGCCAGAACTAAAAGCTCAACGCCATCCAGAAAAACCAAGCCAACAGATTATCTGTAGTGCTCATCTCACGTAGACCTAATTATGTCATTTAATTGTAATATGTGCTCATTACATCAATGCAAAGAGCACTGAAAATGTTCAAAGCACAATTACTTCTAGCAGCCAATCAGATTTCAGCTTGCTCAAGTCAGATCAGTGAAAGATGAATTCATTGTGCTTGCTGTTGGTTACTTGACATTGCTGTGGCTATTTTTCTTACTGCATAAACATGCTACTTTTCTAACATTGCTACAACTAACAGCAACACTGCAGATACCATTTCTGTGTTTTCTACAAATGTGTCTTGTACACTGTATATGTAGTGCCAAGGATTTTTATTTATTTTTTTGTAAATTTCCAAATATGCCATAGTGGTCAGCCTTATGCCCCAGATCAACTTTTCCCGTAACGTGTGGGGCATTCAGCTTTTATGACCGTGAATTCAGTGCTGGGGGCTCCATGACATTGACGATTCTGCAATGACTTCATTCTTACTGCATGTAGACTGCAGGGCAAGCAATGCTTTAACCATGAATGATCTGTCATATGTTCATGTCAAAATGGTTTACACATGATTAGTACATGGAAACATATTGCTAATGATAAGAATCTGTGCACATGTAGAAAATAAGACACTTTAAAAATCCACAAAGTAAATCAGGTCAGTGGTGCTCCATCCTTCTGATCCTACTTGACCGTGGTGCAGCATGTGACGCCAGTGATGCGGATAATTCTATATTTGGCAGTTCCTATGTCAGAGCAACTCGCACAAACTCACCAGATGTACTTGCTGGATACATGCCACTAGTGCATCTGGGGATGTATTTGGTTGATATTGATTTACTAAGGAGCTCCTGTTTAAACTTTGGGGATGACAAACCACCTTGCCAACTGCAGACAGCTTGCGTATGTATTTAAATGTTTGTACGTCTAGTAGTGAAATTCTCTTGAGTGATTTTTTTCTAAAGGAGAATTTCAAGTACTGATCTGTAGTTTTACCATGTGTAAAGTGATACTAAACACACACTGTTTAATTTACGCTGTCTCTTCTATTTCTGTATGTGGATGATGGTGCTGTAATTATTTTATTTAAAAAAAATATATATATTTAAGTACTTTTTTTCAAATCACATGACCCAGCTCTTTCCCAGCCTGTCTGCAAGGAAACATAAGCAGGAGGAGTTCTAGTCCTCTGCTGCTAAACATGTTCAAAATAAAAAAAACAGCCTTTGGGATACAGAATAAAAATAAATAAATAATATCAATAAACTTTTTTTCAATTGCCATACAAATATATATTGAAATAAAATCCTTATTATTTTGTGGAAATAACATGGTGTTGGCGTGTCACGTCCCTTCAGCCTGTGACTTAGAATAAGAGGGAGGTGAAGCCTCCAATAATCTACACGTAATATCTTGCCCCTATTGTGATTAGCTGGTTAGTGGGCATGGAGGAGGAGGGAGGGAGTGAGGCTGTCATTTACCACTGTATGTATGCCCACATGTGTGACTCTATAGTCAAATGGGCTGCTCAGATGTGATAGGGAGGAAATGCTCAGCATAAAAAAATTCTGAGAACTGAGCATGTGCAGAGTTGCCACCACAGCTGCAAAATCCCAAGCTGAATTGGGGACATGGACAGGTGGAGATAGAGAACAGCAGAGTCAGACAGGTTTTTTGCAGAATGCAGAAAATGAATCCCATAGTGAGTATGAACAGCATGTAATACACTATTTATTGATAGTTTTTTTTTATGATATGGGTTTAGTGACACTTTAAGGTCTGGCACTGTTAAACAAAATGTTATATATTGAAGCTTGCCAGTCCTTAGATTTAGTGGCTGCATTTATTTTTTTTATTTTTTTGTTTTCAAGCTTGTTTCCTGTATATTTACCTGGTGATTATGTCAGTAGCACACTTCCACACCTAGGATGACAATAGTCATTCAGCCTAATTTATCAATTTATGGCTAATTGGGTCCAATGTGGATATTTTCACTTAGGGGTGTACTCACTTTTGTTGCCAGTGGTTTAGACATTAATGGCTGTGTGTTGAGTTATTTTGAGGGGACAGCAAATTTACACTGTTATACAAGCTGTACACTCACTACTTTACATTGTAGCAAAGTGTCATTTCTTCAGTGTTGTCACATGAAAAGATATAATGAAATATTTACAAAAATGTGAGGGGTGTACTCACTTTTGTGAGATACTGTGTGTATATATATATATATATATATATATATATATGTGTGTGTCTGTGTGCCTGTGTCTTTAAATCCAGGAAGCCGCCGGTCACTCGTGCTAGCTCCCCAGGGAACGAGCGGCCCTCCTCACCCCCAACAGGCGGCTGAGCGAGTGACGTACCCCTACGTCACTTTGCCCAGCAGCGGCTGCCTCCCGCAGTATATCTGCTGTGGGCGGTCATTATGTGGTTAAAGTAACGCAGTGTCGAATCGCAAAATAGGGCCTGGTCATTAAGGGGGAAAATCTTCCAGTCTTAAAGTGGTTAATCAGCCACAGAACCTGTGTAATTAAAGTGTTTCCTAGTTTAAAGGGATGAGATGGCAACCCTACTCCAAACACTTGCAAACAAACACCCGAAAAATGCCTAAAAACGCCCAAAAAAACACCTGAAAACTATACGTTCAGGTGTGAATGGAGCCCTGGGCTCATCACTGGTTATCAACTATACTCTGTGCATCTGAATGGGTGGTTACAAAACAAGATATTGAGGCCTGGTTCACACCCATGCATTTTTTAGTGCGTTTTCAGTTTTTCAGAAACACACTACAGTCCATTTAACATGGTTGCCTATGGGTCACGTTCACATCTGTGCATTTTATGTAAAGGTCCAGGGACTTTTTTCTGGTTTTTGGTTCCATAGACTTCAATGGATCAAAAATGTATATTGAAAAACGCAAAATGCACCTGGACTATACAAAGCGAAACCTGCATAGGTGTGAATCAGTTCTAAGAGAGCAGAATTATTTGTATACACAGGCATAGTGGAGCTGAATGTATATGGGGATTTCTGGAATTATTATAGAGTATTTATGGGGGCTAAGAATGTTTAAGAAACAGGATGAAACTATTAATATTTGAAACATGTATGTTTTCTTTCTCCTTTTTTACTTTGGTTTTGCTTTAGCCCCGGGTTCACATTAGTGCGATCGCGGAAATCGCATGTAATTCGAAGCGCACTGCTCCTAAATTACATGCGATCTCATGTGCGGTGCAAATTTCAGCCATACAGTTTGTATGGCTGAATTCGCACTGCATCCGCACTAAACTCGCACCTGACCCTTTTTTTTATCCGCAGCAGAATCGGATCGCATAGTGGTTCACACTTGTGCAATCCGATTCTGTGCGAACTTGCAGATCGCACTGCCATATGCGATCGCAAATGGGGGTGTCGTTAACTTTTAACCACTTGCCGACCAGTCACGTTGACTGTACTGCGGCAAAGTGGTTCGTTATCGTCTGGCGACGTAGACCTACGTCATCAGACATTCCCCTGTCTCGGTATTCAGTTACAGCGGGAGTCGGGCCAGGGGAGGAGCAGCGGTGATCACCGCTGCTCTTCCCCGATCGTCGGGGAATCGAGTCTGGAGATCCGCCCGCTTGTGTAAACAAAGCGGGCGGATCTCTTAAGTGACAGACAGGGTCAGATTGCAGGATTCAGCTAAGCTGAACCTGCGATCTGTCCCTGTGTCACACAGTCCCCTCCCCCCACACACGTTAGTAATCACCAGGCATACATTAACCCCTCCCTCTCCAATAAAAATTAACCCCTTCCCTGCCACTGTCATTTTTACAGTAACAGTGCATATGTATAGCACTGATTACTGTAGTAATGTCACTGGTATCCCCAAAAGTGTCAAAAATGTCAGTCAAGGGTCCGATCTGTCCACCGCAATGTCGCAGTCCCGCAAAAAAAATCGCAGATCGTCGCCATTACTATAGCAGAAAACAAATTGGCCTAAAATGATAAAAAATTTTGATTTTTACATTTTTTGGGGGGGAATTTCATATAAAAAAATGTGAAAAATATTGTTATTTTTTCAAAATTGTCGCTCTTTTTTTGTTTATAGCGCAAAAAGTAAAAATCGCACAGGTGATCAAATACCACCTGTTTGTGGGAAAAAAGGGCGTAAATTTCGTTTGGGTACAGCGTTGCATGACCGCGCAATTGTCAGTTAAAGCCGCACAGTGCCGAATCGCAAAAAGTGGCCTGGACGTAAGACAGCAAAATCCTCCGGTGGTAAAGTGGTTAATTGACACCCCCTGCGTATCGCATATGGCAGTGTGAACTGCCAGAGGTGCGGATGCAATGCGGGATCACGCTGCATATTCGCAGCGTTCCCGCATCGCACAAATGCGAACCGGGACTTAAATTTACAATTCTTTATTTTGCTGATATATATATTCTACAATTTGTATTTCTCTAAAGATTAAAAAAATGAAAGCGGAACTCCAGGCAAACATTTAAATACAAAGATAACATACAGTACATAATAGAGCTGCTTTACCTCTCATAGGATTTGTATTTCTGTCTATGCAGTCCTGAGATTTACCCAGATTGTCATGACGCACATCCAGGTATATGACACCACTTTCTCTGTTACAAATAAAGCTGGACATAGACGGTTCGACTCTTGGTTGGTTAAGCAGGGAGCGGCCGAGATTCAAACCATGTATGGACAGGCTGAATGTACCCAAGATGATCGATCAATCAACTTAGGTACAACCAGCCTGTCAGATTTTCCATGCAATTATTGCTATTATAGCCGCTAGCAGTAATCAATGTGTTTTTCCAGCAGGGGCAGCTTCTGGAGAGATTCCCCCATCAACACAGTCAATGGAGCAATTGTCTTTCATGCAACCCATGAATGCAATAAAGAAAATTGTTCCGTCTATGGCTGGCCTAAGGAATACACTGCTAACATCACCCCGCCATCAGCCCGTTGATTGGCCATTAAAAGAATAGCTGGAGACCAGTTTGTTTCACTGAAAAAAACTACTCTGGCAATGAGGCCCCCATGCACTCCAAGGGTCCGATGCTTGTTTAGTCTAGGGGCAGAGAAATAAGTAAAAAATACCTTACTCCAAAGACGCTGCAAGCTGCGATTGGCTCTGCTCCCACCCCAGCTTCCTAATAATACAATAAATGGTTAATTCCTCTGTATTGTATATGATGATGCTAAGGCTCTGCCCTCTGCTGGAGGCAGCTAATGCAAGGAAGCAGGTAAGTGATAGAGCCTGTTCTGCAATCCCCATAGACATAACGAGCAATTACCCTTTTCAGTGGGGAATGCACCAGTGGAATATTTCATTGTCATCGAGCTGCTTTTGATAGCTGCTTTTCCTCCTTTTTCTATAGCCTGTTTGTGTCCTGAGCAGTCTGAAAATAGCAAATGTGGATGCCTGAATGTGATGTGTCCTATGTCTTTGAAACTTGAAACTGCCTTTTCTGTAAGCAGTAAACAAAAATCAATAAAAGCGCTGTCACAGTATATGTAAACCCAAACACTAAAATGTCATATAAGCCTTTAACATGTTAAAGGGTAACTCCTTTGTAGGGGGGAATTGCAAATGAAGAAAAAAAAATATAGCGTATACAATTCCCTTTTCAATCTGCAGCTCTGTAATTTTCTGTAAAATGCAATGCAATATGGCCACCTGGAGGTGTTCTGTACACAGAATGTGTACAGGACGCCCCCCAGAAACATCATATCCTGCTTGTGTGATTGGCTTTTCCCAGAAGTCTGCACTAAGATGCAAATCAGATTTCAGGCATCCCCTGGAATAAAAATGTCATTTTTGGTGAGATACTCCCAATAGGAACACGTCCAAAGTCACGTCATATATCACCCAGGGGGGAATGTTTATGCTTTAAAGAAGAAGTCTCATTGAATTTTTTAACTGAAATTTAAGTGATTTTTTAAAATAACAAACATGTTATACTTACTTAATCTGTGCAATAGAATTGCACAGAGTGGCCCCGATCCTCCTCTTCTGGGGTCCCCCGCCATTGCTCCTGGCTCCTTCCTATGGTGGCACACGTGTAGCTCGATCCTGAGCTCTGCCGCCTGCATCCATAGCCACAGACAGCACTGCTCCACACTCCTTCATTGCAGGATTTAAATGACAGAAGCAGGAGCCAATAACTCCCGCTGCCTCAGAAAGCCTGTGAGACCTGGGAGTGCCACTATAGATGGGCACAGCACAGCACTGGATTGTGTGAGAGCTGAGATAAGTGTAAGGGGGATGAGAGGGCAATACATGTACTGGAACATTTTTTACCTTAATGCAGGGAATGCTTTAAGGTAAAAATGTTGAGGCTTTAGAACCACTTTAACCTTCAAGGCACCAAGGGCATGTAGTACTAGGTCCTATTCAAATCTGTCCTGCCATTGCCGTTGCAGTTTGTCCCCTGCTGTCTAACAATGCTGCTAGCAAGGAGACAGATATATGAGAAACAGCTGTCTCTTGCAGCAGAGGATGTTCTGGAGGCCAGCATTTTCAATAAGATAGTCCTTGGTACTGTGTGATCTAGCTATGGCTGCTTCTAAACCTATAGACCTTTGGTAGATAGATCACACAGCCCCGCAGTGCTGAGAGATCTGTAACTTTTATGACCAGTCAGCACGGTATTGTATTGTATATGACACAGCTCCGCATCGCTGAACATTATTTCAGAGGAGTGAAAGATTGCAGCCAGCATTGCTGTGCTGTTTGATCCATCAGCTGGGGCTGGGTAAAGTTTTTTTCTTTAAAATAACTTTTATGTAATTTTCAATGTTTTTAACTCTTCAACATTCATTATAAGAATACCTGGTGATCCTGTCATGAACATCCTTGGTCAGACACTTCCTGTTATAGGGTGACAACATCCAGTCCTTGGGGTTAATTTACTAAAACTGGAGATTGAAAATCTGGCGCAGCTCTGCATAGAAACCAATCAGTTTCCAGTTTAAGTTAGAAGCTGATTGGCTATCATGCACTGCTGCACCAGATTTTGCACTCTCCAGCATAGCTCCCAACTGACCCGGATTTCGAGGAGCTGTCCCCGATTTCATTATTTTGGATAATTCTCCTTTAATGGGGTGTGCCTACTTACTTTTGCTAATAGGTGTCCCTCGTTCCCATCTCAAAAAGTTGGGAGGTATGCTCACCAGTATTAGTAAATCAACCCCCCTGTCTTACAGTGCCACCTTGTCGCATGCTTTCTCAGTGGAGGCCAATGTGACCTTGCTGGCACATATTACGCAAGCACGGTTCCCTGCTGTCACCATTAAAAAAACACGCTCTGAGAAATGCCATGCAGCCAACACTGGAACATGGGATTGTAGACAGGAGGTGGCTGCAATGAGGATGAAAAAAGATGAAAACATATTTTATTTTTAAAAAGGACATTTTTAATATGTACAGTAGTTTAACAAACCAAATGTCTTACAGTTAGTGTTTACATGTACTTAAACCCTTTTGTGACTGAGAGTAAAACAAATGGTAATGCCTGAACACAATTTTGCAACTTTGACATGTGTTAGTAAAACTGTACAAATCATCGCAACTACTTTGTGTATCCAGGTGGATTATACTTTGTGTTCAGGACAAATTTGGCTTTCTTTGGTGGTAAATGATATCCCCTGATTTTTTTCTATTATCAAAGGAAAACTAGCCCAAAATAGTAAAAAATATATATATATTTTTTGAAAACTTAGCTGTATATTTCTTGCTATTACCATAATTTACAAATCATTATCAACGATGATCGCAGCAATATCACAAATGTGTATGTTATTTGTTGTTTGTATCCATAGTATGGTCCAGAAATAATAGTGCACACTTTGCTTTTTCATCCTATCTAATATACTGACCCTGACCTTGACCTTTGACCCTTATGTTGAGAAGGCCTCTTTCACAAGGGTGTTCCATATGTCCGTATATCACCCCATCTGTTTGCGGGTGATATACGGACATAATGCATGTCAATGGGATTGCAGATGTCAGTGGATGACCATCCGCTGACATCCGATTTGCGTCCTTTCAGTTCTGTTGCTTTTTTTTTTCCGTTTAAAAAAACGTAACGGACGCAAAATCGGATGTCAGCGGTGTCATCCGCTGACATCCGCACTCCCATGCACATGCATTATGTCCGTATATCATCCGCAAACGGATGGGATGATATGCGGACATACGGACCGGATGACACAAATGTCATCCGTGTCCATGAAAAAAAAAAAGTGCCGCAGCGGACTAAATAAACTGAGCGGCCGTGTGAAAGAAGCCTTACTCTAGCACTGACTCTAAATCAAACCTTGATCTAACTATTTTTGTTTTTTTCTTACACATTTTTGTTTGTTTACATTTTTCTGCAATGTATCATTCTCTCCATTCAAAGGAAAAGGAAAAAACATGGGCAGGCTGCACAGTTCCTGATCACTGTCATAGCCAATCAGAGGTTATCACAGTGATCAGGTGACCAGGAAGTGGGAGTCCTGGGTGACGATTGTTAGTATGACCTGTGAGCGCACTGTGCAGCACATTCCCAGCACAAAAACTGGTACACACTTATGCAGCGTCACCAATAAAGGCCCACTTCCGTAAGGCCGCATATATACGTACAGTTGACAAGAAAGGGGTTAAAGCCCATTTGAACTTTCAGCTTAAATTGGTTAAATACATTTCAGGTGCATCAAAATTAAACATCAGCTGAAATTCAGTCTTCTCTCTCCTGCACTTCGACCACCAGCATTAATTTTATTTAAACATGGGAGAAACTGATCTGGGTACTATAACCAAACTCTGTAGTTCCCATTAATTTTTCCTGCATTTAAATGTACATGCACTTGCATGCATTTAGACGTCTTTAATGCATCTAAGCTGCCCCTGAGTGCGCACATTTCTATTTTGTCTCAATACAGCTAAACTGAATACACTCAAAATAACCCCTTTACAATACAAAGTCACCCCCCCCCCCAAAATAACCCCTTTACAATACAAAGTCACCCCCCCTCAAAATAACCCCTTTACAATACAAAGTCACCCCCCCCCCTCAAAATAACCCCTTTACAATACAAAGTCACCCCCCCTCAAAATAACCCCTTTACAATACAAAGTCACCCCCCCTCAAAATAACCCCTTTACAATACAAAGTCACCCCCCCTCAAAATAACCCCTTTACAATACAAAGTCACCCCCCCCTCAAAATAACCCCTTTACAATACAAAGTCACCCCCCTCAAAATAACCCCTTTACAATACAAAGTCACCCCCCCCTCAAAATAACCCCTTTACAATACAAAGTCACCCCCCCCTCAAAATAACCCCTTTACAATACAAAGCCCCCCCCCGCCCCCCCCCCTACCTTTTTAGGAGGAGAGCGGAGGAGGAGGAACTGTTTAAAGCAGAGAGGATGTGAGAGAGACTCACTGTCACTCCTGAGCCCTGAATACACAGCGATCGGCGCCTCGGCGGGAACTGCAGAAGTTACCGTGCTAGTTAATGAGCAGGTGATTGGTTGATAGGCGGTCCTAGCAACCAATCGCCTTCTCATTAACCAGCACAGTAAACTGCGGCAGCGCCGATCGCTGTGTATTCAGGGCTCGGGAATCCTCTCTGCTTTAAACAGTTCCTCCTCCTCCGCGGCAGAAGCAGTCTGGCAGCCGGCCCCGGGTGTCACCCTGGTCTTCCCTGACAGCCCCCTAATGTGTGGCACCCGGGGCGGACCGCCCCCCCTATTGGTACGCCACTGGTCCCATGTAACCCCCGACATCTTCTCAACACCTGCTCAGCTCTGCTCCCCCCGGCCGCCATTTTCTCCCCCCTCACAATCTTTCATCCGACCTCCTCACATCCACATGTCTGATAGAAAATATTTGTTTTCTTTAGAAAGCAACTACAGCCTGATTAGATAATCCTGCCCACTGCCAGCATGCTGCAGAATGGAACTATTGCTCTCTCTAGGGAAGCACTGATTTTTTTGCACAGACACACACCCCAATGAGTCAGAGCAATAGCTCTCCACTGGGTGGGTAATGTAAGCTTTGTTAGTTGTGAAGCTATAGGTCTGCCTCAGTAGAGGCACTGTTGGCACCTCTGCAGTAAGACCACTGCTTCCCAGACAAGGGTCCCACTCTGTAGCTGCTGGCAGGGAGCAGGCTTTTATTTACAAAGAAACAAACACTCCTGTGCATAAGTGTGATGGCCCAGCTCAGGTGGAGGTAACGATCCACTTCATCAGGGTTATTACTTCAGGTTTTGCTGCCCTCTAGGACTGGGGATGTCCTTGACATACCCAAAGCATGGAAAGAAAAAAGAGGGCGCACCAGTCTAGTGCATTATCCCACATACATTTATTGTAGAAAAAAAAAAAACATAAAGAAAAAGAGTGAATATCTAAATACCCTTTACCTGCGCACCCTAAATTTAATATGTGCAAACTATTGATAAATACAAAGAAAAAAAAAATATATATATATATATAATATGATAGAATTAAATTAATATATTCAAATAATTGAAAATTTGTGAAGCAGCTGGTTGTGAGGCTACTAAGCCTAAACTATGTGCAAAATCAAAAAATGATAAACTGCGCAGTGCGCAGTGCAAAATCAATATATGTGTATACCAATATCTCATAAATAAAATTGTCCACTAACACCAAAGTGCTCCAAATAGTGCAGTGTATATACCATATTAATAATACATAGAATTGTCCATTAACACCAAATTGCTCCAGTTAGTGCAGTGAACAGGGTTACAGAGGTCTTCTCTGAATCCTCCATAAAAGTAGACTGTGATCCTTTGTGCCCTCAACCACCACCAATGAGCAAAAGACCTACTCGCCAGAGGCGAGCTTGTATATCACGTGTAGAAGTAGGAAGACCCTCGTATCAATTATAAGGAACCCCTTGTTCGATCCACTCCAGACATCCTCCAAATACGGTGTCATGAGATCAGGGAAAACAGAAAAAAACCTTCCATAGTGCAGTATTTTTATAGGTTTATTAAAAGCGCAAAGTTAAAATCCACTTACAATGTTGTAAATAATGCAGGGATGCCGAAATGCATACCACCTGCGTTCCAAATGACGGAAGTGACGTGTCACGTTGCCAACACACATATATAGATTTTGCACTGCACATAAGGAGCGCGGTTTATCAGTTTTTGATTTTGCACAAAAAAATCATAAAAACATGAGATGTAAGTGTGCTAGAAACAGCCAATCTTCCATGGTTTGGAAATCCTGGAACATACAGTCTCCAAACCCTAGAGCAGCCTTTTTCAACCAGGGTGCCCAGGCATCCTGGGGTGCCTTGAAGTTTCTTCAGGGGTGCCTTGACAAAATGCCCAAAAATTGTATACAGGCCAGAAGATGAATCAAGCCTGCCTTTTAGTTACACAAAGCCACAGGTTTTCATTGTACACCATCACTACTTACTAGACACTGGAATCCTAGCAACAAAGGACATCATCAGTTAATAAGGAGGATGTCTGTTGCCTCCACAGAATCCTTGTTTGACCCTCCTGTGCCCCTCTCTCTCAGCACTGAGGTGACATTAGCTGACTGAGGGAGAGAAATTGAGGGAGAAGAGAAACATTGGCATACTAGTCAGTACCAATGTGAAAAGTGTATTTGATTTGAAAGAAAATATCACCTCAAACGTTGGGTGTCCTATGTGTGGATGTTGCTGCATTTTGTAAAACTATTAGAATAGCTTTTTACATTTTAGAATGGGGTGCCTTGAGATTGTCCTTAATTTTAAAGGGTGCCTCGAACTGAAAAAAGGTTGAGAAACACTGCCCTAGAGAGACTACGCAGTGGTCCCTGCTGGCTAATCCGTTTCAAAGGATTGTCCTTCTTCCTCAGAGCCTAGTGGCAGAATTAAATTTAGCTAATTTTAACTGAAGGTTCAGTCGGGCTTCACTCACTCAATCATTGACTATTTTTAATCCCCATGTTGCTAGCATTAGTAAATGGAAAATAAAGTATATCATATTTGCTTTAAAGTTTTACTTTTTTTTTTTTTACATTTCTTCAGTTACATCCTGGTTTCCATACCTAGGCAAATGATGTCATACATCCCAAGAGGCTTCAGTAGGTAAGGAGGGGCTTTATCAACTAAGCACACCCTCTCTTGCTTGCATGCCTGAGCTAAGGACAGGTGGATGCCAGGAAGTAAATGCTACATGAATCATGTTCCCTTACTCAAGGTGGCCACAGTGGTCTTTTTCAGGGTGATTTTTCAACAAAATAAAGCATGGAGACTTGGATAAATGGATGAGTTTTCTTTAAACATTACAAATGAATTAAATAGCATTTTTAGAGGTGCTCAGGTGAAGTGTATTTTTACTTTAAATAAGGAAAAACCTGAATTGTAAATCTGACTGCTGAGCAGTACTATGCATGGAACGGTGGCAAAACTCACCGGGAAGCGAAAAATCGAAGCGTCAAAGGATGGCAGCTGCCACCAGAAGCTGCACTTTTTTATGTTTTGCTCCTTGATAGAAGAACCTTTTTCAATGATCTTCCCCACCTAAATTGAGATAACCCCGTTTCTGAAACCCAGGAATGTTTCAAGCGTTTACAGAGAGCGATGTGAAATGGGTAGTATTCATGCACAGTTGTCCTTTTGTGCGCTCTAATCATTCTTTCACAGTTCAGTGGTTCTGGTGATACAATCACAGTTAATGCTCTCATAAAACATTGATTCACATGATGAGCTAAATTAAAGAGAATCCAAAAAACAACTGCAGCAGCAAATTGCAAGCCAAAAAAATCGTCGGAACAGAGAACATCAAATCACTAGTTTCTTCTTTCGCCTTGGAGAGTAATATTTTATTTTTACATGGGCTTTACTGCTTTTATCAATCTATAAAAAAATCATTTAAATTGTATTTGCCTAGTTGGGGACACAGTAACATAGTTGTCATTTCATGTCCCTGATATCTGGGCACATTCTTTTGCTTTGATGTTTGGTTTCTGTGAATGTCTCTTGTATTGACTTTTGACCTTCCTTTTATATCGGGTTCATTTGTAATACTCTTTTTAGTTTTCCTTTTATTTTTTCAGTGGACCCCTTGGAGCTCACTCCCTTTTTTATTTAATCACCTTAAGGACCATTACACTACAAATATTGTATCTTGAGTTTGTCTGCTGAGGACACTACCTGCGTTTGTATTGTCCCCTCTTCCCCTCAAAAATGCTACAAGATTACAAGAATAATGCCCACAGAATGGGGCTTAGAATATACTGTATACTGTATTTTTCAATGTGAGACATTGCTTTGTAAACTCCTTTAGTGACTGTGACTTGTTCTATTTTAAGTTCTGTGAAATTGTGTTAGCACTGAATAAATTAAATGAATGCTATACAATTTAGAGGATTGTTATATGTTGGTACATATCAACGTAGCCATTTAGACCATCCTTGCTTTCTACAGTTTAGCCTTTCCTTACAGTACATGGTTTTCATGAACTGTAATCTTAAACTATATAGGTTAAAATTACACTATATTACCAAAAGTATTGAGAAGTCTGCCTTTACATGCACATGAACTTTAATGGCATCCCAGTCATAGTCCGTAGGGTTCAATATTAAGCTGGTCTACCCTTTGCAACTATAACAGCTTCAACTCTTCTGGGAAGGCTGCTGTCTACAAAGTTTAGGAGTGTGTCTATGGGAATATTTATCTATTCTTCCACAAGAAGAGGCACTGATGTTGGACAAGAAGACCTGGCTCGCAGTCTCCGCCACCCAAGGTGTTCTATCGGGTTAAGGTCTGGATTCTGTGCAGACCAGTCAAGTTCCCCCACCCCAAACTCGCTCATCCATGTCTTTATGGACCTTGCTTTGTGCACTGGTGCTCAGTCATGTTGGAACAGGAAGGGGCCAACCCCAAATTGTTCCCACAAGGTTGGGAGCATGAAATTTTCCAAAATGTCTTGGTATACGTCCCAGTAGTTATGATTTTCGAGTTAATCGACGGATGCAGCAGATACTTCTAATACTGCTTGCTACTAAACTGATTAAATAGAGCAGAGAGGGGGGGTTATATATCTGTCAAGGTCTTACCTTGCCCTCCTGTTGGCAGCCATCTTGGACATGTGCAGACTGCTGCCACTTATAAACTCTGATTGCATCATCACTTGTCTGCTGCTTGGGTGTCGCACAGTGATGATGCTGCACACCTGACTATATCAATCACATGATGGGTTTCAGTCCTTGCTCCAAGATGCATCACTGCTAGCAGTCTTCTGTCCTCCGTGTCTGACCAGGCTTTGCTGACAACTCTCCTGGCTCTCGACCCCACATTGGCAGATGACCCAGCATCGACAGACTACCCGCTTCTGGACTCGACCCCGGCTTGGATGACTACCCGCTTCTGGACTTGACCCTGGCTTGAATGACTACCCGCTTCTGGACTCGACCCCGGCTTGGATGACTACCCGCTTCTGGACTCGACCCTGGCTTGAATGACTACCTGTTTCTGGACTCGACCCTGGCTTGAATGACTACCCGCTTCTGGACTCGACCCTGGCTTGAATGACTACCCGCTTCTGGACTCGACCCTGGCTTGGATGATCACCCACTTCTAGACTTGACCCCGGCTGTTCCTGATCTCGCTCCTTTCTCTTGCTGTGCGTTTATTGTTGTTTTCTCCAATAAACTACCTTATTTTACCTGCATCTCCATGTTGTCTGGTTCCCTGGCACCCTGATAATACTAAGCTGAGGATGGCCCAAGGGTGTAGCCGGGTGATTTTTGTTCTGCCCAGTCCTACTCCTGGAGGAGGCAATAAAACCCAGTAGTAATGATTTATGGAGCGCTGTGTCCCTCGAACTCAGAGAAATGGATTTTACGGTAAGTACAAAAACCTCATTATTGAATTCTACGGACTACGACTGGGATTCAATTAAAGTTCACGTATGTGTAAAGGCAGGCGTCCCAATACTTTTGGTAATATAGTGTATAGGCAATGACAAAAGTCTTTAGTGTTTATAACAATAGGGGTTTAAACCGAAATTCTTTTTATGACCTGTATCAGTAAGTAATCCAAATAAGGAGGAGCATATGTTTGATAACTAAGAATATGCCCATCCTGAGCCAGCTCCACAAACGTCCAAGTGTCCACCTCAATTAGATTTAAAAAAATGTGTAATGTTCTTTCTTTATTAGGCTGTTATGATTTATTTTTTTTATTTTTGCTGAGTAACTTTTTTAGGGATCTCCTTTCCTTTCCTTTCCTTTCCCATATGCATAACAGCTGTTCTATTCCTAACAGATCATTTGACATTAATATCAGTTGCTATGACAATAACGGATGAACATCTGACTTTACTTATAGAAAACTACAGTAAAATGCAAGGCTAGCAAAAAACCGTGATGTGCAGTAGATGGCGATGTATGGCTTGAGGTGTTTTGCGTTCAATATTAGAATGTTCTTTTTAATTATTGTTTTTGGATATACTGTAGGTGTGATAACTCCTCGATATGGGTTGCAGTACTACGTCATACAGTCTACCCTCAAAGGCACCCTGTGTAATGTCCTGATTGTATCATACTCATGCAGATACATCTGAATTTGTGTCAGTGATTTGTTACAGTCAGACGAATGAAAGCCGATTGCCTAGGGTTTAAGTCATGCTGAGCATTGCTGTTGTCTTTTTTAGTATAGGCAATGTGTTGTGTTTCTTTTTTTTTACAGTGCTGCATATCTCAGACCTGCAGCTTTTATGCGTGCTTCCTATTTTTGGTGTCTTGGGTAAAGGTTACAGGAATGACATGCAGTGATTTAAACCATGTTCTCTTGCATTAAAAGCAATGACATTAGAAGAGAGGCACAGCACACTACAGACCTTCTACTCTACATTGTCTGCATTGCAGAAGTTAACTCTTTGCTGATACAGTATGTGCTATGCTGGTAGTAGACGACAAAGCTAACATGCCCTCCTAAAATAACATACTGACAACTCACATTTGTCAATTCTAATGACCTATTTCTGAGTAATAATTGCATACTTAAATAATTAAAGGGGTGTTTCTAATTGTTGAAGGAATATACTGCTGTGTCTAACAGTATTGAGTAGTATTATGGAGATAGATTTGAGTATGCAACCACACCACCACCACCAGGCATCATTCACTCTTTCACAATGGGATTTATAGGAACGTTGATAGGTTGGAGTGGAAAGCAATAGAAGATAAGAAATTGCATAATTTGCTTTTTTGACCCTGGGTTGCTTTTCCTTCACCTGCACCACTTAATACTGTTATTTTGATCAGTAAATCCCATTCCAAGGCCCAGCAAATGCTAGCATGATGTGCAGTGTCATCATTTTTCTTTATTTAACGTGTATTTCCAAAAATTTATTTATTTTATTTACTACAGGTACTTATATAGCGCCGTCAATTTACACAGTGATTAACACATATATATTGTGCAGTCACATCGGTCCCTGCCCTCTGGGTTAATTTTCAGTACCAAAAGCGGTAACCCCGAGGCACACTCAGGAGTACCCCACAATGTTACTCACCTTTCCTGCGCTCCCCCGCCGTCCTCCCTGGTGTCCTCCCCGGCGTCATCGCACTCTCTCCTCGCTCCGTGCATGGCTGATTGCTGGCACTTGCCTTCCGGTTCTCTTCCCTGCGAGCGTTGGGACGCAGGGGGGTGGAACCGGCGGCAAATTCATAAGTGTAAATACAGAAATGACATGATACAAAGCGTTACGACGCAGGGACATGGAACCGGCGGCAATTACCAAAAATGTAAATACACTAAATGACATGATATAAAGTTGTGATCCTAACGAATTACACTGTATCATGCCATTTCACCACAGGATTGCACCTGGATACTTTTCCAGTGCCCTGCCTGTGCTTTTTCAATGCTTTGTGCCCGGAAAATTTTGAATGACCATGGCATCCAAAAGGCGTTTTTTTTGCGCAAAAGCGCTTTTAGACAAACTGGAAAATGGCGAAAGCGAAACTGAATTACTTGACGAACTGAGCAATAGCGATTCGTGGGAAGATTCGTCATCAGGTACGGAAAGTTACGACTGCGACGATTCTGATGTCTCTTTCTGGCACAAAGCTTGTGGAATTTGGGAAGTATATCAAATGATTCTTCACAATTTCCAACGGAGCGATGTGCCAGAAAGAGACATCAGAATCTTCACTGTCGTCACTTTCCGTACCTGATGACAAATTTTCCCACGAATCGCTATCGCTCAGTTCTTCAAGTAACTGTGTTTCGCTGACGCTGTTTTCCAGTTAGTCTAAAACCGATTTTTCGCAAAAAGAATGCTTTTTGGACGCCCTGGTCGTTCTCAATTTTCCAGGCACAAAGAACTGGAAAAGCACAGGCAGGGCACTGGAAAAGTCACCAGGTGAAATCCTGTGGTGAAATGGCATGATACAGTGTAATCCGTTAGGATCACAACTTTATATCATGTCATTTCGTGTATTTACATTTTTGGTAATTGCCGCCGGTTCCATGTCCCTGCGTCGTAACGCTCACAGGGAAGGGAACTGGAAGGCAGGTGCCGGCACCGGCCGAGCACACAGCGGGAGGACGGCAGGGGAGGACAGCGGGAGGACGGCGGGGGATTAAACCCAAAACCGAAAATGTAATATATTGCAGCTTAGTAATCATTAGATGTGGCCTGCCCAGTAACACACCTCTTGTATTAGAGTGCCTTCACTCTTTAAGAAGGAGCACAGGGGGCATCTTTGGACAGCAGCATTGTCAGTATAGGGAGGAGTGTTAGTGTAATGTTCCGGTACCTCTGGTACCCTTGTCTGCATATTTCTCCTCTCCTAATTGCGTCCCATCTTGTGTAACAAGGGACGCATATACCTTTAAGACCGGATGACATCATTGCCGAGCGCCGCTATGAGCGGCTATTTCAATCGCCGGTTTGCTCTCACTCATCGCTCGTTCAAACCCACATGTTCATCGCACCTACGCCTGAGAAGTCGGAGCTGCTGACATACCTCCCTTGCTGAACTGAAGCCGGAAACCTCGCTGGTGATCCGTATCTCGCTACGGGATCACCCCTCTCCAATGGACACTGTTATTCCTAAACCTATCTAAGTGATAAGTACCCCGCAGGGGATTCTTGCTAACCAATCTCCTACTGTCATCTACTGCAATTACCAAGACTATCTGTATCTATCTATTCACTATCATCTGCATAAGACTGTTAGCTCTTGGGACTACCTTGAACTATCCTTGCACTAGGTTACTCTGTCTAAGTATACTCCATCTGTGTCCTCTTACCATCTGCACTATACTTGACATCAGAACCTATCTGCTTTACCATCACCTGCAACTCTCCTAATACTACTTCTAGTGCTCACCATACAATAGCCTTTCTCTCATCTATATATCCTCATATACTCTATCCCTCCATTAAACATCTATTAATATATATATAGTACACGGTGATGAAGTCCTGAGAGTTGGATATGTTGTTCAACAGATTCTCTACAAGGCTACTGAGTGTAATAATTCTGCAGCTGTAAATCCATCCACAAACAAAAACGCATGAACGTTACAGTTAGATGGACTAGCAGATTAAAATACTCTAACAAATTGAAGCCAAACTCTAGCTAATACTTATAAGAAGTTAGAGCAAAAAATGTTTTCTTTTGGGATAAAGGTTTTACATAAATTAAAGCTTATCATTGTAAACACCCCTGTTAGTGTTGAATGGTTTGTCTTATCTCTGTAACTGATACATTCTTACATTACAAAAGAACAGAAAGTACAGATAAATGGTTGATATGAAAACTGATTCATTACGTGAACAAGCTTTTAAAAATACGAACAACTGTGTTTGTGTTTATTAGCGGATTTATGTAGGCTTAATAGTTCTTGGAGTCAGAGTGATTTAAAACACACTGATATGCATTACTGCCCAATCAAATAAAACTCCTGCTGGACATGTGGTATTGACCAAATGTGCCATCATTGAGGAGCTGGTTTTGGAGCCTGGTGGTATTCATGGAAAAGGGGAAGCAGATAAAACACCAATGAGAGAAAAGACAGAACAGAAGCTCATCATGGACCCTGAGTTTGGGGGAAGATAATAGTGGGGCCAAAATGTCTGCTGGGGATGGGGATCAAGCAGAGGAGTGAATAGTGCTGATGGGGCTTGGGTTAATGGAGATTTGAGTAGTGCTGCCATTGATTTGGATTAAAGATTTGGAGTCATCACCTTTTGTTGAGACCCTGACCTCTATACCATGTGCCCCATGTAGTTCACAGTGGAAACCTTATTCTATGTAGTATTAGTGGATTTTAGGGTTAGAAATGTTTGTAAGGATTGTTTGTGGATGGCATGAATGCATTTGTTTTTAAGCAGCTTGTCCATTTCTTAAGACACAGGTGGACATATTAAAATTGCAAAACTAAATTTGACTTGGGCTCTTTCTTGGGCACTTTAAAGGGAAGATATAATGTATTTTGGTTAGTACTATGCCAAAAGAAAAATGTGAAAATCACATCTAAAGTAGTTTTCTCTAGCGCTCATCGACAGACGTAGTCCTCGGTGATACACCACCTTCGGGTTATGTTACCTCTGCAGGAGCAGGACTAGACAGGAAATTAAAAAGCTCTGGCCACACCCTAGGGGCAGTCCCAGAGGGTATATCCTCTCTCTCTCTGCCTCAGCAAATCAGTTATTTTCTGTCTAGCTAGGAGTAAGGACCTAGACACCTTGCTGGGATCTTAGGTCCTGGCAAGAATTTTTTCTTAAAGGATTTTTTTAGACAGCTTTTTCTCCAGTGTTCCTGTGAGATCTTCAAGCAAGAAAGCTGAACTGGGCGACGGGCTGGATGTTGAGATCCGGTGGTCACCCCAGTTCAGCCTACGAGCGCGTGCAGGCCATAGCTCCGCGCTGGGTCGGCCGCGACAAAGTCCCATTAAAAGGACTGAACCCGCGAGTTAAACCTCTCGCTGAAACGCCAAAGACCATGAGTCACGGCGTTCGTATCGGTCGACAGCCCTCCCGCCCCGGTGGAGAGGGGTACTGTCAGGAGTTGGTGCCCGCCTGGTTCCGGTATGGTGAGTAGTATGTTCCCCCTTTCCCTCTGACGGGTTTTGTGGTGAACGCGGGCCCTCTCGGTATGGTAAGAAAGAGTCCTTTCTATCCTATAACATGTCACAGATCCTCCTACTTTGAGTGTGATTTTTTGTGTACAAAAAGCCAGGAGGCTTGGTTTGGGAGCTAACAATCTATGGTATACATGTTTAAAAGATGTAATCTGTGGCATTCTGGGAATCTTATGGGTTAAGTATAAGCTACCTACCAGTCAGAAGCCACGGACATGTAGACTGCCTTCCAAATCAGATCTCCAGCTATTAGCAGGCCTCCCGAACGGCCATGCGGTCCGCCAGGGGGCGATATCGCCAACCACGCCATATCCCCAGGCAGAGACAGTGTTGTGTGCAGCACACCGACATTCAGCAGGCCGCCGCCATTTTTTCTTGCAGGATCGCACGAGCCGCCATTTTGGCGTAGCCTCGTGTCTCCAGCATGGGGGCGGCCATGTTTGAGGTGATCCTACACCTCGTGGAGCTTGGGGGAGGCGCCGGAAGGCGTGCAGAGGGGCGGAGCCGCCTCCTTTCTTCCTGGGCAGCCAGCCAAAAGACTTCCTGTTTGTCAAGACAGCGCTGTAAGCTGTTGCAGTTTAACTCTGAGCATCAAGTGGTGAGCCTGGGGGTCTATCTCTCTCTCTCTCGATCGATAGGGATCCCTAAGCAGGTAACACTAAGGGGCTTTTTTGTGGCGCTGGGGGTCAGAAAAAAAAAAAAAAAAAAAAAGTTTTTTTCTTTACTTTTGAATTATATTATCCAGGAAGTAACTGGAGTTATTATGGACCCTGCCACACATATTCCCCCACCTGTTTCCCTCGAGGGGGCCTCGGGACCCGCCGGTGCACAGAGTATAGAGTCATTTACAGCAATTTTGGAGTCTATGGTGGCTCGGGTGGAGGCGGCCTGTCAGGGACGGGGGTCAAGGAAGCGACCCCCGCCTACCCCTATACCATCTGACACCTCTGACTCAGATTCAGAGATGGTCACGGCAGTTGCAGGTTCCTCTGCAAGGGCTGTTATCCCAGGTAAAGCCCCCTCAGACAGTGAGGAGGACGCTTCTTCTCTTGCTATAATTCAGGAAGAAGCATTGGTGGACGCACTAGTTGTGGCAGTGCAAGAAACCTTAAAACTTGAGGCTTTACCGGCAGAGGCAACTGAAACAGAGAGGCCTTTTGGGACTAATAAGCCCATCAAGACGGCGAAGGCTTTTCCTGTACCTAAATGTTTTGGTAATCAGATTAAGGGAGAATGGGAGCATTCTAAACGTACCTTTACTATTTCCAAGCGTATTGCTAGACGCTATCCGTTTGAGGAATCCATCATTAAGAAATGGACGGTACCACCAGTCGTGGATCCGCCTATTTCCAGGCTGAATAAAGCCACGGTTATTCCAGTGGAGGACACTTCGTCCTTTAAGGATCCGGTGGATCGAAAGATAGAAGCAGAGTCCCGCACTATCTTTTCTCTGATAGGGTCAGCATTTAGACCAGTAATCGTTATTGGTCTAGTTTCCCAGACACTTACGGAATGGGCGAAGATGGTACGCCAAGATCTTAGGGGAAAAGATATTCCCCAGGAGACATCTGATTTGATGGAACAGATCATACAAGGGCTACGGTTTATCTGTGACGCAGCCTTGGACACTACTCCCCTATTAGGGCATGCATCTAAGTTAGCAGTGATCCTCAGACGTGTGCTGTGGTTAAAATGCTGGTCAGCTGACCTAGGTTCCAAAAAGACCTTGACCAATCTCCCCTTTCAGGGGAATCGTCTATTTGGAGCCAACCTAGATGAAATCATTAAGGATGCCACTGGGGGCAAGAGCACTTTTTTGCCACAGGCTGCAAAAGCTAAGGGACCTCGCAACAAGCGAGGACCTTTCTTTACCGCCCATAAAGGGCGCCCGGCTGGTACTAGCGGGAAAGGCAAGACTCCTCCAGGAGGGTTCAAGAAGGGGACCAACCCAGCCAAACCCGAAGCAAAGGAGTACACAGCCTGAAAGTGCGCCCCCACCCGGTTTCAGGGTGGGGGGACGTTTTCACCGGTATTCAGGACATTAGATCGAGCATCAACCACTACTACCGGTGCGATTCTTCCCTTCCAACATTTAAGTACCACAGGAAGCGGTAGTTACCGTTCCCTGAAAAGATCTTTTCCTTTACCTTTTCCTAAGATTAGTCCCGATACCTCACAGGAATCGGATCTGGTTGACCAGATAGGCCAAGCAGCCTCTAGTCGGGTGACTTCGGTCCCTGAGGTTCAACCAGAAAAGATCACTTTTCCTGATAACTATCAGGTATCTGATAAATGTGTGGGAACAGAAAACGACCAGACTTTCTCGGATGGTCGGGGCCAGATAGCTCTAGGGACGCCTGGTTCAGATCCAATCAGCGCCAGTGGTCCTAGAAATTCTAGGCTGGCCTCCTCAAGCCGGCCTGGCCGACTTGGACATGTTAGTCGCAGACGTTCCGTGGGAACTTCGTCTCAGGGAGTGTCTGTGGTCTCAAGGACCAATTTACCTTCGTGCTTTACAGTCGCTGGTTTTAATGGCCTGGCCATTGAGACCCAAGTACTGAAGGACAGAGGTTTGTCTACTTCAGTCATTCCTGCCCTTATTAAAGCAAGGAAAGCGACTTCCAGCAAAGTCTATTATCACACATGGAAGACTTATATTGCGTGGTGCGAATCTTTAGGATTTCCTCCACGTACCTATTCGGTGACTCGAATATTGGCTTTTTTGCAACAAGGGGTTGAGCAGAAGCTAGCCTTGAGCACCATCAAGGGTCAAGTTTCAGCATTAGCAATCTTCTTTCAGAAGCCTTTAGCTACCAAATCCTTGGTGCGGAATTTCATCCAGGGGGTGCGGCACTTGGCTCCTCCAGTCCGCGCGCCCTTACCGCCCTGGGATCTTAATTTGGTTTTGTCGGTTCTACAGAAACCTCCTTTTGAAAACATCAGGGAGATTCCCTTGCTTACTCTATCCCAGAAGGTGGCCTTCTTGGTGGCTATTACTTCTGCTCGCAGGGTGTCAGAACTGGCTGCATTATCATGCCAGTCCCCATACCTAGTGATTCATAGGGATAAGGTAGTACTTCATCCTAAGCCATCTTTTCTTCCCAAGGTGGTTTCAGATTTTCATCTGAATGAAGATATTGTACTACCTTCCTTGTGTCCTCAGCCCAAGCATCATCGGGAACATGCGTTGCATTCCTTAGATGTGGTTCGGGCAATCAGGGTATACCTGAAAGCTACGGAATCATTCCGTAAGACGGATTCACTTTTTGTGATCACGGATGGCCCCAGTAAGGGTTTGCCTGCATCTGCCGCGACCATTGCCAAATGGATTAGACAAACGGTGGTACAGGCTTATTCTATTAAGGGTCAGAGTCCTCCGTTCCCTGTTAGGGCGCACTCCACTCGAGCGCTCAGTACTTCCTGGGCCTTTCGCCATCAGGCGTCAGTGGTCCAGGTATGTAAGGCGGCCACCTGGTCGTCAGTACATACCTTTACAAAATTCTATAAAATTGATGTGACGGCATCGGCGGATGCCTCATTTGGCCGCAAGGTTTTGCAGGCCGCAATTTGAGGAGACCGGTGGTCTACCTCGAGGGTTTTTTTCTGTTTGAAAAAAAAAAAAAAAAAAAAAAATTGTTTTCTCTTTTTTTGTTGAGTCTCATCATTAAGGATGAGCATTGTAAACTTCTAGTTGGCACCGGTTGGGCCTTCTAGATTGGGATTTGATTTCCATTTTCCCACCCCTCAGTTGTGATACTGCTCTGGGACGTCCCGAAGGTGGTGTATCACCGAGGACTACGTCTGTCGATGAGCGCTAGAGAAAAATGGATTTTTGTAAAATCTTACCGTAAAATCCTTTTCTCTTAGCTCATCGACAGACGTAGTCCCCGCCCCTCTGTTTTGGAGTTGGGTTGGGTTAAATTCTCTAAGCACTGCTTTTTCACATAACTGATTTGCTGAGGCAGAGAGAGAGAGGATATACCCTCTGGGACTGCCCCTAGGGTGTGGCCAGAGCTTTTTAATTTCCTGTCTAGTCCTGCTCCTGCAGAGGTAACATAACCCGAAGGTGGTGTATCACCGAGGACTACGTCTGTCGATGAGCTAAGAGAAAAGGATTTTACGGTAAGATTTTACAAAAATCCATTTTTTGATTTGATCTTTACATTTCAAAGCATTTACTATTTCTTGATTTTTTTTTCATGTAATACAGGCGTTGAACAAAAATATGAAAACACTACAAAGCGGAAGTGATGTAACATTCTTTTCCTTCCACTGTGTGATGAGACACCTAGCTAACAGGTGGGAAGCCTCACTTTCGCCATTCACTGTGTACGCTGTTAGTATTATGGAGACATGTCAGAGCTTACTGAGTTTCAAAGAAGGCAAATTGTTGGTACCTGCTTAGCTGGTGCCTCTGTGACTGAAGTTGCCAATATATTTGCGGTGTCATGAGGTACAGTATTAAAGGTTTTCGGGAAAATGTTGTCTGATACGCATAAGCGCGGTTGACTTGGTCAACTGACCAAAAGAGACAAAAGGACATGTGCAGGATTGTGACCCAGATTTTTGCATGAAGAGTGGTATCAGATTTCATTATCCACCATCCAAGGCTTATATTTGTCAATCCCCAGGCAAATTCAGGCCATTTTGAATGCCAAAGGTGGTTTAACACCATGTTGGGTAACTGTTTTGTTTTTTTACAATACCTGTTTCCATTAATTTGTCGAACTCCTGTATAGAGAAATACACTTTATTACCAAAAGTATTGTGAGAAGTACGAGAAGGCCAGGCTCGCAGTCTGCATTCTAATTCATCCCTAACATGTTCTATCGGGTTAAGGTCAGCACTCTGTGCAGGACAGTCAACTTCCTCCATCCTAAACTCATTCATCCTTGTCTTTATGGACTTTGTTTTGTACCAAGACACCCTTGGGATGAATTAGAGCAGAGACAGGCCTTCTTGTCCACATCAGTGTCTGACCTCATAAATGCGCTTCAGAATGGTCAAACATTCACATAGACACACTCCTAAACCTTGTGGACAGCATTCCCAGAAGAGTTGAAGCTGTTATATCTGCAAAGGGTGGGCCAACTTAATTTTCAACCCTACAACTAAGACTGGGATTCCATTAAAGTTCATTTGTGTGTAAAGGCAGGGGTCCCAATTATTTTGGTAATATAGTGTATATGGATTAAGCACTAGAAGGAGCTCTCCATTTGACATTGCCTTATTCGGTCTCTCTGTTTAAAGTGTATGTATAGCCAAAACCTTAGATTTCAGTAGAGTAGGGAAAGATATATATATATATTTTTTTTTTACTGTTTGTTCCTGATTGGGGAGAATTCCCTTTACTTTCTGTCCCAGAGACACAAAGGAGTAGTGTGAGCAGACCTCTAAAAACTTTTACTTTCTCAGTGATAATGGTCACCAGGATAAACCGAGATGGTGAATATTCCCCGTGGGGAGACCGATGACAATAAGAACATGACAGGACCTCTAGTCTTTCTTTACTCTATTTAAAAACTATAAAGGAAAGGCTTTGCTATTCATATACTGTAAGAACTCTCAATAAAGATTTTAGCCAGACAGGCTTTATTTTAAATGATCAGCAAATATGGCTGCCTTTTTATGCATATATAATTACAAAACTGCTAGTATAGATTATAGAGGTACAGAATACTTTAAAGGCATGCTATCTATATGAATAGCCTGAGCAGTCTGCAAAGTAATGGATGCTTTGGCCTAACCTACACAGATTAGAGCTTGTTATCTACACGCATTGCACATACCTTTCAGCACTGTGTGATACAGACCCTACTCTACTCACTAGGGAATATGATTTGGAACATATGGTTATGTCTGAGAAACATTCAGATTGGCCCAGGAGTAATAATGCAAAGAGAAAGCAGAAGCTGGGTAGCTTACAGACAAGGCATAATGTATATAGTGTAGTCAAATATTTTATTGCATAAAATTAAATGGGTATACTAATTCATATTAACAACAAACTGTGTGGCGCTAACATATATAGTGTTAACCATATGGTACATCAAGAATATTGACAAAAATCGTGCATCTATGTGAAATTAGAGTCCATTCAAAGATCTTGAGAATCAGAATTAGTGCACAAGTCCCAGAGTGGGCGATGATAGGTAGGAGGCTTATATCCCAAGGAGGTGATGGAGCAGGAATACTCCCGTGAAGTATATATGAATTGGCTGCTTACCAGGAGCATAGGCCTCCAACTTAATGGACAGGCCACACACGCTTAGATGTAAATAGTGATGTATTCCCTCCTTCAGATGTCAGGGGAAAAGATGTTTATCTGCTGTAACCTCTTGCATTAAACTCAAAGGGTATTACCAACCATGTATGTAAAGAGGAAATGAAGAGCACATAGCGTAATCCAGTATAAAACAAGTAAGAAGATTTATTCCGAATTGCACTTACATTCTTATCACTTGAAACAAGCACATCAATAAAAGCAAGCAGATCAGTAAAATTGCGGCGTCCCGCATGTAGTACAGAGTCGGCGTCTAAGGGGGCGTGGTAGCGTCACGTCAGGTACCGCCCGACCGGTTTCGTCATACATGACGTTGTCCGGGGCGTGGTATACTAATTCATACATTGGCCAAAAATGTTTTTTAGTTTAGGACAGAGTGGAGAGAGGTTTAAACCGGTCACTTTTTTATTGCCATCTCTGTCCGCAATGGAGAGGGTAGAAGGTCAGTGACGTTAGAGAAGCAAAGCTCAATGCATCAATGTCTGACATACTCAGAAATTTATGAACACGCTGGTGGATAATGACAGAAGCCGAAAACAACAGAAAATGACATGTACACAAACATACACGCTAAAATCTTGGAATAAAGACAGAAGAAAATGAACTGCCTATCAACTCCCATAAAGAAAGAATGGAAACATAAAGGAAATATATATTAATTAAGGAAATAGCAGAATAAGCTGTGTTCTAGAGAATGTGGAAATGTTTCAATTTTAAGTGCGTGTGTTATCTCTGTTCAGTTGTATCCCTCTTTTGACAGTTCTATACACCACCTCTCTGAGCGCCTTATCGGATATGTTCAAAAACCTTTTGCATATAATTTTCTTGGCATGTATTTTACAAGGTAGGTTGCCAGGTCTTTCCTCAACCCCCACTATTTGCACACACCTGGAACTGGTGTGGAACATGTGTTAACAAATGTGCATAGCCAATTTGTATACACATTGTATACACAATTTAGACAATCACTGAGTATCCTACTAGTATGTCTTTGGAGTCTGATAGAAAGCCAAAGTACCTGACAGAAACACAAACACATGGAGAGCATGCAAATTCCCTGCAGATAGTGTCCTTGCTAAAATTCAAACCAAAGACCCCAGTGCTGTAAGTCATAAGTGTGTTAACCAAGTCACTACGCTGCCCATATTTTAAGCATCAAGAGGTAATTGAATTGATTTATAGTAAACTAGAATATTATTTTGGAGATGTTTCTGTTACAACTGAAAAAACATAATGGTATGACTTTTCTGTACTAACAGGAGTCATCCCTGGCCTGCCACTTATTGTTCTCTGGTATGCCACTCACATTGGACCTATTTTTCATAATATGCAGGGTAGTTTGCTACATTACGGCGATCACGTAAAACAAATTGGCCCAAAAGAAGAATTTGAATACTTACCTCTTCCACTGCCTTAACTAGCAATTGCTGCCCGATGCAGAGAAATTGTCCCCGTTGCAGAGAAATTTTCCCTGAAGTCTCTCCAGTGCAAATGCACTCTTGTTGTTCCTTCCACTGGCCCCAACTTCACTACTATTATTGGAATCTTTCACACTAGCAGCTAGAGTGGTAAAACAGAAGGCTGATCCACAGTTTTACCTCCCCTTATCCACCCACTAGAATTTTAACATTACATTCTGACAGGGCTATCTACACGCCACAGCAATTTTAACTCAGGTTGCAGAGTTTGGCAGCTGGCACCACCTGTCAAACTCACCCTTTGAGATCAATGGGACCTCACTACAACAAATGCTTGTTTCGCAGTTGTGGCATGGTCCCACAAGGTGAAATTGGCATTCAGCAATTGAAAATGTAAAAAAACAGGCATTAGGAAGCTGTAGGAATGCACGCCAGCTCTGGTTGATGTGAGCGGTTGTGCGTGGCTTGATTGCAAAGTGAGCTGTTTGGGTTGGTGCTTCTGAAAAGGCACTTTCCAAAAGTAAGTGGAATATTTCTGATTTTAACCATTTTGTGGAAATAAACTACTACACTACATGCTACTTCTATCTGTGGTGGCTTCTTTTATTCTCTACATATTATATATACCATGGCTATGAGAACAGTGGAAAAGCAGTAGAAGATGACCAGAGGGTGGACTTATAGCAGTAGAAGATGACCAGATTGTAAACTTACATATGGAACACTTTCACTAATTCATCTTATATGTGTACTAGGAATTTTTTAATAGAATTTCCTATTGATTGATGTGTATGGGGCAAGTGCCCTTTTTGTATTTAGTCTGAGTGTTTATAAGTGTTTTTATTACACTTAAAGGGGCAGCTGCTACATATTCATACACCTTAGTATTTATTAGTTAGTGCCATCTTTTTTGTCATTTCTCTATAGGCATCAGGAGGCGTCAGTAGCGCTTTCTGAACGTCTGCCAGCCACTCTGAAAAGCCGTTCCCTGTCTGAGAGAGCCTTTTGGGTGTAATGAATTTAGATGGGCACCATTATGCCTTGATAAGCAGACCTCAGTCAGCTGAATAGGGTGATCAATAAAGTGTCAGGGGTCACAAGAGGTTACAATGAGACTTTGAGGTATAAAGACTTTTCTAACAGAGGACATGTCACTTTATGAAATACTTAATTCATTAATCAGTTTAAAGAGGGTTATGTGGTCCATAATACCTTATCTGGCAAGTATAATTATTTTTAGAGCTACTTTCTTCCAAAAGACCAGTTGGCATGACTTACGGCTGACCTAGCACTGGGATGATGTGATATATCTGTGTAGTGAATAAGGATTTAAAACAGCGAAATCTATACAGCCAAAGACCCTGCTCTGAATTTTACAGATGAATAAATCAGGTATATAATGAGGTTGTATTCTCAGTGAACTGTAGAGCAGGTCCTTTCCATGCTTTTCATTAATTTTATGTTTTATGTTATGTCTTTTTTTTTTTTTTTTTTGTGGTGCCGAGGCAATTAGCTGATTTAAGAACAGCTCTAGGAAGACTCAGGCCCTCTCCACTTATATTTTATTTAACTCACGGTTTCTGCTATTAACCGAGCTGGGTGTATTTCTCAAGAGCCTATAAGCACAAATATCTTCAGTTTTCTAAACCAACCCAGCAAAGGACTACGGCACAAACCATACACTTTGATTTTTGGCATCCTACACCGCAAAAATGAAAAAAAAAAATAAGGCCCTCCTTTGCTCCCACCTTTATTGACCTGATGGGGCTCAGGGAAATGTCATTTAAGCATGGTAAGCAAGTAGAAGTGGGGATGTGGTCTAGTAAAATCCATTTATTTGTTTAGGCAGAAATGAACAATAAAGCTGCCCCAGGCCTCCATGTTTAGCTGATAAGGCCTGGGCTCAGTACTACGGGACCAGGTGTACTGCCTTATCAGTTGCTCTGCAGGTAATGATTATATTTTGAGGCCAGTCAGCTTCCTTTCCCTCTACTCCTTGCTCTCAATCAAGCAGCTAGAAGTAGACTTTGATCATCACCTGGCCACTGAGGACTCGTGTACTCTGGGGCTTGGCTGACGGTAATAGTTATAATGATGTTACTACTCCTATAAATCTATCAGCAACTACTAATGGCCCAGAGGCCTTCCACTCCAACAGATTTGCTGCATTCTCTGGATGAAGGCTGTAGATCAGTGGTCTCAAAACTCCGGATGTGGCCCTTTTGCTTGCCTTTGTCTGGCCCTTGAGGCAATATTCCTTCTATTGACCCCAATGATGAGGCACTATTTATTTCACTGACACCAACAGTGGGGCATTATTCCTCCCACTGACACCAGTGATGGGGCACCATTCCTCCCACTAATACCAACAATACAGCATAATTCCTTCTACTGACACCAACAATGGGGCATCATTCCTCCCACTGACACAAACGATGGTGCACTGTTCTTGCCAATGATACCAATGATGGGAAACTATTACTTCATCTACTGACCCCATTGTTTTAAATCCTACTAACCACCAAGCCTGAGACATTGTGGACTCCCAATAATGCTGGGGCATTTTCTTCTCTCTCAAAAGTCTGAAAAGCAGTAAACTGGCCCTTTAACAAGTTTGAAGACATCTACTGTAGGCTATTGAGCAATGCCAATATATACGAAAAGGGCGCCGGGGTGTGTGTATTGTATGCATGTTTTAGGGCAGGGATCCTCAAACTACGGCCCTCCAGCTGTTGTGGAACTACACATCCCATGAGGCATTGTAAAACTCTGACATTCATAGACATGACTAGGCATGATGGGAATTGTAGTTCCTGAACAACTGGAGGGCCATAGTTTGAGGACCTCTGTTTTAGGGAATGCTAAAGAAAATTGGCCAGTTTATAATCATGGTGATTCTCTGTAGAATGTGGTGTAAAGTGCCTAAGCTGCTTGGATTTCTTTCCTCAGAGCAGAAACCTGGCAGCACAAAGCCTGTTGATTCCTGAGGGACGTTCTCTGTTCTTTAAAAAAATCTGGGTAAAATATTAATTGGTAACTATCAAAGAAAGAAAGAAAGAAAACCGGGTCTAATGTAATCTTCCAAGCTTCCTCTGAACATGGCAAACTGGAATAAGAAGGAGAGGATGTTTTATAGAGATTGTAGGCTATATCAGTTAATTTAACCGCCACTACATTTTGCATGAAATGTGCTTATTTGAATGCCTTTTTTTTTCTTAAGAATAATTCTGGGACTTTTAGAAAAGATATAAATATGTGGACTGCCATCGCTGAATTTTTTCTGAAAATACTAGCTGCCTGGCCTTCCATGGGACAAGCATTCCGTCATCAAAATTTGTGTCAGTCTTAGCAGGAATTGAAGCCAATATTTTCTCATGACAGAGAGTAAACTAACATTTTCTGCATAGGAGGTCCACAATGATAGCCTACTATGAAAATGATCTTAGTGCAGGTTTCCTTTATATTTTGTGGCAGTCTTCTTGCATTACCCTGTGTAGTAGCTTATGGATTTGCATGTGTGTTGTATACATTAAAGTAGCCATACACATATCGATTTGTGAGCAATCTATTTTTTAAACTGATTTTTATTGAGGATAGGCCATAGAAGAACATACATTCACAAAACTGGCTCATTGTGCATAAATGTAGACCGATGATAATCTACACAAAATCAACAAACGTGATATGATATTTTGGAAAATATTAAGGCAAATGTGTGTACATTTGGACAAATATCCTGCATCACACAAGGAAGGAACTCAAAGACAAAAGAAAAACAAAACGTTGGGAAAATTCAACTTTTCCTTATTTGATAAATCCGAACAGATTATGATCAACCCCTGAAGGCCTAAACCTTTGAAAGAAGAGAGGAAAGATCCCTGGTGCCGCACATTCATAGAGTCCCATGGTGGTAATGAGAGAGAAAACCTCAGCCTGGGCTCTCGCCAGGTCGTGTCCCCAATGCGTTTTGCTCAACCCCCGGAGCTTAGTCATGACTAAGCTCTGGGGGTGGGGTAAAACTCATTGGGGCGTGGCCTGCCTGGAGAATAGGATGAGGTTGTCCCATAACCACCATAGGACTTCGTGGATGCGCAGCACCAGGGATCTTTCCTTTCTTCCTTCCAGCGACTACAGGCGCTTGGACGAGCGCCATCCCTTGCTGGAACTCCTGCAGTGGATGCGGCATCACCCACACTACTCCCCACAGTGATAGAACCTGAGTGGGTCACAGTAAGGCCTAGACCTTCATGGTCTCAATTTCACCATTTAATATAGAGATAAAGACGAAGGATGGCCGCACTCCCATAGACAAAGCAATTTAATTTATTTCAGGAGACAAATAAAAGCAAAAAAAAAAAAAACACAATCGTATACAGGCAGGGGGAAATAAGGTGATGTGTTTCACATGACTAGCATGCTTTGTCAATACCATGCAAGACACAGCCACAATACATGTATATATATCAAACATCACATGATTATACAAGTGTTATTAATTAAGTGGTTGGGCTTGCTCGTTTCGATCCTTGTTCCCATTTAAGAGACATATCCATTGATCCTACATCTATCAACAGGAGGTATGTCTTTCAAATAAAAATTGTATCTGTAAAAGAAAAGAAAGATACATCTAAATGTCTATATCTTTTTTTTCTTTTTTTTTTCTTTTACAGATACAATTTTTATTTGAAAGACATACCTCCTGTTGATAGATAGGATAGGATCAATGGATATGTCTCTTAAATGGGAACAAGGATCGAAATGAGCAAGTGTGACCACTCAATTAATTACACCTGTATAATCATGTAATGTTTGATATATATACATGTATTGTGGCTGTGTCTTGCATGGTTTTGACAAAGCACGCTAGTCGTGTGAAACGCATCACCTTATTTCCCCCTGCCTGTACACCATTGTGTGTTTTTTGCTTTTATTTGTCTCCTGAAATAAATTCAATTGCATCATCTATGGGAGTGCGGCCATCCTTCGTCTTTATTCACATTTTTCAGACGCAGTTAAAAGAAGGGTCTGTAGTTTGATTCTTATTTAATAGAATAATTCTAGTCGCATGGAATTATCAAATGAATGATCATATGGATATATGTGCGGCAATATGTGTGATAGTAATAGACTGTTAGTTGTTTCATCTATGGAATCTATAGAAATAGGGTAAGGGTGATGTGTCTGCTGTTTTTTTTTTCTTGGAAGAAAATGCACCACTAAAGTATTTTATAAAGATAGTAGAAGTAAGCGAGTGTTGACTATATAAATGCCTAAAACATTGATGGGACCATTGATAAACAGAGCGTTAATATCAAATAGGCAAACATTGATCAACACAGACCATGATATATGATGTCAGACTTACTGGCACTGATGAACAGATATAACTGTGACTTCTCCATTAAAAAAGGACTCTGCTCATGGTGCAACAAGCAATGCATGCCAATAAGAATTACATAACACCTTTCATTAGTTGCAAAATACTCTTTTTCCAAACTTTTCCAAACTTTTTCCAAACTTCCTGAACTCTTTTTCTAATTAGAACTAATGACATTCAAAGGTATTGTACACTTTTAAATATTTTTGTAGTTTTTAACTGGGAATTGTTGTAGTTCTATTCCCTGTGTCTTTGTTTGCCTTGCCCTGTAATGATGGGCTCACATGTTGTGGCTACAATTTGTAGTGTCATGGCTGATTGATTTGCCTATGCCATGAGTGTCAAACTCCATGGAGGGCGTGCATCAGCATTATGATTGCCCTCAAGGGGCCAATTGTATCTGTAAGACTAGGTTCCAGAGCATCCCCCTCCCCCCCTTAAATCAGATGTCAAGACCCCCACCCCCATCATAAGTCAACAGTCCTCCACCCTCCCTTACGTCACAGTTCACCCCCCCCCCCCTTTATTCTGTGCTATTGTTGGGAAGAAGTTGGAGGCGGAGAAAGTTCAGGGTCTTGAGCACCAGAGGAGGGCTGGAGTCTGCTGAATGCTGAGAGCAAGGGGGGTGGAGATGAAGAGGCGCTGCACCTGCACAGAGAGGTGCAGGATCTGTAGGAGGAGTTCTGCCCTCTCTGCTACCAACTGTAAAGACAAGGTAAGAGCAGAGCCAAGGAGGGTGCCACAGCTGCAGGAGAGGTCCAAGGGCCTCATTAAATAACATGGTGGGCTGGATATGTTTGACACATACTGTATGCCCTATGCCAATGTATTCATTCACCTAGCTTGTCCCTATTTACCAAAGGGACAAGACAATTCTCTGTTCCAGGTTGCACAACACACAATGCATACATTGCCTTCCAGTTTTTCTCATCACAAATGTCAGAGTGTGGTAATGTAATAAAAGAAAGGAACTTCTTCAGCAGAATAAGTTAGCTGTGTGTGAATGCTCTGCCTGCTTGTTGCTTTCAGATCTAAATACTGGGTGGCTGTCACCTGCACCAGAACTTGACCAAGAGATTGTGAGAGACCAAGGGATTGTGGAACATGTAGTTTCTTCACAGGAAAATGCAGTTGTCATGCTACAGACAGAGGTCATGCATTAACCAGTGCAGTACCATGCCACATGCCTCATGTGTGAAAACAAACAGAAATTGCTAACAAAGGATTGTGAAGATTTACTCTACTATAGGCTGTGCATACAGGGCCACAAATGACACCATGAAACTACATCAGTGTACATCCTATGCAAATGAAAAACACAATGTGCAGGTAGAAAGGTTTTTACTAAACAGAGAGAACCTAGTTAGAATTTTTAATTGGTATGTTGTCACTACTAATCTTAACACAATGTTCTTTTTTCCTTGGTTCATAGATGTCCTTCTAATGATCTTTTCTCTATGTGTTTGGCCATGAGTCCTCATTCATGCTTGCCACTTGTGTTTTTGCCCTGTAAATGTAGAAGAAATTCTGTAAATTTTTACTTTGGTTTGTGTTTACAAGCTAAATTTAGACATGTTTACAAGCGTCCAGATGCACTTAGTGTATCTAATCTGATCCTGAACACACAGAATTATATTTTTCCTAAAGAATAGGAATTATTTTGACCATATTTGTGAGTTTCTACCCTCATATTCATTTGGCCTCTTGATTCTCCATAGAATCATCTGTAAATACATGATGCGCTTTTGTGAGTTTTTTAGTGCATTTTTTTTGGTGCCTGAAGAACTCCTCCTTTGCAAATGCTCTTCTCCTTTTGCCAAGCACAGAAATCAAGTCTGAAGGTTGATACATGTGCAAAAATGCTTGAAAAACACAAGGAAATATGTGTTTCAAAACCATTAGGAATAGGCTCTGCTCTGGCGTGAATTCAAGCTCAGGGATGGCTGCACCTAATTCCAATTAATAGTATTGAAACTTTAAAGTACATCTAAAGCTAAACCTTCTTTTTTTTGCTTTTGGATGGGCTGGGAAGGGTATTCAACCCTATTGGTCAGTGTCCCTATTTGGGAAATTCACCTTTTATATTTGTCCTAGTTACCGGGTGATGAGATTATCAGACAAATGATCATCCGTTTGTTTGTTTTTTGCATGCCAGTCCCATATTGAAAATGAAGATTTTACTAAAGTGATGAAAATTCTTGTACAACAGAATAAAAATTCAGAAGTGATGTAATTTGTTTTTGTGTATTTGTATTGAATTTTCGAACGACAACTGTACTAATTAAATGAAAATCGCACAATCTGGTATAGTACAGGAATAATTTTAATGCTTGTCCCATTGGAAAATATCGGATGAACTGTCATGATTGGCTCTCAAAAGCTGTGTACCGTAGTAACGATCAGATTATCGTACAATCGATTGGAAAGTGGTATTTTTCATAGGATTTTTTTGATCATGTGTACAGGCCATGAGAATGAGGGAAAGCCAACATTTCACAATGTGGACACTTGGTGTGGTGACCGCTAAGAGAGGATTTCTTTTACTTTGAAGTAGGGATGCACCGAATATTCGGCGGCCGAACATTATTCGGCCGAAAATAGAAAAAATAGCACTTTCGGTGTTCGGCCGAATAAGTCAAAAGGCCGAATAATTTTGTGCCGAACAATAGGGCGGAACGATAGTCGATATGATATCGACTATCGTTCTGTGGCCGTAGACGATATTCATATCGCCGAGGTCACGATATTTACAGGGGGAAGGGACTCGGAGGAGGACAGGAGGACTCACAGACTTCCGTGTTAGGCAGGGGAAGCCGGGACACTTCAGCGGTGAGCATACATACATTACTCACTCGTGCACTGCAGCCCGCCCCACACATTCAGTGAGTCTTACCCTCCTCCCTAGTTTTTTCAATGGCAAATTCAGGAAGCCAATCACGCCGTGATTAGCTGCACAGCGAACCAATCACGCGTGCCTGCACACCGGATTGGTTCCGCTGTGCCGCTACTCACGGCGTGATTGGCTTCCTGAATGTGCCATTGAAAAAACTAGGGAGGAGAGTAAGACTCACTGAATGTGTGGGGCGGGCTGCAGTGCACGAGTGAGTAATGTATGTATGCGGCTGTGCTCCTTTCCAGGCTCCTACTAGTCCACCTCCAGCCTCCTACTACCACCACTATGAGAGACTGTCTGTCACTGTATAATCTGATCGAGTCCACACTGACACTGACTGACTGTCACTGAGTAATTGATGTTACCACATTAACCCTGACCTGCCCAGTGCCCTGTATCTGCAATTAAAATTTACAAGGCTGCCTGCATGCTTCCTGATTTCCATTCCCAGCATCCTTCCCAATCCCTACAGTGTCACTAACATTAACCCTATGGTACAAGGCTGCAGTGTGCACTGAATCCCATTCCCTACAGTAACATTTAGGGAGAGAGACATGAGAGGACAAGAGAGAGAGACATGAGAGGACAAGAGAGAGAGAGACATGAGAGGACAAGAGAGGACAAAAAATTGGCAAAATAAATGGAAAAAATGCGAAACACCGCGTTCGGTATTCGGCCTTCGGCCAAACATTTCATTATTATTCGGCTTCGGCTTCGGCCAAGAATTTCATTTCGGTGCATCCCTACTTTGAAGTGATTTCCAGAAAGTGAAGGGAATCACCCCAATGTGACTCAAACAGCGGAAAAAAAAAAAAAAGTTTGTCTTTCCCACTACTCTTTTCAAAACTAAAAATTGGTTTTGGTTTTCGATTCGGATTATACTGTACAGTTTTTCCTAGATAGCATAACATGCAAAAAAGAGCCCATGTTTTTTCATAGGTGGGTAAATGTGGTGCGTTGTTTGTTTTTGTGACCTCCTCCAAATTCTATGTTCTCACTCAGCCAAGGAGTCCTTCACCCTGCATCTTGGGTGGAAGAAATGATCTATAACATCTGGATAATTCCAACAAAAAGTTTGGAGAGATTACAGAGCAGGATGCCACTGCTGGAGGCACTGTACAATGTCATGGTAATCTCTGTCATGTGTACGCTTGTATTTTTTTAGATTAACACATATTCTGTTAATTCTGTATCCAGATTACTTAAAGTATATGGAGGAACTAACTGTGGTATGTTGTTTCTAGCAACCAATTACCTTCATACTTTCATTGTTCAGTGTTACGAGGAAATACGAGTAAGAAGCTGATTGGTTGTTATAGTCAACGTAATCTGAACCATGAAGCCATCTGTGTTTTCTCTGCTACATCTGTGATGAATGGCACCTCAGTGATAAACTCCAGACAATCCATAATCAGGGTTCAGTGTGATATTCTACCAAGTAAGAATATTATTCAGTAACATTAATCTTACTAGGTACATCCAGATTAGCATTTCAGAAGATTATTTTACATGCTAATAGTGTATTTAGCTAATCCAATAAAGATATTAGACAGACATTAATTTTACTATCTTTTGTGGGATTTAATATGAATGAATTATGGAAAAAAGGATTTGCAAAAACTCTGCATGTAAAGTAGTCTTTAAATCAATAGTCAACGTTCTTAGGAATTTAAGGAAAAGGGCTTATTTTCCATATTGTTTCTATAATATAGGTTTTAATAGGTTCCAATATATTATTATATAATGTATATATGAAGAGGGCTCAGGAAGGGGGACCTTCTACATAACATAGGTAATCATTTTATTATGTGAGTAAATATTTGTTATTACTGGTATCCATTTAAGGGCAAAAGAGGAAGGTTGACCATAATTGGCCTAATCCCACTTCTGATATGACACCTATGGTACACTCACACCAGGCACAGTTGCCTTGTACTTTGCCCAAGAACAATTTTCCCCATCCCCTTGATGGCTTGCGCTTACATTGTGCCAGGCCTAAAAATGCTTATGTCAACACCTCTGCCATAGACTAAAGTGATCCCATGTGTGAGTGATAACTAAACCATGCCCAGACCCACCTCTTAAAGTGGGCCAGGGCACAGTATGCTGAACTGTGCCTGAGCACAGTATAGAGTGATCAGATTAGTCAAACTAACTGGACTTTGAGGGCCAAACTTGCTTGTGCATGGTACAAATCACTTAGTATGAGTATGTCATTCAGAGCTTTCCATAGGGTGCCCACAACCTGGCTGGTTCCTACATTTTCTCTGTAGTGAGGGGACTACTGTATCACACATGCTCTATTTCAGTCCATCAGGCAGGTTGTAGTATAAATGGCAATAGGTATCCAGTACTGAAGAGGACTGGCAGGTGTCTTCCTGCTCCTTCTTTCTGGGGAAATGTCTGTTCTTCTGTGGCCATCTTAAATATAGCTATGGGAAACAGCTGCTATTCCAAACAGAGCACAGACCTCTAAGGTTTAGTAGTTGTATCTATGGAATTAATCATCCAGACTTCAATATTATTTGGCAGTTAATAGGTGTAGACAGATTGTACTACCCAGCTGGTATAATGGTGTGGCAGGTGACTAAAGTATAAAGAATGTAGTAGGAGATCTATGATACATGTGTTGGATATAAATGCGTAGATAAAAATTATGGGCTGCCAACTCACCGGGAAGGACTTTTGCTTTTTGAAAAAGATTAATAACAACATGGTCAAAACTCTAGCAAATACATTTTACAAAAAAACACATCTGAGTAAATGTTTTTAGTTATAAAGCTTAAGCATGAAAGCATATATGAATGGCATTTAAATATTGGGTATACTGTAAATAATTGTGCACATATCAATGAAATACTTGAATCAACCACATCTGGAGTCACTTGGTGGAAACAGCATGCGTAAAAGATAAAAAAAATTAAAACATTTTGTCTTTTATATAATAAGCGAACAGATAAATAAAGATTTCTAAAAAAAATTAAAATTGAGAAATGCTTTTGAATAACAAGCTGTTATGTGTAAAATTCTTTATTCAGTAAGATTTTATATGTAAAGGCACAGCTGTTTCTGGTTTGGAGACTCAATGTGAGTTTACATTGCAGAGAAGAATAAAGGAAGGCCACATTATGTCTACAAGTTTCATTAAGGCCTGCTCACAGTTGTGGCATAACCATGAGACAGATTTAAATTTTGCTTTTGACCTAAACAAGTTGTATGTTGCCTTTTTGTTGTTCCCATTGCAGTTGTTCTTTCCAGTCCTTTAGTACATTTTTACAATAATTTAATTTATTCAATATGCTTATATAGCCTGTTGTATAGTAGTACCTGTACAATGTTCTTGAAGTCTTTCCCGCATCCGTGACTTTACATGGATTTCATCCCAGTAGACTGATTTATTTCTAACAGGACTGATAAGCAAAATGACAAAAGCCTGTGTGAGCCCTTCCAAGCAAGTGTCGGGAAGTAGCCAGCTGATTCTGCTGCTATTTTTGGTATTCTACATATCATGGTTACATATACAGAGAATGATTGGAGCTTACAAATATGGTAAGCCAGCCAGGAATTCCTATGCAGTGTGATGAGAGTAGTGGTTGAGTGTTGTGGAGTGTATAGTTGAGACTCTGGGACGTCACCTGCAATTGTAGCCTGAGCCATTTCGGAATTACGTGTTCTGTTTTTTTTTTTTTTTTCCTTCTGGGATGCAGAGTCTACGCTATTAATCTATCATATTATCAAGTTTCATTGTAAGCCAGAGAAAATGGCGGTGGAAGAAGGAGAGAGCGTTTTTGAGCAAGTAAGGTTGCCTCCACTTTTTCCATAGATTTCTGTCTGAGCAGCGTAATGGCTTGTATGAATTCCTTTATTTTTAACCTAACTCGTCAGCAAGGAACAGATGTAAATGTTTACACGCAACTGCACAGGACTTTGGAATTTGCCCTTGCCTTCAGGTTAAATGTGATCACTGAGTACACATTTGAATGTACTCATTTACTCTCGATAGACAAGACAGATATATTACGAATCTTCATTTTAAATGTACAAACTAAATGTAAATATTGTATTGATGCTATGCCTTGATTTTTTTCAGTGTTTGAAGGTTTTTGTGTCAGAGATTAATTTCTTTGTTGTATTCCAGTAATATGAAAAGCTGTAGTGAGATTGTTTAAAGATAATTAGGTAATTTTGCAAGCCATTTTGTTTATGCTAATGTTTTGGCAAAGCAAGCTGAATTTTAATTTGTAACCTTTTTGTGTAGTGTTTACAATATAGTCGATTGATTTCATTTTTGTTTTAATTGTTTGTATGCAGAGAAGTTGTTTTTTTTTTTTTTTTTCTTTATACTTGTGTTACAAATGTGAAGGTACATACCTTCAAAATGAATGTGTCAATGTGGCCTCTAGGTGACATTCACTATACAAGGGACAATAGCTAAAGCATTCCTTATCTTTGTTTAAATCATGATCTTGTGAACTGTAATATGACTAAAGTTATCAAAATGTAGCCACATCTGTGGTACCAAATACATATAGATAATGTTGAGTTTTAAATTTTTTTTATATAGATAATAATAATTTTGAAACAGATTTGACCAGATTTAGGGTTTTCAAATAGCTGCAGTCACATGGTAACCGCATGTTGTATACATACATAATTGTGAGTATACAGCCCGAGGGTTCTCTGTAGCTGTCAGTACCTAATGCCTATGTTGGCATCCTGCGACCTGTCAGGAGTAGAGTGCGGTCTGTTGTATCCAGGTGCTATCAGAAGCAGTTAGTGATAATGGAAAACTGACAACATTATATTCTGCAGTCACTGCTCAACAAACAGGCCTGTGTTGTGACTGTAGATCACACAGATGCATGTCTTCACAAACCTTCAAGGGTACACACACAATAATGTGTCACTGCTGCTGCACATTTGCTGCTCAGTGACCTCGAGATCTCTCGGGGAAGGGAGGTTGCATTTCACCTTGTGACTGCACACAGATTATGTTTGATATAACTAATTAAATATGTTTGCAGATGTGGAGTAGTGCGTCACTTCATAATGGCCGTTCAGCAGGGTGACCGCAATGATGCATACATATGCACGTTTTCCCTGAAGTAAAGTGTGTTCTTAAAGGTAGACAATTTGCGGTCCTTCAGAGGAAGCCGTTTTTAAGGTAGTTTGCTAAAGAGAGAGTATTGTTTACTTTCACTCAGCATTTATTGCTGCAATGGTTACCTAAGGATCCTTTTAGCCGAGCGGCCCCCTGTTCTGATCAGCAGAGGATCTGTGAACAGATCCCCTGTTGAATCAAAGCATTTTGGAACAGATGTCCGTTTGTGACATCCTTGTCCTTTCGGTTTTAACTCCAGCCTGAAACTGGACCTACGTTGGGTCAATGGGTAGACAGATGTAAAATGACATGCATCTGTTTACATCCTTTATCCTCTACTTCAGGGGTCTTCAAACTATGGCCCTCCAGATGTTCAGGAACTACAATTCCCATCATGCTTAGTCATGTCTGTGAATGTCAGAGTTTTACAATGCTTCATGGGATGTGTAGTTCTGCAACAGGTGGAGGGCCGCAGTTTGAGGATCCCTGCTCTACTTCATCACATTTAGATTAAAAAAAAAAAAAATGGGTAGATGGATATACATTTACATCATCCTACTCAAAGATTAACATTGACATTGCATTTAGACCCGCCTGAAAAATACAGGTGGATCTGATCGGAATGCTTGTCTGAAAGTAGCCTTAAAGTAGAACTATAGGCAAAACTTTTTTTCTTCATTTTGGATAGAGCAAGGGAGGGTTATAACCACTGTCAGATTTTTTTTGTCCTATTGCGTAGATTTCCCTTGACTTCCTGTCCCATAGCCAAACAGGAAATTAGAAGAAATTGCTGCAAATTGGGGTAAGTCACAAGAACTGGTGTCCCCATAGGAAGGTTTACCCTCTCTTACTTTTCTGGGGATGGCCCAAAGATTTGAATTTTCTTACTTTTACTTTCAATGACAATAGTAAACAGGACAAAATAAGAGAGGGTGAATCTCCTTAATAGCGGCACAGCAATAAAAACTGATAAGCATTCTAGTCCCTCTCCTCTCTATTCAAAACTTTTAAAAAATGTGCCTTTAGTTATACTTTAAAGCAAACTTTTCTATTTCCCGAACACGTAGTGGCTCTTTTCTAACACACATCTCTTCCAAAAACATGCAGCCAAAACAGACTGAAGCTACAATGTAAAATATTGTATTGAATTTAATCGTAATAAAGTATCTAATATAATTGAATCTAAACAGTGTTGTTACTGATATGCAAAATTCGACTAGCTAAAACTAAAATAACATTTGCTTTTAAATACACATGAAGTCATGATGGAAAGAATCAAGAAGGAATAGAACCTCTGTCAAGTGTTTTTTTTGCTGCCTGTGTCTATGCTGGGGAGATTGACCCTCTCTGTTTGTTCTGGTGACTATTGTCCCAAGACAAAAAGTAAGTGAAAATCCAAAATTTTAGCGCTGTCTTAAGAAAAAGAGGTGAGGGTTAGTTGACTAATGAGGACAGATGTTCTAGTGACAACTGTCTAAGATGGGAATTCTCCTTCCTTGGTAGAGAATTCCTCTCACTTCCAGTTACATCTTTGTGGCAGGAAGTATGGTGAAATCTTCCTAACAGGGTACAGACAGGAAAAAATGAACAGAAAGTGCTTTTAATTCTACCCTAATCTATCCAAAATAAAGAAATTGGCTATACATAGGCTTTAACAACCGAGCCATCTTTTCTATGTTGAACCATTTCCTCTGACTGCTGCTGTGCAAAGAACAGTGACACAAGACTGTCACATAATAGGGTAGATGTCGTTGATGATCAGGCTGGCGTGATTAAAAGCTTGGCTCCACCTTCTTTATGCTGTGCTCAAGGCAAGATGGTGGCTCTTAATGTGGAAATAACAGGGTCTCTTGGGACAAACTGGAGCATAGTTTTTGTTCACTGATTATGCACTGGTGAGTTGTTTATAAAATGAATAGTTTTTATTTGCCATAGATCTCTGTAAAATTTTGGGAAAGAGTGGGTTACATTCGGTTCCCTTCACATTAGAGTTCAGATGAGAATTGAGTTGCACAGAATCGCATGACAATAGAAACCACATTGTTTTCAATAGTGCCCATTCACATTAATGCAGCTCAGCACGGTGCAATTTTGGAAAAGGTTCCTTTATTACTTTGGTGTGATTCCAGCATGATTTTGGCCCCGTAAAATATGTAAACCACTACAAAGTAGCATCCAAGCACTCTATAATTGCACTGAAAGTTGGATCAAAGTCAGATTGCAGCAATGTGAACCTAGCCATCAAGTTATTTTTATCACTTTTTTCCTACCATATTTTTACTTGAATAAATATAGAGTTAGGCACTAGAGCAGGGGTGTCAAACTCAATTTCATTGTGGTCCTCATCACCATTATGGTCGCTCTCAGAGGGCCAGTTCTATCTGTAGCCCACCACTGCCAGAAGTCAAGAGCCCCCACCCTCCTTGCAGGATCTGTAGGAGGAGTTGTGTCCTCCTCTCTGCTGCCAACTGCTGAGTTGGGGGGGGGGGAGTGGTCCTCTCTTCAGCTGCAGGGGAAAGCACAGGATGTGGCAGATGAGTTCTATCCTCTCTGCTGCCGTCTGCTGAGACAAGGTAGGGGCAGAGATGAGGGAGATGCAGCAGCTGCCGGAGAGGTGCAAGGGCCACATGAAATGGCTTGGAGGGCTGGATTCGGCCCGCAGGCCTTGTGTTTGACACCTGTGCACTAGAGGGTGCCCTGGGTGGCTCAGTATCCTTACTTTGTCATTCTTAAATGCAAATGCAGAGATACATATAAGCCACATGTTTTTAGTGAGTTGGCCAAATCGTAGACTAGCATTGTAAAAACAACTGCAACCACTGGTAACTCCACACAGCAGGAAGCATTACTCATGTGTGAAATTAGCAAGTATGGCTGCCAATGTAAATACATGTGAAGTCTGTACATAGAAACAAGTTTTTTTGAAAACATTTTTTGCATCAACACTAAAAAGACTTCAGATTCCCAGTTTAAAGCATAGCTGGTCCAGATGAGAATGTTCTACTGTACCAACATGATTCAAAGGGCCAGTAATCTGTAGTGATCAGTCTTTGTGCTCATGATATATGTTCAAACACCAAACTAGGCTAATGCTGATTGAATGCCATGGGTTAGCAAGCATTCTTTTATTTTTTTACTGTATTCAGCTCTGTGAATGGGATTTTAAATTATTGATACAAAAATATTTTATGTACGTTTCTAGTCATTCGTATCCAAATCTTAGCGCTTCTGTGGGCCAGCCCTCTGGGCATACTTTTTGGTGCACTGAAGAGCTTATTTTGCAAGGCACATTACCAGTATTTTCTCTTTCCCTTACCCTTCCCAATAGCTCAGGCTTGGTGTCCACACACGGAGTGTAATAACTTATGTGCAATGCATATCCAGTTTGTACACAAGTATTAGGGCCCCTTTAGACAGGAACCAAATAACCTACCGGCATTTCTTTGGCGTGTAGGGAGAAACCAGAGTACTCAAAGGAAACCCACGCACAGGAAGGGCATGCATACTCAGTGCTGATATTTGAACCATTGCTGCAGGACGTAAGTGCTAACCAGTACCACTAAGCCACTGTGGATAGAATATCACACATTCTTAAATGTCCCTAGATGAGCGACTCAAAAAATACCTTTAAAAATCTTGGAAGCACAGATATTTGTCAGTGTTGGCAATTATGATACACACTGTTACTATGAAAACCCTTCCCACTCACAAACATGACACATAACCTAATTTTACCTGTACTGCTCCACTGCTGCACTTGAGGACTATCACATTTGCTCTTAGTGCAATATCATTTATAAATGGCATTTCATAGATGTTTAAGGGGGCCACACAATCTCCCTTCATCAGGGCTTATTGATAGAGCAGAATGTTAAATATACTCAACAAGCTTGCTACTCTCTGAATACCAGCTATGACTGTTGTTGATAATATTTTCTGCCTGCAGATCAGTCTGCTTAGGAGTATCGTTGAGTCCATTTATAATTCTACCATTTCACTCAGTCCTGATGAAGAGGAATTGCGTGGCCCCCAAAACGTGTTTGCTGTCCTTTGCCCTGCTTGAAAAAACCATTTGAACAATAAAGACTGTTTCATTTGTTCTCTCTTTGACCTCTTACACTTGGATTTCCCAACTTGGGTGAATGTCCTCTCCAGACACTGGGCTCAAGTAATGACTTTGTCCACATCTTGATAACCTGGGTCCAGTGCCTCTCTACCATTACCATTGTCTAGTCTGTAGCAACTATACATTGTACATCTGCCATGATATGACTTAGGCCTCATTCACATTGGATGTGCTATGAGGTATGCCCATGCAGAGCCATGTTTACCCGCCCAGGGATGCACAGGTGTTCCCTGCAGGCAGTCAATGTCAATGGGACACATCGGCTGCACAGACACATTGGGGTTTATTTACTGAAACTTGAAAGTGAAAAATCAGGCTCACTTCTGCATAGAAACCAAGCAGCTTCTAACCTCAGCTTGTTCAATTAGGCTTTGGCAATAAAACCTGGAAGCTGATTGGTTTCCATGCAAGAGTGGGCCTGATTTTGCACTCTCCAGCTTTAAAAAAATAAACCCCGATATGACATCTGTATGGGTGCAGGTGTGTGTCCCATAGCTCGCCCTATCTGCGTCACACTTACACCCACATGGATGTCATATTGCCCCTGCAGATATTGTATCCCAATTGGCATCAATGAGACTGCCTGCATGGGGATGCACAGAACACCTTGCTTGCATACAATATCAAAAAGAGGTGCTAGGTGGCTAAAGCTATGCTGAATGTATATAGTTGTCTGCTCTTCCTGATTCTCAGATTTTCAGAGATCAGGTTTTTTGCTGTCGGATTTTCCCTAAATGTAGGTTTTCCTGGAAAATGTCAATTTAGAGTTTTGTCTTGCTTTGCAAAAACGAGTAGATTTAAATAGAATACTATTTTCTTAAATGTGGCTACACATGCAATTTTTATCTTTTGCTACTGAGATTAATCCACTAGATGGTAATCACCTAAAGTTTACAGTATTGATGTCATTTTACAACTAGTGCATGCTAAGCTGTATATGTAGCTTACTCCATTGGGGGCTTTTTAGTAGCTCAATTGTGCCACTAGAATCACTAGCAGCAGCAAATGATCACTAAACAGATCCAACAAATAGCTCCTTATGGAGTACGCCACTTATACAGCATAGCATGCACTAGTTGGGAGTTGCAGTCAACCTCGTATGATGGCACATACCTAACCATGTCTAAACATGGTGATTAATTGCTGCAGAAGGTTACTGCATGCTAATCTTGTAGCTTATTCTATAGGGAGCCGTCACTTTAGCAATCAGCTGCTGCTCTTAGCAATTTATTGGCTAGAGATTTTTGCAGCACAGCTGAGTTCTAAGGTTGAAAGATTTTTTATTTTATTTTTTTGTCTTTTGGTTTGACTCAAAGGGCTTGTTTCTTTTTTTTCAAACTTACAAACTATTTAACTACATCTGCAGGGGCGTCACTGTGAAGTATTCTGAAATGTCAAAGTGTCACAAGTTCTCTCGACCTCTGTGTATGTGGCATTTAATAAAGAGATAAATGTGGGGTCCCAGAGTAGGATTTTGCTTCAGGGTTCAGAGTAGTTTATCATCTATATGCTTCTACAGTATTTTTTTTATAAATATTAATATTATATACCCTGGTTTTAACTATGAGGCAGGCTTTTACTGCAGTAAGTTATTTGAAGCTTTTGTTAAGCATTAATTAGCAGCAGAGTTCAGCATAATTTCTTATGTATACAAATGTGTTTAGCTGATCTCATAATCCTACATATTTATTTATTTGTGTTTTTATTGTGGTGTTCCTGCTTCAGTCATTCTCTAATGTAATTTTTCCATTTTAGAGTGGAAATACCAGTAGAAAAAAAAATTAATCATACCTAAATGGTATACATGTCTTCTTTTGGGAATACCAGCAGTAATTTCCTTATCACAATTTGATGACAGAGAAACTGGAATAGAGGATGATCTCATCAAATGGCCATACACAAATTTTGTCCAATTCACGCTGAGTCGGCTGAAATTCAAGCTATGAACAGAAATAAACTGAAAAATTGAAGGAGCCTGATGGAATATTGTTGACCAAACAGTGACTACATCATATCAGATGCAGTCAATATTCAGATTGTATAATAGCCAGCAGTACAGATACCTTAATCTATGCTGTGGTGGATAGTGGAGTGTATCCATTTCTATTGTTCAGTGTATGGGTGAACAAGAGAAATCTAGCTGTGTATGACTAGCTATAGGCCTTGTTGATTAGTCAGGGCGGGCAGTGCCTCTGGTAGAATGGAGTGTATGGCTCTTACTGCCAGTCCTGGTGCTCTGCACATTTTTGATATTAAATGAATCTGTTTAATGAACTGACAATCATTTCCCAATTTTTTTTTGGCATAGTTTGACTGTTCACATGTAGGGGCAGAATGTGGGGAAAGGGTCTTATTTGGGTACAGAATAGGGCTGGTTAGGGAGTAGCAGAATAGGCTCTGGTAGAGGAAAAGGGCCAAAAGTTTACTGGTGTGGGTTTTGAGGGATAAAACCTATGTAGGTGAACTGGGGGTGGGGGCAAGGCCTAGAGACTCTTCTACATTTTCTAATTAAGTTCTGCTGTTATATATTATTTGTTTGATCATAATTATCCCATCTAATTAACTGTTCTTAGTTCTAGATCATTTAGAAACTCTCACAGGTCTTTATTGCTGCCTTTATGCCTATTGGTGGGATTTCCTTTCACTTCCCATTGAATAATTGAATCAAAGCTTATGGAGAATCTCTGCAACAGGGACAAGCAATAATATTCTCAGAATGGGGAAAAGTTCAGAAACTCTGGCAGATTTTTGCTGTGGCCTGTGTCCATGCTGAGATTCCTTACTTCCTGTTGTGTCACATGGACAGATAAAAATATTAGAACCATGTTCTCGATCCAGATTTCAATCAAAACTTCATAGAAGTTCTAGTCTCCCCAATAAAGTAGGGTACACACTAGTAGAAAGTCTGCCAAAAATTCCGTCCGAGGTACGATTTTCGGCTAGTGTGTACACAACTTTCAGCAGCCTATGCCGACATTTTCAACGAAAAAAAACGGAGGGACAAACGCCAAAATTTTTATCGTCCGTCCCCAGACGACCAATTTTCATATAATGTGTATGCAGTACGTCCGTGAAAAATTGGATACAAAAGACCACACATGATCTTAAGTTGCTGACAATCCGGAAGTCTAGGAACAAATGTCCCAAAAAAAAAAATCGGATGAGAAATTTTGTGAACATTTATGCACTGTCAACTAAAAACGGCTATGAACGCTGAGCAAGAGAGAAAAAAATCGGAGGATATTTCGTCCGATTTCCATCAAGTGTGTACGGGCCTTAAGTGTCTGGAGATTCATTTTAAATACTAAAGGGTCTGTTATATACAGTATATAGTTACAAATTCTTGAAGCAGATTTGCCCTCAAGATTCATCATTATACCATATTTGACACATTAAGAGATTAAAGCCCACTACTAGATCTTTGCTGGGTTTAGTGGTAAATACTGGCGTCTGCAACACTAAAACACTGGAAACCGTTATATTTTATGATAAAATACACTGTGAGCAATAGTAAATAAATTAAGTAATATATAACTGTGAGAAGTGATTGGGTAACTACTAAAATTAAACTTTTTTATTAGCTTGTAATTTTTATATATGTACAGTATATATATATATATATATATATATATATATATATATATATATATATATATAAAGCGTCATTATCAGTAGCAGATGGCCCAGTTCTGATAAATCATTTTAGTTTTTTCCCCTGTAACCACTTTGGTTCTTAGCCACACAGAGTGGAAGTGAAATCATCGTTCAGGCACTGTGATGGATTTAGGAGTATGCTGACCCTGTGCAAGTGTGATTATACAACAATGGGATGGTATTTACTGTGTTGTCCGAGGGTTTGTTAGTACTCGTTTGGGTCCCCTGTGTACCGATGGTTTTATCTGTGGCTTGTCAGCTTCAATGGGCTAAACTATGGAAAAGAACATCACTCTGTGGGTACTGTATCTTCCTATTTAAAAATATTGAGATATAGAAAGACTTACAGTTGGGCTCTTCTGCATGCTTGTTATGGATAGTGCGTACTATGGTAGCATGTTGCTGAACTGTATAGAGAGAGGGATTTTGTATGTGTTTTTAGGATGCAGAGCTGTGCAGTGTGTTTGGGTTTAAAGGAACATGGTAACAGTTGCATTTCAGTCTGAATTTTTACTCCGTTCTGAAAAATGAACTATTGCATTGCAGGAAAAGTTCTTGAACTTGTTTTAAAGGCTTGGACCTCCTAGAAGTGACATTTCAGTTTTTGGTGGAACTGCGTCATATAAGGGAGCCCACTCTTGGAGTATCCAAGACTTACAGGTGCATCTCATAATAGTAGAATATCATCAAAAAGTTAATTTATTTCAGTAATTAAATTTAAAAAGTGAAACTCGTATATTTTATATAGATGCGCTACACACAGAGTGATATATTTCAAGCATTTCTTTCTTTTAATTTTGATAATTATGGCTTACAGCTAGTGAAAACCCAAAATTCAGTATCTCAGAAAACTAGAATATTACATAAGACCAATATAGAAAAGGATTTTTATTACAAAAATGTTGGCTTACTGAAAAGTATGTCCTTGTACAGTATAGTATGCACTCAATACTTGGTCAGGGCCCCTTTTGCATGAATTACTGCATAAATGCGGCGTGGCATGGAGGCGATCAGCCTGTGCCACTTCTGAGGTGTTAGGGAAGCCCAGGTTGCTTTGATAGCAGCCTTCAGCTTAACTGCATTGTTGGGTCTGGTGTCTCTCATCTTTATTTTGACAATTCCCCACAGATTCTCTATGGGGTTCAGAGTCAGGTGAGTTTGCTGGCCAATCAAGCACAGTGATACCATAATCAATAAACCGGGTATTGGTACTTTTTGCATTGTGGGCGGGTGCCAAGTCCTGCTGGAAAATGGAATCAGCATCTCCATAAAGCTGGTCAGCAGACTTGTAATAGTCTAATTTTCTGAGATACTGAATTTTGGGTTTTCACTAGCTGTAAGCAATATTCATCAAAATTAAAAGAAAGAAATGCTGGAAAGATATCACTCTGTGTGTATAAAGTGTTACTTTTGGAATTGAATTACTGAAAAAAAATTAACTTTTTGATGATATTCTAATTTTATGAGATGCACCTGTATAAAAACTCAGAGCCCACCAGATTCTAATCAAGGTGTGTTGACCCATTAAAGCAAGTCATCTCCGTATAAAACTAGGCTGCAGGGGGCATACCAAAGGTCATATTGTAGAGTAGACCAAGTAATTGTGCCAAAGCAATTTAGTGTTTTTGGAGACATTTAATTAAATTGCGATCCCTGTGGCAGAAATCTGCTTTGGATTTGCATAATTCAATATGGCCTCTCATCATTTAAGTTTTGTATTACAGATGCTGACAAACAGGATAGAGTATGTAAAAAGTGAACTGCCACATGTCTAACTCTTTTCTTGGTGGTATAATCTCTTTGGACACGATTGGTCACTTATTTTCATTTACTCTTCTGTATAAAGCACCTTGCACACTGACTTTACAAAATACTAGAGTTTTCTTTTTTTCTCTTCATGAAAGTATTCGAATGTAGTAACATTAAAGGAAAAGCAGGTGATATTGCTCAGATTTGTACCAAAGGAGTTTGCTTGCAGTGCTTATGAAGGTTGTAACTTCACTGGTGCAGTAAGCATTAGTCATACGCTTGAATTGCATTTTACATGTCCCAAATGTACTGTATATTGTAGTTGCCTGATATAAGTGGCAGATCAAGGAGTCAGGAACACAGTGGTGAATAAAGTTAAAGATTGCCTCTTCCCATGTCTTCTACTTTCCTCTTTACCTTAGAGTGAAATTAAACTAGTTGAAGCGGGGGAGAAATCTGGTCCTTTTCAGCTGACCACCCATCATCCTTCTTACTTCCCCAATAGCAGAAATGATGGATCCTTTTGTTTTCAAAATTCTTCTGCTCATTGACACAGGGAGTATGTCTGCCAATGGTCTTAGCTTCAATATATTCACCATTCCAATCATTACGTCAATGTTCTATTGTGTGCCTAGTTTGATATAAGTTTGCAGTCTTAGTTGGGTTGAGCCAGCAGACATTGAATGTCATGTTGTATATTAGGACTAATATGTGTGTCTGTTCAGTATCACCACACACCATGCTATTGCTGTGTTCTGGAATTTAAGTGATTAGCTATCAGAAGTTAATTCTACATAATAGTTTCCAGACTGCTATACAGGGAAGGTCTAAAAGGGGGACTGTACTCCTGGATTATCTAGTATCTACAAATGTGGTCTGTCACTAAAAAGTAGGAAGTCCTCCTTCAGGGGTACACATATGTAATGCTAGAATGCATGAGCTGCGGGCAACAGATACACAAACCTGTAATGGTCAAATATAATTTTAAATCTGTTAAATCTGAAATAACATTTTTTTTAAAAACTCAATAAAGCAATCTTAAGGGAAACATTTGATGCAGGGAATACATAGGCTGCCATTGCTGATGTGCTTCTTAAAATGCATCATAACAGGGTGTTTCTGAACTCCGAAATGCCACTCATCCAGAACAAGCATGGAGATCAGGAAAGTCAGTTTGAATTCCCATCGATCAGAATTCCTAATCTGCAGTCACTTCTAAAAGTAATTAAGCCATTAGATCATCACGATAACCAGAAAACTAGCTTTTTTTAGAGAGAAGGTCATCAATGGCAACCATCATAATTCCATACATATATTCTTTAAACAAGCCTTTCTCAACCCCTTTGCTCTTGAGGAACCGTTGAAAGAGTTCTAAAATTTTGGGGAAACCCAGAATGATAGGCAGAGGCGCATAAAGGAGTTCAACATATGGCTTAGTAAATGGTGTCAAGAGCAAGGATTTGGCTTTGTTTCTCATGATAGCTCTACTTGGAATAGAAAGGAACTGTACAAAAAAGATGGTTTGCATCTTTCCCTCAAAGGAACAAATGTACTTAGTGAACAACTCCAAGAATTTGGGAAAGAGTATTTAAACTAGGAAGGGGGGGCAAAAGAGTGGAATTACAAGAGTCCAATTGCCCCCCGAAACAATGCCAGAACAGGTCAGAAGCACAGAGGTTAAGAAATGATAAGCTCAGAGTCCTGTCTACAAATGCTCGCAGTTTAGGTAAAAAAATCAATGAACTTGGGTCAATTATGGCATCTGAGAATGTAGATTTAGTGGCTGTTACGGAGACATGGTTTAATGAAAGAAATGACTGGGACATAACCATACCAGGGTACTCTTTATACAGAAGAGACAGAGAAGGCAAGAAAGGAGGAGGAGTGGCCCTGTATGTGAAAGATAGCATTAAATCTAACCTAATACAAGTTGGTGAGGCCAACATAGAGTCAGTTTGGGTTACGTTGCAGTTTGCTAATCATGCAGTAACTCGTGTAGGTGTGATATATAGACCACCTGGTCAAGTCAAAGAACTAGATGATCTACTAGTTGAAGAAATAGCTAAAATGACAATGAAAGGAGAAGTTATCATTATGGGAGATTTCAATCTTCCAGATATAAACTGGAAAACCAAAATAGCAAGTTCTACCAGGAGTACAGATATTCTAAATTCCCTACTGGGGTTGTCTCTGCAACAAGTGGTTGAGGAGCCAACCCGGAGGGAGGCCATTTTGGATCTGGTATTCACAAATGGGGATTCGGTATATGATGTCATTGTAGGCGAAACCTTGGGATCCAGTGATCACCAGTCAGTGTGGTTTAATATAAGAACTATGAAAGAGTCACACCACACAAAAACAAAAGTTTTAGATTTTAGAAAAACAGACTTTTCAAAAATGAAATTAGTCATAAATGAGTCCTTATCAGACTGGTACGGATTACATGGAGTCCAGGAGAAATGGGACTAAAAAGGTGCATTATTGAAGGCAACAGAAATTTGCATTAGACTTGTCAGTAAAAGCAAAAAAAGAAAGAGACCACTGTGGTACTCAGCAGAAGTGGCCCAAATCATTAAAAATAAAAAGCTAGCATTTTGTAATTATAAAAAACCCAGAGCAATGAAGATAAGGAAATCTACAAGATTAGGCAGAAAGAGGCCAAGCAAGTTATAAGAACTTCTAAAGCGCAGGCAGAAGAAAAACTAGCTCAGTCTATGAAAAAGGGGGATAAGACATTCTTCAGATATATAAATGAAAAAAAGAAATTAAATCAAGGAATAACTAAATTAAAAACAAAGGACGGAAGGTATGTAGAAGAGAATAAAGGGCTAGCCGACTGCCTTAATGAATACTTCTGTTCAGTTTTTACAGAAGAAAAAGAAGGAGAAGGACCTCCACTTGAAAGGATGACTAATGAATCGTTTGATGCATGTGTCTTTACAGAGGAAGACGTTCTAAGATTGCTGTCTAGAGTGAAGACAAATAAGTCACAGGGTCCTGATGAGATACACCCAAAATTATTAAAAGAGCTTAGTGGTGAGCTGGCAAAACCATTAACAGATTTATTTAACCAATCATTAGTAACAGGAGTCGTCCCGGAAGATTGGAAATTGGCAAATGTCGTGCCCATTCACAACAAGAAAGGTAGTAGGGAGGAATCGAGCAACTATAGACCAGTGAGTCTGACATCAATAGTAGGCAAATGAATGGAAACCCTATTAAAGGATAGGATTGTGAAACATCTTAAATCCCATGGATTGCAAGATGAAAAACAACATGGGTTTACTTCAGGGAGATCATGTCAAACAAATCTTATAGATTTTTTTGACTGGGTGACTAAAATAATAGACGGTGGAGGTGCAGTAGACATTGCATATCTAGATTTTAGTAAGGCTTTTGACACTGTCCCACATAGAAGACTTATCAATAAACTGCAGTCATTGAGCATGGACTCCCATATTGTTGAGTGGATTAGGCAGTGGCTGAGTGACAGACAACAGAGGGTTGTAGTCAATGGAGAACATTCAGAACAAGGTCATGTTACCAGTGGGGTACCTCAGGGATCTGTACTGGGACCAATTTTGTTTAATATCTTCATAAGTGATATTGCAAAAGGCCTCGATGGTAAGGTTTGTCTTTTTGCTGATGACACAAAGATATGTAACAGGGTTGATGTTCCTGGAGGGAAACGCCAAATGGAAAAGGATTTAGGAAAACTAGAAGAATGGTCAGAACTCTGGCAACTGAAATTTAATGTGGATAAGTGCAAGATAATGCACCTGGGACGTAAAAACCCAAGGGCAGAATATAGAATATTTGACACAGTCCTGACCTCAGTATCTGAGGAAAGGGATTTAGGAGTTATTATTTCAGAAGACTTAAAGGTGGGAAGACAATGTAATAGAGCAAGCACGAAATGCCAGCAGAATGCTTGGATGTATAGGGAGAGGTATAAGCAGTAGAAAGAGAGAAGTGCTTATGCCGCTGTACAGAACACTGGTGAGACCTCACTTGGAGTATTGTGCGCAGTACTGGAGGCCATATCTCCAGAAGGATATAGATACTTTAGAGAGAGTTCAGAGAAGAGCTACTAAACTAGTACATGGATTGCAGGAAAAAACTTACCAGGAAAGGTTAAAGGACCTTAACATGTATAGCTTGGAAGAAAGAAGAGACAGAGGGGATATGATAGAAACTTTTAAATACATAAAGGGAATCAACTCGGTAAAGGAGGAGAGCATATTTAAAAGAAGAAAAACTACCACAAGAGGACACAGTTTTAAATTAGAGGGGCAAAGGTTTAAAAGTAATATGAGGAAGTATTACTTTACTGAGAGAGTAGTGGATGCATGGAATAACCTTCCTGCAGAAGTGGTAGCTGCAAATACAGTGGAGTTTAAGCATGCATGGGATAGGCATAAGGCTATCCTTCATATAAGATAGGGCCAGGGACTATTCATAGGATTCAGATATATTGGGCAGACTAGATAGGCCAAATGGTTCTTATCTGCCGACACATTCTATGTTTCTATGTTTCTATGTTTCTAAAATAATTTTCTCATTTACAGCTCACAGTACACTTGTGTGATCATTGAGTTCTAGATATAGAATTAGATATGTTGGTATAATAAACACCAATAAAATATAAACAGAATTGCGTACTAAATATTTGATTGACAGTGACATGAAAGAATGAATTTGTGTTGGTGTGCAGTGGTAACACTAATGCTGGTCAAAGATGGATCATTTTATGTTGATCAGCTAGTGAGATCACACTCCTCCCCACTGTGTCATTGTATTCTGACAGTGGGACTCCGCTGTGAGAATATGCTGATCAGCGGCTGCAGCCAGCTATTTGAGAAAAGTTTTCCAGCATTCCCATTTTACAGAAATCAGTCATTAGATTGACTTCTGTCAAGTAGGAATGGCCATACATGGATCAAAATGTGGCTGGTCCCTGCTGAACTAGCTGAATTTCGATACATCTGTGGCCAACTTAAAGTGTTACTAAATCCACAACAGTAAAATCAGTCTGTATATGCAGTAAAGCATACTTGTTATACACACTGTGGGACCTAAAGGGTTAATCCTTTGCATTGTGTATAAAGGCTGTGCGATCAAGTCTCTCTGATCCTCCTCTTCTTTCACTGTCTCCAAAAAATATCCTGATATTTACAAAGCCAGGGAACAGGCTGCACATGCTTGGTTTGGTGTGTATTGCTAGAGAGTTTTCTTTTTTTTTGGCAGGGTGCATGTGATCAGCACAGGGCCAATCAACACTGTTGAGACATGTCCAGACAGAGAATCAGGGAAGAATGAAAACTCCTCCTACAAGCTTTACTGAGAATGTATAAATGTCACAAAGCTGCTATATGGTGCTGGTTCTGGGTTTAGTACCACTTACATTTTTCGTTGGTGAAAAACTCTCTTTGTATTAGTGTTCAGTGCAAACATTTATCTTTGCGTTGGTGTTCAGAGCACTGGTAGTCAGGGAAAAAACAATCCTTGCAATTAGTATTCAGGACCAGCTGAACACTGTCTAGTGGTCTATCAGATAAGGCTGTCTGGGGCTGTGGATTTAGAAGAGAGGAGACTAGTTAATGAGAAGTAACCCACCTTTAACTGTTCTCCCCTCTGCCCCGGTCTGGACAGGAGAAGGGCTCCTACTGAACATGTGATGGGGACCACATAGGATAGCTGAGATGGGGTGCAACATACATGAGCATGGACTGTTGGCAGAGTTATAGTTCCAGCTCTCTGGTAATGTTACATCAAGCATTCAGTTGCTTAACAACTATAGGGTAGAAAGTGGCACTGTTGAGTGGATATAAATCCACTGCAAAGGTGATGGAACCTCTCTCATCACATGCCTGACGAAGGGGTCCTGCGTGGCTACGAAACGTTTCACTTTTTATTGTTGATGTGATCGTCTCTGGAATAAAGTTTTTGGACTACTTTTGCAAGATCCTTGGAGTGCTGGCGAATATGTATCTACTTGTAACTGATCCAGTGGCCAGCTGGTGATCGCTTCAGCACCCAATACACAAGTGCCTACAAACCAGGAAGGTGTGCGATAGGAATATGAACTGTACGGAACCTCTCCAGGAACACCAGTTGAGAAGATCCGTTTTAAACTTTTAAACTCCGATTTATTTGTTTGCTTGCACGTATGAAGGATTGAAGGAGGAAAAAACTTTTCATGTGCCCTATTACCTCAATATTATATTGATTAAGTCTTATGCTGACTATACACTAGTAGAATTTGGTTTTCATATTTTTCATTCTAAAGAGATTGTAAAGGCGGAGTTTCTCAGCTGCCTGGGACTCCCCTCCTCAGGCAGCTACTACTGCTGTAAGTTAAAGTCAGTCAGCTAATAGAATCCATTATGATTAAAAAAAACCTTATGCCTGTACAATCCCTTTAAAATGAAAATTTTGAAGATCACATTCTACCAGTGTATAGGGAGAGGGGGGCGGGGCCGGGTTGTAGCTTTGTGTCTGAATGGACACAGGGAGCTGTGACTTGGCTCGGGTGCCCCCACAGCAAGCTGCCCGATGTGGGGGCAATCAACCGGAGGGAGGGGCCAGAAGCACAGAAGAGGGACCCGAGAAGAGGAGGCTTCAGGCCACATTGTGCAAAACCAACTATAATTGACAAAAAAATTTCAAGGAGCAGGATGGAAATTTTTTCTCAAACGAACAAATTTCTAACAGTGAAAGTGTTTTTTGTTCAGAGATTTGCATTCATTCCTAAATTGAATGTTAAAAGCAACTGAAATTTCAAAGCACTTTTGAATTACATTTGTTCAGTCATTGAAAGTGCAAAGCATTTTTTGAGGGGACGCTCATTCTAAAATCTACTAGTGAATAGCCAACTCTACAGTATAGCCAACTTAAGTCTACAGTACTGGGTTAAAAAGAGAACTGGAGAGCACTGATTGTCAAGGTCACCTAGCAAGTTAAGTGAATGTTCTTTTTGTCCCGTAGCCATAGATATCACTGGTATGTGTTCATCATTAGTCACACTGGTATTGTAATAAAAAAAAAAGAAAAGATACACGGTCATTATTGCATTGGCTGCATAAACCCAGTAATCCTGCTTCCATTTGCTGTCTTTACAACAACATTCAACAGCAAATGATCTCCCAACACACAGCTATCTAGCAATGATCAATTCTGCCTGTTATCTTTAGTCATATAACAGGGAAGGTGCCTTTAGAATTGGCAGCTATTAGCAAAAAACATTGTTGTGGACCTTAATCATTGGTACAGAGGTATTCAACTCATGTACAGACCACCACCCTGCAGTCAGGATATTGGCTTGTATATTAGACAAGGATAGGAAATGTAATTGTGGGAAAGTAGTACATCAAATAGTTGCTTTCATAATATAAGGTGCTCACCCACCTATAGGCAGCTTTTAATTAATGGTGCAAAATCGTATCTCAACCACTTCAACAGCAAGTGTAAACCATGCCTAATTAGTATCTTGCTGCGCTTTCATTGTCTTTATTTGCAGGTTGTGGGTGAGGAGATGACACCACTGTATTTATTAAAGAGGGACTTCACTTCCTTCTACATTTTTGTCTTTCCCACTTAGGCAGCCCATAGATGAGTCAGCGGGGTGAATAAAAATAAATAACTGGATTTCCCCATCCACATTGCTGATTCCCCCAATTCCTCCTGCTGAGCCATTGCATTCTGACAGCGTGGAGGCTTCCCCATCATGCATGAATGCTTGTTTGCGTATATAAGCATTTTTAAAGGGGAAAACATTTCTGATACTTTTTCAACATATCAAAATGTTGAAAAAAAACATAAATTTCACTACAGGTATTTGCCTGCATCAATGGATGAGTCCAGTAGCAAGTCAACTCTGGTCCTCTCACACAGTTGTCTATGTCATCGGAGCCTCAGCAACAGCAACATCAGGAGCATTTTCTCACACATGCTCATAGGGTAATAAGACAGCTATCTAAAAGCACACTGCTCTGTCTGCTGCTGCTCTCTCTCACAGAATGGCTAAAATAGTTAATCATTTACTTGGTTTTCATGCATTGTGGGTATTTGGGGCACCTGATCACGTCAGATGTGATGAAACGCGTCAGAGCTACATACGCACACCACCACGCATGCGCAGCTGTGAGTCAGCCATCTTTGTTTTGGAAAAGTCCAGTTTGTCTGTTTCTGCCTCGCTGGATTTTTTGCTTTACCTACCTGCAAAAAATGTGTGTGTATCCTCTTTTGATTAAAAAAAATATACAGATTTTAGTGACATTACACTATCGGAGTGCTTCTGTTTTTATGTATGACTCAGATCTGCTCTTGATGCAATTTCTGTGAAAGGAATCCTCTGACCTGCTGGGATTGCTGGATGGTGTTTTACACACACGCATGTTGACCTAAACAGGGGGTTACATTGTATCTGGTAAGCAGAGCATGAGAGTGTTAGGCTTACCTAAAAACCTGGCTTACCTAAAGACTCTTAATTCCATCACGGCTGTGGGACTATCAAAACTGCCACTTTTTTCTTTGGACTGTTTGCTGGAATCATGCATTTTTTTCAATTTTATTCACATTTGAAATATTGTGGTACAATTATATGTACTATATTAACATTGGAGCACTGCGCTATTAGTTTATTGTATGTTATAGTGTTTTGTATCAGATCACAGTGCACAGCAGCTGTTTATATACATTTCATCTACCTTAGTGCAGATCCACACTGAATTTTGTCTATATTATATAAATATTTAATATCTATCTTTTACCTCCAACAATAGCATGCTAGAGGCGTTATCTGATTTTATATGAACCACAGGGTGGAGACCCTTTTAACCATTGCCCTACTTGTCAACTTGCAAACAATGCATACTACTCATGTAAAAGGAACAATGTGAGAATTGCAAAGAAAATATATAGTTGTGGAAAATGTTGAAAAAAGACTTGGAGTGTGCTTTTTGTAATGTTCCATTTTTATATTTTCTATCACTTATTTTGTGCCTCCTTTTGATTTCTCTGTTTTGAATAGATAACCCGGGGAAGTGGTATAAAAACATTAGCTACCTTTTAAAATGCACTGTTCTAAACAGGGACTGAGACTACAATTTCACTGAAAGGCATTGGAAATTGTTTCTAGACAAATTATGATTTTGTTTTCTTATCCCATGATTTTCTTGGACCTACATAGTACAGTACTGAAGATTTGTTGTATCCAGATTTGTAACTAGATGTGTGGCAGGTGGATAAAATGAATGGTACTGCAACTTGCTAATACATACATGCTGCATCATGGAGCAGGAAAAGCTAGAACTCCTGTCAACTTTTTTCTCCCTTTTGCAAACCTTTCATCACTTCCTGTTTAGTGAAATTTATGTCATTATGACAGTATGGGAAATCTCTCTAACACAGCCCTGGATAGTAGTAAAATATTGAAATGACCAAACATCTGGTCAAGACATGCTGTTCCAAAGAAGTCACAGTAAGCTCATCACTTTCATGGCTCTCGTCTTCTACACTTTCTTTGATCCAGTGCCATCTTTGGGATTCAAAACTTACAGCTGTGTCGGATGTCTGTGTTTCCTGCAGCAACCTTCCTTCCACCAACTCCTACATCCCTGTTGACTCTTGTAGTAACATAGGAATGGATTAGATAAATTGGAACCACAGTGCAGGGTGGGGACACTGGCATCTGACACCCTTACAAGTGTCAAATACCGAAGAATCTGAAGGACACTTGCAAAGGAGAGGTAGGAGACATGAGGAGCTGAAGAGGTGACCATACATTGCCTTTTTTTTTTGCAAGAAACTGCTTTTGGTGTTCGTTTATGAAAGAGAGAAAGGTCAAGATCCTGATGATCTTGACTGATCTTTCATGTGTGCTTGCTTATGTAGCTGGGATGAGGAGCAGAGAACATGTTTTTCACTTCTCATCACAGGACACACCCTTCTGTCATTCACTGTTACAGAGATGGCCGGTTTATGAAGGTGAGGTATGAAGATCTCCCTGGCCATCTCCAGCTTCTCCTGCCCAGAGGTGGAGAATCTGGGTGAGAAACTATTGTGATGTGAGGAAGAAGGCTTGTTTCTTCCTAATATCAGCATCAGCGGGGCTATAAATTAATATAAAAGATACCTTTACATGTTTAGGTGTATAGGTGTGTATTTTTATATATTGTATTTTTATATATATGGCTCTCTATGCTTAAAGTAATTGCCCAGGTGCTCACCCACAAAGAAATCTATATAAATCCAAAAGTGGTTAAGAGGCACTCACGGTTCTTGCAGAAAAGGAGGTTAAAAAATAGCAGTGTTTTTATTGTCAACGTTTCGATGAAGCTCTGTCCATCTTTTTTAAGATGAGAATATATGTACATATGTACTGTATATTAGTATATTATATATAATAAATATATTAAAGCCTCTTATATATACATACTGTATCTCACTATATATACACTATATATGTGTGTGTGTGTATATATATATATATATATATATATATATATATATATATATAGTATACATATACTGTATAGTGTGTGTAAATATATATATATATATATATATATATATATATACCTGTATATACATACACACACTCACCAGTCACTTTATTTAGTACATAGAAAACAAGAGAAGGGCGCATCGACCTAATGCAATATCACAAGATATTTATTTATTGGAAAATTAAAAGCATGGCATACATTATACTCACAAGCATATGCTGAAAGTAAGCATAAAAGAAAAAGTTCCTTTTGCAATCACGAGACCTCCAAGACAAAGATGCTTTTTGGTAAAGCAGGAGGACTGGAAAGCGTCCGTGGTGATGGGGCTGACGCGTTTCAAGGGAGAATCCTCTTCATCAGAGCCAACTTTTTCTTTTATGCCTACTTTCAGCATATACTTGTGAGTATAATGTATGGCATGTTTTAAATTTTCCAATAAATATCTTGTGATATTGCACTAGGTTGGTGCGCCCTTGTCTTGTTTTCTATGTTTTCAGTCTATATGGATATCCATCGTCCTGAGAGGGCAGCAAGATCCTAAGTGCCAGCAATATAGCTGTCCCTTAAACACAGCACTTGAGCGCAGGAGAGTTTACTTGTACTTTATTAGATACACCTTGCTAGTACAACCCCCTTTTTGCCTTCAGAACTGCCTTAATTCTCTGTGCCATAGATTCAACAAGGTGTTGGAAACATACCTCAGAGATTGTGGTCCATTTTGACATGATAGCATCATGCAGTTGCTGCAGATTTGTTGGCTGTACATCCATGATGCGAATCTCCTGTTCCACCACATTACAAAGGTGCTCTATTTTATTGAAATCTGGTGACTGTGGAGGCCATTGGAGTACAGTGACCCCATTGTCATGTTCAAGAAACCAGTTTTAGATTATTTGAATTTTGTGACATGGTGCATTATCCTGCTGGAAGTAGCCATCAGAAGATGGGTACATTCACATTGTAGTCATAAAGGGATGGATATGGTCTGCAACAATACTTGGGTAGGCTGTGGCATTTAAACCATGCTCAATTGATACTAAGGGGCTCAAAGTGTGCCAAGAAGATATCCCCACATCATTACACCACCACCAGCCTACACCATTGATACAAGGCAGGATGGATCCATGCTTTCATGTTGTTTATGCCAAATTCTAACCCTAGCAACTAAATGTCGCAGCTGAAATCGAGACTCATCAGACCAGGCAACGTATATATACGTGATTCTTCACTACTGCATAAGGGGCACGCGCTTCTACTGCTGTGATTAGTCACAGTAGAAGCCACTCAGCGTGTACTGGCCAATGGATGACCACTTGCACCTGCTGATGGTCAAGGTGAGACATAAGACAGAGCTTTGCCTATGTAAACAAGGCAGAGCTCCATCCTGTCAGCAGAGATGTGGTGGATTTTTTTTCTCTGCAAAGCAGGGCTTAAAATCCAGCACATCTCTTTGTAAAAATACCACACTGTACACATAAACACTGGTTAGGCACACATTTAACTCTTTGTTCGCCCTAAATGTTTAACCTCTTCCTAGCCAGTGTCATTAGTATAGTGATAGTTCATTATTTTAGCATTGATCTCTGTATTAGTGTCACCGGTTCCCGCAAATTGTCAGTGTCTGATTGTCCGCCGCAATATCGCAGTCCCACTATTGCCGCTGATTGCCACAAAAACAAGTATTAAAAAAATAATAATAAAAAATTCCTGTATATATACCATATTTCATAGACTTTCTTAACTTTTGTGCAAACCAATCAATATACACTTATTGGGATTTTTTTCCCCAAAAAATATGTAGCAGAATAAATATTGGCCTAAATTTATGAAGACATTTGATTTTATATATATTTTTTTTTATTGGATATGTTTCATAGCAGAGAGTAAAGAATATTGTTTTTTTTTTTTTTTAATTGTCGGTCTTCTTTTGTTTATAGCGCAAACAAATAAAAAAAAAAACAGTAGTGATCAAATGCCACCAAAAGATATCTCCAAAATTGCAAAATTTATGTTGAAAAAGCACCAAATTACATGCAAAAAATGCCAAAATGCTCAATAAAACGAGAAAAAAAAATACATTTTATTTTTTTGTAAATTTCTTTTTAATATTTTCACAATAATTAGTTATACATCAACAGTCTGACAACCAGGCTTACATAACAAACAATGACACAAGACAGCAGCCCAAAGCTATCAGTACAACTCCAAGGCTAATACAAATCCTATGTAACACAGTTATACCTTTCAGAATGTGTGTCTAAACAAAACGGTCCTTTACAGTAGTTCAATTTTGCCGGCTCCCATATCCAAAAAACGACATAAATGAGACAACGATTATCCACTTGTTACGTGAGCAATGCATAAATATTCCCACACAGAGGATCCTAGTAGACAATCTAAGAACACTGATCCACATCACTATACACTGGGCATACTGTAAACTCTAGGAGCAGGAAAATAGAGTTTATCTACTCTGACACAGTAGAAATAATTTTAACCTATCCACCCCATACCTTAATAAATTTATTAGGATCTCCTCTGCTAGTATAAGTTGCCTTTATAGAATGGTAGAGCCTTGTTGAGAAGCATTTTCCAGGCTGAAACGACAGAAGCTGCAGAGACAATTATAAGCTTCCTGGCATAGTACAGTATTAAGGTTAGCAGAGTACGGATCACCTTTTTTGGGGCCAAGGAGTCTACCAATCCCAAAAGACACGGTTTCTAGCTGACACTGATCTAGAAAATATAACCTCCCAGAGATCATAGCATCATTGTCATCCAGCTGAGAAAAGTCTGTCACCCATGCATTTCTACAAGGCGCGAGGACCTTACTGGTATCTATACACAATTGTTTGTATACAGTATTTGAGCCTTAACTTAATTATCATCAAGGAGCAAGGCCATTAGGTCTCCCATTTGAACACTGATTATAGCAGTTTGAAATTGGGCATTGTAGGCATAGGGAAATTGCAAATAACAAAACAGATTTGAGTTATAAATAGATTTTATGACATCAAATTGAAGGAGTATTCTATTGTGCAATACATCCCAAAATACACATTTAAAGAATGTGCCAAAATATGTGTTAATAAAAATGCCAGTGCTCAGTGTTTATTAATTTCATGTAATTACATTGTCTTTTTAACTTTGGTTTCACGTTTAAAACCTAGGCTGCTACTCACACCTCACTTATCTATTGAGGGGTTTATCTCAAACTGTTGGTGGATCTTGGGACCTTTGGGGCGTATATGTATTCTAACCCTACTTCACTCCTTCCTCTCTTTTCTTTCTTCTCGTCTGTTTCCCCGTTTGTCTTCTCTTACCTGCTGCTCTCTCTTCTTCACCCCTGTTGATAGGTTCCCACTGTGGTTAAGGTATCCATGCCAGGATGCTAGTTGATCCTGCTCTCCTATGGTTTCCCTGCTACAAGGACCCTTTTTCTGGAACTGCTACTTATGCTTCTCATAGGAGCTCAGACGTTACTGCACTCCTGATTTATGCTCCTCACCGATGACCTTGGCAAATTACCTAGGCGGTCCTGATTCTTATCCGAACCGTCTTCAATATTTTGTATTCTGAACTCCTTCTTCAGTCTGCAGCTGATCACTTATTTGGGTGGGGTCCTTTTCTGGCTCTTCAGGTGACAGATTGTGATCCCATTGGGGTTGCCTGGGGGTCAGGGGGCCCCCCCGACTGTGTGATGTTCTATTTTTACTCGCGTTGCTCTGGCTCCATAGGAGCTTTTTTACCTGCATTGTTGTTTATGGATGACATTTTTTCACTCCACCGGTCATAACGTGCATGGTGAAGCTTTCTGTATGTTACCTACCGTCTTATTTGGCTAAATGTTATCTGTTGATGGATTTTGCTTTGTTAAAACTTAATAAAAATCTTTGAAAGTAAAATCTAGGCTGCACTGTAATCTCATAATATCTCACAAGATCACAAGCAGCCCTTCCCCTTATATACAGATCTCAGCCATTCTCAGAGGAAAAATATCTCCTCTGTTCTCCTTCTGAGAACAAATGTTCTTGGCTTCAATAACAGGGTGCCAGAGAAGATGATTTTAAGAACTGCTGAGAGCCGAAATGATATAAATTCTCTCTTTTAATAAACGTAGACCTTTTTACCAGATGTTTGCTAGAAGTAAGGTTTTCACGGCCACAAGTCAATAGTTAGGCCTGGCTTGAAAGCTTGGATAAGCTTGTTGATAAAAGTGCATGAATTGAATGGTTTCCATTCGCAGTGAACTCTACAGAAATAAGATTCAGGTAAAACTAGTGGATTTATATGATGATAGTTGGACTGTGCGCTGCTTTTATGGCTTTACAGTGACTTTGATGCAACTTTACTTACTCTATATAAACCTTAGGTAATTTTAACAATCTATTATTGTTTGAGAGTAATATGTTACAAGATGGATATCCCATATCTTTCTGTGCCTCCTGGTGTGGAAAGTACCACTATTTGTCCACAAATCTTTAGAAGGTGACAAGAAAGAACAGTGACTACATTGAACATTGCTGGATGCAGAAAGCCAGTGTTCATAGTTCTCAGCAAGTTTCTAAAGCCGGAAGTTTCACCCTGTAAGACAGCTGCCATGGAGTTTTGTACTTGGGCCAGGTAAACGCCAGCGCACCAGGAATCCTAAGATCAAGTAACGCAAGCACATAATACAGGCCATTTCTAAACCATCTACAATAAACATTGATTCTTGACAGTGGAGATGGTTTGTGTCTGGGTTTAGAACACACTATACGGACTTTCCTTTGGAATCTAAATCCTCTTAATCCTCTTACTTTTCATATGTTCCCGCTTGCTGGTTTAATTTACAAGTAATTATCTGCTGGTTGTCCTTCTGTTTCACAAGAAAAAAATATATTTTTTGGAATCATGCTCACATTTACAGGAAGGTCCTTTTTTCCTTAGCAACAGAAAGAGATGTGATTATTTTTGAAGATTACAAAATAATAATACTGATAAATGTTAATTATTATTTCTCTATAAATATGGAATCTTTTGTAAAGCACTCAGGGATTGGGTTTGGCAGTTCACATGAGCTTGAAGAATGAAGAGGAGTGGATTAGCCAAGTTGGCCATGTGGGTTCATTTTATAATGCAAAGAGGATGCTGAAATATCCACAAAGCTAAAGTGGAACAAATTGCCTTAGTTAAGCTGCTGTATCATTCTAGCAACCTTGATAAACGGTTCTTGTGTGTTTGCACAAATACATGATAACTTGTACCTTGGATTATTTTACTTGTAATGGTACAAAATAGTTTGAATGGATAGAATTGTTTTAGCATGGTACAGCCGTAATTAGTTAAGTACACTTTTTACCAGACTTTCATACATTTGGACCCTAGAACATTTGAACAGGACCTAAACCAGAATTTTTGTGCACTGCTTTATTTTTCCAAAGCGGATGCATTTTTTTCACATTTGCATGTAATGAAACGAGCACAGATGACAGTGGCACACAACACTGCTCTTTTTAAAGTCCTACAGAATCATTTTACAAAACTTTACATCACAGGACAAGAATTATGTTACCTTATCGTCATAGTAATCGGCATACACAAAGCTCTGTTACGCTGAGGTCCAAAAATGAAAAAAAAAAAAAGATAGAAAGGTAAAAAGTTGAAGATAAATCTAAATGTATGGAAGTGGTTTTGTATTTCCATGTGAAACCTGTTTTATAAGTTCACAAGTTAAATGAAAGCATGACCTGAAAAGAAATGGATCTAATAAAACCTTGGGATTGATTTTACTAAAGGCAAATAGGATATCTACTTTGCAAACAAATTTTCTCTTCGCTTAGTGAATATGGGAAAACTGTGCTGACTTCCATCATCCAGTTATGTTCAACCAAAAAAACAGCTTTTTTAAAAAATTTTTGTTTAGATGACTGGGTGTTCTTTGCAAAATGAATTGTCACTGCATACACTAACCTAAGGGAAAATTCCCTTGCAAAAAGCAAAGTCCCATGCAAAGTTAGCAGCCTTTTTGTCTTTAGTATATGAACCCCATTATGTTAGAGACACTACTTAAAGCGTACAATCTAAACTGTAAAATGCAACACATTGGGGTTTATTTAATAAAACTGTAGAGTGCAAACTCTGGTGCAGTTGTACATGACATGTCAATCAGTTTCAAACTTGTTAAATTAGGCTTTGAAAAAAAAATCTGAAAGCTGGTTGGTTTCTATGCAGAGCTGTACTCGATTTTGCACTCTCCAGTTTTAGTAAATCAACCCCATAGCATTTATAAAATATACATATCAGAACACAATAGCTCTGCAGGGGAGATCGCTATGCTGACTTCACATAGTTAGTATAGTGGCTCAAGCTGGAGCTGACAGTTTTTTTTTTTATTTTTTTTGTTCAACCCACTGGGTTGAGCGGAAAAAAATGAATAGCATATACCAGGCTTAAGATTGTTCTAAAGCCTTCATTTACCTTTCTATTTATCATTCTCTTTTCTACATTCTTCTTTTCTCCTGCCTTCCCTCTGTCTTCTTATTTTTGCCCTTACCCAAGGTAATTTTTAGATTACCATCATCTATGTACGTATATTCTGCAGAGCTCATGTGTTTGTTTCCAAATTATTCATATTTGGGTGTTGTTCGTCGTACTCTTCCTAAAGTATGCATGAAGCCAACATTTTCACTATGTTTTAAACAGAAGTAGAAAATCTTTTTAAGATTTTATTCATGTCTGTGTTCCCATTGGGGAGATTTACCCTCTCCATTTGTCCTGGTGATTTTTGTAATGGAAAATTCATTTTTTACCACAACATTATCTGAGGGAAAATCTTCTATTAGGGACATTTGATCGAATGTTTAAGATTTTCCCTGGGTTTAGATATATTTTCTCTTACTTTCCTGTATTCCTGGGGCAAAAAAAAAAAAAAAATCCCCAAAAATTTACAGGTGTTTTAACCATACCTCATCTAAAAAGGGTTTTGAATTTGAATAGGTTTTAAAGTATATGAATTTTATTGTATGGTTGCATTGATCTAGCTTGGACCAATGTAAGTTTGCATACCTCATATATGAGCAATGCCTGTGGAAGTTGCAAATCCCTGTATTAGTCGCTGGTGTGTCGGACGCAGCATCACCGTTTCTTCTTGTGACATATGGTGGGTCAAACTCACACCACGCTGTCACTCATACACAACGATGACCCTCTCATTCTTACCTTGCACAAAGATTTCCAGCTCGTGGGACCACAATCTGCCAGCTTATTGAGAGCTATCGTCGCTGGGTGTGGTTAACTATGCAATTAATGCTACTCTGCCACCAGATATTTTGTATCATAAAATAGCAAATGTTCACAATATTAGTAATAATAAGTATGACTTGCAAGAAATGTTCGTAATACACACTGTCATCACCGACGGGCATATCCAGAGAATTGCCATATAGTAGCACTCTTCAAGGTGACAGGGATTCTTTAAGTTCTGCGTTAGTGCATTAGAGACGCTATTAACACTTTTCAAAATATTGTTTAATAATAGAAAAAGTAAAATTGTGCAAACAAAATATTTTAGTACAAAGGATATTAGAAATGAACGAAGAGACAATAGTGCAACAAAGAAATAAAAAGGAATTAAGGTTTAAATTACTTCATGTCCTGGTTCTGTGCAATAAGCCAATCAATGAGCACAGATCTTGTCTGATGCCCGGTGGGCCAGGCCAGGGCTGTCGGGTGGCATGTCGTAAGTAGAGCTCTCTGTGAAGGGCCGGCCGCGGGTGGATGTGCCGCATATGCTCAGTGATGGTGGGTGGCCCAACAAGCCATTGCATGGCAATCTAGGCCGCCGCTGAGCTGAAGGTCCCATTTTGTGGATGCGCCCCGCAGCCACCAGGCACCTGGCAACCAGGATGCCGGGAGAGGAGCAGGAATGGAGAAGCCTAGGACTTTTGCGCCACCACCTTCCATATAAGCGGCCGCAGCACCTTGCTGGCTTTCATGTGTGGGAGGGAGGGCTTAACCCTCTCAGCGGTATTCCTGAGCGTGGCTCGGGGTTAAATTTCAGAGCCAAAAGCGGTAACCCCGAGCCACACTCGGGGTACCGCCAGAAGCATTGCTGGATCCTGTAAAAGAGGTTTCTTACCTTGTCACCGGGATCCAGCAATGCATGCGAGCGGTATGTGGCGGCGGATCTTCCTCCCGATCCTCTCCGTGCCCCGGCTTCCGTCTCCTGCGACGTGACGTTCGCAGGGGGGTGGAACCAGCGGCAAATTGAAATGTAAAACGCACCAAACACACTGATACAAATCAAAATAAAATAAATTCACATTACATTGCCCCCCCCGTGCCCTTTCCTGCAGTTTTACTGTACTTTTTATATATATATATATATATATATATATACACACATATATATATATATTATATATATATATATATATATATATATATATATAATATATATATACAGTATTAAATATATGTATACATACATACACACTTTAACTTATTTATAGTTTTTTATTATATTATAATTTATGATTTTGTGTCTCAAACTTTATCATACCCGAGATGTTATAAAGAAGAACGCACAGTGAAAAAAAAAATATGTAAATAGTTGGTTTGGGCTGCTCATTCTCAAGAATTACATGCAAAATAATGGTACCGCTTTCAGCACCTAAAATCCAAAAGAATCATACCGCCAGGGAGGTTAATAAGGCTATTGCTTAATAACTGGCTTTGTGAGTATTACTTCTTTCATTTAATTTGTCAGTAAATCCTAGTACACACTGGCTAAATGTCGGCTGGCTTCAGCCTGTGTGTATTGCAGCCAGTCAATTCGTCTTCTATCTAAGGGTCATGATCAAAAAAGGTCTGCCAACCAGCTCCCGATCAGCGCTCTTAGCCAATGACTGAGAGCACTAACCGGAGTGTTCTAGCGGGGGCTGTCCCCCTGTCAGAACACAATTGCTCAGCAATGGATATCACTGTACTAACATCAGATTGTTAGTACAGTGGCTCCAACCTGAGCAAGTCAGTTTAGTGGTGTGTACAAGGCTTAATGCTTTATAACTGGCTTTTCAGTATTCACAAAGCCATTTATTAAGCATTACTCGCAGAGCCAGTTATAAAGGAGTTTTGCTTAATAATTGGCTTTGTGAGCACTCCATTATATCTGGCTTTGTAAGTCATGCTGTATAACTGGCTTTGTTCTTTAGCAATTTTAAAAAGGGAACTGCACTTTATAACAGGGTTTGGTAACTTTTTTTTTCTAAAGTAGTAGGTCCCAATCCCTGTTCTAAGGCTACATTTGCACATGAGTTTAGGCACAATGCAAATGGCAAGGGCAGGAATCTGCTGATTCCTACTGTTTTTGATACCTCTGAGTGACTAGCTGCATTGCTTTTTGTGTGTTCTGAAGGTTCAGGAGTTGCGGCTGATCTGAGTTGTGAAGATGCAGGAGTTGGGGTAATCTGTAGTGTGAAGGTGCAGGAATAGGGGTGATCTTAGGTGTGATGGTGCAGGGATTGGAGTGATCTGAGGTGTTAAGGTGCAGGAATTGGGGTGATCTGAGGTGTGATGGTGCAGGGATTGGAGTGATCTGAGGTGTTAAGGTGCAGGAATTGGGGTGATCTTGGGTGTGATGGTGCAGGGATTGGAGTGATCTGAGGTGTAAAGGTGCAGGAATTGGGGTGATCTGAGGTGTTAAGGTGCAGGAATTGGGGTGATCTGAGGTGTGATGGTGCAGGGATTGGAGTGATCTGAGGTGTTAAGGTGCAGGAATTGGGGTGATCTTGGGTGTGATGGTGCAGGGATTGGAGTGATCTGAGGTGTAAAGGTGCAGGAATTGGGGTGATCTGAGGTGTGATGGTGCACGGATTTGGGTGATCTGAGGTGTAAAGGTGCAGGAATTGGTGTGATCTGAGGTGTGATGGTGCAGTAATTGGGGTGATCTGAGGTGTGATGGTGCAGGGATTGGAGTGATCTGAGGTGTAAAGGTGCAGGAATTGGGGTGATCTGAGGTGTGATGGTGCAGGGATTGGGGTGATCTGAGGTGTAAAGGTGCAGGAATTGGGGTGATCTGAGGTGTGATGGTGCAGGAATTGGGGTGATCTGAGGTGTGATGGTGCAGGAATTGGGGCTGATCTGAGGTGTGAAGGAATTGGGACTGATTTGAGGTGTAAAGGTGAAGAAATTGGGGCTGATCTGTGGTGTGAAGGTGCAAAGCTCAGTTTATTTATATTATTCAAGTGGTTTACAGCATTTATTTTATAAAGATTCCTTTTCCCGTGGAGTTGACAGTTTTTTTTATGTATCTGGCTCTCTCAATTTCTTTGAAAACATTTTCGGCATACTATGCCCAAAACATTTATTTAACCCTGGATTAGAGCAACCCTCATCTTGTGCTGCTTCATACTATTTTCAGGACTCCACCATCAAAACCTAAGTTAAAGTTAGACCAAAAAACAGGATCATTTGGCAGCTCTGATCTAAATTGGCCCCACTCTGTCAGATTAAACTAAAAAAGGTAGTGTAATCAAATCCACATATCTTGGAACCTCAAATTCCATCGGCAACTGCCCCTGCAAAGCCCCCCTGAGCTGCTCAGTCTAAAATGCCTGGGCCTATTTTTTGTCCCAGTCTGGGCCTGGTGTGTACTGACATGATCTGACCAATATGAAGGTGTGATGAGTAGCCAATGGGATGTCACTGTGTTTATGACCATGTACAGTTTTATACAGATAATAATGTCTTGGAATACTTACAGGTTGTATTCTGGTAACTTGTGTATTATTGACCACATGGAAATTACCTTTTGAATAAATACAGATGGGTATTGGTTGTCTTTTACACCTAGGAGAGGTGATGTGTCAAGTTTTCCACCAGTACCTTCTATTATAGTCGTGTTTGGGCTTAACATGCTTCTTATTAACTGACACAGGTAAATATGTCCTTGTTCTGGTTGTACTATTATCAGCTCAGGAGTTATAAAATACACTGAAGTTTGGATTCTTTGCTAAAAACAGCGCGCCGGAAATTAATATTTGGCTGTTCTACCAGCTGAGCTATATATGACAAGTGATAAATCTGATACACACAGACTTTTGGGGTGCCCAGTTTGCGTTATTACAGCTAGTACTGCAGGTGTGTTACCAAGCAGCGGCCCTTTTACTTAGTAACCACAGGGGGTCGCTCGCTTGGCACTGCTGCAATTTACAGAATACCTTGTATTTTTTTCAATGAGTACAAGGCATTATTGGAGGAGAGGCGGGTCAGTGACACTAAGATTTCCACTTCATTTAATCAGAGATTATATTATATTCATTGAAAAAGACAAGATGTTCTGTAAATGGCAGCAGTACCAAGTGAGTGACCCGCTGTGGTTACTATGCAAAAGGACAGCCGCTGGACCTGGAAGACTACAGCCATCACTGTAGTAGCAGCAATTACAACAGTGATTTACAGCTTCCACAGGAATTGCTCAGGTATGAGGTGTGCATTCTTACATTGGTCCAAGCTGGACTAATGTAAATATGCAATAAAATTCAAATACCGTAAAGTATATTCTTGTTGTTGCTGTTGCTGTGTCTTTTCAGGGAGATTGCCCTTTACAGAATAACATTATGTGCAGGTTGGGGTGGTAAGGAAAATCCCCTTGATTATACTGCCACCTTTATATTTATTATTGACCCAGCCTTTGGGTTCAGATGGAAACTATTGATGTAAGCTTACAGTTGTCTGCAGTTATACTTTTGTTGAAACGTTAATACAAATTTAAATGAAAGATTTGCTTATGATTTGTTCAGAATAACTACAATCAGTTTAGAATGTGTTTCAGATGCATTTATGTTGTATGGAAGAATAAAAGCAATGCAATGGGGTTGATTTACTAAAGGCAAATAGGCTGCACTTTTGCAAGTGTGGCTGCAGTCATTTTCCTTAGTAAATGTAAATATGCTACAAAGCTTCACTTTGTAAATAATACTCAATCAAATGCAAGGAAAATTAAGAAAAAAGAAAACCGCATTTTTGCTTGCACATGATTGGATGATGGAAATCAGCAGAACTTTATCACATTAGCTAAACTCTGGGGAAAATGAGTGCAATAGCACTTGGAGAGTACACAGTCTATTTGCCTTTAGTAAATTCACCCTGTTTTGATGAATTGCAACAACAATGAAAGAAAATGTTCACAGCTACATTAAATCCACTTCAAGATTTAGAGGCTTCATTCCACATCTGTCTAAAATGTTTTACAGAAGCAAAACACAAATGCATGTATACTTTATCCTAATAATAATGGTAACTTAGTATAATGTTTATGATTGAAAATATGTGTCATCCCCTCATGTCTTACTTTCATCTTTCCATGGACACCACAACACAAACCAGGCCGGCTAATTTGGACCATTGATATATTGGGAAAGGGCAGCATTACTGTTTGCGTGGTGATATATTTAACTGCTTACTTTTTTTGCCTTCCCTGGTTCCTCCTTCCCTCCTCATCTACAGTACATGCTAATGAAAATACAAATTAAACCTTTACTTTTTTTTTCCTGCCGATGTTTCTGCATCATTAAACTTCACCGTGTTCCTTAAGCTCTGCGGAAAATTCCCTTGCAAAGTGATCAGCCTATTTGCCTTTAGTAAATCCACCCTTATGTCTCTATGCTTTTCTATGCAATGGAGGTAGAGCATGGCTGGTGGTAAGGGCCAGCAGGGGGCTGTACATAGCTTCCTAAAGACATCACAAAACCCTGCCAGAGTACACCTTTAAGAGCCCATTCACACTGAAGCGGCATGACTTTGTACTACTTCGGGGGCGACTTGTGAAGTCCCGTTCGCCGCGACTTCGGTGCGACTTGCACGGACTTCATATAATGAATGTCTATGCAAGTCGCTTCGAGGTCGCCCCGAAGTAGTACAGGACCCTTTTTCTAAGTCGGAGCTTTACTTGTGTCCCTCCTATTAGAACGGGTCCTGTAGCAGTCAATGGTCACACAGTAGTGTGAATGGAGCCTTAAAAGCTCCCATCCTTGATGCAAGCAGTGAGCTTACATTTGGGAGTAGGTATGCAAATATCCAAATGCATTAATAGGTAAATGTAAGTCTGGATGAGTTGGCAATCCTAGGCAGGCTACCTTTGCACGTAGACTCCCCTAGTTAAAGCGGAAGTAAACCCATCAAATTAATAGTTTCAAAAAACAGTTAATATTCCCTGCATGCCAGGAATGGTAGCGGTCACATTGGTTGTGCTCTCAACCAAACTGTCAAACCATCAAATGGCTGGTGTCATAATGGATCACGTGTGCAGCATCATGGCAGTTGCAGATTAAACAGAGGCCAAGCTGGCAGCTTCCTTGGCTGAAAACAATAGAAGAGTTTACTTCCATTTTAACAACCATTTGTGATGCTGAGCTTCCATGATTGGAAATGAATGAAAGGGGCAGCCAAGGGCAGGAAGAAATGTGTTGCTGGTCTTCTCCAGCCAGGAAATAAGGCAGGCCTTAATCTGAATTGAGGCAGCTTCTAATGTAAGCTGTGAGAAGCTCACAGTATGCAGTCAAATCAGAGTAAGCAGTTTCAGTACAGAAAGAGGAGCCTGTATAATTGTGCAAGTCTGAGGGTAAGGCTGGAGTTCAGCTTTAATATAAACTAGGTATATCAACAATAGATGTTCTTAAAATGTGTAATGATTTGATATTTTCTGAATAAATATTTTGTTTATTAGGGCATTATATGCTGATGGCATTGTCCATTAATTGTTTTTGTTGTCAGGAGAACCTCTAGCAGCTTCTGTCTGTGCTGAGTAAGAAAATGCATTGGCCTGTGTCCCGAAACAGGATGCGGGCAATGCTGAACACTTGTTTTTGGAACAATTGCCTTATTTAGATGGCGTGAACTTGTGTTACCTCAAAGCGTGACGTCTGTTAGGGCACAGTTGATGTTTACAAAATTAGCTTTGTGAGGGGCAGCAGACATACAATGCAAACTATAACTATGTCTATTACACAGCGAGCATAGCCTGGATTTTAGCTGGAATATCTAACGTCAGTCCTTTATAATGGCGTGGGAGAATGTGTGGAGCCTAGTGAAAGAGTGAGATTCAATGTCATTATCACTTGTGATGACACTATTTGCCAGAAATGTATTTCCTGGCATAAAGACACAAAGAAGTGTGGTTTATATTTTGGATGGATCTTTAGAACCAAAAGCTTCTAGATAACACATACCGGAAATTTATGTTCAATTGTGAAATGAAGCTGTTTAATTGCATTATTTTAGAGCAATATGATCTACTATGATCCTGCATGTGGAGGATTCTTACATTCCAGTGTGTAGAGTAGATTAGTGTTTCCTAATGCTAGCCTTCAGGCACCCCCACCAAGTCATATGTTGAAGATTTGATTTAGTGGACATAGCTGTGATAATAACGGATCCTGTAATGCTAATTAGCCCTTCCCTGTCAGCATCATTAAAGAGGAGTGTTACTCGGCTACGGGAAAACTAAAAGTCAACATCTACAAGAGTAGCAGGATTTCCAGCCTTTGTGCTGGATGTGGGTCTGCCAGGGTTACCGCTAGTAACAACAGCACATTTAAGCGTGTTCTCCAAGTGTGAGCACTGAGACCAGAAACAGTCCAGCATCTTTGTTTTTTGTATTTATTTTAGGAACTTGGATGGGAGAAGGGAATGAGTGGGATACTCCTCTGGCTCGACTATACACAATGTAATGGGACAACTGAGAAAAATGCCTCTTGACGCTGACTTGATGCCAGTTGAATGCCTGTCAACGCCGGTTGGCGCTTGTTAATGCTGACTTGCTGTCTTGTTAACACTGAACTGACTTTGACACTACCCGGTGACACAAAGTCCTTTGCACAGCTTCCCTTAGCCCTCCTGGCTGAGATAGCTACTTGTAACACTGCTACAACTCCTAACACTTCAGGGCCCACACCGGCACCCTCTCTCACTGAATTCTCTTCAGGGCTTAGACTCTTCCACCCCCTTTCTAAGCTTCCTACTGGTTAGCTGGCTCCTGGATCCCTCTCACCTCCTGGAGTGGTCTCCTATCCCATACAGACCCCTGGGCAGTTCACAGTACTCACGACTCTGCTTTCCTGGAAACTCCAACCCCAACGGTTCCACACAGTCCTCAGCACACTGGATCCCTCTCTGCAGCTCAGCTCAACCTTCCGTCCTCTAGGCCGACCGCCAAGGACACCTTTCCTCCTGCTGACAGGAGGAGAGACAGACGTCACCCTCCTCCTGGGACTCTGCTTCCTGCCAAAGACACCCTGTCATGTGCTCCCCTCAGACTTATACCCCATCCCAGGATGCATTGTGGCATGTTCTGCCCTCTGGGATAGATACAAGCCCTGGTGTGCTATTGGTCAGGTTTCCTCCACTGTCCAATGAGAGCCTTCATTGAACACAGTGGGGAGACCCCACAAACTCAACAGACACCTGAGAGCACATGACAGCCTTATTGAACAATTAGGGCCCCCCTGATAAGCAGGCAGGGTCACCCATATACTTTTCCTAGCACCTACCTAGGAGGGTGCTACACAAGTACTTTACTACTGTCTTTTAAAAAGCACACACTTACCAGCCCATGGAGTCTGATCTTCCTTGCACCCGATTGTTCGAAGGGCTACTTCTTCTTGGTCACAATCTTGCATTTGGGAGCCGGCTGTTACTTGATCACCTGATCACTCACAGCCTCTCCCTTACTGCACATGTGAAAGATCACAGACTATGGGGCGATTGGTCTGAAGTATCCTGAGATGTTTGTATATGTGTATTGCAGAAGACTGTGAGCAGGGCCTGTGGGTTGAGGGCTACATCATTCTGGCCTAGGCGAGGAATAGGGATGTGGTTCCCAAAACCCTAAATAAAAAAGGTCCTTGCTTCTCCTTCACCAAAAAAGGTACTTATCAGTTTCTTGAGCGGAGACCTGCTTTCATTTTACTAAGGAGCTCCATTGCTGCCTGCATGCAGGTGCCAATAAATGAATACTTTTACTTAAACCACCTCATCCCCACCTCTAAAAGCAAAGATCATCTATGGCCTCTGCCAATCACTTTCACTGATTCTGAAATTTTGATTAGCTTTGCCAAGACCATATGACTCCGTTTTCTCAGTACTGAGAACTTTAATTGTCTTGGTGGCAATGAGAGCAGATGGCGACATCAAACTCTTATCTTGCCATTAATTCAGCTACACTGATGAGAGGGAAGCTGGCACATGGAAGGTAAAGGTGGCAAAGCCTGTTAAAGTTGGTATTCTTATGTTTCACTTAGTCCTTCAAGTAGCCCATGTAGGCTGTCTTATAGGAACATAGCTAACCCTTGTGACTGTAATAAGACCTACAAATTAAAACATAAAATTAGGTAAAGTAATTACACAAAACAGGAAAAAAAAATTATATTGCACATATGCTTATTTTACTGTACATGTGCATACAAAAAACACATGTTCAGACAGTTAAGGGTCATTGAGAGTAGGTATACTGTGGTCCATATTGTCTTTCTGTTTGCTAACAACAGGCTTTATAATAATAATAAATATATATTTTTTTTAGTCTATTTATATTTTTTTGGTCTATTTATATTCATATACTGTATATAAATATTTCAAAAGTATGGTGAGCAGCACAACAGCAATGGTTCGTTGAAGTCGTGTGCAAAGCAATCAAGCCATCCCACAGGCTGTATATATAAGAGAACAAGTCCACAGGGATTGCTTCATAAATATTCTTTCTTTATTATAAAACATCCAAAAATTCATACCAGTACAATATCAGAGTATTTCGATAACGTTTCGGACATCTGTATTTCTGTATGAGGAAGGATGTTAACTTTGGAGTCCGAAACGTTACTATCGAAATACTCTGATGTTTGTACTGGTATGTACTTTTGGATTTTTTTCTAATAAAGAAAGTACAATCTAAGGGCACATTTCTTCTTTAGGGTACTCTCAGACATGAGATTAGAGTTGACCAGTGTGGGCATTTTCACCTTATTCAGGTGATGTCTATGTGCTTGTAATTGGCAATATACTTGTACTTGAAGACAGTTGGATCATACTTGTGTATCTAAACACCCACAGTATCTATGGGTTTCCTCACTGAGAAGCTTCCAGATGTGGTGATAAGGAGCTGGTGTTTAACTATCTAGAGATTGTGGTTGTGGATTACAGATATTCAGATATTTTAGTGAACTATCATTTCTGCTGCTAATTAAGGACAGCTCTTCAGTTTCCATGTGGCCCTTTATCTACAAGTGTAATCATATTATAAACCTAAAAGCTGAATAATTCAATGGTGTTATTTATTTTGCCTGTACTACAGATATAAATCATGAGGTACCCATAGGCATGTGATGAGCATCTCTCATTCCATCTGTATAGGGTACCATCTTGTGTCTGCTCGTGCAACATTCTTGTTGGCAAATCATTATATTGGGAAAACTGTCTGGTTCCCTCACAGATATGCCAGTATAAGAGCTATCTTCCTGCACCTTCCAACCTCTGAACTTCCAGTGTACATGTTTACAGTACGGCAGACATGTCCAACCTGCGGCCCAGAACCACAGGCAATGTGGCTCACTGCCCCCTGACAATTTTTTTTTTTCCGGGGAGGAAGGAAGTCGGGTCGGGGCACGGCCACAGCAGCTTACAACTGTAGGCAGAGGCTGTCTCGGAGGGGAGGGGAGGGGGCGAGCAAGCATGTGCAGTGTTTCTGACTCCTACCACCATGACCACTTCAAATCACTGAAGTGGTCATGGTGGTTAGAGTGTTCCTTTATTGTCTCTCAGAAGAAGTAACCTCTGTATACTGATTCCATTTCATTTGATCATCCTCTAGTTGTGTTAAATTAGTGCGGGGGGGGGGGGGGCGGCGCGGGAAGGGCGCGGGAGCATTTTATTACTTATATACCTTAACTATAGTATATATTTTATATGTGGCCCGAGAAAATTTCTCTTCACTCGTTGTGGCCCAGAGAAGCCAAAAGGTTGGACACCCATGCAGTACGGTCTTTAGACAGTTATACTTGAGGGTAGTTGGCCTTCTCTTGCACCTTGATTTATGTGTGCACCCGTAGGCAGTTGCATTGATCAGAATAGAACAACCTTAGTCCTCAAGTAACCCCAACAGGCCATATTTTGGAAATTTCCCTTTGATAAAAGCAGTCATACCAAGCCATTGACATTGATTTAAATGACCTGTGAATGTTGAAGAAAATCCTGAAAACATGATGTTGGGAGTACTTAAAGACTGAGTTTGAGAAACGCTGGACTAGAAAATAACATTTATTGTGTGAAGTCTATTTTTATTCCTAGAAGTGCATAACCTGCTCTCTGGCTGTTTTCTCTTGTAATAATAAATTCCTCAGTCAGCTCCAGATTGCTTGCCACATTGAGAGCAGTTAATTATCATAGATCCAATGTGGTTTCAAAGTAAAATACACTACACAGGCTGTTACAATTGTCCTAGATTTCAGAAACTCCCCCGCTGATTGTTGTGACATTGAATATCACTTTGTAGCACACTCCTATATATAACCAATGTCCAGTGTATGTACGGAGTGGTTTATTGTAAGGAAGTGATTAAAAGACATAAGGATTAGTAAAAAAAATCTATGGTTTTCTGTGGAATACTTCTACTTGAGCCTGCAGCACTGTCAGAGAGAAATTAAAACCGTAAAAAGAAGCATCTGTAGACTGTCTAGTGAAACTAGTGACAGCTACACAAACCAGTATTATGTGAGCACCAACATAGCAGTTTTTGAATATACTTCTTCATTTGTTCAGTGTTATTTCCGAAATAACGGTCAGTGCAAAATTAGATATGATAAAATGAACACACTGACTGTTTCAATTACGTACACTTTTAAAGTTATATATACACATATATAACAATATATATAATATAAATAATATATATATATATATATATATATATATATATATATATAAAAACATATATAATAATAATATATATAATATATACACTTATATATACACCTTTATACACATCTTTTGCTACATTGATATTCAAAGTCAGGTCAATACCATCATTTTGTACATGGTGTTACCATTCGCTATTTTGTTCCATTGGGCTTGTACAGGGTCTAAATGTTTCAATTGAGCTCATTCCAGGTTGTTAACATTTTGTTTGTTGAATCGTAAAAAAAAGCATACTGATGCTTCTGAACGCTATATTTAATAAATGCATAAAGTTTTAGACCTCTTTGTCACCAAACAACATTCAAACTTTTATTGGAGGACACAGATCTAAAGGGTCAGTCTACTCAAAGCTGAAATTTTAGTTTTTGGTTGATGCTTTAAAGTTGATCCACCTGACAGCTTGTTATGTCTTGGGGACTGTATTGGTGAGATCTGCTTGACTTCCTCAGTCTGCACATAATGGATAATTCCACAGGAGGTTCTACAACAGGGTTCTCCAAACTATGGCTCGTGTGCCACCTCCAGGTTTTATCCTGCCCCCAGACAGGGTCAGTGACATATTTTCAGTGTGCACAGATTTGGTCAGTGATAAAAAGAGGGAATCTGATGAGGACTCTGATGTAAAAGGGACTTTAAAGGGACCCTGATGTATGGGGGACTCTGATAGGGACCGTGAAGTAATGAGGACTCTCATGAGGACCCTGATGTAAGCGGGGGGGGGGTTGCTAATGGGGTCCCTGATGTAAGGGAGGACTCTAAAGGGGATTTTTTTTTTGGCCTGTGAATATTTGTAAAATATACATGATCCTTGTACTGAAAAGTTTGTAGACCCTTGTTGCAATGCACATAGATTTTGGCAGGAACATCGAAAATTCCCTGGTGGATTAGAACAAAGTTGGGAATTTTGTCAGGAGTTGTCTTGATTGAAGTTCAAATAGCATGTGCCAGGGACTGACTTGGCTTTTTTGGGATTCTCCTATAACTAAAATATCATTTTAAATGGACTAGGATAGGTGAGTATACAACTTTCAGGGATTAGAGGGTGTCATTTACATGATAAATACAATATAATTTTAGGTTCATGTTGATGGGTGTTGTATTCAAACACTTCATTTTCCATTCAAATGCATTCAGTGTTTAAAAATAATAAATATGCCCAGCGCTATGGTGTATATGAATATGAAAAGCAGGTGTAAGTTGCCACCAACCTACCCTTGTACAAAACAAGGGTATATAGATTAAAAGAAGAGGGAAAAAAGTTGGTAAAGGCGCTACCTGTTTGAGATGGACAGATGGTCTATAGTGCAAAGATATATATCTCCATCATAATACATGGGATGGCAGGAAGGAGTTAAGTTAAGCATGTTAACCAAAATTTTTTTTAGCAATATAATACCATTAAATTAGGAAGTAAGTGAAACAGGAACTGTACATATTTAAATAAGAAATAAGGCACTCGGACAAAATTGTTTGGATAATAAAGGCCGCGGCTGTTTATTAACTGGTAAAATAAACATAAATAAATAATTAATAACGTAATTCAACATCACCACAACAACCTAGTCATGAACAACTCAGGTTGTACCATCAAAATATAACCACAAAATTCAAACCATCCTTTAACACTTATCAACACTTCCTCCTCTGCAAAGCAGAGGTGACCCAACCAGTTAATATTGTAGTATTATAACACTAAATATTCACCAACAGACCAACCCAGTCATCAACAACTCGGGTTGTCACTTACAGTATATCATAACAGATTTTTATCAAAACACGTCCCCCTCTGCAAAGCAGAGGTGACCCAACCAGTTAATATTGTAGCCGCGACAAACCAAAGGGAGGGAGGGAGGGGAACGCTGGTAAGAGATTCCTTGAAGAGATTGAGCCCTGGGATCACGGAACCTTGTTTAACCACTTTACCACCGGAGGATTTTGCTGTCTTCCGTCCAGGCCACTTTTTGCGATTCGGCGCTGTGCGACTTTAACTGACAATTGCGCGGTCGTGCGACGCCATACTCAAACTAAATTTACGTCCTTTTTTTCCCACAAACAGAGCTTTCTTTTGATGGTATTTGATCACCTGTGCGATTTTTACTTTTTGCGCTATAAACAAAAAAAGAGCGTTTATTTTGAAAAAATAACAATATTTTTCACATTTTTTATATGAAATTCCCTCCAAAAAAAATGTAAAAATCAAATTTTTTTTAAATTTTTGGCCAATTTGTTTTATGCTACCTATGTTTAGTAAAAAAAATCGCAATAAGCGTATTTTGATTGGTTTGCGCAAAAGTTATTGCGTTTACTAACTAAGGGAAAGATTTCTGTAATTTTTGGTGTTTTTTTTTTTAACGCGTAATGGCGGTGATCTGCAATTTTTTTTGCGGGACTGCGACATTGCGGCGGACAGATCGGACCCTTAACTGACATTTTTGACACTTTTGGGGGTACCAGTGACATTTCTACAGTAATCAGTGCTATATATATGCACTGTTAGTGTAAAAATGACACTGGCAGGGAAGGGGTTCATTTTATTGGAGAGGGAGGGGTTAATGTATGCCTGGTGCTTACTGACGTGTGGGGGGGGGAGGTGACTGTGTGACAGAAGGACAGATCGGATGTCCAGCTATGCTGAACACTCCGATCTGTCAGTCCCTGTCACTATGGAGATCCGCCCGCTGTGTTTACACACAGCGGGCGGATCTCCAGACTCGATCCCCGACGATCGGGGCAGAGCAGCGGCAATCGCCGCTGCTCCTCCCCTGGCCCGACTCCCGCTGTGAATGAACACAGCGGGAGCGAGCCTCTGGCGCCGCGCGAGCGCCGCCCACAAGGGGCGGAGTCCAGCGACGTAGGTCTACGTCGCTGGACGGGATCGCGGCACTATGCCGCAGTAGCCTCAATGTGAGCGGGGCTAAAGTGGTTAAATAAGCCTTAAGCTGAGGTACTAGAGGGCTCATAGGTGGGAAAGGGAAGGCGGGAAGGGGTCTCATTCGCTAAAAAATAGGGGAAGATTAGAGGCTGCCTAGCTACCTAGCATAAACTGCCCAGCTACAGGGAAGGTGGGCTTCCCAGATCGGGAAGGCTAGGAAAGCTGAGGAGAGGGTCAAAAGGTCACTCTTATGTATAAAATTAAAATACAAATGGTTGAATTAAATATAAAACCCTAATTAAGCTAACTGACAAAATGGCTGGCCAAAGCTAATTGTCCCTATTCCCTTCCGCCATCCCATAAGAAAGAGCGGCTAATGTAGCCCCCTTTCATATATTCTGATTTCAGTATATCAAACATGCAATAAATAAATGGTATGTTGATAGTAATTAAAGTGCATGTGCCAAATAGACGCTGATTGGGCATATATCAAGGCCCACAAAGAGTGCTCTGTGCCATTCAGTGTTTGCCTACAGTTTAAAAGCACCATGCTGCAGTAAAAAAAAAAAAACACAGTGCAAGGGCGATATAGGTCAAACATAGCCTCTTAACTACCATATGTACTATTCAGTTAAAGTGATTCTAAAGTTGAAACTTTTTTACCTCAATGCATTTACTGCATTAAGGTAAAAAAAAAAAAAAAAATGTATTAGCATTTTGTGTACGCCTCTCTCAAACACTTACATCTTACTGCATCTGATCCCCCCGCTCTCACAGGCTGTGCTGAGGCAGCAGTAGCCATTGGCTCCTGCTGCTCTTAGGTAAATTCTGTGAACATACAGCAGAGGGCAGGACCATGGACACCCACAGCCCGGCATGGGAGAAAGCCCGCACATCTGCCCCAATAGCAAGTAGCTTGCAGTCAGGGCAGGCACAGAAGATGAGAAGCGGAGAGCGTTGGCGTGGGACCCCAGCAGAGAGGGAAGGGGGATACTCTGTGTAATACCATTGCACAGAGCAGATAAGCATATCTTGTTTATTAATTTAAATAAATCAAAGTTCAGGAGATTTTGCTGACTTGCGTTTGGGGTGCTTTCCAAGCTCACGTGAAATCTGTTTTTAGATCATGCTAGTTTACTACCCTGCCTTACATCATACAGTATATTGCAAAGGTGAACTTTTTTAATTGTTACGTTATTTTATTCATTATTACATTGAATAAATGGGACCAACCTTAGGCTGAAATATTGAGCTAGGACTACCAATCAGGTTAATTTCATTGTATTCAAATGTTTCTACGCTTATATACAGAAATTTGAAATTTGTTTAATTGAAGCACATGGCATTTTTTTTAAAACAATGTGTGTTTTTATACCCGCCCTATTAATTGATGAAATATTTGCTCCTTGTCTTTCAGCAGACTGACACAAGTGCAAGTTACTTGAGAGCTGCCCGGGCTGGTAACCTAGAAAAGGCCCTTGATTATTTGAAAAATGGAGTGGACATCAATGTCTGCAATCAGGTAAATTTCTTATTTTACATAGAAAATACTGAGATCATGTACACATTATGGGATTGATAAGTATATGGGCTGGAAATTTTCCCTTTGCGTAGTGAATGTGGGGAAAATTCACTATGCAAAGAATACCAAATTATATGTAGGGAATATAAAACAAAAGCAATAATTTTGCTTGCACATGATTGGGTGATGAAAGCCAGCAGAGTTTCAACTCATTCACTAAACTAAGGGAATATTCTCTTATAAAGTGAAGAGTCCCTTGAAAAAAGAACAGCCTATTTAGTAAAGTAACGCCTATTAGAAGTGTTGAAAAAACTCACTGAAATAAGGGGTTGTGTTAATGGAATTTTAGCTTGGTGGCATCAGTCTGGGACACTTCTAAGATTGTTAAGAATTTATTCACAGGTAAATTTGAACTGCAGTTGACTTTTCATGTGACAATACTGAAGAAATTACACTTTGTTGCAATTCAAAGTAATGAGTGTAAATTTACTGTCCCCTCAAAATAACTCTACACACAGCCATTAATGTCTAAACCACTGGCAACAAAAGTGAGTAAGCCCCTTAGTGAAAATTTCCAAATTGGGCCCAAAGTGTCAATAGTTTGTGCTGCCACCATTATTTTCCAGCACTGCCTTAACCCTCTTGGGCATGGAGTTCACCAGAGCTTCACAGGTTGCCACTGGAGTTCTCTTCCACTCCTCCATGACGACATCACAGAGCTGGTGGATGTTAGAGACCTTACGTTCCTCCACCTTCTGTTTGAGGATGCCCGACAGATGCTCAATAGGGTTTAGGTCTGGAGACATGCTTGGCCAGTCCATCACCTTTACCCTCAGCTTCTTTAGCAAGGCAGTGGACATCTTGGAGGTGTGTTTGGGGTCATTATCATGCAGCCCAGTCTCCAATGGTTCTGCTTCAGTATGTCACAGTACATGTTGGCATTCATGGTTCCCTCATCGAACTGTAGCTCCCCAGTGCCAGCAGCACTCATGCAGACCATGACACTCCCACCACCATGATTGACTGAAGGCAAGACGCGCTTGGCTTTGTACTCCTCACCTGGTTGCCTCCCCACACGCCTGACACCATCTGAACCAGGTCTCATCAGACCACGGGATATGGTTCCAGTATTTCATGATTTTAGTCTGCTTGTCTTCAGGCAACTGTTTGCAGGCTTTCTTGTGCATCGTCTTTAGAAGAGGCTTCCTTCTGGGATGACAGCCATTCAGACCACTTTGGTGCAATATGCCGGGTATGGGCTGACCCCCCTCCTTTTAAACCTCTGCAGCAATGCTGGCAGCACTTAAATGTCTATTTCCCAAAGACAACCTCTGGATATGACGCTGAGCACATGCACTCAACTTTTGTCGACCATGGCGAGGCCTGTTCTGAGTGGAACCTGTCCTGTTAAACAGCTGTATGGTCTTGGCCACCATGCTGCAGCTCAGTTTTAGGGTCTTGGCAATATTTTTATAGACTAGGCCATCTTTATGTAGAGCAACAATTCTTTTTTTCAGATCCTCTTTTCAGATCCTCTTAGAGCCCTTTGCCATGAGATGCCATGTTGAATTTCCAGTAACCAGTATGAGAGATTGAGAGTGATAACACCAACTTTAACACACTTGCTCCCCATTCACACCTGAGACCTTGTAACATGAACAAGTCACATGACACCGGAGAGGGAAAATGGCTAATTGGGCCCAATGTGGACATTTTCACTAAGGGGTGTACTCGTTTTTGATGCCAGCGGTTTTGAAATTAATGGCTGTGTGTTGAGTTATTTTGAGGGGACAGCAAATTTACACTGTTATACAAGCTGTACACTCACTACTTTACATTGTAGCAAAGTGTAATTTCTTCAGTGTTGTCACATTTCACATGAAAAGATATAATAAAATATTTACAAAAATTTGAGGGGTGTACTGACTTTTGTGAGATATTGTATAATTTGCCCTGTTAGATATTAAAAAAGAGTTGACTTGTCATTTCATTATTATTTCATGTTTTGATAGCTGCTGGAGAGTTAAATGGCCTGTATTTCTTAGGGACTGTTGCTGAGCTCTTTGCTCTTGAGCTCCTTAGTCTGCACACTGGCTGTGGCCATTTTTCTTCGTTTTGTTGTCTTCTTAGTGGAAGAGAGGTGAAATCTACCTCACTGAGACACGGCATCAAAATCCTGAAAAAGTTCAAAACCTTTTCCACTCTACTACCAAAAAATGTTCTCTTCACTTATCCTGTGTTCTGTTGCATATTACTTGTATTTTTTGTATGCAACTTGTCATTTGCAGGTTTTCAAAACCAATCAAAATTAAAGTTGAAAAAACAAATGTTTTCTTCATTCATTAGGAGACACAGTGTTAATTCTGAGACAAGAAGGTTATACTGATGTCTACAGAAGATTGCAGGCAGCAGTATAGCCATTTGATCTCAAAATTAACCCTGTGTCCCCTAATGAGCTCTAAAGTCTAGTACACACTATCAGTTTTTTTTTTTTGTTCAATCCAGCATTCTGAACGAAAAAAAACTGAGGAGTTTGGGAAGAACTCACTGTACTAACTATCCGATAATAGTACAGTGATCTCCCCGATGAGCTAATGTGGCCCCCTCCGCTAGAACACACCGGTCGCAATCAGAGGCCGATCGGACATTTGGCAGCTTCTGTCAGGCAAGCTGCCCTACAAACAGCCAAATGTCGCCCCGGGTTTCTGTTATATCAGTCTGTGTGTAAAAAATTAAGAACAATAATCCTGTTATTTCTGTGTTCCAGTTGGGTGAATTTCCCCTCATTTCCTTTTCTTTCTGACACCCTACAAATAGATAGAAAGTGGTGAGAAATGTGGTCACACTTAGCAATAAAAGTTATTCCAACCCTTCCACATTCTTTTCTTCCATATTTCTAAATTAAAAAAAGTCAGCTACATATGAAATATGCCATATAAAATGAAATAATTGTCACTTTGAGCTAGCAGGTGTTGTGTTAGAGGCTGCTGACTCCTGGTTTTCTGCAGTGATTTAGTAGCAGGTGACAACTGATCTTCTGCTTTCAAAATGATAACACACAGCTGAAGGTGACAGAGGAGGGGCAGTTTCCCCTCCTAGTGCTGACCCAAATGGGTTTTTACTCAGAAGCAATTAACAAGGTAAAATATGGCAATTCTGGGCTTTCTGGATAGAAAGCACAGAGTGCTCTACAATTTAAAGACACCTCTGTTGTATTCTTGTTTGTTTTAAGCATGGATGTAATTCTTATGACTTGTGTTTGTTGTATGTAGAACGGGTTGAATGCTCTCCATCTTGCATCCAAAGAAGGGCATGTTGAAATTGTTTCTGAACTCATTCAACGAGGTGCTGATGTCGACGCATCTACAAAGGTATGTGTCTGTCCTTTATATTTCATAGCATATACCACATTTATTTCTCCATTCTTTCATGGGAAATACATAAATCTTTACATACTATGAACAAAGATCTGGTGGACACTTCTCAACACAGATCTCTTTTTTTTTTTTTTTTTTGGATGAATATTTTGATTTTTGGAGACCAGAAACCTTGATGCTTCTTTCTAGGTCTCTGGCACACCATTTATGTAATATTTGAAAGGTCAGAACTGGGTAAAACAAGAGTCACATGTGAAATCTCCCTGTGTAGTAGGGACTGTGGTGGCCCAAAATGTTCCACAGCAGAGTATAACTAAAAGATCACTAGGCAAAACAAGGACTATGCCTCTACCCCCCGCCTGTTTGTGATAGGACATCCCTCTGCAAAGTAGTGGGCTCAGGACTATGCCCCTACCCCCCACCCACTTGTAATAGGACATCCCTCTGCAAAGTTGTGGCCTCAGTGACTCAAAGTAAAACAGATTACATAAAAAATAGGCTTTTGTTGTCTTTTCATGAATGATCTTAGTTGTACTGTACAATAATGGTATTGGTTTTGATTTACTATACTCTGTGGTCTCAGTTCACCTATATAAACAACCAAGATTCTCATCCAAAGCAAAAACAACTTTTTCCTATTTTTGTGGGGGAAAAGTACTTACTGTAACCCCCTTAAAACTGTTTTATGCTGGTCTATATTGTCTTATTTTTAAAATACCTCTGCACTTGTATTTAACTTGATGTCATGCATTTGTCCCTTTTGTTTTCTGGTCATAGCTGCGCTTTTACATTAGAGGCTGATTGAATATTCCTGTATTATCACACAATATTAAAAAATACCTCCAATAGCCACCCCAAATAACAGAGAAATACCAGACATACAGTAATTTGCATGCATACTAGACCAGGGGTGTCATACTCAATGTCATTGCTGGCCTCATCAGCATTAATGTTGTCCTCAAAGGGCCAATTGTATCTGTAAGACTATATACATTTATGCAGGCCTCTTTTTTCTCAGAGAATAGGTGCAGGAACTTAACCATAAACACCCGCCCCCTCTGGATGAACTGCATTGATCAGTGGGTGTGGCCAAATTGCATAGTGGTAAGATTTTATTGGGGCAGTAAATACCAGGAGTGCAATATGTACAGAGTCAAGGGTTCAGGGGTGCACTGTGTACAGAGTGCAGGGCTGAGGAGTGCACTACATACAGAGTGAAGGGCTTAGGGGAGTGCTGTCCACAGTGTGCAGGGTTCATTTCTCTTTCAGTGGCTGTCCACATCTCACTTCCACCTCTCCCGTTGGGTGAGACGGCCACATGCAATGGCCTGGTGGGCCAGATTCAGCCCATGGACCTTGTGTTTGACACACTTGTACTAGACCATTAGCTAGCAATATTTTGCATTGCTACCCACTAAAGGTAATAAGGCTTGCTGTGGAAAAAAAGCCCTTTCCTCTCCACGGGTAAGATATGTTGTAGGACTTCCCCAAATGCTGCACATCCTTCACAGGTAAGTGAACAGCCCAACATCATACATTGCGTCATAGAAAACAGCTTTTGAATTTAAGCGAAGCATTGTGCCACTTCCACTAGGACCACCTTCAAGTGACTCTGTTGTGAGAAAAGTTTTAGGGCCTCTATTTATTACCTCTTTTTTTAGAGTGTTTGCTCCCCGACTGTCACGCTGATGCTTTGACATTAAAGCTTTTTGAGTCTTTGATCCAGGAAAAGAATAGAAAGAAGGAATTGTGTCACTTTTCTGTCCCTTATTTACATCATTCTTGTTCTGATTTATGCTTCAAAAGTATTGAAGCCAGACACAGCCAAGGAAGTAACATTTGTAAAAGCTCACCAGTATCGGAAGCCCCACACATTTATCATGACAGAGTAATTTTAAAGCACTAATAGATTGGAGACTCCTTCTATTTAAAATGATTATGTTAAAGTATAACAAGGCAAAATTTTTCTCCTTAGTTTTGGATTGAGTAGAAAGGAGTTAGAACAGATGCCCAGTTGTTGTTTTTTGTCTGTGCCCTCTGAGAATTAACCTCCCTACATGTCCTGGTTAACTGGCTCAACGAAAGTGAAAGAAAATCCCACGTTTTGAGCAATCATTATAACAGAAATAGAGGGAAAAATCTTCCAAAGTATACACTAGTTCTATTGATCCTGGTTACTATTCGGGGTTTACCTTACTTTGAAGGGATTTCTAATCACTTCCTGTCATGGCTATGGTAAAGGAAGTGACAGAGAAATCTCCCTATTTGGACACAGATGACAGAAAAAAAAATGGAAGCTAGTTGCCTGAAACTCTTGCTGAGCCAATGGTTTTATTGCTTTGTGAATTACTGACTCAGAACATGCAAGCATATCAGGTACCCTGGCTTTACTTCATTTACATTATGCTTGTTCTAGGTCAGTTACTTAACATTTTTTTATAGGCAAAGGTAGCCAGGCAGATATTGTTTTTCGGAAGGAGGCTAGCAATGTCAGCCTCGCTATTGCTTTCAGTATCAATTTCTTGAAGGGGCATAATTTCACTTTAGGACACAATAAGCCAAAGATTCAAGAAGTTTTAGTGCATTACCTAACTTGACATTCCTAAGTCTGTTGGTGGGGCCACTTTAATGGTGGGGTCATGGCAACTACATTTTTTTGGCCTTAGGTACATTTTCTCTTATGTCCAACACCTTTCTGCCATGGCACTTGTTTAATAATAAGAGTTGTACAAAGACCTAAAGGACCTATGATGTTGCATTACATGAATCTGGGTGGTAGGGTTTCAGTTTCTCTAAAGTTTAGGACCAATATAATTACCCAGATAGCAATAACTTGCCACAAATGTGTGGCAGTGTTGAATAGTAAGTCTTGCTAATTTACTGGCCATTTTCACTGACAAGTTGTATACTTCCAGAGCACTTGAAACACAAGTTCTGTTGACACTTTTCCGAATTCAGCCACAGTGACCCCTGTGGTGTGATGACTATTGCACAACATAACGGAACCCAAACTTGCAGCAGTTTTGAATAATGTTTGCAAAGAAAGTTGTTCTAGAGTTATGCAATGCAAACTTGCTGCAATTGTGCAAGAAACTTGTGAAGCCTGGCAAGTCTAGCAATAGCTTAGCAAGTCATTTTCAAACTTGCAGCTCAATTGCTTGCTATTTGGGTAGCTGTCACTCATAGCTATGCATATCAACTTTTCTGTCCGTAGATATCTAGAATCTTTGGTGTCTGTGCCTTAACAAAAGTAGAAGAGTAAGTGCATTAGTTGTGGCCTGTACTAATAATACAGGTGGAGTTTAGTAGTTAACAGACAGTAGGTGGTCTTCTGAATATTGTAAAACCCATTACAATTTATGTAGACTGTTTTTTTCTTTACTAAGATTATTTTGAAGCTTTAGGAGTACAGCTTGATGTGTCCTATATGACATATCCTTTTTTAATGGTCTTATGAAAATAAAATGTAGATTATCTAAAGTAACCAATGCATTTCTTATTTTCTTTCCAGAAAGGCAACACTGCTCTTCACATAGCATCCTTAGCGGGACAAGCAGAAGTAGTGAAAGTTTTGGTAACAAATGGCGCTAATGTTAATGCACAGTCTCAGGTAAAAATAGTGTAACTCTGCACTTATATGCACAAATATGTGAAACCTATTTACAATTTAAACATCACAACAAGTTGTTAAAACCCAACGCCAGCTAAAACTATGTAACTAAAGTCACATACCTTGGCAGAATTATTGTTGGTAGCAATGTTACAACTTCACTCCAAACCTGTAAATGGAAGAGATTTAAAGTGATACTCTAGCCAAACAATTCACAATGAAGTGAAGCTGTTATCCTTAATGAGTATCCAGCTTATATTTTCAGAAACTAAAAGCATACTTTGACAATACGGTCTTGTTAATTAATGTCAGATTATAATTAAAAGCCGGTGCTCCATAAAAAGAGAAGTAAAAGGTTTTTCATGGCAGCGTTTTTTATTGAATTGAAGCAAATTGCAGAGGGGACATTGGTGTCAACATTGGGGCTCCCAGCATTTAGTCTGGCAGCTATACATGTTAATATTAATTTGCAGTCTCCCTTGTCTGGTGTCTTCTACTACTCTGATTGATATGGATTTGTATTGTGCTAGCAAGGTATTTTAAGTCATTCTACTAGATTCTGTGATGGGAGTGCTGATTATTGCATGCTGTGTAGAAAGAGACATGCACAGAAAAAAGGAGTAAAAAGCACCTACAATGAAGGATTCATGCAGCTGAGCCTGGCATGGCAAGTTATGCACAGATGAATTCTGAGCTTGTACCTATGTATCTTCTGTATAGTTGTGCAAACTGCATTGTTACATGGCCAGAATAGATAATGAGAAGAGTGTGCAGTCTGCCTGATTTCTCTTTCTGGTTTTCTAGTAAAAGGTATAAAAAGCCAAGAAGCTTTTTTTTCTACTATAAAAGTGTGAGTATTGCCCATAGGAATCTCTCAGATTTTATTAGCTAACATTTTGTAGTGCATCTTAGTGTTGCTATGGACATTGACTCCATCTTTTAGGTTACCTTCTGACAGCTCTCAAAGAGGCTAAAAACACACAAATCCAAACCAGGTACACAGGTGAGAAATAATGACAGATGGAAAATTTACCATAGCATAGGCTGCTCCCAAAACCTATACGAATAACATGAGAAGGAGCCACGTTTAACAAAGCTAGAGCGCATACAGTGCTAGGTGATCCACTATCAAATTGAACTGGAGCCCAGGAACTCAGTCAAGGAAATTGATAATATACATATGAGTTTATTAAAATTAATTCTTGTATTGAAAAAATTATTATAAATATAAAATTTACATGCGGCTTGGTGCAGGAAATAAAACAACTCTGCCAGCACAACTTTCCATATGCGCTAATAATCATAGATAATGTTTTGCCGAGTGTAGTGTGAAACATATAAAGAGAAACATATCTTGAGTTAAACATACACATTACAATCTAACCTTACAATTTTTGTACAATCATCTTTAGATTTACCAAAACTACAACCACAGTACCAAAAGAGTTGTGCAAAATCTTGAAAAGAATGCAGTCTTTTGCAGATCTCATAAACCCATGTTTTATTTACAATAGAAATGCTAAACTGCATACGGCATCAATGACAATAGCATGGCTTCATTGTAGAATAGTCTGGGTGCTTAACTGGTCTGGCTGCAGTCCAGACCTTTCTTCATTTGAAAATATTTGGCACATCTTGAAATGGGAAATATGAAAAAAAGACCCAGGACTGTTGAGCAGTTAAAATCCTATATCAGGCAAAAATGAAACCATATTCCTTTCTGAAAAGTCCAGCAACTCGTCTCCCCAGTTTTCAGACATTTATAGAGTGTTGATAAAAAAAGAGAGGGATGCTAAACTATGGTAAACATGGCTCTGTACCACTTTTTTGAGACATGTTGCTGCCATCAATTTTAAAATGACCCTTTTCTGTTCTTAAACAAGTAAATTTTCTCAGTTTATACATTTGATATGTTTATTATTTTCTATTGGGTTTATAAGTTTATAAATGTGGGTTTATAGATTTGCATTCTGTTTTTATGTAGATTTCCAACTTCAAGTTATCCAATTTTTTTGTAATTGAGGTTGTATGTAATATCTAATCCAGCAGGTCATTACTACATAGTTTGATAGATTTAGAGAAGATTGTTTAGTCAGATTGTAACATGCTTGGCAAGCTTAAACATTTAGATTTGTTACATTGAGGCTGGCAAAGCATCCTGAACATGGCTTGATGCAGGTTAATATGTTAAAAATAAATAGCTAAAATGTAACAAGAATAAAGAGACTTTTTAGTATAGTTGGTCAGGTTTGAAAACCAGGAACATAAGCTTAACATCTCAGTTTTACAGATGATTAGTGAAAAATGAAGCAGGGCATGGAAGAGACTGGGAGGCATGGAAGAGACTGGCAGAAGCAGAGTTAAAATGGATGATGGCTGAAAACTATGTAATAGATGGCAGCATATGAAAGCAAAGCATCAGTGGGTGTTCGTTGTGCATTCTTACTTATCGGTACAAAGCTGCTTCTCTGGCACCCCCCTGTGTTTCAGCATCCTTTTCCCAATTATAAAGAAACATCTTGCCTTTCAAAAGACTATCCAAAAATACTGCCTTTGAATTGCTTAGGTACCCTTGGCAAATTTAATCTGCAAAAAGGGGAATTTTTATATAATCTACCATGTGATCGCAGCGCTATCTGTCCGTGAATACAGAACTTCTTGAGAAATGGGATAAAGATGCTTGTTATTTGAAACCTAATCTTGGCCAGATAAGGTAATTTCTTGGCTCGGTTACATTACTTTAGACATAATCGGCTAATAATAAAGCAATCTAAAAATTAATGGAAGAAAGTGTTCCAACTAATGGGTTAAACCACGTCTACTACATGTTGCCATATGTTTACATGGTTTAATGTTTTCTAATCATAATAGTCTATTCATGCAGTATCTAGGAGCAAGCAGTGAAACCCATACATCCATGGCCAGTGCTTAGGACCTATACCAATGGAAGAGCTACAGATGAAGATGTATAAATATGTCCAGAAAAGAAGTGACCCAGCAATAGTATAGATCCTCTACTTACACACATTCTAGTATACACTCTGACCGTTAGATATGTCAGTTTTTTCTTCTAGCTTTCCCTGGATTCTACTACATTCACAAAACCTTTCTGATTAGGCCTGATCAGGGCCCTGGGATGCCTTCTGGGTTCTTCAGGGGTGCTTTGGCAAATGCCTACAAATTGCCAAAAAATTGTGTACAAGCTAGTGGAGGGAATCAAGCCTGTCTTTTTGTTACACAAAGACACAGGTTTTGATTGTGCAGCATTACAACCTTGGGCACCATTAGGTCCCTTTTTACATGGGGCTAATCCATTTGGACGGACTCCGCTTGCTCAGCAAGGATTGCTCTGTTGATCCCCACTGAGCAGGTGGATGACAGGTCCATCTCCACTCACTGTGCAGAGAGATGGACCTGTCAGAGTCCCGCTCTCCTCTATGAGGAGATCAGATAAAAACAGACAGCCTGATTCGTTTTCATCCAATCCCATTTGATCCGACCGGCTGGACAGATGGCGAACGTATTGCCATACCTCTGTTTTCAATGGATCTTGTCGGATCGGATGCCAGGCCGGTGTCAGTGATCCATAGAGGTCAATAGGTTGCCCTATCACATCCACCTGAACAACAGACAGGTGGACACGTACAGTCGGATCGTGTGAAAGGGGCCTTAGTATCTTAACAGTTGATGACATCATCATTTGAAAAGGAAGATATTGGGCACCTGCACAGCATCCTTATTTGCCCCTCCCATGCCCCTCACCGTCAACACTGGAGTCACTTTAGCTTAGCGAGGGAGAGAAACTGAGGGAGAAGATAATCTCGGGAATAATAGTCAGTACCAGTGTGCAAAGGTATATTTGCTTTGTAAGAATAAATCGCCTCTAATGTTGGGTTTCATATGTGTGTGCATGCTGCTGTGATAAATAAAATGTATATATATTTTGTTACATTTTAGAATGAGATGGCTCAAGATTGTGCATAACTTTAAAGGAGTACCTTGACTGAAAAAAAGTTGAGAAACACTGGGTTAGGTAATCTGATGACTAATGGTAGAGATGCAAACTCCTAATATTTTTGAGGGAAAATTGGAGGTGTATGAGACAGAATATCTCTTCCTACTGAAAAGCAAGTATATGCTGAATCACATTGCTTGTGTGATAGACAGGGCAGCCATCAGAAATCTTGAGGCCCCTTACACAGTCTTAAGCCTGGGCTCCTCAGGCCTGACCACCAACATTCCCCAAGGCCTGCCTTCTGGTCGTCTCACCATATCCGCCCACTGGCCATGCCACCTTCAGTGCACCTACTTTTTTTTGTAACACTAACTTACAACTTTATATATGAAAATAAAAAGTGTGTTCCAAGTGCGTTCAAGATTGAACAGTAAGGAAGTCTGCCACCTCTACAAGGTAGACTCTTTTGAGCAGGATGCTACACTAACAATAACTGCACTACCTTTTCTATGCCCCGTCAATCTATCCTCCCTGAGCAGATCTAAAAAAACAAAAAAATAAATATATTTAGCAAAGAGACAGCCCAATCCAGCAAAGAGAGACACTCCCATATATTCGGCAAAGAGACATCCCCATGTATTCCGCAAAGAGACAGCCCAATTCAGCAAATAGATGGCCCAACCCGATACCTGTACATATTCAACCCCCCTCACACCTGTACACACTCAGCCCCTCCCCCTTACACCTGTACACAAATCCCCTTCACACCTGTACACACTCGGCCCCCCTGCACCTGGACACACTCAGCCCCCCTCCCCACACCTGTACACACTCAACCCCATACACCTGTATTCTCTCAGCTTCCCCACACCTGTACACACACACAGCCCCCCTCACATCTATATATATATATATATATATATATATATATATATATATTAACCCCCCCCCCCCCCCACACACACACACATCTGCAAACACACACAGGTCTGCCCCCCATACACAAACAGCCCCCTCCCTTCACTTGTACACAGAGCCCCTACTTGTAAAGGAGGGCTTCCTAGTCCCAGCTCTTGTTTACACATGTTACTGAGACACAGAGAGGAGCTGGAGCCAAGCACAGTCCTGAATACAGTACAGGCATCACACACAAGGAGATTGCAGTAACATGCCTGATGTCAACTCAGTGACACAGAGCAGCAGTAGCAGCTGCCAAATCCTCTTCTGTAGTGAACCCATATAGAAAGCCATCACAGCCACCTGGCATCCCTGTACCCACATAAAAATAATGTGCCAGGGGCAGGTGCTCCTCCCACCCCTTCTGGGTGGCCAGGCCCTCTTGATGTGTATGGACTATCCCTGGTAATAGATCATATTCAGGCCACCTCTTTCTGAACCTACATTAGTTTGAGCAGTTGGTTGTTGGTTGATATATTGCAATGCTTTAGCAAAAAATCTTGCTTTCAGAACATAGTACCTGTGTAACTAAGAGGTTGTGTATACAGGATTTTGGTTATGTCAGGATTGCGTTTGCCCTCATTCAAGTTAATGGGAGTGAAAAAGCCACTTGGAGCAGCTCAGAAGGTCAAATGCAGCCCAGAAGGCAGCCAACTGCAGGAAGGATCTCAGAAGTGTCTTGAACCAAACTTAAATATATACTAAAAGCATTCTCTGTTTACCCGTTACTCAAGCCTTAAAATCATGCTTCCTATCAGTTGAAGTAAGAAACTGTTAAAATTGGGTTTTATTGCTGATTGTGTCTCTAACTGGGTGATACACCCCTTCTGTTTGTCCTGGTGACCATTGGAGTTGCCATACGAACATTAGGTTAGTAATATAGAGTGGTTGTAAACTAACTTTTTCAGAAGGTCAACAATGGTAGAATCTATATTCCTTTCCTTCCTAGACAATGTCTTCTGGTATGACAAAAAATCTAAAGTAAGTAGTATTGGCTCATACCAACTATTTAGATTTCAGCTTTATTTGATTATAGTAACTAGAATGATGAAGGATGGTTTTAATTGGTTGCTATTTGCACTTTGCATATTGCTGTTTGCATTATTTAAAAAATGCCTGCTTGTGTCAGCTAGTTTTAATTTTCTAATGTATATAATGATATATAGCATGTCTCATTTAAACTGTTTACATGTGTATCGTCTCTATTTTCAGAATGGCTTTACACCACTGTATATGGCTGCACAGGAGAATCACTTAGACGTTGTGAAGTATTTGCTGGACAATGGGGCAAGTCAGAGTCTTGCTACAGAGGTAAGAGTTGCTATTGGAGAAAGTCATAAACATCAGGCGGATGTTCTATGAATATATGATTGTGCAGGATTGCATGCAGTCAACACATAATAACTATATACAAAATAGTTTTGCTGATACTATTGACAGATTCTGATAAAGTGAGGAGTATGGAAACCAGTGACACTGGCTTACTATTGCCGTATGTGGGCAAGATCTACCCCAACCAGGATAACTTGAAACTTTACCATTATTTATTATATTGGGTGAAAGGTGATTACACCACTAAGATGCTCATAGGGACAGAATAAACAGTTGTTTGTTATCAAGTCAGAGTTATTGCACAGCAAAATGATGAAAATTCATTGTACACAACTGTTAAAGTGCACCCGAGTTTAACAAGTAAAGATTTGCTATCTTTCAGGTCTTAAGTCAGTAGAGCTTCACCTCATTCAACAAGCTCTGGGAAACTTCCCTTGCAACTTACAACTACTCTTGAAAAGTGAACAGTCTGTTTGCCTTTAGTAATAATATCAACAGGCAGCCTACAAGTTATGCTGGTGACTAATCAGTTTGTCCCTATGCTTGTCTTTTGTGAGCACGGCTTCCACAGAACTGGACCTCTTTAATGCGGCAAAACCAGCACTTTAAAAATATAAGTTCTGTTAGGATGTCTTTTATGGTTTTAAGAGGCTTTTAAAGCCAAGGCTCTGTTTCTTGTTCTATCCACAGGATGGCTTTACACCTCTGGCAGTCGCTTTACAGCAGGGCCATGACCAAGTGGTGTCTCTGCTTCTGGAAAATGACACAAAAGGAAAGGTTCGCCTTCCAGCACTCCACATCGCTGCCAGAAAGGATGACACAAAAGCTGCTGCACTTCTCCTGCAAAATGACCACAATGCCGATGTGGAATCCAAGGTTTGTGAATGGGACATGGATGGAAAGCCCCACATTCTGCACGCCCAAATAAAATCAAATGTCTTTTAGCTAAGCAAATACCTAAAAGCATTGCAAACCTTCCTTCAGTTTTAAGTGTCACTGCCCTTGCTTCAACCCCAATATACCGTTTTTAGACTTTTTTTTATGAGCACATATTTTTTTCTTTTTGCCATTCAATTTTGTGTTATCTACCTTTTAAGCTGAGCATGCGCCAGTACAACTAGCTCAAATGAATGTATGCACTGCTATGATGCAATAATTGTCCAATAGAAAACACATATGCAGCACAGGCTAGTTTCACCTAAAACTTCTACTTCATTATATATAAATAAATAAAAAATCTAGATTAGTTTACCTCTTCCTTCCCTTTTCTCTTTTCCTATTATATTTTTGTGCACACATACATGCATCCATGGAAATACAAACCTTTATAAATAAAGGATCTTGGGGTCTAATTACATGTTCCTACAATCCCATTAAGCTTTTGCTTTTATGTTAATGTTATTCAAGGTTCAAGATCTATCAATCACTTTACTTAAATTAAAACTCAAATGCAAATAGTAATTTATCGAACTGTTCTAAATAGCACTCATTGATGCTGATTTACTAAAGTCTTTGAGAGTGTTTTCTAATTGTAAAATGTGTGAAGAGTCACCTCAATTATCCAATCATTTGAAAAAAAAAACTGTTTCCTTATTTTATCTGCACATGATTGGATAATTGAAGTGAATATTTACACAATTTATTGTATGAATATTCTAAAATATTTTAGTAAATCGGCCTCTTTATGTGGTATATATACAGTATATGCTTTTCATGCACCCACCATGTTAATGAATTATAGTAGAAGGGGTTCAGCACTCAATCTAGAGATCCCCTATGTTAATCAGCCTGGAAATCCTTCTTTTTTCTTCTTTTTTTCACCTGAAGTGTCATCACATAGAAAAATGATCATTATGATCTTGCCATTCCAATGTAACAGCTTGTTGCGTGCACTGTTGTATTTAAATGGTATTGCTTCAATAGTATTGGTTAGTTCATCAAATACAGTAACTGTGGATACACTTGAGAAAAGGGTCCTGAGACTAAAAAAGGAGGGACATGAGTTACTGCAGGAAGTTAGAGGATATTTCTCCAAAGTGAAGTAAATCCAAACTTAAGCAGTTTTCACCAGAGCAAGTATCCCTATCAGATGATTTCTCTTCTATTCCTGTTCAGGTGACAACTGTAAAATTGAGAATTTTGCCTCACTTTCAACCCAATTGACTATGGTCGCAAAAATAAATAGAGAGAGAATCTCCCTAGCAGGAACATGGACAGCAATACAACCCTCCACCACTCTATCCAGACTAAAAGAAAAAGATCTGCCGTTAGATACAGTTTAAAAATTCTTTAAACATCGCTGAAAATACCATCCAGATAGGAGAGTACATTGCAACAATTCACATCATCATGATATTTTTCTCCGTAAACCACTGTAACAGAGATGCATAAAAGCAACCTGGTGCGTGACTGGAGCATTATAAAAGTCCTAAATACATTCAAGAGCAACATATATTGGTGTCACATATTCCCAGGCCAGGGTTTTTGAAATGTCGAGACTTAAGTCTCACATTCTATATCACTTTAGGTCCCGCATTTGTCCTTGGCTTTACAAAAAGTACAGTTTCAGAAGTTATTCTGCTTACACTGCTGATGATAACCAAATATTCAATTTAAAAGAATTGGCTCACAGCATATAGCACCAGCAATGTATTGCACGAGGAGCTGGCTGTCAGCCATGTTGTTAAAGCTTTATACACAGTTTACCAATAAACAAACTACTGTTTTTATTATCGGCCCGGCCATGCTATCAGAAATTACTAAATATATTTCAGTTTTCTAAGTTCATTATATGTTTTCAGATGAAATTGTATATGCTCAGAATTGTTTCTGTTGCTATTGAAAGCTGCTTAGCTTGCTTGGTGCCCTGCAAAAAAAATTTCAGCACCAAAAAGCAGCTTTGCTTTTACTTGGATGCCAATATTAGACTTAAATTACTTAGATTGGTGTACACTCAGGAAAAAATAACGTTGGCATGCTTAATGTAAAATGCATTTAAAAAAAGGTATGAAAGAGCTTGGGTGGTAAACCATTTTTAGGGTAGAAACCCGCTTTAAAAGTACATGCACACTGATAAAAGAATTGTGACCCATCACTCATGATGGGCCAGAAATATCCAGTCCTTATCCATACATTGTTCACAGCAATAGCTGTCCCTGGTCTATATAAATGACAAGTTCTAGATGTCTGTAGACCTGAGATCTATGAACACTGTGATCTCTGCAGATAACCACAGACCAAACAATCTTAGGGAAGGTGTTGGTGGTCTAGTAGCCATCCAAAATAGAATTCCCTGGATGATCCCTAGTTTTCTCCCAAGATAAGGTTGGCACAAGGGGTATCTGCTCAATGCACAAACATTCAAATTCAACCAAAGCAATTGTGCATTAAATTGTTGTTATTATACAGGATTTGTAAAATGCCAACAGTTTGCACAGCAATTTCCAAATGAAGGAAGACAGTACAGTTACAATTAAATCCAATACAGGAGGGTTCAGATGGCTCTGCTTGTGAAAGCTTACAATCAGTAGGATCATTCTTCTGCATTATTTGTAATAATCTTCTTAATATGATCTCATGTCTCCAGCTCTCCCTCCTTTCTTAAAAAAACAAAACAAAAAACAGGCATACTCATACACTCCGTCACACTGTGTTGGGCTCAGAAAAATCCGCCCTTCTCTTTTGCTATTGGTCAGAGTCGATGTTGTGCATTTGACACGAATAGACTGCAGTTACGGATCTGACTGCAGACTTCTCCCTTCTATTCTGTGTGACTTTACTATTGCTCGAGCTTGCTTGCATGATTGACAGGCAAGGAGGCAAACATTGATTTAAAAGATCGTACTGATGAATAAAAACACACAGCTCCAATTGCAGGATTAACCCTTACTAGGCTGCCAAGAATAGATTCATAACTAGCCTGTAAAGCCCTTATTGGCATGTTAGTAATAGATTTCCTGTTTTTGCCCATTTTAACTTTGTGTTCTATTTTTTCTAGTTTAATTAATGTATTCATTGTTTCCAAAGAGTTTATTATTGCTAATAATTTATGGACTCAATATATTGCGATGTGTGTATTTGTCTAGGTAGTATAAATTCACACTACAGCATTTTCCACTGAGTAATAAAATCTGTTTTATGTAAACTGCATGATACAGCATGCAGAATCACCTGGTAGAACTGTGTGATAAATAATAAATCATCAGACTCTGAACTCCCCTTCTGTGCCTGCCTTGTGGTCATCCAATGTCCCATATAGTTATCATAATCCTTTGTCATCCATGTCATCAGTGGTGGACTAACCATTCATTCTTTTCCCCCCTCTTTGCTTCCCAATGTGTAAACGTAGATGGTGGTGAATAGGACAACAGAGGTATATATATATATATAAATACACACAGTCACTTGCTCATATCTTAGCACTGCTGCTGCATTCTCTTTCTCTTTTCTTGTGTTGCCTCCTGTGTAGTTATTGTTTTGCTTTAGAACTCGAGGTAGCATGTGCAATAAGAGGCAATCCTGTACATGGGCTGTCTGCGGCTGAGCACTGTAAAAGAGCAGCAAAATTGACAGCATGTCACATAATGTCTGCAATGATCCTATAAATGTTTGATCAGCATTTGTTCAGAGCGGCAGACAGTCCTGACACACTGCTTCCTAGAGTGGTTCCTCTTAGGCTTCTCTGCATGACACTTGCACTCACCTTGTGTCAGCAAACTGGTGACCAGAACCTAGATCCTGCAGACCTTGAGCGATGAAGTCTTTTTTAGCTAGCATGGCTAAAATTTCTGCTCTTTACAGATTGCCTTTAGTTCAGCTGTTTGAGAAATGGATTGAAGTCTCACTGCATGAATTTTGCAAAGTTACTGATTCAATAAAAGTCCATATTTTAGCTATAGTTCACCTAACATAGATCAGATGGAATGAACTCAGTTTGCATCAGAACTAATTCATAATATTTTTTGAATCTACTATAGAAGATAAGACGCTCCTCTCATACAGTACATGAGCCCATCTCTAGTGCTTCCTTGAAAAACAGATGCTTTATTGTAAACTGGCTCAGTCCACACAAAAGTGATGTTAAAGGTGTGGGTACACACTGGGGAGTTGAATAAATGACTGGATATTAATTCCTCTCATGGACTCTATCAGTGAAATATCTCTTCTGGTTCTGCTTCCTCTGGTATAGTATTTAACTTCTCATGCCATTTTTTCTGCTGCTGTTAGAAATCCAGCATTGTGACTAAAGCTAGACAATCATGGGTCAGTTTTTTTTTTTGTTTAACCAGTGAATCAAACAAAAAAAAATCAACTGACCTGATTCCCCCTTTCACACATTCAATGTGGATGCAGTAATCCGCCCAGCTGCGTCGTCCTATTCTGACAGCAGGGAGACTCCTCCACCTTCACAATACACTGATCTACGCTGCAGTCTATTGCCGGCTGTCGCAGCAGACAGGTATGGAGGATCATGTGACCTCATCCCATTTGAAAATGCTTATGTCTATCAGCCAGTTGCTAGGCCTGAACATTGTCACATGACAGAGGAAGTGACCGCACTGCTTCTCCTAGCCTCTGAGACCATCTGACACTGATGTTTTAGAGGTGGCTGCAACAGAGGAAGAAGGAGCAGGGGGCGCTGACATAAAATAATTGGTGGGGTGGGCCCTTAGCAAAGACCCTATTAGGTGGGGGGATCCTTGGCAAAGACACTGTCAGGTGGCTTTGAATAGGCAAGGTAACAGTATCTCTTTAAAATAAACTTGTACCAGTACTGACGTTCTTCTAAAAATACTGGCTTTGTCATAGACTCAGAGCAAGTCAGAGTAAGTATTTCAGTCTAGGGCTACCTAAGTAATTCATTTTCTTTGTTGTTGAGATTTTAGTGCAGTTAACCCCCAAAGTCTATTATTTTTGCCCCCTGTTCCAGTGATTTCTTTGTTGTGTGGCTCATTGCAAACTATTCCTATGAAAGTCTCCTGGTTGAGTTCTTGAGTGGAAGAATATCTATTGTAGCACTGTCCCCATAGGGCTTGTTGTGTGATGACTTGTTGGACCTCCTCTGATTACCTGCAGACAGTCACTTAGGGTACAGTTCACACATTCATCCTTACCCAAAGGCACATTGCTCAATAAACAGTCCAGGGGTATTGCTTTTTTTTATTTATTGTGGAACATGAATGGGAGAAGGAATAGTGGGATACTCCAACTGGAACTAGCAACAGACATAGTGAACTATATTATCTTCAGGATACTCTCTAGCATCCCCTTCACTGCCACCCATCCACTGACTCTTCTAGCTGCACGGATGGCCCTTCTCAGGTCAGGCCCCTTGACACAGATCTGTACTCACTGTATGCAGAATCAGATCCTTCCAGTGTCTCCCTTCCAGTCAGCTGTACAGGTCCTCCGGGTTCAGTTCCTCTCTAGCTCTTTAGACCCTCAGGTCGACAACCTGGGGCTGCATGGCAACTTCTACAGAAGACGAGACAGCTGCCCCCTCCCTCCGGGACTCCGCTCTCCAGTTGAAAGACCCCAAGCACATGTGCTCCTGGAATCTATACAGTATCCCACTGAGGCACTTTCCTCCTGTGCACTCATTTGTCAGGTTTCCTCCCACTGTCCAATATGCCTCCCTATTAGACCAGTGTGAAACACTGCAGACAAACTGAGTTGCACCTGAGCACATTGAGCAGACCTCACTAGCAGATCCTGCTCTCTGGTAGGCAGAGAACAATATAGATTTACCTTGCAATCCTTCTGGAAAGCAGACAGAATCCAAAACTATACTCTCTCTCTCTCTAGCACCTACCTAGGAGGGTGCTACACTATTGATTCTTATGGAGAGGAAATCAATTTTGTGTCCAGTAGGAATCAATGGAATTTATTGTACATATAGTATCCCACAAAAGTGAGTTCACCCCTTTTATTATATATTTTCATGTGGCAACACTGAAGAAATTATACTTTGCTACAATGTAAAGTAGTGAGTGTACAGCCTCTATAACAGTGTAAATGCGCTGTCTCCTTTAAATACCTCAACACACTGCCATTAATATCTAAACCGCTGGCAACAAAAGTGAGTACACCCCTAAGTGAAAAGTTTCCAAATTGGGCCCAATGTGTCAATATTTTGTGTGATCACCATATTTTTTCTGCACTGTCTTAACCCTAATGGACATGGAGTTCACCGTGCTTCACAGGTTGTCACTGAAGTCCTTTTCCACTCCTCCATGACAACATCACAGGGCTGGTGGATGTTAGAGACCTTGCAGTCCTCCACCTTCCATTTGAGGATGCCCCACTGATGCTCAATAGGGTTTAGGTCTGGAGACATGCTTGGCCAGTCCATCACATTTACCCTCAGCTTCTTTAGTAAGGCAGTGGTCTTCTTGGAGGTGTGTTTGGGGTGGTTATCATGTTGGAATAATGCCCTGCGGCCCAGTCTCCGAAGGGAGGGGATCATGCTCTGCTTCAGTATGTCACTGTACATGTTGGCATTCATGGTTCCCTCAATGAACTGTAGCTCCCCAGTGCCGGCAGCACTCATGCAGCCCCAGACCATGAACCTCCCACCACCATGTTTGATTGTAGGCAAGACACACTTCTTCCAACCATCTGAACCTAATAGGTTTCTCTTGGTCTCATCAGACCACAAGACCTGGTTCCAGTAATCCGTGTCCTTAGTCTGCTTGTCTTCAGCAAACTGTTTGTGGGCTTTCTTTTGCATCATCTTTAGAAGAGGCTTCCTTCTGGGACAACAGCCATGAAGACCAATTTGATGCAGTGTGCGGCGTATGGTTTAAGCACTGACAGGCTGACCCTCCACCCCTTCAACCTCTGGAGCAATGCTGGCAGCACTCATCCGTCTATTTTCCAAAGACAACCTCTGGATATGACACTGAGCACGTGCACTCAACTCCTTTGGTCGACCATGGCGAGGCCTGTTCTGAGTGGAGCCTGTCCTGTTAAATCGCTGTATGGTCTTGGCCACCATGCTAGAGCTCAGTTTCAGGGTCTTTGCAATCTTCTTATAGCCCAGGCCATCTTTATGTAGAGCAACGATTCTTTTTTCAGATCCTCAGAGAGTTCTTTGCCATGAGGTGCCATGTTGAACTTCTAGTGACCAGTATGAGAGAGCGAGAGCGATAACACCAAATTGACCACACCTACTCCCCAATTACACCTTAGACCTTGTAACACTAATGAGTTACATAACACCAGGGAGGGAAAATGGCTAATTGGGCCCAATTTGGACATTTTCACTTACAGGTATACTCACTTTTGTTGCCAGCGGTTTAGACATTATTGGTTGTGTGTTGAGTTATTTTGAGGGGACACAAAATTTACACTGTTATACAAGCTGTACACTCACTACTTTACATTGTAGCAACGTGTCATTTCTTCAGTATCGTCACATGAAAAGATATAATAAAATATTTACAAAAATGTGAGGGGTGGACTCACTTATGTGAGATACTGTGTATATATATATATATATATATATATATATATATATATATATATACTGTATATATATATAGACACACACACATACACATATATACAGACAGACAAATTTGCACCACCGCGCCATATTTACAAAAATGTGAGGGTTTTACTCATTTTTGTGAGATACTGTATATGTGGAAGAAGAAGCGGCAGCTCCATGGCTCCCAGTTGCAACTTGGTAATTGTTGCTGTGAGAGAGATATGTCATTTTATATGCAGTTTGGGGGGGCACCCTTTTTATTTCTGGGCCATCAATGCAGTAAACAACACACTGGACCGTTCTCTGTACCACAAAAAAAAAAAAAAAAAAAAATGAATACATATGTGTGGTGTGATACGTTGGCAAAAACATAGGTTAGGTATGTTTTTTGGTTCACTGAGGGCCCAAAGGAAATAAATAGACTACTCCAACACAACACAAGACAGGTAAGTGAAAATGGGTCCTAAAATATTCAGAAACAAGATAGCTTCAAATTATTTAGTTTACTTGAGGCTTGCTAAGAGGGGGATAGATCTTTTAGAGGTGAAAGCTATAATATTTTTTAATGGGTTAGATTTATTTTCAGTGAAATTCTAAAATGTTACAGTGCATGCAACTTAAATTCAGAGGATATTATTCTGCATATTAATGCATGTACAATCCAAGTGTGCTGTGATTATTAGTATCTTAAAAAAAATATATAAGCATGTTCAAAGGGGTCTAGTGCTTTAAACAGTAGCCACTGATACACTCCTGCCTGCATGACACTAAATTTCTTGAATTGAGAAATATACCTACAGCTTATAAATTCAGCTGAAGACCATTATACTGTATCTTAAAGGAGCCCTGTTCTGGGAAAAATATAGAAGCTGCCATTGCCGACAATGCTAGTTGCCTGGCTGACCTCCATCCCCCAAAAAAATCTATTTTTTAGAAAGAGATGACAGTAAGGAAAACCTGCATATTTTCTCTTAGTATGTGTTTTCTTTTATGAGCTAATTTGGATGGCCATATACAGCCTGATTCTGCACTGATTTATCAGCCTAATGTAATGTTTGGGTGAAATTTCATTGGTCTAGGGGACATATAAAGCAACTCGTTAAAAAATGTCTGCGTAATGGCACTGATTCTTCAGTTAAAAAAAGGACATTTTTAACTGTGTGCCTCCGCTTTTCAGCTTTGTCACAAGGGACATTGCAGTAGGTTTATAGACAGGCAAGCATGTCATTGCCTGCCTTTCTAACTGAAAAATGTCTCTCTGATTATGTGCAACTTTCATTCACAAGGGCATGTAAATGACATTGGGGTCCCTTTTATTTGTATGTGTCTAAAGCAGCTATTTGCTTTTGATATACAGGAGAGTACATCTTTAGAAATTGAATTCCCCACACCCTTCACCATGCTCTATATGGCAAATGTATGCATATTTAGTGCAATAAACTTTATTTATTAATATTAGGAAGATAATGAAAAAATTCACAGAAATGATAAATCATTTCCTAACTGTCAATGTTTTCTTTAACATTGTCAGAATCTAAACAAATGCCTATAAAATGATCCTATAAAGCAGTGGTCTCCAAACTGGGGCCGGATCAGGCATTATTCCTGCCACTGACACCAACAAATGGGGCACTATTCCTTTCACTGACACCAACGGTGGGGCAAAATTCTTTCCACTGACAACAAAAATGGGGCACTATTCCCCCACTGACACCAACTATTTCCCCCCCTAATAACAAAGATCAGACATTGTTTACTCCCACTGGGCATAGTCCAGCCCCCCCTAAAGTCTCTTAAATTTCTTTAGAAAGTTTGGAGACCCCTGTTATAGAGTTATACTTCTTAGAAATCAACCATAGCTACTAACCCAACAACAGTGACATTTCCCAATGCAAGGGGATGATGCTTCAAAGACTGAATGCATTTCCAGCATGATGGAAAATCTTGATAAATGATAATATACTTTGATGCCCATTGAGTCTCATTGCTGGTATGTTTCATCCTTAATAGGGATGATCGAATGGTTCGGGTCGACCATCGGTTCGGCCCGAACATTGGGTGTTCGAGGTTCGGCCGAATTTAGAACTTTTTGCTGAAAAAGTTCGGAATTCGGCAACCAGAACCGACCAAAATGCAATGGTTCAGGAAATGGGCTTTAAAAGCCCGTGATTGGATCAGAACCATTAGCAAAAGCCAATTGAGGGGGCAGGAGAATGCTAGGAATGTGATTGGAGTGACTAGGGGGTCCATAGTCCAATCATTAGTGAATACGCCCCCCCCAGTATATAAGATAGCCCCCGCCAAATTCCTAGCATTGTTATACAGGGACATGGAAGAGAGTGGAAGCAGTTCTGTTAATTTTACTTTAAAAGTGTCATTTAGCATTTATTAGTGTGAGGAAAGGGATATCTAGTGTAGTTAGGGTGCTCTTTTACACTTTAGTTAGATGCAAAAATGTAGTTTCTGTAGGGAAAGTGTGAAGTTTCAGGGTGACCGTAATGTAGTGTAGGGTTAACTGACTGCTATGGCAGGGTGATCAAACCCTTCCATATCAGGGTGACAGTAATGTAGTGTAGGGTGAACTGACAGTGACTGCTATGGCAGGGTGACCAAACCCTTCCATATCAGGGTGACAGCTATAGAGAAAAAGCTAGTTTCTCTGAAGTCACTTTCGCTGCAGTAATATGGCTTCGCCCCTGTCAGCTTGCTTTTTGGCTGCAGGCGTCTATAGTGATTTTTTGAGCACATGTTTGGAGTCAGGCATGACATCTGAACATGTGTATAGGGGGTATATATACACACCCATGTATGTATATATATACCTGCACATATATAGGTGTGAAAGGAGCAGAAAACACTACTTGTGCTAATCAAATAATTAACACCAATATAGTTACGCTCCTATCACACCTATATATGTCTAGGTGTATATATACATATAAGTATGTGTGTATATATACCACTATACACAAGTTCAGATGTTTTGCCTGCCTTCAAAGAACCCAAGAAAATGCCCCAAAAAAACGCTAGCGTCAAAAAAAAAAACGCCCATGTGTGTTGTTGCAGGCATTTTTTGGGGGTTTTTGGAGGCAGGCAAAACATCTGAACTTGTGTATAGTGGTATATATACACACATACTTAAATGTATTTTACACTTAGACATATATAGGTGTTATAGGAGCAGAGCCATATTAGTGTTAATTATTTCATTAGCGCAAGCATATATTTCTGCTACTATCACACCTATATATGTCTAGGTGTATATATACATATAAGTATGTGTGTATATATACCTGTATACACAAGTTCAGATGTTTTGCCTGCCTCCAAAGAACCCCAAAAAATGCCCAAAAAAACGCTAGCGCCAAAAAAAGAATGCCCAGGTGTGTTGTTGCAGGCATTTTTTGGGGGTTTTTGGAGGCAGGCAAAACATCTGAACTTGTGTATATGGGTATATATACACACATACTTATATGTATATATACACCTAAACATATATAGGTGTGATAGTAGCAGAAATATATGCTTGCGCTAATGAAATCATTTACACTAATATGGCTCCGCTCCTATAACACCTATATATGTCTAAATGTAAAATACATATAAGTATGTGTGTATATATACCACTATACACAAGTTCAGATGTTTTGCCTGCCTCCAAAAACCCCCAAAAAATGCCTGCAACAACACACCTGGGCGTTTTTTTTTTTTTTGGCGCTAGCATTTTTTTGGGTTCTTTGGAGGCAGGCAAAACATCTGAACTTGTGTATAGTGGTATATATACACACATACTTATATGTATTTTACACTTAGACATATATAGGTGTGATAGGAGCGGAGCCATATTAGTGTAAATTATTTCATTAGCGCAAGCATATATTTCTGCTACTATCACACCTATATATGTCTAGGTGTATATATACATACATGGGTGTGTATATATACCTCCTATACACATGTTCTGATGTTTTACCTGCCTCAAAAGACCCCAAAAATGCCCAAAAAAACGCTTGCTACTAAACCGGCAAGGTGTGAAAAGAGAGAAGCCACTAACCTGTTCTATAAGTGACCTAATACAAATGATCATTTTTTTATGGTTCTGGACATGCTACAGAGCTGAAACTTCACAGGTACACTTTTTAGACCCCCCAGGTACTAAATCCAAAGGAATTTTTTTTTTTTTTTTTTTTTTTTTTTTTCAATAATTGGCTCTCTATCAAAAATGAAAATTTTTAAGAACTTTTTTTGTGTGATTAATAGTCCCTGGGGTATGACCCAGAACCCTAGGCACTTTTTAGGGGCATTTATTGGGTTTTAGGGCTTCAAAACTGTGTTTTTTGATTACCGAAGTTCGGGTCCCATTGATTTCAATGGGGTTCTGAAATCCGGGCCGAACTTTCGGGAAGTTCGGATGTTCTGGCCGAACCAAACTTTTGAAAAGTTCGATCATCCCTAATCCTAAAGTATCCAATTATTGCAAGCAAGGCTCAAATGTGCTAATTTTTACATTTCTTAATGAAAATGTACTTGTGTACTGTATGTTAAGAGCTTGATTTTGATTAATGCTGTGGGTTAAGCTAAAATGGTAGACCATAAGATGGTTGCCATGTGAAATGTGAGATTTTCAGTGGATCAAAGTCCTTATTGTCTATGGAATGATTGTTCAGACGAACCTTTATTCCACTGATGGATCTTCTACAAGTTTTTTTTTTTTTTTTTAAACATGAAGACTCAAATATTAAAGCATGCTGTGGATGTCCTGTTTAATACAACAGGCTGCATGTAATAGGACCTCAGGATCTGAGCATAATTCTGCAGGGAGAAATGAAACCACATACAAGAACAGGGAGTGGTCAGCTAGTATAATGCAGAGAGAAGGTTTAGAGATTTTATACACAGAAGTTAAAACAGAAAAGCCATAACAAACTACAAAATGACTTGTAAGGCAAATACATACTCATTCTGGTTTTCTTTATAAGCAAATGGCTCATTATACTTTTGGCCCTTGCATTTTAGGCCTCACTTAAGAAAGAACAGCCAGTTAACACAACTTGTCAGTAAGGGTAGATTCTGTAATAAGGTCAAAGTAAACGTAAGGAATATCGATCCCAAAATGATAAAGATTGTGTGAATGTCATTACTTTCTTATTTTTGGAATGTGAATGCATTTTGCTTGTGACGCTGCTTACTTTAATTACATTACTATAATATTCTTAATCGTGACCTTTGTTTTCTTTGGTCTTCTAGAGTGGCTTTACTCCGCTACACATAGCTGCGCATTACGGGAACATTAACGTGGCCACCCTACTACTAAGCCGGGGTGCAGCTGTGGACTTCACTGCCAGAGTAAGTCACCACTCAGTTTACCTTACTAAATGTATGTTAATATACTGACTGTGACTGTTACCTGTAGATAAATGTGGGTATCACGGTGCTCATTAATAGATAGATCTTGCTGAAAACAAAGGGTGATAAGACCTGCGTATCACTGTTCTAACTTGTTTTTCTCCCATACTCAAGGGACAGAGAGCACCAGTGCCTACATCAAGAAACAGTTATTGACTGATGGCAGGGATTTTCCTGTTTTTTGGAGAATCTCTAGAAATAATAACAAATGTTTCTCACACTTTCATTATCACTCCCACATGAATGCATAGTGCTTATGCAGTGCTTTATTTTCACAAACTGATATGTGGACTTAATGCAATGTGCAGTAACCCAAATTAACCAATCAGAATAAAGCTGGCCATACACGAATCAAATGTTGTCCAGTTCCTGATGACAAAATGTGCTTTTTTGGGGCTCTGTCAGTACTCTCACACCTGACCATTTTAAAATGATTGGCCAAACAGTGGCTGCATCCAATCCAATCCTGCTGCTGTTCAGGTATACTGTTTCCAGCTGTCAGAATACAATAGCCACAGTGGGAGATTAACCAGTCTGTGCTGTTTAGCATCTGAATCAGGAATCTGATATTTTTTCGTTCATCCTGCAGAGTCTATGTGTGTATGGGCAACCTTCAGTTTTAGATAACAAAATTGTGTACAGCGCCAAAACAATATATAAACGAATAAATAGAAACTTTAATAGAAAACGAAGTCCATAAAGTCCATGGGTGAGTGCATGAAAGCCAGTTGTTAGTGGAGAAAGAAGAAAGGAGTCCAACACCAGAGAGCTTTCCAACTGATAATTATTGCAAAAACCACGTGCTCAAATGAAGAGGTCTCCTTAACGGAACTCTTGACCCCCGATTAAGAGAGGTCAAACAGGCATGCATCAAACTGGAAGCTCAGGTTAGAACGGTATCTCCAATAGTAACTGGCACCGGATCAAACGCACTCGGTTCCAAGATCATAATATCCAAATGCTTCCACTCCTTCAGAGTTCCTCCACAAAGATAATTGAGGATATACCTGGTAAAGTATGTAATTGTTTGCATACGGCAGGCCGGAGGATATAAACACTTAATGATGCAATGCACAGTATATGTAAAGAGGACAAACAGCCCAAAAGTATAGTCCCATTCGTGAGATCAGTTTTAGAGCTGTCTGCTGGTACAGATGACCGATCACTTTGAATTGGCTGTTGTGGGTTACTTTTGCCTTAATGGGGCAGTTCCACTAACATACAGAATAGGTCTGTGTATAATGCAACGGGATCATTCAGGTTTTAGATATGAACAGGTAAACAGCAGATACTTATCACCAAGCATTTACTGTTGGTGAATCAATCACTGTCATTTTAAACGTTTACATCGAAAATGTATACCTGCAGTAACTGATGAATGTCAGATTCACTACTTTATAAATACTGTATATCCCATAGTAAAGTAGATGCTGGCACCTCACTTTCCCCCACTGATTGCTACTTCAAGGGGAGGGCTGCAAGGTTTACTTGAACCTTGTGAACTACATCTTCTCATGAGCCGAAGATACATACATCTATATAGAAGTTCCAGGTTTCCAGGAAAAAGACCTCTGTATTTTTACATACTCTTACATAGTCTTTAATGCTTCCTTCCATTGTACATGTACTATTTTCGATTTACAAAGTACTAGATCAAATCAATGCAGAATATTAAATTGCTGTTTAAACCTTCCCTATTTCCACCATGACTGATAAATGAAGAGATGAAAGGGCCATGCTGGGCATTTAAATAGTGGTATTGATCTCCAGACAAAGGCATGTCTGTTTTAATGCTTTAGAAGCACTATTAGTAATTGACATGAAGAGTGAAGCTTTCACATTAAGGGTTCTTTGCTGACTGATAACAATTGTCATTGTTTTTTAGTAGAAACATGTTATCTCTGGAAACTGGGCTCTTTGCCTATTTCAACCTTTTCAGTCAAATTTGAGAATGCCCTACTTTATGTTTTTTATGTGATACCATTCACATAGCATAAAAAAATCTTAACTTTTTTTAGATGTTAAGACAGACAGTGCTTAAATGTAGTTTACAACTGATAATGAGATTTGCCAGCATAGTACAGACAGTGTTAATTATTGCAAAACAGCTCCCCAGTTCCCTCATAAATAAAGAGAACTAAGTATACATTTTCAGTGCTTGAGTCATCAGAAAAGTGCATTTTAAACGGTAAGCAGAAGGTTGTAAATATTTTTTCAAAAGGGAAGTTTGGGATTTAAAAAAACAAACATATACTCACCTAGGTGGTTGCAGCATTGATCTGATGCTGCATCTGTCCCCCACCGGCTCTGCAGTCAGAACTGAGCAATCAGCGATCTTTGAGCCCCCTCCACTCTGAGTAGAGAGCCGTTACTGTCACTCAGCAGCTCTCTGCTCTCCCCTCCAGTGCTCACTAGTGCATTGGGCTGTGGAGGGGTCAGGATGCGGCTGGCTTAGGCTCTCAGCGGATTGTTGAGAGGCTGAGCTAGGTGCTGGCCCAGGCATGTGTGTGGATCACGACCATCTGGTCGGAATCTTTCCCAAGCCTGGATTGGCTGAGTGACATCATGTAACAAATATGAAGTAGGTGATATGCCAATTTGGCTTTAAAATTGGAATGACATTTTAGGGTGGCCATAAGCGACTCATTTTTCTCTCATTCAGCCAGTGAAGGTAGACAACCAATATGTTTAGTGGATAGCCAAATCTCCACTGATAGTATGCAGTCGCTGTTTGGGCAGTGATTTTCCAGCTGGTTTTAAATCGACTTTGTTGGGCAGGGTTGTGCTTGCAGGTCCACCCACAGCTCGATTTTACCAATCTATGGAGCCTTTAGGAGTCAGATTGTTATTAAAATTCTGATTTCGATCTCTTGACCTGTGCATGTGTCCTGGTCAGCAAAACCCTGTAGGATAAACTTAGGAACCAGTAAACTTGAGTTTTTAGAAGTCATTAATGACTGCTTATCTACTTCTCAGCACGGGTTACTTTGAACACCTGTTAATCTGACTTAGGTTTGCTAGGACCTGCAGAAGTTAACAACCACGCAACACTTCTTTTATTGAAGACTTAGGGCCCTTTCACACTGATGTACTTTTTTGCAGCTTAAGGGCTCTTTTCCACCCATGCGCTCCCATTGACTTACAATGAAAGGTGCCTTTTTAGTGTGCTTTTGAAAAACTGCAACAAAGATGCAGCATGCAGAACTTTTCAAAGCACAGTACATCCGTAGTATGAACATTTACATAGGACCTAATGGGGAATAGTTTTCATTTGCTTTTGTCGCCCAGGAAAATGTGGTAAAAGTGCACCAGTTTGAAAGGGGCCTTAGTTTCTTCACAGCCTATCCAATAGCTGTTAGTTACAAGCCCACATTCACTTGTATATGGGTAGGCACATCTGCCTTGGAGGGCTCAGTCCATAATCACCCATGTGATGTAGAAGAGATCTTAGAACATATTTTTCAAAGTTCTGCCACTGAGTCATGAAGCAGTTTATAAAAAATATTGCCTAGTCCATTTAGTAAAATGTAGAAAAGGATAAAATCATAATAGCACAGATGCCTCCTTCATGAAAAAAGGACTGTTCAGATATGCTACCTTTTTTGAAATGTAGCACAGAGATGAATTCTCTATGATTAAGGTTTTTTGAAGTGAAACATGTCTAAATGAGGAGGAAGGTGCAAGCACCTAGTGCATTACCAAACATTTATTGAGGCCGATAAAAACTGCTAAAAATAAATACCCACAAAGGTGCAACTTGTAAAAGCCAATAAACCACAAGATGCCATACAGTGCAGCAAACACTTACTCCAATGAGACCCCGCTGTGGTGTCAATCTGATGCGTTTCGGGTGCGCACCCTTTTCCTCAGGGCCAGTGATACTAGCTCTAAGGAAGGGGGTGCGCCCCTGAAACTTGTCAGCTTGACACCACAGCGGGATGTAACTGGAGTATGTGTATCCTCCACTGTATGGCACCTTGTGGTTCATTGGCATTTACAAGTTGCACCTTTGTAAGTATATTTTTTTAGTATTTTTTTTGCCTCAATACATTTTCAGTAATACACTAGGTGCTTGCGGCTTCCTCTGTTTTTTCAGTTTCACGTTGAATTCCCCCATCCAAGGAGGGCTGCATCCGCCAAGCATTTGGATGTGTTGTCCTGTAGACCTGTTCAACTGTGGAGGACCCCTTACTGCTGGAAATTACTGCTCTTTGATGTCTGAACAAGGCTTGATCAGGTGAAACTCTTTTGTGGCCTTGTCCTGGAACAGTAAAGTTTTGTGAAAGCTAATGTCATTGTAGTGCGACCAACTTAAACCTTCTTTCCATGCTGGAGCATTGATGAGCTCCATCATCCAATAGAGGAAACCACAGAGATGGGCAGATTGTGGACTTTGAGAAGCAGATTCATTAGGTACTGTTTTTAAATAGCCTAATGGAATCTGTATAGGTTCATATATAAAGTTTCAGACTAGTCAAAGGGATATAAATGAAGACATGATGAGAAAGGGAAAGAATCTCTGCCCAGCTGTCATTACTGTTCAGAGCATTTTTTGCAAGCTGTGCCCTTACTTACTGTCCTTTGGTATTATTTATCAACATGCCAGAATATCAGGGAAAATCCCCATCAAGGACACAGAGAGCAATAAAAACATTCTTAATAGAAGACCAGCATAGGAGAATACCAGAGGCCTTTCAGCCTTATATTTATGTGTTTAAGTATTGTAGATTTTTCTCACTTTTCTTAGTGACAATGTTGTCGCCAAGACAGGAAGTGAGGTGAAATCTCTCCAACAATACCTCCAACAGGAAAACAAACCTAACCTAAACCTGCCCAACTTTGTCTAAAACTATAAAAAGTAAACAGTTTTAGCTTGAGTTACACTTTAACACTGTCATGTAACTTAAACTAGTGCCCATACTACACCTGGACTATAAACTTTAGTCACTTTTGAAAGAAGTGTGAAAGAAGCATGTTGCTGCCCTGGACTGTACTTTTAGTTGATATAACAAACATGCTTTGTACATTAGTTCTACAGATTAATGTTATTATTAATTTTATACAAAATATTATAATAAAAGGTAGCATCAACAGTTTGCTTAGCACTTTACAAAATAAGAGAGACCATACCGTTACAATACATTTCAATTCTGGTGGGTTAGGATGGCCCTACTAATGAGAGCTTAAAATTCAAAGGGAAGGGCGAGTGATACAAAAGGCATTAACTGTAAGGGATAAGCTGATGGAGAAAGGAAATGTACACTTTTATAGGTGGAAACATGAAAGGCTCCACTGAAAAATATGATTTTCCATAGATCGCCTAAAGGTTGGCAGAGTAGGATAAAAAGACAGATTGGGGTAAGGAGTTTCAGAGTGAGAGACTCTGAGGTGAGTATGGAAAGAAGGTGGCAAAGCAGCTAGAAAGCAGGAGGTCATGGGAGGAGCGGAGGGGATGGTTTGGGTGATTGTTTTTGAGATGAGGTTGGTGATGTAGCTTGGGACAGAGTTGTGGATGGCTTTTTATATTGTTGGTAGCAAATGGAGGGACCCGTAGAGGGAGCGATGGTTACCAAGCTGTTGGTAAGGTGAATACATCTCCAGATAATTAGCAAATACCATAGGAAAAAGCCATATATTCCTTCAGACTCAAATGGCTTTTGGCATGAGATTTTCTAGTAGTTTTTTCTTTTACATAAATACATGACTTGACTGTCTACTTTTCATTCATTGACTTGCTGTTGCTTGTTCAGATATTTTTATCTGGCTGTGTCTTCTCTTTCCCTCCCTTTGTATATGTATGGATGTCTGAGTTTGTGCAGCACATTTCTATATTATTCTGGTTCAGTGGTCCTGTCACTTGGTGGTTGCCTCAATTATTTTGACTGACTGATATATATTTACAGCACAGCATTTTAGGAGTTCCCGATTATAAGCTAAAAAAAAAAACACTTTTTTCAATGTAAGCCATGCAACACCACAAAACGTTTTCTTAAAGGAACTCTGATAATTATAGTTTGGATTATCACCTGCAGCCAGCAAAGAGGTATAATACATTTTGGAACCTTAAACATTATGCCAGTGTGACAGTTCAGTCTGTTAAATGACAGTTCAAAAGATACTTGAAGAGATATTATACTTGAAGTTTTGTTTAAAGTAGTGTCTTTGAAAAGAAAATCGTTTCCTGACCTACTCTGGTTGGGAGATGGTCCTGTGTTATACAACTCTTGCCTTATAAATTTTATGGAGGCCTGGAGCTGGTCCTGCCAAATGTATAATTATGTACAGTATCTGCATGGCTGGCTTTGGCACAAAACTTTTAAAACAATTTCAAAGACAGCTAATGATCTTAACATCACATCATCATTTTTTGTAAGTTGTAACATGAAGTAGCATTCCTAATACACCAGTATTCATTAGAATTCTCAATAACAGTCTAGTGAGGCCTCCACAGAGCCTGCACCAGACCTCACCAGGGAAGGGACATTGCATTCTTTCTAACTCCTTTGAGTGGGTAACAGGTAAAATAGGAAATGCTATGTAGAAATAAGCAGGGTGGTTATTAATGATGCATTTGTGGGGGGGGGGGGCTGTGAAACCTTGACCTCTGACCAAACACAACCAACTAGCCCTTTGATAAAAGGAAAAGATTGGTGTTGGCTAAAGAAAGTGTACCCTGCAGAGTTTTCCATGGTGCCTCACTTATTGCTGGGTATGGTGAAAAGTCTATCCACTTTGGCTCACCCCAGTGTACTGCACTCACAAATGACCATGAAATAATTGTACTAATGGCTACACTTTATGGTTTAAGCCAGTGCTGAATTAAATGTTGATACAAAGGTATCTGCAGTTCTAACATCAGCAATTAAATTGATGTAGGTTGAGTCTCCAGAATACAAACACAATGTACTTGTTAACATAATCCTTCTTTACTGTTTATTTAAAAGTGAACCCATGGTTTGCTCTTGTTTTTGTACAGAATGACATTACTCCCTTACACGTGGCTTCCAAGAGAGGTAACGGAAATATGGTGAAACTTCTGCTTGATCGAGGAGCTAAAATTGATGCCAAAACAAGAGTGAGTTGACATGTAATGTAGTCTGAGATAGATTAGAGGTTGAAACCATTGACTACAGTGGAATTTATTGTTTATTTATCTTGATCAGATTTCTCTTTTTCTGTCTTTGGGAATGCCAGGGTATGTGCATGCCTCTCAACTGTTCATATGTTATGCTAAGTAGTTGGCCGCAGAATAGACAACGTGTAAGAAATCTTAGACCTCCATGAAATAACTTATTGGGAGAAGACTCTAAATGGACCATGAATACAATCAGAAGAGAAGGGGAGCATGTCCATCCCTTCTGCATGAGTTCTTTATCTGTTGTTTTTTTTAGATGTGCTATCATGTGTACATGGATCTTATGTCTCTAAGAGTTTATTTACGTGTTCTTTTCCGAGATGCATAGTAAGCAATATGGAATACACATACATCAAATGCCTCAATCAAACCTTATGTATATTTGTTAGGTATGTCTAAAGAAAAAAACTTTTTATTAGTTGTAATTAGAGTAGTAGAGAGTTAAAACCCCTGTCTGGTTTTTACGGCTAATCTGGGCTCTGTTAGAGAGAATTACCTTCACTTCCTGTCCTGACAATGATATTACTAGACTGGAAATGATAGACAATCTGCAACAAGGGCATATACAGAAATACACATCTGTTCTAGCCTTCCCTTACCCTACTAAACAAAAAAATGTTTTTTCTTTCTGTGTTGTTATTGGAAAGCGATCTTCACTTATTGTCTGCTTAAACTTTGCCAGCAGGACAGAAAGTGAGGGAAAACAGAGCCTCGGTGAGCCATAAAAAATAGACAGGGGTTGTAATTCTTCTCCACTTTTTCTAAAGCTAGAAAAAGATTTTTTTATTTTAGAATTGGCTTTACATTTATATTATCAACAGTTATATAAATTTATATATCACAATCATTGGCACATTCTGCATTACATTATGTGGAATTGTGTGATCATTTTCATTGTTCTCTTCTACAGGGGTGTTTAAAATATATGTCCCCTGGCAGAGTCATTCCATGGTTTAAGAGGTTTTTTTACTTTATTTTTATATAACACCTGAAAATTCTGCAGTGCTTTACATCCAACATTCACATGCATGTTTGTCCCAAAGGAAACTTACAGTCAAATGTCCCTACCACTGTTAAATACATTCTTATTCAAATTAGGGCGAATTTTGATGGAAGTCAATTAGGCACCAGTGTGTTATGCTTTGCAGATTAGTTGCTTTTACCTATCTGCAGAAAAGCGTTCATAAAGCATTGCATGGTATATAGACTGTAATGGATCCAACCTACAATTAAATGTACTCCAGATGTTTAAGGGCCCATTCACACTTGTGCATTGTGGCAACACGTGCTGAAACACACACCCACGTCACAATACATGCCAACGTATCTGCTCTGTGTGTGGTGAGTTGCAGTGACACCTATTGGTAATGGTATCCCAATGCACTTTATAACACATCACACTGCAGTGCAGAACAAAACATGCACTGTGTGCTGTGGTGCTCTTCTGTTCTAATAAAAAGGGTCATCAATGTTTTTTCTTCCTTTGTTGTGTGTAGGCAGCCAATGTGTAATGAATGCCTTAAAGAGGTTGTAAAGGCAGTTTTTTTTTAAATTGATGCATTCTATGCATTTAGATAAAAGACCTTCTCTGTGCAGCAGCCCATGGGTGTTCACACCCATGCGATCCGATTCTGCAAATTGCACTGACAAATTGCAAACCTATTTTGAGGTGTCGTTAACTTAACATACACTCCACAATCGGTTCAAATAAACAAGTTGCAATTTTGATGCGGTGCAGAATCTGCAGTGAGTTTGCACCGCATGTAGTGTGAACTGAGGCTTAAGGTCCATGCATAGTAAGCAGCAGAAATGGCAAAATTGCTGGCAAAAAAAAAAAAAAAAATGCTTCTATAGAGCATATTGTACATTTGTTTAGGAGTGTCTGCATGTATTTTTGCATTTTCTCAAAACAGTAGAAAAAATGTACACTTAAAAACTCTTCACACACCTAAACGCCGCATTTAGGTGTGTCAAGCTTTTATTCTGTTCGAAAGCTCTTCTCAAAAACACATTTGTGATGGGTTTTTGTTGTCAGCTTCTAAACACTCCTCTACAAGCATGCCTATAAATGCCCAACTGTGCATGGACTTTAGGTTTCTTTCAGACAGATGGACTCCGCCAGTGGACCTGCCGGCTCAGTGGAGAATCTGACCGCTGATCCCCGCTGAGCAGGCGTATGACAGGTCGGACATAGCCTGCTTTCCTCTATGGCAGTGATGGCGAACCTTGGCACTCCAGTTGTTTTGGAACTACATTTCCCATGATGCTCACTTACACTGCAGAGTGCATGAGCATCATGGGAAATGTAGTTTCAAAACAACTGGGGTGCCAAGGTTTGCCATTATTGCTCTATGGGGAGGTCAGATGGAAACGGACCGCCTGCTCATTTCCTTCTGACTGTCATCCGATCTGATTCAACAGACGGATGGGGAATGGACCCCCCATCTGCCTGTTTTTAGTGTATGTATCTGATCGGATGTCGGTGGTTGTCAACAGACACAAAGGCAAAAAACTGACAGGCGGACTGATCGGTCTGCCTGTGTGAAAGGGGCCTAAGGCTAACATAGATATGCTTCTACAGGCTGAAAGAACACAAAACACCTGTATAAATAGCTTTTTTATGGCCAATGTACATGAGGCCTAAATCATTCCCAGTTCCCCGGAGGGATCAAAATAAAAAAAACTTTTTCACTTTACTTGTGTCATATTGTTACGGTAATGTGTATACATGTAGCTTTTTAATGCAATGCACTGCACAGCACATGTACACAACTACATGGTGTGAACAAGACCCATAGGAAACCATTGTTTTCTAGGTGCCCTTGCAGTGACCTGCATTTATCTAGTGCAGAAAAGCACAAGTCACGGTGTGAACAACCCCTAAAGTAAATGGCAGGTGTATGACCCTGACAGGAGAACATGAAACATTAGCAAGCATGAAGGCCTGTTCTCTGCAACCCACATAATAATCGTTAGGTCAGACTGGAATGGCAGCAGTACCAGCTGAATTGAGACCAGCTGGAACCTGTTAAAAATAAGTCATTCTCATTCCCTGCCAGCTCGCTTTGGGAAATCCTGTACCGCACATTCGGGCCAGTGCAGTAAAATCTATGGCACTTAGCAACACTACTCTGAGCAGAAAAACTACATGAAAGGTCTGTTTATCAAAAGCGGCTTCAGATATCATACATTTTAATGAGTGCGTCTGGAAGGCAGAAACATCTTTTGACTGAGATGCTGAATGTGCATTTAGCTTATAATTCACGCATCATGTCTTACGTAACGCTGATACTGCAGTATTGATTTTCTGGAGAGCAGCCAGTCCTTTGCTTTCTGAATTATACATAAATGGACCAGGAGGTGAGATATGTCATGTGAGATAGGACCGATTTCCTGATGTCGACTGGCTTGTTTGTAGTGCATGTATGTTGGTTGGGGGAAATCTACAAATTAAACAAGTTGCGTCAAATCAAATCCCTAAACAGTTGAAGTAGATATATGTTTACCACTTTACCTGCCAAAGGATTTGTAGCTTTGTACAGCCAATGTTGTGGTACGCACGTTTTCATTACAGTTAGACAGGCGACAAACAGATATTGGTTAAGCAATTCATCTTTCAGATTTAGCAATCAAGCTTCTTATGTCGCCTCCCGTCCTTCAGTTTCCCTGCGGGATAGAGAATCAGCATCCTCATCTCTGTCCCTGGCTTATCTAGTAAGAAGTAAAGCTGACTCACCAAGCAGGGATCTTAAAGGCTAAAGCTGGCCATACACTAGTAGATTTTTACTTGAAATCTTTAAATGTTTAGTTTGTTAAATTTTCCAATCCATGAAGTCAAATTGACTGTGTTTACCGCCACAGTGATGAGACAATTTGAAAGGGGCAGGATAGATATTTTTTTCTCAAAATAATGAATTTCTGATAGTGAATGTGGTTTTGGTTCTGGAAAGCCCATTCATTTCAAAAGCAAATGTTAAAAGCAAACCAAATTTTAAAGTTATTTGAACAACATTCGACAAATCACCAAATGTACTGGGAATGTTTGTATGAACGTTCATTCGAAAATCTACTAGTGTAAGAGCGAGCTTAACTCTTAACACTAGGGTTTTTTTTTATAGAAACTGGAAGTTGTAAAAACTCTGCATAGAAACATTCAGCTTCCAGGTTTTATTAACAAAGCTTAAAGCAGGGCTCCTCCTCCCCCCCCCCCCCCCCCACTGCTGCCACATTTGGCATCTTTTTGGGGGGGTACCTGGTTTTGACAGGTAGCTGCTTCCGCTTCTAGCTGAGTTTGCCGCATCAAACTCAGCTGGCAGTTCGGGCCCCCCTCCTCCTTCCCACTCAGCCAGTCCAATTAGAGAGTGCAGCGTGCTGTTGCATTTGTAGTAGGGAACCAGCTGTGAAGCCACACGGCTTCACTGCCAGTTTCCCTTAGTGGGGATGGCCACGGCAGCACCCGATAGCTGATTGAAAAATCGACTCGGGTAAAGACACCACTGGATTCCTGGACAGGTAAGTGTCCTTGTATTAAAAGTCAGCAGCTACAGTATTTGTATTTTCTGCAGGAGCCTGGAGATTCTCTTTAATTGAACACACTGAAGCTGATTGGCTACCATGCAGAGCTGCACTAGATTTTAAGTGCAACGGTTTTGTAAATCTGCCCCACTGTGTTACATTACACCCATATTCACAGTCTAACATGTAACATGGTGCCATGCGGACCACCACCCCCAAAAAGGCTTATTCTTCTGACAGTGTGCTGGGTTTCTTCTCCCCCATGGTTCCACCCACACAGCCATGTCATTTATTCACAGAAATCTGTGAATGAATACACTACAAGTCCTATCTACTACTGTGGCAGAGGGACTTGTAGCTCTCCATGGAACAAGAGGGCATTGATTACCATTGACATTTCCTCCACCATTCTAACTGAAAGTATGTACCTCAGTACGGACATGGAGCTGGGGGAAGAGCCTGGCATTGCACCTGTGATCCGCTGCAGGCTCTTCTCCAACAAAATTACAAATGCACTTTTTTTTATTTTTTTACAAATATACTGTATGTGCATTTATTATTATTATTATTTTTGCTAAATGTGGACTTAGTCTTTGAAGTTAAACTCCAGGCAAACCCCTATTTTTCTCTTCCCCAGTAACACCTTCAGGCCATGTCACTCCCCCAGTGTGATTGGACAGTGAAAGGGGAAGTAGCAAACTGATGAGCTCATCTCTCCCTCATTTAGCTCTCTTCTGCTATCAGTATACAGTATGTCCCTTCTTAGCACAGGAGCATTGCAACACAACTTACTAGCTCCTTGTGCTGCTTCATGCAGTCTCTGTCTGAGCTCTGCTGCCCTGGGACTGTAAGAGGCTGATACTAAATAAATGCAGGTACTTACACTGCTTGTGTTTAAAGGATAAGTTCACCATTGTAGAACAAATAATCAATGCAAAGATTTTTATAGATAAAAAATGTGCATTTACTATTATTACCTGCACGAGCCTGTAAAGCATTGCAGCCGCAATCACTAGATCACGGTTGCAATGTGTACTCCTGGAGACATGTCCTCTGGCTTTTAGCTCCTACCCCTGTATGAGCTTTCTATTTAAAATCAGGAGGACATATCAGTGGATTACAAGAGAGTTCATTAGAACCTCCGCAGCCCATATAAACTGTAATTCATCTGCTGCAGTTGAAGATGGTACTTGTAGTTTATTTCATCCACAGAAATCGATGAATGAATGGCACAGCTGTGTGGCCGGAGCCCCGCACAAGCATGCTCTCTCAAATAGTGACAGCAGGTGTGAGGAGAAGAACCCCCGTCTGCTGTCACTGCGGGGGGGGGCAGGGGCAGGAGCTGTGACATGGTACATATGTTCCAACCTAAATACAGTGAAAACATTAAAACATGTTTCAAAGGTGAACTTTTTCAAAACATTCATTGATGTATTAATAAACACAAAGCTTCGCTATTTTTTGTATTTTATATCTGCTTGAGATCCAGCTTCAAATCAGAAAGTAGGAGAGTGACTAGTTGTCATTGTGTGTATCATAAGAATGGCTGACCAGAATTACTCATCCTTTCTCAAGTAAGGCAATAAACTTGCAAAAGGAATTAAAAGTGTGATGCCGATGCCATTCATAGATACGGCTAAAAACATTCCATGGGATTCCATGGTATTGTACACCCCATTAACACCCATCATACCTAAAATATAAAATAAACACACAACATGGTTGTGGAAAAGTTTAGGCCACTGCCCCTTTATTGGGTTTATAACAATTGTAATTAGGAATCGAGCTTTACCTTTTAATACCAAACAGAACCGCTGTTAACCATTAACAGACCAACATGCTTAGTCACTAAGGCCCCTTTCACACTTGTACAACTTGTCATGCAACTTTGGACATCAGAGTTGCACGACATGTCGTTTGCCATGTTTTCCAATGATACCCATTCATATATGCGCAACTTAAAGTTGCAGCAACTTCAAAGTAGTTCCTGCACTACTTTGGCCCGATTTTAATGCGTTTTGAGGTCCAAAGACATAGACATTGCTTCAAGTCCAGTCAAAATCGCGTCAAAATCACGGTAAAATTGCGGCAAAAAAATTGCGGTAAAATGCCCCGTACACATGCGTCGATAGTTGGCCGTGAATTTTCGGCCAACGCCCGATTGGCCGATTTTCGGCTTGTTAGTATGATGCTTTCGACAACCGACTCCGACTTTTCGGCCGAATAAAATCTGGTGTGCAGGCTATAAAATTTTTGTTGGCCGTCACCACAACGGCCGATTTTCCGTCAGTCAGTACAGATTTCGGCAGACAAAAATCTGATGAGCAAGACTGGGCATGCTCAGAGAAGAAAAAACACACGGAAAGTAAACCAGCACATGACATCACTTCTGAAGTAGATTTTTGTTGGCCGAGAAAATTCGTGTGCAGTCTAGAGCACATTTCAACCAACACAACAACACTGGACAAAAGTCGGCCGATCGGTCAGCCGATAATCGTTGCGTGTGTACGAGGCATCAGACTCAAGCAGCAATCTCTTATACCAACCAAATAACAGTTTACCAACCACTGTCCACCCACAAAGTGGGCCACATTACCCAAAAAGATGGACCTTCAAAATTAACCACTTTATTTGGGATTTGCCATTCGGCACTGCGTTACTTTAACGGACAATTGCGCGGTCGTGCGACGCTGTACCCAAAAAAAAAGGATGTGCTTTTTTTCCCACAAATGGAGCTTTCTTTTGGTAGTATTTGATCACCTGTGCGATTTTTATATTTTGTGCTATAAACAAAAAAAGAGCCACAATTCTAAAAAAATAAAACTAATATTTTTCACATTGGGCAATGTAACATTCCCAATAAAAAAAAATGTAAAAATCGAATTGTTTCATCATTTTAGGTCAATTTGTATTCTGCTGTATATTTTTGGTAAAAAAAAATCTTAATAAGCCTATTTTGATTGGTTTGCACAAAAGTTATCACGTCTACAAACTAGAGGAAAGATTTATGTCATGTTTATTTATTTTTATTATTTTTTGGTTGTAATGGCGGCGATCTGCTATTTTTAGTGGGAGTGCGACATTGCGGTGGACAGATCGGACCCCTAACTAACATTTTTGACACTTTGGGGGGGAGTAGTGAGATTAATACAGTAATCAGTTCTAAAAATATCACTTTACTAATGGCACTGGCAGGAAAGGGGTTAACCCAGGGGCAATTAAAGGGTTAAGTGTGAGCCTAGGGGTGCATTTTCTAACTGTATGGGGGAGGGTCTTGTGGAATCAACCTAAAAAGGAGGAACTCAGGGGCTCTGTGTTCATTCCAGAGAGAACGACGGTCTGCTGTGTCTACAACAGCAGACTGTCGTCCTCTCTTTACGGGGAGCGATAGCGGGTGCCCGGCGGCAGTCGTGGCCGCCGGTCCGGTGGATTGGCTTCCCTGCTGCCTAATGGGGGGCCCCCAGGAGCGCTCCCGCGAACTGATGTACCCATACATTGGTTCTGGCAGCCGAGCCAGCCTGCCGCAGTATATCTGCGGCGAGCAGTCGGCAAGTGGTTAAACAGAACTGTTGTTAACTAATAACAGACCAACATGCTTAGTCATTAAGACTCAAGCAGCAATATCTTATACCAATACCAGCGTACCAAGACATTACCCACATAAAGGTGGACTGGGACAAGGGGAAATAAGAAAAGGGGTGGAGGAGCAGGTCAAAAGATCCAGAAGGAAGGCTGAGGAGAATCCCAGCGGTGAGCCCAGCTGACAGACCTGAGGTAAATGCTGACTCCGCCCAGTGCCAGGAGAGGATATAAGTAAAATATTACACTCATTGGCTAGATATTTCCCACCAAAAGATTCGTCACCAATCCAGTGCTCAGCAGCTAAGGTAAATCTTCCTAGCAACAGCAGGCAGCTTGTCATCTGAAACACAAAATAGGAAGAAGCAGCAAAGCAGCCATAGAGGGACATGTACTTATCAATCATCTTAGCCCTCTATTAAGCGTAAAATGTATTTATAAAACAAATGGGTGTTAGGGGTGACAATCCCATGGGGCCACGTCTCTAATTTATTTTTTCGTGGCCCTGACATTATCAGTACATAACTGTTAGATGGAGTGCTGATGCTTGGTATGAACCATCAGTGTATTTTTCAGTTCTTGTAACCGTGTCAAGCCACTGTTGGGCTATAAGACATTGGAGTTGATTTACTAAAACTGGAGAGTGCAAAATCTGGTGCAGCTCTACAGAGAAACCAATAAGTTTCCGGGTTTCATTGTCAAAGCTTAACCACTTGCCTATCGTATAACTTACATATATGGTGGCAAGGTGGCACTGCTGCCCCGAATCACGTACCTAGTACATGATCCAACACTCCTGGGCTACCCCCCCCCCCCCCCACACACACACACACACTTATACACAGTGGGAGCTGATCTGTGGCTACTGCGGACTTGATGCCGACACCCGCCAATTGTTAGGCAGAGAGCCGGAATGATCTGCCTATGTAAACAAGGCAAATTGCCATTCTGTCAGTAGGGAAGGCATGGATCCTGTGTTCCTGCAAAACCGGAACACAGATCTTTGTCTTCCCCTAGCAAAATACCTCCCACAATACACTAAAACAAAAGTCACTTTTCCACTGCAAGTACCGACTCAGCTCCACTCGGCACTGCTTGGCTCTGCTCGGCTCAGTTTGCTTTTCCACTGCGTTGTACGAGTCGGCACGTTTCAGCACTGTATAGCCTCTACTCGGCTTGGTTTGCTTTTCCACTAAAGTAGTAAGTGGGTGTGATTACAACGATTCTCTGACCAATCAGTGGCTAGTAGTGACAAACAATCAAGGCTGCATGCAAAGGATTGTGGGATATGATATAGGTACGGCCCCAACCGAGGTGGTACTGTTTAAGCGAGCCATACCGAGCCGTACCATGTAGTGGAAAAGTGCCGCTGTACCAAATTAAACCGTTCTAACATGTACGATGCGGTGCCATGCAGTGGAAAAGCGCCAAACCGAGCCGTACCATGCAGTGGAAAAGCGCATATAGGCTAGGCACACAGTTAACCCTTTGATCACCCCTGATTTTAAACCTTCCCAGCCAGTGTCATTAGTACAGTGACAGTGTATATTTTTTAGTACTGATCACTGTATTAGTGTCACTGGTCCCCAAAAAGTGTCAGTGTCCAACTGTCCGCCACAATATCGCAGTCCCGCTATAGGTCGTTTATCGCCGCAATTACTAGCAAAAAAAAAAAATGTGACCAAAAATATGTGGTAGAATGCACATTGGCCTGTGATGAAGAAATGTTATTTATTTTTTTTACATTTTTTTTTTTTAGATCTGTAAGCATGATTAACTACCTCAATACTGGGCACTTAAACCCCCTTCCTTCCCAGACCAATTTTCAGCTTTTAGCGCTGTTGCATTTTGAATGACAATTGCGCGGTCATGCAACACTGTACCTAAACCAAATTTATGTCATTTTTCCCCCACAAATAGAGCTTTATTTTGGTGGTATTTGATCACCGCTAGGTTTTTTCTTTTTTGGTGCACAAATAAAAAAAGACCGTAAAGTTTGAAAAAAAAAAGGTTTTTTTGTTTAGGTTATAAAGTTTTGTAAATAGATAAGTTTTTTCCTGCACTGATGAGGAGACACTGATGGGGTGGCACTGATGGGGTGGCACTGATATGCAGCACTGATGGGCACTGATAGGTAGCACTGATATGCAGCACTGATGGGCACTGATATGTGGCACTGATAGATAGCACTGATATGCAGCATTGGTGGGCACTGATAGGCAGCGCTGATGGGCACTGATAGGCAGCACTGATGGGCACTGATGGGCGGCACTGATGGGCACTGATAAGCGGCACTGATGGGGGGCACTGATGGGTGGCACTGATGGGCGGCACTGATGGGCACTGATAGGCAGCACTGGTGGGCAATAATGGGCACTGGTGGGCGGCACTGATAGATGGCAATAACGGGCACTGGTGGGCAGCACTGATAGATGGCATTGGTGGGCAGCACTGATAGGGGGGCACCACTGGCAGGCTCTCTGAGCCCTGTTTGCCATCCCTGGTGGTCATGGTGGGCATCCCTGGTGGTCATGGGTGGGCATCCCTGGTGGCTCTAGTGGCATCCCCTCCCCCCAGGGCTGCACTGGTAATCAATCATCTGATTACCAGCATAGACCCCCCCTGTGATCAGTGAGTAATTAGAAATACTCACTGATCACCCCGGCTGCAGAATCGATCCTCTGATCTGCTCCTCACTGACAGGATCTGTCAGGAGGAGAAGAGATCGAAGCTGTTACAACGGCTGTATTGACATTACATGACGGCTGTGATTGGTCACCGCCGTTATGTGATCAGGAGGGCCAATCACAGGGCCCTCCTGCCGAGTCTTGTTGCTCTGTGTCCTAGGGACACAGGCACATCGAGATTGCGCCGCTGCGCGTGCCCGCGGCGGCGCGATCTCTCTCCTTCTGAAGGACGTTCCGGAACGTCCATTCAGAAGGACGAGACTCCCACCCGGCCCTATATGTACTATGGCCCGGGTGGGAGGTGGTTAAAAACCACCAAAAGAAAAAAAAAGCTCTATTTGTGCAAAAAAAAGGACTGGGTACAGTGTCGCATGACTGTGAAATTGTCAGTTAAATAACGCAGTGCCGTATCACAAAAAATGGCCTGGTCATGAAGGGGGTACATTTTCCTGAAGTCAAGCTGGTTAATTGAACAAGCTGAAGCCAGAAGCTGATTAGTTACTACTGTGTTTCCCCGAAAATAAAACCTACCCCGAAAAAGGACCTATCTCCGTTTTCTAGGATGGCTGCAATATAAGCCCTACCCCGAAAATAAGTTCTAGTTAAAATCCTTGTTAAATAATGTAATTCACTCTGTAAAAGGATTATATAATGTCCAGTGTGTGTCTTTATGTAACATGATCGTAGAAAATAACTTATTTACAGCGCTGCTGGGTACTCATGTGACCTGCCAGAGCTCTCCTCCTCCGCCCAGCTGACGTCAAGGGCCCCTCCCCCTGCAGTGCTCAGAGCAGGTCTGACGTCAGCGGCCCCTCCCTTTACAGTGCTCGGAGCAGGTCTGATGTCAGTGGCCCCTCCCTCTGCAGTGCTCAGAGCAGGTCTGATGTCAGCGGCCCCTCCCTCTGCAGTGCTTGGAGCAGGTCTGACATCAGCGGCCCCTCCCTCTGCAGTGCCCGGAGCAGGTCTGATGTCTGCGGCCCCTCCCTCTGCATTGCCCGGAGCAGGTCTGATGTCAGAGGCCCCTCCCCTTGCAGTGCTCAGAGCAGGTCTGATGTCAGCGGCCCCTCCCTCTGCAGTGCTCGGAGCAGGTCTGATGTCAGCGGCCCCTCCCTCTGCAGTGCTCGGAGCAGGTCTGACATCAGCGGCCCCTCCCTCTGCAGTGCCCAGAGCAGGTCTGATGTCAGCGGCCCCTCCCCCTGCAGTGCTCGGAGCAGGTCTGACATCAGCGGCCCCTCCCTCTGCAGTGCCCAGGGCAGGTCTGACGTCAGCAGGCCCTTCCCTCTGCAGTGCTTGGAGCAGGTCTGACGACAGCGGCCCCTCCCGCTGCAGTGCTCGGAGCAGGTCTGACGTCAGTGGGGATTTCGGCATCCCTCTTTGCAGTGCTCAGGACGGGGAAAATAGAGCTCCGGCGGGTCATGTGAGTGCCCAGCGATGCTGTAAATAAGGTATTTTCTACAATGTTACATAAAGACACACACTGCACATTATATAATCCATTTACAGAGCGGATTAAATGATTTAATAAGGACTTTAACCACTTTAAGACCTGAAGGATTTGCCCCCTTAATGACCAGGCCCTATTTTGCGTTTCCGCACTGCATTATTTTAACAGACAATTGCGCGGCCGTGCGACGCTGTACCCAAACAAAATGTACGTCTTTTTTTTCTTACAAGTAGAACTTTCTTTTGGTGGTATTTGATCACCTGTGTGATTTTTTATTTTTTGCTCTATAAACAAAAAAAGAGCGACAATTATTTTCACATTCTGCTATATGACATTCTCAAAAAAAATTTACAAATCAAAATTTTTTAACATTTTAGGCCAATTTGTTTTCTGCTACATATTTTTGGTAAAAAAAATCGCAATAAGCGTATTTTGATTGGTTTGCGCAAAAGTTATCGGGTCTAGTAACTACAGGAAAGATTTATATGTCATTTTTATTGTTTTTTGTTTTTTTTTTTTTACTACTAATGGCGGTGATCTACGATTTTTTGCAGGACTGCGACATTGCGGTGGACAGTTCGGACCCCTAACTGGCATTTTTGACACTTTTGGGGGTACCAGTGACATTACTACAGTAAGCAGTGCTAAAAATATGCACTGTTACTGTAATAATGCCATTGGCAGGGAAGGGGTCAACCCTGTGGGTGATCAAGGGGTTTAGTGTGACCCTTTAGGGGAGTGATTCTAACTGTGGGGGGGGGGGGGCATGACTTGTGAAATGATCATAGAGACATGTGATCCTATATAGAAGGATCACATGATCTCTATGATCATCCCAGTGAGAAGGACGGTCAGCTGTATTTACAACAGCCGACCGTCCTTCTCTCTCAGTGGGGAACAATCACGGGTGTCAGGCGGCAATCGGAGCCACCTGACACAGGCATCGGGTTCCCTGCTGACGACCAGGGGCGGAAGCGCGCCGCCGTCGGCGGCGCATGCTCGCCACTAGCTGCCTCCAGGCGAGCGATGTAGACCTACGTCTTTTTGCCTGTAGGAACCAGCCTGCCGCAGTAAAAATAACGTAAGCGGTCAGCAAGTGGTTAACTAGAGTTTATTTTGGGGATTACAGAGATGCTGATTCCTCCTGAGCTGACAGCGAGGGAGAGGGGGAGAGAAGACAGGGGACAAATAAGAACCCCCCCTCCTCCCCCGAAAATAAGCCCTAATGCATTTTCTATAGCAAAAATTAATATAAGACCCGGGCTTATTTTCGGGGAGACACGGTATGCACAGCTGCACCAGATTTTGCACTCTCCTGTTTTAGTAAATCAATCCCATTTTCCTGTAGCCAGTTCACTGATTACGGCCTTTTTTACTTTTGTGTAAGGGGGTCATTAAAAAACACATGGCAAAAATATCCTGATGGGGCTGTGCCACAACTTCCCCACAATCGCATGTAACGTTTGCTGCACACAGTTGCAAAGCGGTGATGTCGGGTTTTTGGAGTTAAAACAGGCAGCGAGAAAGTAGCATAACCCCCCCACCTGTAAAGCACCCTCTAAAAAGTGCAACACTGTGCATTGCTCTTCAGAGGGTGATGCCACTGTAAACAAGCCCCAGAAAATGTAGTTACTCACAGCAGCAACATAATCTCAATTTATTTTTGCAAAATCCTCATAGATTTAAAGCAAAAGTCTGGTATTTTTGAGCCTAACATAAAGAGAACATCAAACCTGTTTAACAACATAGACATTTGCTGGATGCAAGTCATTTTTGATGCGGAGTTGTCCGCACACTACCTCTCAGCATCCACGGGTTCAGGCTTTTTGCCTATTAGTCAATTTAGCCCAAAGTGTTTTCTTTTCCAGATGTTAACCATTTAAATTTAATAAAATACGTCTGCCATGGGGCTCCTTGTAGCACTCTTACTGTAGTAATGGGAACATGCTACAACGCTGGGAGGTTCTAACCACTGACTGGAGACTTAACAAGGTTCATCACCAGGGGGTGACATTAGTCAGAAGCTGTCCTAATAAATATATGTACAAGATGAAACTGCTCTCTCAGTTGGGATTAAGGAAAAAAGATGGCAAAGCTTGTTAGGATATGTTATATGCTTTGAAACGCACCTAGTTTGTAACTGTAGCAGATTAACAGACTATATTATTTTTACCACCATATCAATATATATTACATAAAAAAAACAGATGTTATGAAGCACAAATGAGTTCTGGTGACAAAGAGGAAGGGTCCTCTCCATTATTATGAAATAGAAGGTCAGACATTTGATACCAAGATTGTAAATCTTTGTGTATAATTGCCTGGTGGCAACATTTTCTGACAGAGAAACAATGCATTTAAATACAAAGTATTAAAAAAAAAAAAAAAAGACGTACTACAAACAAATAGAACATAAACCCTATTTTAATACGCCTTTATAAACCCATATATCTTGCAACCTTTTGTGTTACCGTTATTGTCCTTATTTATACCCCACTAGAGCTGTAAACATTTTTAAAATATTTCTTTCACGTCATTTTGAGCCCCTAAAATAAGAATTGTTTTTATTTTTTTTTCTATATAATCTCATGGTTTGCAAGTGATTCTGCGGGAGATGCTTCAGGAAAGCTTTTCTTCTTGAATAACAGCGCCACCCTGTGTGCAGACAACTGTTATTACACGGGCTTTAGTATTTACAGTGATTGAGGCCTATTAAATGGTTACTATTTCTGAGTAGTATGCTTCTTTACAAGCCAACATACTGTACACTGACAGTATTAAGGATTTCATGCTTTATCGTTGACTTGGGTAGACTAAAATACTACTTAAATGCCTTTACCTAAAATACATAGTACAAGAAGGTGCTAGATGTACAGCTTCCCAGGATCGTTTATCTGAATGAAAAAAAGGGCAAGAGAAACACAGTAGGATATTTTGGCTAGCTAGTGGGCCTATAAAAACCCTATAAAAGGTTGAAATTGATACTTATTTTTTTTTCTATAGGAAAGGCATATTTCATTTAATAGGATGCAAAAAAGACGCTGAAGAGGGAACCTTATGATCATAAAGGTGGCAATGGATGGGGGGGAGGGTTAATAAAACTGGAGAGTGCAAAGAAACCAATCTGCTTCCAGGTTTTATTGTCGCAGCCTAATTGAACCATCTAAAGTTAGAAACTGATTGGCTAGCATACCCAGCTGCACCAGATTCAGAGTGCTCCAGTTTTATTAACTCTCCCCCAAAGTGTTCATCTTCAGCACCAGGGCTGTCTTTAACCACTTTACCACCGGAGGATTTTGCTGTCTTCCGTCCAGGCCACTTTTTGCGATTCGGCGCTGTGCGACTTCAACTGACAATTGCGCGGTCGTGCGACGCCGTACCCAAACGAAATTTACGTCCTTTTTTTCCCACAAACAGAGCTTTCTTTTGGTGGTATTTGATCACCTGTGCGATTTTTACTTTTTGCGCTATAAACAAAAAAAGAGCGTTTATTTTGAAAAAATAACAATATTTTTAACATTTTTTTATATGAAATTCCCCCCAAAAAAGATGTAAAAACCAATTTTTTTAAAAATTTTTGGCCAATTTGTTTTATGCTACATATCTTTGGTAAAAAAAATCGCAATAAGCGTATTTTGATTGGTTTGCGCAAAAGTTATTGCGTTTACTAACAAAGGGAAAGATTTCTGTCATTTTTGGTGTTTTTTTTTTAACGCGTAATGGCGGCGATCTGCGATTTTTTTTGCGGGACTGCGACATTGCGGCGGACAGATCGGACCCTTGACTGACATTTTTGACACTTTTGGGGGTACCAGTGACATTACTGCAGTAATCAGTGCTATATATATGCACTGTTACTGTAAAAATGACACTGGCAGGGAAGGGGTTAATTTTATTGGAGAGGGAGGGGTTAATGTATGCCTGGTGCTTACTGACGTGTAGGGGGGGAGGTGACTGTGTGAGTCATGGACAGATCGAATGTCCAGCTATGCTGAACAGTCCGATCTGTCACTCCTGCTGCTCCTCCCCTGGCCCGACTCCCGCTGGCCCGACTCCCGCTGTGAATGAAAAACAGCGGGAGCGAGCCTCCGGCGACGCGCAAGCGCCGCCCAGAAGGGGGAGTGTCCAACGACGTTAATACTACGTCGCTGGACGATAACGAACCACTCTGCCGCAGTAGTATTACTGTGAGCGGTTCTAAAGTGGTTAACACAGGGCAAAAGGGGCCCAGTTATTGTTGTAGGGCCAAAGCAGCTGCACCTTGAGCCTGCACCGTCTTCAAATAGTTGATAAGTACGGTAAATTCGGGAGGGCCCAAGAAAATATTTGCCCAGGGTTCAATCAATATTAAAGATAGCCTTGTTCAGCACATTGTTTTTTAAACTAGTTTTGTTAGTTCTCTTTTTCTCAATTTCTTTTCTCTTCAGTTTGCTGTTCTCTTTAATAATAGATAAAAAAAAGCTGACTGGGTATCAAAGTGTGCCAAAGCTGCTATGATAAAAAACCCACATGTCTCCATGCAGTTTGTATTAGTCTTTGCATATACACACTAAAGGCATATGCAGCATTTCTTCTTGATCAGCCCTGATAAAGAGGGGGGGGGGGTTACCTCTGAAAAAAGTTGCTTGTCAGTTATTGGTTGGACAACCCAAAAAAATATCCATAGTGTAAATAAGGACACACGTGTATGGCATCCTGTTTGCGGATCGTTTGTCTCTACAGAAGAGAGCTCACACTGTTAGTTTTATATGGGGAACGCTTGTTTTTCTGCTTCCAGCACTTGACAAGGTAAGCATTCAACTGCGAGGGATAGGGATAGGAAGTGGATTATGTGCTAAGTTAGTGTTGGGGGTGTTATTATAACTGTTAGAGCTAAGATGTTGTTAGAGGGCAGTTTCTCACTTTAAGAATTAGGTTGAAGCATACCTAAAGGCAAAACTTTTTTTGTTTTTGTTTTGGTTAGCGTGCATAGGGATTAGACCACTTGTCAGTTTTTATGTCTGTGTCCCCCGTTTAGGAGGTATACCCCTTTCTATTTTGTCCTGTTTACCATTATCATTGAATGTGAAACTAAAAGAAAATCCCAAATTTTGGGTTGTCCCAATAAAATAGAGGGGGAATCTTCCAATAGGGACGCTAGTTCTGGTGAGCTGTGGGTCCCCAAGGAATTCCCTTAATTTGCAGGGTTTTCCTCTCACTTCCTGTTTGGCTATGAGACAGGAAGTGAAGGGAAATCTCCCCAATGGAACACATATAGAAAAAAAAATCTGACAGGGGTTATATCCCTCCCTTACTCTAATTAAAATGAAAAAAACTTTTGCCCATAGTTCTACTTTAGATATTAGGGGTTCGGGTAGGGGAAGGTAAAAGTTCTAATAGACTCTGTAAAAAACAGTATGTACTCTTAATTCTTTTTTTTTTTTTTTTTTTTTTTTATTGATGTTGTGATCCTACTTTCTGTTGGAGGGTGGCTACATTTGTTCTCCATGGTCCTGCTGTATGTAGAAACAAAACCACCTTCTCTGATTCCCTCCCAAGGATGTGATTTGTAGTGTGTATAGAGCAGCGCATATGACCATTGACCACAACTAATGTGCGCTGCTTGTTCTTTACACATAGAAGTGAGAAGGAAGAGAGGAGGTCTTGAAGCTCACAGAATACATTACATAGAAATCAACTTAATTAAAAATAGATTACAGGTCCATAAAAGTGACAATAAAAATAAATAATATTCTTAATAACCAAAAATATCCCATACACATCTACAACTTAATGGCTCCATATTCTTCCCTGCTTACTTCTGTTTGTTTGGAACAAGCAGTGCACTTTGGTTGTGGTCATTGCTCTATGTACACTACTCATCCCATAATTTACAGTCCATCTCAGGAGAATTGAAGAGAGGGTGGCTATGCTCCTACAAACAGTGGGACCTTGAAAAACAAGCATAGCTACCATCTAACAGGAAGTCAGATCACAAAAGCAAAAAAACAGGAATTTATAGATTTGGAGACAGAGAGCAAAAGAAGGTCCTTTTTTGAGTTAAAAATACATACAGTACTGGACTTTTTTTTCCTTTTAACCAGAGTTTAATGTCACTTTAAAGTGGTTCCAAAGGCTAAAGGTGTTTTACCTTCATTCTATGCATGAAGGTAAAAAAACATTCAGTGTCGAGCTCCCCCCTCAGCCCCCTCAATACCTCAATACTAAACCCAATCTCGATACGGCGATGTGCACAAGAACAGCGTCTCTCCCAGGTCTTTCCCTCCTCATTGGCTGAGATGCAGCAGCAGGAGCCATTGGCTCCTGCTACTGTTAATCACAGCCAGTGGGAAGTGAACTGGGGTGGGCCTGTGCCACACTCTCTGTGTTTTATGGGCCCAGAGAGTCGGCATGGGAGCGATCAGGAGTGCCCTCATAGCAAACGGCTTGCAGTGGGGACACTCGGCAAGGGGGTGGGGCCCAGAGCGGTGGCGGGGGGCCCGAGAAGAGGAGGATAGGGGCTACTGTGTACAAAACCATTGCACAGAGCAGGTAAGTATGACATGCTTTTTGTTTCCTTTACAAAGCCATTAATTAGTGGATGTGCATGGCTTAGCTTTGGAGAAAAATGATAAAACTTAATGTCACCTTAAGTGTTCTGTGGTGTTTTATGATTAGGGAGTTTTAACATGTTATTTATACTTTAGGCAGCTTAAGGATCTTGACTGGACCTTTGCGCTGAAACCTAACCTAAATTCTTTCGAGCTATCCATATTAGGTTCTAGGAGTAGCCTCCCATTCTAGGGCTGTTGTAGTTTAGAATTTTTACCATCCAGTGTGTAAAGTACAAGTGCTATTATACTATTCTGTTACTTTTATATGTATTCCGGTATGCAGAATGCGTAAACAGGTACCTTTTAAGAATATTACATAACGCACATTAATGCTTTATAAATCCATCATCCTTGTTTTAAGAAAGTTGCTTGAAGTGAATACTCTGGAGGTAGCACGCATCAGTTGGCACACCAGAAGATGGTTTGCCAGCTCCAAGGTCAGAATGCACATTGCTAAAACTTCTCTGGAATTCTGGAATTGGGTGCAGATGGAAATAAAAATTGGTACTGATTCATACAGACTTATTCAGTAACTGAAAACTTTCTGCTTTTCTAGGATGGTCTGACACCTCTTCATTGTGGGGCAAGGAGCGGCCATGAACAAGTTGTGGAAATGCTACTGGACAGAGGAGCTCCTATTCTTTCCAAAACCAAGGTTTGTGCAACTATGATCCACAAAACAGAAGACAAAATACAATAGAGGGTTAGGAAAAGAATCAAAATGTTCTAGAACTAGCAGAATTTAGAGATCATGCAGTACAGAAATGATGATGCTCTTGTGTACATGTGCCATCCTCCTTTCATCAGGCATGATACATAACTATTTGAAGAAACTTTAAATTAGAATGTAGAGGTAGTGTGCTGTCAGTTGAATTGTAAATGCCACCAGCCAAAACACTGCAGAAAAAAAGGGGGAAAGTGGATGGCTGTATGCTCTAGCAGACAGTTGTGTGACTCAATAGCCCCTGCATCCCTTGCCTCCTTGGACCTGTTGTTGAATTTTTCCAGGGTCGAACAGCAATAATAATGGAAAATCAAAATTAATTATGCAAGACAGGCCAATGAAGTACCATATTAAATCCTGCCCTTGTTGTCTGATAGCCTGGAAGGATGCCACCCAAACATTCCTGGCAGGATAAGGGGGTCCATTGACTAAGCTATAACGCACGTGTCAGTTGCCATTATGAACACTATTTTCATCCATTTGAAAAGAATTTTCATCTTTCATCAGTTGTCATTGCTGAAAATAGCAGTTGTTATAGCAGATAACAGCTGTTGCATCTCCATAATTTAAACTTAATCTTGGAAATTTTGGGACAGTTGGAGTAGACAATGTCAGGTGTCAATGATGTTTCTCTTTAAACCCCTGACCACAGATGTTATGACCAAGCATATCCATATACCTAATGTAACATAAGTACATTGTACAAGTTTATGTTTGTTTAATAATGTTATGGGAATTTAAAAAATGTGGATGTTGGCTTCTATGTGAAATGTTGCCACTCCACGTCTAGAGTGACCCAAAACTAGATGTCAGAGTATAAACTATGTTGCTGAATATATGATGTAAAAAAATAAAAAAAAAAAGGTGGGGCAAGAATTTGGAAAATCACATGACAAATTATGAAAATGTTAACATATCAGATTGAGTTAAAGCCAACACAGCCTTGTTTGCATTTGTCAATTTGGGGATAGGTGTACATGGGTGGCTGGAAACCACTCTAGCTCTACCTGCACTTGGCTGTGCTGACTGCCGTTTTCAGGGTGCAGAATCTTTGATAAGGGCAGTTGGAAATGTAAGCATGGGTTCACTCCTTGGAAGTTCTGCTCACAAGGTTCAGTGAACGCTAAAAGTTGTGAGTGAGAGGGTTGATGTAGAACAGGCAGGTGCCAGTTGACCTTAGGCAGTCTCCTGCTGCCCAAGTACAAATACATTTGAATATACTGACTTTCTAAACTAACCAGAGAATAAACCATTTTGCTTAGAAAACAAAGAAAAAAAACAATAGTCCTTCCTTATGGAATGGAGAGAACAAATGAAAACTTCTTCAGAGCAGTTAGATATTTGATATATTTCTTTTTTTTTAAGCTGGCTGCTATGAGCAGCTTGTCCACTTTTGCTTTAATTAAGTTGTATACGGGGACTTAGTTACACAAAACCAAATAGAGTTTTTATACAGTGATTTAGTTTGTTTTAGTGTTTCCCAGGCAGAAAATTACAAGTAGTGAAGAATGTCAGCGCATTAAAAAACAAAAATCTGTCGTAGGAATATGGAAGATGGCATTGTTGGCTTATTTTTGAAGGTGCAAGCTTTGGGGCTTCCTTCTCTTTCCTTCTCTTTCTTTCACTACTATGTGAGTCCCAGACCTGGAACAAGCATTTGTATATCAGTTGTCCAAACATTGCATACTTTTTCTTATTTAGTGTTAAATAATTTAAGGATAAGGATGACAACATGCACCCTTTAGAAGCAAGTTCACAATATTACTATAATATAATTAAATGAGGCTAGAATTTGTACACAAACTAAAGTTTGCCAAAAAAGTATAAATATGTTGTCACCCATAGGACTTTCCAGCTTCCACAGAAATAAACTATGAAAACCTTATTATTCCCCCAACATCAGATGTTCCTAACCAGATGACCTAATTGTTCAGTTGAATATATTAACAAAAAAATTTAAAATATTTGAAAATGTTTTGATAATACAACCTCCAAAAATAAAAAATGCAAAAAATTAAAAGAACAAAACAAAAAAGGTGGGAAAGGAAAATGCTGAAAACAGTTAAAAATGATCATCCCCTGAGGGTGCAATGGACTATCCAGTATATTGTACACCTATGTTTGTCTGTATACAGGTACAAATTAAAGTTCTTTAAAATTGTAGAATTCCCCTGTTCAAAGATCGGCGATGTATCCCCAAAGCAAAAGCATCAAATATGTGTTTATAAGTTGCTCGTTAATACAGCATAGTTCACGTATGTATACAGCATAGTTGACATTGAGTTACAGAGTCTAACAAGAGTGCAGCTGCTGGGAAATTACGGAAGTGGTAAACCCACCATCATAGTCACAGAGTTTTTTATCCTCATAACGCCATGGAACTCTGCTGGTGGATTTCTTCATATGGTCCTGGCTTCTGTATGGGGAATACATCACCAATATTTGAACTGGGGACTTCTGTGTGTATATATTTTAAAACATTGTACATCTAAATGTGACTGTGGAGGACAAATGGTTCTCAGATTTAGAATTTATTAATTGTCCATGCGTTGTAGAGGTCTTCTATTGAACCATCACAAGTCTATATAATTTGATTGATACAAGTGCAGGTGGGCAAGCATTATCAATGATGGACAGCAATGAGAATTGTGCATACCCATATGAGTGTGCATGGATTAGAAGTTTCACTCTCATCTCTATTCTCCTAATAAAGAAATAGCTTTAGATGTCATAAAAATAGATACACCTTTAGATGTCATTCTATGACTTGAGAGCTACAGTCCCCATTGAGCAGTTTTGTGCTAGCATCCTGCAATGAGGAGTCTGGCTGCATATTAGGATGGCCCTACGTGAACCTTTGTTTGCACTTAGGCTGGGACTATAGCAGGCAACTACCAATCTTACGGCAGCAGTTATTTCCGGCTGGATGAATTGTTATTGTTGGCTTCTACATTACAACAGAGGGCTGCCTTGTAATGCCCCTATAAATTAGTAGATATTTGTTCTTACATATTTGTTGATTGTCTTTGTTGTTTTTACAATATTATTGAAGCCCAGGAGACACTGCTTTATTCTATGGATGGAAAATAATTGCCATTATATAAAGTAAAGTAATACTAAAGGCAAAACTTTTTTTTAGTTTTGGATTAAGGAGAGAGGGGATTTGAACACCTGTCAGTTTTTATTGCTGTCTGTGTCCCCAATAACGTGATGCACTCTCTCTATTTATCCTGTTTAGTATCATCTATGAGGTTGTCACGTACCCGATAGAAGAGTGTGACACAATGAGGAAAGCCTCTCTTACACCTCTGACTCGGGGCTCCTAATAGAGCAGACAGGTGTCACAGGAGTACAGAGTTTCACGAGCGCCTATTGGTCTTGTTAGCAGCAGGGCTAGAGTAGACGGACTCTCTGGATCAAGCAGAAGAAGATCTTCAGTAGACCACAGTGGAGCAGGAGTGCCAGATGGACACCTAGTAAGCATGAGACAGGAGCAGGCTGGCACTGGTGACAGCAGACAGTTGGTGAGCAGGTGCCAGAGGAATATAGGCAGAGGCTCACAGCAGGCAGTCCAACAGTAATGGAGACAGAGGTGAAGTCAGATAAACTGGGTCATACACAGACAGATGATTTAGGTGCAGATGCATAGGTAGAAGCAAAATCAGGATACAGGCTGCATCAGTCACAGATCAGTGGAGCATCAGCAAGGGGCTCAGGCAGAAGCGAGGTCAGAGGCAGGCCAGGGTCAGTGCAGGTGGAGTTCAGGGGTAGTCAAAACAAGCTGTGCAGGTATGCACGGGAATGCTGTATACACGACCGCACTAAAGCATAGCACAGGCTCAGGTTCGATAGCCTGCTTGGCGTGAATGCAAGCAGCAGATGCGCACTCTAGCAACAGATGTATGCGCAGATATATGTGCATGAGCACGTGCACATTTTCTGTGTATGTAAAGGAACATGAATTAGCCTGCGTCAATGCACAGGATGCTGTCCAGAAGAACTATCTAGTCTGCTGGTATGCCATTTCTTACAGAAAGTAAAAGAAAATCCCAAATTTTGGGTTGTCCCTAGAAAAATAATAGAGGGGAAATCTTCTAATGGGTACACTAGTTCTGGTGACATGGGGCTCCCCAAGAGATGTGCAGGGATTTCTTCTCACTTCCTGTTTTGGCTATGTGACAGGAAGTGAAGGTTTATCTCCCTATTGGGACAAAGCCGGCAAAAATAAACCTTACAGGGGTTATAATATTTTTTAACAAAATGTACCTTTTTGAAATTATTAAAATTACAGTTACTAATAACTTCTGTGGTTGCCTTAGAATTAAATCTGGAAGGAATTCTACAAGTTTAAAAACTTTAAGCTGTGCTTAAATACAGGCTCCATACCACTGCCAGAGCTGCAGATACAACTTTATTCAAATAAAATTCAGAGGGACATTCCAAAAAGTAGCCAATGCATTTTTGGCCACTTATTGGATTGCCCCCCTGACTTTTACTGGAATAAAGTTGTATCTGGACCTCTTAGTGTAGCACTTCAATTTCAATTTTTGTTACCTTACACTAAAAGCCAAAAGAACTTGAAGATTCTCTATGGCAGGGATCTCCAAACTATGGCCTGCCTGCTGTTGCGGGGCTACTTGTCCCATAAAGCATTGTAAAACTCTGTCATTCACAGACATGGCTAGGCATGATGGGAATTGTAGTTCCTGAACAACTGGAGGGCCATAGTTGGAGACTCCTGCTCTAGGATATAGAAGCTGCAAACCTGGGGACCAGATCACTTACATCAACATCAAAACTTTAACAAAGCATTACCAGTAAGATAACCCTGTGGGTCCAGCGCCATTTTTCCACTTTTCCCAATTTGAGTACGTGCGAACATTTGTATACAATACGCAAGATTCACCCTAAGGGATTGATCTTTTGCAACTGTTTTAAGCATTTCTTAACCAATTTTGGTTTTTATTTTTTGCATTTTTTTATTTTTATGATGTTGTAATTTTTTTTATTTATACTTTTGGTGTTTGTATATACTGTTTTTTGAATATTCATCCAGTCAGAATATTTTTCTTTTATCAGGCAATAATAAGGTTTTGATAATCTCATATGTATAGCCTGACAAATTCCCTCTAAATTATTTGTTGGAAGGAAATTATAAAAGTTAATACTGATGACACACAGTTTTCCAACTACAGTTACAGCCAAAAATGTAAGTGTATTTTATTGGGATTTTATGTGATAGACCAACACAAAGTGGTACATAATTGTGAAGTGGAAGGAAAATGATAAATGGTTTTCAAACTTTTTTACAAATAAATATCTAAAAAATGTGAAAAATGTCAAGAGGTACGAATACTTTTTTAAGGCACTGCATGCAGATTGTTTCAGCATGGTTTGTAATCATTTGTAGTCTATTGTTAGGTGATAAAGTGATAATATTTTTATTACTTCAAGCCATTTGAATAAGCTTATTGTACTCTTCTGAAAACCTGCCCATGCATGGCAGCCCCAAGGCTAACATTTGATTTATTTTAACTTCCATGTGGGAAAGTCCTTTCACTATAATCTCTGCCTACGTAAGTGCAAAGGAATGTATGCTGTGCTAGCTGCATTTTATGTCAGTAGATAATTTACTCTATCTCAGCCTTGTATTTCCTCAACATTCCATGTCCATTTATATGTAGATAAAGCCTTGAATTACAATAAAGTTTTGTATCTGATGCGATAGGCTCCAGGCCTGTGTTACATACTGTATACCCTAGTAAAAGAATCACAGCTGGAGTGTGTGTCATTATCTCATGTGACCGTATGCTTTGCAGATTGTCCAAGACAAATGTTTAAATATTTGCCGATTCCTGTTAACCCAGTACAAACTGGTTTTTAATAGGGAAGCGTGACATATAATTTGGAAAACCAGTTGAGCCTGAACAATGCTGTAAAATAATTACATTGTTTAACCCAGAGATGTATCCTAAAGCACTGATGGACTGGGATTTTGTATGTTAGCTGAAAAAAAATCTATGTATATGTAAAACTGCCAATGGACACTGGGATGCCATTATTCAGTAATAACTAATCGGAGCAGTCTCATGGTGCCCCATATGGCATCTACTATTTATAGTCTGATAGATAGTCAGTAATGGAAAGAGGTGGGTTGTAGATACTCATCTGCTGAGCTAATTAGAACAATCTACTACTGACACTGGACTCCCACGTTCCAACAGTTTGATAGGCCATGCTTCATATATAGGAATAATATAATAGGAATGTGCCAAAAAGTCAAGTAGTTAAAGGAAGTCTGTCAGGTCATAATTAAAGAAGCTACCATTGCTGACTTGCTTTGATGATGCATGCTTCTAAGCTGACATCCTGTTTTTAGAGTCCCTTTTTAGTTCGAAATTGAGCTAAAATTAGCACGTGCATATGGTGTCTTGATAATTTAATATAAGATGAGAGGAAAGAGCAGCATCATCTAAGTGCAGTCGTAAAACAATTTTATTCCAGAAAATGAGTATGGCAACTCAGTGTGTGAGAAGCAACAGTGCAAGCGGTAGGAATGTAGTTCATCTGCTCAGAAGGAAGGACGTAGGGGAGGGGAACTGGAGAGCGGCTGCTGGTCTTAGCTGCGCTGGTGGCGTCCAGCGCTTCCTGGATCCTCGGCAACTTAGAGTGAGCTCCTTTATCAGGCAATCAATGGGGCCATCTTGGAAGTGGTATAAATACCGAGCTGAGGCCTGTGGGAGTGTCAGGACAGCACCATGGCGACAAGACAACAAGATGGAGACTAATAATAAAGCTATAAATGGGCGCTGCAGTAATAACACAATGCATCTTAGACTAAATACTGGAAAGTAATAATGCATTAAAAAAAAGTAAAAGAAGCAAATTGAATAAATACCAATCAAACTGAATAAAAACATTAAAAAACATTAACATTGTGCATAATAGTGAAAAAAGAATAGAAAGTATGTATATTAAAATATTAATAACTAAACCTCTATACCTGATCTAATAAAAATATTGGGGAAAAAAGGTGTACTTACTATTGACAAGTACCAACACAAAGGTAGAGACCTTAAGGGTCCTTACCCTGCAGTAATGAATGGGATGTAAAATAATGGTAAATGATAGGCAGACATGTACTACAATACTCCCTAAATAAAGAATGATGAATGACTAATAAATCAATCAAACACTCTGATGGGCTATAGGGTGAAATTATAGATATACTATAAGTATATATAACTATGTGACACTATAATAACACAAACGGGCAGAGGTGAGGAGAACATTATATTGTAATGACATGGGGGTGATTAGAGCAGAGGACTGACCTCTAGATCTTCGTTTAAACCCCCCCGGGTGGCAAAGTGTCAAGTCGATAGATCCAATAGGATTCTTGGGAGCATGCTTAGGGGAGGTCTGCTATTCCTTTTTTGTTTAACAGATGTTAGTATTGGACCAGGGTATATTGCTTTGCTCCATTATAATCTCATAGGTGGTCCAGAACCTGATTATGTGATCTAATAAGGTTGCCTTTTTCTGATCAAATTTACAAATACTTTGGCAAGTATAAAAATTCACCTATAGGTTTTTAATTGTGTGTACAGCTGCTCCCATGGAAACCAGCTTTAATAAGGTTATAACTTGATATTATGTTTTTTGAATATTATTTTGTTTAGGAAAGACTAACAAGGAAAAAACAGTTTTCAATGATCAAATGTGAGCGTGCCAAGCCTACAGTAGTAAATGGCTGGCTATATGTGTTGATGGGACAGCATTGTGGGAAACCTGATACCTGTCAGTCTGAGCTGTCACTAACTCTGTCTATTTGTTTACAGAATGGTCTGTCCCCACTGCATATGGCAACCCAAGGAGATCATTTGAACTGTGTTCAGCTGCTGCTCCTACATAATGTGCCTGTGGATGATGTCACCAATGACTATTTAACTGCGCTGCATGTCGCCGCCCATTGTGGACATTACAAAGTCGCTAAAGTCCTGCTGGATAAGAAAGCCAACCCAAATGCCAAAGCACTGGTATGAGCCAAATTGTATTATTTCTGTATGCTATTATTGCCTTCACCTTTGTAAACTATGTATTCTTTGAACATACTATACTAGTAAACCTGCTGCCTGTACTATGTCACACTGTAGCGCATGGATGCTCAACCTGTGACCCTCCAGCTTTTGCGTAACTACAAGTCTCATTATGCCAGTCTTTGGGAGTCATGCTTGTAACTGTCAGCCTTACAGTGCCTCATGGGACAGCTGGAGGGCCACAGGTTGAGCACCTATGCGGTATAGTGGCGCAATAGGTATTCATTTACTTAGTGCTAATACCATTACAGTGACGGACTGATCTTTTGGTTGACCACCATGTTCTATGTCATGTATCCTAAAGTGACACAGATCAGTTGGTCCAGGTGTGGGGAAGAATCTGGGTAAATTGCTAAGCAATACTTTGATTCAACGAATAGGGATTTTAGAACTGTACATACTCCCACCAATGCTGTACAGTTCTTACTTATCCACCCTGACTATTGTACTTTAAGTTGTTGTTTATATCTTTACATAGAAAAGCTGCAGGTTGAACAAGAACTGTGGCCTTCAAAATGCTGCAATTTTTGGAAAAACCATCATCTTTTTATTACACTTAAAAGTCAATGAATTTTCAGCTTTACTTGTAAGCTGCCATAACCTATACAATGTGATTGTATAATTTCTGTACAATGTCCCTTAAGCCTTGTACACAATGGACCGAATGTCGGAGGGGGGCATCGGCCGGTTCAATAGAAACCAGCCGACATTCGGCCTGTGTGTACTGTAGTCGGTCCGACAGAAGCCGGCTTTTCCGCTGGCTTCTGTCGAAGGGGCATGACCGAGAAAGGACTGCTGATCGGCCCCCCGATCAGCGCTCTCAGTTGATAGAGTGTTCTGGCGGGTGGGGGGCGTCCCCCTGTCAGAACACAATAGAAGAGAACGGGAGATCGCTGTACTAACGTTGAATAGTTTGTGGTTTCAGCTGGGCTGAATGAAAAAAAAAAAAAAAAAATACTAGTGTGGCTTTAGATTGACCAAAACTGTAAAATAGGAGAATGCATCTAACCAACCCATTCACTTTGTATTCAATCACGTTGGCTCTTGGATTACATAATTGATGGTAGATCTAAAGAAGATTATACAATCAGACTGTGTGGTGTATGATCACCTTCGCTAATGGTTTAAAAATAAACAGTAGAATAAAACTGTGTTCTGTGTATAAAAGTTACTCTCTACTTTTTATTACCCGTGTCATGCTGCACCTTATCCATCAAAATAGGGTGAAATTTCCATACAGTGCTAATTATAGTTCAAATATAAAGTTGATTTCAAAACAAGCACTCTAGCAGTAGGGAAGCATGCTGGGAACTGCAGTGGACAGTTATGTGAAATATCAGTTTTGAAAGAATATAGCCTTTAAAAAATTAAATAACTTGCTTTGCTGCAGTGTAAAAACTTTAAAGTAATATTCTGAAACCAGCTTGTGTTTTATGTTGCTTAAGTTAGAAAAAATGTAATTATCCTAAAATGTTTCAAATTTGTTGAAGCTGATATGTCCCGTCACTCAGAGATTTTTTTTTCCCTCAGTGCATACACTTCTCTTGTCACTTTCTACAGTTTGTGATTTATTATTTAGGCCTGTCTGCTGTGATTTCTTTTTAACTATGAGAAATTACAGCAGATCCTGTACTTTTCTGGTTTTATGGCTCTTCATGTCACAGGAAGGAAGTCTGAATTATCCACCATAAAATAAAATCTCTGCATTGGGATAAATAGGACTGTCATGCTTTAAAAAAAATAAAACACAATATTGTTTACTTTCTGCTATAAAACATTTCCAATATCAGTTTAGGCCAATTTGTATTCTGCTACATATTTTTGGTAAAAAAAATCCCAAAAAGCGTATTTTAATTGGTTTGCGCAAAAGTTATAGCGTTTACAAACTACGGGATAGATTTTTGAACTTTTTATTTTTTTGTTGTTTTTATTAGTAATGGCGACAATCAGTGATTTTTAGCAGGACTGCGACTGTGGTGGACAGATCTGACACCTAACTGATATTTTTGACACTTTTTGGGGACATTAATACAGTAATCAGTGCTAAATAATATGCACTGTTACTGTATAAATGACGCTGGCAGGGAAGGGGTTTATATTGGGGTGATCAAAGGGGTAATGTATGCCTAATTGTGGGATGGGGGGGGGGGGCTATGTGACAGGCCCCCTTAATGACAGGCACACACGATCTCTGTGTGCCCATGTGACAGAAGAGCCGCCTGCTTTGTTTACATAGGCAGGCGGCTCTCCTGTCAGATTCTGTGAAGATTGCGGGAGGCTGGCGGTGATCATGCCTGCTCCTCTTGCGGTCTGGCTCTCGCTGTGTCTAATCACAGCAGGAGCGTGGCACCGCGTGCACATAATCACGTAGATCTATGTGATAATGCACAGCTGAGCCGCCCTGCGGCAGTAAATCTACGTGGGGCGGTCGGCAAGTGGTTAAAGTATAACTATAGGCAAACCTTTTTTTTTTTTGGATAGAGTAAGGAAGGGTTGTAACCACTGTCTGTTTATTTTTTGCTATTTGTATCCCTTTGGGGAGATATACCTTCACTTACTGTCCCATAGCTAAAACCGGAATCCCTTTGGGCCCCCCAGGTCACAAGAACTAGTGTCTCCATTAGAAGATTTCCACTCCACTAACGTTCTGGTGACAACCTAAATTTTGGGATTTTCTTTTACTTTCACTTTCAATAACAGTAAACAGGACAAATAGAGAGGGCGAATCTCACTAACGGGGGTCACAGACAACAAAAGGATCCTGACAGGGGTTCTAATCCCTCTTCATTCTATCCAAAACTGAAAAAAAAGCTTTGCCTTTAGTTATACTTAAATTTTTTTTATCTTCCCTGCCTTCCCAGCCCCCCCTCCCCACTCAGCCCCTGGCATATCTCATTAAGTGTTATACCTTTGTTTTGGTTGAGACCCCTTCTATGGGGGGCCCATCCACGCATTGTGACCTCGGCCACACCTTCAGTTTGTACGTGCCCTTACTGCTTCTCAGTCGGGATGCCGGGTCGATCTCTTATGCGCATCACATTGTTACCTGTTCCTTGAATGTTATATGCTGTCGTTTTATATTTTACTGTGACTTGTTATATCACGGCATGTACCTAATCTTTCTACTGCATGTTACTGTACCATGTTTCTTTTGCCTTCAATAAAAAACGTTTAAAAAGAACGTTTTTTTATCTTAATGCATTTTCAGCATTAAGGTAAAAATCGTCTGTTCTTCAGGTTCCTCCTCCTCACCTCCCTTATACTTACCTCTGCCGATAATTGGATTGGATAGAGATAACTGGATTGGATAGAAGTTAGCAGTGCTTTACTTCATTCACTAAGCTAAAGGAATATTCCTTTTCAGAGTGAACTACCTATTTGCCTTAAGTAATTGAAGCCCCAAGTGTCTGAAAGGAGAAAGCTTCTGCTGTATTCTCTGTTTATAAAGCCCTTAGAACCCGTGTCAAATAAATGTTTATTTCTAAAATTAAGATCGTACATTTTTTAGCAAAAAAAAAAAAACCATAGGTTTAAGAGCCGGCTCACACTGAGGCGACACGACTCCTTACTACTTCGGGGGCGACTTGTGCATTACATTGCACCACGACTTCGGAGCGACTTGCAGGGACTTCACCTATTAAAAAAATAAATAATGTGGCCCCAGGAATCTAACACTGCTTGTTTTTGGTGCAAGGATACAGTGGTGTCGGCACTGATCCTGTTGGTCATTTGCCTGACATTTTTAGTTATGGCAAAGCTAGTATGAATTTCAGGGGGTTTATCTAGTGTCAGAGTTTAGGTTTAGGTTAGGGGATTCTAGAGAGGGGATTCTAGAGAAAATACCTGATTCTGGTTTCCTGTTGCAGAAAATGACCATACTGTATTTGTCTTATGGGGACAACAGGATTTTAGTGAGCAAATTTATGGCAATCAATACCCAGTTTGTCCTTTATTTAATGGTTGTTTTTACCATATAAACCCCAGTGGAATGCTGCAAGCTCACTTTTCACTTTTGTTCACTTTTCAGGATTTGAATCTTGAGCGTACTGTAAATACAAAAACCTCATTAGTAGTTACAGGGGACACTACTTTTTTTTTTCCCAAATCTCCATCTTCCTTACAAATGCCAGTGGTATTGTGTAATGAATGTTTATGTTTAACATGTGTGGGAAAATCTTTTCTTTTCTTCCATTTTTGATTTACGGCCAATTAAAAATGAAATAAACTTTCCTCAAAATTTGTGAGTGTCACCCCCCTCCACATACTGTCATCCAACAACCTGTCATCTTGTTTTATTAGTTTCCTTTCCTTTTGTACCTTGTTAAAATACCAGTTAATGATAGATTGGCTTATGGAAGATCCAGAAGTTCCTTATCAGCAGGTTGCCTCGTGGTTCTTTTCATGTCAAATCAACCCAACCAAGCCTGGATATTGAATAAAAGAGACACATTGCACTTATTAGACCTTAGCGTCTCTTACTGACAGTGTGAACCAAAGAAAATTACTCTTCCATTGTGTCCTTCCTTTGACTTTGCTGGGAGATTTAAAAGTCATTTTTTATCTCTTGTATTTTTTGGTCCAATCTAAAGCTTTAAAATACCCATGGTGTCTAGTACTTTAAACTTACCTATTACACAAGATTGCAAAGCTTACCATTAATATTGTATGTTGAGTGAAAATTGAACCACAGTGTTCAGTTATGTAGAGTTGCAAGTACAAGTATTAAATAATTATGGACTGAGTTATCATAGATAATTAAAACCACTTAGGAAATGTTGCATGTAGCTATACTTGTAAAGGCCCCTTTCACACAGGCGAACCATTTAGATCCACCTGTCAGTTTTTTTGGTGGATCTGAACGGTCACCATATGCATCTCTATGGGGCATGAGATGTCAGCGGAGACATGTCCGCTGACATCCCATCCGATCCGTCAAATCTGGACAGATGGAAACCCTATTTTCCATCCCAGCGGATCGGATTGGATCGGAAGAGAACGGACCATCTGATTCCCCCATAGAGATGCATGAGGACCTGACAGCTGTGTCTACACACACAGAGTGGAGACACAGCTGTCATCCTCCTGCTCAGCGGGGGGATCGGCGGATCGATCCCCCGCTGAGAAAAATTCTGGAGTTTACTATTTGTTAGAGGCCTATTGGAACTGCACCATTTTTTCTTCCCATCAAGTCTGGATTTACCAGTAGGCACAATAGGCTTGTGCCCATAGGCAATGAAGAGAGAGCAGCTTTTGCCTGTGCAGTTATTGGCTATTCATACTTTCCTGTCATTGGAAGCAATGCATTATTTATTTGCAAGTTGAGTCTTCAGGTTGCCTACTGTAATATTATGGTGATTTGTGAATAAGTCTAAAGCTTTGCTACATAAAACCATGTAAGGGATTTTATAATTCCAAACAAGGCAAATGAACAGCCCCATAAAAAATATGCAAAGATATTTTTTTCCATGCCCTCTCAACTGCATTTGAGCAATTTATTACAATGGCTACTCTCCCTTGCAGCTACAGTATAATGGTTAATAAAAGTCTCCTATAGCAATATGAATATCTGTGACAGGCTTATTACAGCTGAAAAAAGGCAAATCTATTGTACCAAACTGGTAACTAAACTGTGAAGCAGGGGGCAGTGGCAGGTTGCTGGTGATGGCTAAAAAGATCTAGATGTACATTTTTGGACCTTATGTTACTACAGGGCTAGTACTGTATATATCAGGTTACTCCAACCCTGGTTATTCTTCATTGATTGAGAACTACTTATAAAAAGAAAAAAAAAAAATAGGGATGATTTACTCAAGACAAATAGACTGTGCACTGTAAATGATGTGAAGCTTCACTTTTCAACAAATGCGCACTCACATGCAAGGAAAATGAGAAAAAATGCTTGCACATGATTGGATGATGGACGTCAGCAGAGCTTTCCTCATTTACTAAGCACTAGTTTAAATTCCCTTGCAAAGTGCAACTGCACTTGCAAAGTACACATTCTATTTGTCTTTAGTAAATCAACCCCAATGCTTGCTTTATTTCTCTTACTTGAAATAAATAAAATGTAATTTAAAAAAATAGCAGGTACAACCCCAATTACAAAAAAGTTGTGACGCTGTGTAAATTCTACATAAAGACATGCAAATCTCATAAACCTATATTTTATTCTAAATAGAAAATAGAAAACATTTCAAATGTTTAAACTGGAAATGTACAGTTTTAAGAAAAGAATAAGATCATTTTAAAATTGATGGCAGCAACACATCTTAAAAAAGTTGGGACAGAGCAACAAAAAGCTGGCAAAAAAACATCCCCAATTCCAAAAAAGTTGGTACAAGGCCATGGTGTAGCATCCTCTCTTCTTTAAACAACACTCTAAACGTGTATGAACTGAGGAGACCAGTGATGGAGTTTTGGGAGAGGAATGTATCTTTAGTGCTATGATGGTGCCTTTCCAGATGTGCAAGCTGCCCATTCCATACGCGTTAATGTACCCCCATATCATCAGAGATGCAGGCTATTGAACTGGGGATGCAGCGCACTTGGTTGCCAAAAAGAATATCACATTTTTTTTTTCAATGATATTTTTTATTAAAGTTATGCATTTATACATACATAAATTTCAGCAGAATGTGCAGAACATAGAATACATCAAACAACATTGTGTGTATTGTAACTTATTCATATCAACAGCATAATAATAAGAATATCAAATTTTTATTCATCTGACTACAGAACAGTTTTCCACTTTGCAGCAGACCATTTTAACCACTTTAGGACCAGAGGATTTTCCTGCTTTACGTCCAGGCCACTTTTTGCAACTTGGCACTGTGCGACTTTAACTGACAATTGAGCGGTCATGCAACGCCGTACCCAAATGAAATTTACGTCCTTTTTTCCCACATACAGAGCTTTCTTTCGGTGGTATTTGATCACCTCTGCGCTTTTAATTTTTTGCGATATTAATAAAAAAACAGCGACAATTTTGAAAATATAACAATATTTTTCTACTTTGACAGTTAAAAAATATCCAATATATTAAATTTTTGTCATATATTTAAGCCAAAATTTATTTAGCTACATGTCTTTGACAAAAAAATTCTCAATGAGCGTTTTTTTAACCGCTTTAAGACCGGAAGAATTTACCCCATTCCTGACCAGGCCATATTTTGCGATTCGGCACTGCGTTACTTTAATGGACAATTGCGCTGTCGTGCAACGCTGTACCCAAATTACATTTATGTCCTTTTTTTCTCCACAAATAGAGCTTTCTTTTGGTGGTATTTGATCACCTGTGCGATTTTTACTTTTTGCGCTATAAACAAAAAAAGAGCAACAATTTTGAAAAAATAACAATATTTTTTACATTTTTTTATATGAAATTCCCCCCAAAAAAATGTAAAAATCGAAATTTTCTTAACATTGTAGGCCAATTTGTTTTCTGCTACATATTTTTGGTAAAAAAAATCGCAATAAGCGCATTTTGATTGGTTTGCGCAAAAGTTACCGCAGCTGCTAACTGAGGGAAATTTATGTCATTTTTATTGTTTTTTTTTTAACTAGTAATGGCGGCGATCTGCGGATTTTTTTGCGGGACTGCGACATTGTGGCGGACAGATAGGACCCCTAACTGACATTTTTGACATTTTTGACACTTTTAGGGGTACCAGTGACATTACTACAGCAATCAGTGCTATAAATATGCACTGTTACTGTAATAATGACACTGGCAGGGAAGGGGTTAACTTTATTGGTGATCAAGGGGTTAATGTATGCCTGGTGCTTACTGACGTGTGTAGGGGAGGGGACTGTGTGACACAGGCACAGATCGCAGGTTCAGCTATGCTGAATCCTGTAATCTGTCCCTGCCTGTCACATAGGATCTCCTCACTCGATTCCCGATGACCGGGGAAGAGCGGCGGTGATCCCCGCCTCTCCTCCAGCGGCGTAGGTCTATGTCGCTGGACAATAACGAGCCACTTTGCCGCAGTATGCTCAATGTGAGCGGTCAGCAAGTGGTTAAAAGATGCTTGGCCTAGAGAAGTTGGTGGCGTTTCTGGAGCATGTTCATATATGGCTTCTTCTGCATGACGGAGCTTTAACTTGCATTTTTTGGAGGGCACGGTGAACTGTGTACAGTGGCTTTTGGAAGTATTCTTTAAAATTCTTTGCAATTTTACATTAAGGATAAATATTCTTAAATTGTTTGACAATTTTTAGACGCAGCATGGGCTCTGTGATCATTCCAGGGAGAAGAACGTTCAGCTGTGTTTACAACAGCTGACCATTCTTCTCTCTCAATCGGAGCCGCCTGACCCGTGCATCGGCTTCCCCGCTGCCGAGTGGGGAAGGGAGCGCGTGTGCTCGCCCCCTAGCTGCCGGCGTGTGATCAACGTAGGTCTACGTCGGTTTGTGCAGGAGAGCCACACTGCCGCAGTAAAAAGGCGGCGTGTGGTCGGCAACCGGTTATACAACAGTTATAAATAGATTTTTAATGACTGTATAACTAAAGTGTGTTGTTTCTGTAATTTCTTGATGTCTAATTTACCAGCATAGACATGTCGGTCACACAGTGGGGCAGTATACAGCTGCACTCTTCATAATGATGCATTTGAAATAAAATTGCCTTGTGTCATAAATGGTTGAAAACACTAGCAAAGCACTAACAATTGTACTGTCTCGTGTCTGGGAATGGTGCCAAGGTGATAGATATATTTTTTTGCTAATGAGATTTCTGTTTCACTTGTTGCTGATTTATTGTGGCTGGGAACAAGCATTGAAGGAGCTACAAGTGCAGCCACATTCATCTTCAGGCTGTCTCCCCTCTAACTCAGTGCAATACACTTTACCTTAAAGTCATGCAACCAGGTGCTATGACTGTGATTAGGAAAGCTAAGAATAGCTAACGGTTTGCCTTTCCCTAGGCGCATACCTAAGGGGAATGGAAGATTTGTTTTCCCTCTTTTGACTGATGCCAGATGGGAGCTCTGCTACTCTGACTTGTTGTCTCAGCAAGCAATCATAGGAAGCGTGCAAATGAGAGAGGTCGGGTTACTCATCATTCTGGCATGCTTGGCATCTTTGGATTCATGTATTTTTAATAATATAGTTAAAGTATATTTGTACTTTACATAGAGTAGGGGAGGGTAAAGCTGCTGCCAGGAAGTGAGGCAGGGAATGCATTAAGGTAAAAAAATGTCTTGCATTTACAACCACTTCCTTTAATCATGCAGTAGGTTCATTGCTGTTCTTATTTATATATGATCAACATGTATAAATCCATAAGTGGTCCATAAAGTGAACTTGGTTTGGGTTATTCATTTAAAGGTTATCACAGAGGACAAGGGGGCAATCTTCTTGTCTAGAGGAAAAGAGATTTATTCTCCAAATACGGAAAGGTTTCTTCACAGTAAGAGCTGTGAAAATGTGGAATAGATTCGCTCAAGAGCTGGTTCTGGCCAGCTCAGTTGATTGCTTTAAAAAAGGCCTGGATTCTTTCCTAAATGTACATAATATAACTGGATACTAAAATTTACGCCCCTTTCACACCTGTCCCCTCCATCAGCGGACTCTGTTTTTCTCAGCTCTGTGTGCGGAGACGGAGGTGTCAGATCACCACTGTCCCCTATGGGGGAATCGGATGAGAATGGATCACCTGTCCGTTCTCATCCGATCCCATCCAATCCGATCCGCTGGACGGATGGAAAATAGGGTTTCCGGAGGCGCATGCGCGGGACTCGGCGAGACGGACATGTCAGCCTGAGCTCCGCTCCGCAGTGAGACATCCCGCCGCCTATCGCTGTGACCAGCCGAACGATCCTCAGCCCGTGAGTCACCCTCGGCCAGCCGGCATCCCTCCACACCCCATCATGGTGTCTGGCGGCGTGAAATCCAAGATAAAGAGCCGTACTATCCGCGATGCCCTTGTGAGGGCTTCTTCCAAGATGGCGCCGCCTCTCTCCTCACGCTCCAGCCCCAGCTTCTCCAAAGCCCCCAGAAGCAACTTGCCTCACCCAGATGAAGGTGAGTCGGACACCGATGCCCCTCTCTCCCGGGGAGCCACAGTCTTTGACCCCTCACAAGCTGCACTAATCCAGCATTTTGAGCGTATCCTAAACAAAGCCCTCCAGCACACCTCAGAGCAGATTACAGACAGGCTCACTAGGGAGATCAGGGAACTAGGCCAGCGCACCTCGGACCTGGAATACAAAACAGAGGATCTTGAAGTGAGCATTCACAATCACTCCGAGGAACTTGAGACCCTCAGAGAGGAAAATCTAGCCCTACAAGCTCAACTTGAGGACCAGGAGAATAGAGCTAGACGATCTAACATTAGAATTAGGGGGATCCCTGAGACTGTTGTGGATCTGCAGTCCACCATTACTGCTCTCTTTCAGGAACTCTCCCCTTCCATCCCTATTGAACGTCTGGAAATGGACCGGGTCCACAGGGCCTTGGCCCCCCGTAAGCCTGAGGGACCCCCCAGAGATGTCATAGCCAAACTGCACTACTATAAAACAAAGGAACAACTCCTACAAGCTGCCAGGCAAAAGGACACCCTCTTGTTCCAAGGCTATTCCTATCAGCTGTTCACTGATCTCTGTAAAGCCACGATCACGAGACGCAGGGCATTCAAGCCCCTTCTCCAGATCCTGCAGCAACACCAGATCATTTACTCCTGGGGTTTCCCATTTTCTGTGCGATTTACCTACCAGGGGCGCAAGCACACCTGCAAAACCACTGAGGACCTCCAACATCTTCTCCATGAGCTGCATCTGTCTTCCTCCCTTGAGTTCTCTACGTCACAACAGCACCGCAGACGCTCTGCATCCCGCTCCCCGCAGACAGCCACTGCCTCCACATCAGCCACTCCTAAACGGAGTCGTCTCATCTCCCCTCTGCCAACGCCCTTAGACTCCATGGACTGATGACCGCGAGCGGCCCCAGGCCCTGGATTCATCCTTTTATGTATTTGAATTTTTACACTTCATTATCTTGATTGTATTGACGAGTTATCTCTCTCCTGTTTTGCTTCCTGCTTCTGCACAGCGGACCTCCCATACTGCACTGTTGCAGTTGCTCCTGGACCATCCATCCATTCGTCTGACCTGCACTGGCGCGCTCGCCTCCACTGATCTCACACGCTTCTCCCGGGACGGTAACTATGGCGTGTTATTTTTATTTTTATTTTTATTTTTTCCTCTGACATATTTTTGAATTTTTCACAACACATACTCTCTTTCTCTTGTTAGTTGCACTGACCTCTAGCGGGTCCCCATACTTTTGTATGACTTTTTTATTCCCCCCCCCCCCCTTTTTTTTTTTTTTTTTTTTTTTTTTTTTTTTTTTTTTTGCCCTGTTTTTTGGGGCACGGCTACCACTGGCCCTTCCCTTGGGTCCCTCACGGGCCGTAACACACTGTTCCTCATGCTAATTTACTCACTTTACAAATGTACAATATTGTTGTTACCATTGCTTACCACTTTTGGTCACCAAATGTTCTCTATCAGTTTTATGCTTCTACAGGCGGTTTGTCTCCTGTCGGCAGTCACTGCTGCCTCCTTCTTGCCTCTGGAACCCTCCTTTTGGAGATTTCCCGAGGTGACCCTACCCCCTCTGAGTGGATGGACTCCCTCTCCTCAGACGGACTACTATTTGCTCACATGATTCTATTGCTATCTCAACATATCTCAATGTCTCCTGTACCCCCCTCCTTTCTCCCCCCACTGTCGTCCTCCCCCCTGCCCCCCCTCCTTTCCTTCCCCCTCCCCCCTACTCGCCGGGGGGGCACAGTTGGCGAACGCAAGATCGCCATTTTTAGCTCTTCTCCCCTTGACACACGATGGCCTCCTTAAATGTCTTGTCCCTTAATGTTCAGGGCCTCAACTCCCCACAAAAACGTCGCAAAGCCTTTCGTTCCCTAGCTTCACTTGACGTACATGTTGCGTGCCTCCAGGAGACCCATTTTTCCACCTTGCATGCACCTAAATACCTGACGGCCTCTTATCCCCAGTTTTTCGTGGCCTCGGCTACGGTAAAGAAAAGAGGGGTCCTTATAGCGTTCCACCGTAAGACTCCATTCATACTTCACTCCACTGTAGCTGACCCTGAAGGCAGGTACTTGATACTCACCGGCTCATTGTTGGACACAGAAGTCACTTTAGCGTCCTACTACGCACCAAATTCGAAACCCCTCTCCTTCCTCTCACACTTTCTACAGATAGTTGAACAACATAAAAAAGGTACAGTCATTCTTTGTGGTGACTCCAACCAGGTCTTATATCCGTTTCTAGACAAGTCCCCTGTCTCTCTTTCTCAGCCTGCGCAGCGGCTTTCATTCCAACTCCTCCTCCAGACTCATTCACTGGTGGACACCTGGCGGGAACTTAACCCGAATAAGCGTCAATACACCTTTTACTCTCATCCACATAAAGTGTCTTCACGCATAGACCATATATTCACCCCCGTGGCCTCCTCCCCTGCTCTCCTATCCTCTTCTATTCTACCGATTCCATGGACCGATCATAACGCGGTGGTCTCCACCTTTGACTCCCTAGTCCCCAAGCAACACAACTTCTCTTGGTGCTTGAACAACTCCCTCCTGGCCCACCCCTCTCATAGAGCCGAAGTGGCTGTGGCTATTAAGGAATATATTTCTCACAATGACACTGCTGACGTCACTCCACTCACACTATGGGAAGCCCATAAACCGGTGCTTCGGGGCACCCTCATTAGCCTGGCCTCCCGTCGCAAGAAAGAGCGACAGCTTCTCTACCGTACCCTTAATTCCACCTTCGCTTTAGCTCACGAACGCTTCCAAGCGGACCCAACCCCAGCACATAAGATCGCCCTTGACAAAGCAACACTGGAACTGGACCTTTTTCTCACAGAATCCGCTGAAAAGCAGCTCAGGCGTTCCCAACACCAGTTCTACACTAAAGCTAACAAACCCGACACCTTCTTAGCACTCTCGCTCCGCAACGCCAACATTGTTCGGAAACCGATCCGACTAAAAACATCCACCATGACTTACACTAGTAACCCACTTAAGATTCTGGAGACCTTCCGTTTACACCTCTCAAAACTTTATTCCCCTCCACCACCTCCGCCTGACTCCCAGATCACCGACTTCTTTTCTGACCTCACCTTGCCTTCACTGTCTGCCCCTCAACGAGAAGATTTGGATAGACCCATATCTGACCTCGAAATCCGCATGGCCATCAAGTCTCTCAAACTCAACAAGAGGCCTGGACCCGACGGCTTCACGGCCTCTTACTACAAGCACTTTTCTGACCTCCTGACCCCCTTGCTTTCTAAAGCCTATAACTCCTTGCTTACAGGCCACTCTCTCAGTCCCGACTCATTGAAAGCAGCTATCTCCATGATACCCAAACCACAAACTGACGACTCCTCTTGGACTAACTACCGTCCGATCTCCCTCCTTAACATAGACATAAAGATTATGGCTAAAATACTGTCAGCCCGTCTTAATCTTGTCATAGGCTCCTTGATCCATAGAGACCAGACTGGTTTCATCCCTTGTCGTCAAACGGGAGACAACGTACGCAGGGCTGTTCATCTTGCCTACCAAGCCCGCCGTCGCCACATCCCTGCGTGCTTTGTCTCCCTTGATATTCGGAAAGCCTTTGACACTTTATCATGGAACTACCTGCATTCGGTACTACGCATCTGGGGTTTCGGCCCCCATTTCCTATCCTGGATCTCATCATTATATTCTACCCCCTCTGCCTTTATTCGCTATGCAGGCTTCCAGTCCTCTACCTTCACCATAGGCTGTGGCACTAGACAGGGCTGCCCCCTATCCCCTCTCCTTTTTGCACTTGCAATCGAGCCCCTTGCCCATAAGATCCGTTCCAACCAGAATATAAAAGGAATTGAACTAGGTGGTCACCATCATAAATTATGCTTATTCGCAGACGACATCCTTCTATTCCTCACCTCCCCACTCACCTCTGCTCCCAATCTCCTAGCCATTTTGCAACAATTTGCCCATATCTCTGGCCTGGTGGTCAACACCCACAAATCCAAAGCACTCAATATTTCCCTGCCTGCGCCCCTCCTCACACAACTACAATCGGTGCTCCCCTTCTCCTGGGCCACTCACCACATTCCCTATCTAGGAGTAAAGCTCACGGCGGACCCTCTTGACCTCTATGCAGCTAACTATCCTCCTATGCTACAACACCTAACTAGGCTTATGCAAACTTGGTCCTCACTTCCCTTAGCTTGGATGGGTCGCATCACAGTTGTTAAAATGGCCTTGCTGCCCAAAATATTGTACCTGTTTCGGGTTCTGCCCTTACATGTCCCCTCCTACTACCTGCGCCAGCTCCAAAGCCGGACCTTCTCCTACGTTTGGGGTAAAATTAGACCCAGGGTATCCAGACAGATCCTTCACCTCCACAAACTGCAGGGCGGGCTGGGCCTCCCCCAGTTCGCCAAATATTACCAGGCAGCCCAACTAGCCCAGCTGACCAATTGGCACGCTACTCGGGAAATTCCCCTATGGGTGGCCCTCGAAGCGGTCGAATGTGATCCTTTATCGGTGGCCAACCTACTGTGGTTAAAATCCTCTGATCGCAGATCGATTACCAACCCCATTCTACGCCATTCCCTGCACCTTTGGGACACCCTAAAGTTCAAGTATAAGCTTCAGTCGCCCCATAACCCGCTTCTCTCCTACCTCCACAACCCGTCCTTCCCCCCAGCTTGGGAATCCCCATCCTCTTTTCATCGTTGGTCGGCAGCTGGCCTCCTCCGGGCCCACTCCTTGATCGTTTTCGATACATTTAAATCCTTTCCGACTCTCCAAGACTCACACCAACTCCCCAATTCTGAGATCTTCCGCTACCTACAAATTAAACACTTCTTATCCCGCTGCATACGTACAGACACATCTTTACCCACCTTGACCTCATTTGAACACGTCTGTCTCCATGACCCACACACCCGAGGTCTTATATCCCTCCTTTACTCTAGACTTTCTGAACCCCTAACCCGAGCTCTCCCAGCATATACGTCCAAATGGGAACGGGACTTGGGCATTACACTTGAGCCTGCAGACTGGTCCAAGATCTGGCAGTCGACAAAGACAGCCTCCCAAAATATAGTGGCTTCCGAAACCAACTATAAGGTGCTTATGCGCTGGTACCTTGTGCCAGCTCGTATTGCTAAATTCCATCCCTCATACTCTCAGGACTGTTTCCGAGGCTGTCAGGATGAGGGCACTCATATGCATATCTGGTGGTCCTGCCCCGTGGTCCAACGATTTTGGAAGGCTGTCTTTCGCATTCTCTCCACCCTCATGGACACGCACATCGACCCTGACCCCTGTCTCGCCCTCTTGAACGTGAAATCAGATGACATTTCCACACGGCAGCACAAATTGTTCCTACAAGTCACGACAGCGGCTAAACAAACGATAGCTAAAGCTTGGAAAACCACCCATCTACCTATTCCCGAAGTGAAACACAGAATCACTAATGCCATGATTCATGCGAAAATTGAGGCGGTCCTGCTGGACAGGGTCGAAAAGTTTGACAAATTATGGCAACCATGGGTAGACCACTTTCTCCCTCCGAACTTTGATAGCACTCTCCTATTGCCCTAAACTGCATATTTGCAATGCTTGTATCCACCAGTAGTTACCCTGCTCCCCCCCGGCGACCCCCCTCCTCCCCCCCCACCTTCTCCCCTTCCACCCCTCTCCTTTCCCCCCATTCCTTTCTTCCCCCCCCCCTGTTTTGTCCCCCCGTCTCCCCCCTTCCCCCCTATTCTCACCTCTCTTATGACCATATCCCGCTATATGTACAATACTCTGTCCCATACTCTTCCCCACTGTGGTTACTTCTCTCCACATTCCCTACACAAGTCATTTCGCCATTCTACTACAGTCTGCATCTTGTTTGACCTAATGCCAAGGACTCCTGACCTAACCAGGCTTCCTTTCTCCCTCTGAGCCATGTATTGCGACCCCCGAAAACGATACTTTCATGCATGCTATATGACCCACTGAAGGCGCAGTCGCGCGCGGGCACAGCAAGTTCCCTTTTAGGGGTGCCCGGGTGTTGGCTGTGCTGGAAGGATCTCCCTTCTGGGGTTGTCGCCCACTTGGCTCCGGAATATGTCTGTTACCCTGGTTTGCTTTGTTACTATCTCCGGTTTACTGTTGCGACCTGTTGTGCAAATGTAACCTCTCTTGCTCTGATTGTACATGTTGCGTTGTATTTACTTCTGTTTTTTCAATAAACTATTTGAACAAGGAAAATAGGGTTTCCATATGTCCGGAGTTGACGGACAGGATCGGATCGAATGACAGCGGGTGTCAGTGGACATGTCTCTGCTGACATCCGCTGCCCTATAGAGATGTATGGGGCATCCGTTCAGATCCGCCTGAAAAATTGACAGTGTGAAAGGGGCCTTATAAGTAAAGTTGATTCAGGAAATATCCGATTGCCTCTCGGGGGATCAGAAAGGATTTTTTTCCCCAGCTGGATTAAATTGGGGTTTTTTGCCTTCCTCTGGATCAACTGTCTGTATAGGATTGTGTATATGGGATTCTATGATTTTTATTTTCCTTTTTTTTTTTTCCCTTTTATCGGTTGAACTAGATGGACTTTGTGTTTTTTTACAACCTGACTAACTATGTAACTTAGTAGGTTGTTAACCTGCCTAACGGTATCCCCGAGCGTGACTCGGGGTGGATTTTCCATGCTGTTATCGGTATCCCCGAGTCACGCTCGGGGTAGATGAGCAGAGCGCGCAGCGGTGTGTCTTACCTTCTCCTGGCGATCCAGCGATGATCTCTCATTGCTGTGACCGCCAGCCGAGATCCCGCCGCTCGTCCGTCGGTCTGATGACTTCCTGGTTCCGTTCCCTGCAGCAGCAATGCTGCATGGGAGCGGAACTAGGAAGGGAAATTCAAAACGTTGAACGTTGCACAAAACACAAACACATAAAATTTATATTTTATATATATATATATATATATATATATATATATATATATATATATATATATATATATATATATATATATATATGTGTATATATATGTATATGTATATATATATATATATATATATATATATATATATATGTATATATATATATATATATATGTATGTATATGTATATATATGTGTGTGTATATATATATATATATATGTAACATTGCGTTATAATATATAACGCAAGAATTATAATCTAATCAATAATATAATTTTATTATATAATATATATATATATATAATATTGTATATTATATAATAAAATTATATTATTGATTAGATTATAATTCATGCGTTTGTGTTTCAAATTTATCACATCTGGGATGTCTACTAGAGTCTTGTTTTGGTCAGGTTTAAGTCAGTAATTACTAAGAATTGTAGGCCTATAATACATAACGCCAAATGTCCATGAAAAAAATTGTACCGCTTTTGGTACAGAATTCCTGACATAATCATACCGCCAGGGAGGTTAAAAGTATCTTATATAAACATTGTGCTTTTGAAGAGTTATTAGAGATCTGGAAAACATGCCTTACTTATATTATAGTAAATGCCTATATATAGTGGTGACCACAGTCCTGTATTGCATTTGACCACTTTGTAAAGGTCAGTGGAAAGCACACATCTATCACACCAATTTATAGCTCCAGTTCAGTGGTGTGCAGCCTTACAATTGTCTTTTTTTTGCTGAGCTTAGAGAATTCATACCTTGCAGTTCTGAAGAGGGACGGTATATGGCAGAAGAAATAGTGTTGTTCTATTTCAGAGGTTATATTTGCAGTACTAAAGGAAATATATTGCATCTTTTTAGTTGCAAAATTGTAGATGTGAGTCCAGAAATGTCCCTTTAATTTGTCTTGCAGCATACACAAATCCTTAACACTTTGGTCTACTTTGGCACCATAGATTACTTTTTTAAAACATTCATTGTGCCTCAGAATGAATGAAAAATTGCCCACAGCTACCAATCCAATTTAATTTCTTCTACTTATTAAGAAATGAAAAAAAATGTGTGCTGACTGTCTGGTATCCACCTAGACATTATAGGGGAAGTCAGGATTTTTAAAGAGAGATTTCAACCTTATATTTAATGAAAATACAACGACAGGATTAATTTGATATTTTGGGCATTTTAATTTAAATGGTGTCAGCCTCTATACAGCAGAGCTCAGACTGCAAGATGTTGAAGCAGCCAATCAGTTGTGCCGCAGTGCTTATGTATTAACAAGAGACATACTTGTATGAGACAGCAGCGTGACAGAGAGATGAGCACATCAGTATGTACCTTCTTCTTTCTCTTGACAAATGCGTGGATTGCAGTGTATATCTAGGAAATTAATTATTAGCATCCTCTTTTATACAGTACAGTACATGATTTATTCAAAGAGAAAAAAATAGTAATAGTGTAACTTTTATGATACCACATGTGCCTAAACCTGTTTATTGATTCATAATCATACATAAAAATCATATAAAACATCACATGACAACCTAAAACCAATTAAAAGAGAAGTGTGGGATTTTAAAATAATAAACAAACATACTAGCCTGGGTGCAGGCGGCATCATTCTGATGCTGCATCTGTCTCCCGCAATCTCTAGATGAAGAACTGAGCGATCAAAGACTGCTGATCGCTCAAATTTTATTATGCAGAGAGCCAGTGACTATCAGTCACCAGCTCTGCGCTCTGCCCTTCCAACGCTCACTGGACCACCATGCTGTGGAGGAGTTTGAAGCAGCCGACCTAGGCAGTCAGGTATCTGGGTGGATCCAGACATTAATGTCAGGTCCTCTCGAAAACTGGACCTGCTGAGTGACGTCAGCCGAGAGCGGTCTTTAGCCCACTGTTGGCTGAATACGGGTTACAGGAATGCAGAACGAAGTGCACTTCTGTGACCCATAGGAGAAGTAGGACTAAAAGAGCTTTGGCCATACTTCACCTTTTAATAAACCAGCATATATCCCTAGTCTAGATATATGTAAAGGTGATAAGTAGATGATTTATTATGCTCCTATTTAACATGTTTCACAGAACCACGTCAACATCATCAGGAATAAAAGGAGGCTAAAATATATTTCTCCAAATATTCTAGATCAGTATACTATCTTTTTACTCATTTATAAATGATATACAGTTTGGGATTTAGGGCAACCCTGTGCATTCTTCTGCGATCCACATGCAGTTCTGTGCATTGCGATTTTTTTGAATGGGCTGAAATCGCACCACACCAAAAGTAGTGTATGCCCTATTTTTAGAAACTCACTGCAATCGGATCCCATGGTACTTTTTTGTACCATGCGATCCAGTGGGGGCAAAGGCACTGCTTTTGGGACCTATGTTTTGGGTGTCATTACCTTAACCACTTCTGGACCGGAAGGATTTACCCTCTTAATGACCAGGCCATTTTTTGTGATATGGCACTGTGTTATTTTAACTGACAATTGCGGGGTCGTGCGATGCTGTACCCAAGTAAAATTGATGTCCTTTTTTTCCCCCCACAAATAGAGCTTTTTTTTGGTGGTATTTGATCATCTCTGTGATTTTTATTTTTTGCTCTATAAACAAAAAATTAGCAAAAATTCTGAAAAAAAAAAAACAATATTTTTTTACTTTCTGCTATATAACATTCCCAAGTAAAAATCTAATAATTTATCTAATAATTTCATAATTTTAGTCTTGTTTGCATTCTGCTACATATTTTTGGTTTAAAAAAATCCAAATATGTGTATTCTGATTGGTTTGCACAAAAACTATCGAGTCTGCAAACTAGGGGAAAGATTTATGTAATTTTTACTTATTTTATTTTTTTTACTACTAATGGCGGTGATCAGTGATTTTTAGCAGGACTGCGACATTGCCACAGACAGATCAGACACCTAACTGACATTTTTGACACTTTTGGGGACCAGTGACATAACTACAGTAATCAGTGCTAAAAATATGCACTGTTACTGTACTAATGACACTGGCAGGAAAGGGGGTAACACCAGGGGCGATCAAAGGGTTAAATGTGTCCCTAGGGGGTGCTTTCTAACTGTGGGGGGGGGTGGGCTTGCTGCATGAACACAAAGACCTGTGTTCCTAAATAAGAGTAACACAAAAGTAAGTGTTCATAACTGACTGAACAGCAGTCTGCTGTGTTTACAACAGCAGACCCCCGTTCTGTCTTCACGGGGAACAATCGCGAGTGGCCGGCGGCAGTCGCAGCCACCGGTCCCACTGATTGGCTCCCCCTGTGGCCAATGGGTGCCTGCGCCCCCGGTAGCGGTCCTGCGAAGGGACGTACAGGAAAGTAATTTCACGGGACAGAGCCGACCTGCCGCTGTAAAACGACGGCGGTTGGTCGACAAGCGGTTAATATTAATACCCACTGCATATTGCTACTGCAATGTATTTTGAATCTGGTGCGGGAAATGTGCACAGAAAAGTAATAACTCCAGATATTATTGCCTTAGGGGATCATGATGGAATTGTTCTTCCTGTTGAAGCTAATTATACCATGCTCCAAGGATTGTTTTGTTTTTGCCTTCCTCTGGATCTGTTTTTTTTTTTTTTGCCTTCCTCTGGAACAGATATGTGTATAGGCTTCAGTATATAGATTTTTTTCAATTTATTTATTTTTTTCTGTTGCTTGAACTTTTGACCATTTTTAAAACTGACTATTTAACAATCAAATATTATACTTCCCCTTTCACTGGTCAAGCACAGGTTGGGGGAGGGCAAGACCTGTAAATTTAATTTGACAGCAGCTGAGGAAAATCAGGTCTTCTGTCCTGTCAGACAGGACTGGGCTGTAGGACAAAGCTCTGCAAATCACAGAACTTGATGGATGAAAACACAAATTCGTTGGTAGGTAAAAGAGCTCCCATAAATGCATTTACTGGTTTGCCTGAAGTTCATTTTGCGACCATGTGCTACCAATAACTCAACAACAGCATGCACATTTCTACAGATTATGTTCACACTGCTGTGTATGCATATCTTCTAAAATATGAGTTTTCTTTATGCCTGTACTGTCTGTCTGTATAAGTTGAATTCTGACTGGGTGTTAAGTTCTCAACCAGATAGAATGCCCATTGTTTGCAGTCAGACATACATTGACAGGAGTGAAAAGTAAGGCTCCATCCATTGTTCTACAGGTAGCGAAATAAAAATATGGAATGATCAAAAATGGCTACCACCATTTATATGTAAAATTGCAAACTGTATATACAGTAAACCCCCCTCCATTGCGGGGGTTACGTTCCGGACCCAGCCGCGAAAAGTGAAAATCCACGAAATAGAAAAACCCTATTAAAATGCATTGTAGGCATGTTTTTTTTACTGTCACTGTACGTGTAAAAGCATTTTAAGGTCTTTAAACACACTTTTAAAACAATAGAAACTCATTTAAACACATAAAAGATACTGAGAGACATAGCAAGAGCTATGGAAAACACAAAAATATTTCATTTTAATGATTTATATAGTAAAATAACATTACAAAAAAAACCGCAATATACTGGGACCGCAAAAACTGAACCGCGATGGAGCGGGGGTTTACTGTAGTAGAATGTTTTACCATTGCCACATATTGATGAGATTATTTACATGTAAATTATTTGTATAAAGAGTGTAAAAAAATATATTAGTTTTCTATATAACATGTGTGGTTATCACCCTGAGGAACCTCTTATTATTCACTGATGAGAAACATTACTAAACCAGTTCTTGCAAAATTTGAACTTTATGCAGACACCCCTTTAGGTAGGACACTAATTTCCTTATGATGTTTCAGTATTCTCATGTCACATTTGCTCATGTGCTGTCAAGATGTATTCAATGAGGAAGATTTACTAAAAACTGTTGCACACAGAATCTGGTGCAGCTGTGCATAGTAACCAATCAGCTTCTAGGTTATTGTCAAAGCTTAATTGAACAAGCTAAACTTAGAAGCTGATTGGTTACTATGCACAGCTGCACCAGATTCTGTGTGCACCAGTTTTAGTAAATTCCCCCCAGTGCATTGGTAATTTTAGAAATTTTGAAGCAATCTCTATTTATCTGTTTACTTACATGTATATAATTCAGACATCCCAAGGCAGTGGAATAGCTCATGTCTAATCCTTCACTATGGAGCACCATTCTCTCTGACAAATAAAAATGCCATCTGTTGTACTTAGAGTACCCTGAGCAGCTTCTATTTATTGCTATAGCTCTTAAATAAGGTCATATTTATCATATCTTTTTATATACATACGCTTTTACTAACACAATCACACTTTTTGAGTCATGGCTTTTACTTGTACCACTGTAGTCATTGCATCCAAGGTTGGATACTTGGAAAAAAAAGTTTAAACATTGTACATTGAAATCATAGTTAAATCACGCTTTTGTTTGTTAATACAGAATGGCTTCACACCACTTCACATTGCCTGCAAGAAGAACCGGACTAAAGTAATGGAGCTTCTCCTGAAGCATGGGGCATCTATTCAGGCAGTTACAGAGGTAAATTACAACATTGCTGTAGGCATTTGTAATGGTATATACTGTGAGACTTGTAAAACAAATACAATTACTGTATGTCCATTATGGGAGATAAGGGGATGTAAATCATTGATAAATATATATTATATATCTGTCTGTCTATAGATGTAGCACCCCAGTTTTTTTAGCTCATGAAAACCATATTTTTTCAGGTGCAGGACATGGGGCAGCTATGATTTGATTTATGTTTCCACTTCCAATTTGTGATTTGATTTTGTAGAAAATTACAAATGAAGAAGGTGTAGATGTAGCCCATAGCCACCACTTAGGGTCTAGCTGTCGTGCTGGTTAAGAAGCACACTTTTCTTATACTTGCCATTTTTTTCTCATCTTTGTTCCACAGTATGTAGCCTCCTTTTGTTATTTATCTATAATCATTTCTACTTGACGTACTGGTTGTCATGTGTATTCGCACATGCCTTTAAAATTTTTCCTAAAACAAATTTTTGATATCTTGGGTGTGGTGGAATAAGGTTTTACTTGCTGTCATGGCATCACAGTTCTGGATTGTAGCTGTAGTAGTTTGCCCTTCGGAATATACAGAGAATTTACAGGTAGCTAAAAAGTAGTTATACTGAAAGTTTTTTGAATAGAGTTACTCATTAGTAAAACATTTTTAATATACAATAGTAACCAATACAATTTCAGCTTTAGGCTAATAAGAAACAGCAATGTGTTTTTTTTTTTTTTTTTTTACTACTTGCTATAAGGTATTGTATATTGCACATTGTCTCTTATTTTATTAATAAGGGTTTAATAATTATTTAATAAGGGTATATTGATTTGTTTTACTACTTGCTATAAGGTATTGTATATTGCACATTGTCTCTTATTTTATTAATATGAGATTATAACAATTATTTAATAAGGGTATATTGTTTATAAAAATAAAGTTAATTCCCAACTACCCTATATTGTATTTTGTATATTTTGTATATTGTGTGTTTTGCCTCATCCATAGTCTGGACTGACGCCAATCCACGTTGCTGCCTTCATGGGACATGTGAATATTGTTTCCCAGTTAACGCATCATGGAGCTTCACCTAACACGACTAACGTGGTGAGTGTTTGTATTTTTCACATAAAGTCTTTTAGGAGGCCTGTATTGAGCGGTATATGAAAACTGATATTGCTTATCTCCCTTTTAAAATGCCAACTGCCTGGCTGTCTCTGACTTGAGTCCATTCTGTGTCTCAGACCCCAAACAAGCATGCAGCAACTTCATGTAAAGTCAAGTCAAAACTCCTGATCTACATACTTGCTCTGTGTCTGAGACTCACAACATTATGCCGGTTGAATCATTATGACAGCCAGGAGATACTGACAATATATTTGTGCTGATATCAGATTAGGGCACACTTGTGGGTGAGAATGAGCATAGAGTTCAGACATACTCAGGGAAAAGAGCAAATATAGTCACTCATTAACAAGTTGGGGTCCTTTCACACGGGATAGAGTCCGTTCTGCTCAGCGGGGGATTGATCCGTCGATCCCCGCTGAGCAGGCGCATGATAGCTCCGTCTCCACTGTGTGTGCGGAGATGGAGCTGTCAGATCCCCGCTGTCCTCTATGGGGAGATCAGATGAGAATTGACCGCCTGTCTGTTCTCATCCGATCCTCCAGATGGATGGAAAATAGGGTTTCCATCCATCCGGATTTCATGGACAGGATCGGATCAGAGAGCAGCGGGTGTCAGCGGACATGTCACCGCTGACATCCGCTGCCCCATAGGGATTCATGGAGCATCCGATCAGATCCGCCTGAAAAACTGGCAGGCGGATTGGATCAGATCGCCCGTGTGAACGGGGCCTTAAGCCCCGTACACACGTAGCGATTGTCGGCCGTAAATATTCGGCCGACGACCGATCGGCCGATTGTAGGCTTGTTAGTATGATGCTTCCGACAGCCGACAGCGCATTTTCGGCCGAACAGAATCGGGTGTGCAGGCATTAAAATTTTTGTTGGCCAACAACAGAACGGCCGATTGTTTGCCAGTCAGTACAGAATTCGGCCGACAAACAGCCGATTAGCAAGACTGGGCATGCTCAGAGAAGAAAAAACACACGGAAAGTTAACCATCACATGACATCACTTCTGCAGTCGGCTGTTGTTGGCCGACAAAATTCATGTGCAGTCTTTTGCAGTTTTCAGCCGACAGGACAGCACCGGACAAAAGACGGCCGATCGTTCGGCCGACATTCGGTACGTGTGTACGGGGCTATACTCTAGATATTTTCTACTAATGATAAAAACAAGTTTGCCTTCTAATAATTTAGGTCAGTTGTTCCAAAGAAAAATCATACAACTTTGTGATTTGGAACTTAATGAAAGACTATATCTTATGTATGGCTACATTTACTACCCCCCTTTTAGATGACTTGTTTGTTGGTCATAGTACTAGCACTAACAAGTCATGTAAGGTGACATAATTAAGTCATATGCATCTCTGCCTAGGGAAGCACCAAACATTAGTTTCAATTTGACAAAATGTGTGTATCAGAATTACGTTTTATTTAGCCAAAACACTGATCTAGATGAAAAATCAACCTACTCTCTTTGTTGCCATACTGTGATGTGGATATTATTATTATTATTATAATACAGGATTTATATAGCGCCAACAGTTTTAAATAAGTAGGCATGGTTAGGCCAGATGTGGTAAGATTTAGGTTTAGTTTAGCTAAATTGGGATGAAAATTTAACATGTCCTAATTTTGGAATTTGAAATGTTGGGTGATGAAAAGTCTAAACTATTTTTCATTCCACTGCGGTACTTTTTTTACATAAATAATTTTCATCATGCTTGTTTTCAGTGAATTTTTTTAGGTCAGCTTTTTCTGGCTGCAGGGATTACAAATTGCTTTAGTATGATGACGTAGAAAGGCACAAGATTTTTCACAAAGCTATATTTTAAGCAAATTAAAAAAGTAATTTGATGTAGGATATTGATTATATATTTTTTTTTAGTACTGCTTCACTGATGAATCCTATGCATTTGTGGTAATATTAGATCTGAAGATCCCAAGAATAAATTACTTTCTGCTATTGCTGCAGCTGTTTGTCCTGAATATTTGTATATGGTCTGGTGACTAATAAGTAGCAGTGTGGGAACTGATTTCCACTACTGATTGCAGTCAGTTTCCGGGCCATAGTAGAAAGTCAGATTTGTAGGTTGGAGAAATTCACCTCTGTTTATAAACCCAGACCAAGTCTTCTGTTTCATTTTCAGTGAGTGCATATTTTGTATACTCTCAAAGAGAAGGTAAAAAACTTGGCTATGACTGTCCAAAATGTATCTAAAAATAAATAAAAATGGGTCTAATCAGTTGAATATAGTTGGAATCTCCTTCAGTTCATCCAAATATCTTCTCCATAATATTCCACTGTGAAAACTGAAACCCAAATATGGCAGTAAGTGAAGGCTTGTATGCATTGGAGGAGTGCTTTTAGATAATTGGTTCGATATTCCATATCTTAAGGCATCTCATTTTACAGTGCGCATACTTGTATTCAAAGCACTCAACTTCATATACAGTATGATAGGTAGAGAGAATGGTCTGTAATAATCCAACTTAATCTATGCCTGTCTCCAGTTGTATTAGTTCTGTGGGGATTAGAGTCCACATAACAACCAGTCCTGAGACGTGCATGGTAACACTGTAATAACACGGGACTGGTTCTGCATCCGTAAATAAGTCCATATTCACTGCATGTCATGCATAGTGTAACGGTATAAAATCCCCACAAACCGCACAATGACGATATCAGGCATAGAGGGGCATAACTCCCAAGTATAGTGTCAAAAGCCATCCACCTGAAGCTACACAGGGATTGATTTACTAAAACTGGAGAGTGCAAAATCTGGTGCAGCTGTGCATGGTCACCAATCGGCTTCTAACTTCAGTTTGCTTACTTAAGCTTTGACAAAAAAAATCCTGGAAGCTGATTGGTTTTGATGCAGAGCTGCACCAGATTTTGCACAGATTTTAGTAAATCAACCTAACAAAGTCGACAGGTAAGAGACAATTCATGAGCCAAGATATAGTTGATACAACACAAGCAATACTTATCAGTCCATAGAGTTCTCCATATTTTGAGTTATTGTGCTGTTTACATTTTGTAGATTACCTACTAAAAACATGGTAAATGTACTTTTCCCATCAGTTTACCTCTGTTTCGCAATCGCAACTGGTAAGATAAGATATCGATCACGATTGGAAACTAATAGGCTTGCTCTATAAGAAGGAGCAGTAAAGCAATGCAGTTGCTCCAAAGCTTAGTAAATGAGGTAGACCTCCACTTTGCAAAGAATATCCAATCACGTGCAAGGAAAATAAAATAAAAATGCTTTTTTGCTTGCACATGATTGGATGGTGGAAGTTAGCAGAACTTCTGATTATTTACTTAGCTCTGGGGCAACTGCTCTTGCAAAGTTCAACTGCATAGTCAATTTTCTTTTAGTAAATCAACCCCTATGTATCCAATAAGCAAATATAGTTCCCCACCCCCATGCTGGACTGTGCTGGGGGCATATCTACCTGAAGTGGCAATTTCTGTGATCCTTCTTCCTCCCATTGCAGAAATGCACCGCACATACGCGCTTGCACGATTTTAAAAGTGTAGGTTCAGTGCCACTGATTAAAAGTCTCTGCACTGCCACTGTGCCTGTCACAGGTAGATGCAGTGGGCAGCAGAACTGTGCTCAGTGACACTAGCCTCCATTGTTAACATGCTCTTCGCCACTGAAGAGGTTTGAATGCAGCAGGGAGCTTACCAATCTGTACTTGAGGACAGAGAGTCCACCATAGACACACTGGTCTTAGTGCAGTTACCCAAGCCCCAACCATGTCTCCATGAGTGCCATCTGAGATGGCCACCTCAACAGCTCATTGGTGGCAAGGTTTTGCCCCCATGTACAAATAAAATCACAAATAAAGTTACAAGAGTTTTGAATGCAGCGCCTGTGTGACACACGTGACAGGTGACTGCTGCACCTGAGTGAGTGTTGCAGTGGCTGGGCAGGGAGCTTACCAATCTGTACTTGAGGACAGAGAGTCCACCATAGACACACTGGTCTTAGTGCAGTTACCCAAGCCCCAACCATGTCTCCATGAGTGTCATCTCAACAGCTCATTGGTGGCAAGGTTTTGCCCCATGTACAAATAAAATTAAAAATGATGAAAAGAAACAAGGTTTTTTTAAAAACACTTAGCCCACCTAGGCATTTTTTTTTGCAGCTCAAAAACTCCCCTCCCCTGTTATTCTATTGTCACATGCACAAACAGGCGATTAGAAGCTGTAAGTGGCATAGGCATTTTCAAGCTGCAAAAAAAACAAAAAAAAAACAGGGCCAGCGCATTCTAAGGACCAGCGTTACAGCTGTAAAAACATCTGACGCTGATAAACGCGGCTTAACGCCAGATCATGATGATCCAACTTGTGGTGGGACTTGTGCTCTGAGGATCCTGAAGGGGAACCCCACATGGTCTGGTATGGATTTTGAGGGGAACCCCCACGCCAAAATGAATACAGCGTGGGGTCCCCCTAAGATCTATACCAGACCCTTATCTGAGCATGCAGCTCAGCAGGTCAGGAAAGGGGATGGGGACGAGCGAGCGCTCTGCCCCCCCCACCCCAAAGCACCTTGTTCCCATGTTGATGGGGACAAGGACCTTTTCCCGAAAATCCTGGATGGTGGTTGCGGGAGTCTGCGGGCAGGGGGCTTATCGGAATTTTGAAGCCTCCTTTAACAAGGGGGCCCCCAGATCCCACCCCCCATGTGAATGAGTATGGGGTATATTGTAGAGAGAGCAGAGCAGGAATAAACCGGGAGACAGCATCAGAGGAGGGCCGGATTGGTGGCGGAGAAGGCCCGGAGGAAGAATATCAGAAGGAGAAGATCAGAGAAAGAAGACCCGAGGGAGAAGATCAGAGAAAATTTATAATAAAGGAGTTCTTAAAACCATCCTTGTCTTTAGTTACACTATTCTGCCTTTTTTTTGGGGGGGAAAGGGTAGGGGTACCCCATACTTATTCACATGGGAGGGCTTGGATCTGGAGGCCCCCTTGTTAAAGGGGGCTTCCAGATTCCGATAAGCCCCCTGCCCAGAGACCCCCACAACCACTGCCCAGGGTTGTCGGGAAGAGGCCCTTGTCCCCATCAACATGGGGACAAGTCGCTTTGGGGTGGGGGGGCTGCATGTTCAGATAAGGGTCTGGTATGGATTTTGGGGGGTGACCCCACGCCATCTCCTTTTTTTTGCCTTGGGGGTTACCCTCAATATCCATTCCAGACTAAAGGGGGGGAACCCACAGCATTTTTTTTTTTTTTTCATTATGGTATGAGGTTCCCTTTCAAGATCCATACCAGACTCAAAAGGCCTGAACTTGGGGGAACCCACACCATTTTTTTTAAATTTTGGAATGGTGTTCCCCTTCAAGATTTTCAGAGCACAAGTCGCACCACAAGTCGGATCATCATGATCCGACTTGGATGTGACTTCTATTCAAATTTTTTGAATAGAGGCAGACAAAACCCTACTAAAAGCTAACGCAGCTAAACGCATATTAATGCCAATAAAAAAAGCTACAAAAAGTGTATTTTTACAGCTGCTTTTTTCTGGCATTGGTAGTGGCTTTGCAGCTCGTTTTTTCTAATGCCATGTGTGCATGAGGACTTAAACTTGCCATACCCATTACAATCTGACTTTACTACTACTTAAACTATTCAATCAATCGGTATCCAACCAAGTAGGCCCTTGTATTACATAGTTGTTGGTAGGTCTATAGGAGATTGTACAGTCAGGTGGCAATGTGTGTGGTGAGTTTAACACAGAATAATAACATTAGTTACAGCTGCCTGTCTCATTTATATACTGTTTTAAGCACATTGAAAAGTCTATACATTCCCTTTAATCCCCTTCTAATAAATGTTAAACCAGGATTATAATGAAGTTCACATATTTCTTCCTAATTGTTCTAACATGTTATCCGCAAAGCTTTTACATAGCTGCCGTACAATTCAACACAGTTTTACTTCCCTTTCTTTTGCTAGATTTTTGCTTGCTATAAAACAGTATAGCAGTTTTATAAGCTAGTGAACAGTACATACTGTCATAAATGAATACATATAACAAATCTAAAATAAAAGAATTGTGTGCAATTACTGAAGCAAGCAGATTCATTGCAGTTATCATTTTTGTACTGAATGTAAGAAAATGAAAAGAATGTAATTACAATAGGCAATAAAGATACTTACTGCTCAGGCAGTTGATACATGGGACCCGCTGTGATATAAAACTGTGGATAATCTGTACATTTTTAAATGTTGCAGAGAGGAGAGACTGCGCTGCATATGGCTGCTAGAGCTGGCCAATCAGAAGTTGTCCGATACCTTTTGCAAAATGGAGCTCAAGCAGAAGCTAAAGCGAAGGTAAGTCAGAAAACATGGATGGTTGTTCCCAACATTATTTTTGTGCTGTTTAGAATATGCATTTGAGACTAAAAGAAAACCATTTATTATACTGGAATACATTACTTAATAGTGACCCAAGCATAATTTTTTCCAACAACAGCAGATTAGTTTAATTTGATGTAGAGTAACATCACTTTACTGATATTCTGATACCTGCCTACTTCAGTTTTTTGTATTGTAGTCTTGTCACTAGTCAATACACAATGCAGGGGGTATTTGTGTAAGGAAACAATTTAACCACTTCTTTATAGCAAACATTCCTGCATGTGTGTCCAGTTTTTATAGTGCTATTTTGTCAGTGTGTGCTTGACCTGGCATCACTAGGTGTCTACAATATGTTGTCCTTGCAAGCGCAATGAAGGCCAGAATAAGGTGGGGTAGCAGAAGGTGCACATTCCCCTGGTATTGTGTTGATATGTGGGGGCCCTTGATAGCTGCTGGAGGCAGGATTCTGGATTCTGCTTTCTCCTTCCTACAAAAGCAGCCTGCTGTGGATGGAAAAGAGCAGGTGCGGGGACTGAACACACCTCAGTCTCAGTGCCACGATGCTGTGGAGTGAAGGCAGACTGCCCTTATTCCCATCTTCCCTTGTCAGGTGACATATCACATGACCAGAGACAGGAAGAAGGAGAAGCTACCTTCATCCCCTATGGGTACCACTCTGGGAAGGGGATCTAAACTGAATGAGTACACAGATGATGGGGGTCAAATCAGCCCCTTAGTTTCCTCCCTTCCCTAGGATCCCTCATTACATACATTTTGTGACAGTGCACTGTGCGTACACTATTAGCCCCACCCTCGCCCCCCACCCCACGGGTGGGGATGTCGCAGTTTGCCATGTTCACCCTGAGCCCTAAATGACCTTGTCCTGACACTGAACCCAACTATCTTTTGTCTATGTTCTTGCCACAGCTCACCCAATCCCCTGCAGCTCTGTTTAACTGAATATCATAAATTAACAGTGGACACTACTCTGCTTTATGCACATTATGCATAGGACTGTTTATCTGTGCCGCATAGCTGCAAGGAAGTATTGGTAATAGAGAAGCATATATAAGTAAAGGTACACTGCTTTATCTTCTCTCCTGCTCCTCGCAATCCACAAAGCACCATGAAAACGGCCTTTCACTAGAGAAACAATACAGTGAAATGGATAATCTATTCATTCATATTAATGCTTTGTTGTAGGGACAATAATAAGTTGAGCCTGTTATAAATTTCTTTAGAACTAGGGCAGATTTCTCCATTCACAGTGTGTACAGGTACAGGATTGGCTTGCTAGTGTCAGGGTTGGAACCTAGAACCAATTAGCAGGGTGCCAAGATAACAAGGCAGCACAATGGAACACAACACTACTGCTAGGAAATAGGTATGATAGTCATGTCTTACTTTCCTGGTAACAGTTTCATAAGGGATTTGTCTATAGTATACTGGGAGGCACGAGAGGTGCACTACCTTGTTTGTGGAACCAACTGAGGAAAAAATTGTCTGAAACAATTTGTGTTTTCCTTTATTTCTTCCTTCTTACAGTTTAAACAGACAATATAATTGATTGCATTGGAACAGACACTTTCCAGCAAGATTTTGTCCTGATGTATATGTTTGCAGCTGACCCAGTAAAAATAGTATAATAATTGTGTCTTTTCACTAAATATTTTCTAAGGTTTGTGAATGTTTAACCCTCCTGCCATTCTTCATCTCTGTTTTTAGGATGATCAGACACCTCTGCACATATCAGCTCGACTGGGAAAAGCAGACATAGTTCAGCAATTACTCAAGCAAGGAGCATGTCCAGATGCAGCAACAACATCTGGCTATACTCCACTGCACCTGGCTTCAAGAGAGGGACATGATGATGTGGCTTCTGTTCTACTTGACCAAGGGGCGTCCTATTCCATAGTCACAAAGGTCAGTTACTTCTACTTAAATTGTACTTTGGGATGTCGATTTTCCTAGCTTCATCTCACTGTGGAAACTGGCAATACAACAACTATCATTGAGTGAGAGACATACATTTAGTACCCTATCTTAATACTGATAAGTGATTTCAGTTACTATGTATCATTTTATACCTCTTCTAAAGGTTCACACCAAAATAATAGAATGATCGTCTGATCTTTAACAATCACATTGGGGAGCATTTGTAGGCCTACAAGTTCTCCTGATGTCTGCTGTTTTAGCCTGCTTGGAGACATTTCACTGCCAATCTCTATTATAGCACCAACAGAGCTTCCTATCCCTTCTCAAAAGGCACTCTCAAATTTGTCTGATGTGAACGTACATGTTTATGCAGCAATTGTTCATAAAACACATATTTTTATATATTTACAAATTCCTAACAAGCAGCATATGTGCATTAAAACAAGATCTCAATATCTGTGTGGCTTCAGGCACTGTGGAGCTATTAATCCATAAATTTTGCTGCAGAAGCATTGAAAGTGATTCAAGTCAGCTATGCTCCCCCTCCCCCTGAGTTTATATTAGAGATGGGGAAGCAGGGTTAGCTGAAAAGGCTTTGAAAATAACATCAGTACTTCTGCTATAATATTTGGGAGTAAATTGCTCCAAAGTGCCTGCAGTTACAGAGGTCAGCAGTAACTTGTTTTACAGCTCGTTTAGTGCTGGTTAAAGTGGAACTTCACTCACCTTTACTACTTCATTGCATCTTACTCCTCCTCTCCCCCTTTAAGCAAAAATGTTCTGCCTAGGCAAGAATAACGCCCCCTCTGTCCACCTGAGATACCCACATAATGCATCCCAGGAGGCTTTGGGGCTACATAGAACACACAACGGGGGGGAGAAGATGCTAGGACCCAAAGGACACAGCCAGCCTCCTGAGGAAGATGACATTGTGGGAAAAGCATGTGCTGGCTTTTGGCGAATTACAGCAGGACAACGTTGGATTTGCTGGGTGGGTGAGTATACTATTTCAGCTCAACCCAGTGGACAAAGAAAGAGAGGGTTAAGATCAAAATAAGCTTGTCAAGGTTCAACTGCTGTGCCCGCTAGCAAGGTCTTAATCTCCTATTGCTGGATTTATTGCATATTGCACAGTATAAAAAAATTTAACTGGAGGAGTAAGATGTGTGTTCATGGCTGTATAATGGCAGAGGCATAGACTTTGGCAGAGAACTCCATTTTCAAAGTATCAACATTAAATGTAAACTTGCACCCACTGCTGGATTTTTCACTGCTTTTATTATACACAAAATACAGCAGATGGAGTGCATTGGCTAGATGCACAGTGGCTGTGGCATAATCCTGGCAGGTTGAGCTGGGAATTAGCTTCTTTAATTCATAATGGTAGCCAGTGAATGAATCTGCCCACAATCCATTTATGTAATTATTCATGTTGGAAATATCAGTTTTTACTGGCCTGACTCTTTTATGGAAAAACAAATTATGGATGAATAAAAATGTCAAGTAGTGAGCAAACATGCAAACCGGTTTAACCACTGTTAAAACTCATATTTACAGAAAGGATTTACTCCTCTACATGTTGCTGCAAAATATGGGAAGCTTGAAGTTGCCAAACTGTTATTACAGAAAAGTGCATCTCCAGATGCTGCAGGAAAGGTGGGTATAGACCTATGTCATTGACTGGCTCGATCGTCTAGAAATAGCTGTTACCAAGTACAAACAGGAGGTGGCATTAGTGTGTGAAAAATTTCCCCCAGTGCAGGTATGACACTTAAGCTGGCCATACACAAAAAGATGGCAACCTTTCAAGGAAAGAGTTGTATCCTTCAAAAATTATTAATATTACTCAGGATTTATGTTGCGGTAACAGTTTGTGCATCACTTTACAAAGTGAAGGCAGATGATACAGTTACAAAACAATTCAATACAGAAGTAATCAGAGGGTCCTGCTCATTAGAGCTTACAATCTAGAATGAATATACAGTAAATGCATTTAAAAATGTCCTAAAATGCATATAAATGAATGTGATCATATGTTCATGGGAATAAGGCAGAGGCTTGTTGTGCCAAAGGCAGACATGTTAAAAAAAAATAATTTGCAGTTCAAAAATCATGAATCAGTTAGATTCATTAACAATAGTTTTCCTTGGAAAATAGATGTGCAGATATTAACCAAATTTTTATATTTTTTTCGTGTTTCATTTCTTATTAAAGGGGGTTGAAATAATCTAATATGTGATTGATTGATTAATCACTTATTATCACCAGATTAATCCTTTATTACCTATATGGGCAGCATTAAATTCCGGCTGACTATAGATTAATTCAGCAAATCCTTTCCCCATTTCTTTCTGTCAGTGTAGTGTTTAACCAGTGTGTGAGGCTCTGTTTGTCTGAGACTTTAGACACAGGGGTACGATAAGGGATGAGTAACTGGAATAGGTTATCTCTGTGTGTGAGTGTGTAAACTACAGTTTGAGCTACTGACGTCTGTAAACAACATTTGTCTTTTAACAGAGATGCTAAAAACCTGCAAATACATTGAAATGTGCTTAAAGAAAAAACTCTGTGCTTTGCAAAACTAGGACAAACAAACAGGTTTCCTTTAAAGTATAATTAAACGCATTTTTAAAAAAAAAAATTGTATAGAGTAGATGGGGATTAGAACACTTGTCTGGTTTTATTACTATCTGTGCCCCTGTTAAGGAGGTTCACCCTCTCTCGTTGTCATGTCTACATTTATCACCAAGAGTGAAAAAAGCCCAAATTTTGGGTTGTCCTCAAAACAGTAATAAAGGGAAAATTTTCCAATAGGGACATTAGTTCTGGTGACCCTGGTGACAACCAGGGATTCCCTCACTTTGAATAGATTTCCTCTTACTTCCTGTTCCTGTACTTCACCTGTTGTGGCTATGAGACAGGAATCCTCCCCAATGGGACACCGATGGGCAAAAAACAAAAGCTGACGGGATAAAATCCTCCCTTAGTGGAGCTGTGTGTGTGTGTGTGTGTGTGTGGGGGGGGGGGGGGGGAGTTAGAAAAGGAAGCCAAGTATATGCATCTTTGGATGTCTGCATTAAGCCCCGGTTCACACTTCTGCGAGTGCCGGGTTCGCATGTAATGTCGGAGCGCACTGCTCCGACATTACATGCGATCAGCTGTGCGGTGCGAGTTTAGCCATACACTTTGTATGGCTAAATTCGCATCGTACCCGGAGCAAACACGCACAGGAGGCATTTTTGCAGCCGCATCAGGATCGGATCGCACAGCGGTTCACACTTGTGCGATCCGTTCCTGTGCGAACTGCACGATCGCACTGCGATATGCGATCAAACTGGGGGTGTCGTTAAGATTACATTGACACCCCCAGCGTATCGCATATGGCAGTGTGAACTGCCGGGGGTGCGTGTGCGATGCGGGAACAGGCTGCGAATTCGCAGCCTTCCCGCATCGCATAAATGTGAACCGAGCCTAAAGTGAACTTATTAATAGATTCACTTTACAGCTCCATCTCCTTGCTCAGAAAATGAGTGTAATATATAAACATGCAGTATTTCCTATTGTACTGTATATACACCTAGGCTGGATAAATGGATGCGGCTGACAGCAGGGGTCCAGTGCATCCCTGTTCTCCATTTCAGGGCGAATCAGGCTTGAATTGTTGCCTGAATTTGGACCTGAAACAGAGCCAAAGACACACCAGACCCTTGCGCAATTCGCTCCGCAGCCACCCTGGAGATGTGTGAACCGGCTCTATTGAGAGCTGGTCACAATCTCCTGTCATGTAAATTGGATGCGGGGAAACCCGCATCCAATTCGCTTAAGTGAAAACCCAGCCTTATTTATTTTGTATAAGTGTTGGGGGTTGTGCAGGCACATAATATTGTGATCTCATTGAAAGCAGTGTGAGTGACAATATTAAAATGATTTTGGTGAAGAAGACAGGCTAAATACTTCAGTGGAGAATAATAAAAAAACATGTAAAAAGTGTTAATGTCACCATTAACCGGTTGCCGACCGCCGCACGACTATATACTGCGGCGGTCAGCCCCGGCCAGGCAGAGTGACGTATCGGTACGTCACTCGCCTGTCACTGACTTGCGAGCCTATCGCGGGCGGGCGCGCGCCCGCCGAGGCGCGCGCCCGCCGCGGCTCGTTCACAGACAAGTCAGTGCGTGTGACCGGCGGACTCGATGTCCGCCAGTCACACTGCGATCGCTCCTGTGAAGGGAGAAAGACAGAGCAGCTTGTGTAAACAAGCTGCCTGTCAGTTCTCCCTGTGTAAAAGTGAAGATCTGTCCGTTCTACTATGTAGAACGGTTGATCTTTGCTTTTACACCAATAGGAATGTCCCTACACAGTTAGAATCACGCCCCTAGGACACACTTAACCCCTCCCTGTCCAATAAAGTTAATCCCTTCCCTGCCAGTGTCATTTTTGCAGTAACAGTGCATATGTATAGCACTGATTACTGCAGTAATGTCACTGGTACCCCCAAAAGTGTCAAAAATGTCAGTCAAGGGTCCGATCTGTCCGCCGCAATGTCGCAGTACCGAAAAAAAATCGCAGATCGCCGCCATTACGCGTTAAAAAAAAAAAACACCAAAAATGACAAAAATCTTTCCCTTTGTTAGTAAACGCGATAACTTTTGCGCAAACCAATCAAAATACGCTTTTTGCGATTTTTTTTACCAAACATAGGTAGCATAAAACAAATTGGCCGAAAAATGTTAAAAAATTTTGATTTTTACTTTTTTTTTTGGGGAATTTCATATAAAAAAATGTGAAAAATATTGTTATTTTTGCAAAATTTACGCTCTTTTTTTGTTTATAGCGCGTGATCAAAAAATCGCACAGGTGATCAAATACCACCAAAAGAAAGCTCTGTTTGTGGGAAAAAAAGGACGTCAAATTCGTTTAGGTACAGCGTCGCACGACCGCGCAATTGTCCGTTAAAGTCACGCAGTAAAAAATCGCAAAAAAAACCCTGGTCCTTTAGCAGCCAAATCCTCCGGGGCTTAAGTGGTTAAATTACAAGCCATCTATACTTCCTTACCCAGTAATGGTGTGACAGTGCATCATTTATTTTTTTAAAGATATGTTTATTGAGCTTTTACAAAAAAAAAAAAATACATAAAAGAAAAACAAAAGTCAAAAGAAAAAAGAAGAATCTACATTCCAACTAGTGACCACGCAGAGTCTCACATGTCTCTCAAAGAAAGAAATGTTAGATGTTAAATGTAACATTAGAGAATTACACATGTAACAGGGCAGAGGCGGCTCTAGGCTTTGTGAGGCCTAAGGCAAAACTTGGACATGAGGCCCCACTCATGCCCATAATGGGAAAAATAATTCAAGCGATAAAAATGAACTGTATAAATTGCATATATTAAGAGCCTTAACCTTTGTACTATGAATTCACAGTTTCTAGAATTTTCTCTAACCAATTCTTCTTTAATCAAAGATTATTAAGCATCGGGTATGTATGTATATATATATATATATATATATATATATATATATATGTCTGCTCTTACATCACAGTCCCCAGCATTTCCCTATAGGTCATGATTCCCTGAGTCCCTCCTTACATCAGAGTTCAGTGTCCCCCCTTACATAAGAGTTCTCCTTTAAATCAGATTCCCCCATCATCTCCTCCTTAAATCAGAGTCCCCCTCTTAAATCAAATTTCACAGAGTCCCCTTTACATCAGAGTCTCCAGAGTTTCCCCCTTACACTGTAAGAGGGGAATCTGAAGACTTTGATGTAAGAGGAGTTCTGGGAACCCTGATTTAGGGGTAATGTGGTGGAATGTTGGGGACTCTGAAGTAAGGGGAGTTCAGAGAAACCCAGATTTAAGGGGGAATGCTGGAGACTCTGATGTAAGGAGAGTTCTGGGAACCCTAATTTGAGGGGGAAAGCTAGGGACTCTGGTGTAAAAGGGAACTCTGTGGTCACCAAAGCTCCCCCTTGCATCAGAGTTTCCAGAGACCCCATTACACTTCCCTTCACCAGTCCGCCACAGTCTAGGGCATGACAAGTCCCACTACAGAAGGCTGCCATACCTGAGTCTCCACAGAGGGCACTGTAAATTCCAGTATAGTGCACTGCCATTCCTCCCTCAAGGAATGGAAGCCTGCTATGCTTGGACTTGTACTGCTCTCTGTGGGGACTAAGGCATGGCAGCCTGCCATTCTGAAACTTGTAGTGCCCTCTGTGAGGGACTGGGGATTCCTCAGTCCTCCACATTCTAGGGCATTATAAGTCCCAGCATAGTGGGCTGTCATTCCTCAGTCCCTCACAGCTGGGGCGGAAAAACAACAGAGTTAAACATCTAAAGGACAACCAAAGCTACCAATCATGTACAGAGTCCATATGCTATATAATGTCACAGCCCCGCTACCCCTCACCTTCCACCTCGGATGCTGTCATTGTGTAGGGCAAAGGGCTCCAGCTCCACCAAGTTTGGCTTTGATGTCAGATATGCAGGACTGGCTCAGCTCCACTCTCTTCCCTGGCAACTGACTCTGGCGTCACGGGGGGCCTCTCTTCCTCCCCCAGCCATCCAGGGGCCCTCTCCTTCTTCTCCTCCAGCCACCAAGGGGCCCTCTCCTTCTTCTCCAGCCACCGAGGGGCCCTCTCCTTCTTCTCCTCCAGCCACCCAGGGTCCCTCTCCTTCTCCAGCCACCCAGGGTCCCTCTCCTTCTCCTCCTTCAACCACCCAGGGTCCTTCTCCTCCAGCCACCCAGGGGCCCTCTCCTTCTCCCCCAGCCACCCAGGGGCTCTCTCCTTCTCCCCCAGCCACCCATGGGCCCTCTCCTTCTCCCCCCCCCCACCCAGGGGCCCTCTCCTTCTCCCCTACAGCCACCCAGGGGCCCTCTCCTTCTCCCCTACAGCCACCCAGCGGCCCTCTCCTTCTCCCCTACAGCCACCCAGGGGGCCCTCTCCTTCTCCCCCAGCCACCCAGGGGCCATCTCCTTCTCCCCCAGCCACCCAGGGGCCATCTCCTTCTCCCCCAGCCATCCAGGGGCCATCTCCTTCTCCCCCAGCCACCCAGGAGCTCTCTCCTCTTCCCTCAGCCACCCAGGGGGCCCTCTCCTTCTCCCTCAGCCACCCAGGGGCCCTCTCCTTCTCCTTCAGCCACCCAGGGGCCCTATCCTTCTCCTTCAGCCACCCAGGGGCCCTCTCCTCCCTTAGCCACCCAGGTGCCCTCTCCTGAGCCACCCAGGGGCCCTTTCCTCTTTCCCTAGCCACCTAGGGGCCCTAGCCTTTTCCCCTAGCCACCCAGGGACCCTCTCCTTCTCTTCCAGCCACCCTCTCCTCCCCCAGCCACCCAGGGCCTTCTTCTTCTCCTCCTCCTCCACCAACCATTCTAAGACTCTTCCAACTTCCCTGGGGCTACTCACCCCCTTTGCGTAGTAGACACCACAAATCTATGACCAGCCTGCAGAGTGACAAGTCGGGGCCTGGTTACCTGTATGTTCCTGGGCCAGGGCAGAGCTCTCCTCCCAGAGCAACAACTGATGATAGCAGAATGAGCTGACCTGGCAGTCACTTCCTACTGATGCAGGTACACGCCCACCGATTCCTCCACATCTTAGGATTACATGATCAGATGGCCAATCCCCAGGCAGAGAAGGCGGGGTAAGTGTCAGCAGACAACAGACACCTGGCAGCCGCAGTGAAGGGACTGCAGCACACTGCTGCCACTTTTATATCCGAGAATTTAAAACCACTTTTTACTTGGGAGATTTCCCTGACTGCGCCCTTCTAAATGTTGTCGCTCCGCCACTGGCCGCGAGGCCCCTGTAGGTGCGAGGCCTTAGGCAACCGCCTAATTTGCCTAATTAGAGAGCCGCCTATGTAACAGGGTTACACTCTTCAGTTCAATAATGCATTGTAGATATAAATAACAATGAACAAATCCTAATCTCCTGGATCCAGAGAAGTCAAAGGAAGAGGGGGCTAGATAGCCATCTGCCCCAAAGTTTATCAAACCATTTTTTTTTTCCACAATTCAAAAGTAAGTCTACACATAGGGAGGGAGTTATTAATAAGCTTTAGCCATTGAGTTATAGCAGGTAAAACTTTCCCTTTCCAAGGTCACATTTTTAGCGTAAAAGTACAAAATACGTAATAGGTGTCTAGTGTCTTTGGACAGACAGTTCCCCAAGGATTCCCAGAAAACAATTTGTTGAATTGAGGACATTAGGAGGGCCCAACACTGAAGAGAAAATGTTGCCCACATCCTTCCAGAACTAGCGGACATGGCCAAAAACAGTGTAGGAAATATTCCACCTGACCACACCCCCTAAAACCGGTTGCTACAGGGCGTAAGCCCATTTTATGTAATCTAGCAGAAGTGAGGTGAGAGTGTTAAAAAAAATTTTGGTTAATTAATTTAATCTTTTGATGAAATAACAGAGGTCTTAAAGGTGTCAGCAAATTCTGACCAGTCAGATTCAGTTAAAGATATGTCTATAAATAATATTTTAAAGGGTTTCCATGGAGGAGGCAATAGCCGCTTCCATAGAAGGAACAAGCATTATCTGGTACAGGATGTAACCAGTCATGAACATGCATTAGTTGGGACACCAGGTAGTAAAAAAAGCCAGTTCTGCCAATTGGGTTGGTAGTCATAAAACCCCCAATGCCCAGTACATAATTTCTAGTTTTTCTCTGTTATTTTTGTAACTAACAGGCAGACATAACTGCTAAGATTTTTCACAGAACACATAGTATGTCACAGTGTTAGTGATAACAGTGGTTGTTTCTGCATGTGTTTTTAGACCGGTCTAACACCACTGCATGTTGCGGCACACTATGATAACCAGAAAGTGGCATTGCTATTGTTGGATAAAGGAGCATCACCTCATGGAGCTGCAAAGGTAAAAAACTCCAAATTGTATCATGTTTATATGTAATAAAATCATGTTTTGCCATCTAATGATCTTGGTAACATACAATGAATGGTTAAGAAATAGCTGTCTGTATTGTATGGTAAATAAATAATGCAGCAAGATGTATAGGCATATATAGTGCATTCATGAAGTATTCATACCCCCTTCCCTTTTTTTTTTTTTTTTGCATACTGATACTACAGTTGTTTACATTATTTTTTTATTTCTTTAAAGTGGTTGTAAAGGCAGAAGATTTTTTTTATCTTAATGCATTCTATGCATGAAAATAAAAAGCCTTTTGTGTGCAGCAGCCCCCCTAATACTTAACTAAGCTCCATCTAGATCCAGCGATGTTGCAGGAGTGTCTCGGCTGCCTGGGACTCCCCTCCTCATTGGCTGAGACAGCAGCGCGGCGCCATTGGCTCCCACTGCTGTGAATCAAAGACAGCCAGCCAATGGTGAGAGAAAGGGGGCAGGGCCAGCCGCAGCTCTGTATCTGAATGGACACAGGGAGCTGTGGCTCGGCTTGGGTGCCCCCATAGTAAGCTTCTTGCTGTGGAAGCACTCAACGGGAGGGAGGGTCCAGGAGCACCGAAGAGGGACCCAAGAAGAGGAGGATCGAGGCTGCTCTGTACAAAACCACAACACCATGTAATTAAGTATGACATGTTTGTTGAAATAAAATATAGAAGTGTGAAGCTGCGCTGATCAAGGACAGTGTTGTTAATAATCTGAAATATCAGAAATTATTTTTAGGTCAATTGGACAGCATAAATGTACTGTGAATATTTACAAAACAGTGCATAACTCCAAAAGCGTAGTGGTGTATAGGATAAGTTAAAATGTGCTGTAAAGATTTGATGACAATAAATAAATAAATACCTTATATAAATAAATAAATCCAGTAAACTAATAAAATTCCTTTCCGTGATCAATTCCTTTCAGTAATAAATTCAATAATCCACAATATATATAGACAGTACGTGACTCACAACTGTAGTGGGTGCAAAGAATGTGCACTAAAATTGTGAAAAAATCCTAACCTAAATAAATAAATAAATAAATCCAATAGATCAATAAATACTTTTTAGTAATAAATATAAATAAATCAATGTGCATGAAGAATGTGTTATAAAACAGTGGTCTGTGAATGCTGAACAATAAAATCCTTTGGGATGGACTTTCTCTGAAAAGATTTTTAATTATTTACTTTTCTTCAGCATGCACTGTCTATATATATTGTGGATTATTGAATTTTTTTTTACTGAAAGGAATTGATCACGGAAAGGAATTTTATTACTTTACTGGATTTATTTATTTAATTATTTAATTATATAAGGTATTTATTTATTGTCATCACATACAGCACATTTTAACTTATCCTATACACCACTTTGCTTTTGGAGTTATGCACTGTTTTGTAAATATTCACAGTACATTTATGCTGTCCACTTGACCTACAAATAATTTCTGATATTTCAGATTATTCACAACACTGTCCTTGATCAGCGCAGCTTCACACTTCTATATTTTATATACTTTCACTCAGCTTTGGTAAGGCTGATCAGATAGCTGCAGCTATCATTAAGTTCACATTGTCTTATGGGATAGCGCAAGGGTCTCCCACATTTTAGTATGACATGTTTGTTATTTTTAACTTAAAAAAAAATGAGAGGACCTCTAGTTGTCACTCGAGAAATATTATAAGCAAGGGCACATCTTTGTGCACGACTTTGCATATGGTTTCCCTGACAGGAGGGTTGCAGGGATGGTTGTCCCTCTGGAACTTTGTCCTATCTCCACACAGGATCTCTAAAGCTCAATTTCGGTGACCATTGGGTTCTTGGTCAACCCTTTTACTAAAGCCTTTCACCTCCGATTGCTCAGTTTGGCCGGAAGCGAGCAGCTCTTGGAAGAGTCCTGGTAGTGCCAAACTTCTTTCATTTGAGAACTATCATTTGAGAACTATGGATGCCATTCTGCTTTTCGGAACCTTAAGTGCAACAAAAATTTTTTTTTTAGCCTTCCCCAGATCTGTGCCTTGCAATAATCCCGCTTCTGAACCCTATAGGCAATTCCTTTGACGTCATGGCTTTTGCTCTGATACAGTATGCATTGCCAGCTGTGAGGCCTTTTTTTTAGAGCGGTGTGTGCCTTTCCAAACCATGTCCAATCAATTTACGTAAATAAGCACAGGTAGACTCATCATAATGGAAACCTTTCAACAACAATCAAGAGAAAACGGAGGCACCTGAGCTAAATTTAAAGTATTGTTGCAAACAGTCAGAATGCTTATGCCAATGGGATATTTCAGTTTTTGCTTTTTCATACATTTGCAAACATTTCTAAAATTCTGTTTTTGCTTTGTCATTATAGGGGAACTGAGAGTAGATTTATGAGAAACAAATGTATTTAACTACTTGCGGACCGTCCATTGTACATTTACTGCAGAGTGGCCGCTCTGTGCCAGATCATGTACCTAGTGTGTGATCTATCACTTCCGGGTCTGGGTGTGCATGCGCGTCGCCAGCGACCTGCTTCTATTGTGATCACATGTCCCCCGCGACCTGCTAATTACACAGGATGCAGACAGAACGACAATCTGACTATGTAAACAAGGAAGATTGTTGCTCTGTCAGAAGGAAGGTATTGATCCTCGGATTTTGCAAAGCAGGAACATGGATCTTTGCCTTCCCCTAGTCAAAGCATCTCCCCCACGCTGTGTAAGCACAGTCCAGGCACACATTTAACCCTTTGATCACCCCTGATGTTGACCCCTTCCCAGCCAGTGTTGATGCAGAATTTTTTTTTTTTTTTTTTTTAATTGGGTTTGTTTTATAGCAGAAAGTAAAACTTTTTTTTTTTTCTCACAAAATTTTGGTATTTTTTTGTTTAGAGCGCAAAAAAAAAAAAACTGCAGAGGTGATCAAATACCACCAGGAGAAGGCTTTATTTGTGGGGGGAAAAAAGGGCAATTGTCAGTTAAAGTAACGCAGTGCCGTGTCGCAAACACTGACCTGGTCATGAAGGGGGCTAAACCTTCCGGAGGGCAAGGGGGTAAACAACTCTAGTATCAGTCTGCAACATAACAAAAAGAAAAAAAGTGAAGGGGGTCTAAATAATATATGAATGCACTGTATGTGCATTATACAGTTCCTCATGTATAGTATAGACAAAACTGTTCCTGGCAATCATTGAAACAAAATCATCATCTGGGGTGTGTGGGGGAGACAAGGGGAAAAAGGGTTGGCAAGTCATATTTTCATATCCAATTGTTCAGTTGTTGAAGCTATTTAGAATCTGTCAGTGCCTCTGCCTGGAGCATATCTTTACAAATGGCTAGACATAAGGTATACATCTGGGTTCACAGTCAATAGGATCTTGCAAACTAGAGGATTGCAAGTACAAAGGTTGGTGGATCCACCTGCAGCATTCTTCCATTATCTCCCCCATTGTCCCACTCAACTGCAGGGAAGTGAGCGAAATACCCAGTACTTCCAGGTATGGGAAGCCTGTGACTTACTTTCCCACCTTCCACATCACAATTCTGGTCTGTGCTAATTGGCTCTTCAGGCACACAGGGTTGCCAAGGAGATCCCAACCATGTGTAAGCTTCAGGTCAATGACAACATGCATCATTTTGATAAACAGTTTGATAGCCAGATGATCTCTATATACACAGGTTTATTTTTTAAATAATTATATTTTAAATATACCATGCTGGTACCTTACATTGTAGGCTTACCCTTTTTGAGATCCGAGAAATTTAAGTGGTTCCTTGTTATCAGCTGGAATGTGTCAATAGGATAAGAAGCTTTACTGACCTGCCATTGTCAGTTATAGTGTGAATAATGAATATGGAATCTGTCTTGCATCAGGCATTCTTAAAATGTGGTCTGTCAGTTGCAGCATGCTAATCTGATATCCTCTGAGGTGGAGAGTATGCCCACACTGACCTTTAAATGGAAGATGCAAGTAGATTGTGTATTACCACATTTTGCTTGTGTATATGTATGTGTATATACAGTATATATATATATATATATATATATATATATATATATATATATAGTGAGAACTACAGTAGCTTCAATTGGTAGCACATTAAGGTCACAGCCACTCACCTACTACTTCATTGTAAGGGCTTATCTTGCCCAATTGTATTAAAAGAAAGTTTAACACAGTTCCAGAAATAAGAATCAATGAGTTTCTCTTGCACAAGTTTACCAAACAATGGATCATCAGCCTTCTGACTTACACAAGCACCACTGCTGTTCTGGCCTTACAGACAGTCTTCTCACTTGTTTTGTCCATACAGCTAGCCACCCTTTCTGCTTTGGCTCCCATCTGTACTGCAAGGTGGAGCCCACCAAGGGGCTGACTGGCAACTTTTGGCCCAGGGGGCAAGTACAACCTAGTAGCCCATTGTGCAGCAACTCGGCCCCTCTCCTGCTCTCCCTCTTCTCTGCCTCTTGCCAACCCCCACCCCATGCTGAAGCTACTGTGTTCTGGCAGTGGGAGGTTTCCCCGCCGTTAGAATACAATGATTACTGCTGGCAGCTATAGTTGACAGTGATTGCATTGATAAAAAACAAGCTGATTGTACTAAAGTCGATCTGTCGATTGACCTCAGTACATCCAGTTTGCCTGTAGATGGATTGAAATTTGTCCATCGCCTGCTGAACTGGCCGAATTTAAATCCGTCTCTGCCTGGTCTCATAAATACATGAAATTAAAGAGAAAACAAGGAATGGATTGATAGAGAAAGAGAGAGAAAAAGTAGGATGGAGGAAGAGAGAAAAAGAGGGATGGAGGGAGAGAGAAAAAGACTGCTGAAGGGATAGAGAAAGAGAGAGGAAAAGAGTGATGGAGGAGATGAAGGAGAGAGAAAGTAAGTAAAAGAAAGAAAGAAAGAAAGAAAGAAAGAAAGAAAGAAAGAAAGAAAGAAAGAAAGAAAGAAAGAAAGAAAGAAAGAAAGAAAGAAAGAAAGAAAGAAAGAAAGAAAGAAAGAAAGAGTAAGTAATAGAGAAAAGGGTTGGAGAACTAATGGTTTGCTGAAGACAAGCAGACCAAGGACATTGATTACTGGAACCATGTCCTGTGGTCTAATGAGACCAAGATAAACTTTTGGTTCAGATGGCATCAAGCGTGTGTGGCGGCAACTAGGTGAGGAGTATTAAGACAAGTGTGTCTTGCCTACAGTCAAGCATGATGGGGGGAGTGTCATGGTCTGGGGTTGCATGACTGCTGCCAGCACTGGGGAGCTACAGTCCATTGAGGGAATCATGAATGCCAACATTTACTGTGACATACTGAAGCAGAGTATGATCGCCTCCCTTTGGAGACTGGGACGCAGGGCAGTATTCCAACATGATAACGGCCCCAAACACACCTCTAAGACAACGACAGCCTTGCTAAAGATGCTGAGAGTAAAGGTGATGGACTGGCCAAGCATGTCTCCAAACCAAAACCCTATTGAGCATCTGTGGGACATCCTCAAATGGAAGGTGGAAGAGAGCAAGGTCTCTAACATCCACCAGCTCTGTAATGTCGTCATGGAGGAGTGGAAGAAGACTGCAGTGGCAACCTGTGAAGCTCTGGTGAACTCCATGCCCAACAGGGATAAATCAGTGCTGGAAAATAATGGCGGCCACTTAAAATATTGAAACTTTGGGCCCAATGTGGACATTTTCATTTAGGGATGTACTCACTTTTGTTGCCAGCGGTTTGGACATGAATGGCTGTGTGTTGAATTTTTTTGAGGGGATAGCAGATGCACACTGTTATACAAGCTGTACACTCACTACTTTACATTGTAGCAATGTGTCATTTCTTCAGTGTGGTCACATGAAAAGATATAATAAATTATTTACAAAATTGTGAAGGGTGTACTCACTTTTGTGAGATACTGTATATTTACACACACAAATGGTGCTGATCAGATAGGGGACAACCAGGAATCTATAAAACAGTACTCGGCAATCAGTTGATTTTGGAATTGTAATGTCTACTGTGTTTTTATTTAATAAGGGTAAAGTAATTTTAATGCTCTGATCAAACAGCTACTAAAGTTAGCACACAAGGCCCCTGCTGCTTAACCATTGTACTGAGTAATGTGATTTATGTTCAGTCTTGTAAACCCAGGCATTGGTAATCATTTTGCAACTGCTTTTTCTACTTCATGTCATTCAAGTCTTTAAAATACAGAACTGAGGCAACTTTTAAGGCCAGGGCCGCTCATAGGGGCGGACCACTAGTCCTCCTGTAGGGGGCCCCAAAAGCATGAGGAATCAGTGCAGTTGGGCAGAGGAGCAATTACAGAAGGAAGCCCTATGCGGCTCTCTGCAGCACCTGAAAGACAGTTTCTCCCACTCCTGCCAGCTTTCAGCTACTGCAGGGAGAGACACAGACACAGGGCATTATCGTTCCTGTAATTGCTACTCCGACACAAACCCCCTCCCTGTTCTGCCTGCTTCTGATCCCTCTTCTCCCCGTGTGCCCCCCTTTCACTGTTGCCCCCCCGATCGCTTCCCTGTCCTGTCAAAAAATAACAAATTGTAAAAAAATAAATAAATAACAAATTGTAAAAAAATAAATAAATAACAATTAGACATTGTGATAAATTAATAAGGGAAATTGTAAAATAAACATATTTTTAAAATTTTTAAAATAAATTATAATTTTTTTTTAAATGTAACAAATAATTTAAAAGGGCTAATTCACACAAGTTCACTGTTGTGTTTGTGTCCACTGATAATGATTTTAGTGTATTTTTAGTGAAAATATTGTCTTTACATATTCGGGGGACCTTCCAGGTAGGTTGTATGGTGCCTGTGATTTCTAACAGCAGTCCTGTTTAAGGCCATCCAGTCTCTTAAATCACTCCTCTGTTTACACTCTTGAGCACGGCTGCTCTTTGATATAGAAGTGTTTTTTCTTACTGTGAAATTAATTTAGAATGCTTCAACTATTGATTTATTTAGAAAACATTGACTTCTGTCATATAGGGGTTAATTTTCTAAGGGCAAATAGACTGTGCACTTTGAAAATGCAGTTGCGCTCTGCAAGGGCAGTTGCTCCAGATCTTAGTAAATGAGGGGAAGCTCTGCTGACTTCCATCATCTAGTCATGTGCAAGAAAAAATACATGTTTTTTTTTATTTTCCTTCTACATGATTGCTTTTTTCTGTAAAGTGAAGCTTTAACTCATTTACTAAGCTCTGGAGCAACTGCACTTGGAAAACAAACGTTCTATTTGTTTTTAGTAAATCAACCCCATAGTTTACATAGGTAAAATTAAACCCAAGATCGCAATGTTGCAAATGGAGAGTACTCTGCACTTTTTTTTATAGGTTTACCTTTCACATACAGTAATCTAGCATAGGCAGTTTCTTAAAGGACTAACTACATATTCAAGGTTCTCTGGATTTTCTGTCAACAGAAACTTGAATGATTGATAAACTATATGTATGTTTGCTTACATTGCCCAATATTTTCCTTGTAAATGTATGTCTTTTCTTTATAGAATGGGTACACACCTCTACACATTGCAGCAAAGAAAAACCAGATGGAAATAGCCACCACATTACTGGAATATGGGGCAGATGCCAATGCAATGACCAAGCAAGGAATTGCTCCCATTCACCTTGCTGCCCAAGAAGGCCATGTTGACATGGTGTCTTTGCTGCTCACCAGAAATTCTATTGTCCATGTTAGCAACAAGGTACCATCTGTACTCCTAAACGTTTGTTTGCATTGTAACATGTACATATACAGCAAATCCTTTTTCAACTCCACCAACTGTTAATTGCTTGATAATGCCCAGATGAGTTGTCAGATGCTCCAGGTCACCACCACATTGCATGGGCTCCCTTAAGAAAAAGAATCTAGGGAGAATCTGGTAGTTAGCAAGAACACTGTAAAAAAGGTATGGAGTTAGCTGTATGAAGCTTCCAAGTCACAAACCTTGGAGGCCTGTTGACAGTCGGCACATATATGGAAGATGCTGTTTCGCACTGGCTAGCCAGGGAAAGTACAGGAGCAGCCTAATCCGTAGATGGAAATGAAACGAAACAAAGTACAAACTTAGCCTAAAGGACTAAGGGACATCAAGCAAAGTACTGTAATTAGGGGAGACAGCAGTAGAAACCAACCAGGGAGTTCGACATTGAGCCATATGTAGCAGGATACAGAGTATTAAGGATCTTCAGTTGGACATCTTCACTTCTTAACAAAGAGAAAGAGATGGAAGTTGCACAGTACAGGCTCATGTGACAAGCAGTTTATATCCCACCTAGAAAGCTTGCCAAAAAAAATGCAGCTGGTTGCACAAAACTCAGATTAAGAGGACTTTGTGCCACATTCACATCTGTGCATTGTAAGTGTGGTGCGTTAAAAAAAAAAAAAGTCTTGCTTGCTGCATCTTTGATGTACTTTCATGAAAATACGTGGCATATAGAGTTCAATGGTAATGCACCTAAAGCGCATGTAAAGTGCGTCTAAAATGCAATGCGCCTGAAATACACTCTACAGATGAGAACCGGTCCTTAGATAGGCTGTTGAAATGCATTGATTGTTCCCAATAGCGATGCTAACATTGTTGCTGGTAGTCCTGATGACTGTCTCTGCAGAATGGACAGTGATATGCAGTTGACAGTGGATTAACATTTCTTCCTTGTCTGTTTAGTATCAAGTTTGTAAAAAAAAAAAAAACATGTGAAGTAAGGCAGAGTTTTATAATGCGTAAATCAGCAAATAATAGTCTGTTTTATTCTGTAAAACATTTTAGAAATTTTTATTTGCATGTATTAGTTACTTTCTCCAGGGGCTTACAGTCTATCTTATGTTAACGGGCCTCCGTATTTAGTTATACACTTATAATTTTATTGGTATGTCTTTGAACTATGCTCAAGAAAGCCATGGGGAGACAGAGAAAACATACAGACCCCTCTGAGATAGCATCACATTTGGACTCAGAACCAAGGCACCCTATCGTTTTGAGATAGCAATGCTAAGAATTATGCTCTGGGCTTCCTAAAATGCCTCCTATCTGTATGTACGCAGCTGTGACAGCCAAAGGGAATAATAGAACATTTAGTTGAATAAATCCCTGGCCCAGTTATTGCATAAAGCAGGAAAGTCTAGTTTGTGTTCATCTGTAGACCCTGAGGCAAAACTCTTGCATTGCTGTTGGCAAAGACGTGTTACAAAAAAAGGGTAAAACCCAGAGGTTCTAATCCTATTTCCTCAATCAAAAACAGAAACGGGTTCTGTTCTTATGAGTAGTGACACCCATTGCTACTGTTTTTTTTAGAAAAACTAAAACATTTTTAAGAGATAAACTTTTTATGAAGATTTGCTCCCAAATAGAAGTCTCTGACATTGTTTTTAAAGCAAAGCACCAAATACACACTTGAACTGTCTTTTCTGCCAGAGCATTTGTAATTCTGTCCAGACACTTCGGTGAGGCATACACCTCTGCCATACAGCACAGCCAGGACAGTGACACTACATTGATTTTGCAGTTGAGAAGTACAGTGGTTTCCCTGCCCTATCCAGAGCTTGCTAATTGGACAATATAAGAGCAGTTGCACACTGGTAACTTAGCAGTTGTGCCTACTCTTCTCTCTCCTATCAGTAAGTTCCCTGTCAGTGTATGTACATTCAGCAGAGACACCTTATGTTATCCCTTCTCCCAGTTTGAGTGTATACAGTTACATGAGGCTAATATGACTCTCAATGCAACAAAAGCAGTGTTTTTTTCATCCTTTATGTATTTTTTACTATGTACTGTGTACTAATATTCCTGATTTTGCAAAATATAGAGCGGACTCACACCTCTTCACCTGGCAGCACAAGAGGATAGAGTGGGAGTAGCCCAGGTTCTGACCAATAATGGAGCAGGCACTGACTGTACAACAAAGGTAATTCATTTTGAGTGGGACTGCGAGCAATCTATGGTGGTGTAAATTTAGAATGCCGCTAGCACTGATCACTCCCTTGTTGTGAGTGTGTTGTGAATGAAATAATATAAATGTGTGCTGCGCAAACTTGTGTAGCTTGTATTAATAATGGATTAATTTAAATAAATAATATATAATAAATATTCGTATCACTCTGTGTAGACAAAATATATATATATATATATATGTCTATATCAACAGTTGTGCACTGATTAAATCCAATTAAATCCGATTAAACACACTTAATGATTCACTGTATGCAATATAGCTGTACAATAAATATCCAAAAACATATAAATCATGCAAATTGACGTGGTAAATAAGTGTCCTTATGCCTTGTATCCAAATTTTAAGTGTCCAAACAAATTATGTATGGAGATTAGACCCCAATCACCAGTGCTCAAATATGGTCATGAGCTAGCTTGATTACACCTCAAGTCTCCGTGCCCCCCCCCCCCCCTTCAGGTGGGTGCCTCACCTTTATGCCTTTGACCTTGCACTTAAGCTTGGTCAGTAATGGCCTTGTGATCAATCCAGTAAGTTTGGATGCGGGGTCGCCTTTTCTTTAATGCTGTCAGGGTGCTCCTATCCCTCACGGATGGCTAACATGGATGGAAAGAGAGATATACATGGTGCCAATAACGTCTGATAAACAAACTTTATCAAAAAATAGGTATTGCACTTACATTTAAATGCTGCTTGCAGCGCACCACACTACAAAGGCTATTTTACATATAGTGCCCAGACGCTCAGACGGGGGTCTCCAACTGTTATAGTTTGTCTGCTTAGCGAGCTGTGGAATTGCTTTCAACCGTACTCACACTCCAACGCGTGGCCCCTCCCCCACGCGTATCGACACAGGGCGCTTACGTGTCCTCCTCAGGACTCCTCCTTGTGCTTATTCAGTAAGTCTGTTCATAGTGAATCTGTTAGGGCCTACAAAGTATCTGGCATAATAAGAATCTGGTAAAAGAAAAGTGCTGGTAAACCATAGTGCCTGCAAATATCTCTTTTGATCTTTAAAACCCAACTCTGGAAATTACAAAAAATAAAAACCCTTTGTGTGGGATGGCATGCTCCTTAAATCTAGGGGATACGGAATAAAGTGTAATACTTACTGAAGTTCTTGCTCCAATGCTCTGCTTCACTTAAACTTATGGATAGTCCCTTGCTACTGGCCCTGCATTGTACTTGATGATGTTATTGTTTTGACTGGGGCCCAGAGCATCTTATAGAAGAGGTCCTGGGGAGCAGTCACACAGAGGGAGCCTGCTGGAGCAAGGAATAAGGTAGGTATAATTCCCTAGAATTAATGAGCATTTAACTCTTGCATTGAAAGGGGCCACACTGCAAGTGTAGTTATTTTGTTTTAAGTTCTATTTTAAATCACTTTCTGTATCTTTGTGAAATACCACCATTTCAAGCCCTGACTGAACATCTGGCCTCTATGTCTGTCCAAGTCTACTCTAAGCCCCATTACCATCATTCAGTCAAATGCAGCCAATACTCCCATATCTGTAAATCAGCCCAAATTAATCAAATTCTTAACCTAGTAGATAGGTCTTCTAGAATTACTTAACCACTTAAGCCCCGGAAGATTTTACCCCCTTCCTGACCAAGGGGTATTTTGCGATTCGGCACTGCGTGACTTTAACGGACAATTGCGCGGTCGTGCGACGCTGTATGTTAACGAATTTGGCGTCCTTTTTTTCCCACAAACAGAGCTTTCTTTTGGTGGTATTTGATCACCTGTGCGATTTTTTTGATCATGCGCTATAAACAATAAAAGAGCGTAAATTTTGCAAAAATAGCAATATTTTTCAAATTTTTTTATATGAAATTCCCCCCCAAAAAAATGTAAAAATCAAAATGTTTTAACATTTTCGGCCAATTTGTTTTATGCTACCTATGTTTGGTAAAAAAATCGCAAAAAGAGTATTTTGATTGGTTTGCGCAAAAGTTATCGCGTTTACTAACAAAGGGAAAGATTTTTGTTGTTTTTTTTTTAACGCGTAATGGCGGCGATCTGCGATTTTTTTTGCGGTACTGCGACATTGCGGCGGACAGATCGGACCCTTGACTGACATTTTTTACACTTTTGGGGTTACCAGTGACATTTCTACAGTAATCAGTGCTATACATATGCACTGTTACTGTAAAAATACACTGGCAGTGAAGGGGTTAACTTTTTTTGAAAGGGAGGGGCTATGTGTGTCCCTAGGGGCCTGCTTTCTACTGTGATTGGCTGTGGCTTCAGATGTATGAACAGTGATCAACGGTTCTACATAGTAGAACCGTATGATCATCCTTCATACACAGGGGAGAATGACAGGCAGCTTGTTTACACAAGCCGCCTGACTTTCTCCCTCTCCCCCGACGATCGCAGAGTGACCGGCGGACATACGTCGCTTTGCCTATGAGGGGCTGACTGCCGACGTAGATCTGCGTTAGGCAGTCGGCAAGTGGTTAATAGAAATGAATCAGATATCTCTGGTATTGCACAGTAAACGGAAATTTAATTGGTCCCTGTATGCTAATTATTGCTCTTTCTACTTTCTCTTTTTTGAATGGGGCTGACAAGTGTCTTAAGGGCCATACACACTATAAGATTTTCTGAAGACTTTTTCCTTCAGATTTACCTTTTCTATGTAGTACAAGGGCCTGCCTGATTGCATACAAATTAAAAATGTTTAGGGTTGACCTCATATTATCTGGTTTTGGTAAATCTAAAGGAAAAAGTCTTCAGAAAATCTTATAGTGTGTATGGCCCATTATTTATTTTACTCTTGTCTAGAGGCAAAGCAGATTGTAGTTGATAAGCAGATGTGTGCTATGATTATATTTTTTTCTAATACTAAGACTAGATTGTAAACAATATAGCTGCGGTTAAAGACTAAGAGCAGGAAGTTCCTCATAAATTCAGCAAATTGGGCAAACATGTTAGAAAATATTCAGGCTTATATAAAAGGGCAGTGTAGAGTTTAAAAAACATTTGCAAAAAGTAGTACCATTGTGACAAATAATTAAAATGCACTTCTCAGCAGTTTAGAACTGTCATATTAATGAACGTACTGTATACAGTTACTTAGATGCCATTGGCTACTACCATAATGCATTTTTCTTTGCCTTATTATTTGAAGGTATAGCCTAGTTTCCGACACAAAAGATACATTCCTAAACACACCCACTGCAGGGCCACTTCTGTCTCTCGTAAACGAAACACTTGATTTAAAAGAAATGTCAGTATAAAGTTTGTTCCAGACACCAATGAGACTCATTACTGCCTTGAAAGTTTGGATATGACTGGAGATATAGAAAGCAGGAAGAGAGGAAGTTACACTGGACAGGCTCTAGAAACTTCAAGTGACCCTGGGAGATGTTTTTGCTGCACTGGATTACACAGAGTAGGAAAAATTAAAGCCGAGCTCTAGGCACATAAGATAAAAAACAAAGTAGCAGCATGCCCACCTACCCTAAATGTTATATTATAATGTTCCAGGTACTGGCTTAGGGCTTGTTCACACCAGAGGCGGTGTGGGAACGCATGTGTCCCGAACTGTACAAAAAGGGCGCTGCCTTCTGCACGCGCAAGCGGGTCCCATGCATCTTGGGAATGCGTGTGCATTCATGTTTGCCAAAATGCATATTACCACAGTACCGTGTGTTTTGGGGCAGCGTAAATTGGAAATTGTGCCTGCATCTTTTTTTTGCATGTTTTACTTGAAATTGATTGGTTGCCCTAAAAAGTGTCATGCAAGAAAATGCAAAAAAAGCGACTTCCTCATGGTGAGAATGAGCCTTAAGTGTCTGCAAAATGTATGGAAATGAGCAAAGCTGCCACTTCCTGCTATGGAGACAGGCTGCCTCAGCTGCAATGTGCTAGGTGATCGGCCTTCTAAACATCTCCCTGTAGTACTATTAAGTAGGAGGCTACCAGCTACTGATGCTCTATGCCTGGTTCTACCCTTTTTTACCTCTCTCTGCCACCTATCCTTTGATTAGTGTCATGTGGTTTCCCATTGTCAACAAGCTGTGATATTGCTGGCACTTTACACTTTTGAATGACTCAACTGATTAGCACTGTTTACTGTACAGATTCTGGTGCCTGAGCAATGCCAGGGGAGCACTCTGCTCTCCTGTCACCACCCACACACCCACCTACAGAATCACTGCACACTCCCAAGAGGCACCCACCCAGGCAGAAGGGTTATTTCCACATACAGATGGAATATGTGCTTCATGAATGCAATGTTGCAAAGTCCTTAATCTTACCATGTAACTGTTTCATTTACAATACAAGAAGAGTTCTTGGGAATTGATTCACCATCTTTATACAGGTAAGTTATGCAAAGCACCATCTGTGTTTTGAAGTCAAAATCAAATGTGCTCCAACTGTGTTATCTACCACCACCTTCAGAAAGGCTCACTTACCAGTTTGGATGAACCTGAAATTATAAAGGTCAGATGTGCATTTTCATCATTTTCTTTCATGGGGAAAAAACATACAGATAAAAAAATCAATTTATTTCATAAAGGCTCTCTCTTCCATCATTCTAACTCCATTCCCATAAATTCTCACAATGTGGGAAGTATACAAGCCTAAAATAAATAGCGGGAGATTAAGCAGGTGACGTCATCATGCTGGCTCATCGTACCTACCCTGAGTGTAAAGACGAGTCCAGGATATACTACTAATAGAGCTCAAGGTGGAGTGTTTTGTGATGAGACTCAATTCAGATTACAGTCTTTTTATAGTTGCATGCTGTTTATTTTTAGTGCTATGTTCACTTATGTAATCTAAGCACAAGTACAGGTTTTTGTTTTTTGTTTTTTTATAAAGCAGTATTACACTATTGGATTGTATTTTATGTTTAAATCCTTCCCACATTAAGAGAATTCCTGGAGATAAAGTTGAACTGATGGAAAAGAGATTCTTTATGAAACAATTCGATGTTCTTGTCCACTGTTTTTTTATTCTATGAGATATATGGAGATAATGGTGAAAATGTGCCTCTGACCTTAATATTCTGAGGTCCACCCTATCAGGAGAGTCGGTCTTTCTGAAGGTGGTGGTGGATAACACAGTGAAGCACATTTGATGTGGATTCCGAACCCCTGTGGTGCTGTTTATAACGGGATCTGCTTAAAGTGTTACTAAACCCACAACAGTAAAATCTGTCTATAGATGCAGAATAGCATGCTTGTTATACTGACTATGTTACTTAACCTCCCTGGCGGTATGATTCTTTTGGATTTTAGGTGCTGAAAGCAGTACCATTATTTTGCATGTAATTCTTGTGAATGAGCAGCCCAAACCAACTGTATACATTTATTATATATATTATATATATATATATATATGTAATATTATGTATACATATATTATATATATGTACGTATATATATATATATATATATATATATATATAATGTATACAGTTGGTTTGGGCTGCTCATTCACAAGAATTATGTATATATATGTACCGCTAGGAAGGTTAAGTGATTAATCCTTTGCATTGCATTGTGTAAAACGGCTGTGTGATCCTGAATGCACAGATCCAAACCCTCCTGCAAGTTCACTCTGGACAAGTCCAGATAAGCACAGTAAGTGCAGTTCAGCTGCACATGCTCATTTTGGTCTCTATTGCTCAGAGAACACTTCCTGGTTTTAGCTGAGCTATTCAGGTCACATGATATTGACATCACACATGTGGGTGTGTATACAGGTCCTAAATGACAACCCAGTCCCTCCCTCCTCCTCCATGCCTAGTAACTAAAAAAGAACACAGTGGGTGAGATGTCACATCTTCATTGATGCATGTTTTTTTTTTTCTTGGGAGGGTACATGTGATCAGCACAGGGCCAATCAGCTCTGTCTAGACGTGTCCAGACAGAGAATTAGGGGCTTGAAGCCTTGCAGGACAATCCTGGGAAACTATCAGCACTCACTGATAGAAGTCACAAGATTGTTCTAATTGCTATATACAGCTGATGAGAAAAGATATTTATCAGTTTATATTTACTAAAATGATTACATTTCCATGTAGACCAGATATAATGAATGCAGGATCTGGGTTTAGTAGCACTTTCCATTTCCAAGTATGTTTTTTTTTTTTTTGTGTAGTAAATGAAACAGTTACAAAGAAAGAATGTGAACATTGTATTTATTATTTGTAGCACATATTGAAACTGTTGCAGTAATTGTGTATAAGGATATAATAATATATTTACTTAAACACAGCTTTTTTCACATTATAAGAGTTTATAAAAATGTTTGATTTGTTGGATAGCAAGGTGGTAGAGAATGTATTATTATTGGCAGAAGTGCTCCCTCCCCACAGCTGCCCCTGCTCAGTTCCCTCCCCTTAGCTTTACAGTACCAATTGATGACATCATAAGGCATAAATACTGTTATATCTTTGTTAAAAATATACACATTTAAAAATTCCCTTCTGCTAAATGCTGTACATTTTCAGGGGAAGCTTTCTGGATTAAAAAAATATATATATTTTTGCGTAGAGTTAAGCTTTAAATGACCAGCTTGAGTTCCAGGCAAAAAATGCAACTATTGCGTTATAGTGTTGAAAAAGAGAGGGCCCCCATCCCCACTTGTTTTTGGAGATAATTTTCTTTCTTTTTTTGTTGTTTTGTACCTTTTTTAATGCCAAGCTTGATTTCCATCCTACCTCGCTGAGGTATGTAATTTCCTCTTTTTACTCTTGGGATTGCTATGTCATCAATCCCAGGAGTCCGTGAGCGAGATTGGGAGATCTCGCTCCATGCGCAAGATCAGAAGGTGCATGCTGGGTAGCCAGCATGCACCTAATCCTGGAAGAGAGACCCAGTGAGCTTCAGATACCCACAGTCAGGATGGCCGTGCTGTCTATAAGGAGAACAAAGTAGTAAGAAAACAATGCTGCACAATTAACAAAAAGGGGACACTTGGTGTAGCCAATTGTTAAAGAACAAGCAGTGACTGTCATGAAGGTAATTAAAAAAAAAAAAAATGTTCGGAACTCCGCTTTAAGAACAATTGCAGTATTTGTTGGAGTACATAAGTAACTTACTAGTTGTTTTCACTTGTTGCCTGGAATTGCTCCACAGTACCTAATAGTAAATAGATGCAGAAAGCAGTGATGATGCACAAAGTAAAGTAAGCAAAACCTGTAAGGATAAAGGGCCAACATTTTGCATAACACCATAGAAATAAAATTAAATGTTGACAGAATGTCAAGTGGGCACAATTAACCCACGACATGGGATTGTGGTGGCCACAGTTTTTAATATTACAAGTTTTAGAAAAAAAAAATAAAAACATTTTAGGTTACTGTGTCTTTAAGACTTTCCGTGCTTGTCATAAGGATTTAGGCGGGAGACACGAGTGTTCTAGAAGCTTCTTCTCACATGTGAGTAGGACTATATAAGGCGTCGCATGAGGGCTTCCGTCGCAGTTGACCTGGAACGGCTTGGTGAGCTCCCCTCCCCGCCACCCTGTCACAGCACCTGTTATGTGGTTATGTCACCCTTGAATCAAGGAGGGGACTTCTGATTAATCTATTTGGGGATATTCACTCGATTTCTTTGACTGAGTGTGATATATTTATATTTGAATTTTAAGTTTTGAATATTTGTTCATTTATGAATTTTAATAAACATTTTTACTAATGAATTATTTATATACCAATAAAGGTACCACGGCCATTTTACTACCATTTCTTTGTGTATTTGTTTATTTCTTTATGGGTTATGCTATTAGGTCAAGTGTGCAGCCTATATTCCCATGTAAAGGCAATAACAATGAAGCAGTAGTTTGTGGAGCACACCAGAGCTGTGGAGGTGCAAAAGGCAATGAGGCCAGATGCAAATCTATATGCATCTTTTGTACATGGGGCGTGTTATACCTAAACCTTAGGTGAAAAATAAAAAAGGTGGAAGAAAGGGTATAATATGGTTATCGAACATCAAGAATAACAAGCATAACATAATGTTCATAGGATGCATAAAAATGATGATGCTGATTGATATGGAACACTCCTTAGGGGTACAAAACAAATTAGCTTTTTAATTTTTCTATTAAATGTAATATTTTCAATGCAAAATGATCAGAAAAAATCTGTCACCCACAAGCATTAACCATTTATTTTTTCTGTATGTATTGCAGATGGGATATACTCCTTTGCATGTGGCAAGCCATTACGGGAACATTAAAATGGTCAATTTTTTGCTGCAACATGGTGCTAAAGTGAATGCCAAAACCAGAGTGAGTTGTACATATATTTTCATTCTGGGATGTTACTAGGTTATGCCTGTAGGACCAAAAAACCTGCTTCTCCTGGATCATCATCCTAAGATTTTTTTTAAATGTTTGGATATGTTGGGAAATGTTTGGTTTATATTGCTGTCTGTGTGTCTGCTGTGATTTCCTCTCATTTCCTGTCCCAGTGACAATATGGCAACCAGGACAGGAAGTGAGGGGATATCCATCCAGTGCTGCTAAAGACCAGAGAAAAACCTAAAACAGGATATCACTCTTTCACCAAAAACAAAACATGGCTAGAGTTCTAGTTAAGTTGCACCACTACCCTGCTATTAGCATTGGCCTCTTTTTTATGCTCCTGAGGAAGAGGAACATTTTATGAGAAGCGCATAGAAAAACTAAGATCCTGTGGTCCAGCGCATCAAAAGGCATATTTATGAATGTAAAAAACAGAGGCTGACTGTAAGTGATCCATGATCATGAATGAGTGTGTACAGGGCTGCTGTTAGAAATCATGGGGCCCCGTACAGACTACCTGGCAGGGCCCCCTCAAGAAAATATTAAAGATATATTTAGCTAAAATTACAACAAAATCAATATTAGCAGACACAAATATAACATAACTCACATAATTCCTGCAAAATCTAAAAAAAAAAAAGATGTTAAATAAAAATGAAGATGAGATGAGAAAAATATACAGGCTGTGCAGTTGGAGCTCAGTGATCAGAGAGACAGAGAGAGAGAAACAAAGTTACACATAAACTCCTGAGCAGAGATAACATTAGAACCGGTGCTGGGTGGGGGGCCCACACAGGGAGGGGGATTTAGTGAGGGATGACTGTCTCTTTCTAAGCAGATAAAAGCTGATCACAGGGAGAAGGACAGATCAGATTCAGGTTCTGGAGGAAGATTTCTGTATTTGTTGTCCATCACGAATCCCCCTCTCTGTGTGGGCCCCCCTGTGTGTTCGGGCCCCCTACAAGAGGGCTGGTGGTCCCCCCCTATCAGTGGCCCTGAGTGTGTATAGAACTGGGATGTACTTGTACATACAGTATGAGGGAAGGGTTTCTTTGTGGCTTTATTTTTTATGATCTTATTATGATGTACACATAAATGCATGTACACGCCCATATATATTGTAACATTAGAGGCATTTTTTCTCTGCCAAATTCAAACAGCTGCTTATTTTTATAGCCACGTGTGCACGTGGCCTTCAAACTCCTCTCCCCTTCTCTTTTACTGTTTAATGACACTACTAGTATTATAAAACTTGATTACCCTGTGGTATTCCTGACACATTGAAAAACGTTGATGGTTTTCAAAGTTCCTTCTGATATTTATACGTTTCTCCTTTTCAGAATGGGTATACGGCTCTACACCAGGCTGCTCAGCAGGGACATACCCATATCATTAACGTGTTGCTCCAGCATGGTGCATCACCCAATGAAGTCACTGTGGTAAGTGGATAAACAGTTCCCAATAACCTGCAAACCAACATCCAATGTATTTTTTTTCTACAGTATAATGTCACATGTTGTCCCAAAACCAAATAATTGTGAAAAAGGGGGGGGGTGTCTTGTAATAGAAAGGGGCACATTTTGTAAAGCAGCAAATGTGGCCTTCACCAAACATTTACACACCAAATTTTTTTAACATTGTGTACTTTATAAACTGTGAAAAGAAATGTTTTAATTGGTTCACTACATATCAGATAAACACCTTGGAGTTTACACAGGGCTGGTGACTCTCTAGTTGCTTCCATAGGTGCCTGAGCTGATAATCACCAAGCACCAGCACTTTCACATGAGATGAAAAAGTCACTTGAACCCCATATAAATATTTATTGAGTATTTGTATGTGTAGCAAAAGAACAAAGGACAATTAAGTATAACAGCAAGTAGGCCACAATTAAGGAAACTGGTATGGGAAAAGCTTGGGGCTTACACAAGACTGATGACTCTCTAGTCACTTCCTAGTCACAGTGGGGTTGATTTACTAAAACTGGAGAGTGCAAAATCTGCTTCAGCTGTGCATAGAAACCAATCAGCTCATAACTTCAGCTTGTCCAGTTAGGTTTTGATAATAAAACCTGAAAGCTGATTGGTTTCTATGCACAGCTGCACCAGATTTTGTAGTAAATCAACCCCATTAGTAGGTATTTGAGCTGCTAATCACCAAACACCAACACTTTTACATGACATGAAATAGAGCAAGTCACTTGAACCCCCATAAAATATTTACTGGGTATTTGTATGTACAGCAAGAGAACAAAGGAAAATTAGGTATAACCGCAAGTAGACCACCATTAAAGGAAACTTGTATGGGCAAAGCACATGTTCGCTTAATCTCTCACCTTCTCAATTTATAGAAGACTTTTGAACAGTAGTATGTTTGTATCATGACTTGCTGCATTTCACTGTTCTTTTTGTAAAGTCCAGTGAAGTAAGTGTTTTGTTTTATACCACCCTAGACATCTGTTTCTCATACTAAAGACATAATATTATTGTGGTTTTCAATGGCCTTCTAGGGCCAATGCACATATTTTAGATAAAATATGTATGTAGTACATACAGGATATTGTCTGTCAATCCTAACATGCTCATATATGGGTGATGGCCAAATGTATGTCATCAGAGCAGATCCCGCAATGGGAAAGTCATTGTGTAATATTTTTATGATGCTGGTAGGGAAGTGAGACAGGAAAGTCCGCTGTAATGATACAAATACAAAAGGATACACCTCTGCTCGAACAGTTATTATTATATTTTTTTATGCTAATTATATAAACATTGTTGTGGCTTCTATCCTAATTCATCTTTCCTTTTTTCTAGAATGGCAATACCGCTCTGGCTATTGCTCGTAGACTGGGTTATATTTCAGTGGTTGACACACTGAAAGTGGTGACGGAGGAGACCCTGACTACAGTTGTGAGTAGATTGACCTAATTATGTCTCTGATGTACTGCGTGATATATTTCTAATAAAAAGGTGTTGATAAGCTAGACTAGACTGGTGGATTTGTTCTAAGAACTCTAAGAATATCGGGTGAGAGATATTTACTTAATAACATTTAATTACAAGTTACCTAATGAATTTGTATCCTCTTTCAAAACACAATAACCACATTTATAACAATAACAGCCAGTCAAGATATGCTACAGTACACATGTGCTGGCAGAGAACCTACTGACTGGAGCAGTGAGCAGAAGGATAACCTCATCAATGTGCTTCTGCTCTTTTATTGGCAAATCAGCAGACTTGGGGTAATGTTCTTGACCAAACTTTGCTGCTGCCTCAGTGGAGCCTAAAGCCTAGTACGCATGGGCGACATTGGCCAGTTCATTAAAAACTGGCCGACATTCAGCCCATGTGTGTGGTAGCTGGTCCGACAGAAGCCGACCGTTTGGCCAGCTTCTGTCGGACGAGCATGCTGGAAAAACGGCAGCCGGCTTGCTCCCGATCAGTGACCGGAGTGGGTCATCCTTCTGTCAGAAAAGAATAGAACAGCAGGGGAGATGGTTGTACTAGCATCCGAATGTTAGTACAGCGGCTCTGACTGGAGCTGACAGTTTTTTTTCTTTCAAACTGCTGGGTTGAATGAAAAAAACAGTAACGTATACTAGGCTTTAGGATCAGGCTGTGCTGTCTGGCAGGATCATAAACTGTCTGAAGATACAAACCCATTGGCATATAAAACCTTTTCTATATGTGCTATAACTGTGTCTATGACTACTTGCCAGGATTTTTGCATTGGACCCAGATTGACCACTTGGTTTGTTAGAAACCAGTAATGAAGGTTAAGAAGTTAAGAAGGTTTCCCCATTACTAAATTTTACCAACACAGCCCAGAAGGGTCTAACATTTTTGCTTTAGTTTATAATCTGATTTTAGTCCGATTACATACATAACCTAGGCATTAACCTCTACAAATAAAAAAAAGTATTGCAAGCCTTGAAGTGACAAATGGAGTGTATCGATGTCAGGCTCAGAAAGGGTTTAGAACACATATGCTCTGAGTTAGCCTCAGAACTCCGTGGACACACCAGGGAGAGTTTCTGTTTATTTTTTATTTTTGGCAGCCTGGAGAGAATACACACAACATGTGAAGCGGCTGCATTGTTACTGCGCTGCTGTCATATTTGGCTTATAATGCTCCCCAGTCTAACATGGGAAGTGATGTTTTTTCTTGCTTTTTTCTTTAACAGATGGTAACTGAAAAACATAAAATGAACGTCCCAGAAACAATGAACGAGGTTTTGGACATGTCAGATGATGAAGGTATGGAAGTAACGTGCATCCTTCCTTTTTTCTGTGTCATTGCCAGTTCCACCTTGAAAGTTAGCTAATGAAAAAGTGACTGTGCTATCTGTGGTTTTACATCGGTGTGAATATCCCAGGTCACCTGCTGAGCTACACTGACTTTACACAACCATTCCTGGCTGTCAGTGTATTATTATTCATCTCCGTGATTATTCAGAGGTTACTGTACAATGCAGGACCACACATTAGTGAGCCAGAAATACAAAAGACTGCATTTTTAGTCTGCAGCTGCGTGGGACCTGGTGGGGGTGATGACCTCTGATATGCTCTGCAGTTACCTACATAATGATGAATAGGTGCCGCTGCTTGTCAAAGTAAGGGCAGCTTAGCAGCATGCAGATATCTGATCTTTGAAACCATGCAATATCATGCAGAAGCTAACCAGATGTTACAAACTGCATAACACAATAGACCAGGGATATGCAAACTGTGGCCCTCCACAACTGTGCTTATCTAAACAGTCTATTGCAGGGATATGCAAACTGTGGCCCTCCAGATGTTGCAGAACTAAAAGTCCCATGAGGCAAAGCAAGACTCTGACAGCCTCAAGAATGATACCCATGGGCAGAGGCATGATGGGACCTGTAGATTTGCAACAGCTGGAGGGCCACAGTTTGCATTTCCCTGCAATAGACTGTTTAGATAAGCACAGTTGTTGACAAACCTTAAAGGATAAGGTCCCCTTTAAAAAAAATAAAAAAAAAATTAGGAGCCTGGAACGCATTGCACTAGTGATCAGTGGATTGCTGGTGCCATGCAGAACTCCTGCAGACTGTCAGTGTAAGCTGTCTGCCCTTACATCATACAGGCAGGCAGTTTCACACTGACAGGAAGAATCAGTGAACAATCAGAGTGATCAACAGCGCCATGGTAGTACATTGAGAACTAGAAGCCGATAGGCGCAAAGGATGACCATTTGCGTAGTTGATCCATTCACAGAACTCTTGGAATGAATGATGCGGCCGCATGGGTGCGCTCTTTTCAAAAAGTGACAGCTGGAACGGGGAACTTCTCCCCATACTGCTGTCACACAGAGACAGCAGATCCCTGAGTGACTGCAAGAACAGGAACATGTTACATGTTCCACCCTAAAAACGCGTGGAACATGTCCCTAAAGGTGAACTTATCCTTTAAACTGGCTCTGTTAGCACCACTTCAAATGAACAATGAAAGGAACCAAGAGGAAAATTTTGAGCTGACAATCGCCTGCATCCAATCAAATGCAGGCACTGCTGGGTATTCTGGAGGCACCAGCTGTCAGAATACAAAAACCACAACTGGAGGTTTGTCCATCTGTGCCATTAGGCATTGATGGAGGGATCTGTAAGAAAGATAATTCTTATAGTCTTATATAGTCCATGTATTATTATTGTAACTGTTATTGATGAGAAATTTAGGCACATTTGTCCTGTCCAAGCATTACATTTTTGTCTCCTGTTCGTACAGTTCGTAGAGCCAATATACCTGAAATTCTCAGCGATGCTGAGTATTTATCAGAAGGGGATGAAGGTATTTATAACTGCAGCAGATATAACAAAGCACCAGTAACATGGGGCTCTCACAACTACAACAGCTACTACATCCTCTCATATCTCTGGGGTCTACGTCATTGAGGTCCTTCTGCCAAATTAAGCATCTCTTACCTTATCAGCATCCAACATGCAGACAAGCAATAAGTTCTCAGTATTCTGACCGCTTTCTCTGGAATCTAAAATACGTGTTAAAGCAGAAGCCAACCATTCAACAACTGCCATGTTTTTCTTTTAAAAAAATCTGTTGTTACTTTTTGTCATTCTTTTTTTTGCATCTATAAGCAATACTGGTCTTTTATTGCATCTATAAGCAATACTGGTCTTCTCCGGTCTTTTTTCAGCCACTTCCTGTCTATGTACACAGTATCAGCTGTGCTTCTTCGTTTTGGATCAGCTTCCTGATGGTAACTACAAGCATATCTATTTGTGGTCACTACCAGGGGCACATGTTACAGGGTGACAATGCAGGAGCATAGCTGTTGTCATCCCATGAATTGAAGTCTGATAAGGGCCTTCATGGCAGGACCACCAGGATTGTTTTTTTAAATGAAAGCTGCAGATTTAATAAGCTTTGTTTCACTGAACCAGAATAAGAAGGAAGGTCAGAGGTCCTTATCTGCATAAGGTAATTGAAAAACAGCCAGGCAGCTAGCATCTGTAATATGAGAAGACACCTATGGCAGTCTCGATATTTGCCCTTTAAATATCTTGTCTCCAGTGATAGAAAAAGTAGCTGTTTAATCCAGCTTGCTGGCATAAATTAATGGTCCAGCTCTTATGGATGCAGTAAAGTTAATTCACTTTTTTTTTTTTTTTTAATATCTTATGGTCTGTGGCTTATATTCTCACTGTTAGGTGCTTGCAAGGGTTTTGCACTGTTTACTGCAGATGTTGGTTATGCTAAAATCCTTGGGTTAGTGAATGAAAAAAATCAGCATGTGACCAAAAAAAATAGCTAAATTAAAACGAAAAGCAAACCTCAGAATCTGTCCTTGCCACATTTACTGAAAGGCGCAATGCTTTTAAGTCATTAAAAAAACATGTAGCTGGTTTGTATTGTTTGAGCTCCATGTTACATACTCAAAGTTTTCTACTAATCACATGGTGTGTTTTGTTTTTAATCAACTGAATTAATTCCAGTTTTCTGATCATAACCACACTAAGCCTAATGTCTGGTATGACTGAGCTTTCATAACGGGTAATGTTTATTAATATTAGATGAAAAATGATGCATTAAATGTCTAAATAAACACCACTTGGGAAAGTGTAAAGAAAAAACATACATTGCTTATATATATATATATATATATATATATATATATATATATATATATATATATATATATATATATATATATATATATATATATATATATATATATATATATATATATATATATATATAATATTAGGAAGAACTAATGCTTCTGGGAGTGGGCACAAAAGGATTATTTGGGGAAATTGTTTTTTTTGTTGTTTGTTTTTTTTAAACATGCGTACAGATATGTTTCTTCTTAATGCCTTGGTAATAACTGGCTGATTACATTTTCGGACAATGTACAAATTAGTAGGATTTTGGGGCCAGAGGCCAGTGTTATTATGAGATGCAAGTCAGACTAGGACACACCATATGGAGCGGAGTGAGAGCACTTTAATCCTTCATATGGATTAACTTGTTTTGCTGTAGTATGTTGCATGTGTCCTGGGCTGACTTCATTCTGACTTCCACTAAACTTTGATGAATTGACCCCACTTGAAGGTGAATCCAATTTTATAAATATATTTTCTGTATATATGTATGTATGTGTATATATATATATATATATATATATATATGTATATATATATATATATATAAATAATAACATCAGTACTTTGAGCCATTGAGCAAGAAAAGGCATGACTTCACCTTCACTGCCTGCATACTTGTTGCAAGTAAATAACTCAGAAAGCATTAAACAGAGACAGCCAGGCAGATAACATTTTCACAATCCTTTTGGCTATAGGGTATATCCTACATATTTTCTCTCAATACAGGTTTCCTTCCGCTTAGACATATAGAAGATTTAAAGGTTTCTATGAATGTCTAGTGAACAGAAAAACGTCATATAATAAGTAGCTCACAGAAACAATTAAATGTGTAGAATTGATTAAAAAAAAAAAACCTTCAAGCTGGAAAATATCTATTAAGAAGGGAATGATGCTATAAATGAACATGAAAGAATTGATTTACTAAAGGCAAATAAACTGTGCATTCTGTAAGTGCAGTTACTCCAGAGCTTCCCCCCATCAACATAGACAGTGCTCACAGGGAATCCATCCTGCCGAGACATTGTACTCCCTTCCCCGGTGGGAGAAGACAGTGAATATTGTTAGCAGCTATAGCAGATGCTAGCGATAATGGCACGTAAATCCGAGAGGCTGGTTCTACCCAAGTTAATTGATCGATCAACTTGGTACGTTCAGCCTGCCTATACATGGTTCCTATCTCTGCCGATTCCTGCTGAACCGGCTGAGATTCGAACCATTTATGGCCGGCTTTAAGCCTAGTACGTACTGTCGGAGGATTCTTTTTCATTTAACCCAGCTGTCTGAAAAAAAAAACAAAAAACGAAAGAGCTCAGGAGGAGATTCTGTACTAACAATTGGATGTAAGTACAGCGATCTCCCTACTAAGCTTTTGTGTTCTGACATGGGGACGACCCCTCTGTCAGTGCACACCGATCAGCACTCTCAGCCATTGGATGAGAGTACTTATGGTATGCTAATCCGCAGATCTTTCATCGGTCATGCTCCTTTAACAAAAGCTGGATGTTTGGCTGGCTTCTGTCGGACTGGCTGGCGTACACACAGGCTGTTTTCTATTAAACTAGCTGATACCACCCAATATTCCGCCAGTGTATACGGGGCTTTTGTAAAGGAGGGGAAGCTCTGCTGACTACCATTATTCAGGGTTGGGACAAGGGGTGGGCAGGAGGGACAGCTGCTTTGGGCACTGTGGTATCATGTGAGGTGGGGGAAGGGAATTTGTGCTGGGAGGGGGAATTTGTGGGGGTGGAAGGGGGTAAGTATTGTTCTAGGAGTGGAAATGGGGGGGGGGTGCTAGGAGTGGTGGTTTAGGGGGATTTGTGTTGGGAGGGGGAATTGGGGGGAAAAGATTTTGCTAGGAGGGGGATTGGGGGGATTTGAAGTGGGGGGGAGATGTGTACTAGGAAGGGAAATTTTGGGGGTATAGGATTTGTGCTGGGAGGGGTGATTTTTTTTGGGGGGGGAGACTTGAGGGTTTGGGGTAAAGATTTTTGCTGGGAGGGGGGTTTTGAGCAGGGGGGCAAATTTGTATTTGGAGGAGGGGGGATTTATGCTTAGGGGGTAAGCATGCAGATTAGTGCTCTGTGTTATTGAGGTCATATTTTTGCTGACCCATATTGCTCATACATCTTGGGTGGGGGGGCAGTTTGGCATGTTTGCCCTGGGCTCTAGATGACCTTCTCCTGGCACTGCCATCATCCAATCTTGTGCAAGCAGAAATGCTGCTTTTTTAATTTTCCTAGCAAGTGATTGTGTATCCTGTGTAAAGTGAAGCTTCGCCTCATTTACTAAGTTCTGAAGAAACTGCACTTACGGAGTGCACAGTGTATTTGCCTTTTGTAAATCATCCCTGAAATATTGCAAAGTATCTTATCTGAAAGGGAAAAACTGCAGTATGGCCAGACTATTGTCTGTGATTGGAAAATCCCTTTGGCTCAATAAAAAAAGGCCTACAAATATGTGCTCTGCTATCATCTATTTACTATGTAATGACCACAACCAACTCAAAAGACAGCTGAAGTCCACATTCTGACAATAGCGTACTGAAAGGAAATACAGAATATTAGTATTTACTATTGGGATTGGTTTGTTTGTTGGTGATAATAAAACAATGAGCGGCAAGAAGGTTGAACCAGATAACTGAGTAGCTTCAGACAGGGGTTGTATAAAGAATAAATAAATAGGCCTCTCTGTCCTCATCCTGAAGGTGTCTATGTACATTATCCAGCTATCCTCATGCTCTCAGATCTGCTAACCTCCCCATAAACACAAGTATGGATCAGGCAGGCATTCTTGTTTATGCCGTTACAAAGGGAGGAGCCCAGAGGAGGGGCACATATCTTAAGAGTAATCGGGACACATTATCTAAAATGTTCAATTACTTGTTACCACCAGAAAGGCAGGTAACTTCTTGTTCGATATACAAACGTTTGTTACCCGGTCTGGCTAGTAAAGGTCAGATCAGAGGACTGTTTCATGTGGTTAGGTTAAGGCGAGCATACATAGTAATTTCTGATGGATTTTGCTACAAGCGATTGCAAACATGCCAATCACCATTTACAATTCTGGACAAGCCAACATGCAGGTTATTGTTCTGCTTTTTGCAGTTGACTGAAAATATTAATAAAAATACGATCTATCAGTTATACATGCTAACCATTAAAAAAGATCATTTAACTGATCTGAATTACGAATTGTTCTCTGACACCCCTGCAGATATTTGTCTGCCCCAGCTGGTCAACTTGGCAGATTTGAAAGAGAAGTATGGACTTTATACTTGCCTACATGGATGCAGCATCAATCCGATGCTGCATCCGCCCCTATCAGCTTTAAGACCAGCCAAAGACAGAGCGACTTTCTTTACTCCAACCAGAGACAGTGTGATCTCCCTCCAACCGTTGGGTGAGTGGGTGGAGGAAGGCGTCCCCTCCGGAAGAACGCGTTGATAATTGCTAGCAATCACATGTAAAATCCGGCAGACTGGTTGTACTCTAGTTCAGTGGTCCTCAACTCCGGTCCTCAGGGCACACTAACAGGCCAGATTTTAAGTATTACCTTGGGGAGATGCAGACTAGAGTACTGCAATCACTGAGCAGCAAATGATATCACCTGGGATGTATTTCAGTTATCTTGCAAACCTGGCCTGTTAGTGGGCCCTGTAGGCCAGGGTTGAGGACCACTGCTCTAGTTGATCTATCACTCAACTTGGGTATATTCAACCTGCCCATACATGGTTCGAATCCCGGCCACTTCCTGCTTAACCGTCTATGGCCAGCAGGAGATTCAGACCATCTGCAGCCAGCTTAATATGGAGAACCGAGCGTTCAAAGGCTGCTGATTGCTCGGTTCTTAGCCCTCAGTTAGCAGGGAGCCGGTGACTGTCAGTCACCTGCTCTCTGCTCTGCCCGTCCAGCACTCACTGAGGGGCTGAGCCAGTTGCCGGTACAGGCATGTGAATGGATCCTGACTGTAAACCTGGGATCTTTCCTGAGCATGGCTTGGCTGTGTGACATCAGCCGACAGAGGACATTAGCCCATTGTCGGCTAAAAACAGGTCACAGAACCAACTGCACTCCTGTGATCCCCAGAAGTATAGCCAAAACAACTTTGGCTATACTTCTCCTTTAAAATCAATTGAAAGATCACTAATTGGATAAATGGAGGGTCTTTGATTTGCAGTCTTCATTTGATCAGTTTAGATGCATTGGATAATTGATTGTGTGTGGCCACCTTTTAAGACGCATGCTTGGTCAATTCTTACAGGCCTACCTGCTCACTGACAATGGCAATGTTTAACTTGTCTAAATAGCCAAAAAATTGCACTACCCGGGTATCCTCTGGATAGCCCAAGATTAGCTGTAGTTCAATCCACACCATACACGAGTTACAGAGATTCAGGATGGAATCTATTTGTTGTACAGGCACACATGTGCTACAAGAATATAAAAGCTCATTGAGGAGCCCAACAGGCAATCAGGAAACCCTGTAGGGAGCAGAGACTGGGGGAACACAAGTGGCTCCAGGCAAAGAGCTAATGCACAAGAGTGTTTTTTTATAATAGATTATTCTATAGAAAACAAAGAAACTATTTCTATGTTAATTAGTACCAGAATAGCTTCTATTACCTGGAATGCTATGTTAAACTCCATTAAAGAATTGTGGGCAGAAAATAAAGTCCACCTAAAACTGATATCCAAATGCTGGAGTGTTAACCTTTCTTTGACTCAGTTACTGTATGTCTCATGTATCATGATCTCCAGTTCACAAATTTTAAGGTGTTTTCATTCTTGTATTTCATTGAGGGAGGAGATGGGACACTCTATCCTGTAGCTGGAGGAGTATTGATAGCCATACAAATATTTACCTTTGGCTGAATCAATTACAGTTCAAGCCGTGGGGAGCCCTATAGGCACTTAATAGACTTTGATTGAAAAATTTAAGTAGCCAGGTGGAAAATTGTTGGCTGAACCGTGAGCGTGTCCAACCAGATGCAGTCACAGTTCAGGTATTCTGGCAGCATTGGGTGTTGGCAGCTGCTTGAATACCGTCACCAACAACGGACATTTCCCCATCTACGCTGTTAGCATGGAAGAATTCAGCTCCAGTCAAAATGTGTATGGCTACTGTTTCAAGTGGTTTTAAACCCAAAAACAAAATGTATTATAATGCATTATATTCCACTTCCTAGATGTAGTGGTTGCTTTAGTTTTCTTTTTTAGGCTTTTTTTCTTTTATTTTCAGCTTGTGATCCAGCCAGCAAGTCTGCTTTTTTTCAAAAGGACAAGCTCTCTTGCAGATATAGCAGTTACATAGATGAGACAAACCATTTACACTGACAGGGGTGCTTAAAATGATCAGCTTTTATTAATTTATGCCAAACCTTTATCCTATAATAAAAAAATAATTGGTGTAACTGTTTATAAAGTGTTAGCTGGTTGTTTGGCTTCAATTTTTTAGTATTTTTAAATCTGCTAGACTATGTTGCTGTCCAAAGGTGCCCCACTTTGCGCCTTCATCCTGAGTGGATGCACTATAAGGTATGTTACTGCAGGATCACCAAGTGAAAACAGAGGGGGAAAAAAGCCTAAAGAAGAAAACAAATGCAGCTACCACATCTGAAATATATTACATTTTTGATTTTGTGTTTAATACCGCTTTAAGGTGAGCAAGAACAACTGGGAATTAGGGTGACAGGTTTTATCACTGGAGTTCCTAAGATATAAAAAAATGACGTGATGGCTTATGAAACACCACCTACAACTGAAATATCAGTTTTGGGTGCACCGGCCCTTTAATTTCTTTACAGGATACTTCACTATTCTACTTTCAAGTCATTCTATGTTGTAATAAGCAGACGATTTTAATGTAATATGTCCAGGAGAAAATAAATATTGATCACTGACAGGCAACCTTTCAGTTTGTGAGCCTCATCTTCATCCTCCCATGGGAAGTACATGAACATATAAATACTGTATATGTTTTATTCTTCCCACAAGGAAAGTGTTAGGGAGTTCTGTCAGAATCTTGTTAAAAATGCTTTTAGCCCCTTGATGCTGCTATTCGGGATTGATCTTCCCTATACAGTAAAAAGCAGTGACACACAAGTTTCTATTTCAACCTAAGGCATTCATTCAGATGGGCGGTTACACTCGTATTACTTGCAGACTGCATTTGTTATTTTTCCTGCATCCGCCCGGAGCTGCACAAGCTAGCCTAAAGAGATGGATGATACAACAGCTGCCCCAAAAAAACATCTGCATGTCAAAATCTGACATGCATGTAGGCAGGGCTGCCATCAGGAGGACAGGCCATACACATGTGGGGGGCCGGACGTTCCAAGGGGCCCAGCTGCCCGGGCCCCAACCAATGAGACCGAGTTGTTGCTGCTGTGGTAACTAGCAATTGCTAGAGCAGGGCAGCCACAGAGTGAGCCAATGCAGCCAGTGGGATGTCTGTTTTTCTGGATTGGGATGTCTCTTTGCTGAATATATGGTTCTGTCTCTTTGCTGGATTGGGATGTCTCATTGCTGGATTAGGATGTCTCTTTGCACAATATATGGGGCCTTCTCTTTTCTGGATTGGGATGTCTCTTTGCTGGATTGGGCCATTGCTTTGCTGATTATATGGGGATGCATCTTTGCTGGATTGGATTAATTTTCATATATTAGGTTGTAAGCCTGTTAAAAAAAAGTGGATGCACTGAAGGACTCGGTAGGATGGCCAGTGGACGGATTCATTGGAACTGCCATTGGATGGGCCCAGGGGGCACAGGCCTAAAGCTGTGTAAGGGGCCAAAACACTTCTCATGGCTGCCCTGTATCTTGGAGTGGGTGCATGGATCTGAACACAGGCACCATGCATTTGCATCTGTGGACCTGCTCCTTAACGCATGTCAGATTTTGACATGTGGCTGTATCTGTGCAGACGCCAAGTCATCCACCTCTGTAGGCTGCCTGCACGCAGCTTGGGGCTAATGCAGGTACAAAAACAAATGTGTCATGCATGCAGATCGGGTGTCAATGCCAATCTGAATGAAGTCTAAGTGCCGGTTCACACTAGGGCGACCTGTGAGGCGACCTGGTCGCCTCACAGGTCGCCGCAGGTCGCCTCCCATAGGGAAGCTGCGGACCCGTTCTAATAGGAGCGACACAAGTCGCTCCGACCTAGAAAAAGGGTCCGGAGCTTCTTTGGGGCGACCCGGAGGCGACCGCCATAGACTTCAATGATATGAAGTCCGTGGCGGCCGCTCCGAGGTCGCGGCGCGCTGCTCGCACCGCAACCACGGAGGTCGCGGTGCGAAGTAGCGTCGCTGCAATGTGAACCGGCGCTTATTGTTGTCAGCTACACTGTTGATAAACAAAAATGCAATTGTGTTAAACGTTTATCAATGTGCCATATTACCCAACTATAGTATATGGATAAATCAGACCAAATACAGTACCCGGGTTTTAATTCCAGAATCTGTTGTAGTAATAATAGAACACAATGCAGAACAAGAGCAAACATGCTAGCTTAAGACAAGACAGTGCCACCTGCTTATGCATTATATTCTCATTTGTAGACCTTTTCAGTTGCTCCTATATGACAGGAATGGGTCTTCTCACTGAAAAGTCCTTCTGCTGTGTCTGTGTTAAATGAGGAACAATGACACTGAGCGAGCGTCAGGGAACGCGGGTCAAATTGCACGCTCAGCTCCTTTTTAGACAAGTTAATTTATCGCTCGGTGAAGCTGGCACCAGAGAACATTACACTTTCAGCATTACATGCAATGAAGCTGCAAAACTATTAGTGCGGTGCTGGTCAAATAAGGCAGTGTTTCTCAACCTTTTTTCAGGCAATGCACCCTTAAAAATGATAAACTATCTCAAGGCACCCCATTCTAAAATGTTATGAACGAAACTACTAATTTCATGTAATGCCGCAACATCCACAAACGTGGGTCATGCAACATTAGAGGTGACTTATTCTTCCAAAGGAAATACACCTTTGCACTCTGGGACTGACTAGTATTCCAATGTTTCTCTCCCTGTTTCTCCCCCTCACACAGCTAATGTGACTCCATTGCTGATGAAGAGAGACAGGGTTGGGCAAACAAGGATTCTGTGTAGGCCCCCAATGTTCTCCTTATCAACCGATGAATTCATTGATTGTTAAAAGGCCAGTGGCAGGAAGGTTGTAATGGTGCACAATGAAAGCCTATTGCTTTGTGTAACTAAAAGGCAGGGAACCACCTGCTGACATGTATAACATTTTTGGGCAATTTTTAGGCATTTTGCCAAGGCACCCCTGAAGAAACCTGAAGGCACCACAGGGTGCCTGGGCACTCTGATTGAAAAAGGCTGAAAGAAGGTGACACTACCAAAAGAGTGGAAGTATCATTTGCCAAATATTGGCCATATGTTCCTTGCATCTATTTACTGCTGCAAAAGCAGACATGTATGTAGTTTAATCAGAGTTAACCATGGCTCCATAGATACACTGCAGGAGTGAGCGTAGCCACCCAGGGACAGGGGGTGTGTTGTTCCTGGGATTATTGGGTGAAAGAGTAAACTGATGCAGCCACCACCTCTAAGGACCGATAGGCTACAATATATTAAATTTTTGTGTTTGGGTTTGGATACACCAGCAGTAGAGATAATGGGGCTGCCAGGCAACCTGGATCTGCAGACACTGCTGGCTTGTCAGAGAAGGAAATAGTGGGGCTGTGTCACATCTGATCAGCCAGCTCGGAGGAGATCTCTAGCACAGATCCACCTCACCCTAGATGAACTATGTTCCCAAAAGTGGAAATAGTAAACATTTACAAGATTTTTATCGTTTTCTGTCATCGCACTTAATAGATTTGCATTGCATCGATGTGCATTTACATGCATTGGGGTTCATTTACTAAAACTGGAGAGTGCAAAATCTGGTGCATCTCTGCATAGAAACCAATCAGCTTTCGGGGGGGGGGGGGGGGGGGGTTTGTCAAAACTTAAAGTTGGAGTAAACTCCAATGGATGACTTGCATACAGTGCATCCAGAAAGTATTCTCAGCGCTTCACTTTTTCCACATTTTGTTATTTTACAGCCTTATTCCAAAACGGAATAAAATTATTATTTTCCTCAACATTTAACAAACAATACCCCATAATGAAAACGTGAAAGAAGTTATTTTTTTTTTTTCTTAAATCTTTGCAATTTTATTAAAAATAAAAAAATCACTTGAACATAAGTACTCGCAGCCTTTGTCATGACACTCAAAACTGAGCTCAAGTGCATTCTGTTTCCTCTGATCATCCTTTAGATGTTTCTACAACTTGATTGGAGTCCACGTGTGGTAAATTCAGTTGATTGGACATGATTTGGAAAGGCAGACACCTGTATATATAAGGTCCCACAGTTAACAGTGCATGTCAGAGCACAAACTCAGCCATGAAGTCCAAGGAATTGTCTGTAGACCACCAAGAAAGTAATGTTTTGAGGTACGATGAGCACAGTGGCCTCCATAATTTGTAAAAGGAAGAAGTTTGAAATCACCAGGACTCTTCCTAGAGTGGGCTGCCGTGCCAAACTGAGTGATCGGAGAAGGGCCTTAGTCAGAGAGTTGGCCAAGAACCCAATGGTCACTCTGACAGAGCTCCAACATTTCTCTGTGGAGAGAGGAAAACCTTCCATAAGAACAACCATCTCTGCAGCACTTCACCAATAAAGCCTGTATATTACAGTGGCCAGAAGAAAGCCACTCCTCAGTAAAAGGTACATGACAGCCCACCTAGAGTTTGCCAAAAGGCACCTAAAGGACTCTTAGACCATGAGAAACAAAATTCTCTGGTCTGATAAAACAAAGATTGAATTCTTTGGCCTGAATGGCAGGCATCATGTCTGGAAGAAACCAGGCACCGCTCATCACCTGGACAATACCATCCCTACAGTGAAGCATGGTGATGGCAGCATCCTGCTGTGGGGATATTTTTCAGTGGCAGGACTGAAGCAATGTACAGAGACATCCTTGATGAAAACTTGCTACAGAGCGCTCTGGACCTCAGACTGGGGCGAAGGTTCATCTTCCAACAGAAAAACAACCCTAAGCACACAGCCAAGATAACAAAGAAATGTCTATGAGACAACTTTGTGAATGGCCTTGAATGGCCCAGCCAGAACACCGACTTGAGACTGAACTGAACATCTCTGGAAAGATCTGAAAATGGCTGTGCACCAACGCTCCCCATCCAACTCCCCATCCAACCTGATGGAGCTTGAGAGGTCCTGCAAAGAAGAATGGGAGAAACTGTCCAAAAATAGCTGTGCCAAGCTTGTAGCATCATACTCAAAAAAGACTTGAGGCTGTAATTGGTGCAAAAAGGTAGTTCCACAAAACATTGAGCAAAGGCTGTGAATACTTATGTACATGGGATTTTTATCGTTTTTTTTATTTTTAATAAAATTGCAAAGGTTTCAAACAAACTTCTTTCATGTCGTCATGGGGAATGATTTGTAGCATTTTGAGGAAAATAATCAATTTAATCAATTTTGGAATAAGACTGTAACATAACAAAATAAGTGAAGCGCTGTGAATACTTTCTGGATGCACTGTACCTATAGGTAAGCCTATAGTAAGGTAGAGTAAATATTTCCTAAACGTGCACCTTTAGGAGATATTTACTTGAAAAGCCGCCGGTGACATCACTGTGCCATGAACAGTGGCTCCCGCACGCAACGTCATTGCGGCTATTCCATTTAAAGGACTTGAGCTCGCCAACCCGGAAGGAAGACTGGGTGAAGATGGAAGCCCTGTCAATGGTGACAGCACGCCGCAGTGGGCTTTGTTTTAAGGTATGTTTTACATAATGTGCCAGTATGCCATACTAGCACATTATAACTTTGCCGTGCAGGTTTTAAAAAAAAAACTGCAGTTTTATATCGCTTTATTTGAACAAGTTGAAGTTAGAAGTTGATTGGCTACAATGCACAGCTGTACCAGGTTTTGCACTCTCCAGTATTAGTAAATTAACCTATTGCGTTGCAATAAAATGCATAATGTAGCGTGTTACCACAATACACTGTACATGACACTGGTGTTGTGGTATAAAAAGGACACATGGAAGACAATTGTTTACTATGTGTCATTGCAGTGACCTGCATTCTTTCAGTGTGATAAGAGGCCGGTCAGCGCAGTATATGTGAACAGGGCCTACAGGATCACTTGTGGCAATAATGACATCTGAGGATTGTATCAGAAGTGGGATCTTCTATCAAAGGGGATCTTTAAAAAAAGAATTGTTCTATGTGGGTGACCTGAGGAGCTGCCCCCTTCTCCTTATCAGTGCTGTACCCACCCAGTGCCTGCATCCTGCCCCGTTACTGCCTCCTAGCGCCTGCAGTGCTCATCCCTTCTTTCTATTATTGCCTGCCTCACGTCCTGTTTAGGGATGATCGAACTTTTGAAAAGTTCGGTTCGACCAGAACACCCGAATTTCCCAAAAGTTTGGTTCGGATTTCAGAACCCCATTGAAATCAATGGGACCCGAACTTCGGTAATCAAAAAACACAATTTTTAAGCCCTAAAACCCAATAAATGCCCCTAAAAAGTGCCTAGGGTTCTGGATCATGCCCCATTAACTATTAATCACACAAAAAAAAGTTCTTAAAAATTGTCATTTTTGATAAAAAAGCCAATTATTGAAAAAAAAAAAAAAAAAGAGAGAGATTTTTTGATTTAGTATCTGGGGGGTCTAAAAGGTGTGCATGTGAAGTTTCAGCTCTGTAGCATGTCCAGAACCATGAAAAAAAAAAAGATAATTTTTCAGTAGAACAGGGATGTGGGTCTGGACCCTCCTTTAACTTTAACACCTATATGATCTTTTTTTCTTGTTCTGGACATGCTACAGAGCTGAAACTTCACAGGTACACCTTTTAGACCCCCCAGACACAAAATCACACAAAAAAAAGTTCTTAAAAATTGTCATTTTTGATAAAAAAGCCAATTATTGAAAAATTAAAAAAAAAAAAAGAGATTTTTTGATTTAGTATCTGGGGAGTCTAAAAAGTGTACATGTGAAGTTTCAGCTCTGTAGCATGTCCAGAACCAGAAAAAAAAGATCGTTTGTATTAGAAAACTTTCAGCACAGGAGTATGACTCCGCTGCTGTAACACCTTGCCGGTTTAATAGAAGGCATTTTTTTGGGTTCTTTGCAGTCAGGAAAAACATCTGAACTTGTGTATAGTGGTACTGTGCACAAGTTCTGATGTTTTGCCTGCCTCCAAAAACCCCCAAAAAATGCCAGCAAAAACACACCTGGGCATTTTTTTTTTTTTTGACGCTAGCGTTTTTTTTTTGCATTTTTTGGGGTTCTTTTGAGGCAGGCAAAACATCTGAACTTGTGTATAGTGGTATATATACACACATACATATATTTATATACACACCTAGACATATATAGGTGTGATAGTAGCAGAAATATATGCTTGCGCTAATGAAATCATTTACAGTAATATATTTCTTCGGTGTGTTTTTGCTGGCATTTTTTGGGGGGTTTTGGAGGCAGGCAAAACATCTGAACTTGTGCACAGTACCACTATACACAAGTTCAGATGTTTTTCCTGACTGCAAAGAACCCAAATAAATGCCTGCTTTGAAACCGGCAAGGTGTGGAGAGAAGCTAACCCCCTGAGCTGAAAGTTTTCTAATACATGCAATCCTTTTTTTTTCTGGTTCTGGACATGCTACAGAGCTGAAACTTCACAGGTACACCTTTTAGACCCCCCCGACACAAAATCACACAAAAAAAAGTTCTTAAAAATTGTCATTTTTGATAAAAAAGTTAATTATTGAAAAAATTTAATTTAAAAAAAAAGAGAGATTTTTTGATTTTTACTTTGGATTTCAGATCTGGGGGTCTAAAAAGTGTACATGTGAAGTTTCAGCTCTGTAGCATGTCCAGAACCATAAAAAAAAGATCGTTTGTATTAGAAAACTTTCAGACAGGGGGTTGGCTTCGCTGCTGTAACACCTTGCCGGTTTAATAGAAGGCATTTTTTTGGGTTCTTTGCAGTCAGGAAAAACATCTGAACTTGTGTATAGTGGTACTGTGCACAAGTTCTGATGTTTTGCCTGCCTCCAAAAACCCCCAAAAAATGCCAGCAAAAACACACCTGGGCATTTTTTTTGGACGCTAGAGTTTTTTTTGGCATTTTTTGGGGTTCTTTTGAGGCAGGCAAAACATCTGAACTTGTGTATAGTGGTGTATATACACACATCCATATATTTATATACACACCTAGACATATATAGGTGTGATAGTAGCAGAAATATATGCTTGCGCTAATGAAATCATTTACAGTAATATATTTCTGCTACTATCACACCTATATATGTCTAGGTGTGTATATAAATATATGTATGTGTGTATATATACCACCGGGAAGCCAGAGACTGCAGCCAGCGGTTCCACCGGCTGACCATAGACCTGACTGGGGACCAGGATGACCCCAATCATCTCTATGGTCTAAGAAACTGGAAGCAACGAATACTTTGTTATTTCAGTTTCGCCGGTTATCAATTGTTGGTTTGAAAAAAAACAGATCATACCAATCTTGCTATGATCCGAATGGCAAAGGAGAGATGTGGGGTCTTATAGACCCCAGATGTTTCAGTAAAGAGGACCTGATACTGCCTATTGCTATCACAAGGGATGTTTACATTCCTTTTAAAAACAGTAAGGCCCCGTTCACACTGGGGCGACCCGACTTGCCAGGGCGACCCCATAGGTCGCGGCGCGCTGCTCGCACCGCGACCTCGGAGCGGCCGGCACGGACTTCATAACATTGAAGTCTTTGCAGGTTGCTGCGGGTCGCCCCAAAGAAGCTCCGGACCCTTTTTATAAGTCGGAGCGACTTGTGTCGCTCCTATTAGAACGGGTCCACAGCTTCTCTATGGCAGGCGACCTACGGCGACCTGTCAGGCGACCAGATCGCCTGACAGGTCGCCCCAGTGTGAACGGGGTCTAAAAGTGACAAAAAAATGAAAGATACAATGTAAAAATAAAGAAATAAAATAAATAGTAAAATTTAAAAAAAAAAATGAAAGTGCCCCCCCCCCCATGCTCATTCATAAAGACGAATGTGTGCGTAGGTACATAAACGGTGATCGCACCACACATGTGAGATATCACCATGAACATCAGATCGAGAGCAAGAATTCTAGCACTAGACCCTCTGTGTAAATCTAAAGTGGTAACCTTTAAAAGCTTTAAAAGCATCTCTTATGGATAATATAATCAACGTAGTTTGTTGCTGTTTCACAGGTGTGGAAATCATGACATGTTTGGTATCTATTTACACTGCGTAACATCATCTTAATAAGCAATGAGTATTATATTGTGTTTTTGTGCAATAAAATAAAAATAAAATATATTTGCTAAAATATAGACCATATGGTTAATCCCCGTAGCTTCTTAAATTGTTAAAGTGGATTGTTTTATTGATCAACTGTTCATAAACGGGCTTGTTGGAAAATTTCCCCAGCAAAATGTCAGTGCTGATCAGTGTATTCTGATGGCAGAGGAGTCTCACTGTCAGAATACAATGACACAGCGGGAAGGATTTCTCCATCCATCTCAAATGTGTGGATGGGGAAGTCAGCTCAGTTTTTTTTTCTTTCATTCAGCCGGATGGCCAGCTTTAGACTAGCTTCCATTGAATGGTCCTGCTGGAAAACCAGCATTTAATCAACTGCTGCATCCAATTCCTGCAAAACTGATCTGTATATTTGGACGGGGGGACGGGAGGGGGGGGGATAGGGAGTCCGCAGCAAAGGAGATCATTGCTTGTGTGGATGCAGGGATCTGTGAGGTTTTTTTAGTTCAACATGTTGGTTGAATTAAAAAAATGTTGTGTATACTTCGCTTAAGTCTAGGTTCACATCTATGCGGGCTGCACTAGATGTGTTTTTTCAGCGCGATTTGTGTTTTTAAACCCAAGTTTTTGATGCAGGGTTCCCTCCTGACAGCTGAATGTAAAAAAAATAAAAATATTGCCGGCAAAACAAGAAATCAGGAAAAAAATTACGTGGAGTTCCCTTCCCCAATCCATATCAGGCCCTTCAGGTCTGGTATGGATTTGGAGGGGAACCCTATGGCAAAATAAAAAAATGGCCCCTAAAATCCATACCAGACCCTTAGCCGAGCATGAAGCCCAGCAAGTCAGAAAAGGAAGGGGAGTGCTTTGGGGGCAGGGGGGGGGGCTCTGCCCCCTTCCCCCAAAGCACTTTGTCCCCATGTTGATGGGGACAAGAGCCCCTTCCCCACAACCCTGGGCTGTGATTGTGGGGGTGTCCGGGTAAGGGGCACCCCCCTTATGTGAATGAGTATGGGGTACATAGTACCCCTACCCATTCATCAAAAAAGTGTAAAAGTGAATAAAGACAGTACAAAAGTTTTTGACAAGTCCTTTTTTTAAAAAATAAAAAAACAATGTCCCCTGATGTAGATCCATTGTCAATAAAAACCACCGCCGCCACCGCCGGACCCAGAAAAAATAAGGAAAAAGCTCCCCTCGCGACAAATGCTTCCACGGTCTGCCTGCCCCACCGGACATTTCTTAAAAAGCTAAGTGGCGGGGCCACCCAGCAGTTTCACCTTGTGGCACCGCCCCCTGTGACATAATTTGCCATCATTCTTATAGGGGGGCTGGGATCTGGGGCCCCCCTTGTTAAAGTGGGCTTCAGGTTCCGATAAGCCCCCCAACCCCCACAACCACAGCCCAGGGTTGTGGGAAAGAGGCCCTTGTTGCCATCAACATGGGGACAAGGTGCTTTGGGGTGGAGGGCATCCAAAAGCACCCCCCATGTTGAGGGCATGTGGCCTGGTATGGTTCAGGAGGGGGGATGCACTCGCTTGTTCCCTCCCTTTCCTGACCTGCCACGCTGCATGCTTGCATAAGGGTCTGGTATGGATTTTGGGGGGGGGGGGGGGCACACCAATTATTATTTTTTATTTTTTTGTCATAGTGTTTACCTTTAAATCCATAGCAGACCCGAAGAGCCTGGTATGGATTGGGGTGAGCTCAATGTTGTTTTTTCCCAGATTTTTCTTTTTTTTGCTAGCAATTCTCTTTTTACATTCAGCTGTCATTGGGGAACCCCGTAGACATCTGATGACTCATTGGTTGTTAAGGACATGGCAGCTGGCTTCTCAGCCCACTCCTTAGCAACCAATTGTACACAGTGTGTTAAAGAGGAAAAACAACGCAAATTGCATGAAAACTGCATGCAAAAACGCATCACAAACATGGGTTTTTAAATGCTAAACGCACCATAAAATGGTCCGGAAAAACACATCAAGCACAGCCTGCATTGATGAAAACCTAAAGAGAAAAAAAAAAAACCTAAAACACGACATGCAAGCTGCATGTAAAAACGCAAAAAATACTTACGCGTTTCTGGTGTGGGTCCATTGAAGTCTATTACACACAAAACGCAATCTGCTGCAAGAAGAAAAGTCCCTGACCTTTTCCAAAGAGCATCGGCTGAAAAACGCATAGATTCTAGATTGTAAGCTCTAACGAGCAGGGCCCTCTGACTCCTCCTGTTTTGAATTGTATTGTAACTGTATTGTCTTCCCCCACACTGTAAAGTGCTGCGCAAACTGTTGGCGCTATATAAATCCTGTATAATATAATAATAATAATGTGAACGTGTATCATAGGAAACCATGTTAAATGAACTGTAGTGCATTTCTGCAAATTGCACTTAAAAATGCATAGGTGTGAACGTAGAGTAAGTTAGGGTCATATGAATCTATGTCCTAGTGAGAAAGTGGAACATAGGAAATGGGGTAAGTGGTAAAGGTATGGGGGGGGGGGGTCAGAAGAAAACTGGCAATTTTATAAACCAGTTGATGTCAGTTTAAATTTGATACATTCAGTCTGGGTGACCATTGCACAATTTCCTGTATTATTTCCTGCAAAATCTTGTTCTTGGTTTGTGCACTTAACTTCAGAATGATTTATATATGGTAAATCTTATACGGATTGGGCACATGACCCACCTTTGTACATGCATTGCAAGTTTTACTAACAAATGTTTTTTAACTGCCCAGTTTTTTTAGGACAGAAATTAATTTTAAATCTTGATATCTGGGTCTGTCCGATATGAATGCATGTGAATATCACTTTAAAATCTGCAGCACAAAAGTCACTGCACTCTCCAATAACAGTATTATTACAGATGTTAGCACGCTGTGACTGCAGAGGCGCTGTATCTTTAAGGCTCAGATTACCAGAAAAAAAAAAATCCACACCCCCTGGCTGATCCCTATTTACATACAAATACTTCAAGGGCTCACATTTACACCATTCACTGTGAGCAGAGTTTTGCCAAAGTTTGTATTCCAATCAGAAGAGGTATTCAATGGATGTCTGCAGAGCGATTTGTCACCAGGATCATATTCTACACTTCAGATGACTGCTGTTGTCTATTTTCTTTCCTCTTGGGTTGTTTGTGTTGCTGTATTTTGTAGCACACCGATTAAAGGGACTTTGGTCTTGCAGGAATATTCCGAACAGAGCTGCTGGGCACTTTAAAATGTCTGCAATATGTTGGTTGTCACATGGAAAAGTTAACATGACCCCGTGGAATTAGTTATTTTTTTTTTTTCCCCCTGTGCTCTTTTGGATTAATTTTAATTCACTGCTTAAGGACGACAAGGAATTTCTGGATCGCCTCTATATCTCAGCTCTTAGCTCCAATGGCTCTCGTAACAAGTAAGGTTTTGTATGCTTTTGCTTTTCACATGTTTGTCACTGCAAAAGGCAGAAAACAACTTCAAAAAAATGAATCCCTCTGGCTTTAAACCTGTTTCTTAAAATAAAAATGGGAGAGGCGGAAAGATGATCTATTCTTTATAAGTGGACTTCTGTGCACGCTAGCATGCTGTGTATTTTTAGATGGGTTCTGGCCAGTTAAACACACAATCCATCTGTGGCTTCCTGGATGGAAACTGTGGCTTTCAATGAATTATCCCTATAAAAGAGAATGGAAAGAAGGAGATTGCATTGATTACAAGTCTCTGTAGAAAGGTAATGACTAGTTGTAAAGAGAGAGAGAGAGAGAGAGGCTGTAGTGCTCTGAACTTTGTTTTACCCACTAGCTTGCAATGGAAAAAACAATTAGGAGTGAAACAGAGATAAAGGTTCTGGAACCTGTGTCACTGCTGGAATGTAGCTGCTGTAACCTGAGGTGCAAGCGTATGCGGCTAACCCTTTGTGGCCTGCGTTCACCTGAAAAGAAATGGAAATCAGTCTGGTTGTCCCTTTTGTTAGGGACACTGTGTAATATATTATAGTCATTTGCATGTGTTAATGAAGAACACTTCCTTATGAACAGTCCATATGTGATACGATCATTGTTAGCAATGGTCAGCTCAAAAGGCTTGACAAATGTAATCTCACTTGCTGGGAAAATGCATGGTGTCAAGAGTAGAGGTTGCCATGCATGCTGAAAAATATCTACACAACTTAACAGAGGTCAGTGCAGAATAGGCCTGGACTGATAATGGCAGCTGTGGCCTTTCCCAGAATTACTGATATGTGCTACTCGTGGTTTGCTATAAGTTTCACAGTCTGTTCATTCTCATACACCATTCAAAAAAATAATGCCAACTTTTTTTGTTTATGCTGTCCATTTTTTATTTCTCTCTATGACTACATTGCATTGAGTTTCCCAAACTTGCTGTCTGCTTCCATACAATAAATGAGGGAGCAGTGGTCACCGGGGCTGAGACAAGGGGTGGGCAGGAGGGACGGTTGCCCTGGGCGCAATGTTTGGTTGCAGGGAAGGGGGGGGGCGCCTTGACCCTAACCCTAAGGGTAGGGGGGGCACAGTTTGGCATCCTTGCCCTGGGCGATTGATGATCTTGTCCCGGCATTGGTGGTCACTGGGACAGGGGGGCACAAGCAGCAGAAGTTCTAACCTTTTCTTACTCTATTGGACCTCTTTCTGCCGGCATAATGCATATATACTGCTGTAGGGCAGGTGGGCCTTATTGCTCAGCTACCGATCATATGTGTCCAGGACGGTGGCTACTAGGTTCTGTACTCAGAGTGCACACCGATAGCTCCTGGTCTGGGAGCCAGCAGCAAAGGCTCCTAAATCATGTGACCCCAGTGAAAGCCAATCAAAGCCATCACGTGATTGGGTGGCCTTCTGCCATTAACACCAACCTAAAGAGCTGCTGGAAGGTGGCATCAAGGGGTTAAAATATACTTTTGTCACTTCTGTCCTGTCAGAAAGTGAATATACATCTCCCTAATAGGTAAACAATAGTGATAATACCTTAACAGAAGATCTAATCCATTATGTTCTATTAAAAACATTTTTGGCCAGATGAGATGTTAAAATTGCCTATAGATTGCTAATAGTCTGCATCTGGTTGATAATATGATAAAGAAATTATTAAGATGCTAATATAGAAATATTGTTGTTCGTTGCACAGATTTTTTTTTTTACTATGTGGGTTAATTTATATGCTGGCTGATTTTGTCTGGCAGTGGGAGTGATACCTAATTAAAATGGATGGATTTTTCATTGCATCTTTTGAAAGGGGAGACTTTATATAGCTGACCAAAGGGCTCATGCCCACCAACTCACGTGATAAAATGCATGTGCGCTGGTCTACTTAGCACTGGGGCAGTAAGAGACGGTGCAATGTATTGTTAAAAGACATCACACTGTTTACTTTTTTCTTCTTTTTTACATTTATTTAATTGCCACAATGGGGTCGATTTACTAAAGGCTGTTCACTTTGCAAGGGAATTTTCTCCAGAATTTTATTTTGTTTGGGAAATGTCACTTTGCAAAGAGTACCCAATCACATACAAGGAAACTAAAAAAAGATGGCATTTTTGCATGCACATGATTGGGTGATGAAAGTCAGCAGAGCTTCCCATTATTCACTAAGCTCTGATCAAAATTTTCTTGCAAGGTGCTACATCCGTTGCAAAATGAAAAGTCTATTTGCCTTTAGTAAATCAACCCCAAAATTACACTTCATTTAACATGGTGTGGTGACATGAGGCCCGCCAATCACACGGATGTTTGGCTAGGTACACCCATGTGAATGAGGCATAATAGTGCAGCTTGTTGAAAAATAATCTGTACCCTCCATATGACAAAATAATTTGCTGCCCACGTGCTTTATAATTAACTAGAACATGTTTGTCCATGTACACATCATCGGCGGTTGCTAATTGCACTTTTCCAATGCAAGTACCGGCTCGGCTCCACTCGGCCCTGCTTGGCTCTGTTTGGTTTTCCACTGCATGGTACGGTGTTGGAACGGTTCGGTACGGTACGGTTTGCTTTTCCACTAAAGTAAAGTGGGTGGGATAACAATAAGTCTCTGACCAATCAGTGGCTAGTAGTGACAAACAGTCAAGGCTGCATGCAAAGGATTGTGGGATATGGTACCGGTACGGCCCTCTTGGAACCACAACTGAGGTGGTACTGTTTAAGCGAGCCGTACCGTTCGGTTCCATGTAGTGGAAAAGCGCCGCCGTACCGTACCAAACCGTTCCAACACCGTACCATGTGGTACCATGCAGTGGAAAAGCACAAAAGCGAGCCGAACCGTTCGGTTCCATGCAGCGGAAAAGCGCCTTAATTTGCATATCCACCCTCTTAGATTGAAAGATCTAACGAGCAGGGCCCTTTGATTCCTACTGTATTGATTATTGTACTGTCCGCCCTCAGGTTGTAAAGCGCTGTGCAAACTGTTGGCGCTATATAAATCCCGAATAATAATAATGTGGTGGGATTTGGTGCATTGCATAAAAGTGCAGCCTCTCTGATTAATTTTCTCATTGCATCACAACCCACCTCAACACAGCATTTAGAGAACATTTGTTTTCTATGTGCCCTTCTGTTGAGTCACCAGCTCAACAGACATGGTGTGAGCGATCTCCAAGGCTTCTATACTCCGAGTCAAGTGGTTACATAATAATAATTACAGCTGGGAAGAGTATTACAACCATATAACATTATATGAAGCCAGAACAATCACAGCAAATGTCTATTTTTAAACTTCTGTTTCCGTACATGTGCTTAGATCTTGATAAAGATGGTTATTTAGGAAAATCTTAACATGACCTGGTCACATTGAGGCTGTTTTTGATGCCAGCACAGGAATTGCGGTGAAAACTAGTTTATAGCCTATAGAGCAATTACTTTTTCTCTCTCTCAGGGTTTTATTGTTATATTGTACTTGCTTCGTAGAATTGTATAATTGACACATACATAGGTGGGAAAAAATTGTAAGCTGCAGAACAAATTGAAAGTTTCCAACCCAGCTGATTTACTACTTTTACAATAGGTTTATCAACAGTTCACGCAAACCATGCAGACATAGTGATATTTCCTAACCATTGTGATCAGATGAAACCCATGCTTGCAATATGGTCAGCTTACATATGACTACTTGCAGTTGATTTAAAATCGAAGAAGCACCGCACTCCCATCCAGGCAACCTAGTGTTGACTTGAAAACAGCCTCAGCCCGTGAGTCTACTCCAAAGCCAAGCCCCCTGACGTGTTTCGCTTCACCCACCAGAGCTTAATCAAAGGGTACATGTAGGGTACTTGATACTTGCAGTTGATGTTGTTTTCTGGGCTTGTTCTTTCTTATATTCCTTCAGTTTCGGAAGGATGGTCATGCTCAGAAAGACCAGGCCAACTGACCTAATTCTGTCCTGACTTTCTATGGCTCACTCCTAAAGCAGTTGTAAAACTGATTTTGTATTAAAATAAAAAAGGTGTATACTTTTATTGCACTGTTCGGCCCCTTCCCTCTTCTTCCGATGTGCTCCGTCAGCACTCTCCACTCCTCTTTTTCTGTGTGTGCCCCATAGCAAGCCATGAGCTATGGGGGCACATGTGCGAGTGTGCTCCCAAGTCAGGCTGTGTACATCCATAGACACAAACAGCATGGCCCAACAACATTCCCCACAGCATGGCTTGAGTCCCGGTGCTTTCAGTAAAGTCTGGGAGAGTGGGGTGAGGGGAGAGAATAGCTGCAGATGGGCACTGCCCTGGATTAATGTAGTAATCGAGTAAGTGTTTAGGGAAGGGGAGAAAAAGCTAGTGGAAGGTGTTTTACCTTAATGCAGAGAATACATTAAGGTAGAAAAACTTAAGTCTGGCTTGTGCTAAAAATAATAAATGCACCCATGTTTGCAGGAAAAAGATGTGCATGTATTTTTTTCTTTTCCTTTACCTTAAGTGATTACCGTACTTGTGTTCCATTGATAACTACAAGCCCCTCTGCCAAGCGAGGTGAAATCCCTCAAGGAAGAACAATATCGTTCTGACAAAGGTTATAGCAATGACTCATGCAAATCACCAAAAAAAAAGTAATTCCTTAAAGGTTGGACATAGTTGTAATTTATAAGTGCAGTTATTTCATTATTAGAATGCATCTGTTCTTTTATCGCATGGACTTTAATTGAAATATTTATGTGAGGCATAATAGTGGTGTAAGTTATAGCTTCCTCTTATTGGAAAACAAGGTCATATTTACTTTGAAGATTGATTGGTGTCTTGTGTTGAATGGCCTGGTCTGCACTGAACCTTCCCTGACTGTTATAATGGCTGAAACACATGTCATGGTTTTATTGCATATATGTTTTACCCTTATGCTTTTGTATGATTAAAATTATACAAATATTATGTGCACATATATATACTTATACCGATCTATACTAACTGGAGATTAGTTATGTATAATAATAAACCCTGTTTAATGGGCATACGTGGAGCATTGTGAGCAATATAGACAAAAGAAAAAGGAGAAGATATCTGTGCTTGGACCAAATTTTCAGTTGCTGAACACCATACCTATCATACTAGGCATAATTAGCTAGTGAAAAAATATGCAGTGCTAAATTAATCAATATAATACAATGAATAAACTGAATAACATGAACACGAAATAAGTAAAATAATGCTAAATGTGCTGAATAAAAGCATTTGTGATAGTGCACAAATGAAATCAAATGAAGAAAATGAAAAAGGTGCCATAGTAAAATTCTGTGCCAGGTGAGAAAGCGATCCAGGGTCAGCACATTGTGACACCCAGAGAATATCCACACAAGGGGATTATCAGAAAGCCTGTGACCCCCCACACCTTACTCAGGGAGGTGAGAGAGCGATCTTTCAATCAATGGATCCAATGGCAGGAACTTAGGCATCCAATCAAGTGACTTTATACAGCCAATTCATGAGTGCAGCCAGAAAAGTGACTCCAGATAAGGAATCCACTGGGTCCGCAACAATGGGTCATATAAATACAAGATAAAGGCTCCACATAGTACAGTATTGTAAAAACATCTGTTGTATTTAAAAGGTATTGCTATTACATTTGAGTCAGTAATAAACAGCATGTATCACATCCAAAAGCCGCAAACATGTCCGATTCCAACAAAGATAAGCGAACAGAGATTGCGCATGCGCTGTAGTGTGTGTACTTGGCTACGCCCTAGGAGTTTAGTCAGAGGTGATGTCATCAGGTGCCCCTGAGGTGTGACTGATAACTATAAAAGGAGAAGCCATCTCAGTGCCTCTGCTGCCTATAGACTCAACTTTTGTGTCTATTGGTATATGTGACTTTGTGTTAAATTAAGAGAGTTGTGGCATAAAATCTGTAAAGCTAGGTATAAGGTAGTAGAATTTAAAATGAAAAAAAAAAAAATGATTAGGAAAATTTGAAAGAAATGTTTAAGTACATTTGAATGTCATCCGAAAGTAATTCAAGAGATCATTTGCTTCTAATATTCAGTTTTGCAATGAATTAATTTTACTGAAGGACAACCACATGCACTGTTACAAATTCGTGCATTCGAAAAAAATGTAGATTCCTTTGTCTTTAAATTTTCCCATCACTGTGGTTGAAAACGAATGTCAATTTGATTTAACTAATGATTAGAAAAATGAACGAATGTTCTCACATCATTCGTACAACAAAAAATGAGGTACAACATTTTTATGAGGAAGCCTGAGGCCGAAACGCATTAGCATCAATGGACATTGTATTTGCTGTTGTGTATCAATAAAGGATCTTTTAAGAAGAAGCACAGAGTTGCCGGCTTTTTGTTAGATTTATTTATAGTGGACTGGTTGGCCTGAGCACCGGCACTAGCAGTAGAGCTTGGTGCATTTTGTTTATACCCAGCTTTAGCCAGTTTACATTAGTGCTGGGCTGTCATACTTTAGGGCTGGTTTACTCCAGAAATAGCACAGGAATACACTATGCGTTCCCTTGTGATTTACATGCAGTTCTGTGCCGTGCGACTTCAGCCCAGTCATTTTGAGTGGACTTAAATCACACCATAACAAAAGTAGCAAATGCACTACTTTTGGAAACTTATTGCAAAACAGATTGCCTGGTACTTTGGTACCAGGCAATCTGGTGCTGGCAAACTCACTGCTTTTGCGGTGTCATTAACTTAATGTTGACACCCATTGTAGATTGCAATTGCAGTGCATTTTGAACATATGGGAAACACAGATGAAACACGTATTTCCTGCACTGCGTTCTGGTGTGACTGCGTTCTGGTGTGACTGCGTTCTGGTGTGACTGCGTTCTGGTGTGAACAGGCCCTTAAATGCCCAGCACTGGCTTCATACATCATTTTAAATCATGCAAGAACTCTTTTCTACTTACAGTAGTTTTACAAAGCTACACCTATTTGTCCAAGCTAAGTTCCCATATAGGTGAAAGTTCCTCATTTTGTGACCTTCCATACAAGGGATATTTCCAAGGTAATAGTGTAACCAGCAGCTGTCACCAAGAACAGGAAGTTTACTAGCCTGTCTGCAAGGTGTACATGTTCCAAACTAGTCAAATGAGCATTATGTTTGTAGACCTAAGTAAACATTACATTATTGATGTTAGTTGAGATACAGTGCTAAAAACGTGGTGGAGTGATGATTCCAATAATCACAGAAGATCCAAAAAAAGAGCAACTGACTTAACTTTTCTGTTTAAGTTTTTCTTTTGTATACAACTCGATTGTTATGTTTTATTCATCATGTGTCTTATTGAAAAAGCACATGACTTTTTGGACCTCATGTGTGAAAACTAGAGCAAAGTACATGACATGACAATATTGTGTTTGGGTGGTTGCAGACTCCAATTTCATAAGGATAAGCAATCAGAAGAGTTAAAAAAAAGCATTTTGGTCGGCCTTGATAACCTTGCCAGCTATTTGTCATAACTTCCCCCCTCTCCATTGGAATAAACCTGTATACATGGAAGAGCTGAACTTCTAGCTATATCGAACTCTCTTCAATGCACTAAAAATATCTAAGCTTTACGATTGTAGAATGACTCAAGATTCCAGACCAGCCTAATGCATGAGATGGGGGATGGATGTTCAGACTCATGAATGTTCAGACCGACTGATAGGACCACCACATTTTTGTACCTAAATACAAGTGTGCTTCTTCTGAAGGCACATGTATATGCGGGGGGTCAGATACAGGATTACGTTTGGGGAACATTACTGAGCATTGGGGAAAGAAACCCTTTATGCTGAAAGTCTGTAACAGTTGGGTGCAGGTGTTACAAACAAACTCACAGGCTGAACGACTGCTTTACGTTCCAACTATGATAATTTGAATCAGGGGTATCTTTGAAATGCAAGAATGGTTATCTGAATGGCTGCATCCTGTATAGTTGACCTCTGGTCACTCTTCTTTTGCTGCCCTCAGATCCCTTGCTCCCTTTTTGAATAGTGCCATTTCAGCTAAAAATAATTTGGAATATTCAAGATTTCCTTGATCTCTCATTAAAATTTTCCAAAAAAGATTCTCTGTGTTCTCTAACATAAAATTGTGGCCAATGGTAGCAACTTTAATTCACTTTTTTATTTTGGAATTTGTTTTGTCGAACAAGATAATGAGGCAATGTTTCGTACATGTATTTGTCTAGCATTTGATGGTAAGGTAAAATTAAGTTTATAACAAAGTTTTTTCTCCTAGCTTACATTTTCAAAGGTGTACCTGACCAACTGGCTGACCCTCAATGGGGAACCTCAGCCAAAAAATGTTCACACGGTAAAGGGCACAGCAATGAAGGCTGGAGTAACGAGCATTGTTTGGCGTTATGACATGCTTTTTTCTGCATTGTTAAAAAGACTTGATTGGAACCACACAGAAAAACAAATGGAAATGTAGCATGTGTGATGTTTTCCCAATGTGACAAGTTTTAGCAGGAAGAGGCACTTTGCTTGCAATCACTGCAGAATACATGGAATTTTAGGCTGGTGTAAGTAAACCCTAATGGACAGCTAAGGTACTAAGTCAAGGGTCTCAATTTCATCGCAGGCCACATCAGTATTATGGTTGCCCTCAAAAGGCCTATCATATCTGTAAGGTTAGATGTCCAGAGCACCCCACGCCCCCTTACAGCCTTACATGAGATATCAAGAGCCCCCCCACCATCAGAAGTCAAGAGTCACCCACCCTTCCTTACATCACAATGCACCCCCTTACCTTGTGCTGCTGCTAGGAAGAAGATGCAGGTTGATCTGGGAAGAAGAAAGTACAGGGTCTGGAGGAGGACCAGAGGAGGGCTGAAGTCAGCTTCCAGAGTCTGCTGAATGCTGAGGCAGAGACAAGGTTGTGTTGTGGCTGCACACAGAGGTGCAGGATCTGTAAGAGGAGTTCTGCCCTTCTTTCTGCTGCAGACTGCTGAGAAGGGGGGGGGGTAAAGGCAAGCCTTTCTGCAGCTGCACAGAGAAGCGCTGGATCTGGCAAAAGAGTTCTGTCCTCTCTGCTGCCGACTACTGAGACAAGGTGGAGGCAGAAACAAGGGGGGTGCTGCAGCTGAAGGAGAGGTGTGAGGGCCACGTGAAATGGCCTGGGGGGCTACATTCGGCCCATGGGCCTTATGTTTGACACTTGTGTACTAAGTCAACACTGCTTCCACTATCCATAAGTATAAGGCAGTTCTAGCCAGATTGGGGAAATCTTTGGTACAAGAGATTTTTCCACAAGCAGTAACAATCTTATCTACTAGAAAGCTTGCTCTTTTAGAGAAGCCATATGCAATGGTGTCACGTAATATGGAAATGATGCTTCCAGGTACAGGAAATATACATGTGTAACTATACCATCATTCAACCAGAAATGCAAAAATGTACATACTTAAAGACAATTTATCTGACATAAAATGGCTGAAACATTTCAAAATTACTGAAAGATATTTCTGGTGATTGTCATCCTTGAATAGGCTTTTATATGAATGATCTATTTGGAGATGGATATTTATTTAAAATTCACCCATTCTCTGGACTGTTGTCTTATATCTGTGGGTTGTCTATGGACACCTGCATTGATCTTGGATATAGTCACCTAGGGGTTGATTTATTAAAACTGGAGAGTCCAAAATCTGGCACAGCTCTGCATAGAAACCAATCGGCTTCCAGGTTTTTTTTTTTTTTTTTTTGTCAAAGCTTAAAGAGTAACTTAACTTTTGTTGAGAAAAAAACATTCTCCTCTGGGTGATCTATGTACATTGCAAGGATTTTATCAAATTGTGTTGCAGATTTCTACCTTTTGTTATTCTGAAGAAATTACTACATGTTTGTCTGTGTCCATGTAAAAAGTATATCTAATGGGAGTGGTTTCATAATTGTAAATCAGCTGCTGCACCTTCATAGAAAAATTGCAGGATCTGCATCCTTGTATATGTGATTTCCTATGTGACATTTTTGTTTCAGGGGATGCCAAAAATCTGACTTGTAGCTTAGTTCAGACTTCTGGGAAAATCAGCGAGCCAATCAGAAAAGCAGGAAATTATGTTTCTGGGGGAAGTTCTGAAAACATTCTGTGTACAGAAAATTTCTAGGCAGACATATTGCATTACATTTGACAGAAAATTACAGCTCTACAGATTGAAAAGGACAGGCCATTTTAATAACATTCAATCATAATATGACTTGTGTCGCAATTGTAGACGTTGTATTATTATTTTTTATTTGCTATTTTTATTTCCCATGAAAGTGGAGTTACTTTTTAAGTGAACAATCTGAAGTTAGAAGCTGATTGGCTACCATACACAGCTGCACCAGAATTTTTACTCTTCTCTTTTAGTAAATCAACCTAAAGTCTTTTCTAGTGGTATACTCATGAATGCCATGAAAATTATGTATTTATTAACCGCTTGCCGACCGCCGCACGACTATATACTGCGACGGTCAGCCCCTCACAGGCAGAGTGACGTATCGGTACGTCACTAGCCTGGGAGGGTCTGGGGAGCGAGCGCGCGCCGCCGGCGGCGCGCTCCCGCTCCCGCGCGGTCACGGACCCCCCCCGCGCGTGTGACCGGCGGACCCGATGTCCGCCGGCCACTCTGCGATCGGCGGGGGAGAGGGAGAAAGTCAGGCAGCTTGTGTAAACAAGCTGCCTGTCATTCTCCTCGGTGTAAAGACACTGATCACACGGATCTACTATGTAGATCCGTTGATCAGTGTCCTTACAGCTCAAGCCACAGCCAATCACAGTAGAAGGCACGCCCCTAGGGACACACACAGCCCCTCCCTCCCAAATAAAGTTAACCCCTTCACTACCAGTGTATTTTTACAGTAACAGTGCATATGTATAGCACTGATTACTGTAGAAATGTCACTGGTAACCCCAAAAGTGTCAAAAATGTCAGTCAAGGGTCCAATCTGTCCGCCCCAATGTCGCAGTACCGCAAAAAAAATCGCAGATCGCCGCCATTACGCGTTAAAAAAAAAAAACAACAAAAATGACAAACATCTTTCCCTTTGTTAGTAAACGCGATAACTTTTGCGCAAACCAATCAAAATACGCTTTTTGCGATTTTTTTTTTACCAAACATAGGTAGCATAAAACAAATTGGCCGAAAATGTAAAAAAAATTTGATTTTTACATTTTTTGGGGGGGGAATTTCATATAAAAAAATGTGAAAAATATTGCTATTTTTGCAAAATTGACGCTCTTTTTTTGTTTATAGCGCATGATCAAAAAATCGCACAGGTGATCAAATACCACCAAAAGAAAGCTCTGTTTGTGGGAAAAAAAGGACGCCAAATTCGTTTAGGTACAGCGTCGCACGACCGCGCAATTGTCCGTTAAAGTCACGCAGTGCCGAATCGCAAAATACCCCCTGGTCGTTTAGCAGCCAAATCCTCCGGGGCTTAAGTGGTTAATATACCGCTAACAGCAATAGCTCATCAGAAGCAGGCTCGGGTTCAAATTGCCAGATAAGGACTTTTATTTCATTTTAAAAGCACTTTTCCACTGTTGCAGTCAAATTTGAGAAAACCCCACTATATGCTTCTTAGGTGTTATGGTATTCGCACGGCATAACATAAAATCATTTTTTTTAAATATTTCTCTCCTTTTATGTTTCTTAAGAGAATGCATAATGGTTGATTGAAAGCATTTCTGGAGGGTCTCGGAACGGTTCTGCTTGGGGATTCACTGAGCTATCTCTTATTAACATATAATGCAGGAGGCCAATTTCTATATGTTTAACCCTTTGTTAGGACAGACCTCATCAAAGAAGCATGAAACAAGCCTAGATGATTCTTAACATGTTTTATGCAGACATACAAAAAACTAGAAAATATAAAGAGGTTTCCATTAACACTTGCACTTTTGTGTGATATACTAACAGATAAAAGCCTATTGATATTTGTGCTTGGGTGCTTGGTGTTCATATTGTTATCACTGCATGGAAAAAGGCCCGAGGCTGGTATGTCATTGACGTGTTGTCAGAGACTTCACTGAGAGGAATTCCTCACATCATCATTTGAATAAACAGTCGGTTCTTTATTTTTCTCAGGTGAGGATGCAATGACAGGCGACACGGACAAGTACCTTGGACCACAAGATCTGAAAGAACTGGGGGATGATTCTTTACCTCAAGAAGGGTATATGGGCTTCAGCATAGGAGCAAGATCAGCCAGGTAGGTCTCTTTTGTCTATAAATGTCTTGAGCCATATTTTACCATTGTAATACATTTTACCATCTTTTCTTGATTTTTTTATTCATGCAAGACTCCAAATTCATAAACAATAAAAAAATATAAGTATAGCTGTGCAAAACTGACTTTTTCTATTTGATCTGGGCATCGATGTATCATGTCTATTCATATTTATTTGAAAATGCGTAATTGCGGTTGGTGTATTGGATTTATTGTATTCGTTTTCAGTGGTGAGCATGCATACAATAGTAAACAATTAGATTGTATTTTTTGAAAGGAGGAAGCTAAACTGTGATTAGAAACTGTATCCTTTTTTACTATGTTATTACAAGTCCAAATCTGGTCCATGTAAGTCCAAAATGCTAGCATCTGCTGCAGTCTAGTGAATTATATTCAGGCGGTAAGATGTGTTTATAGTATGGCTACTTGAATAGCCCTGGCGACTTTTGCTATATAAAACCATATAAAATAATAACAATAAAATACATACATACAGATGCTTGCAGGCAGTGGTGTAGCTAAAACAGTAGGGACCCAGACTCAAATACTGCCCGGATCTCCCTTTTACTGTACCTTTTCCAATTTACCCTATTATATTAAAGTAGTAAAAGCTTTATTAGCTTTAGTAAAAGTTTTTTTTTTTTTATAGTTCTTTAATTTGGTTTTCAAGAAAATACAGCTTTTAAAGAAGCATAAGGTACTTTTAGTTCTAAGAGCTGAAATTCTGAAATATTGACTAGAGAAAAGGCAAAGATGTTCAAACAAGGATAGTCTTGGCTTAACAACAGCGTCATATTATACAAGTACATAGTAATGCAGTAGAGTAGTAAAAGTTTTAATCATGCAGTGTGTTGTCAGCAGAAATATATTTTTTTGAATCAGAAAAATAACTTTATTGAGAATGGCATAAGTCAATAAAACATTGCACAACAGATACATAAAATAAAATACACAACCATACAGGATTCTGGAATACAATGTTGGCTAGTGCAAAATGAACTCAGCATAAAAGAGAGAAGAGCATTACCATTCCATACACATCAATAAAAGAGACAAAGAGAAAGAAAAAACAATAACAGCAACCAAACCCTCGTCGCTGCCAACAGTTCCTCTGCCAAAAACATTCGACCACCTACATAAGCAACCGATTTAGGACAAGTTGTGAAGGAGCCACCGCTGGGGAAGCCAACCAGGAGCCCCAGATGTGCTCAAATTTCAGAGGAGTCTTTCTATGATAATAAGCGTGTTTTTCAGGTATCAGAATAGAATTGACAGATTGGATCCACTGCGCACCAGCAGGGGGGCCGGAAGACATCCACACTCTAGCGATCAGTTTTTTAGCTAAGTAGAGAAGTCTGAGTAGAGCTACAAGAACATGTGGATGGTAAACCGATTCATCCAAGCCACCCAACAAGCACACCAGCGGATCCAACGGAATCTGTACTTGGTATACACTATTAATAGTGGACACTACAAACTGCCAGTATCACACCAATTTGGGACATTTCCAAAGCATATGGATAAAATCACCGGTATGTAAATGACATTTGGGACATAGGGGTGAGGAATGTCTACCCCACGCATAAAGCTGCGCCGGGGCTCTGTAAATGCGGTGCAGCACAAACAGGTGGGACAGTTTATGGCTAACAGAGACAGAAACCAAAGGGCCTACCTCAAGGATCTGTTCCCAGCGGTCACCATCAATGGGGCCAAGATCCCTCTCCCACTTTGCCCTACAGGGAAGCAGGGAAGGATCCTGTAAAGAGGATAACAAAGTAGTGTATATTCTAGAAATTATACCCTTCTTCTCACTGTCCCTAAAAATGGATTCCAAGAACGGAGATTCAATCAATCTCAGAGGGGTATGGCGGCCCTGACTCCGGAGTGCATGAGATAAGCGCATATATTGATATCGACAATTGCTCAGCTGTGGGTATTCGGCCCGCAGCCGAGCCAAGGGCTTAATAGCAGGGCCACACACCTGGCAAAAATATTTAACCCCAGCCCGGATCCACCCAGGGAAGGAACCCAGCCTAGCAACCTCACCATAGAAACGATTATTTCACAGAGGGGTATGGGCAAAGAAACTGGAGAGACCCAGATTCTGCTTCACCGCTTTCCATAGTCTAACAAGAAGGTGGGAGGTAGGGCAGTGGGGAGGCAACTCAGGGAAGCCCACCTCCATCAAAGAGAAGGAGGTGTAGTCCGAGGCAGACAGTGTGAGCAAAGCCCGGGAGGGGTCCACACAAGAAGGGAGGTCCCAGCCCGTGAAGTGCTGTAACTGTGACGCAAAAAAAGTACATCTGGATATGAGGAAGGGCCAACCCACCCCTATCTTTAGGATATTGCAGGGTAGTGAGCTTCAACCGAGCCGCCCCACCCCACCATATAAGTGCCCGGGAGTCTATCCTATCAAACCAGTATCCAGGTATCCACATCGGGGAGTTGTGAAGGACATAGAGTAGTTGAGGAGCCCAGATCATTTTAATTAAATTTACCCATCCCGTGACAGTGAGGGGAAGTTTAGCAGAAATATTTTTGCATAAGATTCTCCAATGCAGAGCTTCATAGGCAAGCTGCTGATGACTACACAAAGTCGCTACTCATTACATCTGCAGCACCATTACTGTACTAGATGTCAGCAGCTTTTCAGTACAACAGTGCATTAAAGGTGTTCTATACCTGCCTTTTTTTTTTTTTGTATATTTAACCATTGTAAGGATGCAAACACATCTACATTATGTACTTGCAAATGTGTGTGTTCTCAAACACTCATGCGTGGACATTTTATATGCTTTTTAATTCACTGTGGTTTGCTTGCAGTGCATGTTTATTGCATATTATGTGCATTTTTTGGTGCATTTTATATGCACTGTATATTAAGGGAAATTATGTTAATACATTTAAGAAATTATTCTCTTCCTTTAATTTTTTATGATAAAGTGCATTACACACAAATAAGTTTTACATGCTACTATTCATTTTTGTATAATGCACACTGTCAATTCCATTTTTGCAGACCACAGTGCACTAAAACTTGAAAATGGCTCCATTCAAAAGAATAGTACATAACTCATCATATGCTTTAAACCTATGTTAAAACACATAGGGTGTCAATGCACCCTAAAACCATGGGAGAAGAGAAGCCAGGAATCAGGTGTGGTGGCATGCAAATCAAGTGAAGATTATCCACCTTGTACTCCGTCCTCCTGATTATCCCACTTTAAATGTTCAAACACTAAAGAGGCCATGATATGGTGACATGCCTTGCAGAAAACTCTACTTTAGACTCCGTGGCCAGCTATGTGAAAGAATCCGCAGTTATTGGTCATGGGATCTCTGTAAGGATCAGAGTTCAGGCAGAGCTGCCAATGAGTCCCTTTAGTTAATATCACCTAATTATAACCATGACCAATCACTGCAGAAGCACAAACCAGAGTTTTCTAAATGATAGATCATTATTGTGGGGCTTCTTTTAATTTCTAGTAAATAAATGGAGTAGGTCAGCAGGAGGGCTTTCCATGATGTGTTATTTCTCTGTAGGTCCACATCATGAGGTTTCTTTTTCATGCTACCAGTTTTGCTTCCTTTAAATCCAAGGAGCCTTAGTGAATGTCTTTCTGTACTTACAGGCTGCCGGGACAGCTAATGGCAAGGAAGGAGGCATGCAGGGAAATGTCTACTATGTGTATCTTTGTCTAGAAAGATATAGGTGAAACTTAGACGTCTGACACATTTGCAAGCACTGTATCAGTAGTTTTATAAGTGTATGATTATGTCCAGAAATGATAGTGTTCACAAAATAATGAGTCTGCTGACCTCTGTACTGTCTTGCCTAATCATCATTTTTGCAAGCCATGTTAGTACCAGTGTCTGGTCAAAACTGAGATTGGCACAGGCTCCCTTAGCTTTTAAATACATAAGTAAGCTTTCCCGTAGTAATGAATTATTATTATAATACAGTATTTATAAAGCACAACTAGTTTGCGCTACACGTTACAAAATAAAGAAAGACAGTATAGTTACAATACTATTCAAGACAGAGGGTTATGAAAGATTACAATCTAGAGGGAGAGGTAAATGATACAAAAGGAAGTACCTGTGAGGAATGAACTGATGGAGAAAGTAAAAGTCCAGCGGAGGCAGGATATGCTTCCTAAAAGCGGAGTTCCACCCAAAAGTGGAACTTCCGCTCATTTGCTTCCTCCCCCTCCTCCGCTGCCACATTTGGCACCTTTCAGGGGGGAATGGGTACCTGTTTTTGAACCTTCCCCACTTCCGGGAGATGGCGCTGCATCGCTGTACCTCGGAAGTTTGGCCCTCTCCTCCTTCCCCCGCCACTGAGCTTTGCGCATGCGCATTAGGGACCCGCCCATGAAGCCGCAATGCTTCACTGCCAGGTTTCCTCACTGGAAATGGCGGCGGCAGCACCCGACAGCTGATGGAAACATCAGCTGCAGTGCTGACATCACTGGACTCCATTATATTAAAAGTCAGTAGCTACAGTATGTGTAGCTGCTGACTTTTAATTTTTGGAGGGGGAGGGGGTGAGGCTGGAACACTGCTTTAAAGAGATGAGGATCATCTAAAGACGAATAGCAGATAACCAGACAGATTGGGGTAGGGAGTTCCAGAAGATGGAAAGGCTCTGTGGGAGTTTTAGAGGTAAATATTGAAGGAGGTAAAGAGGGGGCTACACAGCAAGAGGTTTTAGGAAGAGCAGAGACGAATATATAGGTGATATTTTGGACTAGGTTGGCAATGTATTTTGGGTCAGAGTTCTGGATGACTTTGTATGATGTTGCTAGTATTTTAAATTTTATTCATTGAATGAGCGGAAGCTAATGGAGGAACTGGCAAAGAGACGCGGTGGACTGTGAGCAGTTGGTAAAATGTTTTAATGGACTGGTACTTTACAAAATTAGTAATCACTTTTTGCACACACTCTCCTCTTGTCCATGAAAATCTTTACATTTGGCAGATGAGCAATTTAAACACCTTCAATGATGCCGTGTTATTAGAGTAATCCCGCAATCCAAGTGTAATCCTATTTATCATTTCCTTAGGCATGCACTATTATGTTCCTATGAAAATTAAGGCAAGGATCAGTTAATGAGCATCAGAAACAAGAGCCTTGATCTCTTAGCTTGAGAATGACTTCAGTATGGAACGGAGTAGTCATGTGATCTGTATTTACAGGTTCACTATTAAATACTATAGGCTCATTCCAGCATCTGTGACTATTCATTGTCTGCATGTCTAAAATCACCTATTAGATTAAAGTGAACCTTTTAGTCACTTTTCAAATCTGTGTGAATAAATGTTCAATCTAATGCAATTTACAGCAACAGTATCCTTTTTAAATAATTCCTCACCTTTTTACCATTAAAAAGCTATGTCTAAACTCCAGGCAGGGGAATCTACCTAGGCAGAAATTATGTCATCAGTCTGCTGCAGGCAGCAAGAAGCATTTCCTCTGACTTCTTTTTCCCAGCTGAAACATTGTATCATAAGCCTAGTACACACATGCTGAATGTCGGACGAAATCGGCTGGTCCAATAAAAACCGGCTGAAATTTGGCCTGTGTGTATGGCAGCCGGTCTGACAGAAACCGGCCGTGCATGCTGGAAAACCAGCAGCTGACCAACTCCCAGGGTTTAACCACACAGCCAAAAAATGCACACCCACCAGGACTTACATTACTGTGTCCGCTCTGAGCCAGCTTTTCAATCCTGGTTGAAGGTGACCCTAGATTATGGCAGAACAAAGATGGCACTGTACCTCTGGAGAGAAAAGCAGATGAAGTCAGGGGGAGAAATGTGACCCTTGTGAACAGTAATACATTAGTAACACTTTCGTGTTATACCTAAACATTACTTAGCCTGCATGGCCTTAACATGAAATCATACAGTACATCTGATGCTAGTTACACTTTTATTTTAAAGTGGAAACATATGTGAAAATACTTTGCTGAACCTTTTTTGTGACCATCTCATAGTGCTGCTAGGCACTTTGTCTAGGCACCACATGGTCTGCTATTACCTCTCATCCTTAAAAGTATCCCCTGTGGCAGGTTTGAGAATACTTTCACTGTGCCATGGAGACCTTTACTTTTTGGCTTGAAGCATCAGCCACGTCCACCCCCTGTCCAGTTTGGAGTGCCTTATTGGCGAATAACTTAATTTAAGTACAGACATTTAATCAAAAACGAAATATCATTTGGGGTAGGGCAACCCTTTAATGTTCAGAGACTGAATGCTTGCAGTTTTAGTCATGCGACTGAAAATAACCTGTGTAGGTTGATCCTACTACCCGTCACCCATGCATAGAAGTGCTCGATGACTAGATCTGTATAAATGAAGGCTGCATTCTCAGTACTGAGTCAGACAACTGCCTACACTTGATCACAGTTTTATGAAAGGTTGGCTTGCATTTATTTTCCATAAAGGCCATATGAAACCTAGGCACACAAACATTTTTAATGTTATTTTTCTGATGACAAATTTGCCTTTTCTGTCAGTACTTCAGAATTGCAAGGCTCTAGTCCCCAAGGGTTCTGATAAATAGCAAAGCACCCCATGCATACATAGAAAATGTAAAAAAGATTTTAAATATAAATTTTATAATAAAAGCACTTTTACTCATTTTTCCATTTTATTTTTCATTTTCTGTGTGTTTAGTTTTTACTATAGAAACCTAGATCCGTACCAACTAGTTTGGCAGGCAGAAGGATAGAGTCTTACAGGATAATATAGCTCATGATTTTTGCATGGCTCTGGAGAAGCCCAACGCCCATCAATTTATCAGGATATTACACTTTACATGTGGAATTCAGGCCTGTTAAGACTCTGTGGGCTGAGATATTGCTGTCTGTACTCTCTGGAGTTTTGCGAACACTCACACAGCCTCACATTCTCTGTGAAGCTTATTCAAAGCCTGAAACAAACAAGGCAGTGTGTTTGTGGAGATTAATGTCTGTATTTTAGATTACGGTGCAGTTTGTTTTCTGTCCGGCAAATGTTCAGCTAATAAAACTTGTTAGAGTTACAACCCCTCAGCAATTTAAAAAAGTGGCCATTTTGTGTAAACGTATCTTATGCTGACTGGTAAAGAACATGCCTATGGTAAAACTGATCAGTTCCAAGTCTATAGCAGCAATCTATTGCTAATTTCACTTCCTTTTGGTTCTCCCACCTGCTGTTAAATGTATTACCAACTAAAAAAACAATATGAACGTGTATTACTGTGAGACCAGACAAAACAACAAAGCTGCCCTCAAAAGTGACTGGCTGCTCAGACATTGGGCACTGCTTTGTGGCAGCCATGTGACATTATCACTTGTGCCTCATACCTTGCTGCCATTCAGCAATGGAAAGGTTTGAGCAGGTACTTTATTGCACCTGTAGAGCACCAGCTTTATTCATTTGGCTATTTAGTTAATACACTTTTACTTTAAATTTCAAAATAACTTCTGTAGTATTTTTGTAGAGTGCATCATTTTTTAACTAGAGTTTTTTAATGGCCATAGGACATCAAATAGTGGTCACATCTATTTGTATGATGCAACTTCATTTTATTGATTCTCAGATAGACATGTAGCATGAAATTGGAAGACTTCTCATGCATTATCGGCTTAGCAGATACCAATAGCTTCATTATATTAGGTGTATTAATCAATATTCCAATATGTGACAACCAAAAGTATCTGCTGTGTTCTGCCTGAAGTACTCCTATATCATCCCCCACTTCTGCCAAAATCATCAGGATTTGGAGGTGATGATCTTGCTGTGATAATATTATTTTGAATTTTGAGGCATTCGTTGAATGGGTTCTACAGTTTACAGATCTGAAATTATTAAAATATATACTTTTAAAGAACTTTTTTTAAAGCTTATAACTCTAGAACCCAATTCTTTCATCTGTAAAGAACTTAATCAGTTGGGCAATGCATACCAAATCATTTCCGAATATACGTATTCATATTTTATCTTCTATTTTGGTGTTATTTTGCTTATCAAATCATAGTCTACATGTTATATGCTAAGATTGTGGAAATCTTTCCTCAACAAAATTTAAAAATGGTATATAAGTTGACAAACAAATGCACATTAACTTGTGTATAACATGTAGATATAATTGAACAGTTTGATCATTTCTACGTTTACATTTACTGCGTCTGATTTTTTTTTTTTTATTCTTACTTTTTTTCTTTTCCTCTGTCATAATAAATTACTTTAAAATAGTCCTAAAGTCAGGTAAGAAAGCATGTAGTCCATTCAACATGTTGCTTTTTAACGTTTGCTCATTTTCATTCATATTGTGCTGTGGTGTGATATTTATTTTCTTTATTTCCATCATCAAAAACTTGTCTTGTTATGCTTTTTATGTTTCAATTACGTTTTCATACCAATCAGAACAAGTGGGTTAAAGCAGCCTTTTCTGTTTGCCCCAGAAACCAAACAGTGATATTATCCCCTTTCAGTATTCAATAATTTTTATTGAGTTTTAACAAAACAGCAAAATAGTAAAACATAGAAAAGGGGTAGCATACAGAAAAGTACCACGCACCACAACAGTGCTTGTCAGTATATGAACCATAACATTATCGGCAACAAATAGTTCAATATTAAGAAGTTTGACATCAGGAATTATCCCCTTTTAGGAAACCATCACCTATGCATCAGACAGGTATTTTGTGTAAATCCAGTCTTCATGTGACCCCAAGCATATTCTTACCAGGAACTGTTTCCCAGAGATGGCAAAGAGACTAGAAGCTATAAGGAGATGGCACCTGACAACCTCTGCTCAAATTATATTGAGACTTAAAAGCCTAATTGAAACTCCAGTTTAAATCTGCTTAAAGAGGAAGTAAACCCTCCTCAGGAAGTTGTACCTATAGGTAAGCCTATGATAAGGCTTACCTATAGGTACTGTAAATATCTCCTAAACATGTACGGTTTAGGAGATATTTACCTTTAATGCAGCCAGTGACGTCACTGGCGCATGCGCTCTGAAGGAACGGCTGATCGTGCCGTTCCTTCAGAGCCCCGTGCCGTGACCGTCGCCTCCCGCGCGCGTGCGCGGGAGTGACGTCACCGCGGCTCCAGCCAATCAGATGGCCGGATGCCGCGATCCCGGAAGACGGGCGACTGAACATGTCGCCCATCATACAGGTAAGAAAGTGGCACGGCGGGGGCTCGTTCTAAGGTAAGTATTTCATAATGAGCTAGTATGCGATGCATACTAGCTCATTATGTCTTTCTCTTGCAGGTTGTAAAAAAAAAAAATTTTCTGAACGAGTTTACAACCTCTTTAATACATCCTAGGTGCATCAAAACAAAAGGCATTCAATGTCAGTTTGTTTATGTCTAAAGCAACTATAGCCTAAGTAGAAAGGCCTGTTTTCTGCCAGCAGCTGTAGAGGGTGACCTTTAATCTCTGTGTGTAAGCAATGGTCTCTCTTCAGAGGTCTAAAAAACACTGCCTTTTAAATCAGACCTATATGTCTGCAAACCCCTGATCCATGCTAATTGGGGAGCTCTGACTTTAACTGGCAATGTGTTCGATTTCTGCAGAGAAATTATTGCTTATTCAGAGAGAGCAAGGGTCCCACTTTGTAGTATTCTGGCAGAACACAGACCTTTCTACTCTGATTGTGGCTGCTTTAGAAAGAAAGCAAGCTGTAAGACATTGAACATCTTTTGTTTTGATGCACCTGTCATATATTTAGGGAATGAAAACTGAGACCCCATTCACACTAGCGCGACTTGTCAGGCGACTTGGTCGCCTGACAAGTCGCGTTGGGTCGCTCGCCATTAAATAGTACAGGACCCGTTCTAATAGGAGCGACACAAGTCGCTCCGACTTAGAAAAAGGGTCCTGTACTACTTTGGGGAGACCTGGAGGCAACTTGCATTGACTTCAATGATATGAAGTCCATGCATGTCGCGCCGAGGCCGCGGTGCACGCTGTGTACCGCGACTTCACAGGTCGCCCCAGCAACTTGCGTCGCCCCTGTCTGAACGGGGTCTAAAGGTTCAATTGAACTTTAAGTTTTTCCCCAAGTAAAACTTACTCAGTGGTTATCTCCACAGTGTGGATGTATAAACTGATGCAATTGGAGAATGCGAGTCAAGATTCTCTAAAAAGACTTAGGCCCCTTTCACGGGGGCTTTCCGATAAGGTCCGCCTGTCAGTTTTTCAGGTGGACCTGATCGGATGCTCCATGTACCTCTATGGAGCTGTGGATGTCCGTGGAGACATGTCAGCTGACACCCACTGCTATCCAATCCGATCCTGTCTGTGAAATCTGGATGGATGGAAACCCTATTTTCCATCCGTCTGGAGAATCGGAACGAATGGGATCGGATGAAAATGGACAGGCGGTCTGACAGCTCTTCTCTGCAAAGTAAGCAGAGATGGAGCTGTCATTCACCGATCCCCACTGAGAAAAATGGAGTCCACTGAGGGCACCTCTCGTGTGAAAGGACCCTTAAAATAATTTGAAAAGGCATATAATATAAGCAGTTGCATTGCTCCTCAATGCTTTGTAAAGCTAAACCCAAAAAAGCTGCTGTTGGACAGGCTTAAGCCTCGTACACACGCAACGATTGTTGGCCGTGAATTTTCGGCCAACGTCCGATCGGTCGATTGTCGGCTTGTTAGTATGTTGCCTCTGACAACCGACTGACTTTTCGGCCAAACAAAATCTGGTGTGCATGCTATAAAATTTTTGTTGGCCGTCACCAGAATGGCCGATTGTTCTTCAGTCAGTACAGATTTCGGCAGACAAAAATGTGATGAGCAAGACTGGGCATGCTCAGAGAAGAAAAAACACACGGAAAGTAAACCAGAACATGACATCACTTCTGCAGTTGGTTGTTGTTGGCCGACAAAATTTGTGTGCAGTCTAGAGCACATTTCAACCAACACAACAACACTGGACAAAAGACGGCCGATCACTCGGCCAACGATCGTGTACGAGGCTTTACTTATTAAATTTGCGTAGAAGAAAGTATGCTTGTGTAAGGTATATTGGCCAATACAGATAAAAAAAGACATTGTAGAATAACATAGATTGTTACAGTTTCCTAGGCCCTCAAATAAAGGATCACAGCCCCCCACCCTCAGGCTCAACATCAGTGTGTCCAACCCACACCCTCCCAGTAAAACCATAAACAGACCTTCTCTCTTCACCAATGACGTTTGACTAGATGCAAGATTCATTTGGGGCTTTTCATTCCTATTGCCTGTTGTCCCTAAAAGTTCCAACCAATGCTCAACAGATGATAGCCTTGCACTAACCAGCCAGATTGCCTAATTCCGACAGGCTTCCATTTCTTATTACACTTGTCTTTCTTTGCTCTGCCACTGAAATATTCATGCAGATCATTGTTAATTAGCTGTATTAAACTATTTATTTGTGCTGTTAACTTCATGTGTTCAAACCGTCTTAATGCCATTATTTTGCCACTGCTCTGATGAATTACCTTTGAACTGCATGTAGTCTCTTTGACTGGAGCGAGGGTGTCTTGGTGGATGTTTGGTTTGAACTGAGTTTGGTTTGTGTTTTAGTTATAGGTTTTGGTTTGAGTTTTGCCTTTCATGTATCTTCCAGGGTTCAATCTGAAATCAAACTACACTATACAGTTGAATGACATGAGCTTGAATACAGCTATATCTATGTTTTCTTTTGTAAGGTTCACCAAAAGATAATGATTATCTCTCACATTTATGATACAAAAATAAAAATTATTTAAACTCCTTCCTACTTCACCATTTCTGTGTGTCAGTGATCAAATTTATTTTTATCATATTCCATTTTGCCCTGGAAGCTGCATTCATTCTTCCTTTGTGTTTTGTTTTTCTTCATCCATTTCATTGTCATCTGCGTGTACTGTGGTTTATTGTAAATGCAACAACAGCCTCCGCTCCTTCAGTTCGGATAGGTCCTACACACTGAACAGGAGCTCCTTCGCTCGGGACAGTATGATGATCGAAGAACTCCTTGCGCCTTCAAAAGAACAGGTATTTATACCGTTTTTATACTGAAAGCTGATATGAACATTGTAATGATGATGACATCTGCAGTAATTTTATTCCTAAAACAAGATGGTTGGTTAGGGTAATCGCTTTAAAACAAGCTGCCATTTTACATTTTAGTTATATCATAGTAAATTAAAAAGGAAGCATTTATCCAAGGGTACTAATGTATACAAATGCAACACACATAGCCCAATCATCTCTGAGCTTTATCTTCTTGTTTGCAATTATAAGCATGTACTTACTGCTTTCATTATCATGAAGACCTCAGCATACAATAGCAGACAATGCCTAGTAGCTCCTTCAATTCATCCCTTTCATTCCCTTGCTTCAGGGATGTGGCGTAACAATAAAATCTTTTTTAATAGATTAGATTATATCATTCAGATGCAAAAGGTGATAGGTGAAGCATTAAGTTAACTAGAGATAATCTCATAACATCTGTAGGTTTCTCCTACCCTTAATATAGAACTCAAATAGCATTAATGGCTACCAGACTTTCCTACGCTAACATTTTAAAAATGTTTGCCCCTTATTGGGGGATGAATACATCTATTATATAAAAACAAGGATTTATTACAAAAGTATTAGATGTTCAAGTCAATCAAGTTCACTGATCCTAGTAAGTAAGGTGAAGCTGTATCCACCAGGAATATCCAATTATGTGCAAGGAAAAAAAACATGATATTTTAATTCATGCGATTGGGTGACTGAAGTAAACACAGCTCACATTATTTAATAAAGTGGAGTTCCGGCCTATTTTGCAACTTTAGTGATTCCTGGAGTGCTCGCTATGCTGATCAACAATTGGGCATTTTCAATTTTTTTCGGTGGTCCCTAACCTTTTATTCAGGGCATTTTTGATTGTACTTCCTCCTTCTCCCCCCTCTGTGGCCACGGCCACTGACATCACTTCTGCCTTTGCACTGCATCCTGGGAGCTGTTTGTCATCACTCCCAGGAGGCTGGAATCAGGAAGAACTCCCAGAACACTCCCTGGAATCAGGAAGAAGGACACAGCAGATTACACTGCAGCTTCAGATGCCCACATCCAAGATGGCCACGCCCAGACAGCGTTTTTAAAAGTAAGATTTTGACTAAAATCCAATACTGTACACCTTATAAGTATGAGAATAGCGGTTCTGTAAAGGGCGATGGATTGGTATTATAGGGGTATTTTTAGTTAAAAAAGGTATTTTAGGCCGGAACTCCGCTTTAAGCACATTGAACATTTATTTTGCAAAGTGAACTTTCACTTTGGTAAGTAATATCTTTACACCTTTAGTTTATCAACCCCATCTAAGTTGACTAATAAAGGTTTAGGCTTTAAGTTTTGGATAAATGTGAAGGCTTCCATCATCTTTAGAAAACTTTCCATTGGTGGGATATCGGCACTATCATTTCTAGCTTCTGTCACAGATCACAGCCATATCAAGGTGGTCTCATTTATTCCTTTTTCACTCCAAATGTATTCATTTAGTTTACAGTATAGACTGATGATACTATTGGTCATGCGGTTGACACTGATTTTGGTGTCAGGACTGCCAAGGTTATTTGTGGGTTAACTGATCAGAGCACAGAGTTTATTTTGGGTGGAATTATCTTGTAATAATTAAAAAAAAAAAAAAAAATAAAGAGGGTGAAATAAAAATGTAATAGAAGGTCTTCAGTTCTCTAGTGACATATATTTAAATTTCCTGGATGATTTAATTGCTTTAAGCCCAAACAACATAATTGGTATATGCTCTTGCTGGATAAGAAAGTATACAGTCCTGTGAGTGACCTTCTATTAATCCATCATTAGGCGCACATGCTTCTTATTTCATAAACAACCCTCAGCTGTTCTTCTCAAGATGTGTGCCAAGGAGACAGAAAGCAAAATGTTATTCAGTAATGGGGAAGTGCAAACTTCAGCAGCAACTGGTTCATAGTGGCCCAGGCTTATTAACATTGGAAATTCAAAGGATGAGAACACACTTAGGGTTGCTTGTAAGTGTACGCCAAGGTAAAGGACTCCCATTTATTCCATCCATAATCATTATCAATAGCTAGTATGTATTTTGAAAAGCTCAATCTGTACAATCTGGGAGAGGAAGGGATTGCACTGCACAATATTTCCTAACTGGATTGCATTGTGCTGCAGAGCTAACAAATAGAGGTTAATGATTGAAGGAGAGATCATAGAGATTCTCATTGCTGCTTTTACTTCACTTTCCAATCAGCCAGTCTACTATATTTTGTTGTAAGCAGTGAACATTAGTAAAAGGCCAGGCAACTGTATTATTTCTGACAGGGGTGCCTAAATTAAAAAATGGGTAAACAGGATAACAAATGTTTGAAGTGTTACTAAACCCAAGAACCTGCATTCACTATAACTGGTCTACCACAGTACACAGAACATTAAAATGCAATTATTATAGTAAATATAAACTGCTAAATACCTATTCTCATCAACAGTATATAGCAGTCTTTTGACTTCCATCAGTGACCGGTCGAGCACTGGTTAAAGCTTGTAGGAGCAGCTCTCATTCTCCTCTGACTGTCCTATGAGGCTGCATGGCCTCTGACCCTCTGTCTGAACAGTGCTGATTTGCCCTATTCTGTTCACATGCACCCCCCCCCCCCAAAAAAAAAAAAAATAGCAATACACACCAAAATGAGCATGTACAAAGTGCCTCCTAGGCCATGTACTATCAGCAGATGGCTTGGGGACAGTGAAAGAAGGGGAAGATCAGAGAAGACAGGATCAAACAACCAATTTTACACAACAGGGAGGAATAATTCCTTTAGGTTCCACAGTGAGTATAACAAACGTGCTTTACTGCATATACAGATTTTACTGTTCAGGGTTTAGTAACACTTAAAGTAAAAAAAAAAGGGGTCCTGCCAAAAGTCCAGTGCTATCCTCCATCCTGTGCACTCTTACCTATCCTGCTCAGGTTGCCACCTGTGAATTTCAGAACACCTCCCTCCTATGTTATGAAGCTAAAGGGGGATGTTATGTTATCCAAATCTGTCCTAGGGTGACAGTACTGTTCGTACAGATATAGTGTACAGTGAAAGAGTGTTGTCACCTTAGGACAGGAAGTGTGCTATTGGCAGGATCACCAGGTAAAGTTAAAGACAAAAGCGTGAAAAAGAAAAAGAAATGCAGCCAGAAAATTAAAGTGCTGGTACGCTTCACTACAGTGCCTTGAAAAAGTATTCATACCCCTTGAAATTTGCCACATTTTGTCATGTTACCACCAAAACGTAAATTTTTTGGGATTTAATGTGATAGACCAACACAAAGTGGCACATAATTGTGAAGTGGAAGAAAATGATGGTTTTCAAATTTTTTTTACAAATAGATATGTGAAAAGTGTGGTGTGCATTTGTATTCAGCCCCCCTAAGTCAATACTTTTTAGAACCACTTTTCTCTGCAATTACAGCTGCAAGTCTTTTTGGGTAGGTCTCTACCAGCTTTGCAAATCTAGAGAGTGACATTTTTGCCCATTCTTCTCTGCAAAATAGCTCAAGCTTTGTCAGTTTGGATGGAGAGCGTCTGTTAACAGCAATATTCAAGTCTTGACTGGGCCATTCTAACACACAAATATGCTTTGATCTAAGCCATTCCATTGTAGTTCTGGCTGTATGTTTAGGTTCGTTGTCCCGCTGGAAGGTGAACCTCTGCTCCAGTCTCAAGTCTTTTGCAGTCTCTAACAGGTTTTCTTTTAAGATTGCCCTGTATTTGGCTCCATCCATCTTCCCATCAACTCTGACCAGCTTCCCTGTCCCTGTAGAAAAGCATCCCCACATTATGATGTTGCCACCTAGACCAACAAAAATTGAACAATTTTACATTTATTTTTTATTTTATTGATGTTGCCACCACCATGTTTCACGGTGGGGATGGTGTGTTCAGGGTGAGGTGCACTGTTGGTTTTTCGCCACACATAGCGTTTTGCTTTTAGGCCCAAAAGTTCAATTTTGGTCTCATCTGACCAGAGCACCTTCATGGCTTTTTCGAAAACTGCAAATGGGACTTCTTTCAACAATGGCTTTCTTCTTGCCACTCTTCGATAAAGGCCAGATTTATGGAGTGCACGACTAATAGTTGTCCTGTGGACAGATTCTCCCACCTGAGCTGTGGATCTCTGCAGCTCCTCCAGTGTTACCATGGGCCTCTTGGCTGCTTCTCTGATTAATGCTCTCTTGGACGTCAATGTCTTGGTAGGTTTGCAGTTGTGCCATACTCTTTCCATTTTCAGATGATGGACTGAACAGTGCTCAGTGAGACGTTCAAAGCTTGGGATACATTTTTATAACCTAACACTGCTTTAAACTTCTCCACAACTTTATCCCTGACCTGTCTGGTGTGTTCCTTGGCCTTTATGACGCTGTTTGTTCACTAAGGTTCTCTAACAAACCTCTGAGGGCTTCACAGAACAGCTGTATTTATACTGAGATTAAAATACACACAGGTGGACTCTATTTACTAATTAGGTTACTTCTAAGACCCGGTTCACACTTCTGCGAGTGCCGGGTTCGCATGTAATGTTGGAGCGCACTGCTCCGACATTACATGCGATCAGCTGTGCGGTGCGAGTTTAGCCATACAGTTTGTATGGCTAAATTCGCATCGCACCCGGTGCAAACACGCACAGGAGGCATTTTTGCAGCCGCATCAGGATCGGATCGCACAGCGGTTCACACTTGTGCGATCCGCTCCTGTGCGAACTGCACGATCGCACTGCGATATGCGATCAAACTGGGGGTGTCGTTAAGATTACATTGACACCCCCAGCGTATCGCATATGGCAGTGTGAACTGCCGGGGGTGCGTGTGCGATGCGGGAAAAGGCTGCGAATTCGCAGCCTTCCCGCATCGCATATATGTGAACCGAGCCTAAAGGAAATTGGTTCCACTAGATTTTAGTTAAGGGTATCAGAGTAGAGTAAAGCGGCCTGAATACAAATGCATGCCACACTTTTCACATATTTATTTGTAAACAATTTTGAAAAACATTTATCATTTTTCTTCTACTTTACAATTATGTGCCACCTTATGTTGGTCTATCACATAAAATCCCAATAAAATATATTTAGGTTTTTGGTTATAAAATGACTAAATGTGGAACATTTCAAGGGGTATGAATACTTTTTCAAGGCACTCTATAGTACATTCTTGTTCTTGGATTTAGATACACTTTAAATGATGTGTAGCAATGTGTCATCTCAGAGAAATGTGGCTGGGAAAAGTATAATGGAACACTGAAGCCTATGGATGGCCAACATTCAAATGTTGCAATGAGTAATTGAATGCCTTATAAGGGAAATGTCCACTTATTTTATGGTTTATAATACCACTTTGCTTTTCTTTAAAATGATTGTAAAGGATTACATTTTATTTTTTTAAATAACAAACATGTTATATGCTCTGTGCAGTGGTTTTGCACAGAGCAACCCCAATCCTCCTCTTCTCGGGTCCCCTGATGGCATTCCTGGCTCCAAGTGCCCCCATAGCAAGCAGGTTGCTATGGGGGCACTCGTGCATGTTCACTCTCAAGCCCCATCCCTCACTCCCTCCTTACTGGTCATTGGCTACCGCTGCTGTGTCTGAGCCAATGAGGGAGAGAGCAGGGAGAGCCTCTGCTGTAGTGCACATCGCCAGATCAAGATCAGGTAAGTATTTTGGGGGGGGGGGGGGCTGTTTGCAGAAAGATTTTTTTTACCTTAAAGTGATTGTAAATGATTACCTTGTAAAACCACCAATTCAGTTTTAAATTGTGTATAGATAAAAAAAAAAAGTATGAATTACCTTTTTTATAAGTAGTTACTAACATTCCCTCTGTTCTCAGCTGCACAAGAGCTGGAGGAGGAGAAACAGCAGTACACTGATCTTCCCAGTGAATGGCTGTGCGTGGGGAGGGGGCATGTCAGGACAAGTCTGATCATTGAAGGAGAGTAGGCTGAGTTCCCAGCATAGCTAGAGAACTGACCATAGTGTGTTCTCCTGCTTGGTGTGGTCAGTTTTTAATAGAAAAACGGAAGAGTGGCAGGATCACCAGTGATTTTTACACAAAGGAAGCAATACAAAGAGAACAGGAGACTTCTAAATAATAGTACATGGTACAGCAGGCACATACTGTATCAGGATTATGAAATGTTGGAGTAACAAAATAAAAAACATTTCTGCCTTTAGAACCACTTTTAATTTTCTGTGTTTTTAAGTGACTGGACAGTGGATCACACAGAGACTGTCATTAATATCAAGAAAAGTACTGATAACCAATCTGCCCCTTTCATACGGCTCAATAATCATTAGAAATGAGAGACCTTTTTATTCACGCTATTACAGGCCAGTATTCGGAAACCATCTGCTTAACTTCAGGACACTGTCTAACAGTCCTGCAGCAAACAACTGTCAGATGAATAAATAATACATTTATTAATGAAAAGAGAAAGCTCTTGGCAGGAAAACATCCTTGGGTGCACCTGGACTAAAGATAATTGTGAGCCACTTGCACAGGATTATCTGTGATGTTTGAGTCTGTATAGTAAACACATTAAAGTTTCCATTATGTAGATATAGCCAACAAAAGACTATGTGTGGTGGAGGAATCATTCCATTTGCTTCCTGTCTGTGTTGTGCAAAAACTGAAGGTAGCAGAAGAAATGGGGTAAAGTTGTATTTTACCAGGGCTTTTCAAAGTGAAACAGCTACTGATGATTGTCTTACTTGATAAAGAAATTTGTATATACAGTAAACCCCCCTCCATTGCGGGGGTTACGTTCCGGACCCAGCCGCGAAAAGTGAAAATCCGCGAAATAGAAAAACCCTATTAAAATGCATTGTAAGCATGTTTTTTTTACTGTCACTGTACGTGTAAAAGCATTTTAAGGTCTTTAAACACACTTTTAACCACTTAAGCCCCGGAAGATTTTACACCCATTCCGACCAGGGGGTATTTTGCGATTCGGCACTGCGTGACTTTAACGGACAATTGCGCGGTCGTGCGATGCTGTACCTAAACGAATTTGGCGTCCTTTTTTTCCCACAAACAGAGCTTTCTTTTGGTGGTATTTGATCACCTGTGCGATTTTTTGATCACGCGCTATAAACAAAAAAAGAGCGTCAATTTTGCAAAAATAGCAATATTTTTCACATTTTTTTATATGAAATTCCCCCCCAAAAAAATGTAAAAATCAAAATTTTTTAACATTTTCGGCCAATTTGTTTTATGCTACCTATGTTTGGTAAAAAAAATCGCAAAAAGCGTATTTTGATTGGTTTGCGCAAAAGTTATCGCGTTTACTAACAAAGGGAAAGATTTTTGTCATTTTTGTTGTTTTTTTTTTTAACGCGTAATGGCGGCAATCTGCGATTTTTTTTTGCGGTACTGCGACATTGCGGCGGACAGATCGGACCCTTGACTGACATTTTTGACACTTTTGGGGTTACCAGTGACATTACTACAGTAATCAGTGCTATACATATGCACTGTTACTGTAAAAATACACTGGTAGTGAAGGGGTTAACTTTATTTGGGAGGGAGGGGCTGTGTGTGTCCCTAGGGGCGTGCTTTCTACTGTGATTGGCTGTGGCTTGAGCTGTAAGGACACTGATCAATGGATCTACATAGTAGATCCATGTGATCAGTGTCTTTACAGCGAGGAGAATGACAGGCAGCTTGTTTACACAAGCTGCCTGACATTCTCCCTCTCCCCCGCCGATCGCCGAGTGGCCGGCGGACATCGGGTCCGCTGGTCACACGCGCGGGGGGGTCCGTGACCACGCGGGAGCGCGCCTCCGGGGGCGTGCGCTCGCTCCCTAGACCCTCACAAGCAAGCAACGTAGCCCTACGTTAGTTTGCCTGTGAGGGGCTGACCGCCGACGTAGATAGTCGTGCGGCGGTCGGCAAGTGGTTAAAACAATAGAAACTCATTTAAACACATAAAAGATACTGAGAGACATAGCAAGAGCTATGGAAAACACAAAAATATTTCATTTTTAATGATTTATATAGTAAAATAACATTAAAAAAAAAAACGCAATATACCGGGACCGCAAAAACTGAACCACGATGGAGCGGGGGTTTACTGTACCTTTTTCCGGCTAGTGGCAAAACAATCCTTTGTTGCAACCAGAGAGTTAGTATACGGATACAATAAGATAACATTGTCGAACCCAGATATTACATAGTTACATAGTTAGTCAGGTTGAAAAAAGACACAAGTCCATCTGGCTCAACCAATAAAAAAACAAAAAAAAAGAATTATATTTTATATATTGCTAGCACCATAAAATGAAGGAGTCGAGTGTGGTACTAAGCCTTCACCTTTATTCTAGAACTTATAGCAGTGGTGGTCAACTTTCTTCCTATAAACTGCTGTATTTATTTCAGGTACTTATATAGCGGTGTCAATTTACGCAGCGCTTTACATATGCATTGTACATTCACATCAGTCCCTGCCCTCGAGGAGCGTACAATCTAAGGTATAAAGATTGCTGCTATTATGGCCCCTTTACAAATCAAGCTTCTAAAGTTGTACTCCTTACAGCCCTGACTTGTGCCACATCTAATATTTCTTTTAGCAAAATCCACAAAAACGTCAGAGAAAAATATAAAACCAAAGAATATAAAAGGGTGGATAGTACAAAAATAAAGCAAGATAGTGTGAAAGAAAAAAAAAACAGAACAGACCTTTAGCTATTAAGAGTCAGTATAAAGATTGTTTTTTCTTCACTGGCCTGAGTAAGCACCTAGTTAAAGTAGTTGTAAACCTCTAGCATGAAAAATAAAGAAAGGGCATCCCTCTATAATGTATACTTGCCTCTATCCAAAGAATTTCTCTCTAATCTTTAAACACTCTGTTATCTGCATTAGTCACTGATAATACTCATAGGCTCATCCCTGTATGTTTTTATATGAGCCTGTGTACAGGGGGTGTGTTCCTTCACTTTACTCGGCTCTCAGATTATAGTGTGTGTATGTGACGTCAGATCCCTGTCCTTCTTTCTGCTGCTGAAAAAAAAAATCCTTTTATCTGCGTGTTTTAGAAAATGTAAAGGAGTGAGGGATGCAGATAAACAGGTACAACATATGAAGGAGGATTTGTTTAATCTCGGTGTGTCACATGAAGCCAGTCACTTCCCTGGGTATAGCTAAGATTTTACAACTACTTTAAAGTGAGTGTAAAGTCTTGTTTTAAAAAAAACAAAAAATAAAAACAAACATGTTATACTTACCTCCTCTATGCAGTTGGTTTTGCACAGAATGGCCCAAATCCTCCTCTTTTCGGGTCTCTCTTCTGTGCTCCTAGCCCCTCCCTCCTGTTAAATGCCTCCACAGCAAGCAGCTTGCTATGGGGACACCCAAGCTTAGCCACAGCTCCCTGTGCCCATTCAGACATCCCCTTCATCTCCTGTTTGGCTTACTGATTTTGATTGACAGCAGCGGAAACCAATTGCGCCACGCTGCTGTCTCAGCCAATGAGGGGGGGGGGAGGAATCCCAGGCGGCTGAGACACTCCTACAACATCGCTGGATAACCATGGGCTTAGGTAAGTATTATTGGGGCTGAAAGGGGCTGCTGCACACGGAAGGTTTTTTTTTTATCTTAATGCATAGAATGCATTAAGATAAAAAAAAAAAAAACCTTCTTCCTTTACAATCTCTTTAAGGGACACACAGAACCCTGTCTGTAGTGGTCCTGAGAGCTCAAATAAGTGCCAGATGAGAGCATGTGGCAACTGGGCCACAGGTTGGGCACCAGGGCCTTATAACTTTAAATTGACTCTGTATATTTTGCAATTATACATTTATAGAGTGTGTGTGTGTGTGTATACACACGTTTATCCTTGTGGAGCATGGGAATTTCCTACTCATTCAGAATTCAGTCTTCATTTGCACATGCCTTAAATTCCTCAAGAAAATACTCTGAGCATGATAAGTTGTCTTTATTCTTTGCTTTTACAAGCGCGCAGCTTTCATACAATTAGTCTTTAATTGTTCTAAGTCTCAGATTAAACTCTCTAAGCTCAGCTGGATGACCAGTTGACTGAACTAGTTGCAAATTCTCAGTCATTCATTGTCAGACATGGGCAGTGTATAGAGATGTCTGCCGGCAAAGTCTGTGTATTGTAACACATGTCTAAAAGGACTGCAGGGAAAGATCAGAAGAAATGAACATTTTGGTGCTTGTGTGGGTACTTTTTACAACCTATTATTTCTCAGGTTGAAAGAGCTGATCTTATTGCAGTCTTTCATCGCTTTAAGCTGAGTGGTTACATCAATAACTATTGATATCTACGAAATGGCAGAACACATGGGCCTGGTGTAACCAGACTTTTTATACTTACTGATGTTGATCCTGGCTAAAAACAGTTTCAGTTTTATTGCAATTGTTTCTAACATTATCTCAGCTGCCATTATTACTAATTATATATGAGGTTGGTCAGTGACTGCATATCATTGTTTCTGTGTGGTTATTGTATGACATCTTTAGGAAATTTTCTGAAGTTCCACTCATTCTGTTCAAATATTGCATACCCGGATCTTTCAAAATGCATGTATGACCACACTGAAAAGTGCTCTTAATCCGTATCTATTTTCCAGTGTAAAGAAAAAGACTTCTATTGGAAGTTATACATTCTTTTTGCCCAAAAGGCATTAGGGAAAGCTTCAAGTCCACTTAGATTGGCAGTCCTGAGATTATAACCTTGGTCTCTAAGCATTTAATGTATTATTTTAATCAATTTTTATATTCGTCCTGCTTTTTAACAGTCTTTAAAATTGTCTGTTGCAGCATCTTTCATTTCCAAGAGAATTTGATTCAGATTCACTTAGACACTATAGCTGGGCCGCGGACACGCTGGACAATGTCAATCTTGTCTCAAGTCCAGTGCATTCTGGGTAAGTTGCAAAAAAAAAAAAAATTCTGTCTCATCATGCTCTCCAGCCATAGAAATGTGACTGTAGATGGGAGCAGTCCAAACATGGACACTGCCCTTGCTTTATTTTGGGTGATCTTCAGGAATTCCAGATGAACTTAAACAGAAGAGGTAAATATGATCCATAACAAGTTCTAGTACCCCAAAAAATATCATTATGGGAGATGTATATAGCTTGCAGGTAAAGTAGAGCAGTACTATTACAAATTAATTTACAAATGAACCATATTGTGTGAGAATGGTTTTATTAAAATGAGTGCTGCATTTTTTGGGTGTCTACATGGTGTATATAAGGACTTTGCAATATGGGATATTTGTTAATAGAATTTCTGGACTTTGTGAATGCTGGATTATGTCCAGGGACTATTTCAACTGAATGTGAGATACTGCTTGATTTGCAGGGACCTGCAATAAATGCAAGTAATTGTTGCATTGCTTGACCATTTAGGATTATTGTTGGCCTCTACAGTTATCAACCCTCCTGTCAGCTGTAGGATGCTAGTAATGATTCTCTGTCGCACAGCAGTGCAATTACGTAACCTCTTGTATAGTACAACCTTTAAAGGAAATTTGTCAATAGGGCAATATTAAGTCTGCCATTGATGACTATGTACTTAAAATGTTAGTTATATGGATATCATGCAGACCTTCTGGCCTCAATACTTTGAATCACTGACCAGGGAAAAGCATAATGCTAAGGAGCTCTGACTTTCTTCACATACATATTTATAAGTATTAAAGCAGTTGGGTCAGAATAACCACCTAGCAACTAGGATTTTCAGATGGCTATCAGCACTGACTACATATTCTATTATGGCAATAGCCTTTTAATAGGGAACTTAGCATAAATAGACAGCTAATATCTGAGACAGAAGAAACCGCTTATCTAGCACTGGAGATTGCTGTTGCCCATCTCTTGATAGTTTTGGGCGAACACACCTCTGCAGCATTGTGCATGGTGTCACATGTCTAGCATTGGTTCCAAGAGCCAGGCAATGGTAGTGCCCAGCATTGGAATGGAGCCTTAGACACAATGCCATGTAGAAGACCTTCTGATATGTTCCCTTTTAAAGAATATAATCAAATGTTGTTTCCAGAATTAAAGGTGTGCTATATGTTTACATCCACATAAAGTTTACAATGCAAAAAGAGACAAGGTTAACTGTGGATTGTGTGTAGACATATAGAAAAATCAACAACACTGGCATACAATCAATACATTTATTACAACAATGATTAAAAACGACATAAGCCAAGAATACTGCAGATAATACAATATATCAACTATTGGATGGAAAATGGTTAAAAAAAACTCCACATGTAAACTCAACGCGTTTCCAACATTCTTCTTCAGGAGTACAAGTAGAATCAAAATGTTGCAACCCCAACACTTGTTCTTAAGAATACATCAACAGGTAGCATAACATTGGAATCATCATCAAAAGGAAGCCCTCTATCCCGTAGGGGAAATAACAGGGAGGAGAAAGATAAAATATTGTTTAACAAGTAGTGTAGCTTCCAACACAGAGATTACTTAACACAAATCCCTTTATAGTATGTGTCAGATCATATGGTACGGGAGATCAAAAGTCCACAATAAATCTTTAAATAACTACTATAAAAAAATCAAGAAGAATGTTTAAAACAGGTTAAATTTGCATTTGGAGTTTTTTTTAACCATTTTTCATCCAATATGAACAAAAAATAGATGTATTTTTTATCTGCAGTATTCTCTGCTTATGTAAATTGTATTCATTGTTGTAAAACATTCTTGATTTTGCATCAGTGTTGTTGATTTTTCTATATGTTTATATATAATCCACGGCTACTCGTGTCTCTTTTTCCCTTTTGAAGAACTAGAACATTTCCTAGAGTGCAAAGTCATAATGTCAATAAATAGGCAATTAAAGATTAGGATAAATTCTACTGAATAGGTAATGGGACACCACATTGGTTATCCCTTCTGTGTTGTAAATTATTCTGTAAATGTAATTTATTGCTCTCATTTGCATTGGTTAGTGTATTCATTTAATTTTAATTACATTTTAGCAATTTAATAAAAAGCAATACCAGTAGCTGTATTTAGTTTTAAAAAAATAATAATAATTCTGTGAGAATAAATTGTCTACCGTTGTTAAAGGGTTTTGTTTAGACTTCCTCTGGAACAGTACAGTAGGTCACATTATAATTGTGGTTGATGCCATAAAACTGGGCTGGCCAAGTGCAGTAATTCAAAGCAACCAATCTGATTTCTGTTTACTGAAATCAGAGCACTAAAAATCTTTCTGATTGATTTCTAGGGGTTATTAAACATTTGACATTCACATTACTGAAGCCCTATAGTGTTAGATGACATAAGTACCAAATAACAATGCTGAAGATAATGTCAGTTTTTCCCACAGCATCCAGCTGGAAGTCGGCACACCTATCAAGTGTCTGCTATCTAGGAAATTAGGCAGCTCATTTGGTTCTGTGGGTTAACTTCCCTCAGTTTTTTATCTATATATCGGTTATATATGATTGTTTTTTAGGATACAATTACAAACATGGTTCTTTTAATGGTGGTACTATTTTATAGGAACTTGTTCACACCTTGGGCTGCATTAGGCAGCGTTTCCCAATGCAATCCCTATCCAAAGACAAGGCAAAAATAATTGCTTTGTATATGGCCTGTTCACACCCACATGCTGTGTCTGTGTTGGTGTGCGTTGTGATAAAATGACGCAGACATTACCTTTTTTTTGCAGTCCAGCATGTTAAAACGGGTTGCAGTGCATAGGATTAACAAAGAAGTAAAAAAAAATAATAATAAAGGCAAGCGATACATTAAAGCAATGCATTGAGGTGCACATTGACATTGTACACCAGCACATGAGTGTTTTGTGCTATGTGTTATGCACTGTGCAGTGTGAACAAATTTTACTCTCATTGTAAAGCCTCATGCACACAGAACATCAAAATACTGCTTTTACAGGCATTTGACTTTTCTTTTTTCTGCCACTAAACACTCCTCTTTGTTAGCCTATGTCAATGCACATGTTTACAGGCATTTAGATGCAGCAGCATTTGGAGACAGAAACAAAAAAAAATCAGTTGCATACTCAGAAGAGGAGTGTTTGTTCGTGGGTTAATGCATTCTAATGGCTAGAATAAATGAATATTCTGGCCAATAGAAAGATTTAAGCATAAGCATAAGTGTGCATGCAAAACACTCCTTTTAGCACGTTATCTAAGCTCTAAGCTGGAGCAAAGACATCTAGGGGAGGAATAAAATGTCCTGTGTGCATGACGTCTTATGAATGGTTAGAGGTCAAATATATATATATTTTTTTGTTATTTTGACCACACTCGCTAAAGCTAAGGGGATAACTATATGTCATCCTAAGCTTTCTTGTAGCTGAGTGGCATTTCTTTCCTTTGCAGTCCCATGTAGATATATAGTCTAATGTGCCTTTTGCTTGCTCTATGCTGAATTATATGATTTTTGTTTTGCTTTTTTATATTATTTTGCAGCTATTATTCTACTCTTCCTGTGTATGATGCAAGGTGATAATAAGGATCTGTGTGTGGTTTTGCCTGCTCTTTTGTACTAACTGTACTAACTTATTTTTGTTATTTCTAGCTAGGGGCCCCACTGTATTTCTATCTTTATTATTACCATTAACTTTTTAATATGTTATACAAGCATGTGGATAGACAGGCATTCACTTAACATAGTCACTAAAATCTAATAGGCTTTTAAGTGTTAACGTAATGCTAAATGTTTACATTTTCTGCTTTCATTAAAATAATACCTGGGAAGATACTTCATGTCATATATTGATAATATTCTGTCCCTCTCTCTTAGGCTGGCCATATACTATACAATTTTCTTATTCAATTTTCTTTAGATTTACCATGCAGTGCAAGGGCCTGTGTGACTGCATACTCATTGAAAGTGTTTGCTTTTGACCTCATATTATGGTTTTGGTAAATCTGGATAAGAAAATTGTATAATGTATGGCCAGCCTTAGTTGCTCTCTGATATTGTCACCTTTTCTCCTCATCAAGATTACAAGCAGCCATGGTGATGCAAATTAAACAAGCATGTTCTTACTATAAAGAAACATGTCCTGGGAAATGATATTCAGCAGTTTCTATTTAGAAGTAGACAGGAAGTGACTGCAAAGGGGCTGCATGAGAATTTCAGTGCTGATATCAACCAAAGGATGAAATAAGGAAAAACAGTATTTTAATTTAAAAAATGGCAATTTTTTTATGATACACAAGGGTGTACCAAAACAAATGTCATATCTTTGGGGTTTCCTCTGATCTTCCCCTCTTGATGAATTGGGGGAGGGGCAAGGGGTTGTTGACAACTTACTTGATGTGCAGGAACATCAAAGATCATTAAGGGGAGGAAATGATCAGTTGTCAATCTAAATAACAAAGCTTCAAAGCAATTATAAATTATTGCAAAGCATATAAGACACGGTCACTTGACATGTCCAGACAAAATGAGCAGTCTTGCTTTTTCTTTTGGAGGGCCTTTAAAGTGTATGTCCTAAACTTTTGTTTTCTTAGCTTTTTGATCAAATGCGGAAGGGTTAGAAACCTCGTTAGGTTTTTACTGCCCCACGTCCCGCCTTGCTGACAACATTTCACTAGATAGGAAGTGAGGGGAACTCTTCAACACAGACGGAAAAAATATAACATTTTACAGGTTTTTATTTCTGTCTATGTCCCTGTTGCAGATTTTCTCTTACTTCCCAAAAGCAGGGCAGGAAGTAAAGGGAAATCTTTTTAACGGAGTCCTGGATAACAGTAAAAACCCAACAGGAGTCCTAATCTTTCCCCACCCTATCCAAAACTTGAAAAAAAAGGTTTTGACTTGACACACACTTTAAGGTGACAAAGTTGTGCACAATGAATAGTACATGATATTTAATTTAAGGGAATCGGGATTTGTGCATGCAGAGAGAGTTACGTAGAACACAAACCTATAGTTCTATTCAGGTAATGAAACAAAGACTTAAACTACATCTTTTCGTTCTTTAATTTAACTGTCACAATGAGATACAGTAGAAATGTTTTGTTTGCTTGAGCACAGGAAGATTCTAGATGCTCAGGCTTCATATAACACAATTCGTGGGAAACCTGAGGATAGCCTATAACCTGTCAGATGACTCTGTCCCTCATTTCATAAACCAGTTCAAATCAAAGGCACTTTGTGTGGCTGAGACAGGCATTGCTTGTTTGAATTCACTCTCAGTAGCTGTTGCCAGCAGATTTCTGTCTTAATTGTGTGATGGATGAAAAACTGCTGTTGTAATTAAGAAGAAGCAAAGTATATGTTCAGGTTGGAGGACTTGCCAAGCTTTACTAAGTAGGAAAACATCTGAAACGTAGACACTGTTCTCAAAGCTCCCTGGTCTTTTGTCAGAAACCTGAAATACCCGTTGTCAGAGTACTGGAAAAGATGGCTGATGTAACAGTTATACAACTATATTTGCCCTTTATAGCTGCCTAATATTGTTTGTTTAGAGGGTTGACACCAATGTCAAGACCATAGTTATTGGCAAAAGAGAGAGCACAGCCATGGATTGGTGCCATGTGAAATTGTAGTCCTCTCCCTTTGGGTAAAATGTTCAAGAAGGTTAAAACAATAGATAACCAACAATGATACTTTCATATAGAGAAAGGATCCACTATGGATTAAAGAAAGACTTTCATTTTGTGCTTCACCAGCCAAAAGATGAAGTTGAATAGCGTATGATGAGATAAGATCATTAAAACATATATTTTGCCAACTTAAAGCGGAGTTCCACCCAAAAGTGGAATTTCCGCTTTAGGGAGTCCTGACCCCCTGACATGCCACATTTGGCATGTCATTTTTTTGGGGGGGGGGGGGTACCTAGTTTTGACAGGTACCCGCTCCCACTTCCGCTCGGAGCGCCGCGGCACCCTGAACGGAAGTTCTCCTCTCCCCCTCCCTCCCTGCAATCTTCTGGGACACGTCAGAGGTCCCAGAAGATTGCCGGCCAATCAAGACGCGCAGCGCGACTCGCGCATGCGCGGTGGGTACCCGGCTGTGAAGCCGCAAACTGTCACAGCCGGGTGCCCACAGCAGTGATGCCGGCGCCGAGGGAGAGGATCGAGGCTTCGGGCGGCCGCATCGCTGGACAGTTGGACAGGTGAGTGAATGGCTGGAACTCCGCTTTAATTACTGTACAGAATTATAAAGTAATGAAGGTAGTTGATCAGATTCAACTGAACTTGTTCAGTAATGTTGAAAACGTTTCTTGCCTTATCCAAGCAACTTCTAACAAGCCATTGATACCTTATTCCAAACACCATGGAATGTACCAAGCCAGATATTGGCTGTCCAAGAACAGGATGGGTGGTGTGGAAATTGAAGAAGTGGCTTGAATAGGCTACAAAACATCTTCATCATTACAGAACAAGTTTAGCTGAATGTGACTACTACTAGCTATATCATGACCTGGTACAAATGAGAACCTTCATAGACATATAAAGAGGTGAAACATTTTACACTGAACAAAATTATAAACGCAACACTTTTCTTTTTGCCTCCATTTTTCATGAGCTGAACTCAAAGAGCTAAGACTTTTTCTATGTACACAAAAGGCCTATTTCTCTCAAATATTGTTCACAAATCTGTCTAAATCTGTGTTAGTAGGCACTTTGCCGAGATAATCCATTCACCTCACAGGTGTGGCATATCAAGATGTTGATTAGACAGCCTTGATGTTGATTAGATTGTGCCTTAGGTTGGCCACAATAAAGGCCACTCTAAAATGTGCAGTTTTACTGTATTGGGGGGGGGGGGGGTCCAAAAACAATTCAGTATCTGGTGTGACCACTATTTGCCTCACGCAGTGCAACACATCTCCTTCGCATAGAGTTGATTAGGTTGTTTATTGTGGCTTGTGGAATGTTGGTCAACTCCTCCTTAATGGCTGTGCGAAGTTGCTTGATATTGGCAGGACCTGGAACACGCTGTCGTATACGCTGATCCAGAGCATCGCAAACATGCTGAATGGGTGACCTGTTCGGTGAGTATGCTGGCCATGCAAGAACTGGGATGTTTTCAACATCCAGGAATTTTGTACAGATCCTTCCAACATGGGGCTGTGCATTATCATGCTGCAACATGAGGTGATGTCTCCTTTTTTTCTGTTAATGCATAGAATTGTGTTAAGAGGTGAAACATCATGTGGTCCCTGAAGAAGCTAGTTATCTGGCGAAACATGTAGGACCCCACTGTTTATACATTCCTCTTCTGTTCACGAGATATTATCTCCCCAATGTATTATGTATGCATTCAACTTTACAATGTACATGTTTGCACCTATTTTATTCCTAATTCAATAAATATGTTTTTATACAATTGAGTCTTATCTGTCTGTGCCAACCCCATTCACCTTTAAAGTCCCAAATTGGGTGTCTCACGAACCGCCAGTCAGTTCAGTGAATAAGCCCCTTTTTCTTTTTGGTCTCAATATATGAGGGATGTGGTGTTAATGGTTGGCCATGGTACCCCGCTGCACATCATCTAAAACTTTTTGTATACTTTTTGTATGGCTGCAACATGAGGTGATGGTTGTGGATAAATGGCACAACAATGGGCCTCAGGATCTCGTCACGGTATCTCTGTGCATTTAAACTGGCATCAATAAAATGCACCTGTGTTAATTGTCCATAACATACCAGAACCCCACCGCCACCATGGGCCACTCAATCAACAACATTGACATTAACAAACTGCTCATCCACACAAATCCATACATGCTGTCTGCCATCTGCCCTGTACAGTGAAAACCCGGGATTCATCCATGAAGAAAACACCTCTCCAAAGTTGGTTATGCAAACCGAAATTAATATTCAATTCACGGGCAACAGCTCTGGTGGACATTCCTGCAGTCAGCATGCCAATGGCACGATCCCTCAAATCTTGCCACATCTGTGGCATTGTGCTGGGTGATAAAACTGCACATTTTACAGTGGCCTTTATTGTGGCCAGCCTAAGGCACAATATTGCACCTGTGCAATAATCAATCTGTCAAATCAGCATCTTTATATGCCACACCTGTGAGATGGATGGATTATCTCAACAAAGTAGAAGTGCTCACTAACACAGATTTGGACAGATTTGTGAACACTATTTGAGAGAAATAGACCTTTTGTATACATCAAAACAGTCTTAGATCTTTGAGTTCAGCTCATGAAAAATAGGGGCAAAAACAAAAGTGTTGCGTTTATAATTTTGTTGTTCAGTGTAAATAATAGTAATGTAAGGGGTTAGAACCGCAGTCAGGTTTTTATTACTGTTGATGAAGTGCTTCCAAAACATTCTTTGGCTGTTTCATGAAACCTCAATAAAAGCATTTTATTAGAACCTGGTGTGTTGACATTTCTCTTTATCGGGTCTTTATTACAAACACTGTCACCACTATGGAGATTCAGTATCTGTAACTGTTCTGATGACCACTGTCACTGATGCCTAGTACACACGATGAGAAAATCTGATGAAAAATACCTCTTTCGAAGCAAGTGTATGATAATCTGAACGTTAGTACACAGCTCCCGAGAGCTGTTCACGACTGGGTGGTGCTAGGTGAGGGTTTGGATATGTGCTGGGGGGGGGGGGGGGAGCGCTATGGGAAGGGAGAGGGCTTGTGTTTTTTTGGAGGGTTGGATATGACCTCCCTCTCCCCTCCCATAGTGCCCCCCCAGCACGTCCTCTTAACCCCCCAATTTTTTTTTAACTTGCCCCCCTTTCTGGTCACTGTCCACCTCTCCTGTCCATCTACATTACAATCTACATACCGATCAGCGCAGAATATGCACAGCGGTGTCCCTCCTCCTGTATAGATGTAAACCGCTAGGAGGGAGAGGCGGTTTCAGTCCGCTCCTCTGTGTGAGACAGGGAGACAGCCGACGAGAGACGCAGCTCAGTGTAGGGGTGCGATTCTGCTGCTCACAGGTGTCACCCCTCTAGCGGGTGTCACCCAGGTGCAGTCCGCATACTCTGCATCCCCTTAGTGACGCCATTGACTGTAGTTTCCACCATTCCCTGCTCTTTTCAAAAGAAAAACAAAGTTTTGGCTTTGGATATACTTTTACTATGTGGAAAAGGAGTTGAAAAGGAATGGCACAGAGCAGGCTTTCTCAACCTTTTTTAACATGGAGGAACCCCTAAAAACCCCTGCTTATAATGACTACATCTACAATAAATACATCTTGATGGTCACTGGGAATAATGAGCCTTATATTTGTGGTCATTGGGAGAATCCCTTCCTCCTTAGAGATAGATAAAAAGACCATTGATGTCAGTGTTTACTCTGAGAGGCAGAAATTACCGTATTCATTTTTTAAAGAACCCCCAAGTCAACCTCTGAAGGAACCCTAGGGTTCATCAGAACGCTGGTTAAGAAAGGCTGGTATAAGGCACAGTATATTGTGGGTAAAAGGCATTGGTTCATATTGCAGAGGTAGAACCTGTAATAGTAGGTAATAGATATAGAAATTAGAAAAAACATCACAGCTGTAAATTATAATCAAACAGTAAAATTACATTTTCTTAGACAACATCAAAAGCGTCCTTGTGCTGTTCCTGCCATTGTATAAAAAGTTGGAAAATCCATCCATGCGAACTTCTTGAAAGGCAATTTGCTGTGGGCAATTGTGTCCCTATGCGTTTCTCTTTCTCATGTCATGACACCAAGTTATTTCTTTGGACTCATCACAGAAAGAAAGGAGCAAGCAGTATATGTATGGGTTGGAGCATTACTGGTATACCATGAGGTGCATCAACTACATCCTAAATAAGTCAGGAATATTGTTAAAGGCCTAGTCCCCATAGCTGTACACAACCTGAGATTTAATACTTTATTTTCAATTCAGAAAAGCAGAAATGAATATTACATTCAGTTAAGCCATGTTTTAGTTTTGATTTAGTGTTATTTTATTTTTTATTTTTTTTGTATTAATTATGCTGTCACAAGTGTATTTTGGCTGAAGAACACTCTTTTTTCGAGAGGGGTAATTACCCCCATCAATTTTTAAATGTGATGTCTATTGTATTGTCTTGTTTTTTGCTATCATACTTCTTGTGCTGTCTGACTAGTGCCCTGAATGATCCCCCTACACATGATAACAGACTTTTATTAAATCACTGAAAGCCCTGATGAGCACTGGTAAGCCCCTGAAATGTGCTGACTGCTCCAGTGACTCTGGCAAATAAAAATCAGCTGGAACAATTAAACATCATTTGCATCCCACTTTTTGACAGTCTTTTTGCACATTTAATTGCATGGAATTCAAATTAAAAATGTTTACACTCTGCACTGATTCACGAGTATTTGAATTGAATCGTCATCTGCTCTTCTGCTGAGCGTTTCTAATTTTTCTATTTCCTTTACTATTAGAAAATGTTAGTAGGTGAAATTAAATATTAACTCTGGTATGTTTGTTATGCATGCTGTTCTTTGTCAGTTGTTTCCATCCTTCTTTAAAATAAGCCTAACACTCAAAATTCTCTATCTTAGTTTTTTGGTTAGCTTCATGGTGGATGCACGTGGAGGTTCTATGAGGGGAAGTCGACACAATGGAATGAGAATTATCATACCGCCAAGAAAATGCACGGCGCCTACTCGCATCACCTGCCGTCTGGTCAAAAGGCACAAACTAGCAACTCCCCCACCAATGGTAGAAGGAGAAGGACTGGCAAGTCGGCTGGTTGAAATGGGCCCATCAGGGGCTCAGTTTTTGGGGTAAGTCCTTATGACCAAAATCCTTGAATGTTAATACCATGTTTTTATTGTGAACATTGTGAACATTCTGAGAAATACTTTTTCATTTAATATTTAAAGTAAATCTGCACATGGTTATTTCTAAGTGACATCCAAATGTACAACCTATGTATAGGCACAGATGCATAATGTTAAATAGAACAGCAATGGGCATTTAATATTCTTAAGCTTTCAAAGATAATGTGGCCTCTGCAAATCTTCAACTCTATTTGGCTAGTCATATGCTTGCCATACATTATGCAATTTTCTTTCCATTCAGCGACGGGATGAAGGAAAGAAAATCACTGGATCCCCCCATCAACACAGTCATCCCTCCTGCTGTGCTATTGTATTCTGACAGTGAAAGGTTTTCACGCTTTTAGAATACAATGATTTCTGTTGCCCAATATAGCAGGTGGTGGTAATCATATTAAAAACCCAACAGGCTGGTTGTACTGAGGTTGATCAATAGATAGACTTCAGTACAACCAGCCTGCCCATAGATGGATCGATATTCGTCTGGTACCTCTTGAACCAGCCAAATTTTGATCCGTCTATGGCCGGCTTTCAAATGATTGATCATTGCAGTATGCTAAGTCTTTTAATTTAAACAATCCACAAAATGCTACAGCACAACCACATTTCAGTGTTGTTTTTTGAATTAAATAGTTTTTAAAGCAAATTAGCTTCCATGTATTTAGACTTTGTTCATACTCTGCGACTTTACAATAGATAGAAAGCCTTGGACTATCCCTTGGAGTCATTGTTTTCTGTTCAAATAGTTTATTAAGATTTTCAAGAAGTACAAGTACCCACAATAAGGAATGGGATTTACACAGTTAAAGGATAACAACGTAGCACTGGCTGAAATATAATGTACGTTGACTGAAAAGTATTTTGGGCTGAGCAGTCCCCCTGGTTAACACGGACAGTGTTAACCAGAGTGACTGCTGATTTAAAGCCATTGTATTAACATGCTCCTCTATATCTGCAGAATCCTTCCCCATTTGCATTTTTTTTTGTTTCCTTTGCCATTCTGCCACTGTTAAATCAATCAATACAAATCTACAAGCAGTGGGCTTATTGGGAACTGTTGAAAGACTTATGAATTGATATCTATGCTGTGATGCACATGCAGGGTAACATTTGAGTTTGCATTCCTGAACTTTGTCCAAGACTCTCTCTGATATAAAGTGGACCTGATCATCAATGTAATACAAACCTCTGGATCTAAAAACCAGCTCATCTCAAAATTATTATTTCACTTTTTCTTTTGTTATCTTTTGGAGACTCCAGTGATGAGGTGTTCCCACCAGAATTCTCGGTTCCATGTAATTGAAGAGTTTATGATAGCTGATTCTCCCCCCAATGCAGTCTTCATAATATGTATTTTACAATTTGAATTTCAGTTGCGAGTAAATAAAACCCTTGCTAGCTTTGTTGATTGGAGTGAAGAAATATTTTTTTGTAGGGAAATCTGTCTCCTGGAGTCTCTGAGAGATTTAAAGAAGATGGCAAGTGGTTGTAACCACCAGTGCCTAGTGGTAGCTGAAATACTATTCCTGGTTGGAGGTTCAATTAAATAGGGTTGTAGCATTACATTTTGTAACCCCATCCTATGCTGTTTCATTAACTTTTCTTTTACAGACGACAAGTGCAAGATATGAACTAAGCCTCAAAACCTAGACTGCTGCGTTTTAAAATGTCGCATTACAACCCTTTTTAAAGGCCACAGTATCACCTTTTGAGGCAATTCTTTGTGTCTGTAATGATATTGTCAGTACTCTGCCTTTCTAGTGATTGCACATATTCTATTTAAAGCATACAGCTATGCTTTAGATTTTTCTCGTAATGGATGTCCCTTTAATGCATGCAGAATTTTTGTTTATTTTTCAAAGCAGGCACCAGACAACTGGTGTAGAACCGGAAGTCAATGTCTGGAGTTGCCATCCAATCCTAATACTCCCCTTCTTATTTCTCTTCTTGCTGCATGGATCTTATTCAGTAAACTGCATCTTCCTACCAATTCCCCCCCTTTAAATGAGGGAGAGAGCTTGATTAGCCGAATCCTGCAGCTTGGGCCTCAAGGGACAAAATTTATAGGGTAGGATGCTGCACTGTTAAAATGAAAACTAAGGATACAAGTTTGTCTAAGGGTTTTTTTTTTTTTTTTTTTGTATTATTATTTTTACATCCATATTTCTTATTTCACGGCATTCAGTGCTTTTATGTTGTTCAAAGGATAGTGGCTTGTCTTTATTACCGCTGACTTTATTGTGCTTTTCTAGGCATGTTATTCTCACAGCTAACAATATTTTAAGTTGCCCTTTTCGTCTGCTGTATATTTTTTCTCTTATTTATGTTTATGCTGCATCAAACACATTGTAATTTTGGGAGAGAGCATTTTATTTTATTTTGTTCAAGAGAAGGTATTTGCAATGAACTAAAAATCTTACAATGATATATTTTCGCTACTTATATTATTTTGCTATTGGTGTACAATTCAACAGAATTGGTAAGCTGTCATTTTTCTAAGAGAATAATTAAACCCATAATATTATTTTTGGGAGCTTTTTAAAAATAAATGTATTTAAAATTAAAATTATATTGTGCGTATAGGGTAGGGGAGCATTATTTTTCTACACATAGCTCACTTCTCATGTAGCAACTCCATTAAAAAATGCTGCAGATAACTGTACTGTCCCTACTCCTTAAGCTGTGCAGGTTGTACACCAAGTTATATTTTTCTTCAATGCTCCACTAAGATATCCATTATATGACCCATTCAACTCTACATAACAAATCTCACTTTAAAAATCTATATAGTCCTCCATAGTGCTACCCATCCACATATAGGCTTTAAATGGTTAGACAAGAAGAAGAAGAAAATATATGCAGGTAGCATTATACAGGCCAAGCTGTATTTTTGAAGAGAGGCTTTGTGCTTCAATCCAGGTTCAGGGAAGCTACACTACAGGCAAGATGTAATATATCCATCTTGTACAGGTTACCAGTGGATAGGACACTTGTAAGTGCACTTATCTTTGAAATAGTCTAAAGCAGCCTTTGTCATCCATTTAACCTTTGGTAAGTGGGAAATACCCCTTACATTAATGGCTAATGGGAAGAATGTAGTGTTGTGGTCAGATGCCACTTTTACAGACAGCTAAAAAGATCATTGGTGTCATGCAGCAGGCTCTTAACTCTTAAGCTATAGAGGCCCCATCAAATGAGAGGTCAATCAGCCACAGGTCTAGAAACCCCTAACAACCTCTGGAGGAACTCCAGGGTTCTACAGAACCCTGGCTGGGAATGACTGGTCTAAAGAAGGCTAAGCAACTCACAGCAGCATCCTGCATATCAAAGTTGCCTATTTATTTACCATAACATTTTCCGGTCAGCTATGGGAACCTTTACAATTAGTAGAGCATTATTGCCCTACTTTTTGGCAAGCATGTGAAAATCCTATGCATCAAGCCACAGACATCCAGATCCAGAATAATTAGATGACAGTCAAAAGGGAATTGACCCAGCAATTGTACTCTCCACTTTGCACATCCAATAAACTAAACCATTTATATTGAAACTTAACACAGACTGTAAACTAGGTAATGAGTAAAGAGTGACATTGTTGTGATTATAACGATGGTATGATACTATTGTGGGTGTAATTCTTTTAAGGGCTGTGAACCAGAAACAGGATAAGGTAGAGCAGACAATGAGAAATTAACTCAACAGAGAAACTCAATAAAACATTATACAGCCTATACACTACACAAGCATTGATAATGCTGAGCAAGGGAACTTTTTGAAATTATTGTCTTTTTAGTGTACATGTGTTTTATGGCTTTTCCACGTAGGATTTTATTGGTTATATTAGCTTTTCCATAGTCACTCAAGAACCTGTGTTTATTGTTTTATTTGCCTGAAAATCTGTTAATTCACCTTAGACTTCCATGACCTTGTACTTAGGATCATGGCACTCTGCAGGACTTCAGGCATTTGTTTGTTTTATAGCAGGGGCTACCATGTTTCCAGAACATTGGCAATTTCACTAAAAGTCATTCCTACAAACAGAGAGGGTAGGAACAGACATATAGATACTTTATATCTTCATATCTATTTTGTGAATCCTTTTGCAACGATTCTAGTGTTATTTAAAGCCTTTATTGGTTTTAGTAGGAGGGGGAGGGGGGGGGGTTAGGGCTTTGCAGCAGAAGAGTTTTTGCACATTTATGTCATGTCAACTGGCCACATTTGACTGTGATAATGCAACGGCATGGGAAATTGACATGTAGGAAATGTTGTAAAATAATTCTGAGGTGGCCTGTGTTAAAAGTATGATTTATATACCCTAACCCTTTATTACTCTTGCCCCAGAGTGAGCAAATGGTGGAGTTAAATACAGTGCACCCTTCTCACCTGAGAAGGAAAAACAGTTATGCCTATTGTTTTCAGAACTGGAAACAGTCTTCCTTTATATAATGTTTGCTTATAAATCAGCCTAAAGAAAAACAGTTTTTGTTAGGAGGGCCAGAACTTCAATTAATACATTTCAAGACAACCTAAAGCTAGAGAGTTTTCTGAGGTGAGGGCTAATATTAACAGGTTGGAGGTTCACCTATATTTTTTGAGTTACCTTGCTTGTTAAAAACAATTTTTAGTAAATGGCAATTTAAAGTAAAACAGTCTAGTTCTTTGTAAATTTGCCTTAGAGTGGTTGTTAAGCCACTTCATAAACTACACACAATCTCCTCTGTTATAAAGCTTCCTATGCTGCAGTGTATGTCCTTTGTAAAAAAGATGCCTACTTCTACCTGAATTTACAGCTCAGATCAGCGGTCACGTGACTCCTCCAGGCTCCTTCTCCCAATCTGACAGCTAGAGTGGGGGGGGGGCCAGATTCCCTCTCAGTCTGGAAGAGGGGAGGAGAGACCCGAGACGTTAGCCGGGGAGGAGGGGAGCCTCGAGGAGACACGTAACTGCCGATCTGCGCTGTGAAATCAGGTAGAAATAGGCATCCTTTTGCAAAGAACATACACTGCAGCATAGGAGGCTTTATAACAGAGGGGATTGTGTGTGAGGTCTAATGATATTTCAGCTGCAGGAAAGGGGGGGATTGGTAAGTGATGACAGGCATGGAGGGGAGGGGGGAGGAGGACACAGGAGAGCAGAGAGCAGGGCTGCAGATGAGGGAGACACTGAGGCTCAGCAGCCATGATAACCTGTGGTCAGTTTACAGAGAGGAGGGCAGAAACTGGCAGGATCAACCAGGTTTTTTAGGTTAACAGGGGACCAAATTACACAGCACAAGCACTGTGTTGTATAACATGCTTTAAAGGAGCAGGATCCATTTTTTTTTTTTTTTTAAGGTAACAAACACTTTAATTTATGATTTTTTGACTTGGATGAAGATCAGATTGCATTTTAGAAACTGTTCATTTAGAATTTCAGAAATTCCCCAATGGTTTACAAACATTTTCTCACAACTCTATTAGAAAGCCAGGACATGGGAGCTGATTCATTAGTTTAGGAAATTACAAAATATATAATGTCACAAATGTTGGTGATGCCAGGGATGACACTTCTGAAGCAAATGGTATGTGAACAGTAGAATAAAGGATGAAACAGAGCTAATTTTAATAGCTGCAAAACAGGTCCACTATAATTGTGGAAGCCCTGTGAGTTCCTAATGGAGAAAGGTTCCTGCCAGTTAACATTATGGTGACATGGTGACAAGGCATAAACATATGTAGATTACCAATGGAGTAACATCAAAGACTTTTTGTTTGGCATTCTTTTGCACTCTATGCTCTCTACCGATTTCAAAATATTGTGGCTATCCCTTCAAATTATGGTTCAACAATATGGCATTAGTGGAGGCATTTTTTCAGAATTGATCTAAATAAATACTACTTTGTGTAATGTCTTACTGTCAACCATGAAGCATTGCCTTCAATGTAAATTTCTTACAGCATACAGGAGCTGTTTCATGGATTTATCCTAAAATCCTCGTAGACTTGGTCTAGCTTTAAACTTATGTTATACTTCAATACTTACTGGTAAAAAAAAACACGGGGGGAAAAATAGGATAATGACATTACTATGAAATACCTTCTCTGTGAACAGTTTTGTTCTACACCATGCACACTGATTATGTGATCTCTGACAATATGCAGACAGTATCTGACCTATTAACCTGCAAAGATTGTATTGACATCACCATTGCCCTGTGTCCATTTCTTTGGCTGAATCTGTCGAGTCTACAATGTTTGTATGTCTAAAGGATTGTAATGTCAAGATTTCATGATTTACTGTAAACAGTTTAATTCTGTGAGTATTACATAGGAAATGACTAAAACAGAATTTGCAGATGTGGTCCACAAGATGATATATTTTTTCCTTCTACAATTCTCCTCTTTCGGACCTGAAAACTACCATAAAGATGTTGTACATTTTTTTTTTTGCTCTGAAAAACTTGAATAATGTATGTACAACCTCTGTAGGAAAAGATAGATACTGTCTATTAAAAAGACAAAAAGCTGCACAATCAGACTTTCTATTTTTATGGTAATTTAGTTATTAAAATTTGTAAATTAATTAAAATTTGGATTAATTGTTAGAACCAACTGGATTTGTACTATCTGAAATTTGATTTGTCATTCTATTTTAGTGGATTATGCAGCTTTTGTAATTGGTTGATTAAATGTCATTTATGTTTGGCTTTTAACGTGTTAGGCTTTGTGTCACAAAACATACAGTAGAATGCATGTTGGTGCTCTTGTTTGAAAGAATTTATTTTGTTTCTATGCAGACCTGTGATAGTAGAAATTCCTCATTTTGGATCAATGAGAAGCAAGGAAAGAGAATTGATTGTACTGAGAAGTGAGAATGGAGAGTCATGGAAAGAGCATCAATATGACTGCAAGCTGGAGGAGCTGACTGAGTTACTCAATGGCATGGATGAAGGTAAGTTACTAAACCAAAATTAAAATTCAGCCTATGAAAGAGTTTGCATGCTTGTGTGGCTGTACTCCCATAACGTTCAAACCAAAAAAATATATAAATACATTCCATGTACATCAATGCAAAAGATGTTGAGTTTTAAACTGTTCTTTTTTTCTTTCTTTTTTTCTTTCTTAAACAGCCACTACCTGAATAGGAAAGCCAGTCCCCTCCCAGAATGCTGCAGAGTGAGAATCATACTTTCTGTAAAGAAGCAGTCATCTCATTGCAGAGGTCTAACAGCACACAGCTCCCCTCTGATTAGAGAGCTCTGGCTCAGACTCAGCAGAGGGTGTGTCAGACCTCTGTAAAAATAATAAATGCAAATATTCTTGAAAGAAAAAATGTCCATTTATTATTTTTTTTCTACAGAAGCCTGGAAAGCATTGCACCCATGATCAGTGGATGCAATGTCAGGCTTTTGCAGACAAGCCCTGCAGCTTTCAGCCTGCACCTTCATACAGGCTGTCAGTTTGAAAGCTTAACAGCTTCTGAATGAACTACTAGAGTGCTCATCAACGCTCCTGCAGTTAATTTCGAACTACAAGCTGTCTGCTCTGGTGGATGGCGATACTTGTAGTTCATTCATTCAGAAGAAACCGTGACTGAATGATGCAGCTGTGTGGTCGGAGCCCCACATGTCTGCACTGTTTTTGAATCGTGACAGCGGGTGACGGGAGAAGATTCCCCCTCCTGCTGTCACACTGAGGGGGGGGGGGGGATCGGGGCAAGAGGCAGCAGTAGCTGGAACATATTACTTATATATGTACAGTATCTAACAAAAGTGAGTACACCCCCCACATTTTTGTAAATATTTTAATATATCTTTTCATGTGACAACAGTGAAGAAATTACACTTTGCTACAATGTAAAGTAGTGAGTGTACAGCTTGTATAACAGTGTAAATTTGCTGTCCCCTCAAAATAACTCAACGCACAGCCATTATTGTCTAAACCGCTGGCAACAAAAGTGAGTACACCCCTAAGTGAAAATGTCCAAATTGGGCCCAATTAGCCATTTTCTCTCCCCAGGATCATGTGACTCATTAGTGTTACAAGGTCTCAGGAATGGGGAGCAGGTGTGTTAAATTTTGTGTTATCGCTCTCACTCTCTCATACTGGTCACTGGAAGTCCAACATGGCACCTCATGGCAAAGAACTCTCTGAGGATTTGAAAAAAAGAATTGTTGCTCTACATAAAGATGGCCTAGGCTATAAGAAGTTTGCCAAGCCCCTGAAACTAAGCTGCAGCACGGTGGCCAAGACCATACAGGACAGGCACCACTTAGAACGGGCCTCGCCATGGTTAACCTAAGAATTTGAGCACACGTGCTCAGCGTCATATCCAGAGATTGTCTTTAAGAAATAGATCTATGCGTGCTGCCAGCATTGCTGCAGAGGTTGAAGGGGTGGGAGGTTAGCCTGTCAGTGCTAAGACCATACGCCGCACACTGCATCAAATTGGTCCGCATGGGTTTCATCTTACAAAGATGATGCACAAGAAAGCCCGCAAACAGTTTGCTGAAGACAAGAAGACCAAGGACACAGATTACCGGAACCATGTCCTGTGGTCTGATGAGACCAAGGTAAACGTATTTGGTTTAGATGATGTCAAGCCTGTGTGGCAGAAACCAGGTAAGGAGTACAAAGACAAGTGTGTATTGGCTACAGTCAAGCATGGTGGTGGGATTGTCATGTTCTGGGGCTGCATGAGTGCTGTCAGCACTGGGGAGCTACAGTTTATTGAGGGAACCATGAATGTCAAAATGTACTGTGACATACTGAAGGAGAGCATGATCCCCTCCCCACAGAGACTGGGCCGCAGGGCAGTATTCCAACAACATAACGACCCTAAACAAACCTCCAAGATGACCACTGCCTTGCTAAAATATTGAGAGTAAAGGGGATAGACTGGCCAAGCATGTCTCCAGACCTAAACCCTATTGAACATCTGTGGGGCATCCTCAAACGCAAGGTGGAGGAGCGCAAGGTCTCTAACATCCACCAGCTCCGTGATGTCATCATGGAGGAGTAGAAGAGGACTCCAGTGGCAACCTGTGAAGCTCTGGTGAACTCTATGCCCAAGAGGGTTAAGGCAGTGCTGAAAAATAATAGTGGTCACACAAAATATTGACACTTTGGACCGATTTGGACATTTCCACTTAGGGGTGTACTCACTTTTGTTGCTAATTTGTCAAGACATTAATGGCTGTGTGGTGAGTTATTTTGAGGGGACAACAAATTTACTTTGTTATACAAGCTGTAAAGTCATTACTTTACATTATAACAAAGTGTCATTTCTTTAGTGTTGTCACATGAAAAGATATAATAAAATATGTACAAAAATGTGAGGAGTGTACTCACATTTGCGAGATACTATAATTATGTAACTTGTTCCAAAAGGTGAACTTATCCATTAAACACAGAGAGCAAGGATCTAACTGTGCAGCTGCTGGCCAGACACTGGCTTTTCTACTCGGGTTGTGACTGGATTGTAAAAAAAACAAACTGTAAGGCCAAATATCTGAAAAGTGATGTGCGGTGGTTTGCTATTTTTACTTTGGCAGATTATAATGAGCCTAATGTACCACAACTGTGAGCCAAACTGCTGCATCACAGCCCCATTGACTCTAACCACTTAAACCCCTTAGGACATACCTGTACGTCCTCAGGCTGAAGTGGTTATAAGGGCATGATGCCTGCACCAGGCATTATCCTAGTATCAAAATTTCAGTATCAAAATTTTCAACCCGACAATGGCCTTTTTTGTAAAAGTAATTAGAGTGGCTAAATAGCCTCTAGATAACTTCTAGAAGGTGCGGACGGGGCCTCCCCATCCCCTTCCAGCGCCATTTACCCTCTTCCTTTATCAGGCTCTCCTGATTGATTGGGGAGCTTAGATTGGGGGGGGGGGAGGTAAATTTATACCCGCCTCCCCTCCGTGATGTAAGAAACTTCCGGTTTCGGTTTCTTGTTTACAAGCTGTTACCAGCTTGTAAAGCATTTGATAAAACCGATCACAGTTTGATCAGATGCTTTTGAGGGACAAGAGACTGATTACAAGTCAAATTCAGGTACTTGCACTAACGTTTAAAGGAATACCATTTATATATATGTTGTATTCATGAATACAAAGTTGAATTGATTAGCATATTTATATCTGCCTGGGTTTCATCCTTAGTCGACTAGATTGTAAACTGTTCAAGGCTAAGCTCTCCCCTCTATGGGATTGTGCTGTTTCTCTGTATTAAAAGCAAATGCAATCTAAGTTTGGCAGGTACAGTTACTGGAATATATGAATACATACATTTGTATACATAGTTATTAATGGTCATCATGGCTAAAGTTTATTATAACTCATACTGCATCCATAGACATTAAGTGGGAGATGATAGATGATCTCAGGGCTTACATATACTTTATGTGTGCAATTGCATCCCATTTGTGTGTATGTACAATGGCTTGAGTGGCCCATAGATTGATACAGATAAATGGACATTGTAGCTCTGGCTTGACAAAGGATCATGCTGGATGCAAAATGCTGTTTATATTCAGGGTGTATTTCATTATGGACACTACTCTTGTAAATCTTTGCTTGTTGAAATAAATAAAGGTCAGTAACGTGTGGCTCAATTTCATGCAGTACAGAGGGTGGTTACACACACACAGGCATGATCTCTTTGCTTCTAGGCTCTAGAGCAGACTTTCTCAACCTTTTTAACCCAGGGGAGTTCTTAAATTCTTTTTCATGTTTTAGGGAACCCTTGCTAAAACCTATTCATTAGAAGTTAGAGGAATACAAGCACCTTACATTGATAACTAGTAGGAGAGAAGCACCCCTTACAGTGGTGGTGAAAATGTCCCCTTTACAGACAGCTTAAAAGATTATTGGTGTCATGCCACTAACTCTGCCATGTGATGTTGGTGCTGGAACTATGCAGGAACTATAGAATGAGAGGTCAATTAGCCAGAGCTCAAGTCATCCCTAGCAACCTCTGGAAGAAACCTACAGTTCCACTGAACCCTGGTTGAGAATGGCTGCTCTAGAGAGAGAAATTACTAGTTGTGGTTACCTACACAACATTAGCCCATAGGCAGTTCTTAAATGTTCCTTTTAGGCCCCTTTCACATGGGAAAACCGATCAGGTCCACCTGTCAGTTTTTTAGGTGAATCCAATCAGACTACCCATTGCCATCTATGGAGCAGCTGATGTCAACTGACGTGTGTCCATTGACACCCGCCGACATCTGATCTGACCCTGACTGCTAAAAACAGACTGATGGGTGATACATTCCCCTTCAATCTGGCGGATCGGATGATAGTCGGATGGAAACCAACAGGTTCTCCGTTTCCATCTGAGCGCCCACAGTGGAAGTAGACTGTGTCATTCGCCTGCTCAGCGGGGATCAGCGAATAGATTCCCTGCAGAGCAGGTGGATCTGCTGGCGGACTCTGCCAGTGTGAAAGAGGCCTAAATGTTACTTTTGTATAATGACCAAAGGTCCACTTTAAAGCCAGTGAAACCTTCTCCATTGATAAAATCATTTTCCTCGTTAATCACGAAACATTTATTTCTATTCGGATCACCTTAACCAAAAAAAAGTGTATACGTTATCTATACTTAACATATTTAGCATGCAAATGCAATTGTTTCTGTAACCGTTGATATCTGTTATTATTTTTCTTGCGTAATTCCTTAAATAATGACAGATGGCTATGGTTGCATGTCTCTATCTAAACACTTTCCATCTCCCATTTCCTGAGCAAAGCTTGCCTTCAGGGTCTGCTCTCAGTGGGAACAATGCAAGCCAATGAGACACCAATGCACCTGCCCTTCCTATTCATTGTATGGGAACAGCTGTGGTCTTTATATATATTGTGAAAAAAGAAAAAGGTAAACCTACAACAACAATCCAATCCTATATGGCAAAGGAGTAGGTTGTAGCTGGTAGAAGCGGATCCTGCAGCTACTGTCTTCACTAATGTTATTACTTTTTAAGCTTTCATCTTAGACACAATCATATAAATATAGAGGATTTGGTGTATTTTGAAACCCAACTATTACTTCTCTCAGAATTATTTTTTTTATAGAGGGCTGCACTAGAGATCCTCCCCATCAACAAGATCACTACATAGAGAAATGCTTATGGTTTCCATGTGCTGCTCCCTCACTGGCTGGATGAGTATGACCTCTCACTCTTACCAGTGACTTCCATTCTGCATTGTTTTTGTTAGCGAAGGAGCGCCACCTTGTTTATCTGGTCAGTGAGGGAGTGACACATGGAAGCAGGTCATTATCTTCTCTGCATTTTTAAACTGTATTGATATGATCCTGAGTGATAGCGGCTGCATGTGTGACATCAGCCTTATGCAGCTATGCCATCAGAGCACTGGCATGGGAAACATAAAACAAAATTTCTCTAATCGTCTTCCTGAAACAGGAAACACAATAGTCCACCATTATAAAAATGTCAGTCATACCTTCTGCCTCAGTTTTACATATTTACATAGTAGGTGAGGTTGAATAAAGACAATAGTCCATCCAGTTCAACCTGTGTAGGTGTGTGTGGCTGTAATCATCTCACATAGCCATGAATGTTCTGATCCTTGAGATGTACGTCTAAGAGTCTTTTGAAAGCCACCATACTTCCCGCAGAAACCACCTCTTGTGGTAGAGAATTCCACAATCTTGTAGCCCTAAAAGTAAAGAACCCCCCACGTTGCCAGAGGTTAAAACGCTTCTCCTCTAATCGCATTGTATGCCCTCTTGTCCTCATGCAATCCCTTCGACTGAACAGCTTTTTGTCTAAGCTGAGATCCCCATTGAGATATTTATAAATTGCTATCATGTCCCCCCTCAGGCGTCTCTTCTCCAGGGAGAATAAATCAAGCGATTGCAGACACTCTTCATAATTAAGGTCCTCCAATCCCCTAATCAGTTTAGTTGCCCTTCTCTGGACTCTCTCCAGCTCCAACACATCCCTCCTGAGGACTGGCGACCAGAACTGGACAGAATACTCCAGATGCGGTCGGACCAGAGTTTTATAAAGTGGAAGGATTATAGTCTTATCTCTGGAATACATCCCTTTCTTTATGCATGCTAATATTCTGCTGGCTTTGGCAGCTGCCGCTTGACATTGCATGCTATTGCCTAATCTATCATCAACCAAGACTCCCAGATCCTTCTCCATTTTTGATTCCCCCAAGGGTTCCCCTCCTAACGTGTATTGTGTTTTTATGTTTTTGGTCCCCAAGTGGAAAACCTTCCACTTCTCCACATTAAACCCCATTTGCCATGTCGTTGCCCACTCCGTTATTTTGTCCAGGTCATTCTGTAGGATATCTGCTTCATGCTGTGCAGTTATTTCCCTGGCCAATTTTGTGTCATCTGCAAAAACTGATAGCGAACTACTGATCCTGACCTCAATGCTGCTTATGAATAAATTGAACAAGGTTGGTCCCAGGACTGAGCCCTGGGGGACCCCGCTTACTAAAAAACAATAAGGTGTAACCACCCTTCTCCTGCGCTTGGTATCCAGACCCCTCGACCACACACTTCACGGGACTGACAACTGGCTTCTCAGATGGCTCAAGTCTTGCTGCCCTTAACGGACTGGGGTAGTCCACCGGTACTAAAAGCAAAAAAGAACAAAAAAGGGCGCACCGACCCAGCGCATTATCCTCAATTATAAGGCTTTATTAAATGACATAAAAATGGCTACTCACAGACGTAGATATAAGTAAGGCGAATCAAGCTGGATTGCTCGAAAGTCCGTGTTTAGTCCATATAATTGTCCATGATGAGATGACTGACGCATTTCGAGGCCTAGCCTCTTCCTCAGAGTCACTGTGCCATGACTGTCTCTTTGGTTTAAATAGTGGTGTAGTGAGGTAGCGACCCAGTCACTGCCCCCAGGTGGGAGTGTCTCCTCCCCCGGGGGAGTGGCTGGAGCACCACCCACTCTCTTGTGACATAACTGGTAATATACAGTGGCATACATCAATCATGTAAAAACAATACAAATACTAAAATAATAATAATAATATATACGTGGAATAAAAACATGAGCATAAAAACAGTGCAACAAAAAATCCAGATAAAAACCACCATAAACAGATATTAAAAAAAAGTAAAGTAAAAAATACGTAAAAAATACTTTCTCAGTGCATTCACAGACATTATAGACGCTCCCTGGACTGACTATAGAGAGCAGCTGATGCAGGCATTATTTGGTAGTCCCCCCACACTTTTTTTCTATTACCTTTGTTGTCTGCTATATCTGGTCCAGCCTATACACTTGTCTATTCGTGATGATAGTGATCCGCCTCCTGCTCTCCATGCTTTCCCCGTGTCGGTTCCATCATACTGGGGGGGGTTTGTGTTTTGGGGGGCTCCACACTAGATGAGAGCGGTCCCTGCTTACTACCTCAGACCAGTCTGAGTATGCGCTTTTTATTACCACCCTTTGGACACACCCTTTTAGCCAGTTCCGTATCCAAGAGCAAACCCTGCTGTTTGATTGTGTTTCTTCCGGATCCACAGGAGCTGCAACTGTTTATTATTTTTCAGTCTCTGTGGTAACTTGCAGGAGGCTCCCTGACCAGCTCCCTGACCAGCCTCCCATCCATCTCAGCAAGCTTTGGGCAGTGCAGGTCAGGGGCAGCACACGGGGACAAGGTGGCCCCCACCTGAAGTTTCACCCCTGCTGAGGGGTATGCTACCATCCCTCCAGCTGTCAGGATGTCTGCGGCATCTCTCCCAAAATTGTACCTGGATGAACCAGCGATCGTGCCATTGATCTTTTGGGCTAGTTCCTGCTAGCCACAGCTATCCTCCTGGCCCGCATACCTTACTCAGTATCTCACGCTGTTGGAGGAGCAAGATGATGGCAAGACAGAAGCATCACGACACTTCCGGTGACGTGCTTCTGGTCCACAGCCATCTTGGAGTCGGACAATACGAACGTCCGCTAACATCACTTCCGGGTGGCGGCGCAATTTTCAAAAGGAAAATTCACAGAATTAAAACAAAAATAAAAATAAGTAGAAGTATAGGTGGACTCTCCTCCCCGAGGAAGAAGCAGACCGTAGGATACCAGGAGAGCAGATGACAGTGCAGGTAGGTCCACCAACCTGCATGGTGGCAGCTGGGGGTGGGGCTGGAGCTGGGCTGGAAGCAGTTAAAAGGCCCCTATGCAGGGGTTTATTTTCTTAGGCTGACCATGTCGGATGCTTCCCCACCTTGCCCTGCAGATCCTGCCGGTCAGGACAGCTCCAAGGTAAGCCAGAGAACTCTGGAGTTCCCTCTGTCTTTACCTTACTACAAACAATAATTTGTTTGTGTATGGCAACTGCCTGCCTCACTGGGTCCTTTGTGCTTGTTTACAGACAAAGACCCCAGAAGTGAAAAAGGCAAAGACCAGTAGTAAGGCATGTGCCTCCTGTGGTCACAGGTTTCCTCCAGAATGGAAAAAACCCCTATGCCAGAAATGCATCAACAAAATGGTGGCCAAAGAGTCACATGGGTTCCTTAAAGACATGCTTGACTCCTTTTAAAAGGAAATTAAAAACACGATTGAGCCACTTCGTTCAGCCATTGAAAAACTGGAGGCTCCAGCAAACTCCAGCCAGGCTAGTACTACACAAGTAAGACACCCATCCCCTCATGTAGCAGGGGTGAGGTGGACGCAGTAAAGCAGGGAACTGATTCAGATAGCCCAGAATCAGAATGCGAAGATGGCATATGCTCGGACTCAAATGACGAAGATCCAGCATCAGAGGGTACACTTTTTCCCTTGGAAAACACCGGTATCAAAGAGCAAAAAGTCGCAGAGCTTTCATTACACGATAAGATGTATAAAGGCTTCCAACCAAAAAAAAACCAAGAACATTTCCGGTACATAAGACTCTGAAAAACATAGTCAAGAAAGAATGGGGAGAACCAGAAAAGAAGCTCTTCACCTGAGCTGCGATTTAACAAAATGCCCCTAAAGTAGATGCCTCCCTTGCCAGAGTCGCAAACAAGTCTGATATAGATTTCGGGACTCTCAGTGATCTTCTTCTGAGAAGAGCTTGGGAAGGTGCAGCAGTGAATCTGAAACCAGCCATAGCTTCCACCTGCACAGGCAGGACCTTATTAGTCTGGCTGATACAGTTGCAAGAGCTGCTTGAAGGCGATACCCCAAGAGAAGAGCTGGTGAAAACCATACCCACACTAACCAGAGCGGTAGCATTCCTCGCGAATGCGTCAGCTGAATCCGTGAGACAATCGGCCAGGACCTCTGGCCTAAATAATTTGGCTGGGAGAGCCCTGTGGCTGAAGTCATGGGGAAGGGACATCGCTTCCAAAAATAGATTGTGCGGCATCCCCTTCACGGGCGATTTACTGTTCGGACCCAACTTAGAAACAGTTCTAGACAACCGCAGCCAAAAATAAGGGGTTTCCTCAAACCAAAAAGAAGCAGGGGAAAACGCCCTTTCGTCAGTCCAGGAGGTTTAATAAAGAGGGACCAAAGAAGCGCTGGACACAACAAAACAAAAAAGGCCAGGGAGATTTTATCCTCAAGCCTTCCGTTCCAAAAAAACAAAAAGCAACGACTGTCTCCAGGTGGGGGGCAGATTGGCGTTTTTTGCACATTAGTGGAAGAAAATCACGAAAAACTGATTTGTTCGATAGTTTTCTGCTCGCCCCCCCAAACAAGTATCTGGTGACAACAATCCCGAATTCCACAGACCAAGCAGAAGCCTTTTTATCTGCATTGGAGAATCTAATAAAACTAAAAGTGATTTGTTATGTACCGCCGGAGGAAGAAAAGACAGGAGTCTATTCGCACATATTTGCGAGGAAAAAAACATCAGGCAAGCTAAGGCTCATACTGAACCTAAAACCGCTCAACAAAGAGATAAGGTACAAAAGATGCAGGATAGAATCCATCTACTCGGTCAGAAATTCCCTCCTGGCAGGGGTATTTATGGCCACAGTAGATCTGCAAGATGCATAGCTACATGTACCAATAAAAAAGAGCCATCAAAGATACCTAAGATTTGTGGTCTGGGGTCCGGCTACCACTCTACATTTCTAATACACAGCTCTACCTTTCGCCATCTCTACGGCGCCCAGGATTTTCTCAAAAATAATGTCAGAAGCCTTAAAAAAACCTAAGACAGGAAGACATCGGCATGGTGCCATATTTAGACAATCTACTATTCTTTGCCGAGTCAGCAGACAGACCGTCACCCTGGGTTGGGGAGCATATATGGCAGAAAAACAAGGCGGGACACAAGGAAAATGGAACCCCCCACTGGTCTCAAGCATGCTCAAACCTGAGGGAGTTAAAAGCTGTAGCGGAGAAGCTAAAAGCGTTCCAACTGGCGATTCAGGGTAAAGATGTCAGGATTCAATCAGACAACGCAACAACTGTGGCATACCTGAACAGACAAGGGGGAACAAAATCGACCCATCTAATGGGCCTGACAGAAACAACACTGTCGTGGGGCGAGACAAACATCGAACCCATCTCCGCCATCGGAAGGGAACCGACAACATGCTGGCAGACCTCTCAAGCCGAAAAATCCTAAAACAGACGGAATAGTCCTTAAATTAAGAAATCTTTTTGTGGATCACCCGAGTCTGGGGTTGCCTGAAGTGAATCTGTTCGGGGAAAAAATAAATACAAAGCTCCCAAAATTTTTCCCTCAACCCTACAGATGGGAACATCGGGGTAGAAGCGTTCAACTAAAGCTGGGCTCCCCATCTGTGTTATGCATTCCCCCCAACTGCCCTAATACCAAAGTTGGCACAAAAGATCAAGGAAGAAAGGGCAACAGTGATACTTATTGCACCCCATTGGCATCAGAGGCCATGGTTCAGTCACTTAAAAAACCTCAGTATTTAGCCACATCTAACACTTTCAGATATGTTGAACCACCCGGACCACAGGGTCATGAAGCTTTCGGCCTGGTTCCTGAAAAAGTGAGGCTACAGAACAAAGGTCTGTCCAACAGGGTGATTGACACCATCTTAGCCAGCAGAAAACCTGTGACTAGAGCCATCTATGAAAAAGTGTGAAAAGGTTTGTTTACTGGTATGAGAACAAAGTAGACCCCAACAAGGGGACTTTCAGCAGGCTTAGATTTTTTACAGGAAGGAGTGGACAAGGGCATTTCCCATAACACTTTGAAGGTTCAAGTGGCAGCCCTACCTTCCCATCTAGACATTAGGCTGGCAGAAGACGATTCCTTATCAGAGGTCCCCTATTACATCAGGGTCCCCATCAAAATGACCCCTTTCATCACTGACCCCTTCACAGTGCCCCTTTACATGCATAATCCCCATCAGAGTGCCCAATGTCATCAGTTGTCCTCATCAGAGTGTCCCCTTTCATCAAATGTCTGCATCAGAGTGCCCTCTCACATCAAATGAAAAAGTAAATATTACCCAACAACTTAAAGTACTGTATTTTTTAATCAATTTATTTGATCCTGTGCCTTAGGCGCATGCTTACAAGTGTCTTACAGCACATAGAGTCCTGAATATACTATAATATAAGTACATAAGTACAGCTATAGTACAGAAATGTGATTGCTGCATAAGAGGAAGAGATTTTCTATCAATCATCTGTTTACTATGTGTACCGATAATCCTAGAAATTAGGTCAATAGAGAATAAACGTAACTCAGATAATTGTAGCAGGTCTTGCCATGTGATAGCTGGAAAGTATTTTTTCTTTTGTCAACTGTCTAGCATATTTGTGAATAATACAATTTTAATATGGTAGAAAGAGGTCTTGATGGTTTTATTGCAATTTCGGATTATTGAGAGCTGTTATTACAGCCATACACAGAAAATATGCCCAAACCTTTAGAATTCTAAAACACAGGTCTTTCTTACCTCTCTACTTCTATTCAGAATAATTTATTTTAATTTTACATTGTTAAATATGTCATAAGCAAACAATTTCTGTGTAAATGATGGTGTTAGGGTGCCACCTTGTGGATATATTTGTGTATAGCATTTTTAATGGCAAGGTACTGGGTTCCTTCATACAAAGATGGCTTCTTCTTATCCTCAAGTATGCTATATAGGTATTGGGCAGCAATTGTTGGTGTCTTCCCCTGCTCTCTCTAAGTAATTTTAAATAACTCCTAAAGGTGATAAATAATTTGTTTGGAAAACTTGTTACCATGTGCTTTGATTTGCAACCAATTCTAACAACACGTGGATGTCAGCATGGTTTAAGCTTTATAAGCTTTACTTTAATAAAGATGCAGGTGCTTGGCCTGACTCATAAACCTCTAAAACTTTCTGCTGGCTAGGTACTCTCTGCAACAAACAATAATCTTACCATAATAAACATGAACCTAATTTGTTACAAATGTTTTACATTTCAGAACTGGACAGTGCGGAAGAACTGGAGAAAAAGAGGATTTGCAGAATCGTTACAAAGGATTTCCCCCAATACTTTGCTGTTGTGTCTCGGATAAAGCAAGAGAGTAACCAGATTGGACCAGAAGGTGGGGTCCTAAAGAGTACAACGGTCCCACATGTTCAGGCATCCTTCCCAGAGGGGGCACTGACTAAAAGAATTCGAGTAGGCCTTCAGGTAAATTGAAAACATTTTTGTGCAACATATACCTATAATTTTAAAAAGGAAATTTAGGACAAAAAAATTCTTTAGGTCCAGGCTGTGGGGGAAATAGAGAAAAAAATTTGTAGTAGCATTAGAAAACAAAATTGCAGTGAATAAGTTGTATAAAGGTTGATTGGATCCTCAAATGATTTTTACATTTTGCTTTATATTCCTTCATGGAACTATGCTTATAGTTCATTCCCCTGAGATCTTCATATTTTAGGATCCCATAATAATGCTGAAACGAAGACTAAAGGTCTTATAACCAGTAGGTTTTGAGGGACACGGTTGTAGACTTAAGATTAGCATAATGCATGACAATTAACTTCACAGACCTACGATTGCAGAGTTGTATTACAATACAAGATTAATACTTTGGATTTATTTTCTGTTATGCTTTGTAATGTGGTGATGAAATTTAAATATAGTGCAACATTAGCATGCAGGATATGTTTTTGTTCTTCTTGGCCACATATAAATGGGTTCAGCTACCCAATACATTCCATAACACTTAGGATAAATGACATTTGAGTTGATGGAAAAATGTGAAACAATAGCTGTTTTATTGTTGAGTCATTAGATAATGTTAGGTGGTACAATTAATAGAATGATATTCTAATGAGCTAATTAATTATTCTAAACATTAACACATCACAGGCACAGCCGGTACCCGATGAGCTTGTCAAGAAAGTAATTGGAAACAAAGCAACATTTAGCCCCATTGTCACAGTTGAACCGAGAAGACGGAAATTCCACAAGCCAATAACAATGACAATTCCAGTACCGCCACCGTCTGGTGAAGGTGTAAGCAATGGCTATAAAGGAGACACCACCCCAAGTTTGAGGCTACTGTGCAGTATTACGGGTGGGTTTTTAAAATCTTCATTATTTCATATACAAATGCAAAAACACCAAAAACTTCTGTCCTGAAGATTCCATTCATCATTTTTATAGAACTCTTAGAAGCTGGAATCTAATCAATTGCTAGGTGCATTGGCACATGGATGCTTTTTGTTTTTAAATTATGTTCTGTTTTGAAGGCTGGGCAACCACGCCCAATTGAACCAACAGCACCCATAAGGTTGAGTAGACATAGGGGGGGGGGGGGTTACTAAAGGCAAATAGGCTGTTCATTTTGCAAGGGAATTCTCACTTTGCAAAATAATTTTACCTTAGCTTAGTGAATGAGGTGGCATTCTGCTGACTTCCATTATTTAATCATGTGCAAGCAGAAACACTGTGTTTTTTCCTTGTACATTATTGAGTATTCTTTGTAAAGTGAATTTTTACCACATTTACTAAGCTAAGGGAAAATTCCCTTGCAAAGTGAACAGCCTATTTGCTCATAGTAAATCCACTCCATAATGTTACATGGTTTTTAGTTGTATCTTAAAAACATGCATTTAAATTGGACTTATTCTGGACAATCCTATAGTTGGAAATTATTCTAGGAGTAAAAATCCTGTGAGGTGACACAAAACAAAAGTGGACTTGAGCTCTAAATTTAAATAATGTATCTTTTCATGGGAGGTCCCATACCATAAACAATTATTCATTGGTTTGTACACAAATGAATTGGCTGGACAGATTAAGGGGAAGAAAGCTTGCTGCCCCCAATCTCCCAACATACATCTCTGCAGTGAAGGTAGCTTGTGCTCAGAAAGTGCCAGAGATCTATTTCTTTTATATTTTTCTTCAATATGTGAGTTTTTATCACGCATTTGTCAGGACCATTCAAGAAGCTACGCAATTTACAAACTTCAATTTTACTACACAGAGAGGCAATTTTTAGTGAAAAAAACTTTTTATCATGATAGGTTGCAGCTGAAGCCTAGTATATATAATCAGAAAATCAGACGAAAAATACCACTTTCAAAGCGATCGTACGATAATCTAATTGTTAGTACACAGCTTTCGAGAGGCGATCACGACAGTTCATCCAATATTATCAAAAGGGACAAACACAAAAAATTTTCTCGTACGATATTAGATTGTGCAATTTTCATTTGATCAGTACAGTTTTCGTCCGGAAAAAATCGGAACAAGACCACGCATTCTCGGAAACGAACTATACTATACAGTACATAATTTCCAAAGTTGTATTGTGTCGTACGGGAATTTTCGTAAGTTGAGTATCCTCTTTATTTTCGATATGAGACTAGTATGCAAAAAATAATGAATGATCATTCGTCCGATATTTTCATTGTGTGTCTGAGGCTTTATACTATACTTCCAGTGATAACTATGCGCATTGACTCTGGTTGTCTTTCACAGGTGGGACATCTCCAGCTCAGTGGGAGGATATTACAGGGACTACGCCTTTAACCTTTGTCAATGACTGCGTCTCTTTTACAACCAATGTATCTGCCAGGTAAATTGTATATATTAGTTGTTATTTAAAGAAATTGAAGCAGAAAATATAGATTGCTTCCATGGCAGTTGTTTAAGATTTATTTTGAATCCTGTGCTGGAACAGTTACAGATTCTAATTGGTATAATTTAATTTCCACCAGTTTGTAAGTCAGCTCGTGGTGTGTTAAATTGATTTGCTCTGTAAATAATAGTTTTATAGGATTACTTTACAGTTAGTTCAGTTTCTTTTAGATAACTCCTCCACCCTCTCCACACACCTCTCCTCAAGGTCTTATACTAATATATCCTACCGCCTTAGAGATTTTTGAAGTGTGGTCAGCTGGGAGATACACAGACACCCCTGGAGATTTTCCTGGCCAGGCCCTTCTTGGAACACATAATAAATGGCCTCTCCATAAAAATGAATAGAGATCAAGAAGAGCCTGGCTGAGAGCCTTCTGCAGGGTGGCTGTGTGCCTCTACACAGAACAGATCGCCAAGGAGTGAGGAAAGGTAAGTATAAGATTTGTTGGAAGAGGAATCATTTAAATAATAACTGTTCCAAATATGTAAGTTTTTCCTTCATTACATTTAAATGTAAAGCCAATGTAAAATCGTTCTTGTATTAATTTAATACATTACTCATGTTGAAGAGAATGTCAGACCTCTAGCACACAGGACGCCAGCAGCGTTTTTGCAGAATGAAAAGCCTGACGCTTATAAAAATGTCTAAAGTTTGAGCTTTTACCGGCATCAAGCTCTTGAGCATTAATTCAGTCCATTGGCCAGAATAAATCCTTTATTCTGGCCATTGAAACAAAATAATGCTCATGCACAAAATGTGCCTATCATGCAGGCGCGTTTAGGTGCATTTAGCAGCTTTTACTGAAGTAGCGTCAGGCATTTCTTCTGCCCAAACTCTGCTGCTCCTGGGCAGACTGGCAGTGTGTTTTTTCCTACCTCTAAAAGCCCCTCCCACTAAATGCTGCTAAAAGCCTATATGTGCATGGACACATAGGCTAACATGCAGGGGGGTTTAAAGGTGGGAAAATGAAAACTGCCATACGTCCCTAGGAGCAGCTGTAAAAACGTCCACTGTGCATGAGGCCTAACACCTTCACCACATTGCACAGCCACAAAAGTGACATATCTTTTTCCTTGTTCAGCAGTACCACGGCCTATGTCACATATTTGTCAGCAGCCAGCTCACTAGACATTGAACGCTATATCAGCTCTATCCTATGAACAAGGAAAGACTGAAAGTTATAAAAGGCTTTGTCACACAAGCAATCCTGCCGCTGGCATCAACTTGCGAGCCACAGGATCACTAAGAGACCTCTTTGTTATGGAATACAGTATCTCACAAAAGTGAGTACACCCCTCACATTTTTTTAAATATTTTATTATATCTTTTCATGTGACAACACTGAAGAAATGACACTTTGCTACAATGTAAAGTAGTGAGTGTAGTGAGTAAAGCTTGTATAACAGTGTAAAGTTTTGCTGTCCCCTCAAAATAACTCAACACACAGCCATTAATGTCTAAACCACTGGCAACAAAAGTAAGTACGCTCCTAAGTAAAAAATGTCCGACTTGGGCCCAAAGTGTGAATATTTTGTGTGGCCACCATTATTTCCCAGCACTGCCCTAACCCTCTTGGGCATGGAGTTCACCAGAGCTTCACAGGTTGCCACTGGAGTCCTTTTCTACTCCTCCATGATGACATCACGGAGCTGGTGGAAGTTAGAGACCTTGCACTCCTCCGCCTTCCATTTGAGGATGCCCCACAGATGCTCAGTAGGGTTTAGGTCTGGAGATATGCTTGGCCAGTCCATCACCTTTACCCTCAACTTCTTTAGCAAGGCAGTGGTCATCTTGGAGGTTTGTTTGGGGTCGTTATCATGTTGGAATACTGCCCTGCAGCCCAGTCTCCAAAGGGAGGGGATCATGCTCTGCTTCAGAATGTCACAGTGCATGTTGCCATTCATGCTTCCCTCAATGAACTGTAGCTCCCCAGTACTGGCAATACTAATGCCTCCCCAGATCATGACACTCCCACCACTATGCTTTACTGTAGGCAAGACACACTTGTCTTAGTACTCCTCACCTGGTTGCCGCCACACAAGCTTGACACCATCTGAACCAAATAAGTTTATCTTGGTCTCATCAGACCACAGGACATGGTTCCATTAATCCATGTCCTTAGTCTGCTTGTCTTCATCAAACTGTTTGCAGGCTTTCTTGTGCATCATCTTTAGAAGAGGCTTCCTGGGAGGACAGCCATGCAGACCAATTTGATGCAGTGTGTGGCGTATGGTCTGAGCACTGACAGGCTGACACCCCCCACCCCTTCAACCTCTGCAGCAATGCTGGCAGCACTCATGCATCTATTTCCCAAAGACAGTCTCTGGATATGACGCTGAGCACATGCACTTAACCATGGCGAGGCCTGTTCTGAGAGGAACCTGTCCTGTTAAACCGCTGTATGGTCTTGGCCATGCTGCAGCTCAGTTTCAGGGTCTTGGCAATCTTCTTATAGCCTAGCCTATTTTTATGTAGAGCAGCAATTATTTTTTTCAGATTTTTAGAGTTCTTTGCCATGAGGTGCCATGTTGAACTTCCAGTGACCAGTATGAGAGAGTGAGAGCGATAACATGAAATTGAACACACCTGCGCCCCATTCACACCTGAGACCTTATAACACTAACGAGTCACATGACACCAGGGAGAGAAAATGGCTAATTGGGCCCAATTTTGACATGTTTATTTAGGGGTGTTCTCACTTTTGTTGCCAGCAGTTTAGACAATAATGGCTGTGTGTTAAGTTATTTTTAGGGACAGCAAATTTACACTGTTATACAAGCTGTACACTCACTACTTTACATTGTAGCAAAGTGTCATTTCTTCAGTGTTGTCACATGAAAAGTTATGATAAAATATTTACATGTGAGGGATGTACTCACTTTTGTGAGATACTGTATATCATGAATATCATGGCTTACAGTTTTACTAGTAAAGGGAGATTTTTTTTTTTTTTTTTTGTCTGTGTTTTATAAATGTTGAATATATCCTTTTGATGTTTTTTTTTTCTGCAGATTTTGGCTTGGAGACTGCCATCAAATCCCCGAAACTGTAAGCCTAGCCACACAGCTTTACAGGGAGTTGATATGTGTTCCTTATATGGCCAAGTTTGTTGTTTTTGCTAAAATGAATGATCCCGTAGAAGCCCGACTGCGCTGCTTCTGTATGACTGATGACAAAGTGGACAAAACCCTGGAACAGCAAGAAAACTTTGAAGAAGTTGCTAGGAGTAAAGACATTGAGGTACATTCTCCATAGTTATGTGGTTAGTTTATGGTTAATTTTCTTTTCAGTGTCAGAAAACTCTTAGACTTATTCAGTAAGGCAATAGAAGTGCTTGGGTTGGGTGCAAAGTTTTTATAGCAACTAATTTGATTTAAGGTTAACACAGACATAAAAGAACACTCACATAATCCACCACCCTTTAACAGCGTCTTGAAGAAAAAAAGTCTATAGGCCGTAACTAGAACCTCTGTTGTTTCACCTTTGGGACAGAGAAATTAGATTGAGGACACAACCCTCAGTCTCCATCTCTGCAGCCTCAACTGGACAGAATGAATGGACAGTAATAACTCTGTATATAGATTCCTATTCATTCACAAACGTAACCATAGTAAACACAGTTTACTATATTTCAGTAATTCATAAAAGGAAGGAGACAGTAAATTTCATATTTACCGTCCCCTTCCCTGGTCTCCATCCTGAAACACCCCGGGCAGCAGCCAGCAGGATAGGGGAGTGTTCGTGATGGGGGCCAGGGAGCACACAAGGGCCTGTGGGCAGCAAAAAGAAGAGTAAGCTGGATAGGAGGGGCAGCATATAGGGGAACCAATCCCCTCCATTTCCCTCTTGCATGCCTCTGTGGGAGGGAGAGGAGGAGAAGCAGGCTTTCAGTGGCTACAGGAGGAAAATACAGCTGATCAGTTTCTCTGTATGTTGTCCTCGCTGCCCCTCCTATACAGATGCACAGGGGAGTTGCACAGGCCCCCTAGAGCATGGGGCCGGGTCGCAACTGTGACCCCTGCTACCCCTGTAGTTATGCCACTGCTATAGGTCCTCCGTATCTGTGCTGTACATCCTCTTCACAAGTTGCTACAGTCTATTGCACAGTCTATTGCACATTTTCACAGCTCTTGCGGTGAAGAAACCTTTCTGTATTTGGAGCCTAAATCTGTTTTCCTCTGGACATAAAGAGTGCCCCTTGTCCTCTGTGTTGACCTTAAAGTGAATAACTCCACACCAAGTTCACTATATGGACCCCTTATGTATTTATACATGTTGATCATATCCCCCCTTATTCTCCAAGAGAGAATAAATCCAGTTCCTCTAATCTTTCCTCATAGCGGAGCTTCTCCATGCCTCTTATCAGTTTGGTTGCCCTTCTCTGCACTTTCTCCAGTTCCCCAATATCCTTTTTAAGAACTATTGCCCAAAACTGAACTGCATATTCCAGATGAGGTCTTACTAATGATTTATACAGGGTATAAATTATATCTCTCTCTCTTGATTCCATGCCTTTGTTAATACAAGAAAGGACTTTTCTTGCTTTGGAAGCCGCAGCTTGGCATTGCATACTATTATTAGGCTTAGGATCTACCAGAACACCCAGATCTTTCACCACTATGGATTCCCCCAGTTCTAAAACCCTAGTATGTAAGATGCATGCATATTCTTAGTCCCCAAGTGCATAACTTTACATTTATCAACATTAAACCCCATTTGCCGCATAGTTGCAATGTAACAATGCATTGAGGTCAGTTTGTAAGTTGGAGACATCCCGTAAGGAAGTTATTCTACTGCAAAGCTTGGTGTCATCTGCAAAGACTGAAATGATACTTTCTCTGTCGCTCATTGACAGACGTAGTCCTCTTTGATTCATATCAATTGGGTTATACTGCCCTCTACAGGAGTAGGACACTAGGCAGAAAAAAATGTTCTGGCTCCACCTTAGGGGCAGTCCCAGAGAGTATATCCTCTCTCTCTCTCTCTGCTACAAGATGTTAGTTTTTTTCTGTCTAGTCAGGAGTAAGGACCTAAGTTCCTTGCTGGGATCTTTGGTCCTGGCAAGATTTTTTTAGAAAATTTTTTTCCTTTTTTAGGTAGTTGTTTTCTCCAGTTTTCCTGTGAGATCTTCAAGCAAATCACGCCGGATCTGGGCGACGGGCTGGATGTTGAGATCCAGTGGTCACCCCGGTTCAGCCTACGAGCGCGTGCAGGCCATAGCTCCGCGCTGGGTCGGCCGCGACATAGTCCCACTGGACGGGGACTGACCCTGCGAGTTAAACGTCTCGCTTGGACGCCAAGGACCAGCAGAGTCACGGCGTCCGTATTGGTCGACAGCCCCCCACCTCGGTGGAAAGGGGTTCTGTTAAGAGAGGGTGCCCGTCAGTTCCGGTATGGTGAGTAGATGTTCCCCCTTCCCCCCTGTGGGGTTTTTTGGGATACGGGCCCCTCTGTGTATGGTCGGACCCTTTTTGACATTAAGGTTCCCCCTCTAGCCTATGACATGTTCACATATCTCCCTGTGATAGTGTGATTTGGTTTGGGAGCTGACGCTCCAGCAGGCTTGGTTTGGGAGCTGACACTCCAGCAGACTTGGTTTGGGAGCTGACACTCCAGCATACTTGGTTTGGGAGCTGACACTCCAGCAGGCTTGGTTTGGGAGCTGACACTCCAGCAGCCTTGGTTTCTCCAGCAGGCTTGGTCTCCAAGGAAGCCTGGTTCGATTGACTATATTGAAATATAAGATGCTGGCATTTAGGTAAGCAAGCACCTACTTTATACTGAGGGATACAGAGGCTATCGCCATCCTCCCGCAGGCCGCACTTACAGGCCGCCGCCAGCCTTTCATAGCCGTTCGCAGGCTGCTGCAATCCTCCGGAGGAGCCACACTAAATTGGCAGTCCGCCGCCATTTTGCTGTAGACCGCACGTCAGACTGCATTGTCTACACAGGCCGCCCGCAGGTCACGCAGGCCGCCATTTTGCCGTAGCCTGGTGTCTCCTGCATGGGGGCGGCCATGTTTGATGTGCCCAGCCTACCTCGAGGAGTAGCTGGGAGCGCCAGAAGGCGTGCAAAGGGGGCAGAGCCACTTCCTTTTACCCGGGAAAGCTAGTACAGGACTTCCCAGTCTGCATAGGACAACGCTGACAGCAGTTTGATAGGAACTTCTCTGCATCAGGTGGTGAGCCCTTGGGGTCTCTCTCTCTCTGTGGGGGTCCAAAGCAGGTACGCTGAGGGGCGCTATTGCGCTGGGGGATTACAGATCTAAAAAAAAAAAAAGATATTTTTATTTTTCAAAATTTTCACTGGCAAAGTGTCCTGGATTAGCATGGACCCTGCCACACATGTATCTCCACCTGATCCCCTCAAGGTGGCTGCAGGACCCTCCAGTTCCCCACTTACTATTGATGCATTATCAGCGGTTTTGGAGTCTTTTGTATCCCGGGTGGAAGTGGCCTGTCAGGGACAGGGCGCAAGGAAGCGACCCCCGCCTACCCCTATTTCATCTGAAACTTCAGATTCAGAGTCTGAGCCTGTCACTGCAGGTGCAGGTCCCTCATCTGGGGCTTGTGTCTCGGGTACTGTCTCTTCAGACAGTGAGGAGGATGTTTCGGCATCTACCATAGCCCGAGAGGAAGCGTTGGTGAACGCACTAATTGTATCTGTCCGAGAAACCTTAGGACTGCAGGTTACACCGTCGGAAGTAGCTGAGACTGAGATCCCTTTTGGTACTAATAAACGGACCAAAATGGCGAAAGTATTTCCCTTGCCCAAATGTTTCGGTAATGTAATTAAGGAAGAATGGGGTCATCCAAAACGAACCCCTGCTATTTCCAAACGCATTATTAGGCGTTATCCTTTTGAGGAATCCCTCCTCAAGAAATGGACAGTACCACCTGGGGTGGATTCTCCAATTTCCAGATTGAACAAAGCTACGGTTATCCCATTGGAGGACGCTCCGTCCTTTAAGGATCCAGTGGATCGTAAGGTGTAAGCTGTGTCTCGCGCCATCTTTTCCCTGATTGGGTCAGCTTTCAGACCAGTAATTGCTATTGGTCTGGTTTCACAAACTGTGACAGAATGGACCAAGTGGTTACGCCGGGAGAGACATCCCCCAGGCGGTATCAGATCTGCTGGAACAGATGATACAAGGGCTACAATTTGTCTGCGACGCTGCTCTAGACGCCACTCCATTATTGGGGCGAGCTTCAATTTCAGCAGTGGTCCTCAGGCGTACACTGTGGCTAAAGTGTTGGTCAGCGGACCAAGGTTCCAAGAGAGCTTTGGCTAATCTCCCCTTTCAGGGGGAGCGCCTATTTGGGGCCAACTTAGATGAGATTATCAAGGATCTCACTGGAGGCAAGAGCACTTTTTTGCCACAAAGTACTAAGGGTAAAGGACCTTGTCAGAGACGGGGGCCTTCCTTTTCCCCTCATAAGACATTTTTTCGCCCCACGGGCGACAAAGCAAAGCCCTCCAAAACTCCTTCAGGAGGTTTCAAGAGCCAAACAAAAGTCCGGCTCTTCCAGACCTGAAGATAAGACTACTAAAGCCTGAAGGTGCGCCCCCACCCATAGCTGGGGTGGGGGGACGTCTTCGCCGGTTTCCGGATCCATGGCTTTCCAGAATCCCGGACAAGTGGGTTTGCGAAGTCATACGGTCAGGTTACAAGATCGAGTTTCAATCTCTCCCACCGGTGCGATTCTTCCCTTCCAATACCCGACTATCCCCAGATCGCCTAGAAGCTCTGCGGGGGGCGGTCACGGATTTAATGCAACAAGGAGTGGTGGTCCACATTCCTTGGACAGAGCGTTTTCAAGGGTTTTATTCAAACCTGTTCACAATACCCAGGAAAGAGGGCAAGGTGCGTCCAATTCTGGACTTAAGAGCACTCAATCTTTTTGTCAAGATACAAAAATTCAAGATGGAGTCTATTCACACAGTAGCGGCCTCCCTGCATCAGGGGGATTTTCTAGCGTCCATAGACATCAAGGATGCCTATCTTCACATTCCCATTTACGCAGGACATCAGCGTTTCCTGCGTTTTTCCGTAGATGGTGAACCTGCAGAAGTCTTCTCTGGTTCCCACCAGGAGGCTCGAATATCTGGGTCTAATTTTAGACACATCCAGGGCAAAAGTATTTCTTCCGGCGGGGAAACTCCGGAAGATTCAATCGACAATTCAGTTGTTACTATCCGACAACTGGCCTTCTCTTCGGACTTGCATGAGGGTCCTGGGTTTGATGGTGGCTTCCTTCGAAGCAGTACCATTTGCCCAGTCCCATACCCGAATCCTTCAAGGAGAGATTCTTCTCAAATGGAATCGGAATCCAGATTCCCTGGACAATCGGATCCGATTGAGCGAGCGGACCAGGGAGTCTCTAGTCTGGTGGCTTCGGTCTCCGATGCTCAGCCAGGGGAAGTCATTTCTGCCAATATACTGGACGATTGTGACCACTGATGCCAGTCTATCCGGGTGGGGAGGAATTCTCGGTCAATTATCTGCCCAGGGGCTTTGGTCCCTGGAAGAGTCCAGGTTACCGATAAATGTATTGGAACTGAGAGCGATCAGACTTTGTCTGATTCACTGGGCCGAGCAGCTCCAGGGCAGCCCGGTTCGGATCCAGTCGGACAATGCCACAGCTGTGGCTTATGTCAATCATCAAGGGGGCACCAAGAGTGTCCTGGCGGCCATAGAAGTGGCCAGCATTCTTCGTTGGGCGGAACGGTTTGTTCCAGCTCTCTCCGCGGTGTTCATTCCGGGGGTGGAAAATTGGAAGGCAGATTATCTCAGCCGTCAGATTCTGGATCAAGGGGAATGGTCCCTTCATCCAGAAGTTTTCCACCAATTATGCCTTCATTGGGGCACCCCGGATGTGGATCTGTTGGCATCTCGGCTCAACAGGAAGGTGCGGAGGTTTGTAGCTCGCTCCCGCGATCCTCTAGCAGATGGCGCAGACGCACTGATCGCCCCGTGGGGGCAGTATCAGCTACTGTATGCCTTCCCTCCTCTCAAGTTGCTGCTGAAGCTTCTTCGCAGGATAGAGGTGGAGGGAATTCCAGTTATCCTGGTAGCTCCGGACTGGCCTCGTCGAGCCTGGTACGCCGACTTGGTCAGGCTGGTAGCGGACGTCCCGTGGCGACTTCCTCTCAGGGAAGACCTGCTGTCTCAGGGACCAATCTTTCATCCTGCTTTACAATCGCTGGCTTTAACGGCCTGGCTATTGAGACCCAGGTGCTAAAGGACAAGGGGTTGTCAACTTCAGTTATTCCTACTCTAATTAAAGCTAGGAAAGCGACTTCCAGAAAGATATATCATCGCACATGGAAGTCTTATATTGCGTGGTGTGAATCTCTTGGGTTTCCTCCACGTTCTTTTTCGGTGAACCGTATTTTGGCTTTTCTGCAACAGGGGGTTGAGCAGAAGCTGGCCTTGAGCACTATCAAGGGTCAGGTTTCAGCATTAGCAATCTTCTTTCAGAAGCCTTTAGCTACTCATTCCTTGGTCCGGAATTTCATCCAGGGGGTGTGACACCTGGCTCCGCCAGTGCGCTCGCCTTTACCACCCTGGGATCTTAATTTGGTATTGTTCTTCAGAAACCTCCCTTTGAAGATATTAGGGAGATTCCCTTGCTTACGTTATCCCAGAAGGTGGCCTTCTTGGTGGCCATCACTTCTGCACGCAGGGAGTCAGAACTGGCCGCATTATCCTGTCGTTCCCCATATCTGGTGGTTCATAGGGATAAGGTGGTTCTTCGTCCGAATCCATCCTTCCTTCCTTAAGTGGTTTCAGAATTTCATCTGAATAAGGATATTGTATTACCTTCCCTGTGTCCTAAGCCCAGCCATCATCGGGAGTTTGCTTTACACTCCTTGGATGTGGTTCGGGCGATCAGGGTATACTTGAAAACGACGGACTCGTTTCGCAAGACGGATTCACTTTTTGTGATCACGGATGGCCCCAAAAAGGGGTTGCCTGCATCTGCCGTGACTATCTCCAAATGGATTAGACAGACGGTGGTACAGGCTTATTCTATTAAGGGTCGGGAGCCCCCGTTCCCTGTTAAGGCGCACTCCACTCGGGCGCTTAGTGCGTCATGGGCCTTTCGCCATCAGGCGTCAGTGCTGCAGGTTTGCAAGGCGGCTACTTGGTCGTCAGTGCATACCTTTGCAAAATTCTATAAAGTTGATGTGATGTCATCGTCAGATGCCTCTTTTGGCCGCAAGGTTCTGCAGCCCGCAATGGTCTACCTCGAGGGTTTTTTCTGTTGGATTTTTAGTTGAGTCTCATCCCTTTTGTCTGATGAGCCTTTAAAACTTCTAGTTGGCACCGGTTGGGCCTTCTAGATTGGATTTTGATTTCCGTTAATCCCACCCCTCATTTGTGGCACTGCTTTGGGACGTCCCAATTGATATGAATCAAAGAGGACTACGTCTGTCAATGAGCGACAGAGAAAAATTGATTTTTGTAAGATCTTACCGTAAAATCCTTTTCTCTTAGCTCATTGACAGACGTAGTACCCGCCCCTCTACTTTTGAGTTGGGTTGGGTTAAATTCTCTGACACTGCTTTGTGACATAACTAACATCCTGTAGCAGAGAGAGAGAGGATATACCCTCTGGGACTGCCCCTAAGGTGGAGCCAGAACGTTTTTTTCTGCCTAGTGTCCTACTCCTGTAGAGGGCAGTATAACCCAATTGATATGAATCAAAGAGGACTACGTCTGTCAATGAGCTAAGAGAAAAGGATTTTACGGTAAGATCTTACAAAAATCCATTTTTTAATCCCAGACCCTATATAATTTTAGAAGATATTAAAAAGTAAGGGTCCCAACACTGCACCTTGGTGTACTCCACTGATAACCTTAGACCATTCAGAGTAAGAATCATTTACCACTACTCTCTGAATTCTATCTTTAGACAATTTTCTATCCATTTCCAAGCCTGTAGACTTTACCTTACACATTAGCTGTGTGTGGGGAAATAATGTCAAACGCTTTTGCAAAATCCAAGTATACTACATCCACAGCCACCCCTCTGTCCAAGGATTTACTTACCTCCTCATAAAAAGAATTTAGGTTTGTTTGACAACTTCTGTCTTTCATGAATCCATGCTGTCTGTTACTTAAAATATTTTTTCCAGCAAGAGTTCATCTATGTCCGGGGTCCTCAATAGGCGGACTCCGGGCTGCCTCCGGACCCACACGGACTTAAATCTGGACCGCCGAAGCGGTCTGCTTCCTTCTGTCTCAGCGGAGGGGCAGAATTGAGAGGATCGGGAGGATCAGAGTGGCTGTGTCTTACACTTACAGCGCTGCATGTTTATAAAAAGCCGAGTTCTTCTGCGGCACTGAGGATGTGCTACAAAGTCCCGCCTCCTGGGCCGGCTCTTACCTATGATAGACAGAACACTGGTGACGTCTATCATAGGAGCTGGTGTCCAGGAGGCGGGACTTTGTAGGACATCCTCTCCACCGGGTAAGAACTTGTACTCTGCTTTTTGTAATCATGCAGCGCTGTAAGTGTAAAACACAGCCACTCCGATCCTCTCAATTCTAACCCCCCCGCTGATGACATAAGGAAGCAGACCGCTTCGGCGGTCCAGATTAATGGGGGCACGCACACAGGTCACTCTGCATTATTGGGGGCACGCACACTGGTCACTCTGCATTATTGGGGGCACACACACTGGTCACTCTGCATTATTGGGGGCACACACACTGGTCACTCTGCATTATTGGGGGCACGCACACTGGTCACTCTGCATTATTGGGGGCACACACACTGGTCACTCTGCATTATTGGGGGTACGCACACACTGGTCACTCTTCATTATTTGATGGCACGCACACTGGTCACTCTGCATTATTGAAGGCACACACACTGGTCAATCTGCATTAATGGGGGCATGCACACTGGTCGCTCTGCATTAATGGGGGCACGCACATGGTCACTCTGCATTAATGGGGGCACGCACACTGGCCGCTCTGCATTAATGGGGGCACGCACATGGTCACTCTGCATTAATTGGTGCACGCACAATGGTCGCTCTGCATTGGATGGGGGCAAGTTTTGGGGAATGCCTTTTTTTTGTTGTTGGCGTTCTGTATTTGGAATTTGACGGTCACTTTTCCGGACCTCGGACTGAATGGAAAATTTGTAAGTGGACCTTTCAAGTTTACATTTGAGTACCCCTGATCTATGTGGTCTTTTATTAAACTCTCCAGTATCTTCCCGACTATAGAAGTGAAACTAACAGGTCTATAGTTACTTGGCAAAGACTTTGATCCTTTTTAAATATAGGCACCCCATTGGCCCTACACCAATCCAGTGGTACTATTCCAGTCTTTAACGAGTCCCTAAAAATTAAAAACAAAGGCTTTGAAAGTACAGCGCTCAATTCTTTTAGGATGCGTGGGTGGATGCCATCTGGTCCAGATGCTTTATCCACCTTTATTCTGTCCAAATATTTCTGACCATATCACTTTAGAGCCATTGTGGATCATTTGGGGCTGTGTCAATACATCCTCATTATTGTCATGCGCTCCCCCATGCTCCTTTGTATACCCAGAGCTGAAGAAAGTATTTAATAAATTTGCCTTCTCTTTGTCCCTAGTCACCCACTCCAGATTATTTTGTAAAGGGCCTACTTGCTCAGATCTAACCTTTTTACTATTAATATATTTGAAGAATTGGTTTGTCCTACTATCTTTTGCAATCTGTCCTTCATTTCGAATTTTTGCGTCTTTCATTTCCTTTTTACATATTCTGTTATATTCTTTATAACGATTAAACAATGATAGTGTTACCTCATTTTTATATTTTTTAAAAGCTCTTATTTTATTATTTTTTAACTTTGGCCTGTGAGCCACATAGGTTTTATTTTTAGTCTTTTAAACTTATTGAAAGAAGGAAGATAGAAGAAAATTAGTGATAAACACTCAGGTGGTCGCGCCTAGGAAATCACTATGATCAATATGTGTGTGGTGTGGGCATAAAATTGTGTTAAAAATAATTATTTAAGTAAATGAATATGAGCTGCTAGTTCAAACAACAAAAAGTTGGATAAAGTGCAAAAAGGTAAAGACAGCGCTCTAGTGCTAGTGCATAAGAATACTTCCCCAAATATTGCAATATATAAATTAAATATATAATTTAGGTATATAAATACTGTATATAAATAAATAATTGATTATATAAATAAATAAATACATTCAACAGCAATAGTGCTCATAATATATGGCGTAGGAATAAAGTGACTGTGCACTGAGTGAATGTTAGTGGATTCATTAACACGTCCTGAGTGCAAATACAAATAACTGTATGGGAAAGTCTATACATGGTGTTTTAAAGTTGACTGTCTTTTACAAAATATAGGGGCTGTAGGGGATCCCTCTAAAGTCCACTTGTAAATCTCGTTGGTGGTGTGGTCTCAGCAAAGAACCACTCCCCACTTCTCTTATGGTTCTTTGCTGAGACCACACCACTAACGAGATTTACAAGTGGACTTTAGAGGGATCCCCTACAGCCCCTATACCGCGCTATCTACCGAGGGAATACAGCGGAGCTCCCAGAATACATCCCCCATTCCAGATAGAGGAAGGCACCCCTGATCCCATCGTGGCACTTAGAGGGGCATCCGGGAGCTACTTATAGGGGAGCACTTACCTACACTAGACCCCAAGAGGTCATCTGGTAAGTGGGCTGTGATTACGGTGAAGGACCCCCCCACTCAAGTCTACACCTGGATGCTTATGGTCACCACACCATTTGACCACCACTGAGCACAAAAGCACTTTTTTTGAAAAATTGTAAAAGACAGTCACGTTTGAAACACCATCTATAGACTTTCCCATACAGTTATTTGCCTATGCACTCAGGACGTGTTAACGAGTCCACTAACATTCACTTTATTCCTACGCCATATATTATGAGCACTATTGGTGTTGAATTTATTTATTTATTTATATAATCAATTATATATTTATATACTTAATTTCTATATTTAATTTATATATTACAATATTTGGGGAATTATTCTTATGCACTAGCACTTGAGCGCTATCTTTTTTGCATTTTGCATTTTTGCATTTTAAACTTATTGCCGATGGGAATATACAGTATCTCACAAAAGTGAGTACACCCCTCACATTTTTGTAAATATTTTATTGCAGCTTTTCATGTGACAACACTGAAGAAATTACACTTTGCTACAAAAGTAGTGAGTGTACAGCTTGTGTAACAGTGTACATTTGCTTTTCCTTAAAATAACTCAACACACAGCCATTGATGTCTAAACCTCTGGCAACAAAAGTGAGTACACCCCTACGTGACAATGTCTAAATTGGGCCCAGTTAGCCATTTTCCCTTTCCGGTGTCATGTGACTCGTTAGTGTTACAAGGTTGCAGGTGTGAATGGGGAGCAGGTGTGTTAAATTTGGTGTTATTGCTCTCATTTTCTCATACTGGTCACTGGAAGTTCAACATGGCACCTCATGAGAAAGAACTCTCTGAGGATCTGAAAAAAAAAAGAATTGTTGCTCTACATAAAAATGGCCTAGGCTATAAGAAGATTGCCAAGACCCTGAAGCGGTTTAACAGGACAGGTTCCACTCAGAACAGGCCTTGCCATGGTCAACCAAAGAAGTTGAGTGCACGTGCCCAGCGTCATATCCAGAGGTTGTCTTTTGGAAACAGACGTATGAGTGCTGCCAGCATTGCTGCAGAGGTTGAAGGGGTGGGGGGGTCAGCCTGTCAGTGCTCCGACCATACGCCGCACACTGCATCAAATTGGTCTGCATGGCTGTCTTCCCAGAAGAAAGCCTCTTCTAAAGATGATGCACAAGAAAGCCCGCAAACAGTTTGCTGAAGACAAACAGACTAAGGACATGGATTACTGGAACCATGTCCTGTGGTCTGCAAAGCCAAGGTAAACGTATTTGGTTTATATGGTGTCAAGCTTGTGTGGCCGCAGCCAGGTGAGGAGTACAAAGACATGTGTGTCCTGCCTACAGTTAAGCATGGTGGGGGGGAGTGTCATGGTCTGGGGCTTCATGAGTGCTGCCGGCACTGGGGTGCTACAGTTCATTGCAGGAACCATGAATGGCAACATGTACTGTGACATACTGAAGCAGAGCATGATCCCCTCCATTTGGAGACAGTCCCCCAGGGCAGTATTCCAACAGGATAACGACCCCAAACAAACTTCCAAGACAACCACTGCCTTGCTAAAGAAGCTGAGGGTATAGATGATGGACTGAACACGCTTGCCTCCAGACCTAAACCCTATTGAGCATCTGTGGGGCATCCTCAAATGGAAGGTGGAGGAGCGCAAGGTCTCTAACATCCACCAGCTCCGTGATTTCACCATGGAGGAGTGGAAGAGGACTCCAGTGGCAACCTGTGAAGCTCTGGTGAACTCCATGCCCAAGGGGGTTAGGGCAGTGCTGCAAAATAATGGTGGCCACACAAAATATGACACTTTGGGCCAATTTGGACATTTTCACTTAGGGGTGTACTTACTTTTGTTGGCAGCGATTTGGACATTAATGGCTGTGTGTTGAGTTATTTTGAGGGGACAGCAAATTTACACTGTTATACAAGCTGTATACGCACTACTTTACATTGTAGCAAAGTGTCATTTCTTCAGTGTTGTCACATGAAAAGATATAACAAAATATTTACAGAAATGTGAGGGGTGTACTACTTTACTTTGCAGTGAGTTTGCATACAGTCTTTTTGAAAAATTCCCATTTCTGTTCTGTGCTCATCGATGTCTAAATCCTGAAGAGCAGCCCTCATCCTTGGAAAATTTGCTCACTTAAAGTTAAGTGTTTTTATATTTCCTTTTGCATTTTTTGCTTACATCTAACAATAAATGAAATCATATTATGGTCACTGCTACCAAGATGTTCTTTTATATGAAATTATTAATAAGCACTGCATTTTTTGAGATTACCAGGTCCAACAGAGCATAATTTCTAGTGGGGGCCTCAATAAACTGTACCATAAAATTTTCTTGTAATAGGTTTATACATTTTTGCCCTTTAACTGTTCCAGCAGTGCCATTGCTCCAGTCAATGAGTCAATGTCTGGGTAGTTAAAATCCCCCATTATTATCACTGTCCCAGCCCTTGCAGCCCTTTCTATCTGTGCCAGGAGCTGAGTTTCCACCTCCTCATTAATACTGGGAGGTCTATAACAAACTCGAATGATAATCTTTGTATTACGCACACCCATGTACATTTCCACCCATACTGCTGCAGACTCATCACACTCTCCATCAACTAGGTCCTCTTTCACACTACTTTGAGGTCACTTCTCACATAGAGACAGACACCACCACCCCTCCATTTTACCCTGTCTTTCCTAAAGAGAGCATAGCCAGGAATATTAATAGCCCAGTCATGTGAATAATGAAGCCAAGATTCAGCAATACCAATTAAATCATAGTTCTCCACTTGCACCAGAGCTTCCAATGCACCTATTTTGCTTGGCAGACTTCTGGCATTGGTGAACAAACACTTTAATTCATTGTCACATTTTGCTCACTTATTTTGCATATTTTTTATTTTGGTACAAATAGTACCATTTCCAATGGTTGTTTGTAACATGGAAACCGTCTTATCCTCTACTATAGCTCTCCCCCCATCGTTCCCCATTCCACCCACCAATAGGGGCTGACCCCTGTCTGACTTGTCTGCCCCATTATAATCTAATTCACCCTTTCCCCTCAATCCTAGTTTAAAAACTCCTCCAGCCATCCCATAAACCTCTCCCCTAGCACAAAAGACCCCATTCCATTTAGGTGCAAACCATCTTTAGCATATAGGTGGCACCCCAATGAAAAGTGAGCCCAGTGCTCTAAAAACCCAAATCCCTCCTTACACCAGGTCTTTAGCCATGCATTCAGATCTCTTCCGATGTTGTGCATGGCACAGGCACTATTTCAGAGAATATCAGCTTGGAGGTCTTTTCCCTTCAACTTGCAGCTTAGTTCATTAAATTGGTTCTTAATGAGCCTCCAGCTTCCATATATTCTGTCATTGGTTCAAATGTGGGCCAAGGCAGTTGGGTCATGCCCAGCCCCTCCCAGTAATTTATCAACCCGGTCCACCACATGCCCAAACCCTGGCACCAGGGAGACAGCAAACCATCTGGTTGAGGTGATCCTGGCGACAAATTATTCTATCAGCCCTTCTGATTATAGAATCCCCAATTACCACCAACTGTCTAGGCCTACCTACAGTCCCCTCACCACCTCTAATAGACGGATAGCTCTCCTGGCTGTTAGGGATAGCAGTGATATCTAGGGCTGCCACCTCTAAACTTGCCACCCCCACATCTTCACTCAATGTTGCAAATCTGTTAGGGTGCTCAAACCCAGGGCTGGCCTTCCTTTTCTGTGAGCCCCTACCACTCCCTCTGACTGTATTAACCCATCTTCCTACCTGATAATCCTGATTTAACCCTCCACTCTCCCCATTAACCCCACTAGCCACTTTCTCAGCAAGCAGATGACCCCTTTCAAGGTTGTCAGTTCTGCCCAGTGTTGCAATTTGCTCCTCCAGATCTCTAATGTGACCTTTCAGAAGGGCAACCCATTCACATCTGTCGCAGCGGTATCCATCCTGGAGCGATTGCTCCGCTATTGTATACATGCGGCACACTGTACACTGCACAAAACCTTCAATCTTGCTAGCACACATTTTCCCCATTAAAACAATAATACAACTAATAAAAAACTTCAGATATTACTTACTGGTCTGAAGACTCCTGTTATAAACTCTGGTTTTTAACTCATCACTTAATCAAGGTCCACTAGGTCAGAGATCCAGCAAGCAAAAGGGGGCAAGCTCAAGAAAGAGCAAGCTCAGAAATGAGTCTTGCAGAACTTTATATAGGACCTGAAGCACCTGTGACCAATAACCACTCCCCTTAATTAGTAGTCTGAAGGAAGGAAAAAAAAAAAAAAGATTTATAAAAAGTGACCGAAAAGGAGAAAAAAAAACTGCAAGGGAAGACCCCCTAAAAATGCAAACAAAAATCAGCAGCAGTCTAAAGCAAAACTGTTTATCACTCTCCACTCAAATTTCCCACTCTTCAGCCTCCAAACAGCAAAACTGACAGTCTCTCCCTCCATCATGGGCACAGACCTTGTACTTTTGCTTTTTATGTTTTTTGTAGGAAAGATCATTTATTGACTACAGTAAAGTGCAACCTGGTGGTTGATATAACCTATTTTGTGGCAAAATCTAGTGTTACTTTTCTATACCCTGCCCCTTTAATGATATAGACATTCCGGCCCTTAGAATTTATGGAAAAAAATTGTGTGTGAAAAAAATCTTCATGCTTTTTTGATGTTTTCTCATCCACATAGGTTCTAGAAGGAAAAACAATCCACGTCGACTGCTACGGAAATCTAGCTCCGCTAACTAAAGGAGGACAACAGCTTATATTCAATTTCTATGCTTTTAAAGAAAATAGACTACCGTTTTCTGTAAAGGTAAATTAAATCTACCTTGTATCCTGCTGCTTTAATGTATACCTTATTGTTGCTTACTATTTACCTGAAAGTAATTTCTTCTCAAGTGGACATTTTTTTTGCTTCCAATGGAAAGTATAGTGTATTTTTAATGAATACATATTTTGAGTTTTTATTGCATTTAAGTCAATTTAATGTAACTTTCACATTTGTAGAAGCTTATTTTTCCATATTTTTGTCATTACTTTAAGTACAGCAGCAGGAATAAACAAAAACTTTTTAGCATTGGCTGAGATATCTGCCAGACAGGTTGTGCATTGCTTTTAATGAGTTGGCTGACCCATAAACTTGCATTACGAGGAGGTCCAGTAAAGCACTGCAAAGGAGGAAGCAGAGCAACCTGAATACCTATTAATTAAATATGGCTGATCATAGATAGAGAAATATACCTGAGCAAGGTGTTTTTAAACATTCATACATTTTATTACATCAAGCTGAAATGTGTAGATCTTAAAAGGATCATTAAAAATACTATACATTCCCTTAATTTTTTTTTAAATCCTTTGGAGTCAATAAACAATGCACACGTTTGCAACAGGACAATGGTTTTCACCATAGTCTGCTTTTACTGTGTCATTCGTTATTAGGACAGGTCATTGTGACCCAGAAAACCTGTATGTGGTATTTTTTTTTTCTTTTTTTTTATAATACACAATACTTTTTGTGAATACATGTCCATTTTACCAGTATTCCCCAGACATACTTCCTATATAAATCTGAAATCATAAAACAAGTGACAATTTGCCTCTCACGGTTTAATTCTGCACCCTATGCATTTTTATAATGCCACACGTTTTTTTTTGTTTTTTTTTTTAGATTTTATAAATTACAATTTGTACACTTTGCTAAATAGACTTGTTTCATACTTAAAATTAACATTTTATGTGCTCATTTAGTGCAAGCCTGTTCCTCTATTTAGCTAACCCCTCTTACCCAGCAGAATATGCTCCCAATTTTTGCTCCCATGCTGATACATTTAGTTGCTGGAACTTGGCAAAAAAAAGCCTTATTTTTCAAACGGACATGACAGAGTTCACACATTGCGATGTACTCCTGCCTGGACCCCATATGAGAACATTAGTCCAGTCATTAGGCACCTAGTGTTGTCATATGGGAAGAAGGAAGTGAGTCACACGCTAACCCATACTCAGCAGTGAATGTGGTTTTATTTCTCTCCTGATAGCCAAACAGAATGGTGAGGGAATGAAGAGAAGAAGAATGTATGCTGCTGGGGAGAGGAAAGCCATGTAAACCTTCTACTTTGCCCTGCATTGGTTAAAGTGGTTCTAAAGCCTCTATTTTTTTATCCTTAATGCATCCTTTTATGCTACAGGATCTCCCCCTCACTCTTCTTTACTTACCTTTAGCCTGATTTTGATCAAGCCCTGTGCTCAAGGGCAGGCGCTCTCTCTGCTCTCTTCATTCTCACTGGGTAGATTAATAGCAGCAGAAGCCAATAGCTTCTGCTGCTGTCAATTTCTGTGATGAGGGATCAGGGGGAAGGGCCAAGCCATGCTGTCTTGTGTCTGTAGATGCAGACAAGGCAGCTCCGGATCGAGTGTCCCCCATAGAAAGCTGCTTTCTATGGGGGCACTCGCCAAATAGGAGGAGCCAGGAGCCCTGGTGATTGACCCCAGAAGAAGAAGATTGGGGCTGGTCTGTGCCATACTAGTGCACAGAGCAGAGCAGATAAGTATGAGATGTTTATTATTTTAATTAAAAAAAAAAACTTTCTAATCACTTTAAGGAAAGACTGACTTTTTTATTTTTTTGCAAATTATTTTTTATTGTTTTAGTGCAATAGGGACAAAACAGAGCCTCTAGGCATGTCAAGGTCTTACCTTGCCCTCCTGTTGGCAGCCATCTTGGACATGTGCAGACTGCTGCCTCTTATAGACTCTGATTGCATCATCACTTGCCTTCTGCCTGGGCATCGCACAGTGATGATGCTGCACACCTGACTATATCTATCACCTGATGGGTTGCAGTCCTTGCCCTTGTGTTTGTACTCCAAGGTACATCTCTGCTAGCATTCTCCTGTTCTCTTTGTTCAGGTGTATGACCTGGCTTGGCTGACAACTCTCTTGGTTCTCATCCCGGCATCGGCAGACTACCAGCTTCTGGACTCTACCCCAGCTTGGATGACTACCCGCTTCTGGACTTGACCCAGGCTTATTTCTGCCCCCACTTCCTCACTCTTGCTGTGCGTTTATTGTTGTTTGCTCCAATAAACTGCTGTATTTTACCTGCATCTCCGTATGGTCTGGTTTCCTGGAATCCCTTATGGGAGAACGATAATCCTGTGATACTCGATTACCCTAGTTTGGTTGCCTCCTTTAGTGGGGTATTCGATGTGCCTGCTCGCTCAGCCTCTGCTGCTAAGCTGCTCCTGTCCATTTAACAGGGTACACAAACCGTTGCCGAGTATGCCATCTAATTTTGTACCCTGGCAGCAGAGGTGGGCTGGAATAATGAGTCTCTGGTGGCTGTCTTCTCTCAAGGTCTCTCCGATGCATTGAAGGATGAGATTGTGGCCAAGGATCTCCCGGATGAGCTCGAGACTCTCATTTCCTTCCTGATTTTGATCGATACCAGGCTCAGGAAGAGACCATAGTTTAAGGAGCAGTTGCGGAGGCCTCCTACCAGATTGGCTCCTACGTTTTCTTTCCCACCCATTCCTCCCTCACCTCCCATGCCTCTGTAAACCTATGCAGCTGGGGTTTACTCGCCTTTCCGAGGCTGAGCGGTCCTTTAGGAGGAGGGAGGGATGGTGCCTGTATTGCGGTCTTGGTGGGCATTTCCTGAAATCTTGTCTGACCTGTCTGGGAAATGCTCGCACCTACGGTCCTGTCGGGGGCAGATCTTAGGTGGAATTTCCTCGTACCTGGTTTCCCCTAAAGATGAACTGCTAATCACAATTGTCATCTCCTGGGCAGCGGGTTTGGTGGTTACTCAGGCGTTGGTAGACTCCAGTTCTGGCGGTTATTTTATTGACAGTACGTTTGCTACTGCGAATTCCGTACCCTCGCAGCCTCATGTTTCTCCACTAGTTATCGAGGCGATCGATGGCAGACCCCTGCAACCGGCACAGGTTACCCACGAGACTGTTCCGGTTGATATGGCCCTAGGGGCTGTTCACAGGTAGTCGACCTGCTTTCAGATTATTTCGTCCCCACACTGCTCCATTGTTTTGGGGTACCCTTGGCTACAGAAACACAAGTCTGGCCTTTGATTGGCAGTCAGTCGACATCCTCTCTTAGTCTCCACAGTGTGGCGATGTTTGTAACCATGGGACTGTTAAGGTACTTTCTACCTCCACGGATTGCCTACTGAATATTGTGAGTATCAATATGTATTTGATAAGGTGCACACTGGTACTCATCGTCCATACGTTTGTGCCATAGACTTGCAACCTGGTGCCATTCCCCATTATGGTAGGGTTTATCATCTCTCGGTTGCGGAGAATAAGGCCATGGAGGAGTATGTTGCAGATGCGCTTGCCCAGGGGCACATTCGCAAGCCAACTTCTCCAGTGGGGGCGGTTTTTTTCTTTGTAAAGAAAAAGGGGGGTGAGTTGAGATCTTGCATTGATTATAGGGGCTTCAATCGCATCACGGTCAAGAATGCATACCCGATTCCTTTGATTACTGAATTGTTTGACCGCCTCAAGGGAGCAACAATCTTTACCAAGCTTGACTTAAGGGCCGTGTATAACCTTGTAAGGATCAAGGAGGGCTATGAGTGGAAGACTGCATTTAGTACCAGAACCGGGCTTTACGAATATGCCCTAGTGATGCCCTTTGGCTTGTGCAATGTGCCCGCTGTCTTCCAGGAGTTCAATGATGTCTTTTGTGATATGTTGCAGCAATGCGTGGTAGTCTATTTGGACGACATCTTGATTTACTCAGACTCCATTGAATCACACTACCTGGATGTCAGACGGGGGCTGCAATGGTTACGTGAGAATGGGCTTTTCTGTAAGCTTGAGAAATGTGAATTCCACCTGTCTCAGGTTGCCTTCTTGGGCTACATCATTTCTGCTGAAGGGTTCTCAATGGACCCTCAGAAGGTTTCGGCTGTTCTACAATGGCCTCGCTCCAGTGGTCTCTGTTCCATTCAGCATTTCCTTGGGTTTGCCAACTACTATCGGAAATTTATCAGGAACTTTTCCTCTTTGGCCAAACCTTTCTGAGATCTGACCAAGAAGGGCAGCGATTCCCACAATTGGACACCTGCTGCCATCCAAGCTTTTGAGGCCCCCAAGTCTGCTTTCGCTTCGGCTCCCATTCTGTCTCATCCCAATCCTGGTTTACCCTTTGTCCTAGAGGTGGATGCATCTGATACGGGAGTAGGCGCCCTCCTGTCTCTGTGTCGGACACCTGATGGACCCTACTTCCTTGTGGGTTCTACTCCAAGAAGTTGTCTCCAGCTGAATGCAATTACGAGATTGGAGACAGAGAGCTCTTGGCCATTATCCTGACTCTCAAAGAATGGAGACACTTGCTCGAAGGTTCTGTGGTTCCACTTCTCATTCTCACCGATCATAAGAATCTGACGTATCTCTCAAAGGCCAAGAGGCTCACACCCCGTCAGGCCAGATGGCCCTTATTCTTGTCTCGTTTTAACTAGGTGGTCTCCTATTTGCCTGGCTCCAAGAATGTTAAGGCTGATGCATTGTCTTGCCAGTATTCTGAGTTGTCCAGGGAGAACTCTGTGCCAACACTGGTCATACTCTTCAGATCATATCCTGGCTGCTATCTGCACCAACTCAACCTCTCCTCTTGGGGAACAGATCTTGGCTGTCCAACCTGATCCTCCCACTGAGAGACCTACTGGCAAATGTTTTGTACCTGAGGGGTTGCGCATCAGACTGTTGTGCACATACCACAATTCCAAGACTGACGGTCATCTTGGTAAGAACCAGATGTCCTTGGCTATTTCCCATCAGTTCTGGTGGCCATCTCTCCACACTGATGTTACTGCGTATGTGACTGCTTGTTCAGTTTGTGCCCAGAAAAAATCTCCTCAGGACCTTCACTTGGGCCTACTGCATCCCATTCCCAATGAGGGGCATCCCTGGTCTCACCTGGTCATGGATTTTTTTGTGGAACTTCCTGCATCTTGAGGTTACACGGCTATCCTCCTGGTTGTCAACCGATTCTTCAAAATGTGCCACTTTGTTCAGTTTAAGCAGTTGCCTGCTGCTCAGGAGCTTGCCACGGTGTTTGCCAGGGAGGTCTTTCGTTTACACGGGTTGCCGAAGGAGATTGTCTCGGACCATAGGAGCCAGTTTGTCTCCAGGTTCTGGCGCACCTTTTGCTCCCAGTTGGGTATTCGACTCTCCTTCTCCTTGGCCTACTCTGGAGCAATTTCTCCACTGCTATATCTCTGACCATCAGGACAATTGGTTTGATCTGCTACCCTGGGCAGAGTTTGCCAGAAACTCTGCCGTCAACTCATCTTCCAGAATGTCTCCATTCATAGCCAATTATAGGTTCCAACCTGCTGTGTTCCCTGAGTCCTTCTCACCACAGGACATCCCGGCTGTGGAGGATCATCTTTGTGCCCTTCGTTCCTCTTTGGTTCAGATTCAAGAGTCTTTATGGGTCTCTGCACAGCGTCAGAAGCTCCAGGCAGACCGGAGACGTTTATCTGCTCCTACATAGCAGGTTAGGGAGAGGGTGTGGTTGTCGACCCATAATCTCAACCTCAGGGTGCCCACTCCAAAACTGGCACCCCGTTTTGTTGGGCCTTTTTGCATCCTCCGTAAGGTGAACCCGGTGGCCTATGCCCTTAGTCTTCCCCCTATCATGCGTATTTCCAATGTCTTTCAAATGTCACTTTTGAAGCCACTGGTTTGCAATCGCTATACTTCTTCACTTCCTCGCCCTCTTCCCATTCCTCTGGGCAGTCATGAGGAGTATGAGGTTAGCAGCATCTTGGATTCTTGTCTGTTCCGAGGTCAGGTACAATACCTGGTGCACTGGAAGGGTTAGGGTCCTGAGGGAGCGCTCCTGGGTTCCCTCTGCTGATGTTCATGCTCCTGCCCTTCTCGGCGCTTTCCATGCTCGCTTTCCTCAGAAACCGTTTTTTGATCCGTGGAGGAGGGGCCGTTGAGGGGAGGTTACTGTCAAGGTCTTACCTTGCCCTCCTGTTGGCAGCCATCTTGGACATGTGCAGACTGCTGCCTCTTATAGACTCTGATTGCATCATCACTTGCCTGCTGCCTGGGCATCGCACAGTGATGATGCTGCACACCTCACTATATCTATCATCTGATGGGTTACAGTCCTTGCCCTTGTGTTTATGCTCCAAGGTGCATCTCTGCTAGCAGTCTTCTGCTCTCTGTGCTCCTCCATGTATGACCTGGCTTCGCTGAAGATTTTCCTGGCTCTCGGACCGGCATCAGCAAATTACCCACTTCTGGACTCGACACCGGCTTGGATGACTACCCGCTTCTGGACTTGACCCCCGCTTGTTCCTGCTCCCACTTCCTCACTCTTGCTGTGCGTTTATTGTTGTTTGCTTCAATAAACTGCTTTATTTTACCTACATCCCCGTGTGGTCTATTTTCCTGGCACCCTGACAATGCCTCGGCTCACAAGGCACAATACAAAAAAAAAAACAAATCTAAAATTATAAACAAAAAAAAAACCCAAGGCTTGCTACTCAAGAAGCGGGGATTGGAATGCTCCGCTGGAGAAGTATGGTCATCAGAAAAGGAAAACATATCCTCAACACTGTTAGCCACCCTCTAGCTCCATTTATGCAAATGCTGAGGAACTTCAGATTGATAAAACATCTGAGCATACAGTACAAGGCAGTGAAAGTAATAAACAGATTTATAGTCTAATCCTGACAGAAACTGTAATTTAAGGTGTCCGCAGGGCTATCCTTCTCCACTGTGGTGACATCAGACTCCAACCTTAGATATATATATATATATATATATATATATATATATATATATATATATATATATATATATATATATATATATATATATATATACTTTAAAAAAAAGCCTGCTATACATCTGGATCCCTAGGAAGCCCAAAATATGGGTGAAAAGCGTTTATCGATCGCATAATAGGATGTGCTACAATACACCTTCTAGATACTGTATTTTCATATGCTGTTTTATAATCTTGTCCTAAATAAAATTTACATTTTTATCATTTGTATTTTATTCAGTTGGTATTCTCAGGCAGAATAAAATCCCCATCCTCCTCGTCCAGAGGGTTCACTTGCGAGACTTGGTTACCTTTTGACAGTTAATCCATAGAGGATTGTGCTTGTACTTTTCTTGGACAGATAACTACTCTCCACTCATTTTCCATAATTAATAAATTATTAATAAGAAAATATTAATACAAATGAAAGGAATAAAACAGTAAACGTGCAGGCAGGGCACTGGACAAAGCGCTAGGGACAAAACTGAGGTGAAATGGTTTCATACAGTATTACAATGCATCATGTCATGTTTTGTGTACTTTTTTTAATTTGCCGCCCGGTTACGGCCCCCCATACCCCCCCCCCCACGTCGCAGGGAAGGGAACCCGGAAGATGGATGCCGGTGATCAGTAAACCGGTATCTATCAGATTCTGCAACCAGAAGTGACGTTCGGAAAGGAAAACTTACTGCGCATGCACCAGTAATGCATAGCGGCCATGTGCATGCAATGCATGGCCGCTATGCATTCCAATAGCTTTCCTAATGTGACGGAACACGAAGCAGCTTCGGAAATCTTCTTACACCCACGCAAGTCTTGAATTTTTTATTTATTTTACCAGTAAACTGACCTTATAGGCTGTATTACAGTTCTAATATTATTGTAATATAGTAAATATGGTGAGAAACCTGCAGGTAGAAGGTGGCGACGTCCATCTTGCTACACCCCGCACTGCCATGCAAAAAACTGATTATATAGTGAAATAGACTATTTCACTTGGTCGCAGTGAAATAGCCTATTTCAGTATTTAAGGTGTGTTTACTGCTAAAATCAGTCTGAAATTCAAGAGTTGCTTGGGTGTAAGAACTTGTCTGCTGCTGCTTCGTGTTCTGTCACATTAGGCAAGCTACTGGAACGCATAGTGCCCATGTTGGAACGCATGGCACATGCGCAGTAAGTTTTCTCATGCGAACGTCACTTTCGGTTGCATAACCTGATAGGTAGCGGCCATCTGATAAAACACCGGCATCGGCCGGAGGACATCAGGGGATCATAGGGACAAGGTAAGTTTCACTACAGGGCAATCCCGAGTGTGGCTTGGGGTTACCGCGTTTGGTACTAAAAATTAACCCTGAGCCACACTTGGGATTAACGCCAGGGAGGTTAATAAACCCCCCTCCCCCCACCTAACTGAGTGCAGTCCACCCAGTAACACACTTTCCTTCAGCCCTGCCAGATGCTTCACAGCCTTAGCAAAGAAAACCTCCAACAGCTTCTGTTTACACTGCACATGCACACCATGGCTTATTCATCCCTAAGGAATGGTTTTATTTACCGTGGCCTTCAGCAGTCCTATAGAGTATGACCATTACATTGGAAAAAACAGGGCCCTGATGTCCATACAGTGTGAAGAGAAGGCAGCTGGAGGTTTTCTTTGCGAAGGCTGTGAAGCCCCAAACAGGGACATGCAGTGAACATTGCTGGATTGAGGTTGAAAGTATTATAGTAATAGGGGGGTCGCATTGAGGGGGCGTGGTGGTAACGAATTAAAGAACAACTTCACTAAAAGTTAGGTTAACCTTACTAAAAACAGGATTGTGAAAATGCATTTTATTTTGGCTATGATAGCAACTATTGGGGAGTTTCCAAGGTAAACTAAAACAGTACCAAAACTAGAGAGAGGCCTGTGTAGCAATGTAGAGTTATTCCCTCTACTCCCAAAAACTCTCTGTGTTTTGTTATATCTTAAAGATCAGACCAGAAAACAAAATTAAGTTGTAGTTGGTCTAGAATTTCAGAGTTAGTTTTAAGGAAAGTAGAAACTTGCCTACCTACCTATCTTTTTTTATTGAAGGCAAGAAAAATACCTGCTAATAGATACTTCCTATAATCCAGAGAAATGGCTTGTATGTTCCTTCAGTCATAATATTACATGCTTTATAAGATAGCAGAAAAGATAGCTTGCTTTTCTTTTGCTTCCTATAAATGTAATAGTCAATATTCTTTTAAAGTGTTTGAATCAATTGAACCTTATTATTTGATATCTCTTGAGAACTAATTTCAAACTCCATTTACAGGTGAGAGACCCCAGCCAAGAACCTTGTGGTCGTTTGTCCTTTTTGAAAGAGCCAAAGACAACAAAAGGCCTGCCACAGACTGCTGTCTGCAACCTCAACATCACTCTTCCAACGCAGAAGAAGGTAACCAGGCATTTTTTAAATACCGCTTTAGATTAATACATTGTGCTTCTCTTTAGACCTAATGCTGGGCATGCTGGGGCAGACAAACAGTAAACAGTTTCTACCCAGAGAGGGTAGGAGTAACTTACCCCTACATATATATTGTGGCAATGCAGTTTTAATGTTGTAGACTTTTTCCTAATTCTCAGTCCAGATTAATTTTAACCTAACATAAAATTTACCCTATATATCTGGCCCTCAAAGTAATATTAAATAGTTAGTTCACCTTTAATGATATTTAAAAAAAATCCCTATGCATTGCAGTGTCCCTAGTACAATAAATATGCAGTCTTCCATTTTGTAAAATTATGCTTACTTTTCAAGCTGCAGATTCCATTGCCTTCCCTTCTCTGTTCAACAGATGGAAGGACATACCAAGCATTGTGTGTGAGTCCCCTGGCAACTCATAAAAGAGCATATGCTTCATTCCCTACCCATGCATGGGCAGTTTTGCTCTCTCCTGCAGCTCAGCATTCTGTGAGAGTGACTGTGCATGCATGGGTAGGAAACAAAGCCAATGGATCTTTGTGAGTTGCCTAGAACTATCATCATATAAAAATTATGTCTGAATACAACATATTAGAAGAGAACCTAATTACAAAGTTTTGTATCTGCTAAATGTATCCTGAAGAGTGTTGTTACTCTCTTTACTTGCCAGAATAACTTTATTAATATTATTATTATTATACAGGATTTATATAGCGCCAACAGTTTGCGCAGCGCTTAACAAAATGAATATTAAGAGTACCTATCCAAAACTGATATTTCTGCTTGCCAGTTCCTTAGATTTCTTACTGATTCAGTGCCATCCCCTCCCTCAAGGAAACATTGAAGAGGTTATTTGCCTATTGCATTTTAAAGAATTCGGTGGATCAATGCAGCACCGTCAGTTATTTTTGCTTTGTAATTACTTTGTAATGACCATAGATTTACTGTAAGTGAAACCATTCACCATCTACCATTCTGGTAGAGATACAGTATCTCACAAAAGTGAGTACACCCCTCACATTTTTGTAATAATTTTCATATATCTTTTTTGACAACACTGAAGAAATGACACTTTGCTGCAATGTAAAGTAGTGAGTGTACAACTTGTATAAATAAAGTGTAAATTTGCTGTCCCCTCAAAATAACTAAAAAACACAGCCATTAATGTCTAAACCGCTGTAAACAAAGGTGAGTGCAACCCTAAGTGAATATTCCCAAATTTGGGCCAAAGTGTCAATATTTTGTGTGTCCTTTATTATTTTCCAGCACTGCCTTAACACCCACGCAGGTGTACCCAGTACACCTGCTTGGGTGTACTCACTTTTGGGAGATACTGTATCTCTCACCACTGGAGATTTTATATAGCAACTGTACTTTAGAACCTGTGCCTAAAAAAAGGCTGGAATTAGGCAAAGAAATAGTTGGAGGTATTACCTCTTTGAGCTGATCTTCCCCCTTTCCTGACTTACTATATCTTTTTCTGTACTATAAGTTCAATTCACAAAGATAAAAAACCAGGATAAGAATATTTATTTTTCAAAAAAGTGACAGCTATTTTCAGTTCAGTCCAATTAGATTTCAAAATTATAGTCACATGGTTCAAAATAACTATATAATTTTACTTAATTATACTTATCAAGTAATTATACTTATTACTATTATTATAAATAAATATACTACTTTTTATGTTAAATCTTTGTGAATCAAGAACCCATGTGTATGGGTGGAGGCAGCCATCTTGGTAGAAGCATAAGGCACAAGGTTATAGCCTTTAGCAAGGAGAACAGTAAGCAGCACAGTAGAGACATCACAAAATTCTACTCTAAATCTCCTGAAACTAAAAGTCAGAGACTTAGGCCCCTTTCACACTGTCCGTCCGTTGGACTCCATTTATCTCAGCGGGAGATTGATCTGCTGATCCCCCGCTGAGCAGGAGGATAACAGCTGTTCTCTGCGCTGTGTGCGGAGACACAGCTGTCATTTCCCTATACATCTCTATGGGGGAATCGGATGGGAACGGACCGTTGGTCCGTTCTCATCCGATCCACTGGACGGATCGGATCGGATGTCAGCGAACATGTCTCCGCTGACATCCGATGCCCCATAGGGATGTATGGGGGGACAGTTCAGATCCGCCAAAAAAATGGACAGGTGGATCTAAACGGTCCGCCTGTGTGAAAGAGCCCTTAGTGATTTAGATCCCACACTGCAGACACATTTCTATAAGGCTCCAAAACTGGAGTGCCTAGGAGCCCTTACATACCATGAGGTGAACTGCTATTTTTCAGCCAGAATAATATAATTTGAGACAAAGTGCATGTTTTTCAGAGTATTCTTAGGCACAAATAACACTGATGAATGTTCCCTATAACACAGAACATCTTCTCTTTTTGCATCCATTTACACTTTAACAAGCTAGTACATGAGCTTTCCACAAAAATCCCATCACCTGTATTAATATCCATTTGAAACCATTTACTTTTACACACTGTACATTACAATTTTCATCTACAGCCACTTAATGTTTAAAACAATATTTCCTAGCCAGTTCTAATTGTGTTGAAATCCATTGCACCTTTATGTAATACTTTACTTTGATGGACCTTTGCAAACTTTGTATAGACCAAAAGAATATATAATATATATCTGTTGTTTCCAATGTTGTGTCATGACTGTGATTTCTGTTAAAGTGGATTACTTAGTTCAGAACGTGAGTTTGTATTCTTCAGATAAATCTGTTTGTTCCTTCACATTTAGTTCTTAATTTACTTGTCCACTTATTTTCTTGTGTCACTGTTTGCTGTTCATGTGCTTGCGCTGCTGCCTGCCTCTCCCTTTCAATGTCCTAATATTTCTTTCCCTGCTGCCCACTATAATTTACCTTATCTCTGCAATGCATATTGGATCCAAAAGGAAACAGAGTCAGACCAAGATGATGAGGTAAAAATCATGCACTTTGTTCTATTTTAATCAACCGTAGATATGGTTATAGTGTCAGCCATGTCAGTAATGACTCATATAAAATGCACAGGCTTCATATATATATCAGGGATCCTCAAACAACAGCCCTCCAGCTGTTGCAAAACTACACATCCCATGAGGCATTGTAAAACTCTGAGATTAACAGACATGACACGGCATGATGGGAATTGTAGTTCCTAAACAACTGGAGGGCCATAGTTTGAAGACCCCTGATATATATGAATGCCATCAAGATCTATGATTCCAGTGTGCTTAGAGCACATGAAGTAAATCAAAGCTGAACTATGCAGACTGTGTATTCTATATGTGTCTAGACATAGAAGGTTGATGGCCCCTTTCTAGGTAATTTATCCTGTTAAGAAGCTATTCCGTTACAATACATGTTGTTTTCATTCCTGCGTTTGCATCTCTCCATCTATTCTTTCCTAACTAGTCCCCTCCTCTACCCTGCTATTCTTTTTTCTCATTTTCTTTCTAAGTTTTACTTTTCCCTTCCTCTGCCTTCCTGTACTTTCCATTCCTCTCCTCTCTGCTCATATTCTTTTCTCTGCTCTCTTATCTTTTTCATTATTTTTCTGTCTTCTCATTTCCATTTCTCTCCTCTCTTCTAATTTCCATTCTTCTCACTTTGTTTTCATTTATAGTTCTCCTTTCTTCTCATTTACATTCCTCTCCTCTCTTCACTTTATCTGGTCTCATATCCATTTCCCTTCTCTCTTCTTGTTCACATTACTCTCTTCTCTTCTACTTTACATTCCTCTCCTCTTTTCTACTTTACATTCCTCTCCTTGTTTACATTCTTCTCCTCTCTTCACATTTGCATCATTCTCCTCTCTTCTCATTTACATGTCTGTCTACTTGTTTACATTTCTCTCCTCTCTTCACATTTGCATCACTCTCCTCTCTTCTCATTTACATGTCTGTCTACTTGTTTACATTCCTCTCCTCTCTTGACATTTACATTCTTCTCCTCTCTTCTCATTTACATGTCTGTCTACTTGTTTACATTCCTCTCCTCTGTTCATATTTGCATCACTCTCCTCTCTTCTCATTTACACGTCTGTCTACTTGTTTACATTCCTCTCCTCTCTTCACATTTGCATCACTCTCCTCTCTTCTCATTTACATGTCTGTTTACTTGTTTACATTCCTCTCCTCTGTTCATATTTGCATCACTCTCCTCTCTTCTCATTTACATGTCTGTCTACTTGTTTACATTTCTCTCCTCTCTTCACATTTGCATCACTCTTCTCTCTTCTCATTTACATGTCTGTCTACTTGTTTACATTCCTCTCCTCTCTTCACATTTGCATCACTCTCCTCTCTTCTCATTTACATGTCTGTCTACTTGTTTACATTCCTCTCCTCTCTTCACATTTGCATCACTCTCTTCTCTTCTCATTTACATGTCTGTCTACTTGTTTACATTACTCTCCTCACGTTTCCCTTACATTACTTTATTTTCTTCTCCTTTACATTTCTTTTCTCTTTGTGTCTTTATATTACCCTCCTCTCTTTTTTTGTTTACATTTATCTCGATTGTCTCTTACATTACTTTCTTTTCTTCTTATTTATATTCATTTACTCTTTGTGTTTTTACATTATTCTCTTCTCTTTTTGTTTAAATTATTCTCCTCTCTTCTTGTTTCCACTCCTCTCCTCTCTTCTCATTCCCATTCCTTTTCTTACTTGAGATTTCCATTCCTCTTTTCTTCTATAGTTTCCACTGCTTTCTTTGTTTCCTTTACTTGCCTCTCATCTTATTTCCTTTCCATTTGTCCTTTCTCTGATTTCCTCTCCATGATTCCTTTCCTTTTCTTTTCTCTTGTTTCCTTTGTCTTGACTATGTTTTTGTTTTCGCCTCCCTTTTTTTTTCTAAATCTCTACTCTTTGCATTCCTATCCTCTTGCCTTGTTTCTTTTCTTCCCCTCTCCTCTCATTTTCACTCCTTTAATTTTCTCTGCTCTTGCTTTCTATTCCTCTCATCTTCCTTATCCTGTTTATTTTTTCTGTCCTTTTCCTGTCCTCCTCTTGCCCCCCCCCCCCTGTTTTCTAAGCTCACTTGCTTATATGCTCACCTTTCCTTTCCTTTCATTTCCCTTCCCCTTCTTCTTTGTCCCTCTTTCTCTTCTACTCCCCTTGTTGATCTTCTCTTCTCTTGTGTCTTTTCATCCCATCAATTATCCTTTTTCTCTCTTTCATGAATACAGGCCATACATGGTTCAGATCTGGCTGAGATTTGAACTGTGTATAGGCAAGCCAAATGTACCAAGTTGATTGATTGATCAACTTGGGTATAATCAGCATGCTGGGTTTTACCTATGATTATCGTTAGTGGCCACTATAACAACTGTCTTCTCCTGGCGGAGACGTCTTCCCCCGCCCCTCCCGCAGGTAGAAATCAGGACAGTAGAATGGCCCGGCAGGGGGAATTCCCGCATCAACACTGTCTGTGTTGATGGGGAATTCGAGCTAATTTCTTTTTTGAAACCTGTGGTTGCAGGAAAGAAATTTGCTCAATATATGGCCTGCCTTACTCTTCTCTCCTTTTGCTTGTGTTCTTCTCCTCTCCAGTTGTTTCCTTTCTTTTTGTTTACTTATTAAATTCTCTCTTATTTTCTCTTGTTTTCTGTATTCCTGTTTCCTTTTTTTTTTTTTTGCTGTCCTTTCCTTTCCTCTCACATTACTTCTCTCCTTTCATTTACTTTTAACTCCTCTCTCATCATTTCTTTCACTTGTTCTTATTTTCTTTTATCTCCCCCCCCCCCCCCAATACTTTCCTACCCTCTCATGTTCTTTGATCTCCACGCACTTTTTGTTTCTCCTATTTTTTCACCTACTTTACATAAATTTCTTCCCTTTTCTATTATCTATTTTCCTTTCCTCAACTTCCTTCTCCCCTCTGGCATAAATGTGATTCTTTTTCGTTAGAAACAAATCCAAATTTGTATTATACCAGTCTTTTTATTTTATTTTGAAGACTAGCCTTTGGCACACTTGGCATTATTGGCTTACACCTGCTTCCCAAGTGAACATGTTATTAAGCACCTGCCCTATGTTATTTAGCATGTGTCCCTTTTCCAGAACTGGGAAATATTTTTTCTTAATTTTCTTTTTAATAATAGACAGTTAATAATCTTATGGCAAAGGTCAAAGTAAAAAAATATATATATTACCTTGTAATGTCAAATATGTACAGTTATTTTAAAATTCTTCATAGTAGTGCAGTAAAATGACTCTTAAACATCCAAAGTGTAACTCACACTGAAGACGTTTATTATTTAATGGTGAGGCAACTAGAAAATGAGATTTCAGTTACATGTGGATAAAAATCACCCACTTATACTGGAAACTCCAGTGATTAGCCCTTCCTAGGACTCCAAGTTGGGTGGAAATAGTGTGTCAGAAACTATGGTTTGTTGCTCAATTCTCACATACCTTATAGATTCTAGTTTTCTTGTTCACCTTGGGTCGTTCCTATGCCATTCGTTTCATTCTCCATACTATAAAATATCAGAAATATAAAACATGGAGAGTGGGATCCCCTTGCAATGGGTCCCGATGTAAGATATAAGAAATCTTTTTTTTTTTTTTTTATCACCCTAGTATGTACTAAAATCTGAAGTATCACTTTCTGTGTGGACACTTTTAATAAAGAAAATAAATAAAATTTTAGTTTGCATGATTCTAGCAACAGCTTGCATATCACAAAAACTTTGTTGTTAGCATAACCAAGTAATTATTATTTTTTTTAATTCCAACATTTTTAATGCATAAACAATATCACAGTAGAGAAAGCCATGTATTGTATTGTGTTGTGTTGTTTGTTCTTTGTGATCTGTGTAATTTGTTTATTTTGTTTTAATGTATGTGTAATTTAATAAATCGGCATTATTTGGTATTAGTGTTTATAGCAATGGCTGAATAATTAGTAGACCTACATTATAATTTTATATTTATTTTTTATTTGCTCCCCAGATGGAGAAAGTGGACCGTCGTCAGAACTTTGTGTCTTTAGCTTTGCGTAAGCGATACAGCTATTTGACTGAGCCTGGAATGAGTGAGTTTAATACCCTTCTAACAATACTAATTACTCTAAAAGAAGAGTTTACTTGTTGACATCAGATCATATTTTTCAGATGCTTGAAAAGATGAGTAACAAAATATCGCAGTAATATAAAATTCCAGAAATTTTGAGAGCCCGAATGTGATTAGTTGATTAGGTTATTTTTGGGTTCCTGTCCATTTGAATGATGTAAATATTAATATATGAATAAATATTGACTAGTGCCAGGAAATGTTGTAGTTTGGCATTGTAGTTCCACACTTATGACAACAAATAAAAAGTGAGTATGGAAGATGGCAAGAAAAGAAAGAAATGTGAAATACAAGCCATTCAGTGTCACTTAAATTGTAACAGAGAATAGTATAATTTCTATATATTATACATGGTATTAGGACACGATCTAGGCATTCCATAAAAATAATTCAAGTAATGCAAGGATGTGGGATTCTTTCATAACTATTTTACTTATTGCCAAATAACATAGCTGATATGCCAGGTATGAGCAAGGGTATTTGGTTAATGTTAAAGCTGCTGCACTAGGCTATTAGGTTTAGAAAATCTCCTTTTCACAATAAAAAAGGAATAATTCATGTTTCCACAGCGTTTGCTTGTAGTTCCATGTAATATCTGTAGCACTACTCCCATGGGAGCTGCTTAAAGCGGATTCCTCTGGGTTACCCATAGCAACGACTTGTAAATTCCTAGTACTTTAGATTCTTGGCTCAGTCAGTAAACAGTACAGGGGATTTGGTTTTTGTTGTTTTTATTTTATGATGGGATGAGAGAAGGGATGAGTGGGATACTCCAACTTTGCAAACTATGCACAATCTTGAGGACTTTTATCTATGTTGAATGCGGCAAGGCCCCTGCTTCACCCTGCCACTAAAGTGAAAAAGGGGAAAGGCAAACTACTTGGTAGACTACTCTTCAAGATTCTACTTGGCACCCCCTTTCTCACTGACTGTGTGCGCTGACCTTATGTCCACTGACCTCACTGGAGTGGTCCCCTTCCTGGGCAGACCCCTTGGCAAGCCCCCTGGTACTCATGGACACTGTTTTTCCTAGGTAGCTCTGCCGTCAGCTCCACTGTCAGTTTCTCCAGGACCTTTATGGCTCAGCTCCACACCGGGCTCACCAGGCCGGCTAGTGTGACCACTTTCCTCAGCATACAGAAGGAGAGACAGCCGTCATCCTCCTCCTGGGACTCTGCTTCCCGGCAAAGATACCCTGCCTCATGTGCTCTCGGCTTTTAAGGTCAATCCCAGGATGCACTGCGGTGGTGCTCTCCCACTGGGACTCCCCCAAAAGCATGTGCATCATTGGCCAGGTTTCCTCCACTGTCCAACAGGCCTCCCTATTGGATGCAATGGGGACACTGCCTTAGACCAAAGGGATGCACAGAGAGCAGGCCTAATTAAAAGATCAGGCTCCCCTGATAAGCAGAAATGCTTTACCTAGCACCTGTCTAGGAGGGTGCTACATATCATTTATGAAGATGAGGATCAGATACTACTTCAAAATAAACCTGATTTTTTGCCATGCAGGGCAATGCACTACCAGGACCAAATAAATGACTTGCCCAAGCTACAAATTACCACAGATCAAGCTTATATAGGGCTATACAAATTCCCTGTGTGACCGTGTTGATTGGTCCAGTACTGTCATGTAGGGGGGAGTCACATTCTCCTACATACCCTTAAAGGGAAACTCCAGCCAAAAATGAAATTTTTCATATTAATAGTATGTTAAATATCTTTATCTTTGATAATATGCATTTTCTGGCTAACTACTTGTGTAGTTTAGAAAGTCTTATCTAAACTAGACGATCAGCTTCTTCCTGTTCTTCACAACGCTTTTTCCTATTATCTGAATTTGCTAAGTTTTCTTTCACTTCCTGAAAAGGTTGTCGGTCTTTCTTAGGCAGGCATGCCTAAACCTGCCCAGCCCCACGCCCATCCCTCCTATCTTTCACATGACCTTCTCTTGACTTCATAGCCTCGTTTAGGCTAGCAGCTTCTCCTGAGAGGGAGAAGGAGAGGGGGGATAGGGGGGAGACAGAGGGAGAGGGGGGTCACATGACTGGCACAATAAATATAAAAAATAGGGTACAAAGGAACATTAGTGAAAGTTTAGAAGAATACAGATCGATTTATTTTGCTCATTACATGTGAGTAATGAGTTTTAGGCTCCGTTTCCACTAGTGCGACTTGTCATGCAACTTTGGACACATTAAGTCGCATGACAAGTCACAGCCCATTGATTTCAATGGCACCCATTCCCATCTATGCCACTTTAAAAACCAGAGACTTTGAAAAGGTGCCTGAACTACTTTGATGCGACTTTGATCCAGAGAGTGTAAAGTTGGATCAAAGGTGCACTCAAAGTTGCACTCTAAATCGTACAACTTAAGAGTCGCACTAGTGGAAATGTAGCCACTAGGCTAGAGTGTGACTTTGGAGTGCAGCTTTGATCCAACTACTGCATCAAGTATTGAGTGCGTGCTATACTGTATATAGACATACTTTTCAGTAAGCCAACATTCCTGTTTTAAAAATCTTTTTTTTTTTTTTTTTTTTGGGTAATTTATAATTTTCTAGCTGTAAGCCGTAATCAGCAAAATTAAAAGAAAGAAATGCTTGAAATGTATCACTCTGTGTGTAATGAATCTATATAATATATGGGTTTCACTTTTTGATTTGAATTACTAAAATAAATTAACTTTTTGACGATATTCAAATTATTTGAGTGCACCTGTATGTACAGCTGGAAGATGACCTTATGAGGAAACTCTATGTTTTCCACTCAAATTAGCCCCAGCACACATATCTAGCCCTTTTTGTATTTAAATTAAAATTCCAGGTATATATATATATATATATATATATATATATATATATATATATAGTTATAGTGATCCAGCCTGGCACTATTTAACTATGTATATATCATACCTGTGAAATCCCCCTTGAAGCTGGGAAACACTGTGGTAGGTCCTGCTACTACAGTGACCTTCACTAGCTTCCAAGTCTTGGGATTGGCACCATTTAGAGAATGCTTTGCATTTTCTCAATTAATGCAAGGCATTCTCTGATTGGATAAGGTGGAAAGTGGGGATTTTTAGCTTAATAATTGGTCCAAGGGGGCCCAATGTAACAATGCAGAAATATCCATTCCAGGAATTCTTCTCTAACTTCCACTTACACACTAGCTCTGTACACATGATTTACATGAAACATTTGCTGACTAGTAATAGAAATGTGTTTTAGCTTAACAATTTCTATAGTTTCCAACTGGACATTTTTTGACAGAGGGAAAGTTTGAGTTGAGATTAGCAAAAAATTAAATAAGTAAATAAAAGCTCATTAATGTCTTCCCGCTCTAGTTGATTTTATGGCATTCTGTCAAAAAAATTAAACTGATGCACAAAACTGATGTCATGATGTTGTGCTAAAGGTAAACTCTTCTTTTAAAAAATATGAATTAGTAAGCAATGGTTTTCCAAGACCAGTCTTATTTTAGGGCCATCAGTTGTGAATTATGCTGAGGTCCAGTTGAAGGGGAGGCTCTTTGCATGAAGCCGTATAATGGCTGTTGAGTGACTGGCTTTGGAAAATATTTGTATAATGTGCATTTTAAAGATACAATCTCATAACCCATCGCTTGTTCCAACATAACATTCCGTGCACGCTTAAATCCACAACTTTTTTTAAGTTAACCTTGCTTGACCATTTTCTCAATGATCACACATCTCATCTGTCATCAAAACACAGAGGCTTCCAATCCATTTCATGTTATGTTTAATTTGGTTTTATCAGAAATGTAAGATGAAGAAATGCATGAAAAATGCAAGAAAAACTACAATGTTAACAGAGTTGTTCTGAAAACAATGGATCTTATTGGCTTTGTGATTGTGCAACTTATTTCTAAATTTTGCATGAGAGAGAGAGATATATTTGAAGGTCTCCCCACATTTTGCACCGTACTTGCCTGTCATATACATGAATCTGGAGTGTGCATGAAAGATTCTGACAAAAAAAAACAAAGTTAACACTGTTTGTAGTTGATATTGTTTTCAGTAGTGTGTGTGTACCCATATTGTACAACCAGAGAAAGCACAAAAGACAATACTAATTCCAAACACTAACTCTACACAATTATACTGTATTTTGCAGGGGAATACAACTTACTTTAATAATAAACGGCACATCAGAAAGTCAATAGGAAGCTTGAGTAGCAGTGTGTGTTTGTAGTCCATTTTTATGTGTTGTCTTTTCTGTCTTACATTGTTTTTGCTGCTTCACGTCTTTTCCTTTGTTGCTTATATCCTTTGCTCATTTTACATCCATGCAGTCCCAGCCATTTTTTATTTGAGCCCATTCAGTTTCACCATAACCATCATTTTGACTCATATAAACAGTTGTACTTGCTTTTTGAAATTATATAATCGTTACTGACCAATTTTTTTCTCTGGTCTCTCTGTTTTTCCAATCATTTTTTTGTTAATTTTGCTTTTAATTTTGATTTACTCATGAAAGAACCAGTTGAACGGAGCACAGGAACAACAAGACCTGTCCCTGCCACTTATGCTTACAAGCCAGGCTTTCCAACAAGACCCTATCAGTCATGGACAACTGCTCCAATTACAGTCCCTGGGCAGACCAAATCAGGCTTTACCTCCCTGTCAAGCTCCTCCTCTAATACACCATCAGCATCCCCTTTAAAATCAATTTGGTCTGTCTCCTCTGCTTCTCCAATAAAATCTACGCTAGGAGCTTCTACTACATCTTCTGTTAAATCTGTTAGTGATGTAGCATCACCAATAAGATCATTTCGGACAATTGCTTCTCCGATAAAAACTGTTGTGTCTCAGCCTCCGTATACAATTCAAGGCTCTACAGGGTCACCAATTAGGGCTTCTACAATAGCAGAAGCTCCTGCTTTCAAGGGATTGTCTTCCACCTCAGTTTTCACTTCCAGAACTTCTCCAGTGACCACTGCTGGGTCTCTTTTAGAAAGATCATCCATCACAATGACACCTCCCGCCTCCCCTAAATCTAACATCAATATGTATTCTTCAAGTTTGCCTTTTAAATCAATCATTACTTCTGCAGGGTCACTTTCATCTTCAGCTCTAAAATCTGTGGTTTCTCCTGCCCACTCCGCTGCTTCTAAAGTGAATATTGCATCTACTCTTTCTTCACCACTAAAGATTGGGAATGGTCCAAGTGAGGTTGGATTAATGAATGGGTCTGCCTCACCTCTAAAGTACCCACTTTGTTCAAATTACATCAATGGCTCAACTGTAAATTTGCAAGACAAAATATCAGCAGTTACAAAATCAGCAACTGCTTCAGTTAGTACAACATATGAGACAGCGGAAAAAAGCTACTCCATTCCCACTACTTCGCAAATGTCATATTCACCTCTTAAGTCTTTCGCATCAACAGCTTCAGCTTTTCAAACCATAAGAACTCCCCCTGCTGGTGCAGTGTACACATCATTTAGGTCTGCTTTGTCCTCTACTACCTCATCTGTTACATCGTCAACCTTTACTGTACCAGTATATTCTGTAGTAAATGTTTTGTCAGAACCAACCTTAAAAAAATTGACAGAGTCTGCATCATTGACTAAATCCACTGCTGCTCTGTTATCACCATCAAAAAACGCATCAGCAGATACAGCCAGTCAGTTTAGCCGAATTTCTTCACCTCTTAAAACATCCTTATTTTTGTCTCCTGCTGCCCTCAAGTTATCTGCTACCTCTCCATTGTCTTCAAGTCAAGAGCTCTTAAAAGACGTTGCTGATATGAAAGAAGACCTAATAAGAATGACAGCAATTTTGCAGACTGATACATCTGAAGATAAACCATATCACTCAGAAATAACCAAGGAAGTTAGAATTGAAGATGAAGAGCCATTTAAAATAGTAGAGAAAGTAAAAGAGGACCTGGTCAAAGTCAGTGAAATTTTGAAAAAAGATGTGTTTTTGGAAAAAATGACATCTGTTTGTGGTCAGGGGCAATCACCAGAAGATGACTGGGTAGAATTCAGTAGGGAGGAACTTGAAGAAGCTAGAGAGTGTGCAAGCACCATCCCACCATTTTACTCAACAGACAAAGTGGAGTTAAAATCTAGAACTTTATCTGAAAAAGACTATAATTTAACAAAGGTCATTGATTACTTGACAAATGACATTGGTGGTAACACATTTTCAAACTTGAAATACAAATATGATGATGGCAAAAAAGAAGGAGAGGAGAAGCAAAAAAGAGTTCTGAAACCAGGTATAGCACTACAGGACCATAAACTTAAAATGCCCCCATCATCAATGAGATCTTCGGCTTCAGAAAAAGAGTTGTGTAAAATTGCAGACTCTGTCTTTGGAACAGACATGATTTTAGAGTCACCAGATGATTTTTCACAACACGAGCAGGACAAAAGTCCTTTGTCTGATAGTGGATTTGAAACAAGAAGTGAAAAAACGCCATCTGCCCCTCAGAGTGCTGAAAGCACTGGTCCTAAGCCACTTTTTCAGGATGTACCCATCCCACCAGTGATTACTGAAACAAGAACTGAAGTTGTGCATGTTATAAGAAGCTATGAGCCTTCAAGTGGGGAGGTTATAGAACCTGAAAAGGGGGAACTTCCACAAATAAAATCAGATAAATCTTTTATGGAGCTAGAACAAAGTTCACCTGGATCCATAAAAGTCAAAAGTAAGGGATTTCAGCTTAAATCTGGAATTGATGAGGAGGACCACACAGGGGTTTTAGGAAAAGGAGTAAGAGTAAAAGAAGAAACTCATATCACAACTACTACAAGAATGGTTTATCATCAACCCCCTTCCTCTGAAAAAGCAGAAAGGATAGAGGAAACTATGTCTGTTCATGATATAATGAAAGCTTTCCAGTCGGGCCGAGATCCATCTAAAGAGCTGGCAGGTCTGTTTGAACACAAAACTTCAGTAGCTTCGGATGTTCAGAAGTGTACAGAAAGCCCACACCAACTTGCTGAAAGGGACACCAAAATGAAACCAAAACTGGAGCGCATAATTGAGGTCCATATTGAAAAAGGTAACCAGGCTGAACCTACAGAAGTCATTATTAGAGAAACAAAAAAACATCCAGAAAAGGAGATGTATGTTTATCAAAGGGACTTAAGTCAGGGAGACCTAAACAGCAGAGATATGGTAACAGAAAGAAGTAAAATATTTCCATACTCAGATGAACAAGGGCAGGCTGAAGAAGAGGAGCTAACCGTAGAAGAGTCCTTACCATCTTATTTAGAGTCTTCAAGAGTAAATACCCCAGTATCTCAAGAAGAAGACAGCCGCCCAAGTTCAGCTCAGCTTATCTCTGATGACTCATACAAAACATTAAAATTATTAAGTCAGCATTCAGTAGAATATCATGATGATGAATTATCAGAACTAAGAGGGGAGTCATACCGCTTTGCTGAAAAAATGCTCCTTTCTGAAAAATTAGATGATGCAGAGGAATCAGACCATGCTCTACTACTTGGGTCGGACTTCCATCGCACTGAAAAGCACTGCAGAGAGCGAGAGAGAGTGATCCCAACCCCTAAAAAGGAAATTCTTTCAAAAATATACAAAGATGTAACTGAAAATGGTATAGGTAAAATGTCCACTGATGACTCTCGTGATAAAGTGACAGTGTTGCATTATGCTGGAGATCCCAAAAGTCCCAAACATGCAATGTGGATGCGATTCACTGAGGATAGGCTAGATAGGGGTAGAGAGAAGTTGCTATATGAAGACAGAGTAGACAGGACAGTCAAAGAGGCAGAAGAAAAACTGACTGAAGTATCCCAGTTTTTCCGGGACAAAACTGAAAAACTGAATGATGAGCTTCAGTCACCAGAGAAGACAACCCGCAGTAAGAACAATAAGGAGGTAGCCTCAGGTCGCAGTTCTACTAACAGTAGTCCTGAAAAAATTAAATATACCGAAATGAGAACATCCAGTGATGACTGGACAAAAACTCCCCAGTTTATGACTGATGGAAAATGCGTCACCTTGGTTGACGACCGAAAAGCTACAAGTTTGCCTTGCAGTCCAGAAAAGAGGGCTTTTGACCATAAGGCAGAGAGTCAACAATCAGGTTCACAATCTGGCTTCCAACTAACACAGTCAAAGCTCAGCTCTATTAAACTAAAATTTGAGCAAAGTATAAATCTCAAAAACAAGGACAGTTCACAGGAAGAAAAAAAGCATGAATCTCCATCAAAAATTCCTGTGAAGAAAACACAGGATAGTCGACTTCCATTTTTCCAGTTCCACACAAAGGATAAACAACAAAAAACAATTGATGAAATTAACGGAGAGCTACCTTTGCTCAAAGAGTCTATTACAGAAGCCATTAATGAAGAATGTTCCAAATTCAAAGAAAGGATTAAAAATAGTGCTGGATTTTTAGATCAGAAACCTGACAAATTGATTGGAGGACTAAGAGACCAATACCTACCACAATCAACAAACACTACAACTGGCCATACTGTTTCTCCGGAGAGGAAAGTTTACAGAACATGGGAAATGTCTGGCAGTGCAAATCAGAAAACACAAAAGGAAAAGCTGAAACATGTGATCATACAGGACAAAGATTCAGAATTGGATGGAACTCATCTTCCAGCCCAACAAACTGTTAAAGAACAAACACCGACCAGGAATGGATCTACTACAAAAGAAATAAAGGAAACTTATGTTAAATCTCCTTCTAAAAAACTTTTATACACTGAACTTGCTCGTAAGGATGTAGGATATACCAATGAAGAAAAACTTGAGAGCAGGAAAGAAGGGACAGGTTCTCATATCTCTAGAAATAATGAAGAGAAGACAGAATTAAGTAGTGTTGATAATATTAGCAGCCAATCAAAAAATGATAGGGAAGGCACTAGTCCACCAATATCACAAATAATTAAGCAGATTAAGCCTGATATTATTCATTCTGCTTTCATTACAGATGAAAGCAATAGACGTACTAGTAGTTGCCTGCAAGGCAAAGCACAAGATTACCTTGGGTTTTCACCTTATAATGAAGATACTGAGCTCTCCCCTGTTAAATCCCCAGATTCTTTAGAGATTAGTCCTAGCAAAGACAGATTAGCTGGCTTGCATGAATCTATGACATCTGAGGACAGAAATTCAACAGTGAATGCAGAAGTGTTAAAGGAGATAAAAACACTACCAGTCTATGTTAGTATTGTACAGGTAGGAAAACAATATGAGAAAGAGGTGCAACAGGGAGGTGTTAAAAAAGTAGTTAGCCAGGAAAGTAGGACAGTTCAGGAAACAAGAGGTACACTTTTTTCTATTAAACCACAGAAACAACCCCCATCTCCTCAGGGCAGCCCTGAAGATGATACCCTGGAACAGGTGTCCTTTATAGATAGCTCAGGAAAAAGTCCTTTAACTCCAGAGACACCTAGTTCAGAGGAAGTTAGCTATGAATTTAATTCCAAAACTCCTGACTCCTTAATGCCATATATACCAGGAAAACCAAGTCCAATACCTGAAGTATCTGAAGAATCAGAGGAGGAAGAAGTAGTCAAACTACCATCTATAAAACAAAACATTCAAGATGCCCAAAATCTTGACATAGTAAAACCAGTTACTCTTAGCAAGGACTCCAGCAAAAGAACAAAGGACAATAGAGTGGCATATATTGAATTTCCTCCTCCGCCACCTCTAGATTCTGAAAACAGTGATTCAAGTAAAAAAAATTTAGAAAATTCAACAGATAGTGAAATGGAACTTACTGAAGTTAATTTACAAGACGATCAGGACAAATTTCTCTCAGCTGAACCAGTAATTAGAGTGCAACCACCGTCTCCTGTCCCCCCTGAATTAGATGCCACTGATTCTAGTGATGATGAATCTGTTCTCCAACCTATTGCAATTAAAAAATATACCTTTAAAATGAAAGATGAAGAAGTAAAAGAATGTACAAAGATAAATGGTTCTGGCAAGCCCTGTACTCAAAAACAGTGTAACGAAACAGATATGGGTTTAAGTTCCCCATCTAATGACCTAGAGCAAAATGGTAATGGCAATGACCAGTCTATTACTGAGTGTTCTATAGCAACCACTGCGGAATTCTCACACGATACTGATGCAACTGAGATTGATTCTCTTGATGGTTATGATCTACAAGATGAAGATGATGGGCTGACTGAGAGTGAGGCAAAACTTGGGCTACTGCAGGATGTTGAAGTAAAAAAGGAGCCTTGGAATAAAGAGAGTGTTCTGAAACATAGTGATCGCAGCTTTAGCCAAAGTAAGCTTGAAGTTATAGAAGAAGAAAAGGGAGTAACTGAGGAGTACAAACCGTGTAGAAAGATATCTGATGGTGAAAAGAACACTGATCAAAGTGACAAGATGCAAGGGGCACAAATATATTCCTTAGAAGGAAGGCATCCAGATAGACCAGTGTTTCCAGACACATACTTTAGTTACAAAGTGGATGAAGAGTTTGCAACACCTTTTAAAACAGTAGCTACAAAGAGCCTTGACTTTGATCCTTGGTCCAGTAAACCAGGAGATGATGATGTGTTTGAAACAAAATCCAAAGATGAAGAACCCAAGCCTTTCAGTCTGGCTGTAGAAGATCGTTCTCAAGCAACCACACCAGACACAACTCCTGCCAGAACTCCTACAGATGAAAGTACACCAACTAGTGAGCCCAATCCCTTCCCATTTCATGAAGGGAAGATGTTTGAGATGACTCGCAGTGGTGCTATTGACATGAGCAAGAGGGATTTTGTTGAAGAAAGACTTCAATTTTTCCAGATTGGTGAGCATAATTCTGAAGGGAAGTCAGGGGACAAGGGGGAAGGGGACAAAATTACTTCCATCACACCTCCACAGTCAGGGGACATCTTGGTAGATCCCATCCTAGAAAAACAAGTAGAGACATCTACAGTTGAACATTCTACCATCATCCAGGGAAGTGGAATTTGTCTTGATGCAACAAATGGTAATAATTCATTGGACAAATCATCAGCTACTACCAATTGTAAAGTTGATCCTAAATTGCGCACACCTATAAAGATGGGCATATCTGCCTCAACAATGACCACGAAGAAAGATGGCACTGGAGAAGTGGCAGATAAAACAGAGGCTGTGCCAGATTCTCATTTACTAGATAATGATAAGACTGTTTTGACAAACATATCAACCAATGAGACAATCATTAGTCACATAGAAATACATGATTTTCAGACAGAAAACTATAATAATAACAACAACTTGGATTCATTAGCTTTAAATGTAAACAATAATGCAATTAATTTGGTATTAATTAAAGACTGTGAATCCAAGTCTGTGGACAAAGTTAGCAAAATAAAGGACAGTGGTAATAAAGAACAAGGGACAGTCAGTCTAGACATGGATAGGGAAAAGAAAAGAGCCCAAAAAAGTCAACAGAAACTGACAGATCCAACAGGGAGTAAACCAAGGTCCAAACTGCCAGTTAAAGCCATATCAGTTAAACCAGTAACTAACCAGTCCAGCAATGCAAACACTTCATTCAGTAGAAGAACAGCACTTATTAAGAATGAGAAAGACACAAGACAGGAACACATATCCAGTATAGATGGTAGGTCTTCTAAGATCCCCGTAAAGAACATAAGTAAAGTCAATACAACAATACAGAGAAAAGCTGCACCGAAACCTAAGCAGAAACAAATAGAGAAGGAGGCAACTAAACCGACTCCTTCAAAGTTACCAGTAAAGGTAAGATCTTTGCCTTCTGCCACTTCAGCAGCCAAAGTAAAGAATCATGAGTTCAGTGAGGTTTGTAAACACTCTATTGAATATTTTAAGGGAATTAGTGGTGAGACATTAAAGCTTGTGGACCGCCTTTCTGATGAAGAAAAAAAGATGCAGCCTGACCTCTCTGATGATGAAGACAGTACATCGAGAAATACGTCATTATCTGAAGCCACCCAAGTCTCCCAGCCTTCAGTAACATCGAGGTCTGCTAAAGACATGAAAGCAGACGCAACATCTTTAAAATCAAAGATTGAAAAGGCCGACAGTGAGAGAAGGAGCAGTAGAAGGACTGGTGAGAATAAAGGCAGTCAGGTTTCTGGAGCTGTAATAGCTCACATCGTGGAAATCCAGCCTAGTTTGTAAACCTCTCGACTTGTTGACCTTAGTGCATGACCTGTCGTGATTGCTTGTGGAGTGACCTCTGTTAGTTTCCATTCTTCCATTGTCATCTGTGATTGTTGTCCACACTATTCGTTCTGTGTGTCTAGAAAACATAAACTAGTTATCTAGAGAAGCATGCCAAAACATTTAGAGAAATTACACTACCCATGGTTGTAAACATGTTTCTAGCCTGTACATATTAGACAACACCATCCAACACCTGTACTCACTTTCTGTACACTCAACTAGCATGTCTACTTCCATTCAGTAACTGTGCTCACTTACTTAAACTGTAGTCATACAAAAGTACAACATGAAATAGTCCATTTTAATTTTGAAAATCACTAATCACACACACTTTTTAATTTTGTAGAATAGATCCACAACTCTGCCACACGTGTGACTAAACAAAATATTATTATAATTGTACCTTTGTAAATTTCAGGTCCGCAGAGTCCGTGCGAACGTACTGACATAAGGATGGCCATAGTGGCTGATCATTTAGGACTTAGTTGGACAGGTAAGACAAATTGGTTTCAAAACATTTTAAATATCATCCATATTTTAAAGACTGTGACTAAAAAGTAAAGAGTATAATGATATAATTTCCTTTAGGGGGTAAAGTCAACTACTGTATTATGTAATACAGCTTACATTTATTGATTATGTTAAATAATAATACAGGAATGATTAATCAGTGACAGAATAAAACCTGTCCTGATCACTCTTTATTTGAGTGTTGCTTTTGAATGAAAATCTGTCACATCTCCAGTGGTAAACCTGTCACAGTTGGTGGCCTCGGATTATAGGCATAGGGGATCCAAATATACATATAAACTGTAGCATATTACCTGCTAATTGATGGGAAGACTGATTTGTATCTACATTTGTCACTAGTTTGCTTGATAAATGTCCCTTGGTGAGCCATCCTTATCTGACATCTTTGAAAAGTTTCTATAGTTAGTCCTCTACAAACCAACCTTCAAGTTGGGAATATTCAAAGATACGAACATGCATTCTCAGGCCCAATCACATAAGTTAGTTCATGTGTCTGGTGTACATTGTCCCATGGGTGCATCATCTACAAGTGGTTGTGCTTTTGTGCACTTTACAGTATCATTATTTTTGTGAAAATCACTGTATTATAAACCTATAACAGTATAGTACTTTATAGCTGATTGTGTTAGTTGGTACCGAGGCTAACTTTGTTGGACTTACTAACAAACTGGACTTGTGAAAGCTCTCTCAGAACATAACTCGTTTGTATATAGGGGACATACTATATCAGGTTTTTTTAGGCAGAATGAGTGGAAAAGCTTAGCCTCGGTTTACACTGTAAACAGCATAAAAATCGCACAGGAACCACATCGCATTCCTGTGCAATTATCATGTAATTCAAGGTGCAATTTAAACCCATTCATTCTGAATTGGCTCAAATTAAACCGCATCACACCAAAGCCGTGCATGCACTAATTTTGTAATTGCACAACCTAAACTGCATTTGGGGTGTCACTAAGATTGCACTGACACCTGCTGCAGATCACAAGGTCAGTGAGATTTGAATGCGGTGCGGGAAATGCCCACGGATCACTGGTTTCCCGCACTACATTCTAAGTTTAGTGAACATTTGAAACATCTGTTCATTAGATTGGTTTTTTTTTTTTTACCCATTTTTACATTTCAGAACTTGCAAGAGAATTGAATTTTTCAGTTGATGAAATTAATCAGATTCGTGTTGAAAATCCTAATTCTTTGACCACACAAAGCTTTATGATGTTAAAGAAGTGGGTCATAAGAGAAGGCAAGAATGCAACAAGTAAGTACTCTTTCCTTGCATGCATTTATTTATGTAGTGGGTAACAGAATATTCTTATAGGTATTTTAATAGAGTGTCAAAACGTATAATTCCTTGTTCGTGGCAACCAGTATTTACAGGACACTGATTTACCTGCAAGAGTGATTTCTTGCATCATCCAGCCATAATGTATACTACACAATCTTTGGCTTTCAGGCGCTTCTGTCCTCATTGATACCCAGTCCTTCCACTGTCAACATCGCTTAGATAAGCTTCATGAAGATTCTTCAGATTCTTCAGAATTCAGAAATTACACATTTCTGGGAGGGTCAGATGTCTGCACCCACCTCCCCTACTTCCCTCTGTGGTTTCTTGCTTCAGCCCCTGCATTATTATGGGGCACAGTACTGGCCTAAGGACTGGCAGAAGGAACCAGGGAACAATGAGAGATCAGACATATGAAATATCCAGATTCCTTAGCGAGTGTATCTGTAGAAGATAGTGAAATACAGTGTCAGGAGGACATTTTTTTACTTTATATTAATAAAGCACTTTATATTAATATAATAATAGTCGATTCCAGTACTGCAGTCAAGTCTAATCCCCACATGACTATAAGAACATAGCTTGTCTTTATGCACAATAGTAATGACTGTTGTCTATTTATGAAATATATAAACTGATTAACAATGTGTTAAATAGTGAATCTAGCAATTTTGCTTTTTTTTTTTTAAAGCTACCCGATACAATATCTCTACTTGTTTTTTTTTAACAAGGATTATATAATCCAGCAAAAACTGATTTTGCAGCAAGACTTTTGTCTTAAGGCCCCTTTCACACAGTCTGGTCCATCAGACGAACTCTGTTTATCTCAACAGGGGATCGATCCACCGATCCCCCGCTGAGCAGGAGGATGACAGCTGTTCTCCGCACTGTGTGCGGAGACAGAGCTGTCAGGTCCCCATGCATCTCTATGGGGGAATCGGATGAGAACGGTCTGTCCATTCTCATCTGATCCGATCTGCCAGACGGATGGAAAATAGGGTTTCCATCCGTTTTTGACGGATCGGATGTCAGTGGACATGTCTCCCCTGACATCCCATGCCCCATAGAGATGCATGGGGCATCTGTTCAGATCCACCTGAAAAAGGACAGGCGGATCTGAACGGACTCCCTGTGTGAAAGGGGCCTTAAGCATTTTGGGGTTGATTTACTAAAACTGGAGAGTGCAAAATCTGGTGCAGCTCTGCATAGAAACTGATCAGCTCCAGGTTTTTTGTCAAAGCTTAATTGAACAAGCTGAAGTTAGAAGCTCCAGTTTATTTAGTCTGTCTGCTTTTTACCTTTTTAACACTTTAACATTGCAGCACCCCATGACAAACATTTATGAAGCACACACAAAAATAAAAAAACGAATTTAAGAGAGAATAAGGCTAATTATGTATCACAACAATCACCCAACAATAAACTCTAGTGTGGTGTGGATTTATCCATTAGCTATCTTTTAATATTTAAAAGAAAAACTTGATGCAACTACCTCATCATTATGTCTTATGTATTTTTAAAAATTTATTTTAGGTGCAAACTGTGATTATAGATCTGCACTGCTCAAAAAAAATTAAAGGAACACATCAGATCTCAATGGGGAAAAATATCATGCTGGATATCTATACTGATATGGACTTGGTAATGTGTTAGGAATGAAAGAATGCCACATCGTTTGATGGAAATGAAATTTTCATCCTACAGAGGGCTGAATTCAAAGACACCCCAAAAAATCAAAATGAAAAAAATGATACAGCAGGCTAATTAATTTTGCTGTTATTTCATCGCTTGTATGCATGCCTGACAATGTCGGGGCATGTTCCTAATGAGACGACGGGTGGTTTCTTGGGGTATTTCCTCCCAGATCTAGACCAGGGCATCACTGAGCTCCTGAACAGACTGAGGTGTAACCTGGCAGTGTCGGAAGGACAAAAACATGATGTCACAGAGGTGTTCTATTAGATTTAGGTCAGGCTAGCGTGGGGGCCATTCAATGGTATCAATTCCTTCATCCTCCAGGAAATGGCAGCATACTCTTCCTACATGAGGCCGGGCATTCTCATGCACCAGGAGTAACCCAGGATCACAGCACCAGCATAGGGTCTGACAATGGATCCAAGGATTTCATCCTGATACCTAATGGCAGTCAGGGTGCCATGGTCTAGCCTATATATATCTCTGCATCCCTCCATGGATATGCCTTCCCGGGCCATCACTGACACACCAACAAACCCGTCATGCTGAATGATGTTACAGGCAGCATAATGTTCTCCATGGCTTCTCCAGACCCTTTCATGTCTGCCACATGTACTCAGGGTGAACCTACTCTCACCTGTAAAAACACAGGGCGCCAGTGGGGGACCTGCCAATTCTGGTGTTCAATTGCAAATGCCAATCTAGCTTCACAGTGCCGGGCAGTGAGCACAGGGCCCACTAGATGACGTCAGACCCTCAGGCCACCCTCATGAGTTCTGTTTCTGATTGTTTGGTCAGAGACATTCACACCAGTGGCCTGCTGGAGGTCATTTTGTAGGGCTCTGGCAGTGCTCATCCTGTTCCTCCATGCACAAAGGAGCAGATACCGGTCCTGCTGATGGGTTAAGGACCTCCTATGGCCCTGTCCAGCTCTCCTGGCGTAACTGCCTGTCTCCTGGAATGTCCTTCATGCTCTTGAGACTGTGCTGGGAGAAACAGTAAACCTTCTGGCAAAGGCACGTTATGTGTGCCATCCTGGAAGAGTTGGACCGCCTGTGCAACCTCTATAGGGTCCAGATATTGCCTCACGCTACCAGTAGTGACACTGACCCTAGCCAAATGCAAAACTAGTGAAAAACCTGTAAATCCATTCCTGTTTTGGGGGCCTTCTCGTTGTTTCCCATCTAGTGCACATGTTAATTTCATTAATACCAAAGCAGCTGAACTGATTAACAACCCTTTCTGCTACTTAACTGCCCAGATCAATATCCCACCAGTTTAATTGACTTGATGCTTTACTCTGATTAAAAAGTGTTCCTTTAATTTTTTTGAGCAGTGTACATAGAGCAGCCATCTTTCAAAAGATATACTAAAGCTGTGGATAGAACATTTTTTGAACAAAAATCTGTAAGAAAACTCTTTGTAACAGTACATTTGATAGCTTGACGAATGTCATTTGAAATTGTGTTTGCTTTTAACAGTAGATTTTGGAATGAATGTAAGTTACTGAATGAAAACCACATACACTGTTAAAAAACATTCATTTGTTTGAGAAAAAATTTCCATCCTGCTGTTTCCAATTTTCCCCCACTGACAATTAAAAAAGTAAACAAGTGCTCTTAAAATGAAAATTTTACAAAATTTTACAAAACTCTACTAGAGTACTGTATACTCAGTTTAAGTCACTAAGGACTCCCGGAAGTGGCTTATCTACAAATCTCTATTTAATACAATGAGATAAATAGAGAATAGCAAGTTTAAAAAAATATGAAAGTAAATTCAAACACTGCAAAAATAACTCATAACTTGCACTAACAGAAAATACACTACATTTGGTCTTTATCAAAGTGCATCTAGAAAAGTGTCAGAGAGCTTTGTACTCGCATGACAATTTATTATGCATTTAATGAATGAAAGATGTATACTGTAGGTATGTATTTATGGTATTGCCTGTATCTTATTCACTTTACACACAAAAATATCTTGTGAATGTTTTGTTTTAAGCTGATGCCTTAACCAATGTCCTGACGAAGATCAACCGAATAGACATTGTGACATTATTGGAGGGCCCAATATTTGACTATGGGAACATTAGTGGAACAAGAAGTTTTGCAGATGATGGCAATGTGTTCAATGACCCTGCTGTTGATGGTAAATATATAGCTTGTACAGTATGGTAATAATGAAAGTATAGGTTTGTGAAGGGAACCCACTACTGTAAAAAAAAAAAATCTTTGTTCATAAGTATAATCACCATATTTATCTGTCTAGTGCATTGGAGGGGATGTTGACTGACACTGAATGTTTGGTTAGTCATCCTATTTTAACTAACCTTTGGATGCCATCATAAAACAGGGTTTCGAAAGAAGTAGATAACCCATCCTTTCTTCTGCATTGGGAAATATTGAGAAGGAACAATTAGGTCAGACACCAAAAACCTATCAGTTTGTTTTGTGAGTATTGGGAGGAGACCTGGGCAAATAGTGGAAAGCAATACAGATTAGAGAGAAGATACAAACTTGTGTGCAGATAATGTCCCTAGAGAAAGTAAAATACAGTCCCTCAATATGGTATTGCTTAAGTGCTATGCGCTTAGCCAGTGTATTGGCTATGTGTAGTTGCACATTGCTTTATAGATACATGTTTAATGAATTTGGCAACTACATGTTTTTAGAGATTAGAAATGAAAAGAATCACTTACCAGTACCAGAATTTAAGAATCACGTACCAGTAATTTCTGTCTTTTTAGCCAGGCCATTGTTATTAAAGTGACACTAAACTCCGGTAAAAAAAAAAAAAAATCTTATCACTAAATATACATTCTATTGCTGCTTCTTCAAATCTCCAAATTTTTTTTTTTTTTTTTTTGTTACTGCGATCTGACTTATTGTTAGAGGGTGGCTATGTTTGTTCTCCAGAGTCCCACAGTATGTAGGAACATAGCCACCCTCTTTTGCATGCTCCCACAATGGATTGGAGTCTATGGACTGTCGGATTTGTGGTGTGCATAGAGCAGTGCACATAACCGCAACTAATATGCACTGCTTGTTCAAAATAAATGGAAATCGGGAGGATAAAGGGGAGGTTTAGGAGCTCATCAAGGACATTAGAAGGAGGCAGAAAAATAAGAAACAATATTGCAAAACGGATTACAGGAATATTGTGTATGGATTATCTTTTGAGAATAAGGGTATTGTTTAGTGTCACTTTAAAGCATATGTTTACATATTGTCAGAGATGTATAGTAACGAAGTAGAACTACTTAAGTACTGTACTTAAGTACTGAAATGCGGTATCTGTACTTTCCTAGAGTAGAATTTTTTTCTCCTACTTCTACTTTTACTTCACTACATTTTTTCGATGATTTCGATACTTCTACTCAAGTATTTTTTTTTTGTGCTGCATAGTTACTCGTTACTTTTAAAAAAATTACCACTGCCAGAACAGTAGATGGCAGGTTGCATAAAGCTCAAAAAAATGTGTATAATGTCATTTGTAAATCAGCGCATACGAAAATAAAGGCTGTGTATAATAAAAGCTGCTATACCAAATCTTTCCAATAAAAAGAAAATATGAAACAAACAAATAAATGGTGCTACAGCGCTTAAAGTGCATCAAGAAACTACTAACAAACACAGGTTAATCATTTGAATAAATCATTTGAAATAATAAAAACAATATGATGTTCATACTTTTGACTTCTTTCTTTAATAACTACATAACACAGTACTTGTACTTCTACTTTCAGTACTTGAGTAGAAATTTTTTTTCAAAACTACTGGTACTTTTTACTTTTAGTACTTAAGTAGCAAATTTTTTGAAAAAACTACTTGCAATACTTAAGTAAAAAAAATGTTGAATACTTTAGTACTTCTACTTAAGTAACTTTTTCTGCGAGCACTTCCACTTCTACTCAAGTAATTTTTTGATCGAGCACTTGTACTTTTACTCAAGTAGAAATTTCGAGTACTTTATACAAGTCTGCATATTGTAAGCTTTGCTTACAGTCATAGTCATTCAAATGTGAATGCTGTATTTTCCTTTTCTCGGTTTTTATCCATTAAATTCTTCTACAATACTTTTTATTTTGTTTGGCTTAAGGGTTTAGTACATCCTAGCAACATTCTGCCTTTTGAACAGAATTCGAAAACCAGCAGCTTTAAAACATGGCATCTCAGGCTTTGTATTATGCATAGTAGATACCTCAGTTGTTTCTGTGGGCAGTTCTGAATGCTTGTGATAACCCTAATGGGACAGATGCATTTTATAGTGAACTTTGGGGGCTGGTTTCACTTTAAGGGAAAATTTAAGGTACTGCTTATGTTTAGATATAGTTAGGGATTCTTGCTTTGCTTTCTGAGAATTTAAAAGCAGAATCACTTACACTTGCTGGGATCACGTTTAGAATATAACTTTTTATCCTGGTAGTGTTAAAAATATTCTGTAAGTGCTCTTGTCCTTTTCCTGATTTCTCTGTCCACCATGCTAGAGTAACCATTCTCTGCATAGTAATGCTACTGGTTTCATCACGCTCTAACATAGGCATGAGCCATCATCGCCTTCATATTTTGTTGTTGGAAGAAAATCATTTACAAAACTACTTCAAAGTAAATCCTTTACTTCAAAATACAAATTGATGTCATTTTGTATTTGCAGTCTGTTTAATGTGAAGATTTCAAATTTTGACATTTTACTGCGTATTCCAATAACTTGCATGTGAAATGCACTGCTTTCTTTGCAGGCTTGTATGTTTTCCTTAGCTAACCTGCTTCTCAGTCTGCCTCTGCACTCTTGTATGATTGGGTACTCTTTTGTTCCCGCTTCACCTCTGAATGTTATATGCCTCATCAAGACCAGACTTTGGCTTCTATACTCTCAATCTAAAGCAATCCGCTGATTCAGCTGTTATGAAAAATATGACTTTTGTCAAACAAAAAATGTCTTTCTGAATCATGAACTTCAGTGTGATTTATGGAGATACCTAATTCACAGGAATGTAGTTAAAAGTTATGATTTACTTTAGGTGATCTTAAAAAAACTGAAAGCAACCCACATTAGCCTACATATATTAATAGAACAAAAATAACTATGCACATATATTTTGTAACTGCATTATTAGTGATTACCCAGTAGGGGCATCTGTGAAAAAAATGGTTATCCAAAAAAATAAGCCTTATGGATTTCTCATTTGGGAACAAACTGCACATAATTTAGAGCTAAAAATAAGCCCTTGTATACAAAGGTTAACACTTTGCACCAACATGCGAACAAAGTGGTTAATCAATTTTAGTCTAACATTACCTTTGATTCCATATAAGATGGTTTTAGGTGTATCATATGTGTAAGCTTTTGCTTGTTTGTTAAAGCAGATGTGACTGGGATTTTTTGCAGTCCACAAGAGCTCTCATGGAGGTTGATTTATCTAAGGCAAATAGGCTGTTCATTTTGCAATGGAATTTTACATTAGCTTAATGAATGAGTTAAAGGTCTACTGACATTTATCATCTATTCATCTGCAAGCTGACATTTACAATCCATTCATCTGCAAGCAAAAATACAGTGGGGTTTTTTTTTGCTGTTTTCCTTGCACGTGTTTGGGTATTCTGTGCAAAGTGAATTTTAGCAATGGCAAAATTCCTTTGCAAAGCTAAAATTCCATTTTAAATGTGAACAGCCTATTTGCCTTTGATAAATCTACACCTTATTATCTCACCAGTACTCATAGACAGACTTTTCAAATTCGCTTTATGGGCTTACTATCGTTGCCACCTCTTATGGTAATTCAGATTTTTAGAGTTGAAATTAGATATCACTGAAACCACACTAATCATTTTTGGTTCTGGACTTTCAAAGTATAAAAATATAATTTGAATAAACCTCTAAAAGAATCACTACTTTTCTTACAGAAAGGACATACTCTATAAATGGCAAAGCCAAGTTACAGTTTTGATTTCCAGTTCCAGCTCCATAACAATGCAAGATCTGAATTGCTAGAGACCTTATTGCCCAGTGAACTTTTTTCTTTTGGCTCATCAGTATGCAAGCAGCTAGCATCCCTTTTGCAACCACTAAATAACATTTCCTTTTTATCACTGTAATTCTGTGTCTGTGTTTCATGGCTCACTTTGTGTTTTTTTTTCCTTTTCTCTTTGGTCAGTGCTTCTGATCTTACCCATGACTGCGAACTCTCTTCACTCTCCAAGATCACCCTACTCATCACATTCTACTCACCCACTTGTCATTTCTGTGCCAGAAATATTCTTATAGATGGCCCATATTTAGCTACCCACTCCTGTAGATTATGTAATGATGTAGAGTTTCCAGGGACACTGGTATACCTAATATGAGCATCAAACGTCCGTAAAAATTTAAATTAAAGAAAAATAAAACAAAATTTTAATTGAAATATATTTTAAACTTCCCAATATACTAATAGTACAATATCAAAATGTTACCTTCATTTCATTTCATGTCTCATTGCAATGTATTTCTGCTCATTTCATGTATTCATTTTATATTAACACTCTTCTTTATGTTATTGTTTATGATTTCTTTAATGCGTGGTTTCATAATCCATTCCATTCAGTTGAAGTGTACTGTTTTCCTCAGGTTACCCAACCATCCAAGTGGAACTGGAAACTCCCACTGGCTTGCGTTATGTGCCTCCCACCCCCATACACCAAGATGATTTCTTTAGTGATAACTCTAGCATAGAGTCCCCCCTTAGAACTCCTAGTAGACTGAGTGACGTGTTAGTAACTCCACAGGGCAATGGAGACATTTTAGCTGCTCCACCCATGGTGGCTGCAGAAGACACGTCACTAGATGACGGCAGACTTGACTATTTAATTTACAGTCCTGGTGCTTCTTATGAAATGGCCATTCATCGGGTGAAATTTGAAGATGTAAAATTGCACGATGAACCCCTAAGTGAGGGTAGCTACATTGAAGTTGAAAAGGCTGCTCAAAGAGGAGAGGAATCTGTGGCGCATGAGAGAGATGCATCTGGTCCTGAGGAGGAGATGACCGAAGAAAGGCTTAAATTACTATTTAAGCAACTTCACCTTGAAGAGGTAGAGTCAGAGGAGATGACTGAAGAGAAGGTGCAGGCTATCCTCAGAAATGTTCAACAAGCAGAACAAGAGCTTTCTTCAATTTCAGGTTGGCACACAGATACAATGAACACCCAGGCAGAACATACAGAACGAAAAATCAGCAGTGAACTGTTGGAAAGATTGGATGACAGGTATGCAATGTGCTTTGCACCAGAAAAAATTTCATGTAGATGCATTCTGTAGTTATAACATCCATACATCTAGAACTTCATTGAGTATTTTTGTTCAGTGATTTCAAATTGTAAAACAGTTAGGTAATTGACTTTATTTAAATCACTTGTTACCTATCTTGCTCGCTTTTCTGGGCAGTGTTTCTACTCAAACAGTTGGAACATTTGTAATAATAAAATATATTATTTTTGCACACTTTCAAAGTAGCCTTCTAGTGTGGTTGAGCAGCCAGAATCTCGGAGCTTGATAGTATTGTAAAAAAGTCAACTAATGCGGCCACTGCCTTAAAAAGTTCTGTCAGCAGTAAGACGCTTTTAATTATTTTAAAGCGGAGTTGCAGACGTTTCTGTGTTTATTAAAGGTCAGCAGCTACAAAAAGCGTAGCTACTGACTTTTAATTAGCACACACTCACCTATCCCACGATCCAGCGATTCTGCTGCCCAAAGCCTCGGTTCACTCCCCCGGCCTCCCCGGCATCACTAGTGTGGGCACCCAGCTTGACAGCTTGTGGCTTCACAGCCAGGTGCACACTGCGCCTGCGTGAGTTGTGCTGCATGTCCTGAATGGTGGGGCAATCTTCTGGGACCTGTAACGTTTCCCAGAAGATTGCAGGAAGGGAGGCGGCTCGAGCGGTAGTCGGAGTGGGTACCTGTCAAACAAATACCCGCTTCTCCCAAAAAAAATTACATGTGGCATGTCAGGGGTTCAGGAGTCTTTAAAGCCAAACTTTTGGCTGGAACTCCTCTTTAAGCCAGTCAGAGATGGGGAACAGTGGCAGAAGCTTGGGGTTGACTCATTGTATATGCAGAAGATAACACAATCTAAACTGATAGCAACCAAGCAGACTCAGATCTTCACTGGAAATCATTGGTTGAAAAATACATTTTATTCATTGCTATAAGCTGTCTGAATAATCAGATTTTTAAATTACACCAAAAAGATGTTATCTTGCATGTGGGCCAGATAGCTCAGAAGGACACTTTTGAATGTACCCTATTTAGATGGGAACATAGTCCCTTCGTTGCCAAATGACTATAGTTTTGTTCTTTATGTTGTAGCCATGAGACAATTACCTCATACCTCAAAGGAGAAGTAGGAAGGCTGGAATCTAGCGTCAGTCCTTCTGAATCACTAGCAGAAGTTAAGACCAGTTCCAGCAGGCTAGAGACGGATCCTGTAAAAGTGAACGACAAACAGAAACCAAAATCGCTCCAAGGAACAAATGGAAGAGGAGAGCAGAAGGTGGTAATAGGAGAACATAAGAGCTCATTACCTGTTAGTGCTAAAAGGACTGGCTTGGACGAAGGCAGATCTAGGCCCCACTCTCATGCAGATGAAGGAGCATCTGCAGAAAAGGTACAGTTATGATAAAATGTTTGAGAATGCTAATATTTGTACACATGATAAATATTTCATCTGCATTTGTCAAAACAGAATGGGTTGGCAGCTTTACCTGCCTAAGGAACTAATTCTTCATCTTGCTATGAATGGATTATGGTTACAGTGGAACATCAACTGGAATGAAAGAATAATCCTACCTAAACGTAACCAGTTCTATGTTGTGAATTCATTCATTAAAGCCCATACCATGTTGTTAACTGGCCAAATGGTTCCTGAATAGAGTTTAAACTGCAGTGTGTCATCTCCTGATGATGGTACACCACATGTTGGTTCAAAAAGAATGTGAGGGACATATATCCCGAATTAGGCTATGTTACTGGGATGGGTAAGGCCTACTCCTGAACACATGCATTTAGCAGCCTTAAAGATCAATGGAAAGTATTCTTGTCTCAGTTGAAAACACATACCTAACAAATAAAGCTTCAAAACTACAGGTATTGTTATAAATTGCCAATTGGTGGTATTAAGTGGTTTTATTATATCCCCAAAGCTCTATGACTACTCATAGACATAAAAAAGTAGTGGAAAAGAAGTGGCTGATTTTGAGTTGAACATGTGGATCATTCAAGGAAAATGTGTCTACACACATTACAATCTGATTGCACATTATCTTTAGAACTACAGCTAGGTACTGCAAAGGCCTGCCAGATTGTTTACAAATTGAAAAGATTGTTTTGGTAGGTAGCTGTGTCCTCTAAGGGAGATTGTACATACTGTAGATAGTACAATCAGATGTTAATATGTATGGCTAGCTTTCAAAAAAACATGAGAAAAATGATAAAGCAAATGAAGAGTTGTTTTCCATGTCTATTTTTCCAATATATACATAGAAGCATCAGTTCAATGTTATCATTATTTACTAAATCCACCCTCCTGAAACTTTTCCAAGCAGTATATCACAGTACAGATTTATTTGGTATCTGTTCACCTGAGTTCCTTTAAGCACAGTCAACGTTCCTAAGCCCTGTTTAAAGGGGAGTGTGTTTGGCCTCTGAAACACATTAAATTTATTCTGCTTTGAATTCATTTTATCAATAAATTACATTGAGAACGTTGCCGTTCTCTTTGCATTGTATTAATGTGGATTCTCAACTCTAGGTCTTTTTCCTGTTCTTGACAGAAGTCCCTGTTTTTTGGGGTGCTGCCGAACTGGAGCCTGTGTTCCCAATAACATCTTCTGTGACCCTTAGAAAATCTGAATAAAGCTCCCAGTTTGTTTCTGTGTTTCCTTCTTCACAAAAGCAGACATGATGTGGAAGGGGAAGGCACCTGTCAACTCCCAAAAGTGACAAGGACTGAGCGACCAATTTGCCAGGTGTAAACATAGTTAGATAGGGGGCACATGGCAAGTATACACTGGTTCTCAGGAAGTTAGCTTTTTTTTAGGAACTTCTACATGCTGTGTTGGTACTTTGAAGAGAGAGAACCTGAATTTAAAAAATATAATCTGGTCATATGATATCTATAATGTCAATGAGGGGAGCTTAGTTTTCTGAAACTACGAGTTTAATTTAATTAATGAATGGCCTTTTTGAGAGAAATCTTTGTTTGAGCAACATTAAACCTGCCACAAAAAGGATTGGCTCTGTATTTATAAAATAAAAGTTCATTTTAGACATTAGGCTATTTACTAAAACCTGTTACTGAAGTAGCTGTGGCTGCTAGAAACAAATTTTAATTGTGTGCAAAATTTTTGGGCTCCCCTGTGCAAAATTTTTGGGCTCACCTGATTAAATAACATGATTTGTAAAATGCTTTTCCTTGCAGTTCACAGAAATGTATGACATCTTGCATGTATCACATATTTGACATCTTGGTACAGATGATCAACAACAGATTATTCAATTCAATGTATAAACAATATTTCAGCAGAAATAAATTACATGTTTAAGTTTGCTTCCAGTAAAGGCTGTTGACTTTTGACTTTGAAAGACAGCAAAACATGGATTTTGACAAGGAGTGATCAGACCTATATACAGTATCTTACAAAAGTGAGTACACCCCTCACATTTTTGTAAATACTTTATTATATCCTTTCATATGACAACACTGAAGAAATCACACTTTGCTACAATGTAAAGTAGTGAGTGTGCAGCTTGTATAACAGTGTAAATTTGCTGTCCCTTCAAAATAACTCAACACACAGCCATTAATTTTAAAACGCTGGCAACAAAAGGGAGTACACCCCTAAGTGAAAATGTCCAAATTGGGCCCAATTAGCCATTTTCCCTCCCTGGTGTAATATAACTCGTTAGTATTACAAGGTCTCAGGTGGGATTGGGGAGCAGGCGTGTTAAATTTGGTGTTATTGCTCTCACTCTCTCATACTGGTTACTGGAAGTTCAACATGGCACCTCATGGCAACGAACTGTCTGAGGATCTGAAAAAAAAAAGTTGTTGTGCTATATAAAGATGGCCTAGGCTATAGGAAAATTGCCAAGACCCTAAAACTGAGCTGCAGCATGGTGGCCAAGACCATACAGCAGTTTAACAGGACAGGTTCCACTTAGAACAGGCTTTGCCATGGTTGACCAAAGAGGTTGAGTGTACGTGCTCAGCGTCATATCTAGAGGTTGTCTTTGGGAAATGGACCTATGGGTGCTGCCAGCATTGTTGCAGAGGTTTAAGGGGTGGGAGGGTCAGCCTGTCAGTGCTCAGACCATACATACAGACTCACTGCATTTAATTGGTCTGCGTGCCTGTCGTCCCAGAAGAAAGCCTCTTCTAAAGAAGATGCACAAGAAAGCCGGCAAACGGTTTGCTGAAGACTTATTTGATAAACTTATTTGGTTCAGGTGGTGTCCAGGGTGTGTGGCGGCAACCAGGTGAGGAGTACAAAGACAAGTGTGTCTTGCCTACTCTTGCCTACAATCAAGCATGGTGGTGGGAGTGTCATGGTCTTGGGGCTGTATGAGTGCTGCCGGCACTGGGGAGCTACAGTTAATTGAGGGAAACATGAATGCCAACATGTACTGTGACATACTGAAGCAGAGCATGATCCCCTCCCTTCGGAGACTGGGCTGCCTGTGGGGCAGTATTTAAACATGTTAACGACCCCAAACACTCCTCCAATATGACCACTGCCTTGCTAAACAAGCTGATGGTAAGGGTGATGGACTGGCCAAGCATATCTCCAGACCTAAACCCTACTGAGCATCTGTGGGGCATCCTCAAATGGAAGGCGGAGGAGTGCAAGGTCTCTAACATCCACCAGCACCGTGATGTCATCATGGAGGAGTAGAAGAGGACTCCAGTGGCAACCTGTGAAGCTCTGGTGAACTCCATGCCCAAGAGGGTTAGGGCAGTGCTGGAAAATAATGGTGGTCACACAAAATATTGACACTTTGGGCCCAAGGCGGACATTTTTTACTTAGGCACGTACTTACTTTTGTTGCCAGCGGTTTAGACAATAATGGCTGTGTGTTGATTTATTTTGAAGGGACAGCAAATTTACACTGTTATACAAGCTGTACTGCTTTACATTGTAGTAAAGTGTCATTTATTCAGTGTTGTCACATAAAAAGATATAATGACATTTTTTACAAAAATGTGAGGGGTGTACTCACTTTTGTGAGATACTGTATATTTGATTGTTTAGTATGAGTATGGATTACAAAAGTCAATTGCTTGAAATAAAAACCTGTCATTTACTTAATGTATTACCCCCAGCATTCAACAATATAGATTTAAAAAAATATATTTTTTCCATTTAACCAGGTAAATATGAATTATTACTTTTGAAAATTTTGCACTTACTACCAACAGCCAACCCTGACTTCTCCATCTTGAAATGCTGTTTGCCTGGCTGTAATGCTGATACCACGACTTCAGTATTTTGAGTCATTGACCCTTAGCAAATATGTAGATTAGTAATTCTGGCTGCATGCTTGTTCCAGGGCTCAGAATTAATAAAAACCAAAGGTAGCCAAGCAGCTGGGCCTTTTCAAAAGAAGCAATGCCAGCCTACATATTCTCTCTACACAAGTAGAGTCATAGAATAGACATAGTTTCCTCCCCTATTCTAGCAGAAACTGCAATGCTTTAAAGGAGATTTAAACTATTTTTAACACTATTCATATGTAGCATATTACCTAAATACGAGTGAAAAGCCAGCTTTAAATCCTTTGTTCCTGCATGCAGCATATCAGCAGTTTTCATAGGAGCCTTCTGTGCCACCTTGGAATGCAGACAACCACAGAACTGCACTTCCCATGAATGCTGGTGTTAGAGAGATGGTCAGAGGGACATTGTGCCTTTTTAGCTAAAATTAGTACATCAGTACATTGTTTTGTAGTCCAGCTGTGGACTTTACATTCAGGGCTGACAATGCTGCTTACCATTTTAGCCCCAGGAATGAAGTTAGGTACAGTTGGTATTGGATCACCAGGTATCTTTTAATACTAGTAGCAGGAATAAACTCTGTTTTATTTATATCATTTTTGACCACACTTACTTTAACTTGGTGGATTAGCCAAGTCTTCTAGAAAGCATACAGCCAACACTCAGTGCCATGGCTGCACCCTGTAACATTTATTTAAAAGATAAAGATTTTATACAGGTATTTGAAAAAATACATGTGGAGTATATGGGTGTATACAGTACATTAAAGGCTAAGTTAAACTTTAAGTAAAAACTAATACATGCACATATTTTTGCATTTGCGCCTGCAGAATATTGCATCTGTGATCAGTGTATGGCCGGTGCAGTGTCAGGCTCCTGCACACTCTCCTTCCAACTTTTTGCCCTTACCTCCGAATGGACTATGAGTGCGCTAATCAGCACATGTAGTCCATTGAGAATTACAAGCCTGTCTACCATGGTAAAATATGAGACTTGAAGTTTATTCATTCACAGATCTCAGTGAATGAATGACACGGTTGTGCGGGTGGAGCCCCGCACAGCTGTACCAATTTTATATGTGGTAATAGCTGCAGGGGAGAGGAACCCCCGTCTGCTGTCAAACAGAAGAGGCTGAGGGGGGCATGTACTGGAACATGTTACATGCTACACCCTAAATACTGGTGTAACATGTTCCTTAATGCGTGGAGGTGCCAATAAGAATGAATCTACTGATCAGTCTGAATGCCAGGGCAGTTTGAACTGAAACAAACCTCTGCTTAAACATGTCATGATGCCCAGTAGGAATTTCCAACTTTATGACATTTTACATTTAAAGCCTCTGTCTATCCTAACATAGGGTGTTGGGATACACATTTTGTTTACTGAAATGAGTGCACATAAGCTGTGCAAGGTAACCAATCTGCTTCCAACTTCAGCTTGTTCAATCAAGCGTTGACAATAAAACCTAGAAGCTGATTGGTTAATATGCACAGCTGCACCAGATTCTTTGTGCACCAGATTTAGTAAATACCCCCCCCCCCCCCCCCCCACTAGTTATTACCGGTAGTTCCTGATATCTTCTACCTCTCCAAGTCTTTCTTGCCAAAATCCCTTACCAGTACATCTGGTATGCCAAGATAGACCCCTTTGGTTGAAAGAGGCAGCCATGCTGAATACTCTATTCGCTTGTATAAAGGAGCACAACAGTGATACATTTCTGAGATAAAAGCTACTTATAAAAACTCTGTTTTATGTAAGTAGATCACTCTGGAGGATTTGATACTGCTGCTGTAATGGTGTAGCTCTTCATAGGCAGGTGAGATGGAGGGCAGGGGGAAGCTTCTGGGGGCTCTTAAGAATGTGGGGGCCCTGTGGTCATGTTAGCCATGTATACATGACACACTAGATCTTCAGAAAAAGCTTCATTTGGGTTCACACAGGAAACCAAATAGTCAGTGTATACATATCATAACTGTGCAGACTTGCTTTTTTATCCCCTTTGTTTAATATTCTCTGAGCCTAGCACTTTAGCTGAAGCCTGGGTCCACACTAGATGCGGTGCTAATTCACAGCTAATTTGCTGTGAATTGGGCACCGCATCTAAATCGCAACCTGTCCATGCGAAGCGTTTGCAGAGTCTATGTTAAGGTAACGACACCCCACAATCGGTTTGCAAAATGCAGCATGATTTTCAGAATCGAATTGCATGCGTGTGAACACCCATTGTGATCCCTTTTTTGATGTGGACAAAAAAAGGGTCCTGCATTAGTTTGGTGTGAATGTGGTGCGATTTGAGCCCTACAAATCCATAGCTCAAATCGCACCCCAGAGACACCGCATGTAACGCACACAGGAATGTGCTGTGACTCCTGTGCGAATAAATAACATGCGGTATGTCGCACTGTAGCAATGTGTACCCAGGCAAAGTATCAAGGATGCACATATCTGCCTGACTTCTCACACTGCACACTCAGGAGATAGGAGACTATGTTTGACTTGGTCAGGCAGAAAACAGGCCATGTCTGTCAAACCTCAGGTGACCTCTGGCCTCAGCAGCTCCCATATTTCTTTAATTTTAGATTGTAAGCAAAATAATTTATAGTTTTGGTGCTGGGCATCTTAAGCACATATCTTGGCATCTTCTATGAAATGTCAAAGTAATCATGTCCTTCCTGTGTCGTAGATAAAAATATTTCTTTTTCCTTTAAGTCTGCTGGTAAAACATGCCTAAAATGCATTTATCAGGATTCTAGTGGCAGTGACAGTGAATATGAGAGTGACTCAGATGAGGAACAAAGGATCACTACGAAAATTACTCGACGGAGATTGATATATAAGGTACCAAGTATGTCCGACTGCTAGTGCAGATCCCAGCATGGATTTTTGTTTTTGCCTTGGACGTTTGCTTTTTCCCAAAATCTATTATGTATTTATATAGATAAATACATACATTTTCTATATTTAAATAACTTAAGATATAATCATTTATAAGCTAATATAAACAGTGCAAACAGCCATGGTGCTTAGTAACCCATAGTATGCAATCATATACCAGCTTTCAGCTACTGCCAGGGCATAGATCAATGAAAGCTGATATGAGATTGGTTGCTTTAGGCTATCACACTATTGCTGTTTGCATTTTTCTCAGTAAATCTGAATTAAGCCATTGAATAATGTAATGGCTTGAGGATATGCTTTCCCACCCCTCGAAGCAGTGTTATTTTGCTTTGTGCTGACTTTGAAGTTGAGTTTGAAGTTAATATCTCTTTTAGTGAAGGCACATGATCATTTAATATATATGTGAATCTGCATTTTTGCTTCTTGCTTAGTACACAAAATAAGTCTGAAGTAAATGTCAGGAAAAGGAAATGCTTTTAGACTACCATTTGTGTCAATGACAATGCTGATAAAATAACTGGCACGTTATGTGTTCACGTAGCATGGCTAAGTCTAACTTCAGCAGTTGCATTTGATTATGGCCAAAACTCAGAGCTGACTGATAAGTGGCCCTTATCCTTGTCTTGGTGTTTGCTGTGAATACCACGCAGAACAATAACCTCTTTACCCAGATACTCTGTATGCTTGTATCGCTTTCTTTTATTTATTCAGTTGTTGTAACAAGGGTATTTTATGTCCCGTGGTTTCAGGTTTATAAACCATAATCTAGTGTTCTGCAAAGAATAAAAGAACAGGTTAATGAGAAATGTCTATTGTAATTCTAATCTACAAGCTGTTGGCTCTGTTATAAACTGCTTTATTTCACTTAAATTTGTCATATTTTTGTGAATATAGTAGAGAATTCCTAAGATATTCTATTACTGTGTCCCTCTCAATTTTTTTTTCAGTTTTCAGCTTTTTATTGTACCTGCACCTAAAAACAATGAGATTTAGTATAATTGCTGCAAAAGGCTAATTTTATCTGAAATAAACTAATAAGAAAAATGACAGCAATCAAACATTTTTAATGAAATCATCATGAGTTTCCTCTTTAGGCTCCTTTCACACTATCCGTCCGTCGGACGGATTCCGTTTTTCTCAGCGGGGGATTGAGCCGCCGATCCCCCGCTGAGCAGCAGGAGGACAGCTGTGTCTCCGCGCTGTGTGCAGAGACACAGCTGTCAGTTCCCCATGCATCTCTATGGGGAAAATCGGATGGGAACGGACCGTCGGTCCGTTCTCATCCGATCCCATCCGATCTGATACGCTGGACGGATGGAAAATAGGGTTTCCATCCGTCCAGATTTGACGGATCGGGTCGGATGTCAGCGGACATGTCTCCGCTGCCATCCGATGCCCCATAGGAATGCATGGGGGAACCGTTCAGATCCGCCAAAAAAACGGACAGGCGGATCTGAACGGTCCGCCTGTGTGAAAGGGGCCTTAAAGTATAGCTGAAGGCAAAAGTTTTTTTTTTTTTCATCTTTGGTCAGAGCGTAAAGAGATTAAAAGACCTGTCAGGTTTTTATTGCTATTTGTGTCCCCATTACAGGCTCACCCTTTTTATTTGTCATGTTTACCATTATCATCGAAAGTGAACAAAACAAAAAAAAAAACAGTTTGGGTTTTCACCAGAATTGGAATAGCGGGGAAATCCTTAATGGGGACACTAATTCTGGTGACCCTGATGACAACCAGGAATCTCTTCTCACTTCCTGTTTTGGCTTTGGGACAAGCGAAGGGAGGAAGATCTCTCCAATGGGACACAAATGACAAAAAAAAAATGACAAGGGTTATAACCTTCCCTTACTATATCCACAATAAAAAAATAAATAAATAAATGCAAGTTTTGACTTTAGTTCTACTTTAAGATTCCTCATATTGCTGTTTAACAAACCAATTTCGGGAGGTCACTAGTGGTACAGCCTTTTTAATTTCCTTCGCAGACTGACAGGTGACCAAGCGGAGACTGCGGTCATGTGAAAAATCTAACATTAAGGCAGCTCCCCGATTTAGAGATGAGTCTTCACTGTGTGAAGTAATAAAGTGCAGAGTTTCCCTGAAAAGCGACTTGTCCAATATCACTACACACTGGACTTGTATGTTTACATTAGGAGGGATGTGCTGAGACTGCACCAACTCCACCAGTCCGACGTACCTCTGTTACCTCGCTCCCAGTAACAAAATGGGGTCCTAATGTAGATCTCATGTGTGCTCTCACTTAACTCTGTCCTTTCCATACCATGTGACCAGGCCATAGATCTCCATAACGATAGTCTGCTCCCAGTTGCATGGAGGACCTGTCATCCTACCAGGTACCACGCTTAATGATTGGTTGCTGTAGCTTGTTCCTTCACTTGGTGACTCATAGCAACTACACTCTACGCCTGGCAAGCTGCGCGAACCAAAATGCATTTCAACCTGCCTACATCCAATGTCCCCTTTTCGTGTGCCATCCCTGCATCGACCATCTAAGACCACAGTACAGTACATTATTCATAAATGGGAACACTGCAAATAAAGTGCAAACAGGTAGTGAAACCACATAAAACCCCTTAAACAGCATAACACAATTGCAGCGTTAAACATAAAAATTAGGATGTGGGAGCTAGACCTTCTATCCCGTAACTCTCCCATAACTGGGTGTCTCTCAGAGACCTGATGCACTACAGGGTAGGTATAGTCCAGCTTGATCAGTTCCACCCTGTCCATAGATATGCCTCCCCAGGTCCCTCTCATCGCTTTCTATTGTATATTTGATAGAATCAAGCTTCTAAAAATGAATTCTGATGCTTAAACACTCTGAGGTGCCGTGGAGCATGGAGCTTCTCCCAAACAGCTCTATTGTAGATCTTAGGCTGCTCCTCTTTGAGCTATCAGAAGAGATCTTTGCGTACATGAGGAAATGTGTACCGTATTTGTCAAGCACAAAATATTGAGCCGAGACAGTCGGGTAAACTTCTGGCCCATGGAGACTATTCCTCATGGGAGGTATGCTGAATCAGGATGGTGAGGGTCCTGCAGGTGCCAGTCTTTCTTGGAGACAGATGCTGGAGCTGCTGCTTCCTCAGGCATCCATGAGAAGCCATGACAGCCTCAGGTAAGGTGAGACTTTCTTTCTCACTTTCTCTCGAATCACAGGGTACTCCAGGAGACCTCTACCAACTTCTCTGGATGGGTAGAAGAGGGCTGGGTAGACACTGAAGCCCCAGATAAGGTGGTGGATGAAACTTCTGCAAGCAATAGTAGTGGCACCTGTTGGTCTGTGCCCTACATGGACGAAGAACTTGTAACATCTGGGAGAAGTCCAGTAATTATCACTGCTACAGTCGGGGCCAACAGTTCAGTAGCAGAGGTAACTGGAAGGCCCAGTGGAAAAGAGGCCTGTTGAGTTAAATCCCAACTAGGTGGGTCTCCTGTGCGATAGTCGACTGCTTGACCCCAGATGCCATGGGGGAGGCCAATCCAATTGCTACCTGTGGGACATTGGTGGCGAGCAGGGCAGGTGGACTAGCCTTTCTGGCATTGGTGGTAGGGCAAAAGGAGCTGAGAAAACCCCAGGAGTCAGCATATAGTCCGAGCTGAAGTGTAAAGGTTCCTCTATCCCTTCCATCTGGTCGTATAGCAGTGAGCCACAGCTGGTGCAAGTTGCTCAAGGGGAGTACTCCATGCAGCGACAGCGGCATGATGAACAGATAACTTGAAGGGTATCTCTGCCTTGCACCTCATAGTGGGACAGTCCCGCTTCAGGGCGGTACACTAGCCCTGTATCCAGCACGATAATAGGCTTCTTCCACGGATACATGGTAATGCTGAGGTGTAGCAAACCACATGGAGTTCTGGCCCCTTCTGGGTTTCGGATGTTATATACACCCCAGGATTCCAACCAATCTGAGAACAGTGCCTGACTCAGGAGCTAATCCAAAACAATCTAGAAACTAACTATACAGCCAAGCTCTCTTTAAGGGTGGTCTTCAGGTGCATATGGTGGGCATAATATGTTGACTACACCATGTTTGTGGGCTAGGTCTACTGCGCCCATGCACATGGGGTAACTTTCACGTGGCGCGCTCACCAGTGCCTGGAACCAAGCATAGACTGCGGTCATATGAAGAATCTAACATTAAGGCAGAGTGCAGAGTTCTTCTGAAAAGCGACTTGTCCCATGTCACTGCTCCCTGTACTTGTATGCTTGCATTAGGAGGGACGTTCTGAGCCTGCGCCTACTCCACCAGTCCAGCATAACTCTGTTACCTTGCTCCCAGTAACAGAATCGGGTCCAGTCGAGCACCTAGCTTTGACCTTGTGTGTGCTCTCACTTAACTCTGTCCTGTCTGTACCACATGACCAAAACATAGACCTCAGTAATGCTAGCTGGCTCTTAATTGCCATGGGAGATGGCTAGGGAGGAGCCAGAACATCGACCCCCTCGCTACCAGAGGACTTGTCACCTTACCAGGTACCATGCTTAACGACTGGTTGCTGTAGCTTGTTCCTTTGCTTGGTTACCTGTAGGACCTACACTTTGTTTCCTTGTCTTGTCAAGTTAACCTTTTCGTGGCAGTGTTACTTCATACCCTGTATTGCAATTACAGACCCAGGTTTTTTGGAATACGCCAGAACCAACATGCACCCCTTGGAATTGATTCAGACCAGGCTCAAAAAGGTTAACGCAACTTTACTGTTGAAATGCACCATGGAAATACAGCACGAACAATATCCTTTCCCTAATTCTAACTAACATGATGTGGTGGCCCAGTCATACCTCCCATGAGGTCAAAGTCCATTAAGGCATTCTCCATGACTTGGATGCTGACCGTGGTCCCCGGTGTCTTCACATCTTCTCCCCAGCGGCTCTCTGAAAGCAACTGCTACTACAATTACTCTTGTATGACTCTCTCTTATCTTAGCAGTCCTCCTCTCTAAATAACACAGGTGGGCCTGCCAAAACCAAAAGGCCTCAGAACTAGGCTGAAAGTGTTTACCCTTCCCCCAGCCTGAGCCAGCGGCTGGAAACAAACTAAATGCATTTCAGCCTGAGTACATGCAGCCATTCTATTTTGGGTTCTTCACAGTCAGTTCGGCCAAACTTTCATTTTGAAGGTGCCTATTGTTTCATAGCCTTCTCAATGGTCAAGCCACAGGGAGCAAGCTGCCACTTAAAAAAACACTCAATGTGTTTTGTGGCATTCACATGGGAACAGGGTGTAATAATTGCAGCTGCCTGTCTACCTGAATGGTGGAAAGACTGCACTTTTACATGTTTGTTTCTATATTAATGGAAAACCATGTGGCTATGGATAAGGAAGAAAAAAAACACTTTATTACCTTTTTATGTCATCCCCATGTTGGTGGAAGGATGTCATTCACTGTAGACTCATTTTTTCCTCTTAATATAGACACTGGAGAATTGTCACTGTAGTGTAGACATGCATCACTTGTGTTTTTTTTTTATTGCATGATGGTTCTCACAGAAAACATATGTTAAACAGCACTCATTATATTAGATAAACGTGTTTTTGAGTAAGGAATGTTAGCTGTTCTTCTGAAATGTAATCACACAGGATGTTCATAAAAAACACTCTTTCAAAGGACAGTGGAAAAATATCCAATCTGAATTAAGTGGAAAAGATTTGTGTTCTGATACATTGTTTACGGCACCCTTGTAGGCAAAAATTACTGACAGAAAAGACTTGTTTCAGACCCTTTTTGCTGACCATGAGACCTTGCATAGGTTTCAACTATTATTCCATCCAATAATTATTTGCCTTTGGAATTTAATGTGTGGAATAGAAGATGCCGTGATCTGCAGGTTGCATTAGTGTCTACGTGCAGATCTAAAATAACTGGTATTTTTTTTTGTCCTTTGCACAATATGAACAGCTGACCCCTGTTTTGACGGTGCCTGTTTCTGCCAGATTTGATCACTACTGTGGAGGGTCATTTGTTTCAGATTGAGCCTTTTTATCTTCTGAGCAGTAGAAGTACTGGATACCCCCTCCTCTACCTTTAGGTGTATAAACATTGTAAAGCAAACCTGTTTAACTGTTTAGATCAGCTATTCTCAATAAGGGTTCCTCAAGAGGTTGCAAGGGGCTTCTTGAACTGACATTTGAGGGTGCCTGCATAGTTCTAGGGCCAATGCCACCTGTATGACACCAGTGACGTTATAAGCTGTTTGTAAGGATGGCATTCTCACCACCACTCTGCACACAGATATCCGTTCTTAAAAGCAAGCATCAAAAGGTGCTTGTACTCGTATTTGTCCCTAGATCATTTGTGTGTTAGGTTCCACTGGCCACATCTGCATACAGCAAGAAAAGGCCTATTTCAGACCTCTGTATCCTGACAACCACTTGGGTTGGCTTTTTTTGGCAGATGATGCATCACATATTGAGCTGGTAGGGCTTGCCAGAGGTCCAAAGTTGGCTCTTGCTGTGTGTGTTTGGGTTCACAGGATCCAAAGTCACGCAGATAAAAATTGAGGGGAAAATAAAGAAACAAGCAGGAAACTTCATTTTTATGCATACTGTTAGGAATAAAAGAATTCTGTAATTATGTTGAGAATAATGAGCCTCCAGACAGCAGCTATCTGGGCCATTATAAGTAGCACCTGGTGGTGCCCCTATCCTTAATTATATCATTAGAATGGAAGGGTTGGGAGACAAGGATTTCGGGCACAAAACTTTATAAAATATTCACTTTTTATTAAACAAGTTAAATAATTTTGTGCCCGAAATCCTTGTCTCCCAACCCTTCCATTCTAAGAATTCTGTAATTATGCTATTACAGTCATTAGAGCTTCCAGAGATATGTACAATTTTCACTTGTACATGTGCAATATTTTGTTATAGATGATTTTTTTTTTTAACTTGGCTATGCTGCCAGTTTAACCCTATCTTGCCTTGGCATGCTGCCCTACAGCGTGTTTAATTTCCTATCCTGCATGTCTGGCGTGCCATGTATAGGTCTTAAGATGTACGATTGATGTAATGCTCTGACGCTCTTTAGGGGGATGAAGTAAAAAACATTCCTGGTGAATCTGTTACGGAAGAACAGTATACAGATGAAGAAGGCAACATCATCACCAGAAAAGTAAATGATCTTTATTTTCTGCTGCTGTGATTTTCCAAAATCCTTTGTGTCCATTGGTATATTCCCATGCTTGACAACTGATGCAGTGCAGTGTTTTCGTGTATCTTTCACGAAGTCCATATAGGAAACACAAGTCAATATTCCTGCTTCTCATAGGTGACACGGAAAGTCGTAAGACGTGTTATGGTTCCACAAGAGAAAAAAGTTGGTGGAACTGTAATAGTTGGGGCAAGTAATTTACCTTGTTGTGCTGGTGTATGCTGTGTGGTTTACTATTTTAGTTTGTTTTTTTTGCAGTTTTGTGTGTATCTGTTTGGTTTGTTTTAACTGGTTGCTTGAGATGTTTACTATAGTGGTGTGATTCTTTGTAGTGCATGACTGGATGCAATGAGCAAAGGCCAAAAGAGTTCTCATTACCACATCATTTGACTAAACTACTAGTTCCCATCTACCCTGACCTTTATTTTAATACACTTGGGTTGATTTACTGGAGACGTGGAACACGTTCACTTTGTTTAGTGAATGAATAGAAAATACACTTTGAAAAGAATACCCAATCATTCAAGGAAATTAAAAACAAAAAAAAAAAAACAGCAGGATATTTGTTAGCACATGATTGGAATGGTTAAAAACAGCTTTACCAAGCTAAGTGAATTTTCACTTTGCAAAATGAACATGCTATGCTACTTTTGTAAGTCAATCCCAATGTGCTAAAATTGGCAATAATAGTATAGCATGGTGTAATCTCATCTAGCACTATGAGATTCTTTATCAATTAGTGTCAGTGGTGCATTGTGGGTCCTGGGTAAGTATTTGAAGCACTTGTATTATGAAATATAAGTAGATATTAAAGGGAAGTCAAGGCAACCTTCTTTTTAATCTGTAAAAAAGATTCTACCACTCATATGTGGTCCTTACATTTTACATTATTGTTCTGCAGTCAGCTTTGTAATGTATGGGATGTTAAACCTCAGTCTGGATCTGGGTAACAGTACTATGTACTTGAAGTGCCACCAGTGCACACTGGATATAGAACCCTCTAGTAACATCAGAATCTATGTTTTTGACTATAAAGGCTGATTGACAACACAGTACTTCCCTATGTTATGTCTACAGACACATTTCCCCTCAGTATTATGTAGCTATATCATAATTTACCAATTATATCTCTTATCAACTCAGGTTCCATTGAACTCAAGGGTTACTCCAGAGCCTGGTAAAGGTTTTTTGAGCTATGGCTGATTGACCTCCCAGTTGATAGTGCCTGTATAGTTCCAGGGCCAATGCACTTGGCAAAGCCAGCAGCATGATACCAATGATCAAATGATCATTGGTATCATGGGACATTTTGTGGATGGCATTCTGACCACCACTGTAAGGTTTGTATTATTACTACTTACCACCAATGTAAGGGCCATTTTTCCCATTGACCTCTGATAAGTTGGTTTTAGTAAAGGGGTTTATCTGGGGTAAAAAGGTTAAGAAAGCATGAACTAGAGCCTCTGCTATACCTTCTCCTAGGGTGCAATTTTTGAAGTAGAAAGCAGGACAACAGGAACATCTGATCTGATTTTAGAAGACAATTGTATGGCATTTTCACAATTAAAATTTTGCATAAAAGACTTTTAAAGTGAGGGAGTTGGTGTGTGGAGATGGAGAATCTTCACTGAAATATGTCTTTATGCTGTTGCCTTGAGTTCTTCTTTAAAACTGGAATTTATATATTGAAAGGGGCTTTCTAAATTACCTCTATTTTTATCTAATCCCTTTTGAGCCTCTTGATAAAAATAGTTAAAGTGCCACGTCCTACAAATTGCAGGGTTACATGCTGTTATTCACTGCACTGGAGACTCTTCCCACTTGTCGATGTGGATGACATTAGAGCTACAAATAAAAATATCAAACGGACCCCTACTAATTAAATCCACTTATATCTCTTTATTCTATACATGACAAAATATATCACATAGATAATTCTGAAAAGTGGAACATGAGATTGTTGTGGTATATGTAGGTGGATTTGCTTTCTGGCATAGCTTTGCACAGGACCATCCAGTAGTATTTTATAGTGCTATACATTGTGTTATGTTGTGTTGTAGTTTATCTCTGTTTTTATCTTTTATTATTATCCTACAAACCTGCACAAACTGGTCAGGATTTAATATGACCATGTCAACTGTTTCCGTCCCCACCCTGTGTTTAGAGTATTATTGTAGGATTTATTTTAATCTATCTGCTAAAAGCAAAGCTTAAATACATATGTTTGAACTGTTTAACCTGCAAAAGATTTTTTTTTTAAATCTATGAAGTCACTCTAGCAGTTCACATAATGAAATAAGAATGCCATTACCATTCATCATTGCAGCTCTGCAGCATCTTTGTCTCCCCCCCCCCCCCCCCCAAAAAAAAAAAACATCACACTTGACAGTGAATAAACATCAGAGCACTAATGGTCTACCTCTCCCCTAAACATTCCCCTAATCTGTAAATAACCTGTACACTCTAGACTGAATGCACTGTGCAGTGGGATGGTACTTGATTGGCTCACAGTGCAGAGTCTCCCCCCATTTTCAGTTTTTTTTTTTTTCTGGTTTGCAGAGGGAAACTAATATAAATATGTTTTTGGGTAATTATTTTAGTAATATTTAAAATACCAGTCATTTTTCTAAAATAATCCATAGCTGAACAAAGGGTTTTTATAGTTGCCTAGAGTTCTGTGTTAAATGTTGCAGGAATTACCTCTGTTACTTTTTGTTTAATAATTGTTTTCATTACAGTGTGACGCCTATAAAGTGAAAACAAAGAAGGAAGTCCGACATGTTGAGAAGAAAAGTTTTTCATAATACCATAGTGCTTAAGGTTAGTTTTATATGAACTTTAGTAACAGGTTATACATACTGATTGTCCTGATTGGCATTCAGTGAGTGGGTGTAACTTGGGGGAGGCTTGTGGTGCAGCAAAAACCTGGTCTAGTCCTTTCAGTGCGTTGCCATATTTGCACTGATGAGCCACTTTTTTCACCAATGAGATTGTGTGTCTCATTTAAAGGAAACTTGTACTCAAGAAAGTATGCAGACTGTCACAAATGAAAATTTTGAATGTCTGGTTATTACGCCAATGGATTTTATACTCTCAATCACTGACCTGAAACAAGTACAGGCATACCCCACTTTAAGTAGACTCACTTTAAGTACACTCGCGAGTAAGGACACAGCTTGTTCAGCTTGGCATGACACTACTCCCGGTTTTTAACATTGGTGTCTATAGGAAATCTTGGTCAGCTTGACATGGCACTGCTCCCAAACCAAAAGTGACATGGATACCAAACTTAGGGAGCACCGAGAGGGGTCCCAGGACTACAACATATCCTGTTTGTGGCTGGCCAGCTTGCCTAGGTAATCTACTATGTCATAGTCCGGGATCCCCATAACATGCTCCCCAAGCTTGGTGTCCTTGTCACATGGTTTGGGAGCAATGCCATGTCAAGCGGACCAAGATTTCCTATGGAGCTAGTGTATTTACATGCATTGAGAAATGAAAGAAGGTATTTCTTCACTTTAAGTACATTTTCGTTTTACAAACATGCTCTGGTCCCATTGTGTACTTAGAAGTGGGGTATGCCTGTATACTAATCAGGACTTCTGACTTCATTCTGATTTCAAATAGTTTTGTACTTGTCCTGGGTCAGTGACTTGGAGATTGGACACCAGAGAAAGCCAGGCAACTATCATGTGCATAAAGAGATTACCAATGGCAGCTATTGCATTTCTATCAGTTCTGTTTTAATGGAGAAGATAGAAAACCCTTTCCATCGCTTGCTAGCGAACACAGTTGCTTTAGAGCTTTATATCATCACTTATTGGATATATCGGCACCTGCAAGAGTTAATGCTGATTTAAAGAATATGTAAACCCAACATTTAACATTCATACTATGTGCCTATTGTATCATGCTCTCTTTGTATTGCTTCCTTTGTGTGAAATCCCTGGTATTCCTGCCAGTCCCTCTGCTTTCTAACAAAAACTGACCACACTTAGCAGGAGAAAACACCATAGTCCTCCAATGACCAGACTTGTCCTGACCCCCCCCCCCCCCCACACACATACACACACACATACACACACACACACACACACACACAGCCATTCACTTGGAAGACCAGTGTGCTACAGTTTCTTTTCCCTCAGCTTTTAAGCAGCTGAGAACATAGGCAATGTGATCACTTATAAAAAAGGAAAACATTTATGTTTTTAAATCTATACAAAAATGTTTTGCCTTTCATTTTTATTTTAAACTGAATAAGTTGTTTTACAAGGTGAGGGTTTACAGTCACTTTAAAGATGAGCGGTGTCATCCACAAATTGTAGAGAAATGGGTAAGGGGTAATTTTATTCTTGAACAATAAACATTCTCCCACTGTTGTCAATCTGGTTTGGGAGGAGGGAGAGAGCCGCTGCTCTCAGGCACAGCACTGGATCAGAATCAGGCTCTGGTAATTTGAAGAGGTGCTGGCAGGGGAATTGCACACAGGATGCTATGTAATTAAATGCAGAGAATACATTAAGGTAACAAACATTCTGCCTCTAGAACCAGTTTAAAAGCATAATTACACCTCTGTTTACAATAAAATGCATTGAAGCATGTTGCATTGAGAGAACCCATTTATTTTTGAATAGGCCGTTAAGTATTATTGCTTGAAAAAACACACCTGCACTATTTTTGCCTAACAGGGTGCCCCAAAACACAGAGTGCGTTGGGGTGTCAATCAGAATTATTAATCAGTATCGTAACACATGCACTATTGTGCATTTACAGTAGATGTCAATAGAGCCTTAATATTATCAGATAGCAGCTGCAATATTGGCTATTACTGATCAGGACTGTGTCTACTGACTCTTTAAGACTTGTACCGGTATTTATATAATAGGGAAACCTGCCATTATGTTTGCTGTATATTTGTCAGTTTTGCAGCTTTTAACCATGCAATCTGCCAGCTGATTTAATTTGTTTCAGAGGTTTTCAGGAACCAAACGGTTGTTTTTGCAGTGAAAAATTATCAAAAGCATTGCAGGGCCTGTCCAGAGATATCTATGATTGGAACTGTCGTGCCTATTTTGATCTTTTTGGTCACTTGAAACTGGGCAACAGTAAAAACCAAATAGAAATGTCCAAACATGCGAACAAAGCTTTCAATAAATTCAGCATTGATCCAAAAGAAACACTAATTGCAATTTTCAAGAAATTTCTCGAAATTCTAATCTATTTTTTGGCTGCAAAAAAAATTAAAAAAAAATGGAGCAATTCCAAGCAACCACAACCAGTAATCAACAATTTTAGCTGTTTCATGGTGCTGGTAATAATATTGTTGGCAGTAGTCTGCATTGATCTGTTAGTCATTTGTTACAGTCAAAAGAAGACTGAAAGTGAACTTGCCTAAAAATACCAGGCACGTGGCCACCATAAAGGCCAGTTCACAAATGTTTATGCATTCATTTTCACATATGCTTATATATTAAAGTGCATCCTTATTGCAAGCTTTTAATGTGTGTTAAAATAATGATGACCATCTTTACCTTTGTTGTTTTTTTCACTTCAATACGGGGCACTTTCACCCCCCTGCAGCCCAGGCCAATTATCAGCTTTCAGCATTGTCGCACTTTGAATGACAATTGCACGATCATGCAACGATGTACCCAATCAAAACTTTTATTCTTTTTTTTGAGACAGATCAAGCTTTCTTTTGGTGGTATTTAATCACCACCATTGTTTTTTTATTTTTTGCTAAACAAACTAAAATAGTCTGAGACTGCATTGCCATTCAAAAAAAGGTCTAGAAGATCCATGTGCACTAAAACCACATCATAAGAAATGGTATTACCATATGTGTTATTGTGCACTTCCATTTATTTTTCTATGCAGTTTACTGCTGAACAAAATAAAGTGGAATTTTTTTGTCCACTGGAATGGAATGCAGGGATTTAATCATCACACAGGGGCATCAGATCATTTTGACTGCTGCCTGCAATCAAAGAAAACAAAATATGTGTTGTATTTCAGCGAGATGCAGAGGTATGAACATGTCTTCAGCAATTCAGCTGCCAATTTAGCTTCCTGGACTCCAAAATGTTAGAAGTGTGGTTATCTGTATCAGTCAGACCCATTCTCTGCTATTTAAAGAAGAAGTAGCCTCAGATAGATTTTTTCAGGTTTTGGATAGAGTAGGGAATGGTTAGAACCTCTGTTGGTTTTTTTTTATGCCCACATACACATGGAGAAATTTCCCCTCACTTTCTGTCCACCCACTTGTGCCACTTGGGACAAGAAGTGCCCTAATATATCCTCAAGGGGGGACACAGACAGCAATTAAAACCCGAGAGAGGTAATAGCTGTTTTTGACTCTGTCCAAAAGCTAAAGAAAATATTTTTTGTTGATTATACAGCTTTAAAACCTTTCTGTGATCAAAATGTTTGGGTTTTTGTATGTGCCACATGCACACTATATTCTGTTAGATGCCTTTTCCCCTACAAGAGAAAAGCAGCAGAAAAAATGCGGTAAAAGCCACCTTTTTGCATGGGCGTTCACGTATTTGGTGGTAATGCATAAGCGCGTCTATTGTTAAAAACGTTTTTTCACGCCAAATGCTCCTCTTTAGATGTTCTTTTTTTTTCTGTCTCTATACACCCCTGCCTGTAAACTCCTGTAAATGTATGGACATATAGGTTAACATGGAGGGTCGTTAAGAGGTAGACAAAAAAAGAAAGTCAAACGCCTGTAAATCAGGCATTTTTTAGCTCAAGGGTGCATGAGGCTTAAGAGAATTTCCTATCAAATCCTGTCTTGAGAGCAAGTGCTGGGAAACTTTTTCAATAGCGACACAGTCAGATAAATAAAAAATAAAACAGAGGCTTTAACACTTTTCCTGTTATTTAAAGTTGTTTCAAAGGCTCAAGGTTTTTTTTTACATTCTAAAAACCTGTGTGCAGCAACCACCCCAACCCTCCCTAATACTCCCCTGAGCTCCCTGTTGATCCAGGGATGTGCACGAGGGTCTCTCATGCCTCATGGGATAAGACAGCAGCAGGAGCCATTGGCTCCTGCTAATGTCAATCACAGCCAGTGAGCCAAAGAGGTGAGAGCAGAGGCGTAGCTCTGTGTGTCTTATGGACGCATAGAGCGGGGTTCGGGAGTAAGCATGCACCAGTGCCCCCAGAGGGAGCAGCCTGCTTTTGAGGGAATTAACTGCAGAGGAGAAACCAGGAGCACCGAGGGGGAACCCAAAAAGAGGAGGATAGGGTTAGGTATATATGACATGTTTTTTTTTTTTTTTTTAAATGAACGTTTAATGTCACTTTAAGAGTACTAATCTAAGTTAAACTAAAATGTTGCTATTTTTTTTCCTCTTAGGATCAATGGTTACTGCCAGTATTCTGAAGACACTTTCAGAAGAACAGAAATTTTAGTGAAAATCACTGAAAACAGTGTGTGTTTGCTGCTTCCACACATTAACCGCATGGGTTTTTTTAACGCAAGAAACCTTTATTTTAGCATGAGCCAATTAAACTGAGCATGGAAAAATCACCTTTCATTCAGATGGGGTCAAGAAGTGTGCAGTTTACAATGCAGTGTATATATAAGACACCATGCTGGTCTGGTCATCAATCCAAGCATTGGGAGATCCCTGCAACACTATCCTAGAAGATGACATTGGTTGGACTTGTGGAAGACCTATAATAATCACAAAATAAGCAACAGTTCGCCTTATTTTATCTGAACCCTAAACGTTGGGGGTCTAAAAAAATGCTCTTTTCTTTTATAAATCATCAATTGCTGTAAATAAGTGACACTTGTATAAAATTCTAACAAGACTACAGTTCATGTTAATAACGCATCGATCGGATGTCGCTCACATATTCATAAATCCTGATAGACATCTAGTAAGACTTCACAGATGGGTCAGTATACTGGGTGCGTCTTCACAAAATCTTGTATATTATCAATTAAAATGTTTGTATATGGAAAAAAAATAAAATAAACAAAGCCAAGCAGATTTTACACAATTTCTTTAATTCTGCTGCAAACATAAATAGTACACAGAAAAAAACACAAAAAAAACGGGAATGTTGGCAGTCCCGGGACATTTAATATTTTGATGCATGAATCTCTCTTCACCTTGATTTCAGGTTTTTATTTTCAACTTTGCAAAGGTTACACTAAACATGAACCAAACGACATTATAGCTCTTCTTCACACAAAGCCCTTTATTTTATCTTGTCGCTGTTGCCAATATACTTTCATAAACTTTGAAGAGAAAAAAAAAAATAATATATTCTACAGTTGTGCATAGTGATAGGCACTAACTGTATTGCTTTTACGAGGGTTGGGCTTATGGGTTAAGAGGTGACTCTGTGCTTGGGCAAAGCACAACCAACTGAAAAGGAGCGATTAGATCTTAGGCAAGCATCACGATGTAAAGTCCTTACTGTATTGTGTACTGGCTATAAGATGTAGACTCTTTTCAGGCAAGCCGATCATCTGTATTCATTCTAGCAGTGTAATATTAGGTTGTTAATGCTGCTGTGTTTTAAAGGGCATTTTTATTTGGGTTTTGGTGAAATCTTTTTATTTGTTGATTCTCTTCATATGGAAACAGCATTCATTGATAATAGCTCTAATAACAATGTATGAAATCAAAACACTGGATGATCTAGTTGATTATTTAAAACAACAAAAAAATAAATTGTGTTTAAAACTGCTTTGCGTTTCTTTTTTTTTTTTTTTTTATAGAGTTGCAAAGTAACAGATCAGCTGGATAGCCTTCTCCCCCCACCCCACTGCTGATGCTTACCTTCCCTGCGTACCCCTGTGCTTCTGTTTGTCTGCTGAAGCCCCCAACAAAATTCCTGTGTAAATTCTGTTTGTTTCTAGGTCACATGACAACACTTGGACCTGCCAATTGGCAACCCAGTGTTGAATTATAGGAGGTAGAAAAGTAAGTCACATGCTTACTGATACCTTGAAGTATTGGGTATGTCACAAGGGGTGGCAGGAAGTGTATGGAAGGCAAGTAGAAGGGGAAGTGGCAGACCATCCAGTAAATAGGTTACTTGCCCTGAATGAGTAAAGTAAAAGTTTGCTTTAAAAAGAATTTGAATTTGAGGCAAAGCACAACATCTAGTAATACTTATGCACACATTAGCATTGCTTGCACTTTTTTATTGGTTGTACTTTTTGGGAAAGTTTGGATTGCAGGACTGTTTCCTTTTGACCGAATTCCCAACCATTTTTCAATTTGTGCAGTAAAATAGCATAGTATGCATCCTCTAAATAGCATAGTATGCATCCTATGCATCCCTGGAAGAAAATGCAGGCCCATTGACCACTATTATTTCATTAGAAGATCTCGGACTTTACATGTTATGCCACCATTATGGACACTGGAGATTAGGGGGTGGATTTACTAAAGCAAAGAGACTGTGTACTTTTCAAGGGCAGCTGCTCCAGAGTTTAGTAAATGAGATGAAGCTTCACTTTGCAAAGAATACCCAATCACATGTAAGAAAAATTTAAAAAAACTGCATTTTTGCTTGCTTGTGATTAGATGATGGAAGTCAACAGAGCTTCCCCTCATATACTAAGAGCAAATGCACTTTCAGAGTACAACTGCACTTGCAAAGTGCACAGTCTATTTGCCTTTAGTAAATCCACCCCTATGGCTCACTGTGTCAGGAAACCCAAGGTTAATGTAGAGAGCAGGGACTCACTGGGAGAGATTTACTAAAACTGGTGCACACAGAATCTGGTTCAGCTGTGCATAGTCACCAATCAGCTTCTAACTTCAGCTTGTTTAGTTAGGCCCCATTCACACCAGCGGACAGCCGGGCCCTATCGGACCACCTATTGTTTTCTATGGGGCTGCAGATGTCATGTGTCCACTGTCACTTGCTGGCATTCGATCCGATCCACTAAAAACAGACAAATGGGGATACGTTTGCCATCCGTCCACTTGATCAGATGACAATTAAATAGAAATGGACAGGCAGTCTGTTTCCATCCAAGCGCCTCATAGTGAACAGTGGGTTGTGTACGTATACTCTCTACATAGCGAAGTGGACACGGACCTGTCATCCGCTTTCTCAGAGGGAATCAGCAGAGAGATCCCCTGCTGAGCAAGCGAATCTGTTTGGACAATAAAACCTAAAAGCTGATTGGTTACTATGTACAGCTGCACCAGAATTTGTGTGCACCAGTTTTAGTAAATAAGAGTCACAAGGTTTTTCCTGTTTTCAGTTTTATAGGAGAGAAGCAAGAAACACTGCTACAAAGAACACGTTACAAAGAACAGGAGCAAAAGGAGACCTGTCACCTATTGCAAACGATCATTGTTCATCTCTCATACTTTGGGAAAAAAAGATTATAATGCAGGCTACAAATCCAATTATTCTTTAGGTTTCATTAAAGGTGCAAATCAATACTCCCTACTAAGCTCCATTTTTGAATAGCTGGAAAAATATCTATAATTAAAAATATCTATTCAAGTTTTGCAGAGTCTGGTCAGTGCTTCTGGCTTGCACTGAGGTTTACCTAGAGCTTTTTCCAGAGGGCAGTTAGTGCAGTGCGACTAGCACCTGCTCATTCCCACAAAGAGGCTTGGATGTAGATAATTGGATTTTCTGTCTGAATTCCTTGAGCCTCCCATGGGTATGTGCAGGTATGACTCACACAGAGTACAGCTCAACTCCCTACCTTCTGTTTACAGAGAAAATTGGTCAAAGACTGTCAGTTCGGCAGTTACCGTCTGATTTTTGGTCAGTGTATACAGCTCATGGCTGGCTTCTGTCGAACAAGCATGCTGGAAAACCAGCATCTGATCAGCGCTCGCAGCTATTGGCTGATCACTGTGATATGCTGGAGGGAAAAGTCCCCCTGTCAGAACACAATAGCTCAGAGGTGAGGTCACTGCACTTATATCAGATGTTTTTTTGGTTCAGCCCACTGGGTTGAAAGATAAAAACTTCCAGTTTATACCCAGTATTTGAAATTTGCATATACGGTAAATGTGATCTTGAAAGTGTAGGAACCTGTGACACACATACCAAGCTTTCCAGTTCTGGTTCTGAAAGGGCTACAGAATTTTTGAAATAGGAACATATTTGCCCCGATGTAGGAAAGTGCTAAGTGATTTTCACAGAAAAATTAGATGTCATATAACAATTCATGTCAATTCCACTGAGAGGTCCTCTATGGCAGCCCATGAGTGCCAAGGTAAAACGATGCTCCTAAGCACAAAATAAAATGGTGACAATAAAGTGACATTAAACCCTGATTTAAAAGAAAACAAAAATCTATTCAAGTAAGTGTTCTTCACTGGACACCCTCCGGGATTTGCTGAGCTGTCCGCACCCCCAGACCTGGTCCAGGTATTTAAAATCTCTGCTCTGCTCCATGCAGTGGACAGACCAGATCCATTCAGTGTGACGGCACTAACCGGTCAGAATTGATCTGGTCCACATTGAAAACTCTGCGAGTATAAGTAGAAGAGCGGAGATTCTGAATCCCGAGTACAGGGATGATAACAGCTCAGCAACCTCAGAGTTAAGTACAGTAGAGAGGTTGGGGTGGTGTCTGCTGTTAGTTTACCTTTACATTTTTTATGTAGAGATGAACTAATACTTTACCCCCAAAAAAATTGTCTTCAATTGCTCTCAGCCTTCTCCAAACTCCTGTTTTGTGCTTCTGTGATTCAATTTCCTGATAGAGTGGCTATGCTCATTCACTGTATGTAGCAATGTAGCCACCCTTTCTTCCTTGCTCCCAAGATGGACTATATATTTTGTAGTGTGCATAGAGCAATGCACATGACTGCAACTAACATGCACGGATCATTCCAAACAAATAGAAGTGAAGGGAAAAAGAAACGATTCAGGAGCTCACGAAGGACGTACAAGGAGGCAGAAAAATACAGTAAGGAATGTTTTCATTAAAAATAGATTGCAGGGCCATTAAGTAGTGGATGTGTATGGATTATTTTTTGGAGAATAAGGGGTTGATTTTCTAAAGGCAAATATACAGTTTTTTAATTGAGTCTGCAAGTGAAGTTACTCCAGAGCTTAGTAAATAAGGTAAAACTTTACTTTGCGAAGAATACCCAATCACATGCAAGGAAAAAAAACAGCATAGTTGTTTGGACAAGATTGAAATGTAAAAGTCAGAAGAGCTTCCCCTCATTTACCAAGCTAGGAATGCAACTGCACTTGTAAAGTGCACAGTCCATTTACCTTTAATAAATCAACCCCTATAACTGTGCTGCTGCCCTGTCCTTCCTCTCACTGATCAGGTCCATTCTGAATTCTCTCCATTTTTCAAAACCAAATAACTACCCGTCCCCTTCATTTACAAAGTAGGCACTTCCATTAGCAGCATTTTAGATTTTAGTTGGTGTGTGACAAATCAGGATTACAAAAAAGAACAGATAATTTTTTTATCCTTTGTTTAAGACAGTTTAGGATTTCAGTGATGTCTAGGTCCCATTTGGGGAGAATTAAACTCACTTACTGTCTCGATGACAGTGGTCACCAAGACCGGAAACAAAAGAACATTTTTCCCATGGGGACAGCTACAATAGGTAAAATGCCTTTTTTTTTTTTTTTTTTTAAGCAGAGCGGATAAGGATTTATCGGTAGCTGCATGTTTTCTGACAATTTTCCCCTTATTTCTTGTCCTACAGGAAATATGGACACAAACAACCATAAAGAGGCTAAATAAGGGGCTCTAACTGTTCTGCTTTCAATCAAATGCATAAAAAAGTTTTTTGCTAGAGTTACACTCTGTAGTGTATGTCCAGCTAAAACTTTTAGTTTTTTTTTGTATTTTGTTAGATTGGGAATGAATTAGAATTCCTGTCAAGGTGTAACTTTTATCCAGAGCTCCAGTTAGACAGATTTCCACCCACTTACAATGCTGGTGCAATGGTTTTACCATTTGATAATACATCTGCTAAAGGGACACAGACAGAAATGGGAAAGAAAAAAACTTCTGTAAGCTTTTTATTCTGTTCCTGTTGCACATTTGTCCTTACTTCTTGTCTGGTAAAAAGGTTGTTCCCTGGACACTAAGGGCCCATTCACACTTCTCTGTACCTGTCTGTGACGTTAATACATGCACATTAACACTTGTGGTATTAGGACAGGCTCATTCATTTTAAAAGGAATGCCAACATAAAGGAACCAAAAACAGTAATGTATTATTTATTCTAATGCAGTGTACTACAATGCACAGTAGTGCATTACCGGGTGTTGGAGCTCCATTTTCTTTTTAAAGTGAACACGACTGTAATGTTTGTCAATTTGCATTTCAGTATCATAATTGTGTCTTGAGAGAATTCTAACTGGACTAATTCTAACTAGAGCTCTGGATAGCAGTAAAAACCTGGCTGGGGTTGTAATTCTTCTATACTCTATCCAAAATAAAAAACAGAAAAACTTTTGACTGGGCATGCACCTATTGAATGATTGGGTAAGACCCCATTCACACTAGCGTGACTTGTCAGGCGACTTGGTCGCCTGACAAGTCGCGGTGGGTCGCTCGCCATTGATTAGCACAGGACCCGTTCTAATTGGAGCGACACAAGTTGCTCCAACTTAGAAAAAGGGTCCTGTACTACTTTGGGGCGACCTGGAGGCGACTTACATTGACTTCAATGATATGAAGTCCGTGCAAGTCGCACCGAGGTCACAGGTCGCCCCACCAAGTCGTGTCGCCCCTGTCTGAACGGGGTCTAAGCCTTGTTGGATAGTTAAGATACCTCATTTAAAATAATTTAAATCATTTGAATGAATACATAAGTGAACTAAAAAGTGTTTTCAAATATATAACTCTATACACTGCTCAAAAAATGAAAGAAACACTTTTTAATCAGAGTATAGCATCAAGTCAATTAAACTCCTGGGATATTGATCTGCTCAGTTAAGTAGCAGAGGGGGCTGTTAATCAGTTTCAGCTGCTTTGGTGTAAATAAAATTAACAACAGGTGCAGATTGGCAAAAATGAGATGACCTTCAAAACAGGAATGGTTTTACAGATGGAGGCCACTGACATGTTTTTTCCCCTACTCCTCTTTTCTGACAGTTTTCCACTAGTTTTACTTTTGGCTAGAGTCAGTGTCACTACTGATAGCATGACGCAATACTTGGACACTACAGAGGTTGCACAGGCAGTCCAACTTCTCCAGGACGGCACATCAATACGCGCTGTTGCCAGAGGGTTTTTCTGAGTCTCCCACCACAGTCTCAAGAGCATGAAGGAGATTCCAGGAGTCAGGCAGTTACTTTAGGAGAGCTGGACAGGGTCGTAGAAGGTCCTTAACCCATCAGCAGGACCGGTATCTGCTCCTTTGTGCAAGGAAGAACAGTATGAGCACTGCCAGAGCCCTACAAAAGGAAATCCAGCAGGCCACTGGTGTAAATGTCTCTGACCAAACAATCAGAAACAGACTTCATGAGGGTGGCCTGAGGGTCCAACATCCTCTAGTGGACCCTGTGCTCACTGCCTGGCACAGTGGAGCTCAATTGGCTTTTGCCTTTGAACACCAGAATTGACAGGTCCACCACTGGTGCCCTGTGCTTTTCACAGATAAGAGCAGGTTCAAACTGAGCACATGTGACAGACGTGAAGGATCTGCAGAAGCCCTGGAGAACGTTATGCTGCCTGTAACACCGTTTCAGCATGGCCAGTTTGATGGTGGGTCAGTGATGGTCTGGGGAGGCATATACATGGAGGGACGCACAGACCTCTACAGGCTGGACAATGGCACCCTGACTGCCATTAGGTATCAATATGAAATCCTTGGACCCATTGTCAGACCCTATGCTGGTGCAGTGGGTTCTGGGTTGCTCCTGGTGCACAACAATGCATGGCCTTGTGGTAAGGGTATGCCACCAGTTCCTGGAGGATGAAAGAATCGATACCATTGAATGGCCCCCATTCTCTCCTGACCTAAATCCAATAGAACACCTCTGGGACATTATGTTTTGGTTCATCCGACGACACCAGGTTGGACCTCAGTCTGTTCAGGAGCTCAGTTATGCCCTAGGAGGAAATACCCCAGGACACCATCCATTGTCAAATTAGGAGCATTCCCCATATGCATGTTGTCAGACATGCATACAAGCACGTAGAGGCCATACAAACTTCTGAGTACCATTTTGAGTTGCTGCAATGAAATTGTAGCAAAATGCACTAGTCTGCTGCATCATTTTTTCACTTTGATTTTTAGGGTGTCTTTGTTTTCAGCCCTCTATATGTTGATAATTTTAATTTCCATTAAACGATGTGGCATCCTTTCATTCCTAACACATTACCCAGTCCATATCAGTATAGATATCCAGGATTAAATTTTTCCCTATTGAGATATGATGTGTTTTCAAAGTGTTCCTTTAATTTTTTTGAGCAGTGTATATACATTATAATCCACATAATGTAGTTCTAGATGTTTTTAAGGTCATCAATGCTATAACATCGGGCAGAATTTTTTTTTCCAGTTTTAGTCTATGTTACACTAGTGCAGATGCCTGAATTGCATTGTTGTGGATTCACAGTAAACAGAATAGGGCAGGGAAAACACAAAAGAACTGAACAAACAGAACACAGACATTGAAATAAGCAAAATTCCTAGTGTCACAGTGTCCCTAAGATAACCCATATAGCTCATTGTATATTGATGACCAGTGTCTATGACAACAGTATTCAAAGCCAAGAGACAAGTGCAGGTTACAGGCTGTTCTAGAACATCTCTCAGAGAGATACATAGGGGGTTATTTACAAAGGCTGGAGAGTGCAAAATTAGGCTCACTTCTGCACAGAAACCAATCAGCTACTAACCTCAGCTTGTTCAAATAAGCTTTTAGAATACAACCTGGAAGCTGATTTCTATGTAGAAGTGAGCCTGATTTTCACTTAATAAATAAACCCCAATTTGTCAAAAGTACCACCATTACTGCCTAAATATAAATAAATAATGCAGCCAAAAGATTCTGAATATTTGTTTTAATATACAAGGTTGTTCTGTGGTAATAAATATTATATTCATTAAAATAAGAGAGATATGGGGGCTGCTGACCTTTTTCTGTAAATTCTTGTTGCCTATATGTTCTAATGGTCTACTGACCTACTTAATTCCCCTATCCACACACTCGATTTACAGATTTAGATGGGGGAATCCTCCCCCTGAACCCCCCCCCCCCCCCCCCCGCTGGTCTCCCCGCTGTCAGAATACACTGATTATCAATGGAGGTAATTGCCAGTGCAGCTGATCGAGCATGGAAAATCCAGCAGAGCAATTCCCTGCTCATCAATGGATCAATATTTGGCTGGTCCCTGCTGAACCAGCTGGATTTCGTTCCATGTATGGCTGGCTTAAGTCTTAATTCTAATAGTGGTTGGCACTACTGGTTTAACAAAAGTCTACCACTGTGCCTCGTGTGAGGATAGGAAGGAAATTCCACTCCATGGGATGAATCTTGTCTCTCTTCCATTTTAGTCTGGATCAGCGTTTGGTCATCAAAGGTCAAATTTTGGTCCTAGCTTTTCTTTTCATGAGGCGTTCAGGCCATTTATGATGCCAGTTTCAGATGTAAGCTCAGTAAAGTGACTCTAAACTCTTGCTTTAACCACTTAAGCCCCGGAAGATTTTACCCCCTTCCTGACCAGGGCCTATTCTGCACTGTGTGACTTTAACGGACAATTGCACGGTCGTGCGACGCTGTACCTAAACTAATTTGACGTCCTTTATTTCCCACAAACAGAGCTTTCTTTTGGTGGTATTTGATCACCTGTGCGATTTTTTGATCATGCGCTATAAACAAAAAAAGAGCGTCAATTTTGTAAATATAACAATATTTTTCACATTTTTTTATATGAAATTCCCCCAAAAAAATGTAAAAATCAAATTTTTTTAACATTTTAGGCCAATTTGTTTTATGCTACATATTTTTGGTAAAAAAAAAATCGCAAAAAGCGTATTTTGATTGGTTTGCGCAAAAGTTATTACGTTACTAACAAAGGGAAAGATTTTTGTCATTTTTGTTGTTTTTTTTTAACGAGTAATGGCGGCGATCTGCGATTTCATTTGCGGGACTGCGACATTGCGGCGGACAGATTGGACCCTTGGCTGACATTTTTGACACTTTTGGGGTTACCAGTGACATTACTACAATAATCAGTGCTATACATATGCACTGTTACTGTAAAATGACACTGGCAGTGAAGAGGTTAACTTTTTTTGAGAGGGAGGGGTTGTGTGTGTCCCTAGTGTGCGTGATTCTAACTGTGATTGGCTGTGGCTTGAGGTGTAGGAACAGTGATCAATGGTCCTACATAGTAGAACCGTATGATCACTGTTCTTACACAGGGGAGAATGACAGGCGGCTTGTTTACATCAGCCGCCTGCCTTTCTCCCGTTGTCACGGACGATCGCGAGTGCCCGGCGAACATGGGGTCCGCTGGGCACACGCGCGGGGGGGTCCGTGACCGAGCGGGAGCAGAAGCGCGCCTCCGGCGGCGCACGCTCGCTCCCCAGAGCCTCACAGGCTAGTGACGTACCCATACGTCACTTTGCCTATGGGGGGCTGACCGCCGCAGTATATGTACTTGCGGTGGTCGGCAAGTGGTTAAAAGAATTCCATTCAAGTATAAATTCCTAACTCAAAAATGACCTTCTATTGCTGTCAGCTTTCTCCAAATCTCCAAATTTCCTTTTTATTTTGCTGCTGTAACCTAAGGGTATGTTAGTTTTCCAGGGTCCCACTGTATGAAAGGAATGTAGCTATCCTTTGTTGCCTGCTCCCAATATGGACCATGGACTATGAGATGTGTAGTGTGCACAGAGTAGAGCACATTACCCCAAAAGGGATAGTCTTCTAAGTTTGTCCTTTAAGCCAAGTAAATAATTAAACAGAGGCTACAAAACAACATCATCTAATTGTATTTGTATGCATTTTGTCCCATAGATTTCCACGCTTGCTGTTGATATGAAATCTGATTTAATCTTTTCTCTCCATTGTTTGTTACATGAATATTAAAGCCTACAATTATGTTGTCAAGCTTTGTCTCCTTATGTAATTATACCTAATGCCATGGTTGCTTTCTATAGGTTTTACAACAATATTACAAGGTGGGTTTATTGTTGGTCTGATTACCATAATAGTCATTTTAAATGTATTTTTAAAATCCGTATGATCTATAAAGCCAGACTGGTGTCATTCCACTCGCTTGCAATAAATCTAATAATCAAAAAGAACACCCACTGTAAGTAAATAATAAAAATGTCTAGTTTGTCTCTGTAATGCTGTAGATTAAGGCAATACTTAAATACTGACTTATTATGTTGATTATTACAATTATGCAAGCAGACACTGCTGTCCAGAAGGCTTTGCAGCTCTTGTATTGTAGAGTTCCATTATATGGGCCTGACAGAACAGCTGGTGGTCTGCTTTTACTAGATCAACAATTACAAAAAGAATCCTTTGATCTGAGAAGCTCGGTTTAAATGGGAGCTGCTGTGTGTTTCTCAAGTAGTTATTTTGCTAATAATGTAAATTATATGTCAAATTTTTCATCATTATACATGCTTACTGTGTCCTGTTTTTATTACAATATTTTATATCAATATACAGTATCTCCCAAAAGTGAGTACACCCCTCAAATCTTTGTAAATATTTTATAAATATATTATTATAACTTTTCATGTGACAACACTAAAGAAATGACACTTTGCTACAATGTAAAGTAGTGAGTGTACAGCTTGTAGGACAGTGTAAATTTGATGTCCCCTCAAAATAACTCAACACACAGCCATTAATGTCTAAACCGCTGGCAACAAAATTGAGTACACCCCTAAGTGAAAATGTCCAAATTGGGCCCAAAGTGTCAATGATTTGTGTGGCTACCATTATTTTTCAGCACTGCCTTAACCCTCTTGGGCATGGAGTTCACCAGAACTTCACAGGTTGCCGGAAAAGAGAAATGGACAGAGCGCGCACCAGCCTAGCGCATTATCTTTAAAACAATTTTTCTCTATCGCTCATTGACAGACGTAGTCCTCGGTGATACAGCACCTTCGGGTTATGTTGCCTCCACAGGAGCAGGACTAGACAGGAAATTAAAATGCTCTGGCCACACCCTAGGGGCAGTCCCAGAGGGTATATCTTCTCTCTCTCTGCCTCAGCAAATCAGTTATTTTCTGTCTAGTTAGGAGTAAGGACCTAGATACCTTGCTGGGATCTTCGGTCCTGGCAAGATTTTTTTCTTAAAAAGATTTTTTAGACAGCTTTTTTCTCCAGTGTTCCTGTGAGATCTTCAAGCAAGAAAGCTGAACTGGGCGACGGGCTGGATGTTGAGATCTGGTGGTCACCCCAGTTCAGCCTACGAGCGCGTGCAGGCCATAGCTCCGCGCTGGGTCGGCCGCGACAAAGTCCCATTAAGAGACTGACCCCGCGAGTTAAACGTCTCGCTGAAACGCCAAAGACCATGAGTCACGGCGTCCGTATTGGTCGACAGCCCTCCCGCCCCGGTGGAGAGGGGTACTGTCAGGAGTTGGTGCCCGCCTGGTTCCGGTATGGTGAGTAGTATGTTCCCCCTTTTCCCCCTGATGGGTCTTGTGGTGAACGCGGGCCCCTCTCTGTATGGTAAGATAGAGTCCCCCTCTATCCTATAACATGGCACAGATCCCCCTACTTTGAGTGTGATTTTATGTGCAAAAAGCCAGGAGGCTTGGTTTGGGAGCTAACAATCTAATTGTATACATGTTTAAAAGATTGTAATCAGTGGCAGTCTGGGAATCTTACTGTGATAAGAATAAGGTACCTACCAGTCAGAAGCCACGGACATGTAGACTGCCTTCCTAGTCAAATCTCCAGCTATAGCAGGCCTTCCGAAGGCCAGGAGGTCCGCCAGGGCCGGTACCGCCAACCACACCAAATCCCCATGCAGAGAAGGTGTTGTGTGCTCTGCAGCACACCGCTATTCGGTACAGGCCGCCGCCATTTTTTTTGCTGGATTGCACGAGCCGCCATTTTGGCTTAGCCTCGTGTCTCCAGCATGGGGGCGGCCATGTTTGAGGTGATCCAAACACCTCGTGGAGCTAGGGGAGGCGCCGGAAGGCGTGCAGAGGGGCGGAGCCGCCTCCTTTCTTCCTGGGCAGCCAGCCAAAAGACTTCCTGTTTGTCAAGACAGCGCTGTAACCTGTTGCAGTTAAACTCTGAGCATCAAGTGGTGAGCCTGGGGGTCTATCTCTCTCTTTCTCTCTCTCGATCGATAGGGATCCCTAGCAGGTAACACTAAGGGGCTTTTGTGGCGCTGGGGGTCTGTGAAAAAAAAAAAAAAAAAAGTTTTTTATTTTTGAATTATATTATCCGGGAAGTTACTGGAATAATCATGGACCCTGCCACACAAATTCCCCCACCTGTTTCCCTCGAGGGGGCCACGGGACCCGCCGGTGCACAGAGTGTAGAGGCATTTACAGCAATTTTGGAGTCTATGGTGGCTCGGGTGGAGGCGGCCTGTCAGGGACGAGGGTCAAGGAAGCGACCCCCTCCTACCCCTATATTATCTGACACCTCTGACTCAGATTCAGAGATGGTCACTGCAGTTGCAGGTCCCTCCGCAAGGGCTGTTACCTCAGGTAAAGCTCCCTCAGACAGTGAGGAGGACGTTTCTTCTCCCGCTATAATTCAGGAAGAAGCATTGGTGGACGCACTAGTTGTGGCAGTGCAGGAAACCTTAAAACTTGAGGTTTTACCGGCAGAAGCAACTGATACAGAGATTCCTTTTGGTACTAACAAGCCCATCAAAACGGTGAAGGTTTTTCCTGTACCCAAGTGTTTTGGTAATAAGATTAAAGGAGAATGGGAGCATTCTAAACGTACCTTTACTATTTCCAAGCGTATTGCTAGACGCTATCCGTTTGAGGAATCCATCATTAAGAAATGGACGGTACCACCAGTGGTGGATCCACCTATTTCCAGGCTGAATAAAGCCACGGTTATCCCAGTGGAGGACACTTCGTCCTTTAAGGATCCGGTGGATCGAAAGATGGAAGCAGAGTCCCGCACCATCTTCTCTCTGATAGGGTCAGCATTTAGACCAGTAATTGTTATTGGTCTAGTTTCCCAGACACTTACGGAATGGGCGAGATTGGTACGCCAAGACCTTAGGGGAAAAGATATTCCCCAGGAAACATCTGATTGGATGGAACAGATTATACAAGGGCTACAGTTTATCTGTGACGCAGCCTTGGACACTACTCCCCTATTAGGGCATGCATCTATGTCAGCGGTAATCCTCAGACGTGTGCTATCTCTATTTGGGGCCATCTTAGATGAAATCATTAAGGATGCCACTGGGGGCAAGAGCACTTTTTTGCCACAGGCTGCTAAAGCTAAGGGACCTCGCAACAAGCGAGGACCTTTCTTTACCGCCCATAAAGGGTTCGCACGCCCGGCTGGAACAAGCGGGAAAGGCAAGACTCCTCCAGGAGGGTTCAAGAAAAGCTGGTCGGACTAACAGAGGACCAACTCAGCCAAACCCGAAGCAAAGGAGTACACAGCCTGAAGGTGCGCCCCCACCCGGTTTGAGGGTGGGGGGACGTTTTCACCGGTATTCAGGACATTAGATCGAGCATCAACTACTACTACCGGTGCGATTCTTCCCTTCCAACATTTAAGTACTACAGGGAGCGGTAGTCACCGTTCCCTGAATAGATCTTTTCCTTTACCTTTTCCTAAGATTAGTCTCAATTCCCCACAGGAATCGGATCTGGTTGACCAGACAGGCCAAGAAGCCTCTAGCCGGGTGACTTCGGTCCCTGAGGTTCATCAGAAAAGATCACCCTTCCTGATAGCAATCAGGTATCTGATAAATGTGTGGGAACAGAAAACGACCAGACTTTCTCGGATGGTCGGGGCCAGATAGCTCTAGGGACGCCTGGTTCAGATCCAGTCAGCACCAGTGGTCCTAGAAATTCTAGGCTGGCCTCGTCAAGCCGGCCTGGCCGACTTGGACAGGCTAGTCGCAGACGTTCCGTGGGAACTTCGTCTCAGGGAGTGTCTGTGGTCTCAAGGACCAATCTACCATCGTGCTTTACAGTCGCTGGTTTTAATGGCCTGGCCATTGAGACCCAAGTACTGAAGGACAGAGGTTTGTCAGCTTCAGACATTCCTACCCTTATTAAAGCAAGGAAAGTGACTTCCAGCAAGGTCTATTATCACACATGGAAGACTTATATTGCGTGGTGCGAATCTTTAGGATTTCCTCCACGTACCTATTCGGTGACTCGAATATTGGCCTTTTTGCAACAAGGGGTTGAGCAGAAGCTAGCCTTGAGCACCATCAAGGGTCAAGTTTCAGCATTAGCAATCTTCTTTCAGAAACCTTTAGCTACCAAGTCCTTGGTGCGGAATTTCATCCAGGGGGTGCGGCACCTGGCTCCACCAGTCCGCGCGCCCTTACCGCCCTGGGATCTTAATTTAGTTTTGTCGGTTCTACAGAAACCTCCCTTTGAAAACATCAGGGAGATTCCCTTGTTTACTTTATCCCAGAAGGTGGCCTTCTTGGTGGCTATCACTTCTGCTCGCAGGGTGTCAGAACTGGCTGCATTATCATGCCAGTCCCCATACCTAGTGATTCATAGGGATAAGGTAGTACTTCATCCTAAGCCATCCTTTCTTCCTAAGGTGGTTTCAGATTTTCATCTGAATGAAGATATTGTACTACCTTCCTTGTGTCCTCAGCCCAAGCATCATCGGGAACATGCGTTGCATTCCTTGGATGTGGTTCGGGCAATCAGAGTATACCTGAAAGCTACGGAATCATTCCGTAAGACGGATTTACTTTTTGTGATCACGGATGGCCCCAGAAAGGGTTTGCCTGCATCTGCCGTGACCATTGCCAAATGGATTAGACAGACGGTGGTACAGGCTTATTCTATTAAGGGTCAGAGTCCTCCGTTCCCTGTTAGGGCGCACTCCACTCGAGCGCTTAGTACTTCCTGGGCCTTTCGCCATCAGGCGTCAGTGGTCCAGGTATGTAAGGCGGCCACCTGGTCGTCGGTACATACCTTTACAAAATTCTATAAAATTGATGTGACGGCATCGGCGGATGCCTCATTTGGCCGCAAGGTTTTGCAGGCCGCAATTTGAGGAGACCGGTGGTCTACCTCGAGAGTTTTTTTCTGTTTGAAAAATTTCTTTTTTGTTGAGTCTCATCATTAAGGATGAGCATTGTAAACTTCTAGTTGGCACCGGTTGGGCCTTCTAGATTTGGATTTGATTTCCATTTTCCCACCCCTCATTTGTGATACTGCTCTGGGACGTCCCGAAGGTGCTGTATCACCGAGGACTACGTCTGTCAATGAGCGATAGAGAAAAATGGATTTTTGTAAAATCTTACCGTAAAATCCTTTTCTCTTAGCTCATTGACAGACGTAGTCCCCGCCCCTCTGTTTTGGAGTTGGGTTGGGTTAAAATCTCTAAAGACTGCTTTTTGACATAACTGATTTGCTGAGGCAGAGAGAGAGAGGATATACCCTCTGGGACTGCCCCTAGGGTGTGGCCAGAGCATTTTAATTTCCTGTCTAGTCCTGCTCCTGTGGAGGCAACATAACCCGAAGGTGCTGTATCACCGAGGACTACGTCTGTCAATGAGCTAAGAGAAAAGGATTTTACGGTAAGATTTTACAAAAATCCATTTATTGTAATAGACATGTATATACATTATACTCACAAAACGATTATGAAACACGGGCAATAAGCAATGAGGGACCACCAGGGGCTTCTAATGGGCATCCTCAGCTGCCGCAGGCCACGGAAGGATGTAGACCTCCAAAAAACCGCTTACGCGTTTCGGGGTGTTCCCCCTTCACAGGTTGCCACTGGAGTCCTCTGCCACTCCTCCATGACGACATCACGATGCTGGAGGATGGATGACATTGTGCTCCTCCACCTTCTGTCTGAGGATGCCCCAGAGATGCTCAATAGGGTTTAGGTCTGGAGACATGCTTGGCCAGTCCATCACCTTCACCCTCAGCTTCTTTAGCAAGGCAGTGGTCGTCTTGCAGTTGTGCTTGAGGTCATTATCATGTTGGAATATTGCCCTGCGTCCCAGTCTCCAAAGGGAGGGGATCATGCTCTGCATCAGTATGTCACAGTACATGTTGGCATTCATGGTTCCCTTAATGAACTGTAGCTCCCCAGTGCTGGCAGCACTCATGCAGCCCCAGACCATGACACTCTCACCACCATGCTTGACTGTAGGTAAGACACACGTGTCTTTGTACTCCTCACCTGGTTGCCGCCACACACGCTTGACACCATTTTTTTTTTTTTGTTTAATATATGTTTATTGAAAGAGAAAAAGCAATACAGAACACAAACAATAAACCAGTCGTAAGACATACAGAGGAACAACCAGTCTTACAAAAGATATCGCTTTTGAACAACATCGATATAGATGCTTGACACCATCTGAACCAAATAAGTTTATCTTGGTCTCATCAGACCACAGGACATGGCTCCAGTAATCCATGTCCTTAGCTTGTCTTCAGCAAACTGTTTGCGGGCTTTCTTGTGCATCATCTTTAGAAGAGGCTTCCTTCTGGGACGACAGCCATGCAGACAAATTTGATGCAGTGTGTGGCGTATGGTCTGAGCACTGACAGGCTGCCCCCCCACCCCTTCAACCTCTGCAGCAATGCTGGGAGGACTCATACCTCCCTCTTCCAAAGACAACCTCTGGATATGATGCTGAGCACATGCATTTAACTTCTTTGGTCAACTATGGTGAGGTCTGTTCTGAGTGGAACCTGTCCTGTTAAACCGCTGTATGGTCTTGGCCACTGTGCTGCAGCTCAGTTTATGGGTCTTGGCAATCTTCTTATAGTCTAAGCCATCTTTATGTAGAGCAACAGTTATTTTTTTCAGATCCTCAGAGAGTTCTTTGCCATGAGGTGCCATGTTGAACTTCCAGGGACCAGTATGAGAGAGTGAGAGCGATAACACAAAATTTAACACACCTGTGACCTTGTAACACTAACGAGTCACATGACATCAGGGAGGGAAAATGGCTAATTGGGCCCAATTTGGACATTTTCACTTAGGGGTGTACTCACTTTTATTGCCAGCTGTTTAGACATTAATGGCTGTGTGTTGTTATTTTGAGGGGACAGCAAATTTACACTGCTATACGAGCTGTACACTCACTACATTACATTGTAGCAAAGTGACATTTCTTCTGTGTTGTCACATGAAAAGATATAATAAATTATTTACAAAGATGTCAGGGGTGTACTCACTTTTGTGAGATACTGTATATAACACACATATTTAGCCAATTCAGAGCCATTTGCAATGCTGTCTACTGTGCACATGTACAGGACTATTTTAATTTTCAAAGCCGTCATTTTCACCTATTAAAGTGTTAGTAAACCGCCCCTTCGCATGGCGCTCTGCATTCAACGGCATACTGTATGCCTTGGAAAGCAGAGCGTCACAGCGCATTTGTGGGTGATGTCATCAACAATTGCCGATTTAAATATCTCCAAAATGGTGTATGTTTAGGAGTAATTTATTGTACCTACTGGCAGAGGCGTAACTAGAACCTTCAGGGCCCCAATGCAAGAAACCATGAAGGGCCCCCCGGACCCCTAGCCGGGGGCCCTTCCCTTCAAGCCTGGGGCTCTTCCCACTGATCCTGGGGCCCTTTACTCTCATTGCGGGGCCCTTTATTATTATGACCGTAAGCTTACCTGTAGGTACAATTAAAGAAAGGGCCTTTACTACCACTTTAAGTGATTGTTTTCTGCTGCTAGAGGCCACTCAACAGGTTTGTGAATTTCAGACTATCCCATTATGGCTGCCTCAATTTATCTCTATGGGATACCTACAGAAGTGAAAGAAACATGTACTGGCCTGAGGAGTGCATGATAATAGAGGGAGGAATGTTCTGTAACATAGCGTGGAAGGAAGTAGATTGGTGAGAGAAGATATTGGAAGAGGGTAGATGAAAGCTGCTTCAGGGAGAAATGCTGCTGGAACCTTAAAGTGTATATTGTCTGTTAAATATACAATTGAAAGCATTTTTTACAGTGTATATTTGTTCAACAAGCGCAAAAAATAAGTTACTCATTATCCAGCCAGAAATCTTGTGAGCTAATAAACTCATTTGCTCTCTTCTTCTGGAGTTAGTATTGTTTCTTATGAACATTATTTCCTGCTGTCTCCATAAACTACAAAACACCTCCACCTGTTATGGAGAAGATATGGAGCTCTTATGTAGTCCCAACAGTTTTATGTAGTCATAACACCCTTTCCTATTATGACAGCACTGTTCAGTATGGTTGTAGCCCTAGGACAGGAAGTTTGTTAATGGCAGGATTACCAGGATAAAAAAAGAGAAAAAAGAGTGTAAAAAGGAAAACAAATGCAGCCACCACACCTAGAAGACCAGCAAGCTGCAATACTATAAGTTTTTGTTCTTGGGTTTGAAAAGACTTTAAGTCAGATTTGTGTTTGTTCGGTGCCCAGAGGACAGCACAGGGAAGCTGGAGCTGACTTTACCTGTTTCTTGTGTCCACGAAGATTCACAGAGCTGATTGCTGCAGTGTAAGTGCACATAGTCTCTGCAAAGAAGTTCCTTATGCTACACTGACTGTCTCTTTGATTTATAAAAGTGCACTACTTTTCTGCAATACAATATTGGTATATCTTCAGTTATCTGTTCATCTCATGAGAAGCCAGCGTGAGAGACTATATTGCATAGTCAAGAAAGGACTGTTCACCGCATACAGAGGATAAAGATTTGTTGTACAGTGATGTCTAATAGACAAGTGAACTGATTGAGAAAATATCTTCCTTCAAGATATATCATCTGAGAGGGGCCGCACACGTTATTTCTTTCAGCATGGGGTAGCTGCAAGAGACCATACATCAGTTACTACTTTGTTACTTTGGAAAGGAAATAGTTTTTGCACAGTTGTCCTGGACCCCAATGCAGACTTAGTATGTAGATAGGGAAAAATGAACTGCTATATCACATTCGTTGATGTTTAAATGCCAATGCCGTGATTCCACTTTTAATCATTAAATTGGTTGCCCTGTTTGTACTAACCATTTTTTCTTATTATTCACTATTGATTAAAGTTGCATAATATTTACAATTGTCTTTGTCACAGAATTTCACTATATATTGTAATCTGGGGTGCTTGAGTACCCCAGCCAGCAACTTGTAAAAGAAAACAGTTTTTATTGTTACTTTAAAACCAGGCAAACAAAACAGCTTTCTTCAGCAAAATAAACAGAAACAGTCCATAATTCTGATATATTGAAAATAAAACAATGGTTTACCACCAGGTTACCAGTCCCACATCGGGGTTTAAGGTTCCTCTCTAGTTCAGAGGATAGGAAAGGTCAGCAAACAAGTCTTTGTCACAAGACAGTCCATGCTTTCTCTAGCTTCTAGCTATTCCTTTGCCTGGACAAAACCGGAACCTCGCTACCGATCCCGTATCTCGTTACCGGATCACTCTCTTGCTACTGGACCTTGCTACTACTAACCCAACTAGTGATAAGTACCCCACAGGGGATTTCTTCCTAAACTAACTTACACTATCTACCTCTGCATACTAAAGGACTGTTACTATGTAAGCACTATTTCTATCATCTGCATAACTTCATAGATTGCTAGCTCTTGAGCCTACCATCATCTACATCATTGCACTAGGTTACTCTCTCTTGTATACTTCATCTGCTGTCCCCTACCACCTGTTACTATACATGATTGCTAAACCTATCTGCATACTACCTATCATCACCTACCACTCTCCTGAATATTACTACTGAGTGCTCACCATTTCTAACGCCTGTCTCTCACCTCTATACTATCATATACATCCTATCACTCCAGGAACATCATATTGAGTGTATGTATATTTGCATAAAGCAGGCTGTGCACGGTGATGAGTCCTGAGAGTTGGATATGTTTGTTCAACACATCTCTACATGACTACTGAGTGTAATAATTCTGCAGCTGCAAATCCATTCACTAACAATAAACGCAAGAGCGTTACAGTCCCCTGATTGGGTTTCCCCCACCGCCCTTTGAGAAGCCTCTCACAGGACCTTCAGCAGGCACACCTGGAAACCATGACACCCTAACTAATACATCACAGCCCCGCTGTTAGGCAGACAAGGCCCACTATCTCTTTACCTAGCACCTACCTGTAGGATGCTACAGCTATAATGTAATAAATGTTTATTTAATGCACCTTTCTTAAAATGCATGACTTTATTAATAAAACATCTTGTCTTCACAACCAGATTTATTGTCAAGAAAGAAATGATCAATGCCAAACTGCAGACATTTGTCTTGGCTGAATAAGTTTCTGCTTGAACAATGAATACATTGGAAGGGAAATGGGCAATAAAATACTGATAAGCAATCATTTTTATTGTACTAGTGACTCTTCACATGGGTCATATTTTCACCTAAGTCATACTAAAAAGGGGTTCATCGTCATAGTCAGACATAAATCTCTGCTCTGTTCTTTAATTTTTTATACATTAAGGAAGGGTTAGACCCCCTTTCCCCTCATTCTTTGTGTCCACCTTCACTATTTATCCTGGAACCACTGTTTCCAGAACAGAAAATGAGTGGAATTCCCAAACCTAGACCAAGCTTAGAGGGAAAATGTGGACAACTGTGAGATTTTCTCTCACTTTGAGGATGCTTCTGTTTACTTCCAGTTATTTACTTCTCCATGGCAGAAAGTGAGGGGATGTCCCCAATAGCAACACAGACATTCATAAAAATAACTGACAGATGTTTCAAGTGTTTCCCACGCAGTGCCAGGACACAGAAGTTCCAAGTATTTCCCACGCAGTGCCAGGACACAGAAATTCCAAGTGTTTCCCACGCAGTGCCAGGACACAGAAATTCCAAGTGTTTCCCACGCAGTGCCAGGACACAGAAATTCCAAGTGTTTCCCACGCAGTGCCAGGACACAGAATTCCAAGTGTTTCCCACGCAGTGCCGGGACACAGAAGTTCCAAGTGTTTCCCACGCAGTGCCAGGACACAGAAATTCCAAGTGTTTCCCACGCAGTGCCAGGACACAGAAATTCCAAGTGTTTCCCACGCAGTGCCGGGACACAGAAGTTCCAAGTGTTTCCCACGCAGTGCCGGGACACAGAAATTCCAAGTGTTTCCCACGCAGTGCCAGGACACAGAAATTCCAAGTGTTTCCCACGTAGTGCCAGGACACAGAAGTTCCAAGTGTTTCCCACGCAGTGCCAGGACACAGAAGTTCCAAGTATTTCCCATGCAGTGCCAGGACACAGAAGTTCCAAGTGTTTCCCACGCAGTGCCAGGACACAGAAGTTCCAAGTGTTTCCCACGCAGTGCCAGGACACAGAAGTTCCAAGTGTTTCCCATGCAGTGCCAGGACACAGAAGTTCCAAGTGTTTCCCACGCAGTGCCAGGACACAGAAGTTCCAAGTCTTTCCCATGCAGTGCCGGGATAAGGTCATCTAGCGCCCAGGGCAAAGATGCCAAACTGTGCCCCCCCCTCAAATTGTATAAGCATCATGTGTCAGCCAACATCCTCTCCTTCCCCCCCAAAAAAGATTGAGCACTAATATTCCCACTTACCTCCTAAGCATAAATTCTCATTGCAAGCCAAAATTCTCCCCACAAAGAAAATCCCCCACTTCCAGGACAAATCCCCCCTCCCAGCTCAAAACCTTTCCTTCCCAACTTCCTCCTCCTAAAACAAATCCCCTCCCCAAATCCCATTAATAGCAATTATCCCCCCTCCCCCAAATTTTCCCTGCTAGCTAAAATCCCCCTAATCTTCCCTAGTAGTACAAATCCTACCCCTCAAATCCCCCTTCCTAACAGATATCCACTTCCCCTCAAATTTCCCCTCTGAGGATAAATTCTACCGTCACCCCTTCCAAAACCCCCTCTCCTAGCACAAATCCTCCCAAATTCCCTTTCCTAGCAGTTATCCTCTCAATCATCCCTACTACAAATCCTCTCCCCAAACCCCCTTTCCTAACAGAAATCCACTCCCCCTCAAACTTCCCCTCTGAGCATAAATCCTCTCCCCCTCCAAATCCCCCTCTAAAAGCACCCCCCCCCCTACTAGCTCCTAGCACAAATTCCTTCAATCATCCCTACTACCACAAATCGTCCCCCTCAAATCCCCCTTCCTAACACAAATCTACTCCCCTTGCACAAATCCCCCCCCCCTCCTAATCACCTATTCTAGCACATTATCCCCACCGAGCCTAGGGCAGCCGCCCCTCCTGTCCACCTCCTGATCTGGCCTTGTTCTCTTGCTATCTGGAATGAAAAACAAAATTTTGGTTGGGGTCTTTTCATATATAATGCTGCTCATTTATCTTATTTCAATGTACAACCCATGGATACCTGTCCAAAAACCAGGAGATTGCAGGTGTAGAGAATCCATGTAGCTATATAGAGGAGTATCTTACAGTGGTTAGCTCCTTTAAAATTATATGACAAGGTGCAGTCATTTTTATCTGAAGTTCAAAGTGCAAGCAACAGTCACGTTAATAGCATGTAGATTGCAGAACTGTAGGTTCTTAAAAACATTGTCACCCTCTCTATACAGTATGCTATGCAGCTATGCAAACAAGGTTTGCTGGTTTATAGAAGTAGGTGCAATCCTATGTAGGTAGAAATACACCTACAAGTATTTATTTAGGTGTTTGTCAGAAGTTGTCCTTCAACTTGGCAAAGTTCCAAGTGCTGTATAGTGCTAGATCTCTAATCAGCTGAGGATTATGGAACACACAAGAAGCTCCATTTGTCTGCTGATTGTCTGAGTGAGAGTTGTTGGCCTCATGTTGAAGAATTTTGGGAATGTGTCAGCTAATCTACTTATAAATACTTAATTGACCATAAAGTTAGCAATCCTATGAATTCCTAGAAGTAGAAGGTGGATGTCCTCAAGGACTTAGCTATGATTATCTGCTTTGCAGCCATGACTTTGCAAGGTCCAAGGGTCTCTGTGATCTATGCAACCTTTAAAGAGTATGTAAACCCAACCTTTCCTATTCCTGATTTGTGCCTGTTGTACCATGTACTTGTATGAAAAAGTATCCTGTTCTCTTTAAATTGCTTCCTTTGTGTGAAATCCCTGCTGTTCATGCCAGTCCCTCTGCTTTCCCAATAAAAACTGACCATACTAAGTAGGAGAGCACAGCATGGTCAGTTCTCCAATGATCAGACTTGTCCTGACATCGCCCTCCCCCTGCACAGCCTGAAACTTAGTGTACAATTGATTCTCCTCCCCCAGCTCCTTTGCATCTGAGAACAGAGGGAATGTTTTGCTTTTCATTTCTATTTTAAACTGAATGGGCTGTTTTTACAAGATGATCATTTACAATCACTTTAAGTGGGCTTGTGTTTGGTCAGGCATTGGTGCCAAATTGTCCAGGTCCCCTGCCCATTTCTTCTTGGATAGAACAGCTACCCACCTGCTGTAGAGAGACCCCTTTGCCATATTGTGTTACAGTCCTGGCCTTAGGCCCGCTCATGACATTCCTGGCTGTAAGCATTAATATATAAGAATAAAGGAATGCCGCACACAAATGCATTTTCCATACTTTACTGTAACTTCGTAAAGTTTCTGTGACATCTAACCTCACATACAAGCAGAATTCTTTGGTGCAGAACACTGTATACAGGAGTGGACATTCTGTAGTTGTCATTTAGGCGCAGAATGCCAGCACATCATTTTGTAAGCCATCTTCCCTTTGCACCTCCTCTCCTTAGGAGCACCACAGAGTGGGGACTACATCCCTCGTGTACAGTATACTAAGTCTAAATAGCATTCAGCTTCCATTATCATGGTGCCCTCATTAGTATACCAGTCTCTCCCAATCCTTTCCATAGCTCAGCTCAGCCGGGCATGCTCCCAGATATGACACACTTACTACCAGGTGACTTAGTACTCACATCGAGGACTCTGGCCCTGTTGAACTTGGTGAAGTACAGCCAAAGATTTTTCTGCAGTCCTGTGACCCATTTTCAGCAGACTGCGGGCTGAAACCTGCTGTCAGCTGACATCACAGAGCCAGTCCAGGCTGGGGAAAGATTGCGACTTTATGGTCGGGATCCACCCAGCTGCTCCTGCCCCCTCCACACACAGTGCTCCAGTGAGTGCAGGAGAGGGGGGGGGGGCAAAGCAGAGATCCGCTGACTGACAGTCACCAGCTCTCTGCTCATGGTGCCCTGAGAACTGAGTGATCAGCGGTATTTGATCTCTCAGCCTTAAACCCATCAGGGGACAGATACAGCATCGGACTGATGCTGCATTCACCTAGGTGTTCACCTAGGTTCTCTTTTAAGGATGGGAACAAGAAAAGACAGAGGGCGCACTGGCCTAGCGCATTACCTCAGATAAAACGGCTTCAGATAAAAATTAAAAAAAAAATAATAATAATAAATGCACACTTATTGCAAAAAGCAATAATGTGCATTTTTATGCATTGCAGCCTGCAAACAATTGCAATCACAATAAGTGAATCTCTGATGCAGTGCTCTGCCTCCTGCAGACTCTTCCTCCAGCTAAGTGTCAGTTATGTTGCTGGAGTAAGTTTCCAGGGGGCACAAGTACAGTGACGCCCCACACCTATGCTCCCTTGAGAACTACAGTCCCTCTACTGTGGTGGCAGATGGGACTTGTAGTTTTTCATTCACAATTCTATCTTAATGAATGATGTGGCACTGAATTCAAATTTGACAAGGGTCGGCAGGGGAAAGAACCTCTGAGTTCTGTTTGAGGATGAAGGGCTGCGGACACTAAATGTGTTTCATGTTGCACCTTAAATATGGGTGTAACATGAAACATGGTCGGAAAGGTGGAGTTATTTTTTATATATAAACTTTCAAAGAGGATTAAAAAAGAAAGAAACTCTTTGTCTGCAATAAAGTGTGATGACCAGGTTTCTTAGGTAACTTACTACAAAGTATGTTAAGATGAGTGTTGAAGTGCCCATACTGCCTGAGTCTAAAAATCCCAATGGCGTTCCAGTATCTGAACAATCCAGGGGATTCCAAGCCAGGGTGAAAGAATGGGTTAGTTGCATTCCATAAAAAGAGCAACTGAGGTTGAAAAAGACTTGTAGACAGTTGCCTAAAATGGTATGTGTATAAGGTACTAAAATGGATAATTGTTGGAGACTCAGGGGTAATAGTGTGTGCTGTGGTGTGCTATCCCCTGCATGACACATTTCTGGCTTCTAGAGGTGATACAGTATATGCAGGAGGAGGTCAGACTTCATGGTTTTGTTGATTGTCTATGGGAAGTGAGCAGTGAGGACAATCTGTGTCAGGAGGTGAGCTGGAGTGTAACGTGTGTAGCACCCTCTAGTGTGCTACTAGTGTAAGAGTAGGCAAGCTATATCCTGACTCATGTTTAGCCTATGAGTCTTTCTTTAATTGAGTCAGGGTTATTAGGGTTCAGGGCAACATGACTCATACAGACAGCGTTCTGGTGCCTCCCCCTCTAGAAAATTGGAGAACATACTGTACTAGAGGGGGAAGGCTAGGAGGGGCTGTTCTGCAAATTTAGGGGCCCTTAGCCAATCCCCAGGTGGTAGGCCAGGCAGGGGACTAGGTGAGCCTTTAAATAATAATGAGTCATGCTGGCAGGAGATTCTGTTAGAAGATGGATGTGCAGTGCTGAGGAGGCTGTAGGTGGCCCTTGAGATTAACCCCCTAGTCTTGGGGAGAGGGGGGTGCTCTACCTTGGGCTGGGGCTCAGGTGGTGGCCTGAAAGGAACCTACCACAGGAAAAGTTGGAAAGAGGCTTTTCTGAGAGGCAGCAGGAGCAAGGAGAATACAGTGTGAGTACTACAGCACAGTGCAGGCACTTATAAGGGGAGAGACTGCCCCATGTAGAAGGTCTCTCTTGAAGACAGAGGTGTGCTAAAGTCTTCATCAGCCTTGCACTGGGAGATCTCTAGTGAGTCAGTCACGTAGACTGGTGAAGAGGGATAGTTAGGTAGACTGGTCAAGAAGCAGAAGGGTGGGCTAGCATTTCCTACAGTAGTAGAGCTGGGACTAAAATGTCTACAAGGGAGTTGGAGGTACTCCAGGATGCAGTTCACAACGCATGTGCCACTTTCCAAAGGGACTGAGAGATCCTAGGTGGACTTACCCCACATTGGGACCCTGGCATGGGTCCGAGGTCTGAAATATCTGAATGACCTTGTGAGGAAGCAACTAATGTATTGAAAAGTATGGACACCACAGCAAAGCACAGCCACAGCAATGTACAGCATTTATAGTAATAGAGAATGAAAATGTAAAGGAATTCTGGATGTTTCACCAAATGTATTCCTACGGAAACTACTGAAGAACTATAAATACAACTGTTTTGCTTCAGTTAGAAGAAGTTATGATCAAAAGACAACATCTGGTCTAATTTACTTGAAGAGAGAGAGTGTGCTTCTACAGTGTATTGGTGAACTGGGGAATGAAGTGTACAACTACAAGTTAACCCTGAGGGCTTTGAAGTGCAGGAAATTAGAAGGAGCAGCCAGCAATGCAGGTTCTGTAGGTAGGGGTAGCCCGGCATTTGGCATACCCTACTAAGCGGCTAGGCCCCTATCTTAGGGTGTACTGCGAAATGGAATTCTCCTAGAGACAGGGCATGGAGCTACAGTATGCAAGGTCTTGTGAAATAAATTGGTGGTTCCTCTCTTTGCCTTTGGGTTGGACATGGTCAAGTGCACAGAGTGAGAAGAGTTGGTTGAGTGACTCAACGCCGTATCTCTCAAAACGTATCTATAGTTGGTTCCAGGACAGGTGTCACTGGCAAGTATACAAGATGTTATCCTTCTGTATGTGGGACCTCAGTGAAGCAGTTTGGCGTCCGGCCATGGTCGGGCACTCAGCCTACATGAGTAATAGTACAAATCAATAAGAAAGCAGTTCACCAATGCTAACAGACTGATCAAAAAATCTTTAGATGTATCTAAAGGGCAAATCGTGAAATACACGGTTGAAATACATCAATGTTTTAGGCTATGGTGCCAGGTAGGCTGCATGTCAAACATGTATGTCTTTAATGATCTCCATTACATGGGGGATGGTGCGATAAGTACTTTACAGAAAGAATATAACAATATTTTATGCTTCTTTTGAGCTCACATGAAGTGACAAAAGTGCAATGGGGTGGATTTATTTAAGGCAAATAGACTGTGCAGATTTTGCTTTGTAAGTGCAGTTGTGTCAGAGCTTAGTACATGAGGTGACGCTTCATTTTGCAAAGAATGCCCAATCACGTGCAAAGAAAAATAGAAAAAAAACCTTTTTGCTTGTACGGGATTGGATGATGGAAGTCAGCAGAGTTTTTCCTCATTTACTAAGCTCCAGAGCAGGCATCACTAAATGGCGGACTGTGTGCCGGATGCGGATTGAGTCACTGTCCCATCTGGACCACCACCGTTCTGCCATTTAGGAGCCGGTTCTTCATCTCAGACACTGCTACCGCTGTCATCACAGCAGAGCAGTGAATGGGAAGCAGCTATGGATCAATGCTAGGCAGAGACTGAAACAATAGCAAGAAATATATTGCCAAACAACAATTAGCATAGAGAGCAACCTCTCCTAAACGCTATACTGGAGCATTTCTAAATAAGGAGAGTTGTGCCACCATAACTGTTTAGCAGTCTCTAGTTTAAAAAGGTGCCTTTACTACTTTGGTGTGTATTTTCATGCAACTTTGGTTCATAGAATGTAAAGTCGGATCAAAGTCCCACCAAAGGTCGCATCAAAGTCATGCTCCAAAGTTGCACTGGAAATCGTGCAACTTTGGAGATGCAATAATGTAAATGGAGCCTGAAGCTGGGCTTTAAGCTGGAAGCTCAACATGTCTATGCAAATATTGCTTCCCCCACTTATAAATTATAAACAATACTTACTATGTGCCAGACAGCAGAAGTGCAACTAAGCATGACTTTCTGAATGCATACAGCTAAACCCTGTCATTTGTAGTTGGTTTAGTGGGCAGAACTGTGGGCGCGTTTTTAATTGCTGAAGTTGCTGGCAAGACTTTGTTTTTGGACACTCTTTACAAAAAAAATTTGATTCCTTAAACTAAAATCAAAACCCGTCAGTCCTTTAATAGGCGTTTTATTTTTAGTTCACTTATAGCAATAACTACATACAAGCAGAGCAGGCCTTAGAATTATATAAAAGAGCAAATGAACTGCGCAGAAAAAAGTTAATGTTTACTTTTGTGATTGCATCAAGCAAATGTAATTAAATGACATGGCCCTGAATAATCATATTGCATTGTCTGTTCATAAAATCCATTTCACATTGTGTTAAAGGAATGTTTGTCTAAAAAATTTTTTAACCTGGCTAGCTTTTTAGGTTGATCATTTACTTATGAGAAAAAAAAAAAGGAATATGAAAAAATGTGCACAGGGAGAAAATCGCTAAGCTTTTCCAGTCTGACCATTGCCTGTTATCGCTCCTGTTCCTGTTGGGTTGATCCAGCTCTGACTCAGCAGTGTTAGTCAGAAACAAGTTGGTGGGGTCAGCTGAATTACAGATTTTCCGGCGACAGGAAAAGCCACAGAGTTATTCAGCCATCAGAGTTATCAAAAGTTAAGAATGAGTGAAGCTCCAGGAAAGCTTCATTAAATGCCATGAAATATAGTAGGAAGCCAAATACTACAATACAGAACAGCAAAAAAAAAAAAAAAAAAATTACACCCTTAACCAGAGCTGCCTAAAGACCAAAGGGGACCCAGGGCAAAGGTCATTAACCACTTAAGCCCCGGAAGATTTTACCCCCTTCCTGACCAGGGCCTATTTTGCGATTCGCCACTGCGTGACTTTAATGGACAATTGCACGGTCGTACGACGCTGTACCCAAATAAAATTGACGTCCTTTTTTTCCCCACAAACAGAGCTTTCTTTTGGTGGTATTTGATCACCTGTGCGATTTTTTGATCATGCGCTATAAACAAAAAAAGAGCCACAATTTTGCAAAAATAACAATAATTTTCACATTTTTTTTATATCAAATTCCCCCCCAAAAAAAAGTAAAAATCAAAATTTTTTAACATTTTATGCCAATTTGTTTTCTGCTACATATGTTTGGTAAAAAAAAAATCGCAAAAAGCGTATTTTTATTGGTTTGCGCAAAAGTTATTGCGTTTACTAACTTAGGGAAAGATTTTTGTCATTTTTATTGTTTTTTCTTTTAACGAGTAATGGCAGCGATCTGCAATTTTTTTTTGCGGTACTGCGACATTGCGGCGGACAGATCGGACCCTTGACTGACATTTTTGACACTTTTGGGGGTACCAGTGACATTACTACAGTAATCAGTGCTATACATATTCACTGTTACTGTAAAAATGACACTGGGATGGAAGGGGTTAACTTTATTGGAGAGGGAGGGGTTAAGTGTGTTCCTAGGGGCGTGTTTCTTACTGTGATTGGATGTAGCTTTGTGTGTAACAGCACAGATCAACGGTCCTACATAGCAGTACCGAGTGATCAGTGCTTTTACACAGGGGAGAGTGACAGGCGGCTTTGTTTACATTAGCCGCCTGCCTTTCTCCCTCCCCACCCGACGATCGAGAGTGCCCGGCGGACATCGGGTCCGCCCGTCACACGCGCCGGCTTCATTCGGGTACGAGCGGGGGCGGGAGCGTGCCTCCGGCGGCGCGCGCTCGCCCCCTATTCGCTCCCAGGCTAATGATGTACCGGTATGTCACTTTGCCTGGGAGGGGCTGACCGCCACCGTATATAGTCGGGCGGCGGTCGGCAAGTGGTTAAGAGGTGTATTATTAGTCCTGAAATTAAAAAAAATATATTTTTTTCACTTCAATTCTTACTTTTTTTCCCCTTGTGAGTGCACCTTGTCAGGCACAGTGCCAAATCACAGAAGACAGGAGCTCCTACAGAATGTGCACTAGCCAGAGAGCGCTACCATCCACATGTAGGCATCATCATCTCTTTAATGCCCCCACCCCAGATGATACGGTGAGTTCCCCTTTGTTTCTGTCCCACAACAAGAAGTAAGAAGAAATGATGGAAAAAGGAAGAACAAGGGGGCTACCAATCCTAAATAATGAATCCGGAGTCACTCCAGGGTAATGCACTCTAATTCAAAAAGGTTTACAACTTCCACCTATAGAGGTGGAGTAACAAATATTAATATTTATTACATTGTAGAATGTATTGGTGTATTTTGAATGTGTTCAGTACATATATAATGGCTACTGTTTATTGAGTTTAATGCATATGGATTTATCAAAAGCTTTTTAGGTATCCAAATTATTTCCACCTACGGTAAAATGATGCATGTAATCCAACTTGGCCTCAATCTGCCCACCTATGGTGCATTGGAAGAGTTAAATTTACCAGATAGATTAGTTTACAATTTGATTCCAGTGCTTCTTGTATAAAACCTAAATCTGGGGTTGTATGAAAGAATATGTAAACCCAACATTTTATATTCCTGATATGTGCTTGCTGTAGCATGTACTTGTACGAGAAAGTATCCTTTTCCCTTTGTATTTCTTGCTTTGTGTGAAATCCCTGGTGTTCCTGCCAGTCCTGATTCCTATTAAATATTTACCACACTTAGACCCCGTTCACACTGGGGCGACCTGTCAGGCGACCTGGTCGCCTGACAGGTCGCCGTAGGTAGCCTGCCATAGAGAAGCTGTGGACCCGTTCTAATAGGAGCGACACAAGTCGCTCCGACTTAGAAAAAGGGTCCGGAGCTTCTTTGGGGCGACCTGGAGCGACCTGCATTGACTTAAATGTTATGAAGTCCGTGCCGGCCGCTCCGAGGTCGCCCCGACAAGTCGGATCGCCCCAGTGTGAACGGGGTCTAAGCAGGAGAGCTCACCGTGGTCAGTTCTCTTTGTTTTAATTCTCCAAAAAGGAGGACAAAAGGAAGACAAAACAAAACATTGCTAAAGAGTACATATGCCAGAACATACGTACATAGAGAAAAAATTTGAAACAAAAAAGTATCAAACTCCATCAATAGGACTACCTACTGTATCCACAATACCATCCCATCAATATTACATCTGTGGTCAGTTCTCTAGCTATGCTGGGAACTCAGCCTGCTCTCCTCCAATGATTAGACTTGTCCTGACACGCCCCTAACCCCAAATACAGCCATTCACTGGGAAGTTCAGTGTACTGCTGCTTCTCCTCCCACCAGCTCCTATGCAGCTTAGAAAATCGGGAAAAAAAGTTATTTATAATTTTATTTTTATAGCTATGCACAGATGTTTTGCCTTTAAGTTCTATTTTAAACTGAACAGGTTATTTTACAAGGTGATTGTGTACAATTACTTTATTTCATTGAATAAAAGTGTCAGCAGAGTGTGTAAGTCTCAGAGGAGTAAAATGTTCAACTAGCTTTAAAATTGATATACAAATGTCACAATATGCAAAACAAAAATATTCCTTTCATCAGCAGCAAAACAAATGTAGCACCCTCCTAGGTAGGTGCTAGGATAAAGCATATAGGTTGTCCTGTCTGCATATCAGGGGGGCCTGATCATTTAGTTAGGCTGTCACATGTTTCCAGGTGTGACCTGCTGAGCCTAGGGAGTCTCCCCACTGTTTCCAATAAGGGCTCTTATTGGACAGTGGAGGAAACCTAGCCAATAGTACACCAGGGCTTACGGCTATCTCAGTGGGCAGAGTTTGCCGCAATGCACCCTGGGATGAGTTATAAGTCTGAGGGAAGCATGTGACAGGGCGTCTTCGAGGCATAGACTCAACTAGACATCTAAAGGTATGTTGTGGTATCTGGCACCTGTAACGCTCCTTGCGTTTCTTATAAGGTGTGGATTTTCAGCTGCAGAAGTAGTTCCACGTCAGTAGTCATGTAGGAGATATGCTGAGATACCAATCCCAACCTCAATGACTCATCATGTATGGAAGGTCTTATTTCAGCAAGTAAATACACACAGTAATTAAGCTGGTTCCTAGTGTGACTTTATATACATGTGGTAAGACAATGATAAAGGTCTTAGGGATAGGTTTGAGTGGAAGTGGTAGGTGACAGACACTTGAGGTGAGACAGTGCAGATGGATGCAGGAAGGGTTAGCGATCATGTATGATAACAGATGACAGAGTAGCAGGTGCATACAGGAGAGATCAACCCAGTGCAGGAAATAGTAGCAGTAGCCTCAAGAGCTAGCAATCTAGTTATGCAGATGTAAAAGACAGTCCTTGCTATGCAGAGCTAAATAGTGTAAGCCTAGTACAAGTCTATAGAGATTTCCCCTGTGGGGTACTTAGCACTAATAGCGATAGCCGAAGGATCGCTCAGGAGATGCGGATGATCCAGTAGCAGGATGCAGGGATCAGCGCAGCGAGGTTCGTCAGCGAGGAGAGCTTGCAAGCATGGAAGCTTCAAGCAAGATTAGTATCCAGGTACTGGTGTTTGAACGAACACATGTGAGTGAGAACCGACGCCCTAAATAGCCATCTAGTCCGGCGCTGGGTGATGACAGCTTCAGCCTTAAAGGGAAACACACCTATATGTGTTTCTTCTGTCTAGGTAGATGGAAATCACCCGGAATAAATGTGATAGGAGGCACTGAGAGTGCCAGAACCTTACAGCACCAAACTGTCAGCAGCTGGTTGTCACGATCTGGAGTCGGAGGTCAGTAGCTATAGCAGTAGTGAGGCACCCGCTGACCAGCTGGATAAGTACAGAAGCAGGTCACCCTAGCGGATAACATAAGCTCTTCTGCGGAGTCTAACTACTAACAGGTGTTCACCAGAGCTCCTGATGTTGGGGATTGGTTTGCTGTGTGTTAGTACCAGCTTGCGGTCCTCAGACTCGACCCACCAGGAGGTTAGCAGAATAGCAGGTAGGAATAAGCATGTAAACAAGCCAAAGTTTGCCAACGAGTGGTTGCAGGTTGGGATCAACCCGGAAGCGTAGTCAAGGCACAAGCCAAGGGTCGGTAATGAGTACTGTTTTAGATACTGACAGCATCGGGAGCAACAAGAGCGAGATATTGGCTAAAAAGAGCAGATTAAGCTGTCAAACAGGAAGTAAAAAAACATGGCTTTATTAGGAAGCTCATGGGAGGAACATTCATGGAACTGTGTAGGGAGCTATCCAGCATTCCAGGTGGCTCAGCAAGAAGAGTTACGGCCAGACACAGTGAAGGTCCCCGGTTTAGATCATATACTGTAAGTCCTGTAAGTTGTAAAGTGGGGCCTCCATGGATCTGACTTGTTTTTCTAGCACCTCCCACAGGTGCTCGATTGGATTTAGATCTGCAGAACTTGGAGGGCAAGTCAACACCTTGAAATCATTGTTGTGTTCCTTAAACCGTTCTTGAATTCATCAGACCAGACCATCTTCTTCCATTTTTCTGTGGTCCAGTTCTGATGCTCATATGCCCACTGTAGGCGCTTTTGGTTATGGACAATGGTTCAGCTTGAGCACCCTGACCGATCTGCAGCTACACAGCCCCATACGCACAAAACTGTGAAGCACTGTGTGTTCTGACACCTATCAGAACCAACATTAACTTTTTCAGCAATTTGAGCTACAATAGTTCTATTGGATCAGACTGCATGGGCCAGCCTTTGCTCCCCATGTGCATCAACACATCTACTGCAGGGACAACATGTTCAGTTGCTGCCTAATATATCCCACCCACTTTCAGATGCCATTGTAAAGAGATAATCAATGTTATTTAATTTACCTGTCAGTGGTCAAAATTTTATGACTCAGTGTATGTTCCCAGTGTATGGGCTGTCTGAGCAGTGGCGTAGCGTTGGGGCGGGAGGGGGAGGTGGGGTTCAGCTTGTGTGGTCGCCCGAGCGCAACATTTAGAGGGAGCATTTAGGGAAATCTCCCCTGTAGAAGATTGATTTAAATTCAAGGGTATAATGGTTGGAGCAGTGCGTTGCAGTTCCCTTGCTGTGGCTGACAGGTTTTGCTGTTTTGCGCTGACACTCATCCGGCCTTCGCTGCCCGGGGATTGGCCATCCAATGTTATTCTATTGGGGGGGGGGGTAGGGCGGTGGGCATGTCTCGGCTTCAGTAGGAAGCGGTTGCCAGGTCTGTCCAAAATGCTCGGTTGTTGTGGGTCCCGCACGGTAATGATGATGGTGATCAGGGCCTGCTTGCTCTGATCCAACAACGGCTAATGTGTACAACTTCTCCTGAGAGGAGCTCCTCCACCCTGGCCCAGGAACATGTGGGTAACCATGCCCCCGACTGGTCACTCTGCAACCTGGTCACATATTTGTCTACTGAGGAAAAGGGGTGAGGGGCCCTGGAGTGGTTGGAGGGGGCCCCAGGATGATTGGTAGAGGAGGAGGGGACCCCAGGATTGCTGGTGGAGGAGGAAAGGACCCCTGAGTTGCTGGGGGAAGAGGAGAGGGCACCTGGGTGTTTGGAGGAGGGGAAGGCCCCTGGGTAGTACCTGGTTAGGAGGAGATGGCCTTGGGGTGGTTGTTGGACAAGGAGGGTCCCCAGGGTGGTGGTTGGAGGAGAGGGTCCCTCAGGTCATTGTTAGAGGAGGCAGGGGCGAATTGGGTAGGGGGGCAATTGCCCTCTGGGCCACTCTGATGTCCCATAAAAGACATCACACCACTGTACCTGCTCAGCCTCTGCTTGCTAGAGACCCACCCCCACCCCTCCAGTGACACCTGAGCCGGTTGCCAGAAGAGAGTGAAGCACAGCCAGTCCTGCATATTTGACATCAGAGCCGGACATGGCAAAGCTAAAGCCCTTTGCCCTACACAATGACAGCACCAAGGTGCCTGGGAATGGCACTGCCAAACTGCTCATTCCCCCAGAGGGCACTGTTCTGGCCTATGGCAGCCTGCTGTGGATGGCTCTGCTCCCCATCTTTGGGGCCATGAGGAGTGTCAGCTGAGCCCTGACATTTTATAGCATATGGACTCTCTGAACATTATGAGTAGTTTGGGTTGGCGTTTAACCTTTGGCCTTTAGGTGCTTAACCCTGTGTTGTTTGCCTCCCCAGTTGTGGGAGACTGAAGAATGACAGCCTGCTATGCTAAAACTTGTAGTGCCCTAAACTGTGGAGGACTGAGGAGGGTTGGGACAAACCATATGCCACTTAAAGGGGTGCTTACAATGGTCAGCTTTTATTTATTTATCCAAAGGAACAAAACTATTTGCTGTACCTGCTTAAAATGTGTTAGCTGGAGTTTGTCTTCAATCTGTTTAGTGTATTTAAATCTGATAGTACATCTAATACTCCCCAACCACCCCTCTCCAGATTAAAGTGGTTGGTAAGTCACCGAGTGTTCGTGCTACAGTCTCCTCGGTTATAGTAAATGATGTGCCCCAGTGTTTGTATTTTTTAAAAATAAGCCACTATATACCCTATTTTTTAGCGCAGATTGTGGCTCACGTGACCAGCCGCCTCTTTCGATCTGACAGGTACAGGGAGCGGGGCTGAGAATGCCCAATGGTGTCAGCAAGGAGAAGGAGAGGAGGAGAGAGGCAGCCGGTCACGTGAGTACCAAGCGGCGCTATAAAATAAGGTATATAGCGGCTTATCTTTTAAAAAACACATACACTGGGGCACATAATTTACTATAACAGGAGATTGTAGCACGAACACTCAGTTATGAAAGCAGCAGGAAGGGAGGGCTGGGGAGCATATCAGAGCTGACAGGCACGGTGTGGAGGGGGGGTAAGAGGGGAGCTGCTGATGACTATAAACTGACCACAGTGTCAAGGTTAAGCAGCCATGATAAACTGTGGTCAGTGTACAGGAGGGAGGGCAGAACCAGGCAGGATCAGCCAGGCAGTGGCGTACCTAGAGCATTTGGCACCCGGGGCGGATCCTATATCTGGCACCCCCCCAACTTTAAAGTGTAAAAACACCCCCAAAAATTGTAATGTTTTCAAGAATATGTTTTGCACAAATTTTACAGCCCCCCATCACAGTGCCCCTTGCAGTCTGCCCTCCGTCTCTCTAATCACAGTTCCCCCTTTTGCACTCTCTGCCTCCCCTGCACAGTCCTACCTTCAGCATAGATAGATAGCTAATATTAGCAATGTGTTTGCGTTTGAGTAAGAGATTGGAGACTTGCTAAAGGAGATATTCAGAGACTACAGACATGATACAGGAGATGGTCAGAGACTACAGACATGATACAGGAGATGGTCAGAGACTGCAGACATGATACAGGAGATGGTCAGAGACTGAGGACATGATACAGGAGATGGTCAGACACTGAAGACATGATACAGGAGATGGTCAGAGACTGAAGACATGATACAGGAGATGGTCAGAGACTACAGACATGATACAAGAGATGGTCAGAGACTGAGGACATGATACAGGAGATGGTCAAAGACTGAGGACATGATACAGGAGATGGTCAGAGACTGAAGACATGATACAGGAGATGGTCAGAGACTGAGGACATGATACAGGAGATGGTCAGAGACTGAGGACATGATACAAGAGATGGTCAGAGACTGCAGACATGATACAGTAGATGGTCAGAGACTGAGGACATGATACAGTAGATGGTCAGAGACTGAGGACATGATACAGGAGATGGTCAGAGACTGCAGACATGATACAGTAGATGGTCAGAGACTGAGGACATGATACAGTAGTTGGTCAGAGACTGCAGACGTGATACAAGTTATGGTCAGAGACTGCAGACATGATACAGTAGATGGCCAGAGACTGCAGACATGATACAGTAGATGGTCAGAGACTGCGGACATGATAGAAGAGATGGTCAGAGACTGCAGACATGATACAGTAGATGGTCAGAGACTGCAGACATGATACAGGAGATGCTCAGAAACTGCAGACATGATACAGTAGATGGTCAGAGACTGCTGACATGATACAGTAGATGGTCAGAGACTGCAGACATGATACAGGAGATGGTCAGAGACTGCAGATATTAGTACAGTAGATGGTCAGAGACTGCAGACATGATACAGTAGATGGTCAGAGACTGCAGACATGATACAGGAGATGCTCAGAAACTGCAGACATGATACAGTAGATGGTCAGAGACTGCAGACATGAAACAGTAGATGGTCAGAGACTGCAGACGTGATACAGGAGATGGTCAGAGACTGCAGACATTAGTACAGTAGATGGTCAGAGACTGCAGACATGATACAGTAGATGGTCAGAGACTGCAGACATGATACAGGAGATGCTCAGAGACTGCAGACATAATACAACAGATGGTCAGAGACTGCAGACACGATACAGTAGATGGTCAGAGACTGCAGACGTGATACAGGAGATGGTCAGAGACTGTAGACATGATACAGTAGATGATCAGAGACTGCAGACAGGATACAGTAGATGGTCAGAGACTGCAGACAGGATACAGTAGATGGTCAGAGACTGCAGACATGATACAGTAGATGGTCAGAGACGGCAGACGTGATACAGGAGATGGTCAGAGACGGCAGACATGATACAGAAGATGGCCAGAGACTGCAGACATGATACAGGAGATGGCCAGAGACTGCAGACATGATACAGGAGATGGTCAGAGACTGAGGACATGATACAGTAGATGATCAGAGACTGAAGACATGATACAGTAGATGGTCAGAGACTACAGACATGATACAGGAGATGGTCAGAGACTGCAGACATGATACAGGAGATGGTCAGAGACTGAGGACATGATACAGTAGATGGTCAGAGACTACAGACATGATACAAGAGATGCTCAGAGACTGAGCACACGATAGAAGATAGAAGAGCACTAGGGGGGCCGGAGAGCACAGACGAAGCAGAGAGCACTGGAGGAGCTGAAGGGCACGGTGGGGGGGGGGGGGTGACTGGAGAGAATTAAGAGGGGGTTTGGAAAGCATTGTAGGGGGGTTGGAAGGTGCAGGGGGTGGAGAGCACTGGGGGGGGACAGGGAGCACTTGGGGGGCGAGCAGGGAAAACCAGGGGGGTGGAGAGCACTGGGGGGGGGAAAGGGAGCACTTGGGGGGGTGGGAAAGGAAAATCAGGGGGGTGGAGAGCACTGGGGGGGGACAGGGAATACTTGGGGGGTGAGCAGGGAAAATCAGGGGGGTGGAGAGCACTGGGGGGGGGCAGGGAGCACTTGGGGGGGGGGGTGGGCAGGGAAAATCAAGGGGGTGGAGAGCATTGGGGGGACAGGGAGCACTTGGGGGGCGGGCAGGGAAAATCAGGGGGGTGGAGAACACTGGGGGGGGCAGGGAGCACTTGTGGGGTGGGCAGGGAAAATCAGGGGGGTGGAGAGCCCTGGGGGACAGGGAGCACTTGGGGGGTGGGAAGGGAAAACCAGGGGTGTGGAGAGCACTGGGGGGGGCAGGGATCACTAGGGGGGCGGGCAGGGAAAACCAGGGGGGTGGAGAGCACTGGGGGGGACAGGGAGCACTTGGGGGGCGGGCAGGGAAAACCAGGGGGGTGGAGAGCACTGGGGGGGACAGGGAGCACTTGGGGGGGGGCAAGGAAAACCAGGGGGGTGGAGAGCACTGAGGGGGGATTAGGAGCACTGGAGGTAGTTAAGAACACTGGGGGGCCAGCAAAAGAAGTTGTATAGGAGGGGGATGGGGCAGCTGCATATAGATGAATTGATCTTTCCCTATTCTTCCTGCAGGAGGGAGAGGAGGATAATCAGTTATTCAGCAGGCAGCTGCAGGAAGAATAGAGAAAGATGAATACCTCTATATGCAGCAGCCCCATCCCCCTCCTATCCAGCACACACTCTTGGGCAATGGGCACTCACCTTCTTCCCGCCGAGGCTCCGCCCCATTCTTCCTGTCGAGGCTACGCCCCCTTATTCGTGCCATGGCTCCGCCCCCTTATTCCCGCCATGGCTCCGCCCCCCCCGCTAGCAGCACGGACTGAAGGAGCTGCCACTGCAGCTGCCTTCACACTGCGGGATCTGTCTGAACACACCAGGCAGGACAACGGCTGACACCCCCCAGTGAGTGGCACCCGGGGCGGGCCGCCCCCGCCCCCCCATTGGTACGCCACTGCAGCCAGGTATTTTATATAATACAAGGGGCCAAATAACACAGCACAAGCACTGTGCTGTATAACATGCTTTATGAACATGTTTTTGCTCGGGGGCACGTTATGTGATGTCAGAAGGGGAGGTGCCACCGGGTGACATATCCGGGTGGCCCCGCCCTTTGCCTATATAAGAACTGTTAAAGACGAAGATCTGGCATATGGCAGGTAGCCTCTTAGGTAACAAAGCGTTTTATAATTTTTTCTATTTTTCGGGTCCAGCGGGCGTTGTGATTGACTATGGGTTTACATAGAGGGACGTTATTTTTTTTATTTTTAATAAAGGACTTGTCAAAAACGTTTTCCTGTGGTTTTTACTTTTTACACTTTTTTGGTGAATGGATATGGGTATGATGTACCCGATACCCAGTCACATAGGGGAGGGCCGGGATCTGGTGGCCCTCTTGTTAAGGGGGGCTTCAAGATTCCGATAAGCCCCCCACCCGCAGACTCCCACAACCACAGCCCAGGGTTGTCGCGAAGAGGCCGTTGTCCCCATCAAAATGGGGACAAGGCACTTTGGGTGGCACCCCAAAGCACCCTCCCCATGTTGAGGGCTAGCAGCCTGGTATGGTTCAGGCTCACTCGTCCCCCTCCCCTTTCCTGGCCTGCCAGGCTGCATGCTCAGATAAGGGTCTGTATGGATTTTGGGGGGGGGCCCCACACCCTGTTTTTTCAATTTTGGTATGGAGTTCCCCTTAAAATCAATACCAGACCCAAGGGGGGGGGGACCCCATGCCATTTTTTTTTTCTATTCTGTCATAGGGTTCCTCTTAACCACTTAAATACAGGGCACTTTCACCCCCTTCATGCCGAGACCAATTTTAGCTTTCAGTACTCATTGGTATCTAAGGGAAATATTGGTCAGCTTGACATGGCAGTACTCCCTGTCTTTAAAGTGGAGTTCCACTAGTTTTTGTGTTTATTAAAAGTCAGCAGCTACAAAAAGTGTAGCTGTTGACTTTTAATAAACACACACTCACCTGTCCCACGATCCAGCAATGTTCATGTGCGTGTAAAGGCAGGCGTCCCATAACTTTTGGTAATAGCGTGTATTACAAATAGGAGGGACACCTCTAAGCCCACGCCCTCTTCACCAGACCAGCGTACATCTGCCACCTCACTCCCAGTAAAAGAATAGGGTCCTATCATGCACTTACTGCAGACCTCATGCATGAACTTGTTAATTCATTCACTCTTGTACATGCAGCCAGGCTATGGGTCTCTGTAACGCGGGTTCCCTTTGGGAAACCGACCACTGGGGAGGGAGCCATATCATTGACCTCCTCGTTACTGGAACACCCGTCTCTTTGAACAGGTACCATGTTTCAGGACAGGATGCAATGTATCTTGCACTAGTTTTTGGTTAACCATAGCAACTGACCTCTTGTAGTGGCTTTGCCTCATACCCCACAAGTGCTTTACTGACCCCAGTACTTTCATACACCAGGAACCTCCATGCACCCTTTTAAATGACTTCAGAATAGGCTTAGAATGGTTGATACAACTTTACTTGACCATTTTGCAGCACAGTCCAGCATGAACAATTCAAAGCCACATTCCCTAACTAACTCAACTAGGCTGCCTGCCCAGGCATACCTCAACAAGGTATTAGTCCAATAGAGGCATGCTCCAGGGCTTGGTATTTCTAAAGACTCCCAGTGTCCTCCTATGCACTGCTGGGCGCAGCAGTCCCACTCCACGGCAGCTACAGCATCTCGAGTCACAGAGAACAGAAAAAGCCCTGAACCTGCCCCCCCCCTTTATTTATATAACAGGGTGGATAGACAGGGTCCAAAAAGCCTTGGAACAGCGGTGCAAAACAATAACCCCCTTCTCCAGCCTGGGTTAGCCAACTGCCTAACCAACATTCTATAGGAAACCCGCCTACAACCACTTTAAAGTAAAACTAAAAGGAAAACTTCTTGTTAGTTTTGGATAAAGTTGAAAGGGATTAAAACTAGGGATGCACCGATATATATCGGCTGCCAAAAATGAACGGCCAAAAATGCGATTTTACAGCAAATTTGCTGTGCTTTTAATAGGTCATGTGACTCATAAACTGCATCAAAAACGCAACACGGGTGTGTTTTTGATGTGTTTTCAATAGGGAGACGTGTTATACTTTAATGGAAGTGCAATAGACCAGTGAGAAGACATACATAGAATTTAAAGGGATACATTTTTCTTGAGCTTTTGTTGCGTTTTTTGTAATGCAAAAGCGCTTCAAAACCTATAAATTAACCACTTTAAGCAAAATCACATACCTGTTCGCCATTTTGTTGAAGTGGTTGTACCAGTATGTCACTTTGTCACTGCCTATTACTGTCACAAGGGATGTGACAGCAATAAAAATGATCAGGAATTTTTTTTCAACCTCCCTGGCAGTCTGATTATGTCAGTATTTTGAATGTCAAATCAGTACATTGTTTTGCATGGAAATCTGTTGTTTTATATTAGGCCTGTAATTCTTAGGAATAAAACCGTTAAAGTGAATACATTTTTTTTATAATTTATAAATTATTATTAAAAAGAAAATTATTAATAAATATAAAAGGAATAAAACAGTAAACGTGCAGGCAGAGCACTAGGGACAAAACTGAGGTGAAATGGTTTGATACAGTAATGTAATCCTAATAGATTACAATGTATCATGTCATGTTTTGTGTACTTTTTTTCCGCCTGGTTCTGCCCCTGCATTACAGCGCTCGCAGGGAAGGGAAACTGGAAGATGGATGCCGGCGTTCTATCGGAGTACCGCTACCTATCAGATTCTGCAACCGGAAGTGACGTTTGGAAAGAAGAACTTACTGTGCATGCGCCATGCATTCCAACATGGCCGCTTTGCGTTCCAATAGTTTTCCTAATGTGACAGAACACGAAGCAGCTGCGGACATCTTCATACACCCACGCAAGTCTTGAATTTTAGATTTATTTTACCAGTAAACTGACCTTATAGACTGAATAACAGTATTACATTTCTATTATTATTGTAATATAGTAAATATAGCGAGAAACCTGTGGGTAGAAGGTGGCGACGGCCATCTTGGTACACCCCGCACTGCTCAGCGACAAAATGATTATATAGTGAAATAGACGATTTCACTCGCAGTGAAATAGACTATTTCAGTATAAAAGGTGAGTTTACTGCAAAAATAAGTCTGAAATTCAAGAGTTACTTGGTTGTAAGAACATATCTCCTGCTGCTTCGTGTTCTGTTACATTAGGAAACCTATTGGAAGGCATAGTGCCCATGTTGGAACGCATGGCGCATGCGCAGTAAGTTTTTTCGGCCGTCACTTCCGTTTGCAGAATCTAATAGGTAGCGGTATTCTGATAGAACACTGGCATCGGCCAGAGGACATGGGGGGATCGTAGGGACAAGGTAAGTAATCACTAAAGGGTAATCCCGAGTGTGGCTCGGGGTTACCGCTTTTGGTACTGAAAATTAACCCCGAGCCACACTCAGGAATACTGCCAGGGAGGTTAAAGGGACAGTGTAAAAAAATAAATAAATAAGAAAAATATTTTTTTTAAAGCACCCCATACCTCTGTGCTGGTGTGCCAAAGAAAACGCATTCGTAAGTTGTGCCTGCAACAGTAAACAGTGTTTAAATCACATATGTGAGGTATCATCGCGATCATTAGAGCAAGAGCAATAATTGTAACACTAGACCACCTCTGTACCTCCAAACAGGTAACCGTTATAATTGTTTAAAGCGGAGTTCCGGCCACAAAATCTTTTTTCAATAAAAATACCCCCGGGACAGTCAGGGCTAGTACATTCCACAATGGATAGCCTTTGTACTGTCCCGGTTCGCACTTACCTTTTACAAGAAATACTTACCTTGAAAATTTCTTCTCCAGCGTGCCATCTCAGATGTGGGCAGCTGAAGCCAGCGCGTTCCTCTTCTGCGTCCTCTTCTCCCAGAATGCACCTGCACCAGCCCCGCTCGTCACTTCCGGTGCGGGCGCGTCATCCCTCCACAGCTTCTGGGCATGCCCAGAAGCTGTTTAGCACCGGAAGTGACGAGCGGGGCTGGTGCAGGCGCATTGATTCCTGGGAGCTATGACGTTCAGATCCCAGGAGTCAATGCAAAGAGGAAGAGACGGCGCAGGCCGCGGCCACAGAGGGAGGAAGTGGAAGAAAGGGGAGTATATTTTTCTTCAATAACAAGGTAAGTAAACAAAAAAAAAAATCGTAACTATCCATTTCTTTTTCAGGTGACCAAAAGCAAGCGGATGGCCCAAAATCTCCGCTTTAAAGCGTTGCCTATGAAGATTTTTAAGTACTGTCATTTGCTGCCATTCCACGAGTGTACAAAATAATTGGGCTAACTTTACTGTTTTTTTTTTTTTAATTCATTAAAGTGTATTTTTTCACCAAAAAATTGCATTTTAAAGACTGCTGCGCAAATACAGTGTGACATAAAATATTGCAACAACCATTTTATTCTCTAGGGTCACTGCTACAAAAAAAAAAAAAAAATATATATATATATATATATATATATATATATATATATATATATAATGTTGGGGGGGGGGGGTTCTAAGTAATTTTCTAGCAAAAAATACTGATTTTAGTTTGTAAACAACAAGTGTCAGAAATAGGCCTGGTCTTGAAGTGGTTAAAAAAGTTGAATATAATACAATTATATAGAAAATCCATATATATATTTTTTTTAAACTCTTCATTTCGGTTTTGGTTTTCAGCCAAATGCATCCTGAATTCTTGGATTCGGTCCAGAATTTTGGTTTTTAGTGCACCACTAATTAGAACCCCTGTCTGGTTTTTATTGATGTCTGCGAGAGGGGAAATTCTCTCTCTCTCTATTTCTCCTGTTTACTGTTATCACCCAAAGTGAACCAAAAATTCCCACGTTTTGGGATCTCCCCAGAAAAGGAATAGAGGTGGAGATGGAGGTGTCCAAGGAGGACACTAGATTTGGTGACAACCAGGAACTGCCTCACTTTGGGGGAGATTTGCTCTCACTTCCTCTTTTGTCTATGAGACAGGAAGTGAAGGGAAATTTCCCCAATAGGACACAGATGGCCAAAATAAAGCTGTCAGGTATTATAACTCTCCCTTGCTATTTCCAACATGAAAGAAAGTGTTGTCTTTCGTAGTGGGGTTTAGATGTACTATGCCAGGTGCCCTGTAGGGGCCGCTGTGAATAAGCGGCGTTGTTGGGGATGAGATCGGATCACCCTCTTGTCTGGACTCGGTGGTGTATTGCAGAGTTTGCGCAGTGCAGTGTACTCTCCCAGAGGGCGGGTGTGCTGTGTGTGGTGCCGCCGCCTGTGTCCCCTTTGCCTCCTCCCTCCTTCTCCATTGCCCAAGCCAGTCGCAGCCATGGCGGACAGTGCCAGCGAGAGTGACACAGACGGAGGCGGCGGGAACAGCTCAGCCGCCATGCAGACGTCTTCTTCGGCTTCCTCCTCCTCCTCTTCCAGCAAGTCCGGGATCGTCATCTCGCCCTTCCGCCTGGAGGAGCTCACCAACCGGCTGGCCTCTCTGCAGCAGGAGAACAAAGTCCTGAAGATCGAGCTGGAGACCTACAAGCTGAAGTGCAAGGCGCTGCAGGAGGAGAACCGCGACCTGAGAAAAGCCAGCGTCACCATTGTGAGTATAGCGCCACCCCGGGGACGGGAGGGGGAGGAGCAGGGCGGCACCTGTAGAGTGCCAGCTGGGAGGGAGCGTCCGGGACATGCTGACACATGTAGTTCCACAACACATGGGAGCCCAACCCTGCCATGCTGTAGAGTCCAGGCTTCCCATCAGATCACTGCTATTAGAGGGAGCTCTGGTGTCACGCCCAGCTCTGCCTGTAGGGGGAGCTCTGGTGTCACGCCCAGCTCTGCCTGTAGGAGGGAGCTTTGGTGTCACACCCAGCTCTGCCTGTAGGGGGAGCTCTGGTGTCACGCCCAGCTCTGCCCGTAGGGGGAGCTCTGGTGTCACGCCCAGCTCTGCCCGTAGGGGGAGCTCTGGTGTCACGCCCAGCTCTGCCCGTAGGGGGAGCTCTGGTGTCACGCCCAGCTCTGCCCGTAGGGGGAGCTCTGGTGTCACGCCCAGCTCTGCCCGTAGGGGGAGCTCTGGTGTCACGCCCAGCTCTGCCCGTAGGGGGAGCTCTGGTGTCACGCCCAGCTCTGCCCGTAGGGGGAGCTCTGGTGTCACGCCCAGCTCTGCCCGTAGGGGGAGCTCTGGTGTCACGCCCAGCTCTGCCCGTAGGGGGAGCTCTGGTGTCACGCCCAGCTCTGCCCGTAGGGGGAGCTCTGGTGTCACGCCCAGCTCTGCCCGTAGGGGGAGCTCTGGTGTCACGCCCAGCTCTGCCCGTAGGGGGAGCTCTGGTGTCACGCCCAGCTCTGCCCGTAGGGGGAGCTCTGGTGTCACGCCCAGCTCTGCCCGTAGGAGGGAGCTCTGGTGTCACGCCCAGCTCTGCCCGTAGGGGGGAGCTCTGGTGTCACGCCCAGCTCTGCCCGTAGGGGGGAGCTCTGGTGTCACGCCCAGCTCTGCCCGTAGGAGGGAGCTCTGGTGTCACACCCAGCTCTGCCGGCAGAGGGAGCTCTGGTGTCACACCCAGCTCTGCCGGCGGAGGGAGCTCTGGTGTCACACCCAGCTCTGCCGGCGGAGGGAGCTCTGGTGTCACACCCAGCTCTGCCGGCGGAGGGAGCTCTGGTGTCACACCCAGCTCTGCTGGCGGGGGGGAGCTCTGGTGTCAAGCCCAGCTCTGCCGGCGGGGGGGAGCTCTGGTGTCACGCCCAGCTCTGCCGGTGGGGGGGGGGGGGCTCTGGTGTCACGCCCCAGCTCTGCCGGCAGAGGGAGCTCTGGTGTCACACCCAGCTCTGCCGGCGGAGGGAGCTCTGGTGTCACACCCAGCTCTGCCGGCGGAGGGAGCTCTGGTGTCACACCCAGCTCTGCCGGCGGAGGGAGCTCTGGTGTCACGCCCAGCTCTGCCGGTGGGGGGGGGGGGGCTCTGGTGTCACGCCCCAGCTCTGCCGGCGGGGGGAGCTCTGGTGTCACGCCCCAGCTCTGCTGGCGGGGGGAGCTCTGGTGTCACGCCCCAGCTCTGCTGGCGGGGGGAGCTCTGGTGTCACGCCCCAGCTCTGCTGGCGGGGGGAGCTCTGGTGTCACGCCCCAGCTCTGCCGGCGGGGGGAGCTCTGGTGTCACGCCCAGCTCTGCCCGTAGGGGGAGCTCTGGTGTCACGCCCAGCTCTGCTGGCCGGGGGGAGCTTGTGGGTTTTGCCGGCACCAAGTGTTCTCAGGGGAAGGAGATCACCTTGTACAAGCACAGCTTAAGAGAAATATGTCCTGTCTGACCATGGATGTCTATAGATGGTCTCTTCTGGGTGCAGCACACCTTCCAGTAAATACCCTTATCAGCCATAACTTTGACCACTGACAGATAAAGTAAATAACATTGATTATCTCATTACAATGGCATGTGAAAGTCAGTGGGCTATATTAGGCAGCAAGTGTGCATGTTGTCCCTGAAGGTGATGTGTTGAAAGCAGAAAAAATGGGTATCACAGTTTGAGTATGTGATGTTTAGCCTTAGACTGGTCAGGATGTCCATACTGACCCGTGTCATGTCCACGGCCAAAAGCACCTAAAATGAGCATCAGAACCAGACCTCGGCGCAATGGAAGAAGGTAGCATGGTCTTATGAATCGTGTTTTCTGTTACATCAAGTGAATGGCCGGGGGCGTGTGTCACTTACCTGGGGGAGAGATGGCACCAGGATGCAGTATGGGGAGAAGACAAGCTGGTGTGGGCAGTGTGATGCTTTGGGCAATGTTCTGTTGGAAACCTTGACTCCTGCTGCTCATACGGATGTTACTGTGACAAGTACCACCTACCTAAGCATTGTTGTTGAACAAGTAATCCCCTTCATGGAAACAGTTCTCTGAAGGCAGTGGCCTCTTTCAGCAGGAAAATATGGCTTGCCACACTGCATAAATGGTTTGAGCGACACAACAATGAGTTTGTGGTGTTGAATTGGCCTCCAAATTCTCCAGATCTGAATCCATTCGAGCATCTGTGGGATGGTATGGAAAAACCAGTCTGATTCTTGAGGCCCCATCTTGCAACTTAACAGGACTGAAAGGAGATGGCTTGGTGGCAGATATCCCAGCATACCCTTAGAAGTCTATTGGCTAATAGGTAAAGGGGTGCTTCACCTGGAAGTGACATTGGAGTGATGGAGACAGATGGACACACTCCCCTCTAGACTTCCTGTACAAGCTGTGACGTAATGGAGAGGTTCCTGTACCATATGTTCTGGCATTCATTTTGCCCACCTCAGAGTTTCTGATGTTCCCGCTCCTTCTCTTGCACACTCCATGACATTCTATGCCAGAACAATTCAACAAGGCAAGCAAACCCTTGACAATGATCGGAACGAGTGCATAGACCTGGTTAGGTAAAGGGACCATATCACCAAGGAGGTACTTTTATAGAAGTAACCTGGATAGGAAACTTTACTTACCTATCCTCTAGCTTGTGTAGCGATAAGCCACTGCATCATCGCTCTCCAGCCAATGAGAGCCTTCTACACTTCCAGATGTGTAGACTAGGGAATGAGCACAGGTTTATACCAAAATTAGGATTGGAATGTGATGTTAAACATCAGCTGCACTGCAAACTTGGCTCCTCTGTGCTTTTTTTTTTTTTTTGGATTGTCAGCAAAGTGACTGCATACAACATGTCTCCACCCGCAAACCATCCCTCTTTAAGGAAGGCTGGTTTTCAGGTGGAGACATGTATGGAGTCACTTTGCTAAATACAGCAAGAGGAGCCAAGTTCGGAGTGTGACTGATATTTTTTCATATCTATAGAGAGTGGAAACAGATTATAGTAGCTAGCACTCAGATAGTCCATGTATAAGAGGAGCAAATCTTGACTAGCTATGGATTTGGGTATATTTAGGCTCAGAGCAATCTCAGAATTGCTGCTGCTAAGACACCCCACACTAAAGCTGCATGTAAAAAAAAGATCCAGGGAAGCTCATTACATGATTGACCCAATGTAGGCCATATTTGGACAATGTGGCTAATGTTAGGTTTGTGATGTAATGAGCATCCCCATCTCTTTGTTATGGGAGGCTGCAGAGCAGGGAATGTTTTGGTGGCGGTGATATCCATATTTGGACCAAACCTGTACTCATCCATCCTTCATGTAGAATTGCTTTCCCTCAGGCCACTGTGGCTTCTCCTGCTGGCTTGTATATCACTACAGTATATATGAGCCAGTACAAGGCACCACAGTGGCCAACAGGGTGAGCAAATATTTGACCTGATCAGAGGGTTGAATACTTGCAGCTGCTGGAGAATGGAGATCTGGCTGATTTTCAGTACACAAACCGCTGAAAAGTGAAGTAGAAAGCTCTTCTTTTACAGGTGACCCCTTTTGGTATAAGGGTCCCTGTAGAGCTGCACGATTAATCGTGATCTTGATTCACCCCCCTTGCGATCTTAATGCGGCATTCCTCCATTAATGTAACCGTGCAGAGCAGTTCTATGCTCACAGCTGGTAAAATAAAAAAACAGCCTGCAAAGTTTATCACAACATTGCTCAGTGCTGGGAGGTAAAGAGAAACACTGTATTGTTTTGTTCTTTTAGAAGGAATGGATTTCTGTAAATGAGGTCAGTTAAACCACTTGGAGGAGTTCCAGTCACCTGTGGTAAAAATAAGTTAGCAGCTACAAAAAGTGTAAAAAAAACTGCCACTCTTCGATCGCCGTACGGGCCACCAAAAAAACAAAAGCCACTTCCCTGCCCCAGGATCCAGCAGTGAGCTCCCCCCAGTCAAACTCACCCGCTGTCTTTAGTCCCCAGCATCTTCACCATGGGCACCCTGCTTTGACAGCTTGCGACTTCACATCCAGGTGCCCACTGCGCATGCGCGAGTTGTGCTGCGCATCATGAGCATTGGCTGCAGACTTCTGGGACCTGTCAGTGTCCCAGAAGACTGCAGGGGAGGAGAACTTCTGTTGCCAAGAAAAGCTGGGAATGGAAGTGGGTACCTGTCAAAATCGGGTACCTGCTCCCCCAACCCCACCCCCTGCACCCTTCAAAAGTTCAAATTGTTTAAGAGGAGTAGGGAACAAGTCCTTAAAGTGGAACTTGCCCTCTTGGGATCTTGTTATTTTTAACTTGGAAACAAGTATTTTTTGCTAGAAAATGACTTGGAACCCCCAGACGTACATATTTTTAGCAGAGACCCTAGAGAATAAAATGGTGGTGGTTGCAATATTTTATGTCACATTGTGTTTGCGCAGCGGTCTTTCAAACACAATAAAAAATAAAATACATTTCAATGAAAAAAAAAAATTAGTAAAGTTAGCCCAATTTTTTTTTTGTATAATGTGAAAGATGTGACGCTGAGGATCATAAATTTTTTTATTTTTTTTTGTAGCAAAATAATTGTGATTCTCATTTTATTCAGAATCGTGCAGCTCTAGGTCCCTGTGGTGATTGCCTGCTATGCATTGCCTAAAGTGACTATGTGACATTGTCCATGCCAAGGGGCACCCCTGACCGCCTTATACTCACCATGCCTGCCTCCCTCCCCCCCTCTTATCTGTCATGGCATGTACTGAAAGCAGTGGTGTCAGGGACCAAGAGCAGTGTTGACTTCATTGGTCGTCTGTGGGTGGTCAGGCCTAGCAGTTGTCTTTGAGGGCCCAAGCACTGTCAAAGGAGAGAAGGTCACATGTTCATCCCGTACCCAGAAGAGAGAAGGTCACATGTTCCTCCCGTACCCAGAAGAGAGAAGGTCACATGTTCGTCCCGTACCCAGAAGTCTTAGGTAATGTCTCTGGCTGCAATGTATTGCAGACGGGGGAGAAATTTACTAAAACTGGTGTAGCTGTGCATAGTAACCAATCCGCTTCGAACTTCAGCTTGTTCAGTAAAGCTTTGACAATAAAACCTGGAAGCTGACTGGTTACAATACAGAGCACCAGATTTTGTGTACATCAGTTTTAGTAAATCAACCCCTAGGTGTATGAGGGTGGGCGGTCTTATTTAGAGACAGGATTAATTTAATTAATTTTTTCCCTTTTTCATTTATTTATTTTTTTATTGCCTGACATTGCTGTCTCTTGCCAGTGCCTTTTCCCTTAGTTTATAATGCTGATACAGTGCTGCCGTCAGTCCAAACCTACAACCAACTGCTGCTGTTGCAGCCCCTTGATGACTTCTCTGTGCCACAGCAGGAGCCTACATGCAGCAATGTGGACTCTGGTTCAACATGTGGCCACAGATTTAGGTAAATATATTAGGCATTTAGTTTACCCTTTTTTTTTTTTCTTAAATTACTGTCGCAACTAGCTAGAGGGGGGCAGGGGAGCTATTGTTTTTTTTGCAAAAGGGTGCCAAGACTGGAGTCCACTTTTAATTTAAAATCCTCCTGGAAATATAGGAAACGGTTAGATGGTTTCAAGCGCCTATTTTAGATACTGTCACCTTGCCAATGCAAGGTGACAGTATATTTGTAAAGCCCCCCCCCCCCCCCCCTACCCAAGTTATACTCCTGTTCCCAGCATTCTATTGCAGCTCCTATCTCCAGTTCAGCTGACGCTGAAAAAAATGTGCTGTCACTTTGCTTTGAATGACTAAGAAGAAAGTGTCTCTTTAAAAAGTAGAAAACACTTGACCCATTATATAGGATTTATAAAGCCCCAACAGTTAACGCAGCACTTTACAAAATTTATAGATAAATGCTTTCCACTCTAGTGATCTAGAGTGAACCTGCGGCAGGTTGGCTTCATCACGCGAAACGGCGTACCTGTACGCCACTTCATGTAACAGATAGTGGGGACGCGCGTGCTGTCGGAGGCGCACACACGAGCCAATTGGCCAGAGGGGGAGCCAATCAGCGGGTCCGATGGACGCGATGTCCTCAGGCCACCCGCAATCTCTTCCCCACGGAGACAGAACTACGGTCTGCTGATGTAAACAAGGCAGACCTCTGTTCTGTCAGAGATGAACATATGGATCCCGTGTTCCTCCTATTTAGGAACACAGGTCTCTGTTCATCTAGTGAGTCCATTCATCACACAGAAAGCACCCCCTAGGGACACACTTAACCTTTTGATCGCCCCTGGTGTTAACTCCTTCCCTGCCAGTGTCAGTACAGTAACAGTGCATTTTTTTAGCACTGATTACTGTATTAGCGTCACTGGTCCTGTCAAAAGTGTTAGGTGTCCGATCTGTCTGCAGCAATTTCGCAGTCCCGCTAAAAATTGCTGATCGCTGATATTGCTAGTAAAAAATAAAAATGACCTTAATCTATTCCCTAGTTTGTAGACACGATAACCTTTGCACAAACCAATCAATATACTTGGATATCACTTGGATTTTTTTTTTTTTTACCAAAAATATGTGGCAGAATACATATTGGCCTAAATTGATCAAAAAATTTTTTTTTTTATTGGTAGTGTTTTATAGCAGAAAGTAAAATATATTGTTTTTTTTCCAGAATTGTCACTATTTTTTTTGTTTATACCGCAAAAAATAAAAACCGGAGGGGTGATCAAATACTACCAAAAGAAAGCTCTATTTGTGGGGAAAAAGGACATCAATTTTATTTTAGTACAGCGTTGCACGACTGTGCAGTTGTCAGTTAAAGTAACGCTGTGCTGTATCGCAAAAAATGGTCTGGTCATTAAGGGGGTAAAGTCTTCTGGTCCTTAAGTGGTTAATCAGTTTTTAGTGGACTAATCCTTGTTCCAGATGATTTAAAGTGACACTAAACTATATAGTTTTTCTCCAGTAATACATAAACATTCACTACTTAATGGCCCTGTAATCTTCTTTTTTTTTTTTTTTTTCTGTCTTATTTCTTGCTGTGTTTTTTTGCTTCTTTGTATCCTCCTCCATGAGTTCCCAAATTCCTCCTTTTTCCAGGTTTTACGGGTTTCAGGAAAGAAATTTCCTTAATTTTCCTATCCAACACATAAGCCGTCCCCACAGGGAGAAGACAGTAATTATTGCTAGCGACTATAGCAGCCGCTAGCGATAGTCGCAAGTAAAACCTGGCATGCTGGTTGTACCCAAGTTGATAGATCGATCCATTGGTACATTCAGCCTGCCCATATATAGTATGAATCAAACAGTGTGTGGCCTGCCTAAGTAGATTGTGGTCACATGACATTCTTTATGCACACTCTACATCCCATAGTCGATCCCGAAGCGAGCAAGAGAGGGTGGCTATGCTCTGACATATAATAGGACTATGAAGAACAAATGTAGCCACCCTCTAACAGGAAGTCAGATCACCGCAGCAAAAAAAAAAAAAAAAATTGCCGTATTTAAAGTTTTTAGGTTTGCTGTTAATAATAGAGCGTTCGATACCTGTGAATTTGCCGGAATCAGATGATCAGTATGTCAGTATAGCTTTGTCAAGGGAAAGGTTTATCAGCTGTGATGGAAATCTCCATCATCTTCATGTATAGTAATAAGCAGCAGGGTTGTATTGTGTTTCTGTTAACACTTTTTATGGAAATCATATGTCTGTTTTTGTAGAATTTGTGGCAGGGGAGCAGGGGTTGTGTAATCTTTCTACAGTGTGTCTGTTAGTGTACATGTAGGAAACATTTTGTGGGTAGTGTAAAGCTGAAGTTATTTATTTCTTTTGGGGGGGGTGTGGCAAGATTTTACAACCAAAGGCAGGGCTACAAGAACCAATTGGGGGGGTGGCTGCAACAATGTAAAGGAATCGGTATTCCTAACACCAATGATGGGAAATATGGGACTAGAACAGGGTGAAGCCACAATTTTCACACTTCCCATCCTGATAACATTTGCTTTTCCATGATTGGATCAAGGTGTCTGTGGTACCTGTGTTGGATGTAAATGCTGGTGTACGTTCCTGACAGTTGGTAGAACCAAAGTAACTTGGATTAGTTAGAAAACGCCTATAACATTTCAGAAAGTCCAGTTGAATGTGTCTACTACTAGCTATACCATTACCTGGAGCATGCTCTGAAAACGGTAACTGCCCATTCCTCGTCTACGGCCGCACGGTCCTTCTGTGAGGTATGCGGTTTGCCGCAGCCACACTCTGATTCAGCCCCCGGATTGGTTTAGGCTGCTGGCAGCTTCCACAACGGGTACACGTGAATTAGGAAGGACGCCGGCTCATGGCGCTCCACTTTTTGCTTTTATGTAAGTCTTGATATGAGCTTAATATATTTGTTATTACTGTTTCACTGAGTGGGGCATTCTCTTTACCCTGATTACCTGGATAATCGGAGCCTTTACAGACCTATTCTTTTTTTATTTTCTTATTTTTCTGCTTGAAATTCCCCATAGTGAAGAGTGGACATTTTTAAATATTTTCTGAAAGGAAACTAAGCATTTTGTTTAGCAGCTGTTGGGAAAGCCCCGGTCAGAAATTTTCCGTTTAGGCACAATGAATACTAAGGACATTTTAGGGAATGATGAGGAAGTGTACTGAGGGAAATACATTGGCTGTCATTGCTGACTCCTCATTTTGCAGGTGCCTGGGTGTCTTGCTGATTCTTTTGGCTTCAATACTTTGTCACTGATGTGAAACAAATATGTTGATAATAGATTGTGACTTCACTCGCTGTAAGCTTTGTTACCGTCAGTGATATAGAAACTATCAAAGCCAGAGATATTTGGAAAATCTGTGCTGCTGTTAGCATCTTTCGATCTGAATTTAGTAAAGAGCAGTCTGGTTTTTATAGGATAGTACGCATTTTGCTGTAGGCCTCATGCACACAGGCAGAAAAGATGGTGCTTCTAGAGGTGTGAGGCATTTTCTTTATTCCCCTGAAGGCAGCTCTTGGGTATCTAATGTTCATAATTACATTGTGTAATTTACAGGCATATTTTAGAGTAGTGTTCAGAGGCATTAAAAATGCCCCAAATCTTTGTTCAGAGAATTTATTTCAGCGTAATTTATGCCCATGTGTGCCCAAATGCAGGCATATGCACATAAATGCTAGTGACTAGAATAAATAAAATTAATATTCTAGCTAGTAGAAAGAATTATGTTCATATGCTTCTAACACAGTACTTGCGTAAACGTGCAAAAAAATGCAACTCTAGAAGCATTCTGTTCTGGCAGGGAAAAAAAAGCAGCAAATTTTTATTCGTCAGTGTGCATGAGGCCTTAGGCAGCTTTTGCATGGGTGTCCAAAGAAGGCTGCATGTGTTTGGATTCTCACTAGTCACTTGAGATGAAGGCCTTTTTTTGCTTAGTTCAGTGGCTCAAATACATAGAAGTCTTTGGAGAACCATGTTTGCTCTATATTGAATTGTGTCTGCAAGAAGGTTACATATACCATCTAGGTTGCAGAAAATACTGCAGTCAAGTTCTTCAAGTGGCATTAAATCCAAAAGCAGATAGGCTTTCTTTCCTTTATTTTCACCTGCTGATGTGGCCAGTAAGGCCTAATTTAGATTTGTGTTAAGAAGGCGACAAAAATGCGTGCTTGAGCCACATTTTTGTCTCTCCTCAATCCCCCCCCCCCCCCAAATATAAGCAGACGGGGTGTTTACATAATAAACAAGCAAAAAATTGGGGGAGCAAACCCTGAACATGTATATCTAAAGCCGGTGCAGCTATGAACCAAGCGACATGTATATTAAAAAAGAATAGCGCACACATGCAAAAGAAATGACTCAAATATGGAGACAATCCATAAATAAAAATGGGGATTTGGTCCCACCATATGGCCATATCGTGCTCAAGCCCACCACTACGTCAAAGTACCCCATTATCAGTGGGTCCTACACTATCCATAAAAAAGGATGAATCCAGCCTCTCTTACCCTTGGAGACAACACTCCTTGCTGGGAGAGATGTGCTAATGCACTACAAGAGACTCCTCCTATATCTACTTGATAGTGGACACTGATAGAGTACAGGTGTGTGTGGGGGGGTGGGGTGCTCAACCTCAGAAGTCTGGTCAGACCGAATACATAATAAACAAGCAAAAAATTGGGGGAGCAAACCCTGAACATGTATATCTAAAGCCGGTGCAGCTATGAACCAAGCGACATGTATATTAAAAAAAGAATAGCGCACACATGCAAAAGAAAAGGCTATCAAATATGGAGACAATCCATAAATAAAAATGGGGATTTGGTCCCACCATATGGCCATATCGTGCTCAAGCCCACCACTACGGGGGTGTTTACATGCCACAGCAGCAATGCTTAGCTTTTCGCCCGTGGCAAATTTGACCCAACGTGTAGTGATTCAGGTCAATGAAATACAAATGTTTGCCAACAAGAATGGGGTTAAACAGGCGGTGAGGAGTTGCATCGCTTTCTCAGCCTCTGGATCGTGATCCAATCGGGCTTCAGAGGCAAGGGAGATTTAGGCTCCTTTCACACACTCCGTCCGTTGGACGGAGTCCGTTTTTCTCAGTGGGGGATCGAGCCGCCGATCCCCCGCTGAGCAGCAGGAGGACAGCTGTGTCTCCGCGCTGTGTGCGGAGACACAGCTGACAGTTCCCCATGCATCTCTATGGGGGAAATCGGATGTCAACGGACCGTCAGTCCGTTCTCACCCAATCCCATCCGATCCACTGGACGGATGGAAAATAGGGTTTCAATCCGTCCAGATTTGACGGATCAGATCGGGTCGGATGTCAGCGGACATGTTTCCGCTGACATCCGATGCCCCATAGGAATGCATGGGGGGACCGTTCAGATCCGCCAAAAAAAAACGGACAGGCGGATCTGACGGTCCGCTTGTGTGAAAGAGGCCTAAGACTGCCTAAATCTACCCTTATACCTGGTACACCTGATAATCTTAGTACACCGCTTTCGAGAGCTGATCACAACACTTTATGCTCACAAAATTTTCTCGTAAAATACCAGACCGACCAATTTTCATTTAAATCCGTACAGCATTCATCCGTACAAAATTGAGTGATTAAGAATGCGCATGATCAGAAATGTGAAAACAACTCAGAAGGAAAACGGGCAAAGAAAACAATATTCTTTTACAACGAAAATGTTCCTAATTATGGAAAAAATATTGTTTTCAGGATAAAAATGTTTAATAGCAGTAATGAAGTGATCATCCTATTGGTACTAATTGGTAATTATCTGCAGATCTTATGAAGATTTATACTCTGTAATATTTTTATTTTTTTTCATTGTAATGTTGACAACCTTGTATGCACTGTAATAACGTTTGATACATTAATGAAAATGAGTGTTATCCAAAAGCAAGATTATGCCACCACACTTCAAATTGGTAAAGCCGAAGGCATGGCAAACGGGACACACGTACATGACATAATTTCCAGTTACATACTGGTACGTAGACACACACACGGGAAGTTGTACTGGATAGTACGAGAAGATCCCCCGCTAGCGGTCCGATTAGGGAGGTGCAGGGGCCGGTCCGTTTGTAACAAGTTACCCATTATTCAGTACTCTGTGTATAACATGTTACGAAAGGTGAACTTATCCTTTATTTAGCGCACTCCTATTTTGATATGAGTACCATGCAAAAAACTACAAAAAAACATTTGTACGATTTTCTCATCGTGTGTACCAACAATTCTCTGTCTTTCAGAAGAACACACTGTCCTTCTGACAGCCTGATTCTTTCCCTTTCCTGTTCCTAAGCCTCACTGTTGTTCCCTTAGGCCTCTTGCACTGAGGCATACAGGAGCTTTTTTTTTAAAAATCTAAATGCAGACCATTGTTTTTAATGTGCCTGTACACACAGGTGCACAACAAACATGCTCTGCGTATAAATCAATAAAGAAAAAAAATACAGAAATCTGTTGTTGGCCACTATTTTATGTGCGTGCAATTTGAATATTAAGAGATTAGAACTGCATTCTCAATACTATAACTTTTTTTTTTTTTTGTGTGTACGTTCAAATACGAACAGAATGAACGCAATCAATTTTCACCAGCAATACTGATGCAATACATGAAGTACCCTTACTGTTGTGGGCAACCAAGTGCATTCAGGGGACAGGTGTTTTTGGCCTCCTAAAGTTGGAAGTAAGTGCAGGGCCCGACAAACCTCGGGCGCCAGGTCGCATTGGCGACTAGAAATAGCGACCTGGCGCCTGGGGTGCCCTGCAGGAGGTGTCCTGTCCCTTTTGCGCCCCCACCTCCTCCCCGAGTGCACGGACTACCGCGCCGTCCGAAAATTGAGGCCCCCAGCTTTTTGGCCTTCTGTGAGAAGAGAGAGGCTTCAAACGGGGAACTGGCGCCCTCTTGTGGTGGCCGGGAGTTTCACAAGCAGTCACTAATGACTCTTTCCACTGCCTGTTCTCTATGCCTGCCCATCTCCTTCCCAAGAGGAGATGAGATGGAAGTTTTTGCAGGCTTTATCTCCCTGTCCAGTTACCTTTGCTTAAAGGTAAGTGGACAGGGAGTGTGGTTATTATTTATTTATTTTTTAAATTATTTAAAAAATATTTTTTTTCTTTTTCAATGATAAAAAAATATATATATATTTTTTAATAATCTCCCTGCCTGCCATGCCACACAGCTGAAGGCCCGTTTCACACAGGCTGTCTGATCAGGTCCGCCTGTCAGTTTCTCAGGCAGACCTGATTGGACCCTTCAGTCTCCTCTATGGAGCGGTAATCTGCCGCCATCTGATCCTGTCCGCCAAAAACAGACGGATGGTGGTTATATTTTCTATCCATCCTGTGGATAGGATCAGATGGCATCGGATGGAAACAGTCTGTTTCCATCCGATTGCCCTATAGAGGAGAGCGGGGTTCTAGTTGTATTTGTGTAAATTTAGTATCATTTTTTTTTTTTTTGAATAAAGCTTGGTTGTTTAAAAAAAAACTGGCTCCTAACTTTTTTAGTTGGCTCCTAGATTTCAGGCAAATTTGTCAAGCCCTGAGTAAGTGTATATCAAAACTTATCATTCTGGGCACCTATGGTTCTTAAATACTATATGAACCTAATAATAATGCATATACCCAGAGGTGCCTGCAATGTGCTGACAGTTCTGAGTTAAGTATCTCACACTTATGGTGTGGTTTTAATGCAGACGTTGGCTGTTCTGTGCAGATTTGATGAGTTGGCTTTGCGTCTTTAGGAGACCGTAAAAACAGGCTTCCATTTGCAAGTAGAAAAAAAGAAATGCATTGAGAAGCAGCGTTGTTTGTTTATTTTTTTTTTTAGGAGAAATGTCTGCTTTACTCTGTTTCGGTTTTTTTCCCCCAACCCTGATTTAAGGTGAGCTGTTCACCTTACCATGTTACACTCCTATGCACCCACTCCCCTCTGAGACAGCAGGTGGGGGGTCCTCTCCACGCACCCGCTGTCATTTTTTTGAAACAGCGCGGCTGTGCAGGGCTCCTCCCACACAGCCGTTTCATTCATTCAAGATTCCAGTTATTGAAAAAAAAGAACTCAGTTCCACTTCAGCAGGCGTACTTGTAGTTTGAATGGGCAGCGATCTTGCTACTTAGCATGCTCGTAGTTCATCCAGTCGTCTGAGCTTTGTAACGGAGAGCCCATATGGGAGGACTGCAGCAGCCAGACATTGCACCTTTGATCTGCTGATTGCGGATGCAATGCTTTGCAGGATCCAGTACAAAAACAAAAAAACAAAAGTATGTGTTTTTTTTTCTTTTTTGAAAGGTGAACTTGGCTTTTAAATTTTAGATCCAGGCAAAAACTATCTATCTAACTCTAAACCTGCTCTCTGCCACATTCTAAACCTAATCTATCTAGCCCTGTAAAGAAAAAAATGCTGTACTTCCCTATTCTGATGCTTATCCAGCCCAGTCTCCAGCGGCAGAAGCTGTGTGCAGGAGAGGACCGACATCTGCTGTGAAATGGCTCGGAAGTGACATCCCCCTAAGAGTTACTAATGGGAATTCCGTTGTTGCTGCCTCTCCTGCACCCGCCTCCGAACTGAAGCCGCCGCTGACAGCTGATCCTGGGACTGGACCGGATCGGCTGCAGAATAGGCAAGTATAGCGATTTTTGCTTTACAGGTTTAGAATGTGGCAGAGAGCATGTTTGGCGTTAGGTTTTGCCTGAACTTCTACTTTAAGGTAGGGCAAGTAAATATTTGACTTTATGAACAGGGGCAGTTTCAGCCATGTGTTACTGAAGCCTGTTAAAATCTGAATAAAATGCGCAATGGCTGGGCACTCTACTGAGCGATAATCATGTTTAGGGCCGTATATGTTCAGAGATGGTTTGGAAATTTGGACATCTCCATTCCATTGACATAGATGGGGAAACTGCAGGTCACCTTACCCCCAAAACTGCAGCATGCAAGATATTTTCCAATGTAGCAATGCAGCACATCTCTCATGAGGGAATTTATTGGGTACCTTGTGTTTTGGAAATGTATTTACTAGTTTGGCTGCAGATCATATCCATTGTGAATGGGAACACGATGTTATGAGTGCATATGATCCCATTTTAATGGGTCTCCATTTATGTGACTTAAGACCAGGTGATGACACTAAAAACAGAAACATACAGAATATTTTCAGGAGGCCCTGCAATGTATGGTTCTGGTGAGAACACGCCCGGCTGACATAAATTGAATCTTTATAGCAGTACCATGCCATTGCTTGCATTAAAAAGTTCAACAAACTGCAACGAAATGTATCTGTTGGTAATGAGCAATAGGAGAAAATACAGCTGGAATATTTGAACACAGAAATCATTTTTTTTTTTTTTTTTTTTTTAATATGGCATCCCAATACGTGCGGATTATTGAGCATATCCTGATGTTTTGGACCTAACTTGACAATGGTTGGGACTTACATAGGCATCATGCCAGTTGACTGCATAATAGGATATTATTGTGTGACGAGTGTCTCCATTGTCTAATGCCCTGTTTGGCACATCTTTGTAACACCCAAACTTTGACATATGATCGGGTCTTCAGATATAGGGAGCTCAGGACTGTTTCCTTTAATATGGCGGTAAAGTGGACATAACTGTCAGTGTTGCATGAGGATAATGTATGTAACATGCTATGTAATATTTAATTTTCAATTCCAGAATTTTAACAATGCACTATTAGGATAAATGTTACTAATTTATTAAGACATTACAGCAGATTAAACAAGTTTTAAATGTTACGTCCTTTGCGCATAATTGCTGTAAAACCTTAAGACCGGCTCCTCCTGGCCATACACATGGGCACAATTCTTGTTAATTTTCTCATTTTTGAAGTATGCGGTTGCAAAAAAAAATGTTTTTTTTTCTAGAGGTAAAATTGGCCAATTTGAATATTGGACAGCATCAGGCATTGTAATGCAGCTTTACTTGTGTGGTAAGGGCCAAATTCATTCAGAAATGCTTATTGGTCTGTTTGAGCCAAGTCTGTAGGTGTAACCAGAGTATGTAAAGTAATTGCAAGAGTGCAACGTGTATTGCAGGGAAATGGGATTAAAGTCATATATTTTATTTAAAACATCGTTGTCATAGCTGCATGTTCATTACATTAAGTGATTTCATGCGTTGATATTTAGAGGGAAGCTCCGCACTGCGTTCTTAAGAAACTTTGTTTTATTTTTAGTTCATATTTTGAAACTTCTCTTACAGTACCAACACAGCTTTAGCAACAGCAATTAAGGAAATACTTGGTGTCCTCTACAATACTAATAGCTATGGGTGGTGGTTATAGCTGGCGCCTAACTTTTTTTATATGCTCTATTGATGTCTTTGGAAGTACACCAAAGCCACCAGATCTTTGCCCTGTGAACTGCTGCATTTGGAGTTCAACATTTTCAGTTGCTCTTGGTAAAACTGACTATTCCAGCCAGATTCTGATGGGGCTCATAAAACCATATACATCAGCCTCCAAAATGTGTACAGTGTCATCTATGGGCTCCTAAATACTAAAATCTGACCACCCCTGACATGATGCTTGAAGGGATACAATTATTTTGTGTAGTTTGCTGTTTTTGTGCTAGCAATCAACATTGCCAATTGTACACATTTTGTCATATAAATGCCCTTTACATTTCTTTTAATTTACAAAAGCTTTAGAGCCGGTTCACATACAGACGACCCGACTTGCCAGGGCGACCTGTGAAGTCACGGTGCACATCGCCCACCGCGACCTCGGAGCGACATGCACGGACTTCATATCATTGAAGTCAATGCAGGTCGCCCCAAAGTAGTACAAGACCCTTTTTCTAAGTCGGAGCGACTTGTGTCGCTCCTATTAGAACGGGTCCTGTGCTAATCTATGGCAGGCGACTTGTCAGGCGACCAAGTCGCCCCAGTGTGAACCGGCTCTGAAATAAACTTTAACACCTACTCCAGGTATAAACAAAATAGAATCCACTGTCCAGTACATGTGAATATAAGGCCTCATGCCCACAGGGTGTTTTTTTATTGTGGCTGTTAGAGGCATCTGGCTCTTTTCTTTTTTTGCCTCTAAAAAAGTTTGCCTTTTTGCTCTGTTAGCGGGGAAATCCCGCTGACAGCTGAAAGAACAGCCAGAAGCTATTGGCTTCGGGTATCGGTGCATTTGCATGAGTATCAATACCCATGCAAATGCCTAGTATCGGCACCCATACCGGTATCTGTGTAGCCCTAGTTATTGCACAGGCTGGACTTTAAAGTGGTAGTATACCGCTTTTTGCCACTTAACTACAGGTAAGCCTATAATAAGGCTTACCTGTAGTTACAATTAATATCTCCTAAACCTGCACGGTTTAGGAGATATTTGCACTGCATGCAGCCGCTCCCGCGCTCTGAAGGTCCGGCGGACCTTCAGCTTTCCATGCCGGGAAATGACTCCCGCGCGGGTTCCATGCCGGAGCCGCCGAACCCGGAAGAGATGCCGAGGGATCATGTCAGCGCCCGCAGGGGTGTCTGGGGGGTCCTTGTCGGGGCTTCGTTCTAAGGTAAGTAATTCATAATGAGCTAGTATGCTATGCATACTAGCTCATAATGCCTTTGTCTTGCAGGTTTTTTTTTTTTTTTTTTTTTTTTTAAGTTTACATTACAACTGCTTTAAATGTTTCTTCTTTTATCTCTATTACACAGTGGATTGATTGGATTCGTAGTTTACACAATAAAGTTACAGCGTCGTTTAAACCTACTCTTTTTCATAAGATTTAAAAGAGTGACATCTGGTTATGTGCGCTGTTTTTTTTTTCTTTAAATGATACTAAACACACACTGTTTCGTTTACATAGTCCCTGTTACACCTTGGCCAGTAGTCGATCTGGTGATAAGGTGTGTTCTGGGTCGTCTCCCTGCTGCCTGGGCCACTGGGTGATTCCAATTCTGGGCAAGCTTCTCATTATCGGCTTCCTTTTGGTATGAGAATCTTGCTCCACCCAGTGGCCAGCTGTTGTCAGTTACCTGATCCTATTACCCAAAAATATTCTCTTCCACTTCTGCTGGTGCCTTAGTATAGGTTTTGCTTCCTGCTTGTCTGCTGTGTATGTTCTAGTCTCGTTGCTGACCATGGCTTACCCTGACCACTCTTCGGCTCACCCCTTTGGACTACCAGCTCTGGCTATCGAACTCTGCTCGCTCTTGATCTCACTTCTGATCACCCCCTTGGATTGTTCCAACTCTGGTTTACAAACTTGGCTCGCTCTTGACTACTCTTCTGGACTTCGCTCCCTTGGGGTCTGGCTCCTGACCTACTCCTAGCCGTGAGTCATTTTCTTTGTTGTTCCCTAAGTTTGCTGGTTGCACTTTAATTTGAGGTCCCGATATTTTGGCTGAACGACCCCATCCGTTCCTCCACCTGATACTGGGATAACAAGACTACTGGTCAGCAAACCGGAGGAGCGGTTGGTGTCTCTGGCAGGACTAACAGTCCCTTCTCTTTCTATATGTGATGGCATTGTAATGTAATTTATTTTAATAAAAAAAAAAAACGGAGGTACATTTTCCCTAATTGATATACAGGTGTCACATGGCCCAGCTCTTTCCCAGCCTGTCTGCAGAGAAACTTTAAGCAGGAGGAGCTTCTAGTCCTCTGCTTCTGGCCACATGTTAAAAAAAAAAAAAAAAGCTGCTGTAATACAGAGTAAAAATAAATATTAAACTGTTGGCATACAAATATATGTTCGTTTTGCCCCCCCCCCCCCAACGAACACCCTGCAATGCACTGAGCGCTGCACAGTGCATACTGCTTCCTGATTGCTTTTTGCTGCAGCATGTGTTATACTTGCTACAGATGCGCGCCACTTTACAGGCACATTGTTTTGAGGTTTGCAGTTCTGGGTCCAGTGCATTCCTGTTCACTGGTTCAGGTGCGGATTTTTGCCTGAAATTTGTATCTGAACCGGACCCAGAAACGCACAGGACCCTATTTGAAACTGCACCGCTGCCACCCCAGGCATGTGTGGACAGGCTCCATTGAGAGCCGGCCACATTCACATGTCATTCAAATTAAATGGGGTTTGAATCTCATCCAATTCAAATATACAGGGCCTTGAAAGTATTCATACCCCTTTAATTTTTCCACATTTTGTCATGTTGCAACAAAAAAAGTAAAATGTATTGGGATTTTGTGATAGACCAACCCAAAATAAGTGTGGTGTGTATTTGTATTTATGCTCCCTGAGTCAATACTTTGTAGAACCACCTTTTGGCTGCATTTAGAGCTGCAAGTCTTTTTGGGTATGTCTCTACTAGCTTTGCACATCTAGAGTCAAATTTTTGCCCATTCTTTGCAAAATAGCTCAAGCTCTGTCAGATTGGATGAACAGAAAATTTCAAGTCTTGCCATAAATTGTCAATTGGATTTAGGTCTGGACTTTGACTGGGCCATTCTAACATGTGGATATGCTTTCATCTAAACCTTTCCATTATAGCTCTGCCCCTATGTTTAGGGTCATTGTCCTGCTGGAAGGTGAACCTCCGCCCCAGTCAAGTCTTTTGCACACTCTTAACAGGTTTTCTTCTAAGATTGCCCTGTATTTGGCTCCATCCATCTTCCCATCAAATGACCAGCTTCCTTGTCCCTGCTGAGGAAAAGCATCCCCACAACATGATGCTGCCACCGCAGTGTTTGACAGTGAGGATGGTGTGTTCAGGGTGATGTCCAGTGTTAGTTTTCCGCCACATATAACGTTTTTTTGCTTTTAGGCCAAAAAGTTCAATTTTGGTCTCATCTGCTTAGATAAGAGTACCTTCTTCCACATGTTTGTGTCCCCCACGTGGCTTCTCGCAAACTACAAATGGGATAACTTATGGCTTTCTTTCAACAATTGCTTTCTTGCCACTCTTCCATAAAGGTCAGATTTGTGGAGTGCATTACTAATAGTTGTCCTGTGGACAGATTCTCCCACCTGAGCTGTGGATCTCTGCAGTTCCTCCACAGTTACCATGGGCCTTTTGGCTACTTCTCCGATTAATGCTCTCCTTCCCCGGCCTGTCAGTTTAGGTGGATGGCCATGTCTCCGTAGGTCTGCAGTTGTACCATTCCACTTTTCATTTTTGGACGATGGATTGAACAGTGCTCTGTGAGATGTTTAAAGCTTGGAATATTTTTTCTTTTTTTTTTTTTTTTTTTTTTATTATAACCTAACCCTGCTTTAAACATCTCCACAACTTTATCCCTGACCTGTCTGGTGTGTTCCTTGGCCTTAATGATGCTTTGTGTTCACTAAAGTTCTCTAACACCCTCGGAGGGCATCGCAGAACAGCTATATTTATACTGACCATATATTACATACAGGTGGACTCTATTTAAGAATTAGGTGACTTCTGAAGGCAATTGGTTTCACTAGATTTTAATTAGGGGTATCAGAGTAGAGGGTTGAATACAAATGCACACCACACTTTCCAGATATTTTATTACAAAATAAGAAACAAAAATGAAAACCATTTTATCATTTTCCTTCCACTTCACAATTATGTGCCACTTTGTGTTGGTCTATCACATAAAATCCCAATAAAATCTATTTACATTTTTGGTTGTAACATGACAAAATGTGGAAAATTTTCTAGGGGTGTTAATACTTTTTCAAGGCACTGTATGTGAACCCAGCCTAACAGTCAGTGGTATGCACGGACTGAAAATCGGCCAGTCTGTATACCTTGCTTAAGATCGCTAATTGTAAGTTAAAGTGGAGTTCCACCCTAATTTAATACTTACCTCCATCTTCTCGCTCCGGGTCACCTGAAAAAGAAATGGATAATCGCATATTTTTTTTTTTTTACTTACCTCGTAGCGAAGAAAAAATACTTACCTTACTTCCTTCTTCCTCCCTCGGCCGCGGCCCGTCGTCACTTCCTGGCTCTGCAATGATTCCTGGGAGCTGAACGTCATAGCTCCCAGGAATCATTGCGCCTGCACCGGCCCCGACGTCAGTTCCGGGTCGCGCGCGTCATCCCCTTCTAAACAGCTTCTGGGCACGCGCGACCCGGAAGTGACGTCGGGGCCGGCGCAGAGCATCGTGGGACCGAAGAAGGCAGAAGAAGACGCCGAAGGGGATCTTGCTGGCTTCAAGCTGCCCACATCTGAGATGGCAGCGCTGGACAAGACGTTTTCAAGGTAAGTATTTGTCCTAACAGGTAAGTGCAACCCGGGACAGATCCGAGGCTAGCCATTGTGGAATGTGCTAGCCCTGACTGTCCCGGGGGTATTTAAAAAAAAAAAAAATCCAGGGTGGAACTCCGCTTTTAAGTAGGGGAGCTTTTTATTGTCTGGTCCTTTTTCAGATTTACCTTCTTTTCCCGTCTGGTAAAAACATTGTCCCAAGATCAGAAGTGAGGTGAAACAGCCAGTATTGTGTGTGTACTTATTAAGCTGACTGTCAGCTTACATTCAAATTGCTTTTTCCTAATGCAAATTGCTAGTAATGGAGACTGCCTGTCGCCATAAAGCTAAAGAAAGTTCTACAGCATTGTTATACCTTGATTCAGAGAGGAAGGTGCTGTTAATTGGTGAATTCTATCCTATGAAGTTACATATTGAATTGAACTAAAGGTTTTTATTATGTGAACACTTTTGAATTGCAAGTCAAAATAGTGCATGCTATGCTAGCAAAACTGTTTTGTGGATTTCTCAATCGGTTTCCCAACTGCTATGAAGCCATAAATGCTGGCCTGGGATTCTGCATGATCTCTTGAGGTGATCTCAGCTGGCTGCACCACTCAGCAGTTATGGGCTTTTTACATCTCCCTCTACATATGTCATTCTGCTCCCACATTTCCTTAAGGGGTAAACGCCATTGGTGCATGGAAAAATGTGGCTTCTCCCAGGTCTGCCCTTATTCTGCTTTCTCATTTGTGAGGCTGGGTTCACACTGGGGTGGCTTCAAAGTCACCCGACTCTAAAGCCGCTCCGTGCAGCGTGACTTCAGCCTGGCTTGCAAACAACTTCTCTAATAGAAGTCAACGCAAGTCGCCCCCAAAGTAGTGCAGGAACCTTTTTATAAGTCAGAGCGACTTGAGTTGCTCGGAATTAGAACGGTTCCATTGCACTGAATGGAGCGCAACTTGTCATGCGGCTAAGTCTCCTGACAAGTTGCCCCAGTGTGAATCGGGACTTAGACAGCTGCACTTGCACTTGTGCACAATTATTAGTCAAGTTGTATTTTTGAGGATTCATTTCATTATTGAACACCTACAGTGCTCTCGGTCAATTTTTTTTCCCGTCTCTCGTCTATTTTCATTTGTTGAAGTGAAAATAATAAATAAGCAACGTAGGCGTTGGTGGCGTTTTTCTGCTCTAGGATCAGCTCTCAAAACGCCCAACAAGACAAATCCTATTCATTTCAATGGCCCCTGTTCACATCTGAGCGTTTTGATGCCATGAGTAAAACGCCCAATGCTCAAAAAAGTACATGAGCTTATTTTTGGGCAGATTACAGGCGTTTCCATTGGTCTCTAGTCAATCTAAAAACGCCTGAAAAAACGCCCATAAAAACGCCTGTAATAGAAACGCCAAGATGTGAACGTAGCCTTACAAATGAACATTTCTGACATTTCAAAAAGAAAAAAAAAAATCTGACCAATATAGCCACTTTTTTTTTTTTTTTTTCAGTATTAGTCCATAAGCCTTCCATTCATGGAGTCAGGTTTTAGGGCATTATTATAGTGTGTGTTTAATAAAAGCCAACAGCTACACTTTTTTTTTTTTGTAGCTGCTGACTTTAAATAAACACAAAAATGGCTGGAACTCTGCTTTAAAATGACAACGTTGTCATCACAGACCTGGCAGCTGCTGCAGTCATGCCTCCATTTGCACTCACACACCTAATCAATCAAGGGCTTTTATATCATGTAAGGAAAGGTCCTAAGGATTGCAATGGTAAAAATGATATCGCCAGGTGCAAATGATGCAGTCTTACATGCTGTAATGGATCAATCTGGAACCCTATGTGCAAAGGACTCATTCGCCAGTTACTAGCCTTGATTGGGTAAGGTGTATAGGAAGTAGGATCTCCTACCTTAATAGGTATAGTTGGGTGCTAGCGTAAATTAGCCAAGCTATCAGTCTTTTTGACTCAGTGGTGTGGTTTCAACCAAGTAGCCTCCCAAGCTAAGTGGAGCCGGTCTGAAGGCAAATGCAGGCAGGTAGAGTGTGGAAGTGGAAGCCGCGCTGCATGTGGTTGAGCAGATGCGTCATGATTGTAAACGAGCCAAAGTCAAGTCGATCAAAAAGATTCTCCCCACTCTACAGCAGCATTTGTCTAGTTCTTGGGATTCCGGATGGGACCGGCTTCCAATAGATATAATCTCCAGTGCATCACCCGTCCTTGCTTCGTCGCATGGACAGTACCTCCTGGCTACTCCCTGAAGCTGATGCGCATGTCTGCAGCAGTTTGCCTTTGAGCTGACGTCACAGACGTGATGTTGTCACGCTGATACTTTTTACTTGCCGTTCGCGCTTCTTCAGAGCTGCAAAACAGATTCAAATCTCATGGAGTCCGCTATATGGGAACACAGGATATAACAATGTGATATGAATTCTCCTATTTCACGATAGTGATTGCACTAACTCCCACGGTTCCAAACTTACCCTCAAATGAGTTAGACCTAATTTTAAAATACTGTGCAAAGTATATACAGAAGAATGGAGCAGATGTGCATGGCAACAAGTCAGCTTCTCACTTTAATTTTCCAAGATTTGGGCCTCTATCACAGATACGGACCGTTCAATTTATCAGTTCAGTCATGGTTTTTTTTGTCATCAGTTGTGTTTTTTTTTTTTTTTTTTGTCAACCACAGTTTCACATCCGTTTTTTCATCCTTTGCCATCCAGTTGTCATCCGGTTTTCATCCGATCCATTTAACGGATGAAAAATAGGGCTTTCATCTGTTCAAAAAAACGTATGTTGACGGAAGCGGATGAAAACGAATGTAAATGAATGATCATCCATTTACATCCAGTTTCCTTAGGAATGCATTGATTTACATTTTTCATCCATCAACAGATGGATGAAAAACAGACGAACGGTCCATATGTGTGAAAGGGGCCTAACTGAATAAGCTGAAACTAGAAACGAATTGGTTGCTATGCACAGCTGCACCAGATTCTGTTTGCTTCAGGTTTAGTTAATTCCCCCGTCTAGATCTGACGACTTTTAAAGTTATTGATGGAACAAATCTTTATGGGCAGAAAAAAAAATGGCCTTAGGGATAAATTATATCTGGTGAGACTGCAGCAAGGTCACCTTTTTTGTAAAAAAATAAATAAATGCACATCTTTTTGCAGGTAAAAAAAAAAATTATATATACATATTTAGTATACATTTTTTTTTGCTAGGAGCCTGCAAAGTATTGCACCTGTGATCAGCAGATTGCAGGAGCAAAGCAGGGCTCTTGCAGACTATCAAAGTAAGCTATCTGCTGATACGGACAGGCAGTTACACAATGACAGGAAAAAAACCATGCACTACCTAGAGCGCTTAACAGTGCCTTTTTAGTTTTTTGAGAACTACAAGCCGAAAGCCGCAAAGACTGATACTTGTAGTTCTACAATTCACAGAACTCTGAATGATTGACACAGCCACGTGGGTTCAGCGCTGCAAGGCTACTTTTTTAAAGAAAATGAATCTAGGGCTGAACGATAGTCGATATGATATTGACTATCGTTCTGCGAGCGCCGAAGACACGATATTTAGCATTAGGCAAGGGGCATGGCCGGAAGACGTGCGGGACGGACGCGGCTTGTGAGAGCTCCGATACCGCCGTACAGAATCCTCAGCAATCCACCTAAATCTCCCCTATTAAGGGAGAAAAAACAGCTTGGGGAGACCCATCGAGGCACCAGAGACCAATACTGCCCGGTATTGCGGAGGAAAGACTTCGTTCTGAGGAGCGCAGAGTTGAGGCCTACACAGGCACAGAAGCCGCGGCCTTGCCTAGATCGGAGCGCGATCGCGCGCTCATGGTTACCCGGTAAGGCCTACTTACTCCGCACTCGTTTGGGACTTGCCTTCATCCCCCGGGTGCCCCCAAAGCCATACACAGACCTCCTAATCTTCACAAAAAGGACCCCAGTGTACTCATATCCCTCAGCAAGCTGTGCCGACCGCCATCTTGGCTGCACAGGGGGACACAGATCCACAGCAGACTGCAACTCTCACCTTGTTTAGCAATCCCCCCTTGCATAGAACTCTTAGCAGCCGCTCTACAGCATTAGGCGGGGAGAAGTCAGGACTCGGGGGGGGGGGGGGGGGGATTCTTCTACCTCCTACCACCACTGTCAGTCCCGACTCTGTCCACACTCTGTGTCTTCCCCTAATAGTTGCCACAACGGGGTGTGGGGACTGCTGAATATGGGTGTAACATGTTAAAAGGTGAACCTAAATATGCACAGCCTTGAGGAAAGGGAAAGCTGAAACGTGATTGAAACATTTAAATATATTAAGGTTAAAAATAAATGTTTCTCCCCTCGTCTTTCAGGACAGGATCTGAGAGATCTTGGCTCCTCCCTTCTCAGGAAACACTGCCTCAACCATGTAGATTTAAACCCCCTGTTAGCTGGTACCCTTCAGTTCTGGTGTTTCCTCCGGTGGGGAGACATCACCAGGAACCAGGGTTAAAACAGCTAGGTGAGGCTGTGTTAACTCCAGCATGGAGACTGCTCCACCCCCTCCGGCGGTACCCTCCACTAGTGGAGGAACACCAGGGGGCACTGAATAAGAGGGTGAAGAGTGTGATAGTACACCTTCAGGCTCCCAGGTGGTGTCGGGGAGAAGGGGTGGATGGTGAATTCACTAGAGCTTCTAGGTACAAATTAACCCCAGAAGTGGTGGAGGATGTTTTTGGAGCTATCCACACCACTTTGGGAATCCAGGAGAAGACTTAATCTCTTAATGACCAGATGTACTAGGGCCTAAGTGAACAAAAAATGAGGGTGTTTCCGGTACATGAAGTCCACCGAAGGAGATAGGCCAGGTGTTTCCCACGTTTTTGTCATACGGAAACCTTCAGACAAGTTCAGACTTATCCTGAACCTAAAACACTTAAACGCCTCAGTTGCTTACAAAAGACTCAGGATGGATTCGATCTTCTTGATGAGGGCTAACCTTCCCCCCCCCAAACTACTTCATCACCTCGATAGACCTGAAAGATGCCTATCTACCTGAACATTCTCATATCGGAAGGGTGTCAGAAGTTTCTCAAGTTGGCCATAAGAACGGCAGAGGGCACGTTACATCTGCAATTTCAGGCCCTTCCCTTTGGCCTATCACCCCCCCCCCCCCCCCTGCATCTTCACCAAGGTCATGGCCGAGGCCTTGGCTTACTTGTGGCTCAGAGGCATTTCAGTTATTGTCTACCTGGACGATCTGCTCCTGTTTGCCCAATCTCAGGAACAGTTGTCCGGGGACCTACTTGCGTCAAGACAATTCTTTGGAGAGACTGGGGTGTGGCTCCTGAATCTGGAAAAGTCCAGTCTAGTGCCCACACAAAAGGTCACCTTTCTGGGCTACGAGTTAGATTCCACACTTCAGAAAGTCTTTTTTTTTCCTTTGGAGAAGAGTCAGAAGATAGACAGAATTATGTGAGCCTATTACAGAGCAGTCGGCCTATATCAGTAAGGTAGGCCATGTCGGCACTGAGGTTGCTAAAGGCCGCAATTCCGGCGGTACATTGGGCCGGACTTCACTTCTGCTCTCTATAGCTGTTCATCCAAGGGGTGTGGGACCTGTACAAATAAAAAGATCCCTCTGGTGGTGAAGGGTCTCTAACCTGTCTCAGGGTCTCTCATGGGTCCTGTCAGTGTCCAGAGTCATCACTACAGACACAAGTGGCACAGGTTGGGGAGAGCCTTTAGACTCCCAACTAGTGCAAGGGTCCTGGAAGAGCGAAAATTCAAGGCGATCTTCAAACTGGAGAGAACAGAGCAATCAAGCTTGTTCTCAGAGGCTTCCAGACAGAACTACTGGAAAACAATGTGCAGGTCCGCTTGGACAATTCCACAGCAGTTGCTTATGTCAACCGTATTTGCACAGCGGTCTTTCAGATGCTATTTTTTTGGAAAAGTTCACTTTGAATTAAAAAATAAGAAAACAGTAAAGTTAGCCAAATTGTTTTCTTAAATGTAAAAGATAATGTTACGCCGAGTAAATAGATATCCAACATGTCATGCTTCAAAACTGGGAACGCTCGTGGAATGGCGACAAACATTGTTACTTAAAAATCCCCATAGGCGACACTTTAAAAATGTCTTCAGGTTACCAGCTTAGAGTTGGAGGTCTAGGGCTCAAATTATTGCTTTCACTCTAATGATCGCGGCAATACCTCACGTGCGGTTTGAACATCGTTTACATATGTGGGCGGGACTTGCATATGCGTTTGCTTCTGCGAGGACAGGGCGCTTTAATTTTATCTCTTCCTATTTTATCTATTTATCTTTACACAGTTTTTTTTAAACTGTAAACGTCCCTTGTAATAGAAATAAGCATTATAGGACCTCTTTAATGTGAGATCTGGGGTTTAAAAAGACCACAGATCTCCCATCAACACTAAAAAAAAAAAAAAAAAAAGTCAATCTGTTGCTAGGAAACTACGTTTAACGTCGCTCTGGTCCTCCAAAGCCATAGAGTTGAGTGAGGGCCATCTTGCCCTTACTCGACTTCCTACCTGTGAGGAGAGCGGGCCAGATATTTTTCCCCGCTACCCGCGGGTCCGGTAAGCGGGGAAAGCGACCAGGAAGTGGCGGGAGGGGGTGGGGAGGGTCACCTCTCCCGCCGCTGCACCATAAGGGTTATCCTGCGGCGAATCTGCCACTGGGACTACCCTTATGTAAAAAAGGACAACCGGCAGTTTAAAAAAAAATACCGGGGTTGTGGCCGCTATCCCCCGGTAACCCCGATATTTTAACGTCAAAGTACCGACGTATAACTGCAGCGGGTGGTCCGGAAAGTGGTTAAACTCAATAGACCATTTGATCTTTTTCTGCAGTCACACTGACCTAAGTATATTGAAGGGCTGGGCAATTACCAGTTTCCATGTTGACAGAAAAAAAGGGCTATTGGATGAGAAGGAGATGTCAGCTTCAGAAAAATGACTTGTCAGCAATGATGAGAAACAGGTGTAGCTACTATAATGCAAACAAGCCATGAGAACATTTGCTACATATTTTATTATTATGGTTTAAAGGAGAAGTAAGACCAACGCTCTTTTGGCCCTACTTTCCTGTGGGTCACAGAAGTTTACTTCGCTCGGCACTCCTGTGATCCGTATTCAGCCAACAGCTGGTGTGTCTCAGCCGGTCCAGACTCTGAAAAGATCCTGAATTTAATGTTGGGATCCACCCAGATGTCCTACGGCAGCTCACTCAGCTTCTCAGCACACTGCGGGAGCTAGCGTCCGGGAGAAGAACCGACAGAAGGATCAGAGGAAGAAGACCTCCGCAGCGGAGGGAGAAGAACTGGAGGAAGAAAACATCAGCCAGCGGAGAAGAACTGGAGGAAGAAAACATCAGCCAGCGGAGGAAGAAAACATCAGCCAGCGGAGAAGAACTGGAGGAAGAAAACAGCCAGCGGAGAAGCGTAGGGGGGAGAAAACAGCCAGTGGAGAAGAAGCGGAATGGGGGAGAAAACAGCCAGCGGAGAAGAAGCGGAGGGGGGAGAAAACATCAGCCAGCGGAGAAGAAGCGGAGGGGGGAGAAAACATCAGCCAGCGGAGAAGAAGCGGAGGGGGGAGAAAACATCAGCCAGCGGAGAAGAAGCGGAGGGGGGAGAAAACATCAGCCAGCGGAGAAGAAGCGGAGGGGGGAGAAAACATCAGCCAGCGGAGAAGAAGCGGAGGGGGGAGAAAACATCAGCCAGCGGAGAAGAAGCGGAGGGGGGAGAAAACATCAGCCAGCGGAGAAGAAGCGTAGGGGGGAGAAAACATCAGCAAGTGGAGAAGCAGCGGAATGGGGGAGAAAACATCAGCCAGCGGAGAAGAAGCGGAATGGGGGAGAAGACATCACTGGAGAAATAAAACATGGAGCTACGACAGGGAACATTCTTCATTTTTAATAAAGTACTTTGTCAAAAACCTGTGTACTGTTGTTTATTTTTCACACTTTTTTTTTTGGGTGAATGAGTAGGGGTACAATGTACCCCCTACTCCTTCACAAAGAGGGGGATGGATAATAGTTCTGGTGTCATGTGCACATAGCTTTGAGATGATCTTTTTTTTAAGTTATCAAGTTTAATATGGACGAGTGATATAAAATCTAAAAGCCACATCAAATTTAAGAATTCAGATAACTTAAAATGTGTACTCACTGAAGATGTAGTTTCTCACAAATATTTTTTGACACTGATTAATATGCTAAACAATTATCAATGTTATGTTTTATTTGGCTTCATCTGTAATTTAAGCCCAATTCTTATGTGAACCCAGCATCAAAGCATCATGTGATTGCACACAATTGCAGATTAGCAGCCCAGAGCGTTCCATGAAATAGAAGAAAACACTTCTCTGTTCAGGCTTGCCATTTATCCATATGATTTGTAATTGCAAAAAAAAGACATTTGCTTAATATATAGACGTTCAGAGAACATGACTTTAAAGGGATTGTAAAGGCATTCTGTGCATTAAGATAAAAAACCCTGGTGTGCAGCAGCCCACCTAATACTTGCCTGAGCCCATCTTTATCCAGCGATGTTGCAGGAGTTTCTCAGCTGTCCGGGACTCCCCTCATTGGTTGAGACAGAAGTGTGGTGCGAGTGACTACCACTGCTGTCAGTCAGCCAGCCAATCGGAGAGAGGGAAAATATGGGTATAGTTGCGCTAAAAAACTTAAAAAGTAAGAGATTGAACGCACAATAAAATAATTAATTAAGCAGCTACACTCAAATCATACACTGAGCATATGTATATAACAAAAAAGAAATAAAATATGTAGCGCTAAAACATTATGAACAAAGTCCATAAATGAAGTCCATTTCCACCAGTGATATTGCACGGCACCAATTTGCAGTAAAGTGAAAGGAATCCACCACCAAAAGGAGTGTTCAAAACACGCTTACCAGATAGTTATGTATATTGGGCCTTGAACTATCATAGAACTGCAACACACTCGGTGACGAATTGGATCGGACCTCTTCACAAAGATGAATCCCAGAATTGATACCTTGACAGTATACCTTAAGGGAGCCACTCAAAAGAAGGAAATAAAACCCCTCATAGTGCAGTAATTTCCATAAACTTTATTGGATGTAAAGCAAAGATATATAGCACTCACATTTGAGAAGGGTATAGTGTGCAAATCACACGCCGACCTGCGTGGTTCCAAATCGGTTAGCAAGGTAGCAGCCAATGTCCTCTATTGCATGTAGGCGTCCAGCAAGGGCGGCCCGACGCGGCGTTTCGTCACATATGACTGATGTCTTCAGGGGCGTGGCCCCACTGCTGAAGTACACCTATTTGTGTCCATAAAATCAGAGAGAGGGGGCAGGGCTGGGTTGCGGCTCCATTTCTGAATGGACCCAGGGAGCTGTGACTCGGCTCAGATGCCCCCATAGCAAGCTACAACGGGAGGGATGGGCCAGGAGCACAGAAGAGGGACCAGAGAAGAGGATCCGGGCTGCTCTGCAAAACCAACAGCACAGAGCAGGTAAGTATAACCTGTTGTGTTTTTTTTTTTTTGAGACTTTACAATTGCTTTAAATCTGATTTAAAGGGTAACTCCACTTTTGTGGGGAATAAAATCACCAAATAAATGGTATAGCGTATACAATTGCGACACAAATCATATTAAAAATGACCTTTCCTTTTCAATCTGCAGCTGTTGTATAATTTTCTGAAAATGCAATATGGCTACCTGGAGCTGTTCTGTACACAGAATGTATACTTACCACACCCCAGAAACATAATTTCCTGCTTGTGTGATTGGCTCACCAATTTTCCTTGAAGTCTGCCTAAGATACAAGTCAGATTTCTGGCATCCCCTGCAACAATTTCATTTTTGGGGAGTTACTCCCAATAGGAACACGTCGAAAGGGATGCAGGCCCAGCAGCTTTCCTCATTAGAGCCCTGCAGCTGCCACAGCTGATAGAGAAACCACTCCTATTAGACTCAGCACAAACAAGAGGAACAAACAATGATTTCTTCAGAATAACAAAAGGCAGAAATCTGCAACAAAGTTTGTTAAAATCCTTGTAATGTACAGAGATCACCCAGAGGGGATTTTTTTTTTCTCAGCAAAAGTGGAGTTACTCTTTAAAGTTATATTAAAGGCATGTTTAAAAAAAAAAAATGTTCATACCTGCTCTCTGCAGCAGTTTTGCACAGAGCAGCCCCGATCCTCCTCTTGGGTCCCCCACTGACGATCCTGGCCCCTCCCTCCCTGCAGAGTGCCCCCACAGAAAGCAGCTTGATATGGGGGCAGGCTTACTTCCGAGCTGCTGTTCTATGTGTCCATTCACATATGGACGCCGCTTGGCCCTGCTCCCATTCTTTTTCAATGGCTCCAGCTGCTGTCTCAGCCAGTGAGGAGGAAAAGAAAAAGACCCAGGAGAACTGCTGCACCTTGTGAACATGGCTGGATGGACATGGGCTCAGGTAAGTATTGGGGGGGGGGCTGCTGCAAACAGAAGGTTTTCTTTTAGAATCCGTGAAAGAAAGAAAAAACTTGAACCTTTACAACCACTGTAAACGATAAAGGCAATTCTTAGTTTTTCAAACAGCATTGTTTGTTTCTTCTGCTAATTACTTCAAATTGAGGAGGAAACTTCTGCAGCTTCTTTGAAATAATTTCCTAATTTCTGTGTGTGAACATTCCACAGAAAGTTCAGCACATCATTGAAATTAATGGTCTGATCTGCCATAAGCTGATAAAGTGAAGGGCTCCTTTATACATAATATAATCAGACTTAGATTGACCTCTAATAGATGATGTACCAAATGAATGCTTTTAAAAATAGGAAATTGTATAAATAATAAAGGTGGATGGCCAAGTGCCAGGTTGTACATTCGCGTTCTCTATCATGAATCCTTCCTCTTGGCATGGAGCTGTGTCAGACACATCCATTCCATTAGAGATACTCATCAAATTATTCTGAAATTGGAATGGATAAAGACCAGGTCCCAATCAGCGCTCCCTTACAGTGAGTTCTGGCTGAACAGGAAGCTGCAAAATCAGAAGCATTTTGCCTACTCCAGCCAAGATTTTGTTTGCACATTCTATGGGCCCCAAAGCTATTTCTGAAAGTTATTTGGAAGCAGTACTTCCATTTGCCAAAAAGGAAAAAGCTCTTGTGAATATCTAAACGGCACCATTTAAATATCACGTTTTAGCTACACTGCATAATGTGAGCGTTCTGCTCTCCCTGTCTTGTGTAATCTAATCTTTTTGGTTAGGGGTCAGCCCTTTGACTGACTATCCACTCACAAGAGTCCTTGGTTGCCATTCTAACACATGAATATGCTTTGATCTAAACCATTCCACTGTAGCTCTGGCTGTATGTTTAGGGTCATTGTCCTGTTGGAAGGTGAACCTGCACCCATGTCTCAAGTCTTTTGCACACTCAAACAGGTTTTCTTTTAAGATTGCTCTGTATTTCGCTACATTTATCTTCCCATCAGATGGCAGCTTCCCTGTCGCTGCTAAAGAAAAGCATCCCCACAACGCCATCACCATGTTTGACGGTGGGAATGGTGTGTTCAGGTAGATGTGCAGTGTTAGTTTGCCGCCACACATAGCGTTTTGCTTTTAGGACTAAAAGTTCAATTTTGATCACATCTGACCATAGCACCACCTTCCATTTGTTTGCTGTGTTCTCTCACAAACTGCAAACGGGACTTCTTATGGCTTTCTTTCAACAATGTCTTTCTTCTTTCCACTCTTCCATAAAGGCCAGATTTGTGGAGTGCACGGCTAATAGTTGTCCTATGGACAGACTCTCCCACATGAACTCTGGATCTCTGCAGCTCCTCCAGAGTTACCATGGGCTTTTTGGCTGCTTCTCTGATTAATGCCTTGCCTGTCCTGTCAGTTTAGGTGGACAACCACGTCTTGGTAGGTTTGGAGTTGTGTAGGGATGCACCGAAATGAAAATTTTGGGCCAAAACCGAAAATGCAGGATGCCCTTGGCCGAAAACTGAAAATGACCTTTTCCCCCCAAATAATTTTAAATTAGATAGAACAGGGGCATACACCAAAAACAGGCAGTGACGTACACCTGTCGCTGCCACCCTGTCACAGTATATGTACTGTGACGGGTTGGCAAGAGGTTAATTTAATTACCAATGGTATTTGTGTTATGCAGCATGAGGGGGTTAATGTATTGTCACTGCTGGTCACTGCTGCATTAGTGACCGACCAGTGGCAGTTAATTAACCCCTTTGTGCTGCATTAGTGCAACCAGTATCCGTGTTAATTAACACTGGTTGCACTGATGCTGGTTGCACGAATGCAGCACAAAGGGGTTAATTAACTGCCACTGGTCGGTCACTAATGCAGCAGTGACAATACATTAACCCCCTCATGCTGCGAATAATACTAATTCCAATGGCAAGCTGCCTCAGCTATCACCCCCTCCCCCCCGCATCAGCCTCAGCGTCCCTCTCCTACTCACTCAGCTCCTCCGGTGTCCATTATTCAAAAGACACGCCTCTGGCCACCCGCCTCCCGGTGATGTCACTACTACTACGATCTGTCCATGAATGAAGTGACACGGCGGGAGGGCGGGCGAGCGGCCGCTAATAGATATAACTATGTGAGCCTTCACTTCATTTCCCTGTCAGCGGCACGATGTCCATGAATGAACTGACACTCTGGGCGGGGGGAGCAGCCACTAATAACTATAACTATGTGAGCCTTCACTTCCCTGTCAGAGGAGATACATGCCTGACAGGGAAGTGAAGGCTCACATAGTTATAGTTATTAGCGGCCGCTCCCCTTGCCCTCCCGCCCGGAGTGTCAGTTCATTCATGGACATCCTGCCGCTGACAGGGAAATGAAATGAAGTGAAGTGAAGGCTCACATAGTTATATCTATTAGCGGCCGCTCCCCCCCGCCCTCCCGCTCGGTCTGTTAGTTCATTAATGCAGAGATCGCAGTAGTAGGGACATCACAGGGAGGCGGCGGCCGGCCAGAGGCGCGTCTTTTCAAACCTGCGCTGCGCCCTCCTCCTTCCTCAAGCGTCCATTAATTTCGGCATTTTAACCCATTTTCGGCTGAAATGGGATAGGCCCATTTTCGGCCGGAAATTTTGGTGGCCGAAATTTCGGTGCATCCCTAGAGTTGTGCCATACTCTTTCCATTTTCGGATGATTGATTGAACAGTGCTCCGTGAGATGTTCAACTCATGTGATATTTTTTTATAACCTAACCCTGTTTTAAACGTCTCCACAACATTATTATACCTGACCTGTCTGGTCTGTTCCTTGGCCTTCATGATGCTGTTTGTTCACAAAGGTTCTCTAACAGACCTCTGAGGGCTTCACAGAACAGCTGTATTTTATGCTGCGATTAAATTACACACAGGTGAACTCTAATACTTAGATGACTTCTAGTGGAACCAATTGCCTTCAGATTTTAGTTAGGGGTATCAGAGCAAAGGGAGCTGAATACAAATGCACACCACACTTTTTAGATATTTGTAAAAAAATTTAAAAAGTTATTTTCCTTCCTTTTCACAATTATGTGCCACTTTGTGTTAGTCTATCACATAAAATTCCAATAAAATAAGGTAACTTTTTTGGTTGTAACATGACAAAAACGTGGAAAATTTCAAGGGGTATGAATACTTTTTCAAGGCACTGTATATGCCAGAGGCATGCCTAAGTTCTTGTCTGCCCTGGGAATCCTTTTTCTATTCTGGGTATTGGAGAATTAAAGTACAATATTACATAACATTTATTTATTTTATTTTTTTTAATCAGGATTATTTTATAAATAATACGTGCATATGGTAACCTGGGTGGTAAACCGGCTTTCTTTTTTTTTTTTGTTTATTTCCAGTTTGTGTTAGCATGTTATTACTGGTTGTTGAGTCCCTTCTGCCACACCTTAACCACTTAAGGACCACCCCACGTACATTTACTGCGACAGGGCGACCCTTAAGCGCAAAATTACGTAACTAAGTGATTTTTTACAAATGTTCTATGAGACGCACGCTCCCGCTGTGATTGGACACAGTGGGACCCAATCAGGGGGTCCATCGGCCACCTGCTATGGCCACCGGCAAACTTTTGGAGGAATGACCGAAAGATGGCCTGCCTATGTAAACAAACACACCATGGCTCTGTCGGACAGGAAAAGAGAGATTTTGTGTTCCTACTAATCAGGAACACAGATCTCTCCTCTTGCAGTCAGTCTACCCCCCCGAGTTAGAAAGCACTCCCTAGGAGCACACTTAAGCCTTTGATCGCCCCTATTGTTAACCCCTTCCCTGCCAGTATCATACAGTCACAGTGCATTTTTTTTTTTTTTTAAAACCTAATCACTGTATTGGTGTCGCTAGTCCCCAAAACGTTTCACTTAGTGTCATATTTGGCTGCCACAATGTCGTAGTCCCGCTGAAAGTGGCACCACAAAAACAAAAAAAATCATCCATAATCTATCCCATAGTTTGTAAACGCTATAACGTTTGCGCAAACCAATCAATATACGCTTTTTGGTATTTTTTTTTACCAAAAATATGTAGCAGAACACAAATTGGCCTAAACTGATGAAGAAATGTAGATTTTTTTTTTAAATGTATTGGATATGTTTTATAGCCGAAAGTTATAAATATTGTGGTGTTTTTTTGTTTTTTCCCCCAAAATTGTCGGTCTTTTTTTGTTTATAGCGCAAAAAATAAAAACTGTAGAGGTGATCAAATACCACTAAAAGAAAGCTCTATTTGTGTGAAAAAAGAACATTTTATTTGGGTACAACATCGCACAACTGCACAATTGTCAGTTAAAGCAACGCAGTGCTGTATTGCAAAAAATGGCCTGGTCAGGAAGGGGATAAAACCTTCCGGAGCTGGAGTGGTTAAAGTGGATCCTCAATGCATCGGAGTACCACAAACCAAAAAACGCTATTTAATCAACTTTTAGTATTCAAAGCAATTTTTAGTATTCAAAGCAAACTTCCCCCAGCCATCCATGTGTCTGCTTTTATTTTGGTGAGAAATCACTTTGAAAAACATCCCCTAGCGTTTCTGGCAGTGGCCATCTTATGTAAGGGCAAAATATTCATGCAGCATTTACTTCCTGCCCTTAGCTCAAGTATGCATGCAGGAGAGTGTGCTTAGCTGAGAAAACCCCTCCTCCTCTCCTGAAGACTCCTGAAGACTCCTGGGATGTATGCCTAGGCAGGAAACCAGGAAGTAACAGAAGAAAAGTAAAAAAAAAAAAAAAAAAGTTCAAAACAAGTAAATATGATATACTTTTCTATCTATTTACTAATGCTAGCAGCATGAGGATTAAACAGAATGTTGAGTGGGAGAGCGAAGTTCCACTTTAATGCCTTCAGTCTCTGTATTTAATAAAGTGCTTGCTTTGCCTGTGCAGCTATTCTGTAATATTTACGGTTTTGCTTTGTCAGTTGTGACCTGCTCCATCTAATTTAAACTAGGTCTGTCACCTGCTTGTGACTCATACCCACATGGTGGTGTTTGGGGAAGCACATTGAGTAGCAGTGACCACTAAAGAAATTCACAGAAATGTGATGCAACAGTAGCTTGGACAACAGTTTTATAGTGTGTATTCATTTTTCGGTAATGTGTAAAACTGATTGTAATATCTGTATCATATAAATGCAGATATTCTACTCATACAGAGCCTGCTAGTCTCCCATCATTCATCTGGAAAATGCATCAAAAGACAGGGCAACACTACCCGTGTGAATGAGGCCTTGTGGGTTAATCTACCACAAGGGTCTTCAAACTATGGCCCTCCAGTTGTTCAGGAACTACAATTCCCATCATGCCTAGTCATGTCTGTGAATGTCAGAGTTTTGCAATGCCTCGTGGGATGTGTAGTTCCACAACAGCTGGAGGGCCGTAGTTGGAGGATCCCTGAATTGCATATTAGCAATTTCGTATGTGAAAAATGATTAGACTTTGGTCTTCATCTTTTTTTTTTTTTTTTTTTTATTCATAGGATTGTTGCAGAATTGTGCTTAATCTACTTGCACATAGGGATACATTTAGTAAAAAAAGGTGCATAGCTCTCTGTCCATCGAAACTGCATGTAAATTCATTCAGAGCGATTGGGTCGAAATCAAATGTTTCATAGGCTATATTTTCTGCAATTCAGATGTGCGAATGCAAAAAATATGGTATTGTGGCCACTGAATGGTGCTGACTAGCATACTTGTTTCCTATGGTAGTCAGCGCCATCTAGTGGTCATATTGCACAACTATCTTAAGAAATAACTATGCCTCCCATCACTATCTAGTGGCTGTAATGTTTTTTCCACAATTAAAAATTTGAATTGCAGAAGATATAGCCTAGAAGAACATTCAATTTTCTCACTATTCACACAGAACAAATTTACATTGTATAATTTGCCGGCCATAGACGGTTCAAACCTGAGCTGGTTCAGCAGGAATCGGCCAAGATTCAAACCATGTATGGGCAGGCTAAATGTACACAAGTTGATCGATTGATCCATCATCTTGGGTATAACCAACCTGATGGATTTTATATGCGATTATTGCAAGAAACTTTTAGAGCTTCAATCACATCACTGTCCTCTCCCGGCAGGGATGGCTTCGATTGGGTCTCTGCTATGTTAACCCGGAAGCGGTGACGTGACCTCACTTCTGGTTTACCTGGCTGTTATCTGCCGCATTTTTTGAAAATTAAAAGTAATCAAAAACGCTGATCTTGGCATTTTTGAATGCTTTCAAGTGCGAAGGAGGGATTTGGGGTCTTATTGACCCCAGATCCCTCCATAAAGAGTACCTGTCATGTGCCTATTGCTATTACAAGGATGTTTACATTTCTTGTGACAGCAATAAGAGTGGAGTTTTTTTTAAAGCAACAGTGTGGGGAAAGAAAATGTATAGTGCCCCCCCCCCCCCCCATGCTATTGCCCAAAGGCGAACTCGTGTGTTAGTCCCGCACGTACACAAATCGCCCCACACGTGAGTTATTGCCGTGAACCTCAGACCATGGGTAGTAATAATAGCACTAGACCACCTCTATAGATTAAAAGCCTTTACAGGTTACCACTTAATAAGTGTTTCCTATAGATAGTAAAATTTGCCCTGTTTTTGGCAGTTGCGTGGGCATGCGCCATTTTGAAGCTTGACCGGTTTGGTATCGGTTTACTCAGTGTGACCTCTTTTTTTTAAATTTTACAAAAAAAATTCGTTATGTATTTTTTTTTTCCATTAAAATTTTAAAAAGTGTATTTTTCTCCAAAAATTGCGTTTATAAACTGCTGCTCAAATATCGTGTGACATAAAAAATTGCAAAACTCACCAATTTTTTTTCTCTAAGGCCTCTGCTTTAAAAAAAAAATTATAATGTTTTGGGTTTCTAAGTAATTTTCTAGCAAAAAATAAAAATGATTTTCACATGTGTACAAAAAGTGCCAGAAAATGCCTGGTCTTTAAGTGGTTAATGAACCGGATTATAACAATATTTGCTGCCCTTATAGAAGCCCCTTTTCTCTTGGAACATGGCTGCCTAGAAATTCACATAAATGGCTACAGAGAAGAAGTGCAGAAATTATTTTGTGTTGATATATTGCTTACTGCTAATATATTCCCAGTAGACCTTGTGCTTTTCTTGTATGATTGTTTTGTTTTCATTCTAACATGTTTGTTCGTTTCTCAGCAAGCAAGGGCCGAGCAAGAAGAAGAATTCATCAGTAACACGTTGTTTAAGAAGATCCAGGCCTTGCAGAAAGAGAAGGAAACCCTGGCAGTCAACTATGAGAAAGAAGAGGAATTCCTCACTAATGAACTGTCGCGGAAACTCATGCAGGTGAATATTTTCTCTGCTCCATTACGGTTGCAAACATACTATAAACTGTGCATATGCTTGAAGATGTTCCTTAACTATATATCATGCATCCATCTAACGTCTAGACACTAGAAAACCACTAGATTCATATCAGATCTCAGAAATTAGACAAATTGTTACAAAGCATAAATATGTAGCTTTCTCTTTCGTTCATTGACTGACCTAGCGCCTCATCTTCTTGACTGTGGGTTATACTGCCCCCTACAGGAGTAGGACACTAGGCAAAAAATAACTTGACTACGCCTATGGGGAAGTCCCAGGGGGTATACTCTCACTCTCTGCTATAGGTACTCAGTTTATTTTCTGCCTAGTCAGGAGTAAGGACCTAGTTCCTTGCTGGGATCTCTGCTCCTGGAGATTTTTATTTTCTTTTTAAATGGAATTTATTTCCCTTTTTTTTTTTTTTGTTCCTGATGAGAATCTAAAATCAATTGCTTGACTGGGCGACGGACTGGATAATCTAGATCCAGAGGGTCCCCCCCAGTCTGGCCATTGCCGCCGGTGACCGGCCGATCGAACTTTGGGAGGGGCCAGGTGGGGGCGCCTGCCATGGCCCTCCTTCCTGTTGGGATCGTTTTCCAGCTCCTGTGGTCCCCCCCTCCCCCGGGACATGCCATTTTCTTGTAGCTCTTTATGCTACAGATCGCCAGCCTTTTTTGTGTAGCTTCAGCAGCTATTTTCTTGTGGTTTTCCCATTGAAAATAGCAGCGGCCATGTTTTTGAAGCCGGATGGGTAGTGATCGGCGGTGGGAGCCCGTCCTCAGCCCCTAGTGTTGATCCCTGGATATTTCTCTTCCTAATCGCCGCATGGTGTGCTGTAAGTGCCTGATCGGTGGGGGTGAGTTTTTTTTTTTTTTTTTGTGGGGTTCTCTCTCCCCCTCTCTGCTGTAGCAGCAGTGGGTTGTGATATTTTTTTTTTTTTTTTTTTTTTGTGGGTTCCTGGAGCATATTTCACCACCTGATCCCCCTCTCAGGGGCTGCCGGGCCCTCTGGGTCCAGACAACTGACTGCACTAACGGCGGTCCTGGAGGTCCTTGGTGTCCAAGGTAGGTTTGGTCCTGGAAAAACGGGCTAGCAAAAAGCTTTCCCCCGCCTTCACCTGCTTCCTCTGTCTCATCAGATCCTGAATCTGATTCGGCCGCCGCGAATGCGAGTTATCCTTATGGGTCTGCGTCCACTCACTCACAGATAGTGAGGATGATTCCTCTGCTCCTTTAGCATGAAAAGGTGCTAGTGGATTCACTGATTGTATCAATGCAGGAAAACTTAAAGATGAAGGATGCGACTAACGCAGCATCGGAGCCGCGGTTCACCTTTGGCACCTACAGGTCCTCCAAGACGGCGAAGGTGTTCCCTTTCCTGCTTTATTTGACAATATTATCACAAAACAGTGGGGGTGCCCAAAACGCACTTTTGCAATCCAGAAGCGTTTTGCAATGCGGTACCCTTATGATTCCCTCCTTAAATCGACAGTTCCTCCTGTAGTGGACTCCCTGGTTTCCAGGTTGAATAAAGCCACTGTAATTCTGGTTGAAGAGTCCCTGGTCTCCATAGATCTGGCTGATAGGTCGGAGGCCTTAACCCGCCATATGTTTACTGGGGTTGGTTCGGCACTTATGCTGGTATTTACTATTGCCTTGGTGTCGCAAGCTATGACTGAGTGAGCAAAACTTATACACCGAGACCTGGAATGGGAACAGCTTCCCCCTGCCTTTGCGGAGCTGGTGGATCCATTGGTCTAAGGGCTACAGTTCGTCTGTGACACCTCTTTGGATGCGGCTCCCTGGATTTCTAGACTCTCTGTCTGTCTCAACAGTGGTCCTGCTGCCTATTATCTGGCTGAAATGCTGGTCTACGGACCAGGCTCCTAAGAAGGCCTTATCCGATCTTCCGTTTGTGGGGGATCGCCTGTTTGGCACTTCCTTGGATGGCTTAGGGAAAGAGTACTCTTCTTCCACAGGCTTCCAAGGGTAAGGAGCCCCGTCGCTTTTTTTTTGGCTCACAGACGGCCTTTTTTCCCCTCAGGGTTGTTATGTCAGAGCGGGACTGCTATCTTGGGATATCTGGACGATCTCCTATTACGAGCAGACTCTCACTCGAATCTATTGGGCAGATTACAGTTACAGTTCAGTTACAGTTTAGACCCTTCAGGAATTCGGGTGGACAATCAAATTTAAAAAAAATCTTCTCTGACGCCCTCCGTACGGGTGACTTATCTGAGGCTGACTCTAGACTCTGCCTTGGCGAGGGTCTTTCTTCACTTGCAAAAGCTTCAGAAGTTGCAAGGGGTGATCAGGTTGCTGTTGGAAACCCATCGATCTTCCCTACGGACTTGCATGAGAGCCCTGGGTCTGATGGTATCGTTCCATTTGCTCAGTCTCACTTGAGACCTCTGCAAAAAGATTCTTGCAGAATGGAACAGGGATCCACGGCCGTTGGACCAGAAGGTACGTTTGAGCCATCTCACGAGGTTGGCTCTGTCCTGGTGGATTAAGTCGCCAGTTTTGTGTCAGGGTAAATCTTTCCTGCCGCTGTTCTGGACGATGGTCAACACTGACTTGGTCGACAGAGGAGTCTTGCTTGCCGATCAATATTCTGGAGCTCAGAGTGATCAAGCTTTGCCTGTTCCACTGAACGAATCGGCTACACGGTTCCACGGTTCAGATCCAATCGGACAATGCCACGGCTGTGGCTTGCATCAATCATCAAGGGGGCACCAAGAGTGTCTTGGCGGCCAAGGAGGTGGCCGAGATCCTGGTATGGACAGAAGACAATGTTCCGGCTCTTTCCACAGTCCACATTCCGGGTGTCGAGAATTGGCAAGCAGATTACCTGGATCAAGGAGAATGGTCCCTTCATCCGTAGGTGTTTCATCTCCTGTGTGTCCGGTGGGGGACTACGGAGGTGGATCTGTTGTGCGTATCGGCTCAACAGAAAAGTCCAGAGGTTTGTGGCCAGGTCTCGGGATCCTCTGGCTGACGCAACAGACGCTTTAGTGTATCCGTATCGGCTGATTTATGCCTTCTCTCCGCTCAAACACCTGCCGAGGTTTCTTTGCAGGGTGGCGGTGGAAGGAATTCCGGTCGATCTGGTGGCCCCAGACTGTCCTTGTCAGTCTTGGTACGCGGACCTCGTAAAAATGGCCGTCGATCCTTCGTGGAGACTTCACCTGCTGTCCCAGGGACCAATCTTCCATTCTGTTTTATGGTTGCTGGCTTTAACGGCATGGCTGTTGAAAGCGAGGTGTTGAGGGATAGAGATCTTTCTGACTCAGGGATTCCTACACTTTTGAAGGCCACAAAGTCGACGTCTAAGAAGATTTATCATCGTACGTGGAAATCGTACATTTCATGGTGTGAATCACTGCAGCTGCACTCTTGCTCTATAGCTAGGGTTTTGGCCTTTTTGCAAAAAGGAGTTGAGCAGCAGTTGGCTTTGGGCACTATCAAGGGCCAGGTGTCTGCCCTGGCCATTTACTTCCAACGTCCATTGGCTACTAATGCCCTGATTCACACTTTTATTCAGGGGGTGAGTCACCTGGCTCCCCCGCGGAGATCCCCGTTGCATCCGTGGGTTCTCAATCTGGTTCTGTCTGTTCTTCAAAAGCCTCCTTTTGAGAACATTAGGGAAATTTCTCTGCTTTCTTTATCCAAGGAGGTTGCTTTTCTAGTGGCAATTACTTCTGCCCGCAGAGTGTCTGAGTTGGTGGCTTTGTCCTGTCGTTCGCCTTATTTGATGGTTCAGAGATACAGTGGTTCTCCCACCTAATCCGTCTTTTCTTCCTAGGGCGGTGTCTGGTTTTCATCTCAATGAAGACATTGTTGCCTTCCCTATGTCCTAAGCCTAAGCATCCCAAGGAAATTGCCTTGCACTCGATGTGAAAACCAGGGACCTCGAAAAGGTTTGGCTGCGACCATGTCCAGATGGATCAGGCAGATGTTGGTTCAGGCTTATTCACTGAAGGGTCAGGTTCCTCCTTTCCCTGTGAAGGCGCATTTTACTAGAGCGCCTCTTGGGCTTTTCGTCATCAGGCCTCAGTAGTGCAAGTTTGTAAAGCAGCAACTTGGTCGTCCGTGCACACTTTTACAAATTCTACAAGATAGATTTGTTGGCATCTTCTGATGCTTCCTTTGGTCGCAAGGTTCTGCAAGCTGCTGTTTCATAAGAGAATCTTTTTTTTTTTTTTTTTTTTCCCTTTTACGGATTTATTCTTTCATGGATGAGCTCCGGTTGTTTCGTGTTAAGCTACCCAGTTGGCTAAGTTTAGCCTTTGGAGTTTACGTTTACGATCTGGTTGCATTCTCCCCACTCATGCCTACTGCTTTGGGACGTCCCAATGGATAAGCCGTATAAGAGCTGCGTCTGTCAATGGGCAATGGAGAAAACTGGATTTCATAAAGAACTTACCGTAAAATCCTTTTGACAGCACCATGGGGAATAGTTTTTTGTCATTTCACTCCTTGCAACAAAACTGTTTTGATGAAGCAGGGTGTGTGGGGTTATGCCTATAGGGACAGCCCTGTAGGCGTGGTGAATTTGCTGTTTTTCCTGCCTAGTACTAGTCCTTCAGGGGGCAGCATAACCAATAGATAAGAAGTATGAGAGCTGCGTCTGTTAATGGATTCAAGAGAAAAGGATTTTACGGTAATACAAATATCCAGTTTTTTGACTTGCCGTAAAATCCAATTTTCTGATGTTCATTGACGGACACGGCACAAGGCCTGACAGGTGCCGCTGGAAGCCAGATTTATCCTCTGTAAAGGTAACTTACTCAGTATAGTGGCATTTTTTTCATAGACTGCAGGAACAAGTACAAATCCACAGTATTTAGTAAAAGGGGGGGGGTGAACTTCATTGCCCAAGGCTTTTCCAAGCAGTACCTCTGTCACCAGAAGATATTCTCTGCCTTCCTGGTTGAACAATGCTGGGTGACAGAGGGGCCTTCATGCAGAGTGGTGCTGATTTGATGTCCTTAGTGCTTTCTGCATAATCAAGGACCACCCACAACCAGATGAAGACCTGAGCAGGACCCTACACCTCATGTAACTGGTCCAAGGACAGTTGCAAAAGTTAAGAATACAAAAAAAAAAAAACCTGAAATATTGTAGAGGGGAGGCCTGGAGCCGGGCTTAAAGTTCTGCCTTCCCCTCCAAAAATTAAGCTACACATACTGCTGACTTTAATATTAGGACACTTACCTGTCCTGGAGTCCAGCAATGTCGGCACCACAGCTGATGTTTCCATCAGCTGTCGGGTGCTGCTGCTGCCATTGCCTGTAAGGGAAACTGGCAGTGAAGCCTTGTGGCTTCACAGCCGGGTCCCTACTGCACATGCGAGAAGCGTGCGGCACATTTCCGTTGGCTTGGTGGCAGGGAAAGGAGGAGGTGGCCGAACTTTCGGGACGGACAGCCCACGGCGCCGTGTCCCGAAAGTGGGGAAGGGTACCTGTCAAAAACAGGTACCCCTCCCCCCCCCCCCCCCCCCCACTCCCACCTGAAAGGTTTCAAATGTGGCATCGAACGGTGGGGGGGGGGGGGAGCAAAAGAGCGGAAGTTCCACTTTTGGGTGGAACTCCGCTTTAATCTCCCTGTTTGCCAATTTTCTGTGGGGAAAAGGCAGAAGAATGAGGATTGCTGTTCTTTATTGCCTATATGAGTGGCATAAACAATATTGCCTGACCCAGCTTAAATACCTTTTTTTTTTTTTTTAGAAGTATTTTTATTGAGTTTTTCAAATACAGTAAATAAGCAGCGTACATAAACATATGAAAAGCATATTTGCAATGCGATTGACGTACATTGAAGTATAAAGATAAACGTCTATAAGGACTGCTAGTATCACAGTGCTTGCAAGGACCCACAATATAGGATGAACTTTCGTATCTTGAACAATAATACATTGAAACCGTATGAACCTGTTTGTCCAGGGAAGGAGGAGAGGGGGCACGTATCTGTCATTTGCAACCTCTATAGTGGTCAACGCCACCGGGAGGGACGCCCCGTAAGGGAACACACTGCGTCCTCCCTTCAAACGCCCACTCCCTCTCCCCCCCCCCCCAGGACCCCAGCAACTTTAACAATACTGCAGATAATCATCAGAAATCATTGGGGGCCATGATACCCTACATAAGTGGTCCATATGGACCACCTGGAGTGAAATTGTTGTAGCTTGAAGGCCTGTAAGGCCAGGGTCTTCTCATACACACACGACTCCCCTACTATTTGGATAACCTCCCTCCGAGTTGGGGGGTCGGCACACTTCCATTTACGTGCTATGGACAACCTAGCAGCGAACAAGATATTTTGGACCACCGTCCTATATTGGGGTAGGTATTTGTCCATATTCACACCCAAAATCGCCTGTTCAACTGAAATTTTGTTAAGTATCCCGGTGACTTCTGCTATCAATGTGGAGATGGAGGCCCAGAAGCTTCTCAGGGAAATGCACGTCCACAAAACATGAAGTAGAGTGCCAACCTGCCCGCACTGTCTCCAGCATAAATTAGATGTTTCTGGATAGAATTTAGCAATGGTGTAAGGTGTCTTGTACCACCTAAGGTGAATTTTTAGCAATCCCTCCCTAAAGTTGGAGCATTTGGTATGGGTAAGCGTATGTTTATAGGCTCTCAACCATTGCTCCTCCGTAAAAACCTGACCAATTTCGCCCTCCCATTTTATGTGGTATGTGTTTTTTTGGAAGGTTTTCTTGTTGTGCAGGGAGATGTAGAATTTGCCTATACCTTTCTGCCGCGCATTAGCTCCAAAACAGAGGGCATAGATCTGTTCCGGGAAAGGAATGTGTGTCGATGACATAGATGAAATCAAGTGTGAAACCCGGATAAGTGTGAGGTATTCCTTGGCAAATGATGGAAATTTGTCGCACCATAAGGAAAAGGAAAAACCCTGGGGACTCTGTACAATGTCTCGGATTGTCCTAAGTCCAAAAGAGGACCAATGCGCCACGTTTAAGTCTGGGGAGAGGAAGGAGAGAGCAGTCAGAGGCACAGGAACTTCCACCCTCCCAGCTTGCGCGGTGCTATGTGTGTAAAAGTATTGCCACGCCAGTACTGTGGCTGAGATGGTGGGATGGCCCGTACGGAGACTACATTTAGAAAAGGGGATACTGAGTATGAGATCAGCAAGAGAGCCCTGTATCACCTCCGACTGCTCAATCTGTCTCCAAGTGGGTGCCTGAGTCGGATGCAGCCAATAGAGGGACTGGGAAAGGATAGCAGCCATATGGTAGTCCCGTATATCCGGAATCCCCATACCTCCCACCGTGGGGTGTTGGACCAAGTATCTATGGGCGCAACGAGGCTTCTTCCCGTCCCATATGAATTTAGATACCAAAGACTGAACCATACGGTAAAACGATAAGGGGATTTTAATGGGGAGAGCTCTTAGTAGGTATAAAAGTTTTGGAAACGTCAGCATTTTGAACGCTGCAGTCCTTCCTGACCATGACAGATAGTACTTGCCCAATCTAGTCAGTTCGTGCGTTAAAGTGTCAAGGAAAGGAGCAAAATTGGCCTTGAAGAGATCCCCAATCCTGTTTGTGAGCTTGATACCTAGATAGTCAATGTGACCACTACCCCACTGAAATGGAACTATACTCTGAATATGTTGTGTGAGATCAGCTGATATGTGAACGCCTAACATGTTCGATTTGGTTTCATTAACCTTGTAGTATGAGACAGAACTAAATTCCCTGAGAACCTCCTGGGCCGCTGGTAATGATGATAAGGGAGAGGTCAGAGATAAAATAACATCGTCCGCAAACAACGATATCTTGTTGGAGGAACCTCTAATGTCTATACCCCGAATACCTGGATGAGTTCTGATGCGTTCCGCAAATGGCTCCATTAGGAGAACAAACACCAAAGGTGACAGTGGGCACCCCTGGCGGGTACCGTTTGTTATTGCAAATTTTGTGGAGAACAGACCCTCTGTATAGACATATGCCGAAGGAGCCGTGTACAAGGCCAACACAGCATTCAGTATCTCACCCACCATGCCGAAGCGTTGTAGAACTTTTCGCAGATATCCCCAGTGTATCCTGTCAAAGGCCTTCTCGGCGTCAAGGGACAGGAACACTGTAGGAGTATGAGTAGATTCGGCATGGTGGATGAGATTCAACATCCTTCTTGTGGCATCGGTCGCTTGGCGGCCCGTGACAAACCCCACCTGGTCTTGCCGAATGAGGTTTGGTAGAAACTTGGAAATGCGGGTGGCCAATATTTTCGCGTAGACCTTCAGGTCCACATTGAGTAAAGATATGGGCCTGAAATTCTTCGCACAATCCGGGGGTTTCCCCGGTTTGGGTAGTGTTACTACTGTAGCCTCCAGCATCTCTGGAGGAAAGGAAGCAGAGGAGGCAGCCCTGTGAAACACCCTTCGCAATCTAGGGACCAGAAGATGCATGTATTTTTTGTAGTACTCCGAAGAGAACCCGTCAGGGCCCGGAGCCTTGTTAAGGGGCAAGGACTGGATCGCCCTAGTGACTTCTAAGTCGGTGATCGGGAGATTTAATTCCGCCACTTCTGTCGGTCTTAATGCAGGAAGGGAGACCGAATCCAAGAAATTGTCAATGATCTCAGGAGATGGTTGGGGTGTGGACTGGTCATCCTTTAAGTTATAAAGCGAGCCATAATAGTGGCTGAAGGCGTCGGCAATGTCTTTAGGATTCGTTAAAGACAGTCCGGTAGAATGATGCGTCAATTTAGAGATACGTTGACGAGCATGAATGTCCTTCACATGGGTAGCTAACAATTTACCGGCTTTGTTGCCATGCGCATAAAAATTTGCCTTAAGCCTACGAACATTAGCTTGATGTTGTCCAATCAAGAGAGAACGTAGGTCATTTTGAGCTTGAGTCAACTGGTTACTAACGTCTGGGAGTGGGTTTGTTTTATTGGTCTGTTCTAGGTTTCGGATCAGGTTCAACAGATCCTCCATACGCTGCCTCCTCTGCCTCCGTATAGCGGCACTCTTAGACATCAAGATACCTCGCATAAATGCTTTATGGGCATTCCAGATACTGGAAGGGCACACCTCTCCACTGTCATTAAACTTGAAGAATTCCTCCAGGGCCGCATGGACCTCAGAGGAAGTCCCCGGGTCACAAAAAATATGAACATCATTTTTCCATCTGTTGGCCCTCGTTGTAAAAGCCCGAGGACCGACAGTTATGGAAACAGGAGCGTGGTCCGACCACGTTATTTGGCCTATAGAAGAGTCCACAATTTTTTGTAGTAAGAATTTGTCGGTGAAGAACATGTCTATGCGGGAGTAAGAACAGTGGACCTTTGAAAAGAACGAATAGTCCTTCTCTGTAGAATGGTAGCAGCGCCATACATCCTGTAAGCCTGTGGCCGACAGGAAGCCCGCAAGATCTGGTCTGCGGGGACACTTCCGGGGTCCCCCAGAAACGTCTTGACGTAGGTTTGCGACCATGTTCATGTCCCCCCCAAGGATCACGTGGCCCCTGATATCCACCTTGAGACGTTTCCAAAGTTTACGCAGATAGGTAAGTTGTTTCACATTTGGGGCGTACACATTAATGATGGAGTACACAATATTGTTGAGTTCACAGTGTAAAAGAATGAAACGGCCATCTGGATCCGATATATGGGAGATATACTTGTAGGCCACAGAGTCCTTTATAAGAATGGCCACTCCCCCCTTTTTCTTGGGGCCATTGGCAAAGTATGCATGAGGGAATTGTTTGTTTGTGAGTCTAGGGGGAGCTGCAGCACAAAAATGGGTCTCTTGGATGAGCATAACATCACATCCCTGGGACTTGATCTCCCTCCATAACATATGACGTTTACCAGGGCTATTCAATCCATGCACGTTCAGGGAGGTTAGTTTGAAGGCCATGGTGAAGTGGTATAGTAGAGTTCGTTGGTAGGAGTCCAGTTGTAGGGACTATGTCACCACCAAGGAAGGGCAAAAAGAAAGTGTATAAAACCTTACCCGAGATCGCAGAGTCCGGGACAGTGCAAGGTCGTGGCCGACTGGAGGGGTCCGCGTGTGTTGAGAAGTTAACGGTTGGAACTTGAGAGGGTATGGCTGATGAAGCACTCGTTGCTGTGTGTCACAGGTAATGTACAAAAAGAGAAACCATAATAAAAAAGGTAACAAAACAATCCACCAATGACAGTCGTGACAATCAAGTAGGTATTACTGCAATGCCAAGTTCTCTAAGCAAAACAATATGGATATGGCACTGGGCGCAGGAACTCTAACTGCGCCAAACTGTGTTTAAAAAAGGACGATAACCAAGTGGAAATCTGAGCAGTTATCCAACTGCTAACACGGGGAAACTGGCAAAAAAGGAAAAAAAAGAAAAAAAACAAAACACCATTCGTAGCCGAACAGAACATTCGGAGACTGTAGATCAGGCAGTTAGAACATCAGAGGGTCATCTGACATATAGCTGGAAGGGCCTTGTCAGCCCGGCGTCTCATCTTGGTGGGGAGGTTGTCGGAACCTTGTCAGGAGAATGATCTCCAGGGGGGGTATCATCCTCCAAAATCCCCCACTGGCGCAGGAGCTCAATTCCACGTTCAAGAGAAGAGATCTTGAATTCCCTGTCCCCTCTCGTAACAATGAGGGTGGCAGGGTAATTCCAGCGATACTGGATGTGGTGATTCCTGAGAGGTTTAGTGATAGTCACAAGGTTTCTCCTGCGGTTCATGGTGTGGGCCGATAAATCTGCGTAAAAGGACAGGCCTTGCATGCCAGCTGGGAGATCTACCGCCTTTCTTACTCTCGCCATCAGTTGTTCTTTCACAGTATAAAAGTGAATTCTTGCAATGGCGTCCCGTGGGTATGCGGCGGGGATATGCTTAGGCTTCGGAAGCCTGTGTATCCTATCAATGGCCAAGTCTCCCAAGGTTGCATCAGGAAGGATTTCCTGCATAAGGGTGGTGAGGAACGCTGCCAGGTCGGGAGGTTTAATAGATTCAGGGATCCCCCTGATTTTCACATTGTTTCTCCTGGAGCGATCCTCGAGATCCGCCACTTTTGATTTTAGCCACTCCAAGTCATCGTCATGGTCATTATGAGCATCCACCATGCTATTGAATGTGTCCGCAAATTCACCCATTTTGTTCTCAATGGTGGAGACTCGATCAGCGACAGCAGCGACAGCTGTGTTGCAGCGGGACACCAGTTGCAGCATATCAGAGTGGATTGCAGACCGTAGGGATAGCATCATCTCCTTAAACATGGATGCCATCACGGGATGGTCCCCTGCAGGGATGGCTGCAATGGAGTCTTGAAACTCCAGGGTGTCATCTACTGTGATGCCGGGGCTGGAGAGCGGCCTATCATGGAAAGTCTTTTGCTTGGATTTGGCAGGGCTGGAAGGCTGTGATTCTGCAGCCGCCTGTGGGGAGAGTCCCGTGGGGTCAGCTTGGGTGCCCGAGAGATGTCTCGGCTGATGCAAATCAGTCCGGTGTGACAGATGGGGTTGCTTATGAGAGGAGTGTGGCGGGCCGGCGCCATCTTGGCTGCGCGGCCTGGTGTTGGGGGAGAAGAAGTCGATCATCTTACCCGGCTTGTGTCGATCTTTCCGCTTGGGTGGCATGTTCCAGTGATGCCCGGGGTTGCCAGGAGTGCAGATGGACTATTTTGGAGTGACCCTCTCCGTGGAAATTGCTCCGAACGATCTGCTTAGCAAGGAGCTGTTAGCTCACGCTGCCATCTGCCTTGCTAGCCGGCTCCGCCCCCCCTTAAATACCTTTTTTAATTGTACCTTGACCTAACACTTAAATCACTGTAGAAAAATATGGACATACTGTATATAAACAATTTAATTTTACCAGAACAAGTGTTCTACATTTACTGCTCTGAGTTCAGAGTTCACAATATATCAAAATACTAATGTACTGCATGCACGACTTTGAAAGGATGTACTGTTTGCGTACTTATCCCTTCAGATCCCAGGGTATTTGTGCAGTACAAGCTTAGTTGCTTGCTACATATTTACTTGTCATGTTAGTCAGATTATATCTTGGCCCTGTCTTGTTATAGCTAGTCAGGACAAAGTTCCTGAAATTATAGTGGGTAAATCATTGAATTTTGATGTCACCAGGCTTGGCAGTAAAGTCCTTTTTTTATTACTGTATAGTTGTGAAATAAATGTTTATGATGTCAGCGAAGCAGGAATATATTCAGCTTTTTGTTTTCTTTTCAATCATGACTAAAGTTTAAGTAATAGCAAAATGTGTTTTTTTGAATAGTGTTAGGATGTGTATTCATGTCTGTGCCCCCGCCTCGGAAATTCACCTTACTAATTGTGTCATTGGGAATAAAACTGGATAAATCCAAAATTTTGAGTTGCCTCCAGAACAGGGATAGAGGGGAATCCCTGCATCCCCATTGCTTGAGTATAATCAGGAATCTGGCTGCTAACTGAACAAAAAAAGCAGTGTGTACCCAGCTTTACTATTAGTTTGAAATTGTTGTAAACCTCAGACATGAAATTGAACAAAGCATATTCCTCTATAGTGTGTATTTGTCTCAATTAAGAGCGCTAAGTGTCATATCTGTCTGCTGCTTTGTTCCTCTATTGGCATGAGTCACTTCTGACAAGTTTTCCTGACGCCAAGAGAAAAATGGTGACGGGAGGGACCTCCAGCTGATTTGCAGCCCCAGCTCTATTCCTGTGTGAAGGGGTGTCTCTTCCCTCCATTCAGCTCTCGGAGCGCTCCTTACTGAACTCTACAGAATGTAATTTCATCTCTCCGCCCCATTTTTTCTGAACTCTGACAAGCTTATAAATGCAGTACTTTAAAGTAGTGGCCGGCCATTCCTTTTGCTTCCTGGGATTGACTCGCATCTCCCAGGACGCAATGCGAAACCGGAAGTGACGTCTGGGCTGTGGCCGCAGAAGGAGGAAGTCGGATAGGATTGCCCCTAAAATAAGTTGTGACCCCCCCCCCCCCCCCAAAAAAAAAATGTCCATTTCTTTTTTAACCTGCTTTTCCCCACAGGAATCTGGAAAGAAGAAAGAGGGTGGAACACCTGTCCATATTTATTGCTGTGTTTCCCTATTAGGGATTTTCATCCTCAATTGGGTTGTCCCCAGAAAAGTAATGGAGGGGAAATCTTCCAATGGGGACAATAGTTATGATGGCCTAGGGGTCCCCATGGGATTCCCTTAATTGCAGGGATTTCCTATCACTTCCTGTTTAGGCTAGGGGACAGGAAGTGAAGGTAGATCTCTTAAATGGGGTACATATGGTAAAAAATAAACCAACATAGGTTAAATCCTTCCCGTACTCTAGCTAAAATGGGGGGGGAATCATTTTTGCCTATAATTCTACTTTAGTCCGAATCAATCAGAATTGTGTGATTTGCCGTGTGATACAGTATAGCCATATGTTGTGGAACCACAATCGTCCATTTTAGTCAGGCTCATAAAGGCAAGAGATTATTAAAATGTTTTTCCTCATCCTTTTAAAACAAATCTCCATGTTTCATTTTACTTTAAAGTAGTTCATATGAACCAAGTTGGGCCAAACGAATGGTTTACTTCACTAACTGCTGCAGCTGCTGGGAGTGTTGTATGTAGCCTCAGCTGTATACAGTGCTGTGTTCCAGCAGGCAGGACCTTACCGTCACACTCCCAGAATAAAATCGTGTTGGGCTGAGTCCTGCTCAGCCATTCAGAGGAAGCTTTAAATGATTAGTTGAGATGTAGAGGCGGGCTGATGATGAAATTAACTGCACCTCATAGAATAGAAAACTTCCTCTGACTGACTGAGCAGCACTTAGCCCGACTTGATTTTGTACCAAGAGTGGGACAAGAAAGTCTTGTCCCGCTGCCAGAACACAGCACAGAGCAATGTAGCGGAGGCTACACAATAATTCATACAGAGCTCCCAGCCACTGCATCTCTTACCGAAGTAAACCGTTTAGACCAGCTAGGCACACATTCTTTAAAGGTAAATGAATCATTGGGATCAGCTTTAAGGTATAGCCAACTATTTCTGCAGATTTTTCTGCAATGGCCTTGTGTGACAATAGGCAAACAATCTTTTCATGTAGTCTGACCAACCCTTTATGTCACCATTATGCTGTGATCTGATCTTGCACACACCTATTATCGGAGGCTATTACAGGTTAAAAAAATCAAACACACTCATTCTTCTGTTTGGGTACCTTTTTACAGCTACTATTTGATCTTGGTTTGCGTGTTACTGCTTTTGCCTGGTCATTTCTTACAATTGTTCCTGAAAGGCAGTGTAACTAAATTCAACCATAATCAAATAACTCTCTGTTTATAGCAAATTCCTTACTCCCACATCACATCCTCTACAGTGGCTATTCCATTAGCAGAAAACCCACAGTGTGTAGCTTAGTTTTGAATAAAGAATGCTGACCGTTTTCTTTTATTGTACACATGGACTGATATTCTAAATAGTGCAATAAAAAATGAGGAGCATCATTCTTAAATGTATGGCATGTGTCATGTTCACTATCTGCAAAGAGTTTTTGCGTTCTCCCGTTTGGGTTTCCTTCTAGTGCTTCAGTTTCCGCCCACAATTCAGAAACGTTGTTAGGATAGCTTGCTTTAAGGAAGATTGGTATAACTGTGTGTATCTATGAACATACAGCAATGTTTTCTCACTCTGGGGTGAGGAAACAAGAGCCTGCCTCTACCAGGTTGGCTGCCTTCATATAATCACACAGTGCAAAACAAGTAGATACGTTGGTACAGGACTTGACAAATTTGCTTTGAATCGAGGAGCTAGCTAAAAAAGCTTGAGCCAGTTTGTGCGTGGTGATATGTAATGTATCACCATTTGATGTTTTTATGTGTAGGCATAAAAGTTCTCTGTGATGTTTTTTGGTGACAGGTTCTCTTTAAGGTGACATGCATGGTCTAAATGAGACCCTGCATGTCTCCCCTGTGCTCCACTGAACGTAATTGCATATCACACTACATTACATTCTTTCTCCGCCGTGCTGGCTGGGGAAACTGTCAATGGGGATACAAATTGTTCATCCTTGCAACACTGAATGGGCTGACAACAGCCCAGGAGCCAGGATGCAATTTCTAGTCGCCATGGTGACCTAGCGCCTGGGATTTGTCAATCCGTGCATTAGTATTGGGAAAAGATTAGCTGTAGGGATACCACAGGCAATACTGGTGACTTTGTCCTCCACCTGCTATTTTTGGGGAACAGCTTCGAGTTTAGTTCCTCCTTGAGGCTGGGTTCACAATTGTGTGAATTGGATGCGTTTTACCTCATCCAGTTTACATAACGTGAGTGTGACCAGCTTTCATTGGAGCCGGTTCACACATGTCGGGGGTGGCTGTGGTGCGAATTTGAAAAGGGTTCTTTGCGTTTTTGGGTCTGGTTCAGATGCAAATTCAGGGAAAAATTTGCACCTGAAACGCACCTGAATCGATGAACCGAAACACACAGGACACCGCAGCTGGACCTGTGTGAACCCAGACTTAAAGGATTAATTCACCTTTAAACCACTTTATTTCTGATTATACACAGCGGCAGCTGATCTGCAGGTACCATGGACTCTGTCTGCTGGCACCCACCGGTCATCAAGCACAGACAAGGCAGATCGCCATTCTGTCAGTAGGAAAGGCATGGATCCTGTGTTCTTGCAAAGTAGGGGGCTTTTCTGGTGTTGGGCCGGAGCGTGGTGGGTGGATGTCGCTGTCAGTCCCCCTTTTTGGGGGGTGCCTGTACCTTGCTGCTGCGGGGGGGGTCCCCTCCTGACGGATGCCTTCTTCCCTGGGGTCCAGTGGGGTCCCATGCAGCGCCGCCATTTTGCCGTGGATGCTCCATTCCTGGCTTCGCGAGGCATGTTTGCATAGTCCAGCGGCCATGTTTTTTGGTTTCCTATTGAGAATAGCGGGGGTCATTTTCTTCTATATGGCCCGGCAAAGGAGGCCTAGCAATAAGTGCCCCTTGCCTTCACCTGTATCCTCTGCCTCCTCAGAGTCTGAGGTGGATTTGGTCACTGCGGGCAAGAGTCAGCCCACTGAGTCTACGTTCACGCATGCTGAGTGCTCTAATAGGTAGGATGAATCCTCCTCCACAGCCACGCATTAAAAAGCACTGGTGGAGGCATTAATTGTCAGTGCGGTAAACCTTAAAGTTGGAGGACTCAGCTGAAGCCGGTGACGCCGGTGCAGTATGGCACGTGCAAATCTTTCAAGGTGACAAAGGGGTTTCCTTTTCCTGCCAATTTTGACTCGATTGTCACTATTCAGTGGGGTTCCCGAAACGCATAGTTGGAATACCTAAGTGTTTCATAGGAGATATCCTTTTGAGGTGTCTCTCCTGAAGAAACTTAGTTCCACCGTTGGTGGACTCTCAGGTTTCCAGGATAAACAAGGCCACACTATTGCCGGTGAAGGATTCTCCATCCTTTTAGGATCCTGTGGACAAGAGAGCTGAGGCTCTGGTCCGGTACCTTTTCACCGTGGCTGGTTCAATGGTGCGGCCGGTGTTTGCTATCACCTTGGTATCTCAGACGTTAACGGAATGGGCAAAAATTTTACGCCATAATCTGGAAGGAGGTCAACATTCTCCTGAGCTGGCGGATCAGGGGATCCAGGGGTTACAGTACATTTGTGATGCATCTTTGGATGCGGCCCCTTTGGCCTGCAGGGTATCTGTGATGGCGGTGATTCTTCACCGCATGATTTGGTTGAAGCACTGGTTGGCCGACCAGGCTTCTAAACGGGTACTGACTGATTTGGACTGAACTGAACCATTGATCTGAACCATTTGTTCGGTGCCTCTATGGAAGAGAACATTGAGGGCCTTACGGGTGGTAAGAGTACATTACTTCTGCAGGTTGCTAGGGGTAAGGAACCTCGTTGTAGACGTGGTCCTTTTTTCTCGGCTCCCAAGCAGCCCTTTCGTCCTTCTGGATTGCAGGAAGAGGGTTCAATATCCACCCCTAACTTTGCAGGAGGCTCCAAGAGACCCTGCAATGGTAAGTCAAAGGCGGGCACCGCCGGTTACGCAGACAAGCCTTCCCGAGCCTGAAGGGGCGCCCTCACCCGGATCTGGGGTGGGGGGGTGGGGGGTGTCTTCGCCTTTTTCCGGAACCGTGGACCTTGCTCATTCAGGACAAATGGGTCCAAGTTTTCAGTTTGGTTACAAGATCATGTTTTGGTCCTTGCCCTCCGGCAAGGTTCTTTCCAACTGCGCCTGTCTCTCGATCGGCTACGGGGTAGTGCAGGACCTGTTGGCACAAGGAGTCATTGTGCCGGTTCCAGAGTTGGAACATTTCCAAGGCTTTTATTCAAATCTGTTTACCATCCCCATGAAGGAAGGCAAGGTCCACCCGATCTCGGACCCCAAGGCTCTGAACCACTTTGTTCGTGTTCAGAAATTTTGAATGGAGTCTGTTCGCACAGTAATGGCTTTCCTCCATCAAGGGGAGGGATCTTCTGGCTTCTATCGATCTCAAGGACGCTTACCTTATCACGGATGCCAGTCTGTCGGGGTGGGGAGGTGTCTTGGGAGTGTACTCTGCCCAAGGTGTTTGAACTCGAGAGGAGTCTAGTCTGCCGATCAATATCCTGGAGACTTTGTCTCAGTGGACAGATTGTCTGCAGGGACAAGCTGACTATCTCAGTCGGCAGACGTTGAATCTGGGAGATTGGTCTCTTCACCTGCAGGTGTTTCACCAGTTGTGCCTTTGGTGGGGGACACCTGATGTAGATCTGTTGGCCTCCCGTCTCAACAGGAAAGTGCAGAGGTCCGTGTCATGGTCTTGGGAACCTGTGGCCGACGCTGCAGACGCACTGGTGGCCCCTTGGGGTCAGTATTGTATGAGTTATGCATTTCCTCCAATACAATTTCTGTCAAGACTGCTATGCAGAATCAAGGTAGAAGGGATTCCAGTCATTCTGGTGGCACCAGATTGGCCTCACCGGTCTTGGTAAGCCGGCATGATAAGGCTGGTAGCAGACGTCCCTTGGAAACTTCCTCTCAGGGAAGATCTTCTGTCTTGGGGAACAATCTTCCATCCTGCTTTACAGTTGCTGGCTTTAACGGCTTGGCTATTGAAAGCCAGGTGCTGAAGGACAGAGGGCTGTTGGAGTCGGTGATTCCTACTTTATGATAAACTTTGCTGGAAGTAGATTTCCTAGCTTTTAACAGAGTTTGGAAGGCGTACATTACTTGGTGAGAGTCCAGGGGGGGGGGGGGTGATGGGGGGGTTTCTCCCCGTTCCTTTTCTGTGTCTCGCCTGTTAAATTTTCTACAACTAGGTGTAGATCAACGTTTGGCTCTGGTCACCATCAAGGGCCAGATCTCGGCTTTTGGCCATTTTATTCCACAGGCCGTTGGCTGCAAAGTCCTTGGTTCACATCTTTGTGCAGGGAGTTCGCCATCTGGGTCCTCCAGTGCGATCCCTGGTACCTCCATGGGATCTCAATTTGGTACTGTCGGTTCTTCGAAAGTCTCCTTTTGAAAACATTTGTGAACTTCTTCTGCTCACTTTGTTGCAGAAGGTGGCTTTTTTAGTCGCTATTACTTTTGCTATTGCTATTAATTTTACACGTAGGGTGTCGGAGTTGGCTGCGTTGTCCTGTCCTGGTGGTGCGAACCTGTCAGGCATTCCTTCCTATGTACCTGGCGATGACTGAGCCGCTTCAGAAATCCGATTCTTTGTTCTTACAGGTGGACCTCGTAAGGGGCAGGCCGCATCTGCTGCAACCATTTCCAGGTGGATCAGGCAGATGGTAGTGCAAGCTATTCTATAGGGGTCAGGTTCCTCCTTTCCCTGTCGAGGCGCATTTGTCAGTTAAAGTAATACAGTGCCGTACCGCAAAAAAATGGCCTCGTCAGGAAGGGGGGTAAATCTTCCGGAGGTCAAGTGGTTAAAAAGCACTGTGCAGAATACCAAAAAAGCAGTTCCTTTCATTACATATAGTCCCCAAAAACACGCTAGTTCAGTTTTTCAAGTATTTCAAAGGCCGTGCTTGCTTTTTCCCTTTTTCCTTATTCATGACCCCAATAGATACGCCCCGTTGTGTGATGTTGGGGAAACCAGTCAGGGACCAGCATTGCTGGAGCAGAGTGACGCCCCTAGCAGCCAGGGGAAGAACTCCTCCAGTGAGGCCGGGAGAAAGGGAAAGGAAAGACAGGTGCTGGTGGTAGGGGACTCAATTATTAGAAGGACAGACAGTGTAATCTGTGACCAAGACCGTGTGTGCCGAACAGTCTGTTGTTTGCCGGGCGCTCGGGTTCGGCACATTGCGGATCGGATGGACAGATTATTGGGTGGGGCTGGGGAAGACCCAGCTGTCATGGTACACGTGGGTACCAATGACATAGGCAGAGGAAGACGGAGAGTCCTAAACGATTTCAGGGACTTAGGCGCTAAGTTGAGGACTAGGACCTCCAAGGTAGTATTTTCCGAAATACTACCTGTACCTCGAGCCACACCAGAGAGGCAGAGGGAGATTAGGGAAGTTAACGAGTGGCTGAGGAGCTGGTGTAGTAAGGAGGGTTTCGGGTTCCTGGAGAACTGGGCCGACTTCTCAGTCGGTCACCGGCTCTTTTGTAGGGACGGATTGCACCTAAATGGGGTGGGTGCAGCCGTACTGGGTGAGAGGATGGCCAAAAAGTTAGAGGGGCTTTTAAACTAGGGAATGGGGGGGAGGGTACAGATGTAGAATTAGCCAGTGGAAAGCAAGTTTCAGAGGGCAGAAATGGGGGCATTAGCGGTAGGTTGTTCGGAGCTCCTATACCCAGGGTGGGTATGGGGAAAATTCAAGAGAGCAGCCTAAAAACATCAAATGAGGATATTTGTAACCGATCAAAATTAAGAGGTTTGTATACCAATGCCAGAAGCCTGGCCAACAAGATGGGAGAGCTGGAGCTACTGATGTTTGAGGAGGACTTAGATTTTGTGGGGATAACTGAGACTTGGTTTGACAGCTCTCATGACTGGATGGCGACCATTCAGGGGTATTCCCTTTATCGCAGAGATAGAGAGGGTAAAAAAGGGGGAGGGGTATGTCTGTATATTAAGAACAGCATACAGGTAAATATGAGGGATGATATTAATAATGGAGCTAAGGACGAGGCAGAATCCCTATGGGTAGAGCTTCAAAGGGATGGCACGGTGGGGAAGGTAATATTGGGCGTATGCTATAGGCCCCCCAACCAGAGGGAGGAGGGTGAGGCGGACCTCCTTTTACAGATAGGATTGGCAGCAAGGATGGGAAATGTCATTATAATGGGGGACTTTAATTATCCAGATATAGACTGGGCAGAAGGAACCGCACACTCAGCCAAGGCTAGGCAGTTCCTAAATGTTTTGCAGGACAATTTCATGGGTCAGATGGTGAATGCACCGACAAGAAACAATGCGGTACTTGACCTACTGATTACCAACGATACAGACCTGATCACGGATATAGAAATACGGGACAACTTGGGAAACAGTGACCATAGGTCAATAAGTTTCAGTATTAATTACAGTAATAGGAAGCAGAGGGGTAATATAAGGACACTGAATTTCAAAAGAGCCAATTTCCCTAAACTGCGCTCACTGCTAGAAAATATCAATTGGGATAGAACCCTGGGAACAAAGAACACGGAGGAAAAATGGGAGTGCTTCAAGAGTATACTAAACAGGGGGATTGACCAGTGCATTCCAAAGGGAAATAAATTTAAAAGAGCAAAAATAAACCCTGGATGGCTAAACTCCAACATAAAAATGCATATTAGTGCTAAGGAAAAGGCCTTCAAAAAATACAAGACTGAGGGCTCATTGGCAGCATTTAAGCACTACAAAGAGTGTAATAAGAAATGTAAAGACGAAATCAGGGCGGCTAAAATAGAACACGAGAGACATATAGCGGAGGAGAGCAAAAAGAACCCCAAGAAGTTTTTTAAGTATATAAACAGTAAGAAAGCGAGGCCAGAACACATTGGCCCCATAAAAGATGATAAAGGAAATATGGCCACTGAGGACAGAGAAAAGGCGGAAGTGTTAAATCATTTCTTCTCTTCAGTCTTCACAAAAGAATCGGGGGGCTACACAAACCCAGCTTGTAAGGCCGAACTAAATAATACACCTCAGGAAGTGCCACCATGGCTAACAGAAGATAGACTTAGAGCCAAACTAGAGAAACTTAACATAAATAAATCCCCGGGACCGGATGGCTTGCACCCGAGGGTTCTTAATGAGCTCAGCCAGGTGATCGCCAGACCATTATTCTTGATCTTTAAGGATAGTTTACAGACGGGTATGGTGCCAGCTGATTGGAAAAAAGCCAACGTGGTACCAATATTTAAGAAGGGGCCGAGATATATCCCGGGTAACTATAGGCCGGTCAGCCTAACATCTGTAGTCTGCAAAATTTTGGAGGGGATGTTAAGGGACCACATACAAGACTTTAGTAATGAAAACGGTATTATAAGTAGTAATCAGCATGGATTCATGAAAAATCGTTCGTGCCAAACCAATCTATTAACCTTCTACGATGAAGTGAGCAGCCACCTAGATAAAGGTAAGCCTGTGGATGTGGTGTATCTGGACTTTGCAAAGGCCTTTGACACCGTTCCCCACAAACGATTACTGTACAAACTAAGGAAGGTAGGTATGGATCAGAAGGTGAGTATCTGGATAGAGAACTGGCTCCAGGGGAGAGTACAGAGGGTGGTGATTAATGGGGAGTACTCGGATTGGGCGGGTGTGGAAAGTGGGGTCCCCCAGGGTTCTGTCCTGGGACCAATCCTGTTTAATTTGTTCATAAATGATCTAGAGGAGGGGATATCTAGCACAATCTCAGTATTTGCAGATGATACTAAACTAGGCATGCCAATATCTTCTATGCAGGATGTGGAAACCTTGCAAGCAGACCTGAACAAAATAACGGGGTGGGCAACTACATGGCAGATGAGGTTTAATGTTGATAAATGTAAAGTAATGCACTTGGGGGCCAGAAACCAGAAAGCAAGCTACTCACTAGGGGGGGAACCTCTGGGTGAGTCTAGGATGGAAAAGGACTTGGGGGTACTGGTAGACAACAAGCTTGGCAGTGGCATGCAATGCCAAGCCGCCGCAAGCAAAGCCAACAGAATACTGGGATGTATAAAAAAGGGGATTCACTCCAGAAATAAAGAGATTATTCTCCCACTCTACAAGACTCTGGTCCGGCCACATCTGGAGTATGCTGTCCAGTTCTGGGCACCGGTCCTCAGGAAGGATGTGCTGGAACTGGAGAAAGTCCAGAGAAGGGCAACAAAAATAATTAGGGGAATGGAGGACATCAGCTATGAGGAAAGACTACAAGCCCTGAACCTTTTCTCTCTGGAGAAAAGACGATTGAGGGGGGATATGATATCAATGTACAAATACTGTACTGGTGACCCGAGCATAAGGAACAAACTATTCAGAGAAAGGAGATACAATAAGACACGTGGCCACTCACTAAAACTAGAGGAAAGGCGGTTTAACCTTAAAGTGCGTAAGGGGTTCTTCACTGTAAGAACGGTAAGGATGTGGAATTCTCTTCCACAAGCAGTCATATCAGCAGGGAGCATCGATAGTTTCAAAAAACTATTAGATGGACACCTTAAAGACCACAACATACAGGGGTATACAATGTACGGTTAAAAGCAAACACACACACGCATCATAGGTTGAACTGGATGGACTGATGTCTTTTTTTCAACCTCACTAACTATGTAACTATGTAACTATGACCCTCTGTTAGTGCAGATAAGATTTTCCTCTGTGACCTCCTGGTTTCCATGATTGATTTTGCCACTTCTCTCCCTCCTCCTGTCATTCCATCCACAAGAATCTGCTGATTTTTGCCTCTGGGATATTGTTGGGTTTGTGGCTGAACAGCCGTGTAAAGGAGGCCTAATACTAATTTAACCACTTCCATACCAGGCCTATTTCGGACACTTTGTGTTTACAAGTTAAAACCAGTATTTTTTCCTAGAAAACTACTTAGAACCCCCAAACATTATATATATTTTTTTAGCAAAGACTCTGGAGAATAAAATGGCGGTCATTGCAATATTTTTTGTCACGCGGTATTTGCGCAGCGGTCTTTAAAACGCCATTTTTTTGGGAAAAATTACATTTCACTGCATTTAAAAAATACTAAACAGTAAAGTTAGCCCATTTTTTTTTGTATATTGTGAAAGATGATGTCATGCCGAGTAAATAGATACCCAACATGTTACGGTTTAAAATTGCGCCCCCCCGTGGGATGGCGACGAACTACGGTCAATAGAGATCTCAATAGGCAACACTTTAAATTTATTTAACGGTTACCAGTTTAGAGTTAGAGTGTAGCTCTTTTTTTAAATTATTGCTCACGCTCTGGCGATCGCGGCGATACCTCCTATGTGTGGTTTGAACAGCGATTTAATTCGCGGCTCGACTTCCGTATACGTTTTTTTTTGTGCGCGAGCTAACGGTGATCGGGGCGGCTAAATTTTTTTTTTTTTTTCCCATTTATTTTATTTTTTTAACTTTTTATTACAGTTTTTAAAAAAAAAAAAAAATCTGATCACTTTTATTGCTGTCACAAGCAATGTAAACATCCCTTGTGACAGCCATATGCAGTGACAGGTACACTTTATGGAGGGATCGAGGGTCTAAAAGACCCTAGACCCTTCCACTAAACTTCCCTGTATGCAAAACGCCGAAAACGGCGTTTTTGCATACAGCCGTTTTTCAAATTTGGCGCCGTTTTGCAGCACACTAACCCGGAAGTGACGTCATGGACGCCGCCTCCGGGTTACGTCATCAGAGACCCGATCGATGCCGTTTCCGGCATTCATCGGGACTCCATCCAGCCGGCGGACGCGACGGCTGGGTGCTCGGGGCTCCCGGTGGGACGGGAGCCCGGTAAAAGCCGCCTCCAGCCCCCCCCCCCCCCGGGTAACGATCGAGCGGCTCCCGAGCCGCATCGATCGGTACCGACGGAAAGCCGACCGTCGGCTTCAAACAACGGTACCGGGATGATGCCTCTGGCTAGAGGCATCATCCCGGTATACCCCCGCAAAGTTTGGACGTCATATGACGTCCACCTAGGGGGAAGTGGTTAAAGTGATTTGTAAAGTCTTTTTTTTTTTTTTTTCTATTAAAATAAACATAATTATACCTACCTCCTCTGTGTAATGGTTTTGCAGCGCAGATCCTCTTCCTTCTCAGGTCCCTGGCTGTAGCTCCTGGCCCCTCCCTCCTGTTGAGTGCCCCCACAGCAAGCATCTGTATCTATTTAGACACAGAGCTGCGCTTCAGCCCTGCACCCTCTCTCTCTTGATTGATAACAGAGTTTGATTGGCTGAAACACAGCAGGGGCACCATAGGCTCCCACTGCTGTCAATCAGGAAGGTGAGTCCCAGATGGCCAAGAGAATCATGCACATTGCTGGATAGAGATGGGGCTCAGGTAAGTATTAGGGGGGGCTGCTGCACACAGGTTTTTCATCTTCATGCATAGAATGCATGATGATAAAAGACCTTTTTAACTTTACAAGCACTTTAAGCTTCCTAAGGGCTCATTAACACTTTGCACACTAACAATTTTGCTGTATGTTAACATGTTGTAGTAAAGCAGCTCATTTGAAGAAGCTGCCTAAAGCACCAATAGTTGCATGTAGCATTTCTATTGGTGCAGTGCATGTTTTCCAACAAGGTGCATTGGGGTGCCATTCAGAATGGATAGCATTGCTCCAACGCACGTTACGTGTGTTAACTACAATGCAGTAATGGAAATGAGCCCTAAATCTTTAAATACAAAGATGTTTAAAAAAAGTAAACCTCTTTCACAACCCTTTTTGGATGGAATTGGGGGTAATCATAAACTTGAGTCTTGTATTGTTGATCAGTCGCTCCTAAAACAAATGGACTGATTGGAAAACCTGTCCTGACTGGTACTTTCTTTGTTGTAAGTTTTGCCAGCAACGTCTGCAGGTACCACTGTCCATTTTCTCTTCCATTGCTTAAACACATAGCATAAGGCCTAGTTTACGCTTCCAAACAGAGCAGTTGAAGAGCGTTTTTAAAACTCCTCTCCTACCAATGCTGTCAGTTTGATTTGACAGCCCTGTACACATGGGGTGGCTGCGTTACCAAACCCAGTCCAGATGCCAAAAAAGGCCTGTCTACTGCTCTGAAATGTAGTCCATCAAGGATCACTTTTCAGAGACTGTTGCATGTGCAAATTAGCCCTAAAGCCTCGTACACATAAGAATATCGGCCGAATATGGTGTGGTTTTGTTTTTGTGTTTTTTATTATTTTTTTTTTTTTTTTATGCTAGTGTCCTTTGCAACTTTGAGGCTCCTTTCACACGGATGGTAGTTTTGCCACTGGTAAAAGCATGTTTTGTGGTTTTGAAATTCTGACACTGTTTGGCACAGAGTTTACTCACGTTTGTACATTGCGTTTATTTGCAATTACTTGCGTTTACATTTGGCTGCGGTAGTAAATTCTTACGTTTTGTATAGCAACTGTTTACCTATTTTTTCTTTATACTCCGATTAACTACGTTTATATACAGATAGCTTGCGGTACATCGCTCCTGGACGCTGTGATAGGGATGCATTGACTGCATTTAGCTGCGGTAAATAAGTTCCTCTATCCGCAGCGAAAAGCTGAAATCTAACCGCTCGAGTGAAAGAGGCCTGAGAGGTTACTCTATTTATGAAAATTCTCATACAACAGAATACATACAACGAAGGAAGTAATGTATTGTATTGCATTTGTATTGTATTTAGGGATGGAAACTGTTCTGATTAAACGAAAATCGTACGAGAAAAAATGTAATGTTTGTCCCTTCAGATAATCTCGGATAATGAACTGTTGTGATCGGCTCTCGAAAGCTGTGTACTAATGAGATTATCATATAATCTTTTCTAAGGCTGGGTTTCCTCGCATCCAATTCGCATGACAGGAGAGTGTGACTGGCTCCCAATGGAGCCTGTTCACACAATTCCGGGGCAGCTGCCAGCCGCATTGGAATAGGGCCCGTGCGTCTTTGGCTCTGTTCCAGGTGCCAATTCAGGCAAAAATTTGGACCTGATTTGACCCTGAATTGGTGAACAGGGATGCACCGGACCCCCTGCTGTGGACTGTGGCCGCATTAGTGCGAACGCAGCCTAAAGCAGTATTTTTCGTCTGATTTTCTGATCATGTGTACTAAGCTTAAGTGTGCCAGAGAACAGTTTTAAAATGTTCAAGGAGAATGTTTTGTGGGAAATATACCATAGGGATTAGGGATGCACCGAAATGAAAATTTTGGACCGAAAATGCAGGATGCCCTTGACCGAAAACCGAAACCGAAAATTACTTTTTCCCCCAAAATTTTTTTAAAAATGGATAGAACAGGGGCATACACCAAAAACAGGCAGCGACGTACACCTGATACTGGTACTGGACACTGATACTGGTTGCACTAATGCAGCACAAAGGGGTTAATTACCTGCCTGGTCGGTCACTAATAGATGAGTGACCAGCAGTGACAATACATTAACCCCCACATGCTGCATAATACTAATATCATTGGTAAGCTGCCTCAGCCTCCCCCCACTCCCACATCTCAGCGTCCTCCTCCTCGGGTGTCCTGCATTCAAAAGTCCCGCCTCTGGCCGGCGGCACCGCCTCTCAATGACGTCCCTACTACGATCTGTGCATTATGAATGGACATACCAGGTCGGGGGGCGGGGCGAGCGGCCGCTATAGAGAGAACTAATGTGATCCTTCCCTGTCAGCTCAGCACGTCTATGTGTGAATGAGAACAGAACTGAGCTGACACCGGGCGGGGGGGCGGGCGGAGCAGCCGCTATTAGCTGTAACTATGTGAGAGCTTCTCTTCCTTGTCAGCGGAGATACATGCCTGTCAGTGAAGAGAAGCTCTCACATAGTCACAGCTAATAGCGGCCGCTGCGCCCGCCCCCCCGCCCGGTGTCAGCTCAGTTCTGTTCTCATTCACACATAGACGTGCTGAGCTGACAGGGAAGGATCACATTAGTTCTCTCCATAGCGGCCACTCACCCCGCCCCCCGACCTGGTATGTCCATTCAAAATGCACAGATTGTAGTAGGGACGTCACTGAGAGGCGGACGGCCGGCCAGAGGCGGGACTTTTAAAACCTGCCCTGCGCTGCGCCCTCCTCCTTCCCCACGGCTGCCATATTTTATTTTCGGCACTGTTAACCCATTATCGGCCGAAATGAGAGAGGCTCATTTTCGGCCGATAATTTCGGTGCATCCCTAATAGGGATACATGAACCCTTTGGAATTCAGCATACTGCAGGAAGCAAAAAGTCAGTGCTGCCCAAATTCTATAGATTTGCACAGAGAGCTCGGTTTCCAGCCCCTACTAGTACATTTCCTCCAGAAAACGGATACAGAGATATATGGGGAAGGCTCAGCGGAGATCCTGTTGATACGGGATTCTGGATTGCCACCCATCGTTACTTGGGTCTAAAGCCGCCCTAAGATAGTTTGAATCATCTCAACTGGTTCAAAAGGGACCGGCCGAGATTCAAACTATGTATGGGAAGGATGAATGTACCCAAGTTAATCAGTCAACTTGTTACAATCAGCCTGTTGGAATTTAAGTACAATTATTATATAATATATATTATAGCCACTAGCAGTTTTCACTGTCTTCTCCCAGTGAGGGTGGCTCGCCCTGGGTGTTCACCAGACATTTCTGGGTAAAGGAGTTGGTGTCAGGAGACCGGATTGCACAGGAGTCAGCTGCTCTTCTGCCCTCTCAGTATTCTCCACAGAAGCAGCTGTGCCAGAAATGTAAAGCAACAGGCTAGTAGAAATGGCATAAAATGCGGAAATTGCCAGAAATTGAAAGCTTTGGAATGTCACACAATGGCTTGAGGAGCTCAGTTCGATCAGATCATTGTGAAATTAGCATACATTTTATAAGTGATAAATACCTGCTGCATGCTGCTCTTTGTGCAGACCTTTACTGTGGAAGGATCCACAGAAGGTGGTGTTAAGGCTTACCCTGCCCTAAAGCAGTGGGGTGCGTTTTTTGTGTGTATGCTTTTATCTTTCAATTGTTTGATTTGCAAATTATACAAGTACAAATACAAACAACGTTCTTATAAACCTTTCAAAGTCTGTCCTGTGTAGCTTAAAATGCACATCCATAATCTAATAAAACCCAGTTAGAGAGAACAAGGGCAGATATTAGAAGAGTGTATATTTAATGAAAACATGGTGTATCTGGAATCCAGCAATGTAAAACAGTATGAAGTGATTTGGTCCAAGGACCGCATATTTTTTCAAAGCTTTTTTGGAGACCCGCTAGTGGTATGTGTAAGCAGAGAAAGAGATGGGGCTGTAATAATTGTTTTCACTCTGAGAGGGTTGGTAGAAATATCCTGTTCCTGGTGATTAAAATCTTTTTGTCATAAGAGTGTATACATCAGTTTTTTTGGCTGAGAACTAACTGCTGGGAGGTCTTCCACTAGTGTCAACAGACAAACCTTGGGATAGTGATTGGAGATTTTAGTTTGTTTTGCAGATAAAGATCCTTGTCTTTAACACAAGAATTCATTTATAGCTGACCAACTGCGTCAGTTATCTTTTTCTGGCCATTTCCTTCTCAACTGTGCAAAATGACAAATATTTACTTCTTCAAAGCATACCTTAATAGACATACAAGGTGTAACCATTTAATTCCTGAAATGGAAAAAAAAACATGCTCAGGAACATTGTTGTGGTGGAGAATCCACTTGTCAGACCAGATTTCTGGTCTCCCCCCCCAAACAGATTGCTCCTAACCTTTTTGGAATTTCCAAGTAACAATGTTGGTTGGCCATTGTTTTACCATGTTCTATGAACGCGTAGTGAACTGTCCCCTTTGTTCAAAAAAAGAACTCACCAGCATGAGCGTACGAGGGTTCACACTCTGTCCACATTTTCATCAGTCCTTTGTGTTTCTGACTGTCCACTTCTTGTGTTTATTGTGGACATCTTCCTGTCTCTCATTTACCCACCTATTCCATTCTAAAACACTTGATTTCTTCATGGAATGTTCACCATAAACCTGTTGTAACAGAGCTAAAGTTTCACTCGAGCTTTTGCCAATTTTCAAACAATATTTAATGTTAATCCGCTGCTCTAGATTCCTGTCATTCATTTTCCACCAACAGTGCAATGCACACACGTGTTATTTCTTCTACTACTGTGTAAAGTCAACTGTTCTGCGAATGACTGTGTGACTTGCCTCCATAGTGCTACACCACGGGCATTCAGGGAAATTGTCACACCTTATATACTGCCAATATGCAGTAAACTGAGATGGTGGAGAGCTAAAGACTAATGTGTGATCACTGACCTGCGCTCTGCATTTTTTGTTTAGCTGCAGCACGAGAAAGCAGAACTTGAACAGCACCTGGAGCAAGAGCAAGAGTTTCAGGTTAACAAACTAATGAAGAAAATCAAGAAACTGGAAAATGATACCATCTCCAAACAACTAACACTAGAACAGGTAAAATATACTTTTCAGACACAACAGTTTACCACATTACTTTACTTTAAAGCCATATTAAACAATCTGAAAAGGCAAGCTTATTCATTTCAAAATATTTTATACATCTTTAAAATGCAAACCTTTATTTTCAAAAAGGAAAATGTGTACAAAATGGTTAAAACACTTCCTATACCTACCTATAAGAAAAAGTATGCTGCTACAAGGTGTCCACAACCTCATGAAAATGATGTAAACAAAAATGAAACGAGGGTTGCAGCTATATTTGGCCAACATAAAGTCCATGTGCACTAGTAAAAGATACAAATACTATCCATATATCTAACTACTTTTAAAGTGCTCAGTGCTTGTAATATTCCTGATCAATATGTGACTTGTGTGCAGTACATACAGTAGGGAAGTGAAGTTCCTATAGGTGTAGCCCAGGTGCAATTCAGGTGACCCCTCAACTTCATCATTACTTACTGGATGAAGTTGACTGCTTGTTTTACCAAGTGAATTAAATTAAAGTGTTTTTTTCTTAATGTGCTCTATGCATTAAGTTAAAAAAAATCCTTCTGTAGGCATCAGTAGGCATGCTGTTTTAACTAATGAGGGACTCTCCCTCATTAGTTAAAACAGCAGCCGAGTGTCATTAGCTCCTACTGCTGTCAGTGAGCCAATGAGGAGAGAGAGGGTGGAGCCTAGCCGTAGGACCATGTCTGAATGAACACACGGAGCTGAAGCTTGGCTTGGGTGCCCCCATAGCAAGCTGTTTGCTGTGGCGGCAGGAAAAGCACTGAAGAGGAACCGGAGAAGGAGGATCTGGGCTTCTCTGTGCAAAACAATCTCACGGAGCAGGTAAGTATAACATGTTTGTTATTTTTAAGCAAAAAAAGACTTTACTATCCCTTTAAAGCTCTATATTACTCTCCAGGCACTGGTCCCGCTGTTCTTCTTTGGTTAAATATTAGTCTCCTCCCCCCACACAGAGACGGTATTGGCCATAGTAAGAAAATAGAGAGGAGAAACTTTTACATGGTAAAGTACCCTTTATTGAATGCAATCCAGCATTTTTCCTGTCTCTTTAGATTGTCAAGAAAGACACTTTTATTTTTTTTATAGTTTTAAATTTCTCCATCAGGATGTCAGCCTGGTAATCAAAATCCTCATCACAATTTTTCCTGATTTGCATCAGTTGTCTCTTAGGGATACCCCCTCTCCACCTAGGGTGGTGACAGCTTTCCGTGGGGATGTACCAATTGCGATTGGTTTCTTTTAAAGTGAGTTTAAGTACACCGTTTTCATTTTCATTTTTCTTATATGCAAGCAAGTATAAAATAGTTCATGTATTTCCAATTCCATCTTCTTGTTAAGGAGAATACTGTACCTATTCTGGTTTTATTTCTTTAGCCATGTGAGTCCTGGAGCCATTTTTTTAGTGTTTCATTTTTTTTTTATTTTTTCTTTACAGATTTTAAAAAGCCTTTTAGAGCTGAAGATTACTTTAAAACCCTTAACATTATAAATTTTCTGAAAGCAGATGAATAAAATAGTGGCAGTTCCAAATTTTTTTTTTGTGGTACTGATTATTAATGCAGTGGTTTATGAAACACTAAATCTCATTTAAAAAATATATGTGGGGGTGGAGGAAGGCTTTGAAAAATGTTCTCTCCATGATTATTTATTTTTTTAAATACAACTTTATTGCTATTCCATATGAGACCAATAGCCCCATATGTAATTGCATATAGGTGACCGGTTTGGAGACATCCGTTGGCTTTGATACCCTTGATGTTTCCTCTGTACTCCACTGCAGCTAATAGAACACCGATCGTATTTCTTACCCAGACACCACCAATCTCAGAGAATGACTAACACCAGACCAGGAATTAACGTTCTGCATGTTGCTTCCTGATCCATTCACAGGAGGGTGGCTCTAGGGACTGAAACTTGTACAGCTCCCACCCCATTGCTAGCGACACTTGCCCTGACTGCACCGGGCCCTTAGCTGGGACAGCAGAGCCCTGGTATACATGGCGGGGGTGGGTCCACACATGTAGCATTGTGAAAGTGATTAGGCGGCTTCACAACCGCTCATATTGCTTCCACATGAAAGCCGACAGTTGGCTTTACATGTGCACACACTCCCGGCCGGTATAGCAGCCGGGAGTATGTTTAAGAAACACTCAAGTGATTAATGAATTCTTCCAAATATTCCACTAAACCTTACTTAAATCTTTCAATCTATCCGTATTTTTAGTCTTCGTGATGCTGTCCTTCAGAAAAGGAGTCTTTGAATTTAAACATGCCCAAGATAAAAATTATTAATAAGTTAGTTCAACGCATACATTGACATTTAAAGGTTTGTTTATGCAGGTAAAACAGGAGTGGAGAATCAGACTGATTCAGAACTTACCCATAGTAGGTTGAGAAATCAATCCACCTTCACCCCCAAGGTGTGTGTGTGTTTGTGTAACATTTTTAAATCTTTGGTAGAGAATGACATAAGTATTACAGCAAACCCTGTTAATGGGAAAGAGGAGTTGAGGGCAGGCATCAAGGAATTGAAAAAGAAGAAAAATATTGCTATAAGACCAGCTGATAAAGTGGGGGGGTGAATTGTTTTTCTGAATAAAGCCGTTTGATAGAGAATTAAATAGGCTGTTGAATGAACCAGAAACATATGAGGTGCTGTTGGGAGATCCAAGTAACGGGTGTAAAGGAAAATTGAAAATACTGAATAAAAAGAGCCAGAAAGAAGGCATACTGAACAAGTATGAAGCCAGATATTTGGTCCCAGAGGCACCAAAATTATCAGTCATCTGCCAGGTGCCCAAGGTGCGGATAAACAAACACAATCCACCTGGGAGACCTATAGTTCTTGGGTCAATTCGCTGTTTTCCAGGATAGGGGAATACATAGACCCCTACTTTATAGCCTATGGTGTAAAATTATCCATCCTATTTAAGATAGTAAGAACCTTATTAACCTATTAAGAGACCGCCGTTAAAGATTAATGCATCTTAGTCACAATCAATGTGGAGTCCTACACGAATATAAAGCAAGATGAAGCTCTAGATGCAGTAGGATGGGCATTACATAACCTGGTTTAAAAATTAAGCAAATACAGTTGATATTAGAAGCCTTAGATTTGGCAATGAACAATTTATTTTCTGGCTTGATAGGGCGTTGAGATGGGAGCAAAGTATGCTCTTAGTGTAATTCTAGATGTGTCACCGGCGCAAAGGAAACTTAAATCCGAACAAGCTAATATAATATGGTTTGCTGCAGCTAAAGTGACTCCATATAGGAGTGTATACTAATGAAAATCTATGGGTAGCTGCGCTAACCTCTAAATAAACAAATTCAATTATCTTTCACATTTGCTCCACCGCTAAGTGATGTGCAACCAATAACCAAAAGAAAACTGTACTGTAAACAATATAAAAATATATGTGAACTGTGCAATACAAAAACAAAAAATATTCAGGTATCCGAATACCTGTCCATGAGTTTGTTCTGTACCAATAGTGATAGCTTGCTCATACTGTGCTTCACCCAACTTAAGCTTGTATAAATCTACCATCTTCTAAAATGCTCACTTACCAAAAGCTAGTGTAATATAGACCTGAACAGTATATGCGTCTGTTGATTCCTTTTATACAGGTCTTTCTTATGATCAGGAAACCTATGACAGTGCTCCACTGGTTCCCAATATGTTTCACCTAGTTTCCCTCTCATGCATTTCAAAGGATTAAATATTAGCCAGCCATCATTGCACAACATTTGTATATAAGGTTTATTTAAGTATCATGAAAAATTTCACTCACATACAATGGTACTTTTAGACCGGCACGGCAAGTCTGCCCAGCAATCTCCAAGGCCGTGCGATCGTCGCTCCGTTCAATGGAGCCAGCGTGCGTTCCAAGCCTCGATTCCGTAAGCGGGAAAGGAATGGGAAGTTACTTCACCCATGCTCTACTAGCCCCAACATGTTTCGCAATTAGTCATGCAGCTTCCTGATGATGCAGGACTAATTGCAATACGCATCGAGGCTAGTGGAGTGTGGTTGACGTAACTTCCGCTAACAGAATTGAAACTTGGAGAGATGATCGCACGGCCTTAGAGATTGCTGGGCAGACTTAGTGCCGGTCTAAATGCACCATCGTAGGTGAGTGTATTTTTTTATGATACTCCAATTTTTTATATAAATGTTGCGCAATGATAGCTGGCTAATATTTAATCCTTTGAAACGCATGAGAGGGAATCTAGGTGGAACATTTTGGGAACCAGTGGAGCATTATTGTCCTCTGTTTCCCGGGATCATAAGAAAGACCCGTATAAGGAATCAACAGACGCATATACCGTTCAGGTCTATATTACACTACCTTTTTGGTAAGTGTGCTTTTTGAAAGGTAGTGGATTTAGACACACTTAAGTTGGATGAAGCACTGTATGAGCAAGCTATCACTATTGGCACGGAACAAACTCATAAACTCATGGACACTTATGATACCTGAATGTTTTGTTCACATACATACATACATACATACATACATACATACATATGTGTGTATATATATATATATATATATATATATATATATATATATTATTTATTTTATTTTTTTTGATTTGTTATATGTACAGTACAGTTTTCTTTTGGTTATTGGTTGCATATCACTAGAGGTGTAGCAAATGTGATGGATAATTGAATTTGTTTATTTAGCGCAGGGGTCTTCAAACTATGGCCTTTCAGTTGTTTGGGAACTACAATTTCCATCATGTCTGTGAATGTCAGTTTTACAATGCCTCATGGGACGTGTAGTTCCGCAACAGCTGGAGGGCCGTAGTTTGAGGATCCCGCATTTAGAGGTTAGCGCAGCAACCCATAGATTTTCATGCTCCTAGTGTAGCCAACATCTTTATGAGCAAATAAGATGGAGGAAATCAACAGGAAGGCACGACTACATCTTAAACAAGAGGTACATACTGTAGATGACATAGTCATTGTATGGGAATGTTTGTGGATTTTGTGCAAAAAAGATTTTAAGAAATAGGATTGGGCACAGTATCTCCTTTACAGGAAAATGGCATTAGGAACGCGTGAACTTTTTTAAGTTGTACGGTGTTATATTCTCCGTGTTGTGAGAGACACAGGACTCTGGTCTGGAACAACGGTTGTTTATTCAGGACTCTCTGTACACTACAACATGCATTACAGGACAGCTCTGTATATCGATACATCTCTTACATGTCTCTAAGATGGCCACTCTGCCACTCTGACCCTTGTCATCACTCTTGGGTGGAGCCAGCCTTAAAGTGACAGTACATGTGAAACCCTTCAGGTATAACACCTGGTACATAAGAAAGAAAAACTGTATACCAAAACTCTCTTCAAAGAAACATATTGCAATGGGTACATTCTCACAGGAAGCTGTCACCACCCTAAGGGACAACTGATGCTCATCTTGGGAAATTGTGATGAAGACTGATTCCTAGGCTGACATCCTTTTAGAGACGTTTAGAAATAAGGGCCCTTTTTCACTGATCCGTTTTTTAATCCTTTTTTCTGAGGTTAAAAAAAAAAAATGTGCAAACGAAAAATGCATGAAAAATGTATCCCTTCAAACCCTATGGAACTCTTCAAACCAGTGCCCTGCAGGTAAAGTGCGTTTTTAGAAGTCCTGCTTGCTGTATCTTTGGTGCGCTTTTCAAAAGCTCAAAGACAGTAGATTAGTCAAAATTCTCTCTTAACAACCTCAAATTGTGTCTAGAAGAGCCCCCGCTCTAAAAAAATGAAAATTGATTCACAATCTACCAGACTCTCCCAAAAAGCTAGACACTTTTCTTGACCAAAAAGGGAAAAAAAGGATTTGTATTTTTTCTTTTCTTCTGGTGGTAGATGCATTCATTTTTTAGGATGGTCCAGCACAATAAAAGGAAAAGAACACACTTTAAATCTTGTACCACATGCAATCAGACCTTGTGGCCTCCAGTATGTGGGTAGAATCACCAGGAAGTTTGGGGTACATGTAGGAGAACATGCAAATAACAAGAAGAATGGTTTTTGTAAACCTAGCATCTCCAAACACTTTAGACAGTACCACAACAGGGATCCAAGTGGACTAGCCTTTTGTGGTATTGGTAAGACAGAAAAACATTGGAATTATAATTTAGTTATGTAGTACTGAGAAACAACCAATCAACATAATTGATTATAAGCGATTATGAAAATAGTTCGCCAGCCAATTTAGTTGGCCTGCATACAGAATGCATTATTTGTTTTACATTTCAGAAAATACAGTGCAGCATACACTGTCTATACATGTCAGTAAATGTCAGAACATGTCTGTCTATACATGTCAGTAAATGTCAGAACATGTGAATGTGTGAAGAGCAATGCCTCATGGGACATGTAGTCCTGGACAGTAGAAGGAACTGAGTGATTCTAAAGGTAGACGTTTTTTTTCACCTTGTTTTTTGGGTCACTCGATACTATACTTGGTGGCTTGCTGTAGGGGCACTCTGAAGGCAGGAGGAGCCAGAAGCACTGGTGGAGGACCCCAGTAGAGGAGAATAAGGGCTGCTCTGTGCAAAAGCCTATTGCCTCTGAGCTGTGCAGCTGAAGTTGACAGGTTATAGAGAATCCCCGCAATGTGCACAACAGCCGGGAGACCCGGAAAAGCTACAAAACACATTTTTTAATTTGCAGTGTTTTCAAAGTGTGTGCAGGAAAGGAAAAAAAAAACTTAACTAAGCTGACCACTAGGTGGTGACATATTCTGCTTCTCTGCAAGTGACTGCCATGAAAGCACAGAAGCTTAAAGTGGTTCTAAAGCTAAAAATTTTTTGCCTTAATGCATTCCTGCATTTGGATAAAAACATTTTAGGACTTGCTGTGCCCCCCCTCTAAAACATCTCACTCCTGGATCAATCCAGTGCTGTCCTTGACTGCATCTCTCTCTCTCTCTATTAAAAAATAGACTTTAGAACTGTTTTACGATGCTTCCGTGTGTCTCCTGCAGTGTTACATCCTTGGTTTATTAGTTTGTGTTGCTTGTTGGGAAGAACATGCTTTGACGTGTCCAGCATCTCAGTGCAACGATTTTGGTACCAAGGGGCAGACTGCTGCAGGTGTGAGCCTTTCTGTCACATTGCAGTGACAGGCCTTCTAACAAGTAAGATTGGACACTTCCGGTAATTTTGAAGCTTGTTACTGAGCCCTGCCTTCAAATTCCTTTTGACCCATCACAATGATTAGCAGCCTTACTGGTGAATAGAAATAAGATGGTAAGCTTCAGCACTAGTGGAACATGCCTACGCATTTTCTTGCAGCTGTTTGCCCCCATTCCCCCAGTGATAGAATCTTTCAGTAAATTGCTTGGATCTAATCCTGAATATTAATGTTACACATAAAATTTTAACGTAATGTAGGTTTTAACATTAACCTTCCATTACTGACGTCCTGAAAATGCTAGTTGCCATGCTTGGTATCAAGTCTTTTATTGTTAAACCTTAAAGCATTAACAACTGAAGCCAAAACTAATGATCTGCACACTTATTCCTCATCTGTGGTTTTGGGTATATAAGCCTTATGGGTGTTCAAGACTTCTTGGCAATCAACCTTTTCAGAAGGGGAGGTCACCAATGGCAACCACATTATTTCTCTTAGTACAGGTTTTCTTGGCTCAGTGGCTCAGTGTTGTGATGGAAGAGTACTTTTTGTATCCATAGAAGACTGCTTAGCCGCTGTCTGACATTCTCAGGGGAGTAATAGTCTCTTGCTTAACAACGGCTTACTCCTGTGAGGCATTGAATCCTCTGGTGATGAGTTCTGCAGCCAAAAGTAGGCACAAGAATCACTAAATAAATTTCAGCAATAGGTTGTTGTTTCTTACTATGACCCATTAATGGAGATGTACAGCTAAAGCTTGTTTGGCTGTACATCCCTTATGGATCACAGGAGTGTAATTCGTTTTGCACTCCTGTGACCTGTTTTCAGCAGAAAGTGGGGCTAAATGCCAGGTGCCTGGACTGACACCCGGCTCAGCCTCTCAGCGAGCCACTGAGAGCATGAGCCGGCCGCTTCCCGGCCCTCCACAGCCCAGCGCGACAGTGAGCAAGGAGGGGGCAGAGCGGAGAGCGGCTGACTGACACCAAACAACGGTTTGGTTGTGCATCTAGCAAGCTTGGTTGCACAGAATTACAAATACATTGGAAGGTGTAAAAGTAAGCACATTTTGGATTTCAACCATTTTAGCAGTTTGGAGTTTTGAATTAAAATAATTTTCTATATTTTTATGAAAAAAATAGATTATCTTTGAGAGATTTCTCTTCCCTTCCTGTTCTCTGACACCCATCACTTGGGCAATCTTCCCAAATAGTACATGGAGAAATAAATCCCTGAAGGCAGTCCTAACCCTTACACAATCTGAATATTGTGCATACCCCCTCACTGGCTAGAATCCCTTTTCACGACTATTTTATTTTTTTTCTTAGGTAGATAGAAAGCAATGGGAAAGTAGCTCAGTGACGATACAAACAGCACTGCAAAATAATTTCTAACATTTTCCCACTCTATTTAAAGCTAAAATTCTGCCTAGAGTTGGTTTTGAAGGCTTTTCTTTTCTTGTGTCAGTTTGTTTACTGAAGCTTAACACCTGGTTAATCTTGTTCCATTCTCAGCAGCTCTGTGTATGTTCATTTTCTAACAAATCTTTTTATGCACTCAGCTAAGGCGTGAAAAAATCGACCTTGAAAATACATTGGAACAAGAGCAAGAGGCACTTGTAAATCGTCTGTGGAAAAGGATGGACAAACTTGAAGCTGAGAAAAGGTTGGTGTGCTACATCTCTACAATGTCTAAAAACATGAGCTAACCCCTTTCAATTATAAGTTTATTAAAGTGACCAGTAAAGAAATGACAAGCAGACATCATTAGTTTCCTTAGGCTGGCCATACACTATACAATTTTCCTATTCAATTTCCTTTAGATTTACCTTCAATTATGTAAGGCAAGGGCCTGCCTGATTGCATACAAATTGAAAGTGTTTAGGTTTGATCTCCTATTATATGGTTTTGGTAAATCTAAAGGAAAGTTGAATAAGAAAATTGTATAGTGTATGGCCAGCCTTACTATGTATATTGGTGCACCAAATCGATTGTTTCATTAACCACTTGAGTACCAGCCCGTAATATGTTCACAAGGCCATTTTTCAGTTTTTTAGTGTTGTAATAGTGTGAAAACTACTTAATCATTAACCACTTCCCGTCCTTAGGATGTACTGCAACTGCAGCCATGATCCTGATATCACAATTTGCAGCCGGCGGTGGAGTTTACTGTAAAAGTGATCAGAGCAGCTCTTCAGCCACCTGATCAATTTTACAGGGGGTGGAAGAGCCCTTCCCCTCCCACCACTGCCATTCCCAGGTGCTCAAGTGCTATAGGGGAGCCTGGGGTCACTTTAAACAATCAGACCGGCTGCAGACAGAAGAGAATAAGGAACATCCATTCCCCTACCTCCAAAACCCCCCCCACCCCCCTGCATGATGAAACAAAACCTGTAGACCTATGTCGCTGGACTCCTCCCCTTGTGGGCGGTGCGCGCTTCGCCGGAGGCTCGCTCCCGCTGTATTCAGACATAGCGGGAGTCGGGCCAGGGGAGGAGAGGCGGTGATCATCGCCACTCTTCCCCAATCGTCGGGGATCGATTGAGGAAATCCGCCAGCTTGTGTAAACAAAGAGGGCGGATCTCCTATGTGACAGGCAGGGACAGATTACAGGATTGAGCATAGCTGAACCTGCGATCTGTGCCTGTGTCACACAATCCCCTCCCCCCACACACGTCAGTAAGCACCAGGCATACATTTAACCCCTTGATCACCAATAGTTAACCCCTTCCCTGCCAGTGTCATTACATGAATAGTGCATATTTATAGCACTGATTACTGTAGTAATGTCACTGGTCCCCCCCAAAAGTGTCAAAAATGTCAGTCAAGGGTCCGATCTGTCCGCCGCAATGTCGCAGTCCCGCAGAAAAAATTGCAGATCGCCGCCATTACTCGTTAAAAAAAACAATAAAAATGACATTTCCCGACTTTCCCGTAGTTAGTAGCTGCGATAACTTTTGCGCAAACTAATCAAAATACGCTTATTGCAATTTTTTTTTTTTTTTACCAAACCTATGTAGCAGAAAACAAATCGGCCTAAAATGTTAAAAACTTTTGATTTTTACATTTTTTTTGGGGGGAATTTCATATAGAAAAATGTGAAAAATATTGTTATTTTTTCAAAATCGTCGCTCTTTTTTTGTTTATAGCGCAAAAAGTAAAAATCGTACAGGTGATCAAATTCCACCAAAAGAAAGCTCGGTTTGTGGGGGGAAAAAAAGGACATCAATTTAATTTGGGTACAGCGTCGCACACGACCGCGCAATTGTCCGTTAAAGTAACGCAGTGCCAAATCGCAAAATATGGCCTGGTCAGGAATGGGGTAAAATCTTCCGGTCTTAAAGCGATTAAAAATACGCTCATTGAGAATTTTTTTGTCAGATATGTAGCTAAATACATTTTGACCTAAATATATGACAAAAATGTAATATATTGGATATTTTTTAACTGTCAAAGTAGAAAAATATTTTTTTTTCAAAATTGTCGCTTTTTTTATTAATATCGCAAAAAATGAAAAGCGCAGAGGTGATCAAATACCACAAAAAGAAAGCTCTGTTTGTGGGGAAAAAAAGGACGTAAATTTAGTTTGGGTACGGCGTTGCATGACCGTGCAATTGTCAGTTAGTCGCACAGTGCCAAGTTGCAAAAAGTGGCCTGGACTTAAAGCAGGAAAATCCTCCGGAGGTAAAGTGGTTAAGGAGTACCTGTCAATCCCCATGCTATCACAAGGGAGTTGTTCATCCCTTGTGATAGCAATAAAGTTGATAAAAAAAAAAAAAATTACACTTGCATAGGTCCTGCGTGCATATGTAAATGATAATTGCATCACACGTGAGGTATGCACACAGATGTCCAGGTGGAAGCAGTAATTTTAGAGCTAACTCTAAACTGGGAACCTGTAAAGGCTGTTAAAGCATTGCCTACTGAGATTTTTAGGTACTGTAGTTTGTCGCCATTTCATGGGCATACAAAATTTTACATTATTCCACGTTTGGTATCTATTTACTTGGCACAACATCATCCTTTACATTTTAGTGCACACAGATAATATAATACTCTTTTTTTTTTTTTTGTCAAATATAAAGTATTTTTTCCTGAAAATTTGCAACAACCACTATTTTATTCTTCGGGGCCTCTGTTTTCAGAAAGTATATAATGTTTGGGTGTTTTAAGTAAAAAGAAAGGGGTGATTTTAACGTGTATGGGAGAAACGTCAGTCAGAATTTGCCCTGACTTAAAGCAGAGTTCCACCCAAATATGTAAGGTCCACTTTACTGCTTCCTCCCCCTTTCCATTGCCACATTTGGCACCTTTCGGGGGAGCAGATACCTGTCAAAAACAGGTACCAGCTCCCACTTCCAGGTAAGGGCGCCGCGTCGACCTATGTCATTTGTGGCCCCTCCTCCCTCCCCCTGCTGCCTTCTGGGAGACCCACACAGGTCCCATAAGACAGCAGGACCATTGAAAATGGCGACTCACGCTTGCGCAATAGTAAACAGGCTGTGAAGCCGCAAGGATGCCTGCGCCCGGAGCCGATGGACTGGTCTGCTTATATAATATGTAATAAAAGTCAGCAGCTACAGTATTTGGCTTATAATTGTTTCCCCCCCGTCTGTAACTCCACTTTAAATAGCAAACCCACATTCATTTTATACAATTTGAGACAATGCTTTATTTTGGTGGTGTTTGCTAATTATGGTTTGTTTTTGTTTTTTAATCTATAAAGGGGAAAAAAATATTTCTTTTTTGTTTTTAAAACTTTTAAAAAATGGTTAGGAAAGCAAAAACACCTGGAAAATTACTTTTTTGAAAAGTAGAAAGCTCAAGATCTCATTATTTGCTACGTTTTTTTCTTTGAAAATAAAGAAACATGCTGGTATTTTTAAGTGGTTTAACAATGTAGGTTGGTAATAGTGCACTTGATACAGTGCATTATTGAAAGTACAGGTCATACAAAGTGGACAGATGGAGATGAGGGAGTTGTATGGTGAAGAGTTAATGTACAGGTCACATTCTGAGGCGGGATGTAGATCAGATCTACAGGAGGGGAGGAGAAGTAACAGTTTGGGGGGGGGGGGGGGGGCTGATCCACCTAATCATGATGTGCAGATCTGCTCGGATCACCTCTGTATACAGCCATTAACACGTGTGCTGGCCACTCAAGGGGGATTTCTGAAGTGTCGTAGAAATGTGCACCACCATAAATGTACAGTGGTACTAAAGGGGTTAACCTCTTCCAGCAATGTACTGCAGACGGGTGGCCCGTACAGGTGTAGGACGCGCGAATGACCACCCCCGTGCCGATACCCGCTGGGATTAGACATAGTGGGACTTTCCCAGCAGGTCCCGGCAGATGATTCATGGCTGGGATCTGCTGATCCTGTGTCCAATCACAGCCCAGAGCCCTGTATTGTATGATCTGTACAGAGGAAACAGATATTTTGTAAAAAGCTAAACACATTAACACTTGTTAGGCACACAGTTAACCCTTTGATCACCCTAGATGTTAACCCCTTCCCAGCCAGTGTCAGTACAGTGTATAGTATTAGCACTGATCACTGTTTTAAGCTGGCCATCAAGGGTTTGAATCTCGAACCATGTATGGACAGGCTAAATGTACTCCTGGTTGTTTGATCAATCAACTTAGGTGCAACCAGCCTTGTCATTTTTTACATGTAATTGTTGCTAGTGGGTATTATATCTACTAGCAATAATCACGGTGTTCACCCGGTTGGGATGGAAGTATTGAAGCCAGTAGGTCATTACTAAGCCTTAATGGGTAATTTAAAACTAAATGTGGTCGCTTCATTTACATACATAAAAGGGAGTAAAAAAAAAAAGTTCGTACCAGAAAATGCATTCTCTTAGATAAATATTTATTTACAGTGCCTGACCCATTACTGGATGTGTAAACCTTGAAAGTCAAATTTCATGGCAGCAACTTCTCTTTTTAGAATTTTACAGGAGAAATTAGACCAACCTGTGTCTGCCCCACCATCACCTCGAGACATATCAATGGAAATAGACTCTCCGGAAAACATGATGAGACATATACGATTTCTAAAGAATGAAGTAGAGAGGCTAAAGAAGCAACTAAGGGCTGCTCAGTTACAGCGTAAGTGAACCTCTCTATACATGCCCTTCGCTTCTGGTAAACTCCAGCCTGTTTATAGAGCAGAATATTGTTTTTATGTTAGAAACTGTTGGAATCACTACATGTTACCAGCTGTATCCAGCCTTTTCGCTTTCAATATTTTAATGATAACTCAATATACAAAAACACAAGTAGTCAAACTGATTATTGGTCAGGTATAAAAAATTAAATTAGAGCGAGTTGTGAGTTACAGAGCAAAATAAAATAAAATACAAATTTTCTAAAACCAAATATATCATTACATTACCCAGTGGTTATCATACAGCAGTGTTAACCACTTACCGCATACTAACGTATATTTACGTCGGTAAACTTTGCGGTAGTATACCGGGATGATGCCTCTAGCTAGAGACACCATCCCAGTACCGTGGTTTAGTGTCAATGGTCGGCTTTCCGTCGGTAATGACCAATGCGGCTCGGGAGCCGCTCGATCGTTACCCGGGTGAGCGGGAGGGGACGTGTCGTCGTCCCCCCCTCCCGCCGCCTTCCGTGACTTTGCTCGGGGCTCCTGTCCCACCGGGAGCCCCGAGCACCCAGCCGGCACGTCCGCCGGCTGGATGGAGTCCCGATGAATGCCGTAAACGGCTTTGATCGGGTCTCCGATGACGTAACACGGAGGCGGCGTCCATGACGTCACTTCCAGGTTACTGTGCTGCAAAAGGCGGCAAATTTAAAAAATGGCTGTATGCAAAAATGCCGTTTTTGGCGTTTTGCATGCATGGAAGTGTAGTGGAGAGGGGTCTAGGGTCTTTTAGACCCTCAATCTCTCCATAAAGAGTACCTGTCACTACATATTGGTGTCACAAGGGATGTTTACATTGCTTGTGACAGCAATAAAAGTGATCAGATTTTTTTTTTTTTTAAAAAAACCTGTAATAAAGTAAAATAAAAAATAAATAGGAAAAAAAAAAAAATTTTAGCCGCCCCCGTAACCGTTAGCTCGCGCACAAAAAAAACGTATACGGAAGTCGAGCCGCGAATGAAATCGCTGTTCAAACCACACATGTGAGGTATCGCAGCGATCGCCAGAGCGTGGGCAATAATTTAAGAAAAAGAGCTACACTCTAACTCAAAACTGGTAACCGTTAAAAAAAATTTAAAGCGTCGCCTATTGAGATCTCTATTGACCGTAGTTTGTCGCCATCCCACGGGGGGGCGCAATTTTAAACTGTAACATGTTGGGTATCTATTTACTCGGCGTGACATCATCTTTCACAATATTCAAAAAAATGGGCTAACTTTACTGTTAAGTATTTTTTAAATGCAGTGAAATGTGATTTTTCAAAATGTTTCCACAAAAAGGGCGTTTTAAAGACCACTGCGCAAATACCGCATGACAAAAAATATTGCAATGACCGACATTTTATTCTCCAGAGTCTTTGCTAAAAAAATATATATAATGTTTGGGGGTTCTAAGTAGTTATCTAGGAAAAAATACTGGTTTTAACTTGTAAACAAAAAGTGTCCGAAATAGGGCTGGGGCTTAAGTGGTTAAACCGTAACATTGTATCTGACCTTTCTAATGAAACAAGAGATAATAACCCACAACCTGTTACCCTGCAACCTTCTTAATGCCCACCCTCTCCATTGCATCCTAATAATCTACAGCACTGCAAATACAGAACAGAATAGGTTATGCTGCTGTAACATGTGACCTAAGTGGTTTTCTTTCTACCTAAAACTGCTCAGCTGTGCCCATTTCTTTGAGGTGCTCTTCAAAATTTATAGGAAGTATACTAGTGTTTTTTTTTTTTTTTTTTTTTTTTTTTTTTTTAAGGTCATTTAAATCAATTTTAATAAATAGAAAAGAGAAAAATTTGTGAGCATTGTATATTGGATCACAGTTAAGACAGAGATATAAATAACAATGGCAGGAATATAAACAAAATGCATAATATTTCTTGTAAAGTTTAAATGGAATGAAGTTATGATGTAATTAAAATGTAAAAAAAAGTCTGTTGGAAAACTACCCAAAGGGTTTTGAATATTCTAAGTGGGGAGCCTACTGTTGGGTGAGGTTTTAACCAGTTGTTGGACAGATTGGAGGCACCAAGTCAGAACCAACAGGAGAATAAAAAGTCTGCTCCCGGGGGATCCAAAAGTTATCATTTCTAAATCAGTCTATAATGAGGGGATTTTAAGCCTAGCAAGTATTAAACATGGAAGGGATTTAAGGCTTGGGTTTCTCTCTCTTAATAAAGTTGGAAACATCTCCATATTTCTGGAATTCTGACAATGAGCCTTTGGACAGAAATAGAGCAGAACAAAAAAGTCATTAGCAAAAGCAGCAATCTTATGATGGTGTGGGCTAAAGTGGATTCCCTTGATATCCGAGTTTTCCCTGATAGAGAGAAGTAGCGGTTGAAGGGTCGAGATGATTAAAAACGAAGATAAGGGGTGAACCTGCCTAGTTCCTTCATAGATGGTAAAGGGATCTAATAAACTGTAATGCACAGCCTGGCCAAAGGGGTAGACTAACATGACCTTATCCATTTGACCAGTTTTTGAGTTGACTCTTGCTTCCCTCATGGGCATACAGTATACCCCAACCGATTGAGGTGATTCATTTTCTGAATATCTGGATCAATTTGAGTAAATAATTAAATGTGATTTAATGGTTTCTAATGTTTATGTATGGTTTTCATGTTAATCAAATTGCCTCTGATAAAAAGATGTATGCACTTTCTAACCTATGTAAGGTGAGTGTTCAGGAATAGCGTTCATATAAAAGTTTAAAGTGATTGTAAAGGAACAATTATTACAAAAAAATAACAAACGTCGTACTTACTGCCTCTGTGCAGCTCAGATCCTTCTCTTCTCTGGGCCCCTCCCCCTTGCTGAGTGCCTCCATAGCAAGCCGCTTGTTGTGGGGGCATGCTCGCTCCTGAGCCAGCTCTCTGCATTCATAAGACACAGAGAAGCATGGCTTAGCCCCGCTCCTGCCTCACTGACTGACAGCAGCAGGAGCCAATGGACCCTGCTGATACATCTCAGCCATACAGGATGGAGAGACCTGGGAGAAGACAAGGATGGAAGGCGCCAGAGTAGTCTCTCCTATCGTTTTGTCCTACCTTCAGGAGGGGGTCCCCTTGCTGTGGGTCAGCATTGCAGAGGGCACAGGCAAGATCCTTGCAATGCTGTAGCTGATGGCAGCCATTTTCCCCTTAGTCTGGCTGGTCGTTGGTTGGCGGCCATGTTTGTTTAGCCCAGTGATGTCACAGGGGCTTTTTTCTCTTAGTCTGGCTGGTCTCCAGTTGGCAGCCAGGTTTGTGTAGCCCGATGTTGTGGGGGGCGTTTTCCCTTAGTCTGGGAGACGCTGGAGACGACCGAAGCCTCGTGGGGATGCCAAAGCTCCTCCTGTTCATCCTCAGTTTCCTCTTCCTGTGCCTGGGACATATGAACAGGGATGGCGTCCATGGTGATGCTGGGTCCGAATTCTCTGCGCTCCTCCGATTGGTAGGGTGAGTCCTTGGGCGTCCCTGTTATTTCTCTCTGATGCTAAGAGAAGGGAACGTTGGGAGTTTAAAATGAGACGTGTAACAGCTGGTAAAATTGATACACAATACCACGTTTTTATTGTTACATAAAATACACGTGCAAAACACAACAGTGTTAGGCTGTAAAAACGCCTGATGCGCCTAAACGCTGTCTACAGCGTTAAGCCATGTCAAGCATTTTTAAGCTGTAGTAGTTGGATTTGAGAGTAGAAAATAGAAAAGGGCAGAGAAAGGCTGCTAAACGCTAACTCTGCTAAACGTGGCTAAAAGCCAATGCAAGATGCTTCTAAAAGCGCGTTTTTTACAGCTGCTTTTTCCTGGCGACAGAACTGGGTTTGCAGCTCGTTTTTTTTAAACGCCCTGTGTGCATGAGGCATTATGATGCGGTTTGTTCCCAAAGGTTCTTTAACAAACCTGAGGGCTTCATAGAACCGCTGTATTTATACTGAGATTAAATTACACACAGGTGCATTCTATTTACTAATTAGATAACTTCTGAAGACAATTGGTTCCACTAGATTTTAGTTAGGGATATCAGAGTAAAGGGGGCTGAATACAAATACACACGCCACACTTTTCAGATATTTTTCTATTAAAAATTTTGAAAACCGTTTATCATTTTCCTTCCACTTTACAATTCTGTTTTGTTTGCCTATCACACAAAATCCCCATAATACTTTTACCTTTTTGGTTGTAACATGAAAAAATGTGGAAAATTTCAAGGGGTATGAATACTTTTTTAAAGCGCTGTACAAAAATCTGCTTTGCTTAAAAAAAAAAAAAAAAAAAAAAAGAGGCTTTAGAAAATAAAACGGTGGATGTTGCATCATTTAATACGGTATTTGCACAATATATAAATGTTAACAATGCAAATCAGTGTTCAGGTCACACTCAAGCATGAAGCACATTCAGCGGCGCTTAAACATACTATCTAATAGCATGTTATTAATCCATAATATTAATGATCTGTCCACATATCATAAATTGTTCATAGTGTTCAGAGTAAAAATGTCCAATCTTTATGTAGGAAAAGCATGTGCAGTGCAGTCTTCTTGATTAACAGGCACCAGTGTTCTTAAAGGATAAATAGTCTTCACCACACCTTCCGTGCTCCCCCAATGCGCAATGACTTAATGAATTTAAGTTCACAAACGCAATATATGACACTTTTTTGGTACAATATGATGTTACGCCAAGTAAATGGAAGAAAAGCAACCTGTAAGGAGGTCAGCAAATATAATTTTTCGTTTTTACTGGGATATTTATTTATCTTTAAAAGATAACATTTTTATTCAAGACCTTGAGAGAGCTGACCTGGGTTTATGCTGCAGAGATTCCATTGAAAGGAAAGGGGATGAGAGAAAGTAAGGGGAAAAGGTAGGATACAAAGGGAGCAGCTGTGTTTGAGGAAAGGGAAAAGAGTAAAATCTGATTGGGATTTAGGGGGTGGAGGGTCTTGGTTGGTATATTTCCACCCCCTGCAAAAGCTTTATTTTTTTACTGCTGTGCAAAAATTACATTTATAATGTGCAATGATCCAACAGTTTACAATGAGCTTTGTCCTCTACCTGCCCATTACCTAGATATTGATTGATTTTTGGAGTGAGTTCCCATTCTTTTTCATTAACTTTTATATGAATATTATTTTTCGCACTGGCTAGAGATTTTTGAAGGAGATTAGCTGATAGTGTCATCATTCATCTGTGCTAAAACCAACAAACCCCTATCTGGACATGGCTTTGTTCATGATGAATGCCTCTTGATGATTTTATCTGCAGCATTTCATCTTGCTCATGTCCTTGTGTACTTTGTTTTCTGGCATTTCCAAGAGATAAGAAAGGTTATCCTTTTTGCACTAATAAAATTGTGGATTCATGGATCAGCTCTGTTTTTTTCACAGCTAATTAGTTGCCCTGTTCCTTAAAGCAATGATCAATCTTGGCACATGGTCCATTTATCTGCTAAGGCTTAATCACTGGAATGATTCATCCTTCTTGGAAGTTTGTGGTTGATAGCCTTCTGGGGGGTGATGTGTCCTCTTTTGAAATCTTGGGGCAAGACTGTCATTAGAGGAGTAGGCCTGGCAATCCATAGATGTGAGAAGTTGTTGCTGCAGTGAGTGCATTTTTTTAAAATGTTTACGACTTTAACCACTTTAATACAGGGCACTTCCCTCCCTTCCTGCCCAGGCCAATTTTCCCCTTTTAGCGCTGTTGCATTTTGAATGACAATTGCGCGGTCATGCAACACTGTACCTACACCAAATTTATGTCATTTTCCCCCCACAAATAGAGCTTTCTTTTGGTGGTATTTGATCACCTGTGCGATTTTTTACTTTTTGCTAAACAAATAAAAAAAGACCGAAAAGTTTGAAAAAAAAAAAAAAAAGTTTTTTTGTTTGTTATACAATTTTGTAAATAAGTTTTTTCCTGCACTGATGAGACTGCACTGATGAGACTGCACTGATGAGACTGCACTGATGAGACTGCACTGATGAGACTGCACTGATGAGACTGCACTGATGAGACTGCACTGATGGGGTGGCACTGATGGGGTGGCACTGATGGGGTGGCACTGATGGGGTGGCACTGATGGGGTGGCACTGATGGGGTGGCACTGATGGGGTGGCACTGATGGGGTGGCACTGATGGGGTGGCACTGATGGGGTGGCACTGATAGGTAGCACTGATGGGCACTGATAGGTGGCACTGATGGGCACTGATAGGCGGCACTGGTGGGCACTAATGGGCACTGATAGGCGGCACTGGTGGGCAATAATGGGCACAGGTGGGCGACACTAAAGGATGGCAATGATAGGCACTTGTGGGCAGCACTGATAGGGAGGACACTGGTGGGCATCACTGATGGGGAGGGCAATGGGGGGCTCCCTGGGGTCATAGTGGGCATCCCTGGGGTCATAGTGGGCATCCCTGGTGGATCTAGTGGCACCCCCCCCCCCCCCCCCGAGGGTCTGCACTGGTAATCAATGGTACTGCTTGCTACAAAACTGAGGCAAATTGCTAATAGTAGAGCTTATCCTGGGTTGGCCTGCAGTTTTTTGTTTGCCAATCTTCCTGTTGGTGGCGGTATAACTGGAGGTAAAGATTTCCAGTGTTAATTGGGACACCAAGAAAAGGATCTTACAGTGAGTAAAAAAATTGGTTTTATGTCAATACTACTGTAATAACCTTAGCTTAATATCTGTTTATCATGTACAGATACAGAAAAGATGGCCCAGTATTTGGAAGAAGAGCGTCATATGAGGGAAGAAAACCTGCGACTTCAGAGAAAACTTCAGAGAGAAATGGAGAGACGAGAAGCCCTGTGCAGACAGCTGTCAGAAAGCGAGTCCAGCTTAGAAATGGATGATGAGAGGTCTTGTGGTTGATATACCTTGTTTAATACATTGGGGTTAATTTACTAAAGGCAAATATACTGTGCACTGCAAGGCAGTTACTCCAGAGCTTAGTAAATGAGGTAAAATGTCACTTTGCAAAAAATACCCAATCACATGCAAGAAAAGTAAAAATAACAGCATTTTTGCTTGCACATGATTGGATGGTAGAAATCAGCAGAGCCTCCCCTTGTTTCAGAGCCTCCCCTTGTTTCAGAGCCTCCGTTCGTTTCAGAACTTCTTCTCAGATTTAGTAAATCAACCCCATTGAGTCATATTCCTGGTAGCATTTGGTTCTTTGTTGACTTAAAGAAAAACTAAAGTCCCTGAGTCCCTGCCCATGGCTTTTGCCATAATGTGAACGTACACACTCCACGTTTGTATAATATGGCAAATTTATTTGCCAAAATCCGTCCGTCCCCCTCTTTGAGCGATGTGTTGGCTACAATCTCATTTATCGCTGCCACTGCCATCGGGTAATTTTCTGGGTTTGGCATCTACGGCCATCTTAACTGGTTGGCCTGGGTTGATGCACATGAATAAATTCATCTCCACACCCAAGGCATATTCAGAATGTACACTGAGCTGCACATTCACAATATATTCAGAAGAAACCTTGTTGGCAGGCAGAAGGAGTTTCATAATAGTTTCTTTGTGTAGTAAATCCTACCTGCCAGTAATTCTTCTAAAATAGCTTAAGTTCTGCTATAAAGTTTAAAAAAAGTTTTGGAAAAAAAAACAAAATGTAGTTTTATATAAGGGAAGCTAAAGGATTTTGTAGTGTTTCCGATCTGTTGATTTTAATAAACATGTCCAATACATGGGACTTTGCATGGGTTTGGTATAGAGCAACATTCATTCTTGTAATCTCCTTAAAGAAAACTAGTCACAATTAAATGTATTTAACCCCTTCCCACCTGCTCCTTCTCGGGTCTCTGCCGCCACTCCTGGCTCCTCCTCCCCGCAGAGTGCCTCCATAGCAAGCCTTGTGCGTGCTCACTCCCAAGCCTTGCTCTGTCCCTAAGACACACAGTGAGGCTCGGCCCCAATTCCCACTCCCTTTGTCACTGGCTCTGATTGGCAGCAGCGGGTGCCAATGGGACTAGGGGGCTATTGCTTGCAGGGCCTGCTAAGTTAAAGTGGAGTTCCACCCATTTTAGTAACTTTAGATGTATGTAATCCCCTTTAAAACTACTTTCTCTGTCGCTCATTGACAGACGCAGTCCTCTTTGATTAATATCAGTAGTTATACTGCCCCCTACAGGAGTAGGACACTAGGCAGGAAAAACGTTCTGGCCACACCTTAGGGGCAGTCCCAGAGGGTATATCCTCTCTCTCCCTGCTACAGGATGTCAGTTGTTTTCTGCCTAGTCAGGAGTAAGGACCTAAGTTCCTTGCTGGGATCTCTGGTCCTGGCAAGCTTTTTTAGATAAATCTTTTTTTAGTTGGCTTTTTCTCTCCAGTTTTTGTTCCTGTGAGATCTTCAAGCAATTATGCTGGATCTGGGCGACGGGCTGGATGTTGAGATCCATTGGTCACCCCAGCCGGCCTACGAGCTCCGCGCTGGGTCGGCCGCGACATAGTCCCATTGGACGGGGACTGGCCCCGCGAGTTAAAAGCCTCGCCAGGTCGCCCACGACCAGTCTGAATCGGAGTTGCGGCGTCTGTGTTGGCCGACAGCCCCCCCCCCCCCCCCACCTCGGTGGAGAGGGGTTCTGTCACGAGTTGGTGCCCGCCTGTTCCGGTATGGTGAGTAGTATGTCCCCCTTTTCCTCTGTCGGGGGATGCGGGCCCCTCCGTAGGATGGTCGGACCCTGATGACACAGGCTCCCTTCTATCCTGTAAACACACTCCTCCTAAGATGGGGTGGTCGCAATCCAGCCCTGCGCGCTCCCTCCCGCCGGCAGGCCAAGCCGAGTACTACTCGGGCCCAGGCCGCCCCTTCCAGGCAGGGACGAAGCACGGCCTCAATCTAATACATACGAGCACAGCTCATTACTCCTGTGTAATAATGTGAGATTTCATCCCATGAGATACATCCCAGCAGCCCTTGCGAATCGCCGAATGACGTAATCGCCGATCGGCGGCCGGACCCAGAAGTGAGGAGAGGATGAATAAAGAAAAAAATAAGGTATTTCCTAGCAAAAAAAAAAAAGTTTCCATTGGTAAAAGTAGTTTTAAAGGGGATTACATACATCTATGTAATCCAAGTTATTAAAATGGGTGGAACTCCACTTTAAGTACATGTTACACCTTAAATAACATGTATTTGTGTGTAACATGTTAGTAAAGGTGAATATATGCTTTAAGCAATATTTATTTGCTCCTGAAATAAATGTTTGCCTGCTGTCAGTCTCTAACTTTTTTTCCTGATCGTTTAGTGCCACTGGATATAGCCGGCAGCACTAATCATTTTATTCTGACAGCGGGGTGTCACCCTGCTGTCAAAATACAATACCTTTAGTGGGAATGATTCCCTCATCCACATCGATTGAAGGGGTTGAATGGAAAAAGACTAGTGTATAGACTGCCTAACTCACTGATCAGATATAACATTTTACAGAAAGTGATGAGATAGATTGAGTTCAGAGATAAGCAACAAAAATGGGAAAAGGTCTAAAGGGATAAAACATCAGGAGTGACTTCAGGAAACTTACTATGTACACTCTGCAGGAAAGAAAGGAAAACGGGAGACATGATTGAAACCTTTAAATACATCAAGCAGGTGAATAGGGCACAGGAGGGCACTATTTTCAATAAGAAGCAAAGTCCAAGAATGTGGGGACATGACCTCAAAGTAGGAGGAGGAAAATTCAAAACTGATCATTTTTTTTTTTTTTTATCACACCAATAAAGTTGTTGATGGTTGGAATAGACTTCCAGCAGATAGTGAGACCGTCAACAGTAAGTGGATTCATACCTGCTTGGGACAAACCTAGATCTATATTAGACAAACAAGTTAAAGTAAAAAAAGATGGATGTAAATGGGGCAGACTTTAAGGACCACTTGGTCCTTTTTTTATTTATTTTTTCTGCCGTTACTCATTTGTTTTTAAGGCAAAACTGATGTGCATACGGATTCAAGGTTAATAAGAATGACAGCCAGGCAATTAGCATTTTCAGGAGTGGCAGCCCCTGTATTTCTCTAAACCTATTCTTTATGAGCACCTGTTTATTAATTATATTTATGCACAATGCTGCTGTATTAAATTTTTTTTTTTTCCAGGTATTTTAATGAAATGTCTGCACAAGGATTAAGACCACGTACCGTATCCAGTCCTATTCCCTACACACCATCCCCAAGTTCCAGCCGACCCATTTCTCCTGGTAATCGCCTTTCTTTAGTTATCTGAGTAAAAGGACGTGCCACAAAACACCTGAAAGGCAAGACTATATATAAGCATGTATTCCCTAGTTCATGTGACACATTTAGATCTGAGGCAGTGGAACTATCCTTGTTCAGTCTGTGTCCCAGAACTAGAATGTTGCACATGTCAAGGAATGGGAGCTTCAGTCATAGCCTTTCCACACCGTGTTGCATTGTGCCAAGTTCTCATTAACTGTAGTAGTATACTGTATATTCACTAAAGAAGTAGTATGTATTCAGTAAAGCATTTACAAGGGGTGGAAAAATCTGGCTGACTGGGAGTTTCTTTACTGGCTTTTGAAATTGGTAAGAAGTGCAGAGTAGGAATGGTTGACATACAATCGGCTCTACAAACTTTCCTTTAGCTATCAGAGTGTTTGGACAGCAATCATTGCTCATGAAAAGTTTCAGGCATGTGCAAGGAAACCGCATTGAAACCTGGGAAATGAAAGTCTGTGATGCCACAGATATAGGCATAGGTAGAGAAACATTTTACAGTTGGTAAGAGGTTATTGTAGCAGATAAATAGTGTTTTCTTTTTCTGCTGAAACTTTCATTTACCACAGTTCTTGCTTTATTCTTGCTCTCTGCTGCAAAATATCAAACACAATGGCAAATATATCATTAATTATATCTTCGAAATCTGCTGCCTGGCTTTATTTGGCCCATCTTCACCCTAGGAGCCAGCTACTGCACCTGTGCTTCTCACTACTCAAATTATAATGGCCAAACTGTCTTCTGGAGGCTAAGATTTTATACACTTTAAAAGAAAAGCCCCTATACACAGCCATTTGTATATCTTGCTTTAAGGCGCAATTGAGAGAAAAGCTGGATGAAGACCTTTGCTTATAGCCAATAAATAAGTATATTCCAGGTGGCCTTAATAGTCTGTGCTCAGGGGGCTTCACTGATGGTGTCTGCAGTCTCGCATGAACACCGAAACCAGGGAACTCCCTTTCTCAGTGTATCATTTTTTACGATCGCATTTTAATTTTGATAAAACATGTTACCTTAAGTAGCATCCTCTCTTATATATTTTTGTGATCATTTGTCTCTTGGAGGCCTTGAAAAATGGAGCTGCAGTGTACTCAGTGGTGGGAAACTGATCAGGTGTAGTAACCAGCCCTCATGATGATGTGCTGTCTGTGTTTGCTATATATATATATATATATATATATATATATATATATAATTATACACACACAAAGGCGAATCTCCTAAAATTATCATCAAAAAGTTAATTTATTTTAGTAATTCAATTCAAAAAGTGAAACCTATATTTTATAAATGTTACACACCGAGTGATATGTTTCGAGCATTTCTTTCTTTTAATTTTGATGATTATTGCTTACAGCTAGTGAAACCCCAAAAATTCAGTATTTCAGAAAAATAGAATAAAAATAAAGGATTTGTAATACAGAAATGTTGACTTACTAAAAAAAAATGTCCATGTACAGTATAGTATGCACTCTATACTTGGTCAGGGCTCCTTTTGCATGAATTGCCGCATCAATGTGGTGTGGCATGGAGGCGATCAGCCTGTGGCACTGCTGAGGTGTTATGGAAGCTCAGGTTGCTTTGATAGCGGCCTTCAGCTTATCTGCATTGTTGGGTCTCATCTGCCTCTTTACAATACCCCCCAGATTCTCTATGGGGTTTAGGTCAGGCGAATTTGCTGCCCAGTCAAGCACAGTGATAACATGATCATTAAACCAGGTAGGTTCTATGAGGTCAGGACTCTGTGCAGGCCAGTTCTTCCAACCCAAACTCACACATCCATGTCTTTATGGACCTTGCTTTGTGCACTGGTGTGCAGTCATGTTGGAACAGGAAGGGCCAACCCCAAACTGTTCCCACAAAGGTGGGAGCATGAAATTGTTCAAAATGTCTTGGTATGCTGATGCCTTAAGAGTTCCCTTCACTGTAACTAAGTGGCTAAGCCAAACTCCTGAAAAACAACCTCACACCATAACCCCCCCCCCCCCCCCTACACCCAAATGATGTGGACCAGTGCACAAAGCAAGGTCCATAAATACATGAACGAGCAAGTTTGGAGTGGAGGAACTTGACTGGCCTGCACAGAGTCCTAGCTTCAACCGGATAGAACACCTTTGGGATGAATTAATGTGCAGATTGCAAGCCAGGCCTTCTACAACATTCATGTCTGACATCACAAATGCGCTTCTCGAAGATTGGTCAAACATTCCCATAGACACACGCCTAAACCTTGTGGACAGCCTTGCTAGAAGATTTGAAGCTGTTATAGCTGCAAAGGGTCGGTAAACTCAATATTGAACCCTACGGACTAAGACTGGGGTGCCATTAAAGTTCATGTGTGTAAAGGCAGGCGTCCCAATACTTTTGACGTTTGTGTGTTCGCTATCCTTTATTAAGCATCTTTCATCCCTATACACATGACTTTTTTTTTTGTCAGTTCTTTGATCTGGCATTGTCCACCATTATATAAACTGTGTTTAGAAAAATTGAGCTACCTGAATGTGATAAAACTTATTTGTGTCCTAGGCTTGTCCTATGCAAGTCACACTGTGGGATTCACACCTCCAACCTCCCTCACTAGAGCTGGAATGTCTTACTTCAATTCTCCAGGTTTACATGTGCAGCACATGGGCTCATCCCATGGGATTACAGTAAGTAAAAAAAATATTGTCACCTTCACTATGCCAGTGGCATTCATATTTTTCTTCCCCTTTTTTTGAAACGGCAATACCATCCGTATCTACTGTGCTGATTTATTTGAAATGTTCTATTTTTCACCTTCTTACGCATAATAAAAAGTTTTTATAGGAAGAAAACAAAAGCTGTAATTGCTGACCAGGTACTGGAAACACTAAAGCCGACCGATGGATCGAAATTTGGCTGCTTTAGCAGAGTCCCTCTGAACTAGTTGCACAGAAGTCCATCTACTGACCCACTGTTGGAGTTTTGCCGATCGATCAGCACTGCTGGCTATTACCTACAATGCTGATCAGTCTGCTCTGACGGCGGGGAAGTCTCCCAGCTGTCAGAATACAATAGCTCAGCTAGAAGCCTTCCTCCATCCAACTCAAATGTGTGGATAGGGGAATCAAGTCTTCTTTTTCTTTTTTTTCTTTAACCCACTGAACAAAGAAAATGTTATGGCTTACAATCAGATCACGAATGTCAGAGTGCAGTCAGAACTCCTGATCTTTATACTTGTTTTGGGTCCTGTATGTATTAAGCATGAGAGCCAGAACACAAATATTTGGATGTTTTGAGAGGTAGAGGTCACTAGTGGTAGCCCCCATAAGTTCAAACCTATAATGCAAATGTACTCTACATTATTGAATTTATGAGAGGATCTGTAACACTTGAGGTACAAAAATATGTCCTCTCTGAAGGCTAGGGTCACACCTGTGCCCTGCAGTAATGCATGCGTATTAATGCACATTAGTGCAAGTTGCGTTAAAACAACATATTTTTGACTAGGTTTGAATGGGTTGCGTTTGATTGGCCTGCCCAATGCACCAAAAAATCACACCAAAAAAGTTTGTACCTTTTTCAAACTCTGTGCACCACAGCACATGGTAATATTTTACCATGCTATGTGATACGCTGTAATTCGTGCTTTACCAAGGTGTTTTTGAGTGTCATTAAGAATGAATGGCACTTCAGGAAAAACATGCTTTCCTGTGCTATGGGTAAACACACATTCCTGCAGCACACAGATGTGAAAAGAGCATAAAGGGTCTCTCTAACTGTAAAGAGCAGAAAATTATAGTATAATATAAAACTGAACTCCAGGCACAGATCTAAAAGACACCAATTTAATGCAAACCAATCCATGCAGGAATGCTAATACCAGAATTTAACCTAGTATTAGCCTCTTGCAGTCTTGCAGGAGTTAATAATCAGTTAGCATGTTGTTTCTCAGCACACTAATGGGAAAAGGCAGGATGAGCACATCTTTCTTTCACTGTCCATGACCACTTGGGCTCAGAGAATGTGGGGTGAAAGATGCTGGCTTTCATTCACCCCGGAAGACTAAGTATATCTAGTGGTGGAAAAAAGTACTGCAGAGGTCCGCTCAGGATTGTTGGTGAGTATTGGGATATTTGCCCCCCCCCCCCCTTTTTTCTACTGGAGTGTTGATAGAACGACATTATCTTTATTTATTTTTTTTATTTTTATTATGCTCACTCCAAAATACTAGCTTGGGATCTAAAGGTGTCCTTTGACAGGAAATATTTGCGTTATCTAGGCATCTAATACACATAATCATTTACAATAGTTAGAACTCCAAAACACCCATTTTGGAAAGTACAATGTACCTTTTTTGTGTTGATGTTAAACTTGACGTGACATGTTAAGTAAATACTTTGTATTTCTTTTTCTCTTCAGAGACCCTCGCCACGAAGGAGCAACAGTCCTGACAAGTTTAAGCGCCCCACTCCTCCTCCATCTCCAAACACCCAGACTCCAGTGCAGCCTCCGCCACCTCCACCTCCTCCAGCACAACCTGCAGTCCAGTCAGCCGCATCTCAGTCCGCCACTTCCCACAATTCAGTGCATCCTCCCTCTCAGCCCTAGTGCATGTCCTCAGCAGGTTCTGCATCTTGAGTTGGACTCAACATGGAACAGTTTACTCAAAGCCAAAGGCTTACCTGTCATATTCAGATTTGACTTTATTTGCACTGAGGTTACATAGGCTTCACTGTCTAATTGTGTTGTAAATGTTTGTCTCAGAATACAGCCAGTGATGTGGGTCTTACAGCGTTCATGTTCCCACAAAATTTCCCCTTCATGTTTACTGACGCTACATGTACGTTACTACCCTGGCTGGGACAACCTTACTAAATGTTATATCATGCTGCTCAAAGGCTTTTCTCTTGAGGCTTTTAGGTTTATGTAATAAAAGGGAGATCATTTTTATTTTTGTTTCCACAGAATTTGCTTAAGCATTCTAAAGCATGATGGGTTGAAAGTTTGTTTACTAGTATACCATGCATACCGTAAATCACTACATTTAAATAATCTGACTTTTTAAAAGTGCATATTGTAAACATAGGTCCATTGGCGTCCAACTTTTGAATCCAGTCACTCAGAGCCAGTCTTACTGTGTAATAGAAGAGCAGTAAGCTGATATAACAGCATGTTTTATTGCAAAAAAAAAAGCCTATTAAAGCACAGTGTTAAATGTATAAATCATGTGCTAGTAAGGATGTGTTTATGGCTTTATGCGGAGGTAGGTTTGAAGTTCTTCAGTGCCTGTAAATCACTTACATTTTTAGCTAGCTATCCATAGACCCAACCCCAAGTTCAGTGTCTATTGCGCACAGCCCATAACTGATGCAAAGTCACAAAAACCAAATTCTCATTGATTTAATAAACATGGTAGTGAAAAATGTGGGCAATTTTGTTTAAATATGTGGAATGTATTGTAAATGGATCTTAACATTTAATTGTATCAGTTTTAGGTGATCTTATACCATAAACTGTCCGCAAGTCCATTTCTGACTCTCAGTATTTAGTTTTTTTTTTTTTTTTTTAGGTGTATAAAATTGGCTTTACAAGCTATGTAAAATATATATGGAACCATTTTTTCTTTTTTATTTTATTTTGCAGAGGATTTTAAAATGCAAATTTAAATTGAACCCGGAGACACCATGTGAGTTGAAGAGTAAATTTTAGCTATGTACTGGCTGTGCAGCCAGTGGCTTTGTATTGTTCAACAAAAGCAGGACAGGTTACAGAAACAATAGCACAGCTTGGCACTAATGAATGCTTAATTAGCAGAATACTGTAAGCCGGTACAATGTATAAAGAATTATTTTCTGAGTACATTTTCTTTTTTCATTTAGCACAAATAAATTGTTTGGTTTCACTTTGCAGTGGAACAGTGTGTGTTTTTCTTGTTTGCTGGAGTTGCAGCCAATCTTTATATTTTAGGTATGGTGATCTTCTGAACCAGGCAGTCATGCTAGTTGATTCTCCCTTTTCTTCTATCCTTATATATGGACCTGAATCTGTGAACCTGTGTGATTTATCTTGGTATGGATCATCTTTTTCTTTGAGTGGGAACTTGATTATAATAAGTGGTTGCAGTGCCATCACAAAAACAATGATTTTTCTGTAATTATATAAAACACTGATTAATGTGAATTAAGAAATTTCGGCAGTAATGTTTCCTAGATCACATTAGATGTACACTTTTTTTTTTTTTTTTTTTTTGCTTGGTGTCTACTGTGCTACTAGAATGGCACTTTCCTACCTTGTATAGCTTACAAAGTTTATAGGAAACCAAGCGGGCACTCCATGAGTTTTAGTATGTTTAGGTGTACAGAAATGCATGGCATTCCTTGCACTGACTACAAATTATTGCAGGATACTCACTCAAGATCATTTCATTATATTCATTGGTAAATGCCTTTTCTTTCTCCTCAGTGTTCTTCTCGTACATGTTCTAGGGCATTGACTGGATGAGCATGACAACCAAACTGCTAGTGTTTTCATCAGATCAGCAGTGAGGCATCTACAATTTTTTAACAAGTATCCTTTAAAGCCTTCAGAAATTTCTTTTTGCAGGGATTCCATTAAAAGTACAAATCAGAGACATGCTTGAGTAATGAATTACGCAAGCACATGTATATAAAAAATTGGAGTCTACATTCAATAGCAAGCTAGCCAGAGTATCTTTCAAACAGTGTTTTGCTACCTAAAATGTTAGTTCACCTTCACAGAAAAACACCCCCCTGGTCCCGCTGTACCAGATTGCCACGATCCCCTGGTGTCAAGCACCAGAACGCAGCTATATGGCAGTTAATTCTAGCCATAACCAGTGTCCACAAACCTAAAACAAATGTTATTTGAAATCTAAAACATGCTTAAATTGTAAGTTTACATTTACAGAAAGTCTGTAGGGTGACCTTAGACTCAGGGCCGGCGCTACCACTAGGCAAGTTAGGCGGTCGCCTAGAGCGCACTGCCCCCTAGGGCGCCTGCCGATGCTTTCTCCCTCAGTATGTCCCTCACTCTCCTCTCCGTTCGGCTCTGCAAAGACTCATCAGGGTCTCCCTCCGAGTCCCTGACAGTCTGAGATGTGCCGTGCGAGATTACAGAGGCGGCCGGTGCCGCGCCTCTATGATCATTCATCAGTGAGAGAGATCAGAGGTGACAGTCCGTGTATCTGTCACTGTTTACTCCAGAACGGCTGCAGCCTTCACACACCTCTTCTCCCCCCTCCCCCTCCTGTGTGCTCTGTGCTGAGCTCCGTCTGTGAAGGAAGGTGGGCGGGAAGATTAAAAAGCCGAGCTGACCTGACACTCACACTGAGAAGCTGCTGAATGACGGTAATGAGGTAACCCTTTCACTGACCAGACCCTCCAGAACTTGCCCCCCCCTTCTCTCCCTGTCTCCTGAAATCCCCCCCCCAACCTGTCTCCCTTCTCTCCCCCCCCCCCCCCTCTCTGTCTTTGCCAGCACTGGAAATCCCTTTACCCCTTTCTGTTAATAATAAACTCCTTCCTTTCCATCATCTTCCTATACATTGCTGTATTAGTACAGAATAACTTTATTAACTTTATCCATTCAGCCCCGGTTCACATTAGTACGATCACGGAGATCGCAGGTAATTCGGAGCGCACTGCTGCTAAATTACATGCGATCTCATGTGCGGTGCGAATTTCAGCCATACAGTTTGTATGGCTGAATTCGCATCGCATCCACTCCAAACTCACACATGAGGCTTTTTTTTATCTGCAGCAGAATTGGATCGCACAGTGGTTCACACTAGTGCGATCCAATTCTGTGCGAACTGTCAGATGGCACTGCGATATGCGATCTCAACTGGGGGATGTCGTTAACTTTTCATTGACACCCCCTGCGTATCGCATATGGCAGTGTGAACTGCCAGAAGTGCGAATGTGATGCGGGAACACGCTGTATATTCACAGCGTTCCCGCATCGCACAAATGTGAACCGCCACTTAGTCTCGATTCACACTGGTACGATGCGGGAAACCCTGCGATTCAGTGATGGTTCCTGCATCGCACCAGAATTGCACACTGGTTCACACTGAGATCTGCGAATCGATGGGGATGTTAATGTAAGGTTAATGACCCCCCAGATTTGTTCAAAGATCGCAGTGTGAAATGGTGCAGGAATCAGATCGCATAGGTGTGAACATCCATGTGATCCGATTCCAGTGTGGACCAAAAATAGGGACCTGCACCATTTTGGTTCAAATGCGATGCAATTTCAGCCTTACAGTATGTACGGCTGAAATCACATCACACAGACATTGCGTGTGATCTGGGCAAATAAAATTGACGTCCTTTTTTCCCCACAAATAGAGCTTTCTTTGGGTGGTATTTGATCACCTCTGCGATTTTTATTTTTTGTGCTATACACAAAAAAGATCGACAATTCTGAAAAAATAAAACAATATTTTTCACATTCTGCTATAAAACATTACCAAAAAAAATGTAAAAATCTAAATTTTTGATCCTTTTATATTTTTTTTTTTTTTTTACATATATTTGGTAAAAATCGCAATAATCGTATTTTGTTTGGTTTGCGCAAAAGTTATCGCATCTACAAACTAGGGGAAAGATTTATGTCATTTTTATTTATTTATTTTACTAGTAATGGCAGCGATCTGTGATATTTAGTGGGACTGCGACATTGCGGTGGACAGATCGGACCCCTAACTGACATTTTTGACACTTTTGGGGGGACCAGTGACATTACTACAGTAATCGGTGCTAAAAATATGCACTGTTTCTGTAATAATGACACTGGCAGGGAAGGGGTTAACACCAGTGTGATCAAAGGGTTAAATGTGAGCCTAGGGGAGTGATTCTAACTGTGGGGGGGGGGGGGGGCGTGGCTTCTGAAATTACCATAGAGACATGTGTTCCTATATAGAAGGATCACAGGCGCTCTATAATCATTCCAGGGAGAAGAACGGTCAGCTGTGTTTACAACAGCTGACCGTTCTTCTCTCTCAGTGGGGAGCGATCGTGGGTGCCCATCGGCATTCACGGCCGCCTGTCCCGTGGATTGGCATCCCTGCTCCCTAGTAGGGGAGCGCGCCAATGGCAGCGCATGCTTGCCCCCAGCACCACGCGCGCGATTGACATAGAGCTATGTTGTTTTGCGCAGCCTAGCCAGCTTGCAGCAGTAAAACTGCGGCGGGCGGTCGGCAAGTGGTAAAGCAAAGTACTGCAGCTTACTAGTTCTTAGATGGGTGGCTGCATTCGTTTTCTTTCTTGCTTTTAGGTTTTCTCACTTTTTTTGTTTTCACATACTGATCCTGCCAGTAAGTCAATTGTTTTTTAAAAGAACAAGCCGTCTTGCAGATGTAGCAGTTAGAGGCTTTGAATAAAACCATTTAACACTGACAAAGGGGTGGAGTCAGGGGCGGAGCCAATGGGGGCGCCAAAATTAAGTTTTGCCTAGGGTGTCAAAAATCCTTGCACCGGCCCTGCTTAGACTGGACCCAAACCCTCCCCAGTCCTGCTCTACCAGATTGCCACGATCCTCTGTTGTCAGGCACAGGGACGTCGTTTTACCGGTCCAGGGATTTGAACACCCCCCACGACTTAATCTCTTGTCGTTATTGCTTTGCCAGTATAGACTTCTAATTGATCAGCACCATCATATAGAGGGTCCTAACCAATCAGAAGCTGTCTAGCCTGTACTGTCATCACTGCCAGGAGAGGAGAGAAAGCCCCTGGGATTTTAAAGTGGAGCTCCAGGCTCCTTCTGAAAAAGTCAACAGCTGCAAATACTGTTATGTCAGGACACTTAAAGCGGTTGTAAACCCTTGGGGGGGGGGGGAAAAAAAACCCACCTGCAAGACAAAGGCATAATGGGCTAGTATGCATCGCATACTAGCCCATTATGTGTAACTTGCCTTAGAACGAAGCCCCGACACGGACCCCTGGACATCGCTGCGGGCGCTGCCATGATCCCTCAACGTCTCTTCCGGGTTCGGCGGCTCCGGCGCGGTGATTGGCCGGCATGCGCGCGGGAGTGATTTTCCGGCAAGCTCCCGGCAAATTAATTGAAGGTCCCCCCCGGACCTTCAGAGCGCATGCGCCGCTCGTGAGAGCGGCTGCATGCACTGTAAATATCTCCTAAACCATGCCGGTTTAGGAGATATTATTTGTACCTACAGGTAAGCCTTATTATAGGCTTACCTGTAGGTAAAAGTGTCAAAAAGCGGGATACTACCGCTTTAACTGTCCTATCCAATCTTTCAATCAGCTGTTAGGAGCTGTCGCTGTTATTTCTTGTAAAGGAAACCGACAGTTAAGCCCTTCTGCCCCCCCCCCCCCCCCCCCTTCTGAAAGGTGCCAAAGCAGCGGATGGGGGGGGAGGAAGCAAACAAGCGGAACTTCCCCTTTTAGGTGGGGCTCTGCTTTAAGCATGTTTTAGATTTCAAATTACCCTCGTTTTAGGTTTGTGGACACTGGTTACTTGGGCCAGAATAAACTGCTAATATAGTATGTTGTCGGAGAATGATTCAATCTCTACTCTAAACATGGTCCTTGTGTGATAGTATCTCAAAGGACTGTTTGTATATGCCATTTCAGACAGTCTTTACATTTTCAAACCTGTTCGTGTTCATTAAACATGGTAGCCATGGATTCTTTCGAATTTCCATTCTTTCAAATGCTTATCTTGTACAGTACGCGATGTGTATTCGTAGACCCTGGGTTTTAGGCTTGTACCTTCAGGCAATTGAATACAGGAAAGCTTTTGAAGAAACACATCCTGGCTATCCCACCTATTACACTGCCTCTTTCTGTGAGTCTTCAGTTATTTTGTAGTATCCTAAGGTAATGGACCTGGTTTTCCCTTTGGAGATATCACTCTTGTATTACTTTATTAATCTTTACATTCTTCAGTCAGCTTCATTGTCTCTTAATACAACAACAGCAGTGCATCAAAATTGGTGCAACCTCAGTAAAACTTTGGAAACTGCACTTGAACCTCATGCTCACATGGGTGCTCACCTTGGCACTTTGTGTAAGGTATGTAGTTAGCCAGAGAGTGCTATATAGAACCAAGACCATGGTTCATCCCTTTGATTCCCAGACCCTGAAGATCCCCCTAGAAAGGGTATACCCACCAGGCCTGGCAAAGCCTGGACTCGCTACAGGGACCAGCAACATATAATGGTTAAGACTGGGTATCATTTACTGTAAAAAAAACAGAACTGTGTGTGGAATGTATTTACTTTACAGTGTAATTATTTCTTTTCAAACTTGGCCCTCAGACTCAACCACTTCAAGCTTAGTCTCAGGTTGGTGACCAGGTGTTGCATCACACCACAAGTCACACATTTCACAGCCCCTTCAGCCTCATGGGTGCTTTATCCTGTCCTTTTGCCATGAGGCCTTCTCTATGTGACTTTCTACACCTACGTAGGCTCCTTGCTTACCTTTTTTTTTTTTTTTTTTTCCCACACGTCTGCGAGAGTACCTCACAGGGGAATACCTACAGCTATGTCTGAAACCAGGTAAAAAGGGAGTCCTTTTGGCATAAACACACCTCTCCTGCGCACCACAATGGTGTCACTGTAGGCTCTTGGTCCTGGCAAATCCAGATAGATGCCACCTTGCTGCTCTCACCAGACTGGGGGTGTCTAGATGCATTAGAGTTAAGAAATAAACAGAGGGCGCCCGGGCAAGAACGTTCCCTCATGCACTAGCCACTGATGATCATGTATGGTGTTGGAAATCTGGCCCCACCTGCTCTTTCAATGGGGGGGGGGGGGGAACCTCTCCAGATGGCACTCCTCCTTTTTTTTTTTTTTTTTTTTTTTTTTTAAATATATATATATATATACACATCATCTAGAGGTAAGAAGCTCCTTGTCACCTGCTCACGCTATTTTATTATGTCATTATTGTATTTTTTTATATACAGACCGGACCTAGGAGGTGGATTGCATAGCAATACTGTGTGAATTAGTGGTATTGGAGCCTACAACCACCGGGGTGGGGCAAGCATCTGAACACACCCATGCTTTATCATTTCTGACTGTATAAGTAAAAGGTTGAGATACAGCTTAGTTGGCTCTGAGGTTAGAGGTGAGGCCTCAAAACTGGTCAGCCAGTCATACTGTGCGACGTTGCATCTATAAACGTTATATATCTTGAACGTTTACAGCCCAATTCAGACTGGCGCGACACGACTTTGTGGGGCGACCTGTGAAGTCGCGGTGCACAGCGTGCACTGCGACTTCAGCGCGACTTGCACGGACTTCATATAATTGAAGTCAATGCAAGTCGATCTTTATTTGATATGCTTTTATCCAGCACACATTTGTGAGTACCATTCTTTTATCTTAATAAAGCTTCGTTAATTGAGGATAATGCACTAGGCCGGTGCGCCCTCTGTTAATTTCCTAATTCATGAAAAGGGAGTCGCGGCAAAAGCTCAGACAAACATTAGCTCTGCTAAAGGCCCGCACAACATTTTACTTCAGAGTGATGAGGCTTATATTGCAAAAGAAAAGGACCTGATTTTAACCCTGGTCTCTGCATCAGAATCTAGCTCTATATCAGCCATGCAATATTGCCATCGCTGTCCGGGGCTCAAAAAACAAAACCGGCTCCTTCTCCAGCTCCCTTATCTCTACTGGAGTTGATTCCCAATATGCCTGGTCTAGACAGATGGACAAATAAGGGAATAAAAAAGGATTCAGGGGCAGTGTTAGCAGAATATTTCTTACACCTGATGTTAACAGCTTCATGAAATATACTTGCCAATGTGGATATGCTGAATGCTACTGTGCCTTGGCATTGCACTTTAATTATCCCTGTCTCGCCATGCTCCTTTGGTATGGAGACCTAGAGGCCAGGAGCTAAATTTAAACAGACATTTCTCTGTCGCTCATTGACAGACGTAGTCCTCCTTGATTAATATCAACTCGGGTTATACTGCCCTCTACAGGAGTAGGATTAGACAGGAAAGAAAACGTTCTGGCCACACCCTAGGGGCAGTCCCAGAGGGTATATCCTCTCACTTCCTGCTACAGCAAATCAGTTTTTTTCTGTCTAGTTAGGAGTAAGGACCTAGATTCCTTGCTAGGATCTTCGGTCCTGGCAGGATTTTTTTAGAAATACTTTTTTTAGACCGCTTTTTTTCTCCAGTGTTCCTGTGAGATCTTCAAGCAAGTACGCTGAAACTGGGCGACGGGCTGGATGTTGAGATCCAGTGGTCACCCCAGTTCAGCCTACGAGCGCGTGCAGGCCATAGCTCCGCGCTGGGTCGGCCGCGACATAGTCCCACTGGACGGGGACTGACCCTGCGAGTTAAACGTCTCGCCTGGACGCCAATGACCAACAGAGTCACGGCGTCCGTATTGGTCGACAGCCCCCCCACCCTGGTGGAGAGGGATTCTGTCAGGAGTTGGCGCCCGCCTGGTTCCGGTATGGTGAGTAGAATGTTCCCCCTCTCCCCCTGTTGGGTTTGTTGGTGGACGTGGGCCCCTCTCTGGGATGGTCGGACACTCAGTTTCTGGGTCTCCCCTCTATCCTATAACAGGTCACAGATCCCCCAATTTGAGTGTGATTTTTGTGAATAGAAGCCAGGAGGCTTGGTTTGGGAGCTGACTATCTAAAGTCACTATATGACTGTAAGGGTGACTGAAGTCAGTGGCAGACTACTAAAAGGCATTACTATTGAGGTATAGAGGTATCCTACCTGTCTAGTGTGTACACAGGCCTATGCCTGAGTTACTGCAGCCACAGATCGCCATCCCTCCAGAAAGCTGGTCACTTCCACAGGCAGCACAGCCTCCCGCAGGCCGAGGACACCTCCCGCAGGCCGAGGCACTTCCGCAGGCCGAATGGACACATCCCGCAGGCCGCTGCTAACTTGCAAGCCGCCGCTATCCTACACAGGCCATGTTTGAGGTGACCAAACACCTCGTGGAGTAATTTGGAGGCGCCGGAAGGCGTGTAAAGGGGCGGAGCCGCCTCCTTGGCCCAGGGAAAGCAAGCCAAAGACTTCCTGTCTGTAACAGACAGTGCTGGAAGCAGGTTGATAAGAAACTTCTGTGCATCAGGTGAGCCTTGGGGTCTCTCTCTCTTTCTGAGGGGTCCAAGCAGGTAGACTGAGGGGCGCTACTGCGCTGGGGGACTAAGTTAAAAAAATTAATTGCAAGAAAAAAAACATTTTTTTTTTCTTTTTTTGTGTTTGCTGGCAAGTGTCTTGTTATATGAACCCTGCCACACATGTATCCCCACCTGATCCCCTCAGGGTGGCCGCAGGACCCTCCAGTACCCCACTTGTGATGATGCATTATCAGCAGTTTTGGAGTCTTTGGTATCCCGGGTGGAGGTAGCCTGTCAGGGACAGGGGTCAAGAAGAGCGACCCCCGCCTACCCCTATGCCATCTGATACCTCAGATACGGATTCTGAGCTGGTCATTGCAGTCCCTTTTCTGGGGTTGTTGTCTCAGGTACGGTCTCCTCAGACAGTAAGGAGGACGCTTCTGCCTCCGCCATAGCACAAGAAGCGTTGGTGGAAGCACTAGTTGTGTCTGTCCGGGAAACCTTAAATCTTGAGGTTACACCGGCAGAGGTAGCTGAGACTCATATTCCTTTTTTGGTACTAGCAAGCCTACCAAAATGATGAAGTGATGTGTTTCCCTTGCCCAAATAGGGTCATCCGTAAATGAGCCCTGCTATTTCCAAACGCATGGCTAGGCGCTATCATTTTGAGGAATCCCTCATTACAAAGATGGACGGTACCACCAATAGTGGACTCACCGATTTCCAGACTAAATAAAGCCACTGTTATCCCGTTGGATTGACAGAATGGGCCCCACCCATCTCTAGGGTGGGGAGACGTCTTCACCGGTTTCCGGATCCAGGGCTTTCCAGAATCCCGGATAAAGGGGTTCGCAAGGTCATATGGTCGGGATACAAGATCGAGTTTCGATCACTTCCACCGGTGCGATTCTTCCCTTTCAATAGTCGACATCCCCGGGTCGCTTAAAAGCTTTGCGGGGGATAGCTTGATACAACAAGCAGTGGTAGTTCCCATTCCTTGGAGGAGTTCTAGTCGAATTTGTTCACAATGCCCAGGAAAAAGGGCTAGGTGCGTCCAATTCTGGTCTTGGAAGAGATGGAGTCCATCCATACAGTGGTGGCCTCCCTGCATCAGGGGGATTTCCTGGCGTCCATAGACATTTAGGATGCCTATCCTTATATCCCCATCTTCGCAGGACATCAGCGTTTTCGTTGCTTTTCCCAAAGATCATCCCTGGTTCCCACCAGGAGACTGAACTATCTGGGCCTAATTTTGGATACATCCTTGGCAAGAGTGTTTCTCCATGCGGAGAAACTCCAGAAGATTCAGTCAATGATTCGGATGTTGCTGTCCGTCAACTGGCTGGGATTGATGGTCGCCTCCTTAGAGGCAGTACCGTTTGCCCAGTCTCATACCCGAATTCTCCAAAGAGGAGATTCTTCTCATATGGAATCGGAATCCCGATTCCCTGGACAATCGGATCCGATTGAGTGAGCAGACCAGGGAGGCTCTGGTCTGGTGGCTTCGGTCTCCGATGCTCAGCCAGGGGAAGTCATTTCTTCTGATAAATTCCAGGTTACCGATAAATGTGTTGGAACTGAGAGCGATCAGACTTTTGTCTGATTTACTGGACCGAGCAGCTCCAGGGCAGCCCGGTTCGGATCCAATCGGACTATGCCACGGTCATGACTTAGGTCGATCACCAAGGGGCACCAAGAGTGCCCTGGCGGCCATAGAAGTGGCCAACATTCTTATTGGGGGAACAGTTGTTCCAGTTCTCTCCGCGATATTTATCACGGGGGTGGACAGGCAGATTATTTCAGCCGTCAGATTCTGGATCAAGAGGAATAGTCTCTTCATCCAGAGGTATTTCACCAGCTGTCCCTTAATTGGGGCGACCCGGATATGGATCTGTTGGTAGGTTGGCTCAACAGGGCTCGCACCCGCGATCCTCTAGCAGACGCAGCAGACGCGCTAAACGGCCTGTAAAGGCAGTATCACCTACTATATGTCTTCCCCCCCCTCTCAAATTGCTGCTGAGATTTCTCCGCAGGATAGAGGTGGAGGGAACTCCAGTTATCCTGGAAATTCCGAGCTGGCCTCGTCAAGCCGGGTACGCCGACTTGGACAGGCTAGTCGCGGACGCTCCTTGGAGACTTCCTCTCAGGGAGGATCTGCGGTCTCAAGGACCGATCTTCCATCGTGCTTTACAGTCGCTGGTTTTAATGGCCTGGCTATTGAGACCCAGGTACTGAAGGACAGAGGGTTGTCAGCTTCAGTTATTCCTACTCTAATAAAAGCAAGGAAAGCGACTTCCAGCAAAGTCTATTATCGCACATGGAAGACTTATATCGCGTGGTGTGAATCTTTGGAATTTCCCCCACGTACCTATTCGGTGACCCGAATCTTGGCTTTTCTGCAAAAGGGGGTTGAGCAGAAACTATCCTTGAGCACTATCAAGGGTCAGGTTTCAGCATTAGCAATCTTCTTTCAGAAGCCTTGGGCTACTCATTCCTTGGTGTCCAGGGGGTGCGGCACTTGGCTCCGCCAGTGCGCGCGCCCTTACCGCCCTGGGATCTTAATTTGGTGTTTGTCGGTTCTTCAGAAACCTCCCTTTGAAAATATCAGGGAGATTCCCTTGCTTACATTATCCCAGAAGGTGGCCTTCTTGGTGGCTATCACTTCTGCACGCAGGGTGTCAGAACTGGCTGCATTATCATGCCATTCCCCATATCTAGTGGTTCATAGGGATAAGGTAGTTCTTCATCCGAAGCCATCCTTTGTTCCTAAGGTGGTTTCAGATTTTCATCTGAATGAAGATATTGTGCTACCTTCCTTGTGTCCTAAGCCCAATCATCCTCAGGAATATGCGTTGCATTCCTTGGATGTGGTTCAGGCAATCAGGGTATACCTGAAAGCTACGGAATCGTTCCGTAAGACGGATTCACTTTTTGTGATCACTGATCACGGATGGCCCCAGAAAGGGGATGCCTGCATCTGCCGCGACTATCTCCAAATGGATTAGACAGACGGTGGGTACAGGCTTATTCTGTTAAGGGTCGGAATCCTCCGTTCCCTGTTAAGGCGCACTCCACTCGAGCGCTCAGTACTTCCTGGGCCTACCGCCATCAGGCGTCAGTGGTCCAGGTGTGCAAGGCGGCTACCTGGTCGTCGGTTCATACCTTTACAAAATTTTATAAAGTTGATGTGATGGCATCGGCGGATGCCTCATTTGGCCGCAAGGTTTTGCAGCCCGCAATTTGAGGAGACCGGTGGTCTACCTCGAGGGTTTTTTTCCTGTTGGAATTTCAGTTGAGTCTCATTGTTTGATTGATGAGCCTTTAAAACTTCTAGTTGGCACCGGTTGGGCCTTCTAGATTGGATTTTGATTTCCATTTTCCCACCCCTCATTTTGTGGCACTGCTTTGGGACGTCCCGAGTTGATATTAATCAAGGAGGACTACGTCTGTCAATGAGCGACAGAGAAAAATGGATTTTTGTAAAATCTTACCGTAAAATCCTTTTCTCTTAAGCTCATTTACAGACGTAGTACCCGCCCCTCTGTTTTTGAGTTGGGTTGGGTTAAATTCTCTAAACACTGCTTTGTGACATAACTGATTTGCTGTAGCAGGAAGTGAGAGGATATACCCTCTGGGACTGCCCCTAGGGTGTGGCCAGAACATTTTCTTTCCTGTCTAGTCCTACTCCTGTAGAGGGCAGTATAACCCGAGTTGATATTAATCAACGAGGACTACGTCTGTCAATGAGCTTAAGAGAAAAGGATTTTACAAAAATCAATTTTTCCTGTTACTAAACAAATAGGATGGGCAATATGTGACGATGGGGTCAACCCAGAAAAGATTTTCACCTCTCTGAAAATGATTGCTGAGCGCTATCCAGTGTAAAAAAAAATGTTATTAAAAATTGGTGTGTTCCAGTGCTAGAGGCTCGCTTTACACTTACAGACCCAGATCTGCAATCATCTATTGCTGCAATTTCTGTCTGTCAAACCGCAGCAAATTGAACTAGGGCAATAAACAACCAACAAGATTCTGTATTCCAGGAACACACTTAAGCTAAGCAATTACGTTCTGACACCAATCTCTAGAATGGCTCAAACTTCCATGGCAGCACTTTGCAGCTCAAAGCCTGGTCAGCTAAAGCTGCCTGTAAAAGTCACCTCACATTTATGCCTTTTTAAAGGAAGAGGTCTCTTTTGTGAGGCACTTGACAAATTAATCAAAGATGTCAAAGGAGAAATAGTTCTTCCATAACTGAAAGTTAAAAAAAAATCTACCGCAGGAGACTACACCTCCACAAACGCAGAGTACCTCAACATTCTACCCAGGTTTCAACATCAAAAAAGTTTTTTTTTTTCTATTTTGGTATAAGACTTGGCTCCCCAGGTATTCCCCCAAAGCCCTCAAGAGTGTAAGGGGGATGTTCCTTCTCTCTGGGTAACAGACTTGTGGTTTCAAAGGGGTACAAAGAAGAGTTCAAAATCCCAACCCTATACAACCACCCCCCTACTTTTCTCAAATCAGTCAAAATCTGCCCAAGGACTGTCAGATTTGCAGAGTGCCCTGAACCATCTTTCGTCCCAGGCAGTAGTTGTGCCAGTACTCCTACAGGTTATTTAGATGACCTTCAGAAGGACTCATCTCCTCGCTGTCTGCAAATGTGCATAGGTCAATTCAGATGCTTTAGGCTTTTGGTTGGCTGATCTACTTCCAAAAATTTGCTCTCTAACCTTTTCATCATCTGGAAAACTTGGGTCTGACCTTAGATGCATTCCAAGCAAATGCCTTTCTTCCGGAGAAAATAATAATAATAATAATAATAATAAAAATACTTCCTCTCAGAGCTTACCGTTTGAACTTTAACCACCTCAATACTGGGTACTTTCACCTGCTTCCTGCCCAGGCCAATTTTCAACGCTGTCACACTTTGAATGACAGTTGTGCAGTCATGCAGTGCTGTACAGTAATACATTTTTATAATTTTCTTCCCACTAATAGAGATTTCTTTTGGTGGTATTTAATCATCGCAGTTATTTATTTTTTTTTTTTTATGAAAAAAGACCGAAAAATTTGAAAATAAAAAAGTTTTTTTTTTGTTTGTCAGAACATTTTGTAAACAGGTAATTTTTCTCCTTCACTAATGAGGCTGCACTGATGAGGAGGCACTAATATGCAGCACTGATAGGCGGCACTGAAAGGCAGCACAGATTGGCCTCACTGATAGGCATTGAGGGGCATCACTGATGGGCACTGTTGGGGCTGCACTGTAATCAGGGCAATGATCAGTGCCCTTATTACCTATACATGTCTCCCCTGTGAGGAGATGCCGCTAAATTTCACATCCTTGTTTACATGTGATCAGCTGTGATTGGACACAGCTGATCACATGAGTATAGAGCCGCAGCCGCTAATTTTAACTGAGATCAGGGTTGCGGAGTGTCCCTGCGATATATGACGTTGGGCTAGAACGAGAGCCACCCCACTCCACCGTCATTTCACTATGCAGTGGGCAGGAGGCGGTTAAAGGCTAGGATCAACTTTAAAAAAAAAAAAAAAAAATATTACAACTTCACAAAATTTTGTAGAAAAAAAAAAATAGGATTTATTTAATTTTTTTCACAGGAGCCTTTAAATCTTGGCTCCTGCGATCAGTAGATGTCAAGCAAAGATGCAAACTCTTCTTTCAGTTGTCTGCCCGTACCGTTATAAGAGCTTTCATTTGAATAGCTAGAAGTGACAATAGACTACAAGTGTAGTGATTATCGCACTCATATTCCATGGAGTCGCAGTGGCAGACAAGACTTGAAGTTCATTTGACAGATCTCTGTGAATAAATTGATGCCAGCCACAGGAGTCATCAACATCCTTGAGATAAGGGCACAGTCAGTCTATGTCATAGCTGTGGCCTGCATCAACCACCAAGGGGGCACCAGGACATGCAGACTTGAAGGAAGTAAGCCAGATCATCTCACTGTCCAATGATCTCTGTTGTCCACATTCTAGTAGTGGACAACTGGAAGGGGGAATAGCTCAGCTGTCACCATCATATGAGTGACATCTAGAGACCTACAGGGATATCCTGGCCTCCATGTCTCTGTACATTGCTGCAGAGCAATGTTAAGAGACATGGAGGCCAGGATATCCATGTAAGATATGCTCTTTGGGACAGTCAGACCCCCCCCTGGTACCCCTCCTTCCCGCAGGCACCCATCTTTTCCAAGTCCCTCATCCTGCCCCCACCCCCACCACAGGGGCTGTTTGGGTGGTCTGGCCATTTTCCTGGGATGGGGGCAGGGGATTAGTGCGAAGCCGGCGACCAGACAATCGACTGTTCGGGAGGGGGGGGGTTGTACCTGGCGGGGGCTCCTGCTAGGCCCCCCTCCTGCCTGGACCTGTCCTTGAGGCCTAGTCTCCCTCCTGGGTCTCTGTAAACCTAGTGGTGCCGCCATTTTGTTGTAGCCTGTGTTTTTCTATACACATCGGCCATGTTTGTGTAGTCCGGTGGCCATTTTGTTGCGGTTTGCCATTGGAAATAGTAGCGGCCATGACAGTGGAGCCCTATGGGCGGTGATTTCGGCAGTGGGATCCCCTCCTCATCCCCTGGTGCTGACTCCTTTAACTTCTTGATCGCCGCATGTGTATTGCAGTTTATCCTGGTGGCTGCAGGTGCCTGTTTCTGTGGGTGGTAGTAGGGCTGCACACAATTGGAAATTGGTCATCAGGGGGATTTCCTCGCCTCTATCGATATCAAGGATGCCTACCTTTTACATTCCAATATGCGCCGGTCACCAGCATTTGCTCCGCTTTGCTGTGGGAGAGGAGCATTATCAGTTTGTGGCATTACCCTTTGGTCTCGCATCTGCTCCTTGGGTCTTCAGAAAAGTGTTAGCCCCGGTACTAGCTTTGCTATGCCAACAGGGGATCGTGGTACTGGGCTACTTGGGCGATCTCCTTCTGCGAGCGGAGTCTCCCTCTGCTCTGGTGGAGAACCTGGAGATGACAATACGAACTCTGCGAGAGTTCGGCTGGATTTTGAATTTTCAGAGGTCTGCCCTGGTTCCATCCACAAAGCTGGACTATTTGGGCCTGACTCTGGACTCGGCCTTAGCCAGAGTACTCCTTCTTCTGGACAAACTCCTGAAATTGCAGGCTGCAGTTCGCCTCCTGCTGTCCAACAAATGGTAATCCCTCCAGACTTGCATGCGGGTGCTGGGCCTGATGGTGTCTACCTTTGAGGCGGTTCCGATTGCACAGTTTCATACAAGGTCCCTGCAAAGGGAGATTCTGACCAAATGGGACAAGACTCCACACACTCTAGACAATCAGATCCGGCTGAGTCTGGGAACGAAGGAGTCCCTGATATGGTGGCTTTGTTCTCCAGCGCTTCGGCTGGGAAAATCCTTCCTCCCCTTGAATTGGACAGTGGTCGCCACGGATGCCAGCCTGTCTGGCTGGGGAGGTGTCCTCTGCAGGCATTTTGCTCAGGGGATCTGAACGCTGGAAAAGTTCAGACTACCAATCAATGTCTTGGATGTCACGGTCCTACTCGTGTGAGCCCACAGACGAGCAGGTGACACAAGATCCCCCAGGGCGTGGAATCTAAGGGCCAGCCGGTGTGCTGCCAGGGACCCCCTTACATGAGTTTGGACTTAGCTGCCTGCTGACCCCAGGTCATGACCCCCCAGGTTCACCCTGCTTGCGAAGAGAGTACCCAAAGACACAGTGGAGGCACGGATGGATGGATAAAGCAAAAGGAGAGCCAGAAAATGAGCCAAGGTCAGGGTGGGCAGCAGACAAACGTAATCAGTAGAACTAGAAGAGTCTGTACACAAGAGATCAGTCCATGAGCAGTCAGGTATAGGAAAGATTGCATTGAAGGGGCTCAAGAACAAGTGTTGCTCAAGCAACCAGAAACTGGTCTGAGTGGGATTTAAATAGGGAAACACATTGGAGGCAGGAAGGAAGGTATATTAATCATCAGGGGAAGCGGGCGACACCCATAGCTGCTGAGTCAGTGCAGCAAGAGCAGAGCACGAGCTTGTGGTACCACAGGAGCCACCAGACCTACAGCAGCAAAAGGTAAAAAACGTGTGCAAACAGTAAGCCCCACAGCTGATCTGTGACAGTACCCCACCTCTCTGGCTTAAAGGTTCCCCCACACGTCTAGGGGCTGGCTTGGAGGGAAATTTCTCATGAAAATTAGTCACCAAGCGTGGGGCTGAGACATCCGCAGCAGGAACCCAAGATCTCTCCGGGCCGTAGTCAATCCAACCAATCAGATAGAGTAACTTCCCCCTGAAGTATTTTGAGTCCAATATTTCTTTATTCTCATACTGATCCATGGTATCTGCAACAAGAACGGGGTGAGAAGAAGGGGCGAGAGAAGCGATTGAGGATCAGTGGCCTGAGCAGGGAGACATGGAAGGCATTGGGGATCCTGAGATGAGAGGGCAGGTGGTGCTTCGAAGCAACTGGATTGATCTGACAGAGAATAGGAAAGGGACCTATTGAAGCGAAGGGCAAATTTAATCGAGGGCACCCAGGGTCGGATATGCTTGGTAGAGAGCCAAGTTCTATCACCATGTAGGAACTTAGGACCAGGACGACGACGATGATCTGCTGCTGTTTTATGCCTGGAAGCAGCCAGACAAAGATTCTTAGAAACTTCTTCCCAGATTGAGTTGAAGGTCCTTTGGGTTTCAGCTGCTGCTGGTACGAGAGAAGAGATTGGAACAGGAAAGGGAATGGATGGATGCTGCCCGTAAACAGTGAAGAAGGGAGATTTTCCAGTACTGGCATTGGAGTGGTGGTTTAAGGCAAACTCTGCCGAGGGCAAAAGGTCCACCCAGTCATCTTGGTGGGCAGAGATGGAGGCACGGAGATAACAATCTACATTTTGATTTATATTAAAAAGGAAAAAAATCAGCGCTTCCAATTTAGAAAAAGCAGCCAGCATAAATCAAAACAGATGATAATAATGAAACAATAAAATGCAGCGCTGATGAAGGTTATATATAAATGTCCATAATAGGTGATCAGTCCACATCCGTTGACACCTTGGTGTGTAGAGATGAAAAACAATAGTGGGCAATCAGAGATAGCCTACACCTCCACCACATGCAGCAATAAGCCTCTTACCAGATCCAATTGATCACTATTCTCACAGTGATCTAGGAAGCCTAATGCCCCATACACACGTGCAGATTATCTGCAGACTTTTGTCTGCAGACTTACCTTTTCTATGTAGTGCAAGGGCCTGCCGGATTGCATACAAATTGAAAGTGTTTAGGTTTGACCTCATATTATATGGTTTTGGTAAGTCTGCAGACAAAAGTCTGCAGATAATCTGCACGTGTGTATGGGGCATTATAGTCACAAAGGACAAACCATACTGAGAGACACTTTCAATAATCCTGGTTATCCAGATGACAGTGGATGCAAATCCCTATAGGCTTCCATAGGATACGCAATTCCACAAAGAAAAAATGGGAAAGGACCAATGGTGCAGTATTTCAAGACTGGATACTTTAATATTAAAATAATTGCACTCACCACATATAAAATGTTACAGCGCAGACAGCAAGGCAATGTACAATGAAAGACCGCTACAAAGCAGCAGGCTTCTTCCAGCTTGTAACGTCAGATTGCCTGAAACTCCGCCGATTGGTCTGGGGAAAGTCAGATGAAAAATCCAATCTAATCCCGAAGGAGCTGGCCAAGGCTGTCCAAAACTGAGCTGTAAATTTAACTCCCCTGTCAGAGACAATGTGTGAAGGCATCCTAAGGAGATGAAAGATTTCCTTGATGAAAGTAATGGCAAGACTGGTAGCTGTAGGTAGACCTGGGAGAGGAATCAAGGGACACATTTTGGAGAACCGATCCACAACTACCCAGATGGCCGTAGAACCTGAGGGCAGCAGATCTGAGATAAAATCCATGGAAAGACAATGCCAAGGTATATCGGGAACTGGTAAGGATAGAAACAGCCCAGCTGGGGTGGACGTGGAAGACTTGGATGTCCAGAGAACTTGGAGTCATGAGCCCACGCAAGAAGTTTGGGACGAAGTGTGGGAACCACAAATGTTTTACCTGGAGGAGGCTGCGTGGGCAAGAGCTGAGTAGTGGCTAGAATTCAATGCGAAGGGATGATGGGGGCCAGGATCTAGGTGATTCTCTGAATCGTTGACATCAAATGACCTGGACAAGGCATCGGCACAAACATTTTTGGCACCAGGATGAAAAGTAATGTTAAAGTTGAACTGGGCAAAAAAAGAGAGCCCAGCCAGCCTGTCGTGCGTTCAAGCGTATTACAGATTTTTATAATCAGTATAGATGGTAGATGTGGCCATTCTTGAAGAGCTTGTTTAATAGCCAGTAGCTCACAGTCCCCCAATGGTATAGTTGTTTTCTGTATCTGAAAACTTCTTGGAAAAGAATGTGCAAGGCTGAGACATGCCCTTCTGAGCTTACAGTAGGGCGGCACCGACTACTACAGAAGAGACATCAGCCTCCGTTGAAAAGGGTTTCGTAATGTCTGGATGTTGGAGAATTGGGGAAGAGAGGAAGGTGGCCTTGAGTTTGTGGAAAGCATCAAAGGCTTTAGGGTACCAGGACCCGGCATTGACACCCTTATGGATAAGAGATGTAATAGGAGCCAATACAGTGTAATAGTTATGAATGAATTGGTGATAATAATTGGTGAAGCCCAAAAAGCGTTGGGTGGCTTTAAGACCGGAGGGCAGAGGACACTCACAGATGGCACTGAAGTTTGGCTGGATCAATGAGGAGACCCTGATATGTGATTACGTAGCACAGGAATGGAACTTGTGTATGTTCAAATAGGCACTTCTCCAACTTAGCATAGAGACAATTGTCCTGCAATCGCTGCAGCACAGCTTTGACATGGAGATGATGGGTGTGCAAGTCTGGAGAGAAAATAAGAATATCATCCAGATGTTCAATAACACAGAAATATAAAAGGTCACGGAAGATCTCAATAACAAAGTTTTGGAAGAAAGCGGGTCATTACATAGGCCAAAGGGCATCACAAGATATTCATAATGACCATCCCTGGTGTTAAAGGCGGTCTTCCACTCGTCTCCTTCACAAATTCTTATTAAATTGTAGGCCCCTCTAAGATCCAATTTAGTGAAAACATGCGAACCCCGCAGTCTGTCAACAAGAGTTCCGAAACTAAAGGGAGAGGGTATTGGTTCTTCACGGTGATGGCGTTAAGGCCCCTGTAATCGATGCATGGATGGAGTGAACCAGCTTTTTTTTTCCTACAAAGAAATACCAAGCTTTGGCAGGTGAGTTGGATTTCCTGATTAAACCCTTTTGCAGGTTTTCCTGAATGTATTCAGACAAGGCTTGTGCTTCTGGGATAGAGAGAGTGTAGACTCAGCCTCGGGGAGGAGAGGTTCCTGGTAACGGTAATGGAGCAGTCATAGTCTCTGTGAGGCGGAAGGCGATCAGCGGATTTTTGCAAAAAACATCATGAAAGGACTGATATTTGGAAGGCAAAATGGGAGCTGTGGAGGTTTCAGCCAGAGGGACGGAAAGAAGTGGTAGTACCTTGGAAACACATCGTTCATGACACTGGGGCCCCCAAGCCAATACTTGTCCAGAGTTCCAATCTAGATGCGGTGAGTGTTTCTGCAACCATGGGAGGCCCAGAATGATGGAATGAGGATCAGTCTAGGTCACCTCCCTCAGAGTGACCTAGGTCCTGGAGTTTCCCAGACGAGCTGCACAGGAGTTCAAAATATGTCCTTTAACACCACAGCAAAGTCACAAGCCCAAACCAATGCGACGGGTGCGTTCCTCTGGAGTGAGGCGAGTTAGCCCGAGCTGCATAGGTTCTTCCAAGGTTTGAGAGGTTGGAGATGGAGAGAGTTCCATACGTTTTTAGGAAACCTGTGCTGAATGGCCAGAAGGAGGACAACTGGAGCTGGATCTCTCCAGGGCCCGCTCCCTCCTGGAAGCATATGTCTATTTGAATGCTCAATGCGATCAAACCATGAAGCGTGGTAGGAATGGTGCGTCCAGCAAGTTCATACTATACATGCTCAGATAGCCAGAAGGTAGCGGTAAGAGCCTCATTTTTCCATGTGAGTTCAGCGGCCAGCGTAAGGAATTGAACTGCGAATTGGCTAACTGTCATTCCTTGCTGACAAAGATGAAGGAGGGCCCCAGCAACAGAAGATGCTCTGCCGGGTTAGTCAAAAGTTTTCCGGAATGCATCCAAAAATGCATGGAGGTTGGAGGTGATAGGATGTTGTCATTCCCAGAATAGGGAGGCCCAAGCTAGGGCATCATCAGAAAAGAGGGAGATGATATATGACACTTTGGTGCGATCTGCTGGAAAGTTGTTGAAAGTGGATGGAACACTGATTAATGAAGCCACGACAAGCCTTAGGGTCACCAGAAAAACGAGGTGGTGGTGGCAGATGCAGGCAGGGATTGCCAGGTGTTGCAGGTAACTTGGGAGCCGATGAGGCAGAAGTAGGGACTGAAGAAGTCGAGGTTACATCGGCTTGCAGACGATCCAGGCGGGAGGTAAGATCCTGTAGAACCAGAATTATTTGCTCTTGATTTGCCTGCTGGGAGTTAAGTCTCTGAGCTAGGTGTTGCATTTGGTCTTCGGCTGGTGACGGACTCTCCAAAGAAGCTCATTGCTTAAGCAAACTGTTACGGTCCTACTGATGTGAGCCCACAGGTGAGCAGGTGACACAGGATCCCCCAGGGTGTGGAATCTAAGAACAGGCCGATGTTCTGCCAGGGATCCCCTCACAGGAGTTTGGACTTAGCTGCGTGCTGACCCCAGGTTCAACCTGCTCATTAGAAGAGTACTCAAAGACAGAGTGCAGACACGGGTGGATGGATGTAGTAAAAGGAGAGCCCGAAAACGAGCCAAGGTTAGGGCGGGCAGCAGACAAACGTAATCAGGAGAACTAGCAGAGTAGGTACACAAGAGATCAGTCCACGAGAAGTCAGGTTAGGAAAGATTGCACAAAAGGAGCTCAGGAACAAGTGTTGCTCAAGCAACCAGAAACTGGTCTGAGTTGGATTTAAATAAGGAAACACATGGGAGGTTGGACAGGAAGTATCAGGAAGGAAGGTATATTAACCATCAGGTAACCACCCATAGCTGCTAAATCAGTGCAGGAAGAGCAGAGCACAAGCTTGTGGAACCACAGGTGCCAGCAGACTTACAGCAGCAAAAGGTAAAAAAAACATATGCAAACAGTAAGACACAGATCAGCTCCGCAGCTGATCTGTGACTTTGGAACTCCAAGCGATCAGAATGTGTCTGGATCATTGGACGGATCGTTTTCAGGGTTGTACAGTGCCCATTCAATTGAACTATGTCATAGCCATGGCTTATGTCAATTACTAAGGGGGCACAAGAAGTGTCCTGGTAGCTCTGGAGGTAGCAGGCATTTTAAGGTGGGCAGAATGGTTTGTTCCAGCCCTCTCCGCTGTACACATTCCCGGGGTGGAAAATTGGCAGGCAGATTACCTCAGTCGGCAGGTGTTAGACCACGGATCTGTTGGTGTCTTGGCTCAACAAAAAGGATCAGCGGTTTGTGGCTTGGTCAAGGGATTTACTTGCGGATGCCACAGATGTGCTGGTGGCCCCGTGCGGTCAGTATCCTCTGATTTACGCCTTCCCGCCTCTCAAGCTTCTGCCCAGACTTCTACACAGGATCAAGGCAGAAGAGATTTGGGTCATCTTAGTGGCTCTGGACTGGCCTCGCTTGGCTTGGTGTGCTGATCTGGTGCGGCTGGTCGCCGACGTTACTTGGCAGTTTCCTCTCAGGGAGGATCTGCTGTCCCAAGGACCGATCTTCCGTCCTGCTTTACAGTCGATGGCTTGACGGCTTGGCTGTTGAACGCCAGGTGCTGAAGGATAGGGGTTTATCTGAGTCAGTGATTCCTACACTGTTGAAAGCTGGAAAATCCACTTCTATGAAGGTCTACCATTGTACGTGGAAGACGTACATTGTGTGGTGTGAGTCTCTTGGGGTTCATCCTCGCTCCTTCTTGGTGGCTCGGATCTTATCCTTCCTTAAACAGGGGGTTGAACAGAAATTGGCCTTGAGTATCATCAAGGGCCAGGTATCGGCCTTGGTGGTCTTTTTCCAATGACCTTTGGCCACACACTCCCTGGTGCGTACTTTTCTTCAGGGTGTCCGACATTTGGTTCCTCCAGTGCGGGCTCTGTTGCTGCCTTGGGATCTTACTTTTCGGATGGCTATCACCTCTGCGAGCAGGATGTCGGAACTGGCTGCGTTATCCTGTCGTTCACCTTATCTGGTGATTTACAAGGATAAGGTGGTGCTTCGCCCCTGTCCACCATTCCTTCCTAAGGTGGTCTCTGACTTTCATTTGAATGAAGACATTGTGTTGCCTTCCCTGTGTACCAGGCTTAAACACCTGAAGGAAATTGCCTCGCATGCCTTGGATGTGGTCCAGGCAATTAGGGTGTACCTGGCAGCTACGGAGTCTTTCAGGAAGTCAGACTCTCTATTTGTGCTCACGGATGGACCTCGCAAAGAGTTGTCCACTTCCTCTGCGACCATTTATAGATCAATCAGACAGATCTACTAGAGCGCTTAGTGCCTCCTGGGCTTTAGGTCATCAGGCGTCAGTGATGCAGGTTTGCAAGGCGGCCACTTGGTCGTCTGTGCACACTTTTCAACGTTTTATAAAGTGGATGTGTTGCCATCTGTGGATGCTTCCTTTGACCACAAGGTTTTGCAGGCTGCTGTTTAAGAGGACCCGATCCTCTTTGAGGCTGTATTGTTTTTTTCAGGTGGGCTCCAGTTTTGTTTGAGCCCCCCTGGTGCCTGGTTGGCTATTGTTTAGCCTTGGGAATTTTTTGGCTGTTTCCCACCCCTCATGTTTAACATTGCTTTGGGATGTCCCAATGATTAAGAAGGACTGGAGCTGTGTCTGTCAATGAACAAAAGAGAAAATGGGATTTTTGACTGACTGTGTAAAAATACATTTTTCTGATGTTCATTGACGGACACAGCACCCACCCCTCTGTGGAGTTATAATTCCCCTGACACTGCTTGTAACAAATCTGAGTGACTATAGCAGGAAGATTGAATATACCCCCTAGGACAGCCCATGGTTGTAGCCAGAAGTTTTTTTTCTGTCTAGTGTCCTACTCCTGTAGGGGACAGCATAACCCAATGGTCAAGAATGACTGGAGTTGTGTTCGTCAATGAAAATCAGAGAAATGGAATTTATGGTAAGTCAAAAATCCAATTTTTCACCACTATCAAGCAAGATCAAACTCAGTGACAGAACAGAGGAGTTGATCTTCTTTTGATAATTTTTATTATTTAAAGCTAGTTTTTTTTGCTATTGATAAATTATGCCTTTATTACCAAGCCATGTTTGAATACCTACTCAAAAGCTGCAATATCCTTGTATAAACAGCAGATGGTGATAAAATAATAGATTTGGCTTGTCCTATGCACATATGGTACTATACAGGCAATAATTTATAGAATAGTCTGGTATTTTGAAGAAGGTATAAAGCAGCCTTTCTCAAGCTGTGAAATAACTTTCCAGCCTCAAGGTGCCCCTGCTAATAATTACTATAGCTACAGCTCACAGATTATTGGTGGCTCAGCAGGGGAGAATGCTCCTTATATTTGTGGTCAGTTGGAAGAAATCCCCCTCAGAGATAGCTAAAAAGATGATTGGTGTCAGTGATTACTTATGTAAGAGGCAGAAATTGCTCAAGAAACTTCAACTTCAACTAGCAACTTCTGAAGGAACCCTGGTTGAGAAAGACTGGTATATAAGAAAATGCATTACATTTTGAATGAATGAATGTTAAAGGGTTTTGTGGTAATAGATGGTAAACAGGGCATTTGTAAAACAGTTTACTTTAATAAAGTACCAGAAACCACATTCTATTTCTGATAGATTTTTGTTAGAAGTATACTTTACTTTGTTTTCAGTATGCTTAAATGTAAAGAAAATCATCCACTGTACAGAATGTTACCATTTCAAATTGAATAAGGCCCTCCTTTCACACTAGATGTCTTATCAGGTTCGCCTGGCTGTTTTTCAGGCAGACTCGTTTGGACCTTCCATTCTCCACTATGGGCAGTCGGATGTAAACTGACTTGTGTCCATTTACACCCGACTACCTTCTGGTTCGATCCAATCTGGAAAAGCAAACAGATGAGGATCCATTCCCCTTTGTCTGACCAGGTCAGATCGGAGGACAGTTGGGTATAAACAAACGTATAACACCAGTATATAGCCACGCTAATGGGGCCAGAGATAAAACAGCTGCAGCTTATAGTGAGATACCAACAAACGTAAGTAAAGAAGAAGCTGCGCTAATCTGAAGTGGAACAACCAAATGTCCCAAAAAATGAATAATTGGAAAACTGTAATCAATCATGGACAATAACCACAAATTGTCACAGATAAATATAAATAAAGTGAGCAAATAATAAATATTAAAGTGAAATATCTCTTCAATGAAGTGTGAATTATCCCAATACTTTGCATGCAATAGATACAGATCACAAAAAACAAATATAGTGAATAAATTACAAAGGTTGTAACAAAAAATAGTGAAATATTGAACAAATAACTCAATTGAGTGAAAGTCCTTTGTAGTTGAGAATCCTAAGATGGTGAATATTAGAAAATAAAGGTGAATAATGATTTTCAGCAATACTGACTTCACCACGGTGCTCCGGTTAAATTAGCATATTCATGAGCTTACCAGAAATCAGAGGAAATAGGCTTGTGTAGAGCAAAAGCTCATATCATCCTTAGGGGAGATCGTTTTCTTCAGCCAACCAACTGGGACAGCGATGTTCCAAGGCACTAATCCTTAATGATATGTCCGGTATTCTCAAAGAAACAAGATAGGCTCTATAGTGTTAAACCGTAAACAATTTATTAAAATAAATGGTAAAATAACTCACATTGTGCAGGAAATAAAACCGCATGAAACAAATAAGCCGGCCGGCTCATAGACTAGCCCGTCCTTCCCGGAAACGAGGCGATGTCAGCACGCCGGACGTATAAACAAACGGCTGGTCCGTTTTCATCCGAATGCCCATCGAGTAGATTAGGCTGTGTCCATGTACACTCTACATAAGCAGAGCAGACATAGACCTGTCACCCTGCTGCTCTGCTCAGCTCAGCAGGGTATCAGCTAGGTATTGTGTTAGTGTCTGAAGGTGATAAATTCTTCCGAGATCTCTTTTGTTTGGGACTTTTTACATCTCTGGGCCTGTACCTTACGCCCTTAGCCAGGCAGAGGAGGTGGTCCCAACCCTGATCGGTAACTATAGGCAGCAGTCCAAAAATGACTATACATGGACCTTGTGGCTACTTCTTGCTGGGTTTCATCATCATCCCTCAGCAAGCCATAGCTTCATGGAGGCAGAGAGGGTGGGAGAAGAACAATGACTTTTCCCAGATTCCTTTATCGGGTAGGGGGGGTTCCCCTGTAAAGTTTGTCCTGTAATGGCTTTCCCATGGGTCAGGTTAGCTCAGAATTGATGTCCTTTTCTGGTACACCCACTGTTTCAGAGGCACAATGCCCACTTCCTTTATGTTAAGGGAGAAATTCTCCACAACAGTTTTTGGATTACAGGATCAGCTCTCAGGGGTTCTCAGTAGCCTGGGACAGAAATGTTGGCATTCTCGTTCCCCTCCTCCCTTTTTATGGGAGAATGAGATGTAGGAGGAAAGTCTTTTGGAGGAGGAGGAAGAAGTGGAAGCCATTGGGAATCAGAAATTCACTGTAGAGGAGCCCACTCAGAAGGAATCTTGGTGTCCAGGGTTATCTCAGACACAGAAGGTCACAGTGGGCTTCCTCACAGATGTGGTCCTCACTAACTGTAAGTTGCTGCTACCCTAATCTTTTTACCCTAAAGCCTTTCCAATGGACTCCTATATCACTTGCAGGAAGTGATGTACAGTACTGTGCAAACCTTTTAGGCAGGTATGAAGAAATGCTGTAAAGTAAGAATGCTTAATATATATACAGTATATATTTTAATTGTTTTTATTAACGAACAAAGTGAGTGAACAGAAGAAAATCCTAAAATCAATATTTGGTATGACTACCCTTTGCCTTCAAACCAGCATCAATTCTTCTAGGTACACGTGCGCACAGTTTTTATAGGAACACAGCAGGCAGGTTATTCCAAACATTTTGGAGAACTAACCACAGATCTTCTGTGGATGTAGGCTGCATTAAATCCTGTCTGTTCATGTAGTCCCAGACAGACTCATGGTTATGTGGGGAGCCAAACCATCCAGGCCTCCTTGTTCTTTACGTTTAGGGCTGTTGTCCTGCTGCAGAATACATTTTGGGCCAATCACACGCGTCCCTGAGGCTATAGCAGGATTAATAAAGATCTGCCTGCATTTCTCAACATTTAGGACACCATTGATCGGGCAATGTTGAGGACCATAGACTGAATGGTTGGCCAAGAAAACTTAATGCAGCCGATAAAATCATGCTTATTTCACCTTTTACATCAGAAGATGTCCAGCAGTTCCATCAGCTCAAAACTGGCAGAGACCAGTGGGACCCAGGAACACCCAATCCACTATCCAGAGAAGTCTGACAAGAAGTGGACTTCATGGAAGAATTGCAGCCAAAAAGCCATACTTCCATCGTGGAAACAAGACTAAGCGACTCAACTATGCACAAAAACATAGGCACTGGGATACAGAAAAATGGCAGCAATACTTTAGACTGATGAAACAAAGCTTGAAATATTTTGCTGTAACTGGAGGCAGTTGCCCGAAGGGCTGGAGAGTGGTACTACAATGAGTGTCTGCATGAAGCATGGTGAAGGTTCCTTGCAAGTTTGTGGCTGCATTTCTGCAAATAGAGTTGGAGAATTGGTCAGGATCAATGGTGTCCTCAATGCTGAGAAGTACAGGCAGATACTTATCCAACATGCCATACCATCAGGGAGGATTGGCCCCAAATGTAAGTATTCTGCAGCAGGACAAGGGCCCCAAACATACAGTCAATGTCAATAAGAACTATCTTCAGTGTAAAGAATAACAAGGAGTGCAGGAAGTGATGGTTTGGCCCCCACAGAGCCCTGATCTCAACATCTTTGTTTCTGTCTGGAATTACACAAAGAGACAGAAGGATTTCAGGCAGCTTACATCCAGAGAAGATCTGTGTAGTTGGTTATCCAAGATGTTTTGAACAGCCTACCTGCCAAGTTCCTTCAAAAGTCCCATCATGCACTGCCTAAATGCATCACAGAATAGGCATGCATTACCACTCTGGACCACACCTCCCTCATTACTACACCACCTCTTGTTTCATTTCCACCCACTTTCTGTACAATCTCCTTTAGATCTATCATCATTTATGTAGTGCAAGACAAGGCTGTCTGATTTGATACAAATTGAATAGATGGTTCAGGTAAGTCCACCTATTACATAGTTTTGGTAAATCTAAAGGAAATTGTATGGCCATCTTTATACACGTACACCGCTATCAGGCCCCATTCACATCTCCACATAGCAGGAACTTATGTTCCCACACAGTTTTTTAATTTTTCGTGTCTTGGAGTGTTTCCACTCATCACGCACACGGTAGCCTATTCACTTGAATGATCTGCCCTACAGGCCCCAAATGCCCCCAAAGAGGCTCCAGAACTTTTTAGAGTGCAGCACTGCACATTTTTTACCATGCTTTGTGATGCTCTTGCATTGCTTTTGTCGCACAGCAGACACGCACCTGCTACCAGCGCACAATGCACGTTTGCAGTACGTTTCGGCAAAGCACGCGTTTGCTGTGCAGTTTGCCGTGCGTTCGGAAGCGCACAGATACAAATGGAGCCGCATTGTTCTTGCATAAACACATCAATTCCCCTTTCAGGCTCCATTCACACCTAGCATAGTGGGAGCGCACATTTTATGGCTAATTTCATTTAATTTCAATGAGCTGCGCTACACTTTTTTCTGCGTTTGGTGCTCGTTTTTTTATGTGGCAAAATGTGTGTTTGCTTCTGCGTGTTAGGTGTATAAAGGTGGCTATGCACTATATATTCTGATTGTACAATCTCCTTTAGGTTTACCAAGACTATATAATAAGAGGAGACAACTATCTATCCAATCACTCTGTATCCAATCAGGCAGGCTCTTGCACTACATAGTTGCTGGTAGTGTATGGTTAGCTTTAGGGCTCTTTCACACGGAGCGGACCGCATTGCGATCCGCTCCGGCACTTTTTTTTTTTTTTCACGGAGCGGATGACACTTATATCATCCACTCCGTATGTCCGCATATCATCCCATCCGTTTGCGGATGATATACGGACATAATGTAAGTCTATGGGCATTGCGGATGTCAGCGGATGACACCGCTGACATCCGATTTTGCTTCCTTTCCGTTTTTTGAACGGAGGAAAAATAGGGTTCTGAAAAACAGAACAGAACTGAAAGGAAGAAAATCAGATGTCAGCGGATGGTATTCCGCTGACATCCGCAATGCCATTGACTTACATTATGTCCGTAAATCATCCGCAAAAAAATAGGATGATTTGTGGACATACGGAGCGCCCGTGTGAAAGGGCCCTTACAGACTTCCAGGGCACACTTCTGTTTTAAATACTAAAGCTCTGCTCCACATAGGCTCTTATGTGATCACTCAGCTCTTCCACACTCTGCCAAATGACAATCTATCCAAGATGAAGGAACAAAAACAGTCGATCACTGGCTGTGTATTTGGTGAGAACAGATAATATGTAGACTGATAATGACTGTATGTGAATACAGAGGTGGGCAGGAGCAGTGTCCTGGAGGGGGAGGGCTGGTGCAGGGTGTGTGTTAATGAGGTTAGCTGGTGAACTACTTCCTTATACTGGTTTTCATGTCCTAAATACCAAATTCCAGGCTCGAGCAAGAAGTACTGGAGGAGTTTTTATGAGCACACTAGGGGCTGAGGTAATGCCTGTCCTAAAAGATAGAGAAAATGTTATCTTTTCTGCAACAGAGGGACAAGAATGGTATATTGGTACATATTAGAGCTGTAATTTCGAAAAAAAAAAAGGTAGCCTTTAAACACTTAAGCTTCGTAAGGTTTTACCCCCTTAATGACCAGGCCATTTCTTGTGATACAGCACTGCGTTGCTTTAACTGAAAATTGCACAGACGTGCGACGCTGTACCCAAATAAAACTAATGTCCTTTTTTTCCCCACAAATAGAACTTTCTTTTGGTGGTATTTGATCACCTCTGCGGTTTTTATTTTTTGCGCTATAAACAAAAAAAGAACCACGATTTTGAAAAAAAAAAAAAACATAATATTTTTTACTTTTTGCTATAAAACATACCCAATAAAAAAATTTAAAAAATTCAAATTTCTCTTTTGTTCATTGACGGACACAGCGTCGATGAACGATTCTGGGTTACTACTACTGGGTTATATTGCCTCCTTCAGGACTAAGACTAGGCAGAACAAAAAACACTTGGCTACACCCATGGGCTGTCCTCAGCTTGGTATATCAAATCAATTATCCAATAAATTATTATTTTTATTCTATTACACTTTCTCTATTGTCATCTACTTCTCTTACCTTTTGGCTGGCCATGTCCATCCAAATCCCCGTGGCACTCTCTTTTTTGAGTTTTTCAGTTTGGTATATAACTCCTCTCTCTGCTCTAGGTAATCAGTTTTAATCTGTCTAGTCAGGAGTAAGGACCTAGGCCCCTGGCTGGGATCTCTGGTCCTAGAAATTGTTTTTCTCCTCCCTTACATCTTTTTTGTTTTTCCTCTCAGATCTATAACCAACTGCCGGGCTGGGCGACAGGCTGGATAATCTAGATCCCCCCAGCCCAGACACCAAGCGCGTGCAGATTGCAGCTACGTGCTAGGTCGGCCGCGACATAGCCTTACAGACAGAGGCTGGCCCGCGAGTTAAACGTCTCACAGGGTCACGTTTTTATTTTGGGATAGACGTGGGTAACCTCCAGGGACGGTCGGACCTGCCTGCAGGTTCCCTCCTCCCATCCTTAACCGCTTGCCGACCGCCGCATGACTATTTACTGCGGCGATCAGCCCCTCACAGGCAAAGCGACGTAGTACTATGTCGCTAGCCTGTGAGGGTCTAGAGAGCGAGCGAGCGCGCGCCGCCGGAGGCGCGCTCCCGCGCGGTCACGGACCCCTCCCCCCGCTCGTGTGACTGGCGGACCCGATGTCCGCCGGTCACTCACGATCATCGGTTGGAGAGGGAGAAAGGCAGGCGGCTAATGTAAACAAACCGCCTGTCATTCTCCCCTGTGTAGGAACAATGACCATACGGTTCTACTATGTAGGACCGTTGATCACTGTTCATACACCTCAAGCCACAGCCAATCACAGTTAGAATCACGCCCCTAGGGACACATATAACCCCTCCCTCTCAAAAAAAAGTTAACCCCTTCACTGCCAGTGTAATTTTACAATAACAGTGCATATTTATAGCACTGATTACTGTAGGAATGTCACTGGTAACCACAAAAATGTCAGTCAAGGGTCCAATCTGTCCGCCGCAATGTCGCAGTACCGCAAAGAAAATCGCAGATCGCCGCCATTACGCATTAAAAAAAACCAACAGAAATGACAAAAATCTTTCCCTTTGTTAGTAAACGCGATAACTTTCATATAAAAAAATGTGAAAAATATTGTTATTTTTGCAAAATTGACGCTCTTTTTTTGTTTATAGCGCATGATCAAAAAATCGCACAGGTGATCAAATACCACCAAAAGAAAGCTCTGTTTGTGGGAAAAAAAGGACGTCAAATTTGTTTAGGTACAGCGTCGCACGACCGTGCAATTGTCCATTAAAATCACGCAGTGCCGAATCGCAAAATAGGCCCTGGTCAGGAAGGGGGTAAAATCTTCCGGGGCTTAAGTGGTTAAAAATCCCTCAGTGAGCTGGGCTTCCCCCACTCCCTTTCCCCCCTGTCTGGACCTGGACTCTATCCCTACTATGCTATCCCTACTCTGTAAGGGTCCTAGGATAGTGTGTCCTGCCCTGGTAGTCTGGAGGGGTCCCAGTGTAGGAGACCCCTAGGTGCATGCCCCACTGTTTGCAGTGTGGGTATAGTGCAAGGGGGTCCCAGTTCAGAGTGGTCCTCTTGCAGAGGGTGCAGGGAAGTTCCTGGCAGAATATTGTAGCTGATGGCAGCCATTTACTCTTAGTTTGGCTGGTCGCCTTTTGGCGGCCATGTTTGTGTAGCCCGATGATGTTACAGGGGCCATTTTCCCTTAGTCTGGCTGGTCTCCGGTTGGTGGCCATGTTTGTGTAGCCCAATGATGTCACAGGAGCCATTTTTCCTTAGTCTGGCTGGTCTCTGGTTGGCGGCCATGTTTGTGTAGCCCTTAAATGTCATGGGGGCCATTTTCCCTTAGTCTGGTTGGTCTCCAGCTGGCGGCCATGTTTGTGTAGCCCAATGATGTCATGGGGGCCATTATCCCTTAGCCGGGGAGACGCTGGAGGCTATCGAAGCCTCGTGGGGATTCCGAAGCTTCTCCTTTTCCTCTTCCTCCTCAGTTTCCTTTTCCTGTGCCCGGGACATATGAACAGGGAAGGCATCCATGGTGATGCTGGGTCCGAATTCTCGGCACTCCTCCGATCAGTAGGGGGCCCCTGTTATCTCTCTTTCTGCTGATAGGTACAGAAGGTCATCCTTTCCTTATGGAACCTCAGGGTCACATCTCCCCCACTAACCCCTTCATGGAGGTGGCAGGTCCCTCGGAAACCCTAGCTTCCCATGGTTGCATTGACGGTGGTCCTGTAGTCTATAATGTTCCGGGTGGAAGTGGCATGTGGACAAAAGCCTAGGAGGAAGCAGGGGAGGACTGGGCCAGGGGGCAGGGGGGCAATTGCCCCCTGGGCCGCTCCTATTGCCCCGAAAAAAGGCTGCACCACTTCTGCCACAGACATGCCTAAAGGATTCCTGGTGAAGAGAAGTAAAAAGTCCCTGCCTCTGACCTACTGGGTGCAGGTTGAAGACAAAGACAGAGTGAAGGCCCAGTTGCGGCTGGTGCTCAAAATTTTTTGGGGGGGGGGCGCAAACAAACCAATGATGGGGGTTATTATTATGGACACTGACACCAATGAGGGGGAGGGGGGGAGGCGGCACACAGCGCACACCGGACACCCCTCCAGTCCGATCCCGGTCATCCGTCAGTATTAGATCCCCCCATAAACACACACAGAGGGATCCGGTAGATCGGCGTTGCAGTGATCTCCCTATACCGGACACATCCAATCTCTATACAGTCCAGGGAGTTGAGCAGTGCGGGTCCCAGGACTCACCTCGGTGTCTGGGGCGTCCGGTGCTCACAGCTCTACACCCTGGGGATCGGGTTCCTCTCCTTACTCCTTCCAGTATCGGATCCGTGCCGCATACCACCCGATAATCCCTCCGATCACATCTCCGTGGAGCGGGCCGGGCAGCGGCGGCTCGCGGCTTATCTGGCGTGGCGACGAGTCCTCTGTCCTCCCGGCTCCCACCTCCTCCCCAGCCAATGGCATGGGTTTGCCTTTCGGCCAATCAGGAAGCCCGTATCGGACGCTTTTAAAGCCCAGTTCCTGTCCCATTGGATTTTGGTCGGTTCTGGTTGCCGAATTCCAAACTTTTTCAGCAAATAGTTCGGAATTCGGCCGAACCTCGAACAGTCAATGTTCGGGTCGAACCGATGGTCGACCCGAACCGTTCGATCATCCCTACTCACCAATGGTTTACATTTTGTTGGGAACCTTCTGTATTTACTCTGGTGAAGTCTTCTCTTGATTATTGACTTTGACACACATACACCTACCTCCTGGAGAGTGTTCTTGATCTGGCCAACTGTTGTGAAGGGTGTTATCTTCACCAGGGAAAGAATTCTTCGGTCATCCACCACAGTTGTTTTCCATGGTCTTCCGGGTCTTTTGGTGTTGCTGAGCTCACCGGTGCATTCTTTCTTTTTAAGGATCTTCCAAACAGTTTATTTGGCCACACCTAATGTTTTTGCTATCTCTCTGATGGGTTTGTTTTTTTTTTTTTTTCAGCCTAATGATGGCTTGCTTCACTGATAGTGACAGCTCTTTGGATCTCATATTGAGAGTTGACAGCAACAGATTCCAAATGCAAATAGCACACTTGAAATGAACTCTGGACCTTTTATCTGCTCCTTGTAAATGGAATAGTGAGGGAATAACACACACCTGGCCATGGAAGAGCTAAGCAGCCAATTGTCCCATTACTTTTGGTCCCTTAAAAAGTGGGAGGCACATATACAAACTTGTAATTCCTACACCTTTCACCTGATTTGGATGTAAATACCCTCAAATTAAAGCTGAAAGTCTGCAGTTAAAGCACATCTCGTTTGTTTCATTTCAAATCCATTATAGAGCCAAAAAGATTAGAATTGTATTGATGTCCCAATATTTATGGACCTGACTATGTCAGGAGCCTATGTCAGCTATTGTCAAGGAGCCAGAGGTTTTGTGGCTCTAAGTAAAGTTGAGCTTATCCTGGGTTAGGTGGAAATTCACATTCAATTGGAAGGTGGACTTCCTCAACTGAAAATGTTTGGACTTTGGGAATGGTCTCTCCACCTATAGATGTTTTGAGAACTGCTCTGTAAGATAGAGAGGGGAGTCATTCAGGTGAAGCTCATTACACTGAATTGGCCCAAGTAGATGTGGTATTCAAACCTTATTAGGCTCCTGGCAGACTCTCCAGATTGTCCAGGTCTTCAGTCCCAAGGGACGGTTCACCACTACTCTTACTGGCAAGGTAGCTTTTCTTGTTGCAATCACCTCAAAGATGCAATTTATTAATTTAGCTGCTCTAACTTGTAAGGAGCGTTTTTTCATGTTGCACAAGAATAAAGTTTTATTGAGGTTTGACCCTTCTTTTTACCTAAGGTGGTTTCATCTTCTCACCTTAAAGGAGATGTACAGCCAAAGCTTCTATGGATCACAGGAGTGCAGTTCGTTCCTGCCACTCTCCGCCCCACCACAGCCCAGCTCTTAATTGAGCGTGGAGGGGGCAGAGCAGAGAGCTGCTGACTGACAGTCAGCAGTTCTCTGCTCAGAAGCTGTCAGAACCGAGTGATTGGCGGTGTTCGATCACTTGGTTCTCAGTGTAAAGGCGCCGGGGGCAGATGTAGCATCGGTCCGATGCTGCATCCACCTTGGTAAGTATAACTGGGGAAAAAGGAGAATCCCATACTTCTCTTTTAACCAGGGCATTATGTACTTTCTTCCCTCTGTTCTGTTCCTAAACATACCATGGAGATTTCTCACCATTGTCCGGATGTGGTGCAAGCTTTTTGAGTTTATCCATAGCTACTGCCCCTGTTCAATTGACTAAGGCTCATTTCGTTATTGCTCCCTAAATTATAACTGTTGGTTGTGCTTTATAATCTCTATTTGTTCTGTTTACAGTTATCATTAAACATGAAAGTAAAATAAAATGCCAAATTTACTAGCTAATTATTTTTCGTTAATTGACGGACAAAGCGCTCCATATTCAGAACCATAGGGTTATCTTACCCCACTCAGGAGTAGTACACTAGGCAGAAAAAACACTTGGCTAAGCCTATGGGCAGTCCTAGCTGGTAAACATCCCCCTCTCTGCTATACAGGCCTTCAGTTTTTTTTTTCTGCCAAGTCAGGAGTAAGGACCTAGCTCCTTGCCGGGATCTTTGGTTCTGCCAATTTTTTTTAAATTGAGTTTGTTTCTCCAGTTTTTTTCCTGTGAGATCAACAATCAACTGTTGGGCTGGGCGACAGACTAGATAATCTAGATCCAGTGGTCCCCCCGTCGGGCCATTAAACGCGCAGACCAGAGCTCTGCGCTGGGTCAGCCGCGACTTAGCCCCACTGGACGGGTGCTGGCCTGTAAGTTAAAACACCACGCGAGGTTCCTTACGACTGGGTCCTGGCCCTAGTCGCAGCGTTACTTCTGGCCGACAGCCCCCCATTTCAATGGGAGAGGTTCTGTCTGGAGTGGCGCCCACCTGGTTCCATGGTATGGTAAGTAGGATGTCCCCCCTCTCCCCCTGGATGCGGTGGGGGTGGACGCCAGGATGGTCAGACCTGCTGGTTCCCCACCTTCCCCCTAGGCCCCCCTCTGTTTTGGTAATCCCCCTGTGGGCCACCCTTACAACCCCCCCTGCCCCACGGTAGTGCAGTGGGATGGTGGTGAATGTGAGCAGTGTGTGCAGCACTATACCAGTGGGGTTTGGGCAGACATGACACCAGGGGTGTGGACTTCCCTGATGGGGTGGGCACTGCCCGTGTAATGTTCTTGCAGCCCGGTTCCCCCTCCTGCCACAGAGTCCTGGCCTAGGCTCCAGGGCTTTTTTCCTGGTCCCTAGGGGCCACGTGTGGCGACCATTTAGCTGTGGTTGGCGCCATGCCTTTGGGGCCTGTTGAGTGTTTCTCTCCTGGCGGCAATGTTTGTGTAGTCCGGCGGCCACTTTTGGTTGGTCCAGCGTGCACAGGAGCGGCAGTGGCCATGACAGTGGAGCCTCTAGGGTGGTAAATATGGCTGTGGGGGCCCCTCCTTTTCACCTGGTGTTGACTCCTGGGTTTTCCTTTTCCTCTGGACATCGCACGCAGATCCCTAACTATCTCTTGATGCAGACCAGCGCTTCTCCGGTGTGATGGTGAGTCCTGGTGAAGTCCCTCCCACTCTCTCCTGCAGGTTGCAGGGTGTTTTGTCTCTGGGTGCCCCTGCGGTAGTGTGGGTGCGGTGCATCAGGTTATTTGAGTCCCCTGGCGGTGCGAGAAACATTTGCTGGTGGGTTCTCCCTTTTCACTCATGGAGTTTCAGGAGCATGTTTCCCCACCTAACCCCCTCTCAGAGGAAGCAGGTTCCTCAGGGTCCCAGCCTTCCATTGATGCACTGACGGCGGTCCTGGAGTCCTTGGTTTCCCGGGTGGAGGTGGCCTTTGGGCGGCTGGCTAGCAGAAAGCCCCCCCCCCCCGCCTCATCTGTCTTGTCAGATCCTGAATCTGGCTCAGACGTGGCTGACCCTGCGGAGTTAGTAGCCACGCTTCCTGATCTGATTTTGCCACAACGATAGCAGCGCGCGAGGAGGCGCTGGTTAATGCACTGATTACATCAATGTGGGAGACCTCCTATTTTTACAAGTTTGTCTACAAGGTTTGGGAGTGCCCAAAACGTTTCTTTGTGGTTCCTAAATGTTTTGCAGTGTGGTATCGCTTTGAAGAGTCACTTCTGAAGAAGTGGATTATCCCACCAGTGGTGGACCCTCCTCTTTCCAGGTTAAATAGGGCAACCATGATTCCAGTAGAGAATCTCTGGCCTTTAAAAATCCGGCTGATAGAAAATCGGAGTCTGTGGCCTGAAATAAGTTCACTATTGCTGGTTCGGCGCTATGACTGGTCCTGGCCATTGCCCTGGTGTCAAACTCTCACTGAGTGGGCAAAACTTTTGCGTCATGGTCTGGGGGTTGAGCAGTTTCCCCTGCCTTTGTTGAGCTGGTTGACCAGCTGGTCCAGGGACTGCAATTTGACTGCGATGCCTCTCTGGACCCGGCCCCCTTGATTTCTAAGCGCTCTGTTTCAGCAGCGGGGCTTAGGCGTGTATTGTGGCTTAAGGGGTTGGTCTGCAGACCAAACCTCTAAAAATGCTCTTACTGATTTTACCCTGGATGACATCATTAAGGGTCTTACGGGGGGGGGTACTTTTCTGGGAGTCAGTCTTGGAAGGGGTAGGAGCCTTGTCACCAACATGGTCCTTCTTTATAGGCACACAAAAGGTTTTTTTGTCCCTCAGGGTCCACTGACAAGGGCTCCAAACCTTTCAGGCCCTCCTCAGGAAGTTCCAAGTGGCCCTGGTCTGGCAAGCCGAGATCGGGATTCTCCGCCGGGGTCTCCCATGCCTGGGGTTTGGTTGATCTCTTCATTGGTTTCTGGGCCCGTGGACCTCATTAGTAAATGACAAATGGGTCCATGAAGTAATTCTGTCCAGTTACAAGATAGAGTTTAATTCTTGCCCTTCGGAAAGGTTCTTTATTTCCAAGATGCTTCTGTCCCTGGACCGGCTGCAAGCTCTCTTCGGTGAGGTGCAGGACCTGTTGCTTCAGGGAGTGATTGTCCCGGTTCCGGTATCAGAACGGTTTCAAGGTTTTTATTTAAACCTGTTTACAGTTCTAAAGAAGGAGGGCAAGGTTTGTCTGATTCTGGACCTCAAGGCCCTGAACTGCTTTGTGCGGGTACAGAAATTCAGAATGGGGTCCATTCGAAATGTGGTGGCATCCCTACATAAGGGGGTTTCCTAGCCTCTATTGACATCAAAGATGCTAACTTGCACATTCCAATATGTGCGGACATCAGCATTTCCTCCGCTTTGCTGTGGGAGAGGAGCACTATAAGTTCATGGCATGACCCTTTGGTCTCACCTCCACTCCTCAGGTCTTCATGAAAGTGTTGGCCCCGGTTCTGGCGTTGCTATGTCAGCAGGGTATGGCTGTGCTGGGCTAATTGGAGGACCTCCTCTTGCGAGCAGAGTCCTCATCTGCATGGATGGACGTCGTGGAGATCACTATCCAGACCTTGAAAGCATTTGGTTGGCTTCTGAACTACCAGAAGTCTGCCCTGATCCTGTCCAGGAAAAATTGGATTATCTGGGTATGACTCCGCTCTGGCCAGAGTGTTTCTTCATGTGGACAAACTCCAGAAGTTGCATGCTGCGATTCATCTGTTGCTGTCCCGCAGGAGATACTCCCTCTGGACTTGCATGCGAGTACTAGGCCTGATAGTGTCGACCTTCGAGGCAGTCCCATTTGTCCATATGAGGTCCCTCCAGAGGGAGATCCTGATGAAATGGTACAAGTGTCCAAAGTCACTGGACAATCAGATTCGTCTGAGTTGGGAAACCAGGGGTTCCCAGGTCTAGTGGCTTCACTCTCCGACTCTTCCGCAGGGCAGGTCTTTTCTCCCCTTGTATTGGAAAGTGCCAGTCTATTCAAGTGGGGTGGTGTCCTGGGGCTGAGCTCCACTAAGGGTTGTTGGACACTGGAAAAATCCAGGCTACCGATCAATGTCTAGGAGCTTCGGGTGATCTGGCTGTACCTGGATCACTGGACGGATCGGCTCCGGGGGCTCTCGGTATGGATCCAGTTGGACAATGCCACGGCGGTGGCTTATGTCAATCACCAGGGTGGAACAAAAAGTGTGTTGGCGGCTCTGAAGGTAGCCGGCATTCTCCTATGTGCAGAACACTTTGTTCCATCCTTCTCCGCTGTGCACATTCCAGGTGTGGAAAATTGGCCGACGGACTATCTTAGTCGGCAGGTGTTGGACCAAGGGGAGTGGTCCATTCATCCTGGATGTGTTTCATCTGATATGTCTGCGGTGGACACCCCCCCAAGTGGACCTGTTGGTGTCTTGGCTCAACAGAAAGGTACCAAGGTTTTTTGGTAAGGTCATGGGATCCTCTGGTGGACGCAACAGACACTCTGGTAGCCCCATGGGACCAGTATTGTCTAATCTACAACTTCCCTCCTTTCAAGCTTCTTCTGCTTCTTCTGCGCAGGCTCCAGGAAGAAGGGATTCCGGTCATTCTGGTGGCCCTGGACTTGCCTCACCGGGCTTGATACGCCGACCTAGTCGATTGGTCCCCAACATACCTTGGAGGCTGCATCTCATGGAGGACCTGCTGTCTCAAGGGCCAATCTTCCATCCTGTTTTACAATTACTGGCTTTGATGGCTTGTATGTTGAAAGCCAGGTGCTGAGGGAAAGAGGTTTACCTGGGTCAGTGATTCCGACAATGCTGAGGCCTAGGAAGTCTACCTCTAGAAAGATATACCATTGTACGTGGAAAACGTACATTTCGTGGTGTGAGGCGATTGGGATTCACACTCGTTCCTTTTCGTGGTTTGGATTTTAACCTTCCTTCAACAAGGTGTTGAGCAAAAGTTGTCCTTACTATCAAGTAAGTGTGGTAAACCAGGTGTCTGCCTTGCCAGTCTTCTTTCAGTGACCCTTGGCCATGCATTCCTTGGTGCATACTTTAATTCAAAGGGTTCTATACCTGACTCCTCCAGTGCAGTCTCCTCTACTGCTGTTGGATTTGAACTTGGTGCTCTCAGTTGCCCAGAAGACTCCCTATGAAACATTTTGGGAGATTCCCCTGCTTACACTGTCTCAGAAGGTGGCTATCACTTTTGCTTGCAAGGTCTCGGAACTGGTGGCGTTATCTTGTCATTCCCCACTACCTGGTGGTCCACAAAGATATGGTGGTTCTTCGTCCACGCCTGTTGTTCCTACCTAAGGTGGTCTCTGATTTTCATTTGAATGAAGACATTGTCTTGCCTTCTTTGTGTCCCAGGCCCGCTCATCCTAAGGAATTTGCATTGCATGCCCTGGATAGGGTTAGGGCGATTCGGGTGTATCTGGCAGCCACGGAGTATTTTTGGAGGTCAGACTCACTGTTTGTGATCACAAACTGGCCTAGAAAAGGGCTGTCTGCTTCTTCTGCGACTATTTCCAGATGGATCAGACAGACGGTGGCTCAGGCCTATTCTATCAAGGGTCAGGTTCCTCCTTTCCCTGTAACGGCACACTCTACTCGGATGCTTAGTGCTTCTTGGGCCTTCCGTCATCAGGTGTCAGTGGCGCAGGTTTGCAAGGCAGCCACTTGGTCGTCGATGCACACTTTCACAAAATTCTACAAAGTGGATGTTTTGGCATCCGTGGATGCTTCATTTGGCCGCAAAGTTTTGCAGGCTACTGTTTAGAGGGCCTGTTCCCTCTTTGGGGGTGTATCGTTCAGGTTGGGCTCCAGTTGTTTTGTTGTTTAGTTCCTGTTACCTTGTTGGCTTCTTGTGTTTATCCTTTGGATTCTTTCGTCCCACCCCTCATGTTTTGGCACTGATTGCAGACATCCGTATAGTTCTGAATATGGAGCACTGTGTCAGTCAATAAACGAAAGAGAAAATAGGATTTTTGTACTCACCATAAAATCCATTTCTCTGAGTTCTTTGACGGACACAGAATCCACCCCCTATAGAGTTTTGATACTTCTGATACTTCTTGTTACTAAACTGAAGGCCTAAAGCAGAGAGGGGGGATGTATACCAGCTAGGACTGCCCATAGGTGTAGCCAAGTGTTTTATCTGCCTATTGTCCTACTCCTGTAGGGGGCGATATAACCCTATGGCTCTGAATATGAAGTGCTGTGTCCATCAATGAACTCAGAGAAATGGATTTTACAGTAAGTACAAAAATCCTATTTTCCCTCACTTTGGAGAGATTTCCTCTCACTTCCTGTTTTGGCTAAGAGACAGGAAGTGAAGAGAAATCTCCCCAATGTGAAACAGATGGCAAAAAAAATCCAGACTCTATCCAAAATTAAAAAGTTTTGCCTCTAATTTTACTTTTTTAAGCGCTCATAAGCAGGAGAGGCTGCAGGTTGCTCCACTATTTCTTGGTGTATCAGGCAACTCATCATTCAAGCCTAACAGCTTAAGGACAATCTTCAATCTTTTCCTGATCCATGGAGGGTCTGTGTTGTACCAAATACCTTCTACTTCCTAATAGACTGTACTGTACTTCTAGGAATTGATAAAGTCTTTGAAATTTTTTTTGTATCCATCTCCTGACTTGTACCTGTCCGCAACATTATCCCAGAGATCTTTTGACAGTGCCTTGCCACCAATAGTTGATTGTTTGCTTCAGTTGCACTTCCAGGGACTGAAATTCTCCAAGAAAGTTTGTTTCATGCTAATCAAAATTACCACAGCTGATTACAGCTGAAAGTGAAATGTCTTTGTATGCCATTGAGAAGGTGATTAGCTACACCTGATTGAGTTTACAAGTCATTTTAGGAGGTTATCCTTTTTCCAACACAATGATTCTGTCTTTGAATTTTTTAATTTTTTTTACATGTTGGTGTTATATCTTTCACTTGGAGTACATAAAGCTTGATAAAACATAAACTGTGTCTGTCCTAATTTTAGGCTGTAAAGCAACATAATGTGATTATTTTAAAGGAGGGTGGTTCTTTTCTATACCCACTGTACCTGTAAAATTATTTTCCTGCTCCCAGATATCTTATTACTAATAACTTTCTTGGATACAATCAAGTTTCAAATAATTTGTTTACAGTTTTTAACTGCTTCCTGTGTGGCCATTGCTTATAAACAGCCAGATAGTAGCTTCCTCAATGCGAGTGGACATATCTATAGGTCCTCCCTGCTCCTGCACCATGTGCACACCCTCTGGAGCATGCAGTGTTGCACTCTGTAATTGCTGTGTCCTTCAAACACAGTCGTATCACAGATCCTGGGTACAGGGCTGATGTTCGTATGGTGATATTGTACTGCTCTGTCTATTGATCAAAGATACTGGCTGCAGCCAGTTAGTGTCCCCAGTCACCAACACATTTCAGTCCCAGTGTCATTATAAGGCCTTGTTCACAAGTGAGGTGCTTTCTACAGAGTGATCTATGTTCTCATCGCTCTTCAGAGAGCATTTTACTGGTAGTGAGCAGGCGTTTTGCTGCCTTCTGACCACCTGCCTTAATCTCTTGTACCCTGCACTTGGATGGGCCGTGACCGGTGGGTGCTTTTCCCTTCAGAAGTGACAGGGTAGAACTTCTGCCACAGCTGGTGAAGCATTGCAGCCACAGCATGTATACAACCCAGGCTGCTGTCTCTGCAGCTAAAAGGGGGCCCCTAGAAACTCTGAAGCGCTCCTTGGATTTTGAGCCTCCTAGTGTGGCTAGGCTGTGAAAAAGTCTTACACATGTGGTATCCCCATACTCTGAAGGAGTAGCAGAATGTATTTTGAGGTGTAATTCTAAGTATGGCTATGCCGTATGTTAGAAATATCTTATTAATTAACAATTTCATGTAAAAAAAATACATTTTCGTTCCTGCATTTTTCAAAAACTTGTGTCAAAAATTCATATTTTAAAACACTCACTGAGGGAGGTTTACTAAAATTTGTGTACACAGAATCTGGTACAGCTCTGCAGAGAAAGCCGTCAGCTTCCAGGTTTTATTGTCAAAGCTTAATTGTACAAGCTGAAGTTAGAAACTGATTGGTTACTAATATGCACGGCTGTACCAGATTCTGTGTGCACCAGTTTTAGTAAATCTCCCCACTGTGCCATTCAGAAAATGCCTTGGGGTGTCTACTAATATGATAGGTAATTGGGATATTAGACACATAATTTATATTCCTTAAAATTCCAAAGGTGCTCTTTAGATTTTGGATCCCTCTATGTGTCTGGGCTGTGAAAAAGTCTCACACATGTGGTATATTTGGGAGGAGTAGCAGAACGTGCTTTGGGAAGTATTTGTAAGTATAGCTTTGCTGTGTGTGAGAAATAACTTGTTTAAAATTTCCAATAAAATTACAACTTCAAAAAACTCACCATGCCTTTCATTAAATACCTTAGACCACATGTGTCAAACACAGGGCCCGCCAGTTCATTTCATGTGGCCTTTGCACCTCTCCTGCAGCTGCAGCACCCCCTCATCTATGCCCCCACCTTGTCTCAACAGTCAGGAGCAGAGAGGAGGACAGAGCTCCTCCTTCATATCCTGTACCTCTCTGTGAAGCCGCAGCACCCCCTCATCTCTGCCTCCCCCAGTCTCACTATTCAGCAGTCTCCAGCCCCCCCCCCCTATAGTCCTCCTCCAGGTCCTTCCCATTCTACTTCCCAGCTCCACCTCTGGCGTCTTCCTGGTTTCAACCCAAGGTAAGGGGGGTGCACTATGATGTTAGGGAGGGTGGGGAACTCTTGACTCCTGATGGTGGGGGGGGGGTGTCTTGACAGCTGATGTAAGGGTGAGTGGGGTGCTCTGGAGATCTAGTCTTACAGATACAACCGGCCCTTTGAGGGCAACCATAATGCCGATGCGGCCCTCAATTAATTTAATTTGACACCCCTGCCTTAGACTGTCTACTTTCCAAAAAGAGAAAATTTGGGGGTATTTGTAGTGTCTGGGAATTTTAGGGTCTCAAGAAGTGAGAACTGATGAATTTTTCAATTATATATATACCATAGTTTGTAGACTCTAACTTTCACACAGACTAAATATACTCTGATCTGGCTTCTTTTAGCAAAGAAATGTAGCAGAATACATTTTGACCTACATTTTTGAAGAATGATTATTTATTTGCAAAGTTTTCTAACAAATGAAGAAAAACATTTTTGTTTTCAAAATGTTTGTCTTTTTTCCTTCATATAGTAGAACGTCATTCAAAGTGTGACAACATTGAAAAATGGACTGAGAGGGCAGTGTAAAATTTTGGTCTTCAAGTGGTTAAATATATTCACATGTACACTACAAGGTTGATTTACTAAAGGCAAATATACTGTGCACTCCAAGTGCAGTTGCTCTAGATCTGAGGGGAAGCTCTGAAATAAGGGGAAGCTCTGCTGATTTCTATCACCCAATCATTTGCAAGCAAAAATGCTATGTTTTTTTTTTTTCTTTGCAAGTTATTGAGTTTTCTTTGCAAAGTAAAGCGTTACCTCATATACCAAGCTCCGGAGCAAGTGCACTCGTAGTGCACAGTATATTTGCCTTTAGTAAATCAAACCTCTTGTGTGATGGCATGCTAATGGTAGCACAGATCCTGATTTTTCACAAGCCCAGGCACAGTGAAGTTGAAGAATTGGCTCCCTGTTGTGGGATTGTGAATCAGGAAATAGCATTGCACTTCTCAAACAGATCTTTTTTTTTGTAAAAGTCCCTTCAACCGGTTTCCAACCGCCGCAAGTACATATACTGCGGCGGTCAGCCCCGGCCAGGCAAAGTGACGTACCGGTACGTCACTAGCCTGTCACTCGTTTGTGAGCCAATAGCAGGCGAGCGCGCCCCCGCCGAGGCGCGCGCCCGCCCCGGCTCGTTCCCTAACAAGTCAGTGCGTGTGACCGGCGGACCCGATGTCCGCCGGTCACTCGCGATCGTTCGCCGTGAAGGGAGAAAGGCAGGCGGCTAATGTAAACAAAGCCGTCTGTCATTCTCCCCTGTGTAAAAATGGAGATCACACGGTTCTACTATGTAGGACCGTTGATCTCTGTTCTTACACCAGTAGCCATGTCCAATCACAGTTAGAAACACGCCCCTAGGGACATACTTAACCCCTCCTTCCCCAATAAAGTTAACCCCTTCCCTGCCAGTGTCATTTTTACAGTAACAGTGCATATTTATAGCACTGATTACTGTAGTAATGTCACTGGTACCCCCAAAAGTGTCAAAAATGTCAGTCAAGGGTCCGATCTGTCCGCCGCCATGTCGCAGTCCCGCAAAAAAAAATCGCAGATCGCCACCATTACTCGTTAAAAAAAAAACAACAAAAATTACAAAAATCTTTCCCTTAGTTAGTAAACGCAATAACTTTTGCGCAAACCAATCAAAATACGCTTATTGTGATTTTTTTTACCAAACATAGGTAGCAGAAAACAAATTGCCCAAAAATGTAAAAAATAATGTGAAAAATATTGTAATTTTTGCAAAATTGTCGCTCTTTTTTTGATTATAGCGCATGATCAAAAAATTGCACAGGTGATCAAATACCACCAAAAGAAAGCTCTATTTGTGGGGAAAAAAGGACGTCAAATTTGTTTAGGTCCAGCGTCGCACGACCGCGCAATTGTCCGTTAAAGTCACGCAGTGCCGAATGGCAAAATAGGCCCTGGTCAGGAAGGGGGTAAAATCTTCCGGAGCTTAAGTGGTTAAATGTAGTTCCACCTTCAGCTGTACTTAAGATAGCACAATGTCTTGTTCTAGGAGCTGGAGGTACCACATGGTTAATTGTTAGTTGTTTTATTGGTCTTTTATCTGTCTTGTTGGTGCACTTTGATATCAAAAGGGTCAATTGTACCAATAATTATAAACTGATAGAAACATTGTGGAAATCACTTATTAAACTTACAATTTCGCATAGGTAATATACCAGATAAATAACTTGTACCTGAATGTAGAGCACACAAAAATTGGTCAGTTTTGAGATGGGTTCTTTTTGTGCCATAATAAATGCTATTGAACACTTTATATGCTCTGTCACAATCCCCAGAATTCATAAAACTGACACGGATAGATTTTGCAAAAATGTTAGGGCCACGAAAGAATAAAATAGAGAAGTGGTCCCATGGGATTGTCATCCCTAACACCCATTTGTTTTATAAATAAATTTTACTTTTAATAGAGGTCTATGTTGATTAAGTACAGGTCTCTCTATGGCTGCTTTGCTGGTTCTTTTTGTTTTCTGTTTCAGGTGACAAGATGCCTGCTGTTGCTAGGAAGATTTACCTCAGCTGCTGAGCACTGTATTGGTGACAAATCTTTTGGCGGGAAACATCTAGCCAATGAGTGTAACCTTTTACTTATATCCTCTCCTGTCACTGGGCGGAGTCAGCATTTACCTCAGGTCTGTCAGCTGGACTCACCGCTGGGATTCTCCTCAGCCTTCCTTCTGGATATTTTAACCTGCTCTCAGCCCAGAATGGATATTTTACTTCATGAACTACCTCAAAGGACAAATTCCCCTGGAGGAAGGCTTGCCTCTGTTTTTTTTATTTTTATTTATTTATTTTTTTCTTTAACTGTTTCCCCCCTCAGTTTTTAGTGGTGACAGCTCTATCATCACTTACATCTGTGGACGGTCAGTATTGTGCCTCTCATTCCTGAAGTACCAGGGCTACCCTGTATACTGATGGTGATAGGTTACCTGAGGCCAGCTAGGGAACTTTTCATCTATCTGTAGGCAGACCAGAACCTACGTCAAGACCATAGGAGCATCGCATCACCACTGGGACCGGGCGGCCATTGGGACTTGGCAGGGACCAGAAGAGGAGGACCGCTGAGTGGAAGTGTCAGCGCACAGGCCAACAGGGCAGGAGCTACCATGAAAGAATATGCAGGACAAGGAGGCCCTAGTCTTCTTCAGACACCCACAGAGACCCTGTTCCTTCCACCATGAGCCAGGTAGGCAGCAGGTCTGAAGCTGCTACCATGGCCTGACAGCGTGATCAACACCTCTCCAACAGGACCTTCATCATCATCATCATCATCACAGGCTAGGGGGACGCTATCAGTGCGAAAATGAGTCTCTTGTAGGAGAATCACATCAGCCTTCGTCCGGCGAAGGGTAAGGAGAAGCTTTGAACGCTTTTCAGGGATGTTCAGTCCCCTCACATTAAGGGAGTAGACCTTCAGGGAAGCAACCATGACAGAGATGATCAAGATTGTGAAAAGGAGGGGTAGGGATTAGCACAGTGGAAGACTTGTGGGGTGGACAATCAGACACAACTGGGAGGGAGAAGGGGGAGGAAAGCACACACTGGGGAAAAAGGTGGGGGTGGGGGGGGGGGGTGAGACGGTGTAGGGTGGGGAAGGGACCACCACCAGACTCGAGTGACCGAGACCGGGGGAGATGGTCAAGGGAGAGTTCAGAAACCAGAAAATTCAGCGGCAGGGGAAAGTGGCACTACTTGTTCAACAAATTAATATATGGCAACGACCGCTGAGCGGGGTTGGAGTAGGACAAACCGGAAGACGGGGTGAAAACCAAGTACTCACCGAAAAGAGCCCGTCCTCGAGTCCAATATAACTGGAGCCCATGTTCAGAGATTATTCGACAAGCGGAAACCAGTAAGGGAAAGAGAGGTCATGTCAACAATAAGAACAGCAATGACAACCACAACATTAATAACAGTATAGATAACCTTGCGGCCGAAGCCGCCTCCTCATCACGGGGGCCCAGCCTAGCATGTCGAGACCGTGACGGTGAGATGCAGCCCACCCAAGGGACGCGGCAACCGTATGGGCCACCGAGAACTAAGGCAAGGGAGGTGGGGGCTCGAGCAGGTGAGCAGAGAAATCCCCCTCCCGCCTCCCAGCCCCGGGTAAACCAACTACTGTAAACTACCAACTAAATGAGGAGGGGGCGGGCAGGAATGGGTCCAAGGCACCCTCCCAGGGATCCCTAAGGGCATGTAACACAGGACGTACAAGGAGGGGAGCCCGATGGAAACCTAAAGACTAAAAACGTGGTAAGGACCATATGTATGGTCCACAGGTCAGATAAACAATAAGATAACAATATCCGAAGTGCCCAGAGCTGGCTTACATGAGCCAAGAGTTAAAGTGCCATACCTAAACTTAACAGGCGCCGAAGGCAACTGCAGTACCTGGGGCAACCACCTGTGCGCCGTGTCCCGCGAGCGCCCCCAGCCCGCAAAATCAAGCGGAGGTAAACGAAAGCCACTGGAGGCACCACCCGGGGCACGGGCACAGGGCGGCGATAAGCGCCGACGGGGTGCGCAGAGACACAGAGGTGATGCGGAGCGCGACCCCCGTGAAGGCACACATCCACAGTACACCCCGGCATATCAGCCCGCGTAGAGGACACGAACATCGGAACCGCACGCCACCGCAGCCACACCAGTAGGCACCGTGGGCGGCAGCGCGCAGTCCAGACAAACGCGTGTTATCGGGCATTTCGCACACATAGGCAAACGTCAGAGTAACTGTGAAGCAAAAACTCTTAAACAAGCAAACAGACATGGAACCATAATGAATATGCCAGGGCATTCTAGGTCAACCAACCCACCCCACGTAGGCCCCATCGTGTTCTTCCGCTTGCGGCAAAGTGCCAGAACTGAGTCACTGCAAGCTGGTGAGGGGCCGGAGGTGACCCCTGGTTAGCGAAAACTCCAATGCTCTGCATCTGCGCCTCAGGCCCGGTGCGAAGGTCCCAGAACAATGGTTGCAAGCTCAAGGTGACGATGAGGGTGAAAGCAGGAGGCAACAAATACAACATCCGTGAATAGCCAGGAGGGGGAGGGAGGGGCAAAGTACCGCAAACATTGCAGAATGGATTGCAAAGAGAGGCATAAGGAAAACTTTACCAGTTCCAGCGGCAACCCAGGTAGGCATTGGTAGATCATATCCAGGCGCGTTGTCAGTTGCGGAGATGGCAAGGTGTCTCCCAAGGCTTCTTCAGGCTTTGCCAGCAGTCCTGGGCGAGGTGGGAGAGGAAAGAGGTACCAGAACAAGGCACAACTAGACCAGCATTCGACCAGGAAGAAAAGGGAAAGGAAGGGTCAGCGTAACAGGGAGCGGCGTAAAACCAAGTGCTGCACCAAAGGGAGTCATCCCATAGTCGTTATGGCAGATCATTTACTTGTCCGAGCCCTGCTCCATTGGGGAGGCTTGGTAGGGCTGAAGGCGTTAGCGGGGCCAGCTCCACCTTTTGCCGGTCTGTTCCCGGAGAGTGAGCGGGGTCTGCGAAAGCGTACTTCCTGGGCATCCATTGGTTCACCCACCGGAGGCGGTTCAAGGTCGGCTGCATTCCTGAATTCGGCGTACCAGTTTGGAAGTGCCATGAAAGGAATCCCCAGAGTGGAGCAGAAATGAGGTAAGTCTTCTGGCACCCTAAGGAGGGCCGTGCGGCCCTGCAAGGACGCAGCCAGGCAAAAAGGAAACTTCCACTTATATGTTATGTTTCGCGCTCTCAGGACGTCCAGCAGGGGCCTGAGTTCACGCCTACGTTGTAAGGTTATTCCGGACAGGTCTTGATAAAGTTGCACAGGTGCCCCCTCACAGTCTATGTGTGGCCTGCCCCTGGCCTTCCGCAGAATGTCCTCCTTAAGGCGATAATCCACCAAGCAGCACACCACATCACGTGGCGGGTCGCCCTCCCGACCCCGGGGCCGCAGGGCCCTGTGGATACGCTCCATATCGATGGGGGACAGTGGGGGTCTATCCAGTAAGGAGTTGAACAGTGCAGTCACGGTGGGTGCGATGTGTTCCCCCTCCACCGTCTCCGGCAGGCCCCTGATCCGCAGGTTATGGCGCCTACCCCGGTTATCCAACCGGTTACCTCTTGGGCAAGGCCTTTTGGCTTCGACCAGAGGAATTTTTATTCTGGCCGGAAGGCCTGCCTTTGTTTTTCACTAAGGCACTAATTCACCTCTCCACTTCCCCTCCCCCACCTTTTTGTTTGTGTGTGCTTTTTCTTTGTAGTTTGTCACTTTCTATCACCTTTTTTTCACTTGCACGACTTGTAGAGTGTGGGTCCTCGGGCCCTGCCTTGAGTCTTGGGAGGGGGTGGATATGGCTTTTTGGCTTAGTCCGCCCTCTCTCATGGGGCCTCCCTTCGGGGGAGCCCTACTTAGTACTCGGTGGGGGCTGTTTCGGCAGTCCCCCTGAAGAACGGGGTCAGTCTGGTTTCGGCCAGACAGACCATGAGTACCTTATATCCCTGTCAGGAGTCTTGCGCCCCGGGGGATCGAGGTTCGGGTCCTACCTCTTTGGAGGGAAGACCATTTGTATTCGCACACCCTGTGCACTTTTTGTGTTCCTCACTTTTGTGTGTGTGCACTTTTTTATGCACCGGGTGAAGTCTTTTGAGTGTGTTTCACACGCTACGGGCTTTTAAAAAAAAAAAAAAAAAACAGGGGGCTGACTCGCTTCTCGGCCTTTTGGCTAAGATCAAGTGTAGTATCTGTTCTTATCAGTTGGTATGGACCCTGATGGTTAGTATCGGCAGGGGCTGAAATGAACCGGGGCGCTCTAGGCGTAACTGGAGGACCGGGAAGTAGGCACTGTCAGAGAAAGCCGGATGGGTCTGTTGCCTTCTGATTTGAATGGGTCCGCCCCTACCAGTTTGAAGGGAGCGAGAAAACTGGATTGGTTCCGTGGCCAGTTAGTACCGCTCCTGGATGTGATTGGTAAGGAACGGCGGTGGCGGTGGGGGAGCCTTTCCTCCTGGGTTGAATCTGGCCTTGCAAAAGGCTTGTCCCCAGTTGAAGGCAGGTTCTCCCTAAGCTGTCCAAAGTTCTGATGCTCCTGGTAGGATAGGGCTACACTGGGTCTGGCCTTTGGGCCGGGGTAGAAAAAGCCCGTAGTGTATGTGCCCCTGGGGTGGCAGCCCAGGGGTGCCTTAATTCTCACTGGTGAGGGGCAGCTCGCCTTGAGTTTTTCGGCACCATGGTCACTGCACCTACGCACACTTTTTTAAGCACCTGCCTCTTGGGCAAGGCCTTTTGGCTTCGACCAGAGGAATTTTTATTCCGGCCGGAAGGCCTGCCTTTGTTTTTCACTTAGGCACTAATTCACCTCTCCACTTCCCCTCCCCCACCTTTTTGTTTGTGTGTGCCTTTTCTTTGTGGTTTGTCACTTTTCTATCACCTTTTTTCACTTGGCACGACTTGTAGGGTGTGGGTCCTCGGGCCCTACCTTGAGTCTTGGGAGGGGGTGGATATGGCCTTTTGGCTTGGTCCGCCCTCTCTCATGGGGTCTCCCTTCGGGGGAGCCCCACTTAGTACTCGGTGGGGGCTGTTTCGGCAGTCCCCCTGAAGAACGGGGTCAGTCTGGTTCCGGCCAGACAGACCATGAGTACCTCAAATCCCTGTCAGGAGTCTTGCGCCCCGGGGGATCGAGGTTCGGGTCCTACCTCTTCGGAGGGAAGACCATTTGTTCGCACACCCTGTGCACTTTTTGTGTTCCTCACGTTTGTGTGTGTGCACTTTTTTATGCACCGGGTGAAGTCTTTTGAGTGTGTTTCACACGCTACGGGCTTTAAAAAAAAAAAAAAAAAAAAATCACAGGCTAGGGGTGAGTGAAGGCTCTGAGGGCTGGGAATGTACACAGACATCACTGTTCTGTCTGTTTCAGTCTCCTCAGTGTCAGTGTCTTCCCTGCTTAGTGTGCTCTTTAGTCACCCCTTCCTGTTCACTCTCCTGTCTCTAGTGCTTTAAAGCGGAGTTCCAGCCATTTACTCACCTGTCCAACGGTCCAGCGATGCGGCCGCCGGAAGCCTCTATCCTCTCCCTCGGCGCCGGCATCACTGTTGTGGGCACCCGGCTGTTACAGTTTGCGGCTTCACAGCCGGGTACCCACTGCGCATGCGCGAGTCGCGCTGCGCGCCGTGATTGGCCGGCAATCTTCTGGGACCTCTGACGTGTCCCAGAAGATTGCAGGGAGGGAGGGGGAGAGGAGAACTTCCGCTCAGGGCGCCGCGGCGCTCCGAGCGGAAGTGGGAGCGGGTACCTGTCAAAACTAGGTACCCGCTCCCCCCCCCAAAAAATGACATGCCAAATGTGGCATGTCGGGGGGTCAGGACTCCCTAAAGCGGAAGTTCCACTTTTGGGTGGAACTCCGCTTTAAGTTACATTTCACTTATCACCTTTCTGACCTGTGAAATGTTTTGTTGTGTGTTCATTTGCAGCAATTATTGCAGGTACTGCGCTAAACTAGTTAGTGCTTCTTTCCAGTATACAGCATGTCAGGGTTCAAGGCTGTCATTGTTATTATATCAGTGATTGTTAGGGGAGATTGTGTGGTTATATATGTGCCTAGCAGGCTAATCAGTCAGTTTATCCTCATTGGCTTGTCTGAGGGTTGAATTTACTTCCTTTTCAGAAATTAGGGCGTTTAAGGGTTGTCAGTTTTACATCTGTGAAGGAGTTGCCTGATGTTGTGTTTTTATAGCTATAGAGTTTTCCCACTTTGTTTTATTAGGAAAAGTAAAAGAGCAGTGCACATACAGTACACAATGTGTCACAGAACGTGGCATGTAGGCATGATTGTGTTTTATCATTTTTAAAAAAAAATTTATGAAGAGAGGATCCTGCCTCATATAGTTCCTCCATTTGGTTTATTTAGGTTATCACCTCTTGTCTGTGATTCCTGAAGAGTCCAATGAGTTTAATCATTTGTCAGTTTCTAAGTGTTCTTTTTCTTTATGATCTAATGCTGATAGCCTATTCTTATTGATATATCTAAATCTACAGTATATTTTGCTCTTTTTGTGATTAGACCATTTGGGCCAGATGCCCTGTTAGTCAAATCTGACATTACATTTTTTTTTTCTTTATTCTTTGCTTTTGGTCTGGAGCTTATAACTCCCTGGTCATTCTCTTCCCGCTTCATCTCAAATGTATTTTCCTGATAAGCAGGATGAAGATTCAATTGTGAAGCTAAATTACCCCTTTGGGGCTCAGCCACAGAGATGTGCATTCTCCAATGCTCCTTCTCAATTCAGTACAGGGCTCTGCTTTTCTTTTAGTAAATCACAGTGCATTTCTACTATAGTGCTGCAAGGAAGTTTGTTCTCAAAGCCAGAGTCCAGTAGGCATGGGGAAAGTGATCCCCTGGTCTTCCAGTTTGATGGTTAATGCAACATATCATGTCCCTTTGTCTGCTGAATCACAGTTCTGCCTTGTTTCACGTTTATTACCTGGATGTTGGTATAGGATATGCCAGGAGAGAGTTTTAGACTCCTACAAAAGACAATGTATCTATTCAGAACCACCTTATCGGAAATTAGTATACTGTTTATGTGATTCATTTTTTGTTTTTTTTGGTGTTTGTATCACACATTATGCCTATGAGCAGAATTTTACTAGTGGGATGGGTGCTTGTCATCTCAGGCCTTTAATTCCCTTATTGACACCATGTTGGTTATGTTAGAAGGTTAAAGAGTATCTACTGGTTTTGGCGAAAATTTATTTCAACTTAAAATGTTAGCTCTATGTGGCAGGTCAGAATTTGTTTTAGATTAGCATTTTCTGTTGTCTACAAATGCAACAGAATCTATTGAATGTGGTCATTTCTGCTCTGGTAAATAGTGTTCAGCATTTTGACCAGAATATTGTATTTTCACAGTATCCCTAAGAATTTTGTTCACTTGGGCTCTTCCTTGTTGTTGTGGATGTGGCACTTTGGTACCAGCAGTTCAGCTTCCAGAACCTCTTAGTGGTGATTGTTAGAATAGCATTGTTATGCAATTAACTGTCTAGGATATCGGGTCCTTCTTGGCCTTCATTTTATATTTAGGTTAAAATAAGAGATTTTCAGGGTAGCAAAACATTTAATAGCAGATGCTTTGTTTGCCTTGTTCCAAGTATTTCAGGACACCAGTTACCACCAGTTTGTTTTTTGCATGCAGTTATATGCAATTTGAAATTCAATTCCTTTGCTGAAACAACCTACATTATCTATGCCACTGGTTGCATCTCCTTTTAGGACTTTTCAGAACTCTTTTGGCCTTTATATAACATGTATCAAAGTGGTTGTTTCCACTCTTCTTCATCAAAACTGTTAGTTTGAGACACAATGACTTTGAATATAATTCTCGCTTTTGGTAAGAAGTCCTGAAACAGACTTTAGAAGCTATGTTTATATGCTGCTATTGGGTCACAAATTGAATACATGTCATGTATTTTCACCACTGCTATGGAATCAATCTCTTCTTCTGCATATAAAACAGAACTGCTTTCCCATTCCGTTCAGTCTGGTTAGTTGAGGTAATTTGTAAACTTGCTGGTCAGTGTTTGCAGAATCGGATTAGCAAGACAAAGATAGGTAGTTATCACTTCTTGCATTAGGCCATTCGCATTGCCCAATAGAGCTGATTCAGCAATTTTGACTATTCGCAAGGCTTTCCTTTCTTTTTCTGTTCCATGTAAATGGCTCTCCTCTATCAGAATCATAATTTAAATCTGTTCATAAAAGATGTTGATGGTGCAGGATATACAGCTGCTACATAGGGAGTGCATCAGGACATAGATGGGTGCCCTGCTCTTTATGTCCGTCCTGCTCTTTGCATTTATTACGCGCGTCCCCATCTTTTATAATATTAATATATAAAATACATTAATAGTATGAATAGTTGATATTCATATGTTTTCTAGTGCAGAGGATTTTATTTTTCCTCCTGTTAAAATTACAGCTCTCCTACAGGGTATATGGGGATGCTCATGTTCCCTATTTGCAAGTGTGAACTGTGTTGGATATCCTTGTTGTTCACCTGGAAGGGAATGATTTAGGTGGATTCAAAATATTAGACCTTCTAAGTAAAAGGGAACTGTTTTGTCTACAATTAATGGTTTTCTTGACCTGGGCTTCAGTTCATGGTATAGTTACCACAAAATGTGCATTAATTAATATGCTGATTTCCTGTATACTCATTATTAGTGACTTTATTTTTCTCTGTTGTGAACTGAAGAGTTTCATCAGAGATCTAGCAGTGTTTGGCATAGAGCCCAACCTTCATTCCTTTGCGACCAAATCCCTCTGTCTCTCATGCAGTTTCAGTTGTCTCTCGTTTTGGTCTGATGTATACATCTCTATGCAAAATGTACAGTTTTACTGCCAAAGGTGTTATGCTGCACTAAAATTTTTATCCAGCCTCTAGATTACTGCATTTGTTATTTTGGAGGGCCATTATTGTTGAAAAGTACAGGTAAGAAAAAAGCACTTGTTTTGTTTAGTCAATTATTTTCTGCATATTAGATCTTTGAGGTCCCTGTAACCAGGGATGTGTTCTTTTCTACTTACTGTGTAAAAGGGTGTCCCTCTTTAGAATTTCAGAAATTTGGGAGGTATGGTTTTAGTAAATTTTCTCCAATATTGGTAATTGCATTTTCAGTGCTGGATTGTAAAGAGTGATTGTTTAGGCCGCGGTGGTGGGGTGGGGCCAGGTTGATAACCTGGCTTTTGGGTAATGTCGCCCACTTTGTGGGTGGACAGTGGTTGGTAAACTGTTATTTGGTTGGTATAAGATATTGCTGCTTGAGTCTTAGTGACTAAGCATGTTGGTCTGTTAATGGTTAACAGCGGTTCTGTTTGGTATTAAAAGTTAAAGTTCATTTCATAATTTAAATTGTTTTAAACCCAATAAAGGGGCCGCGGCCTAAACTCTTCCACAATCCTTGTTGTGTGTTTATTTTATATTTTAGGTATGTTCTTATGGTATGATGGGTGTTAATGGGGTGTACAATCCCATGTTAGGGCCACGAAAGAATAAAATAGAGAAGTGGCCCCATGGGATTGTCATCCCTAACACCAGTGGCGGCCGGTGCATAGGGGGCGCTAGGGCGCCGCCCCCCCTGAAAAAAGGAAGAAAAAAAAAAAAGATAAAAAAAAAAAAAAAGATTGCAAAACGAGCAATAAAGTTTGAAAAAAAAAAAAAAATTGCGTTCGCCGCCGCCGCCGCCAGCCGATGTGGAGGGGGTGGGGGGGTGGGGTTACCACCCAGAAGAGGCGCCGATTGGCTGCCTTCTGGGGGGCGTGGGGGGCGTAACCTGGGCGCAAGGCAGATTCCTTGGAAACCCCCACTTCGTGGATTCCTGGCTGTGATTGGTCCAGCCTCCAGCCTGGACCAATCACAGCATCCAGGACATCCAACGCTGACCCCGCTGACGTCACTCGCAGCAGTGGACCGGACCGCGGGCGATGGAGTCGGGTGGACACCGGACGGGAGTGACGGCGGCACCGGAGAGGAGACCAGACCACCGGAGGTCATCTGCTGGAAGAAGACATCACCACCGGTGAGTCCTCCTGTCCTGTCAGTCCTCCATGACCATCCATCCAGCTTTTCCACCGCCATCCCCCTATGCTCTGCCTCATCCCATGAGTCATGGGATGAGGCAGAGCAGAGGGGGATGGCGGTGGAAAGGCTGGATGGATGGATGGTCATGGGATGAGGCAGAGCAGAGGGGGATGGCGGTGGAAAGGCTGTATGGATGGTCATCATGGGCCATGACCATCCATCCATCCATCCAGCCTTTCCACCGCCATCCCCCTCTGCTCTGCCTCATCCCATGACCATCCCTCCCACCGCCATCCCTTTGCCTGATCCCATCTCTCCCACTGCCATACCTCTGCAGGGGGCATGTACGCTGGTCACTGTATTGAAAGGGGGCATGTACGCTGGTCACTACATTGAAAGGGGGCATGTATACTGGTCACTACATTGAAAGGGGGCATGTACGCTGGTCACTACATTTAAAGGGGGCATGTACGCTGGTCACTACATTGAAAGGGGGCCTGTATACTGGTCACTACATTGAAAGGGGGCATGTACGCTGGTCACTACATTGAAAGGGGGCCTGTATACTGGTCACTACATTGAAAGGGGGCATGTACGCTGGTCACTGCATTGAAAGGGGGCATGTACGCTGGTCACTGCATTGAAAGGGGGCATGTACGCTGGTCACTACATTGAAAGGGGGCATGTACGCTGGTCACTACATTGAAAGGGGGCATGTATGCTGGTCACTGCATTGAAAGGGGGCATGTATACTGGTCACTACATTGAAAGGGGGCATGTATACTGGTCACTACATTGAAAGGGGGCATGTACGCTGGTCACTGCATTGAAAGGGGGCATGTACGCTGGTCACTGCATTGAAAGGGGGCATGTACGCTGGTCACTACATTGAAAGGGGGCATGTATGCTGGTCACTGCATTGAAAGGGGGCATGTATGCTGGTCACTGCATTGAAAGGGGGCATGTATGCTGGTCACTGCATTGAAAGGGGGCATGTATACTGGTCACTACATTGAAAGGGGGCATGTATACTGGTCACTACATTGAAAGGGGGCATGTACGCTGGTCACTGCATTGAAAGGGGGCATGTACGCTGGTCACTGCATTGAAAGGGGGCATGTACGCTGGTCACTACATTGAAAGGGGGCATGTATGCTGGTCACTGCATTGAAAGGGGGCATGTATGCTGGTCACTGCATTGAAAGGGGGCATGTATGCTGGTCACTGCATTGAAAGGGGGCATGTACGCTGGTCACTACATTGAAAGGGGGCATGTACGCTGGTCACTACATTGAAAGGGGGCATGCACACTGGTCACTACATTGAAAGGGGGCATGTACGCTGGTCACTGCATTGAAAGGGGGCATGTACTGTGTGGTCTGTGCTAGGGGGTCTGTACTGTGGGGTTTGTACAAGGGGCCTGTACTGTGGGGTTTGTGCCACTCTGTCAGTGTATCCCATAATAGGGCCCCTGCTCCCTATTATGGGATATACTAGTACTGATGGACCCCTTAATATGTGATATATTGGGAGAATTGGTTCACGCAAGCAAAATACAGGGGACAAAATGGGTGGGGTCTAAGGGGTGTGGCTTCTGAGAAATGGGAGGGGCCAAAATAGAAGGGCGGGGTCTTGCGCCCCCCCATCTTAAAACTTCACCAGCCGCCACTGCCTAACACCCATTTGTTTTATAAATAAATTTTACTTTTAATAGAGGTCTATGTTGATTAAGTACAGGTCTCTCTATGGCTGCTTTGCTGGTTCTTTTTGTTTTCTGTTTCAGGTGACAAGATGCCTGCTGTTGCTAGGAAGATTTACCTCAGCTGCTGAGCACTGTATTGGTGACAAATCTTTTGGCGGGAAACATCTAGCCAATGAGTGTAACCTTTTACTTATATCCTCTCCTGTCACTGGGCGGAGTCAGCATTTACCTCAGGTCTGTCAGCTGGACTCACCGCTGGGATTCTCCTCAGCCTTCCTTCTGGATATTTTAACCTGCTCTCCCACCCTCCCTCCCCCTTTGTTATTTCCCCTCGTCGCGGTCCACCTTTATGTGGGTAACGTCGCCCACTTTGTGGGTGGACAGTGGTTGGTACGCTGTTATTGGTATAAGATATTGCTGCTTGAGTTGTAGTGACTAAGCATGCTAGTCTGTTATTAACGACAGTTCTGTTTGATATTGAAAGTCAATCTTTTTGGGTAATGTCGCCCACTTTGTGGGTGGACAGTGGTTGGTAAACTGTTATTTGGTTGGTATAAGATATTGCTGCTTGAGTCTTAGTGACTAAGCATGTTGGTCTGTTAATGGTTAACAGCGGTTCTGTTTGGTATTAAAAGTTAAAGTTCATTTCATAATTTAAATTGTTTTAAACCCAATAAAGGGGCCGCGGCCTAAACTCTTCCACAATCCTTGTTGTGTGTTTATTTTATATTTTAGGTATGTTCTTATGGTATGATGGGTGTTAATGGGGTGTACAATCCCATAGTCTTGCATGCCTTCTAAATATTATGCAGCTTGCCCCAAATTCATGTTCCTGTCTAGAACTTGTACTTGAATTTGACCCATGCTGCACCACTTTTAGAACTCATGTGAGACTTTTGCAAAATCTGGCTCTGTACATCAAAAGAAAGTTGGTCTTATGATATGAGCTCCACTATTATAAGATACGAACAGTCAGTATTTTATTGTAAATTTGGCCTAGTGCAGGTATTGCACCACAATGTAGAAGTGGAGCAAATTTGAACTATTTGAGTTGCTGTCGAACCAGAACTGTTGCAGATGTTTTTTGAATTACGTATCATACTATAACGAGAGCAAATAACACCAGAAAAGTGGGGCAGCAGCAATTGAATTCCTCTGATGTGTTTTAGGGTGGTTGTAATTTGAATTTGTGTGTCAGGGACACGCTGGTCATAGTGTAAATGAAGCTCTGAGGCGCACACAGATGCGCGTGTCTGCGGGTGCTTGTATTGCAGTGAACAGGCATGTGCATTTGGCACTGATACTGGCACAAAGTGGTCTATATACAGTATGTGTATTCTAATACACTCCCAATAAGTGTACAATAATTGGTTTATGTGAAAGTTATAGCATTCACAAACTATGGTATATATATTAGAAAATTGATCAACCCAGATGTACTGATGGTCAATCTCATTTTTTGAGGTTCCACAATACCAGGACAGTACAAATACCTCCCAAATACATTTTTTTCTTCACTATTTTGAAATTTTTTTACATGCTGTCTCCACCCCTTGGGTGTCATATGAGATAAAATCCCTAATGGTATATTCCTTTCCTGAAATGAACTGAACCCCTATGCCTCATATTTCCAACTATTCTGCTGCAACTATAGCATCTTCCACATGCATAAAAGCTTTTACCATTAAGGCGGTAGTATACCGCTTTTTGTGACTTTTAACTACTGGTAAGCCTATAATAAGGCTTACCTGTAGGTACAATTAATATCTCCTAAACCTGCACGGTTTAGGAGATATTTGCACTGCATGCAGCCGCTGACGAAGGCGGACCTTCAGAGTTCCTTGCCGGGAAGTGCCGGAAAATGACATCGCGGCTCCGGCCACTCACAGCGCCGGAGCCGCCGAAGAGACGATGAGGGAGCATGTCCGGGGGTCCGTGTCTGGGCTTCGTTCTAAGGTAAATATTTCATAATGAGCTAGTATGCGATGCATACTAGCTCATTATGCCTTTGTCTTGCAGGGTTTTTTTTTTTTCTTTAGTATACTACCGCTTTAAAAAATGTAAAACCTTTTCTTTCTGTGGGGTTTATGACATTTTTCACTAGTTCATCTCTTAGTGTCAGGGCTTTCTTATAAATAACCATGGGCTCCTTGGGTATATGTTTTTTTTAGATGTTTAGCCAAAGTCAATATTTGCCAGTGTTTACGTATAATTTGCTTTACTTGTTTTTATTACATGTTGTAGTTCACCACCACTGATACTGTCCTCTCATTACTGGTTTCTTTCCATTGTTTATCTTCCAACAGCTTTATTTCATCAATATTGTTTACTTTACTCCTTTCTGCTTCTATAAATGTGGATTGGTATCCTTGTTCTACAAACATAGCTGCTAGTTTTTTTTGTTTGGGTGTTATAGTCCTTTATTCAAGAGCAGTACCTCTTAATGCGAATGAACTGTTCCCTGGGCACATTTATCAGCCAGCCATACTGACTGGTGACAGTATTTAAAAAACAAAAAAATCAAAACTTTTTCTAACTTTTTTTCTTTTTCACTATTTTTTTTTTCATTCTGTTATACATTTCAAAAGCCAGTATAAAGGATTAGTGGTAAAAAAAAAAAAACACTTGTGGGTTTAACTAATAATAATATTTTTTTGGTTTAATTCTCCTTTATGGGGGCATGGAAAGGGATGTGCCCTAAGCCTTCATATTTTTGCTAATGGGTGTCCCTCCTTCCTATCTCAAAAAGTTGGGAGGTATGCTGGAGCAGCTGGAACAATCAGTTTCTATCTTCAGCTTGTTCAGCAAAGCCTTCAAAATGTAAAATAAAAGCTGACTGGTTGCCTTGTGCAACTGCTTCACATTCTGTCTGCTACAGTCTTAGTAAATTCCTATTAGCGCCGGTTCACATACACGCGACGCTACTTCCCGGGGCGACCTCCGAGATCGCGGTGCGAGCAGCGCGCCGCGACCTCGGAGCGGCCGCCACGGACTTCATAACATTGAAGTCTATGGCGGTCGCCTCCTGGTCGCCACAAAGAAGCTCCGGACCCTTTTTCTAAGTCGGAGCGACTTGACTTGTGTCGCTCCTATTAGAACGGGTCCGCAGCTTCCCTATGGGAGGCGACCTACGGCGACCAGGTCGCTTCACAGGTCGCCTTAGTGTGAACGGGGGCTTAGTGTTCTATAGTTTATAGCAGTGGGAGGAATTATGCCCAATCCTTGGTGTCAGCAGATGGAATTATTCCCCATCCTTGGTGTCAGCAGATGGAATTATTCCCCATCCTTGGTGTCAGCAGAAGGAATTATGTGCCCCATCCTTGGTGTCAGCAGAAGGAATTATGCCCAATCCTTGGTGTCAGCAGATGGAATTATGCCCAATCCTTGGTGTCAGCAGATGGAATTATTCCCCATCCTTGGTGTCAGCAGAAGGAATTATGTGCCCCATCCTTGGTGTCAGCAGAAGGAATTATGCCCCATCCTCGGTGTCAGCAGAAGGAATTATGCCCCATCCTTGGTGTCAGCAGAAGGAATTATGTGCCCCATCTTTGGTGTCAGCAGAAGGAATTATGCCCCATCCTCGGTGTCAGCAGAAGGAATTATGTGCCCCATCTTTGGTGTCAGCAGAAGGAATTATGCCCCATCCTTGGTGTCAGTAGAAGGAATTATGCCCCATCCTTGGTGTCAGCAGAAGGAATTATGCCCCATCCTTGGTGTCAGCAGAAGGAATTATGTGCCCCATCTTTGGTGTCAGCAGAAGGAATTATGCCCCATCCTTGGTGTCAGCAGAAGGAATTATGCCCCATCCTTGGTGTCAGCAGAAGGAATTATGCCCCATCCTTGGTGTCAGCAGAAGGAATTATGTGCCCCATCTTTGGTGTCAGCAGAAGGAATTATGCCCCATCCTCAGTGTCAGCAGAAGGAGTTATGCCCCATCCTTGGTGTCAGCAGAAGGAATTGTGCCCCATCCTTGGTGTCAGCAGAAGGAATTATGTGCCCCATCCTCGGTGTCAGCAGAAGGAATTATGCCCCATCCTCGGTGTCAGCAGAAGGAATTATGCCCCATCCTTGGTGTCAGCAGAAGGAATTATGCCCCATCCTCGGTGTCAGCAGAAGGAATTATGCCCCATCCTTGGTGTCAGCAGAAGGAATTATGCCCCATCCTTGGTGTCAGCAGAAGGAATTATGTGCCCCATCCTTGGTGTCAGCAGAAGGAATTATGCCCCATCCTCGGTGTCAGCAGAAGGAATTATGCCCCATCCTTGGTGTCAGCAGAAGGAATTATGCCCCATCCTTGGTGTCAGCAGATGGAATTATTCCCCATCCTTGGTGTCAGCAGAAGGAATTATGTGCCCCATCCTTGGTGTCAGCAGAAGGAATTATGCCCCATCCTCGGTGTCAGCAGAAGGAATTATGCCCCATCCTTGGTGTCAGCAGAAGGAATTATGTGCCCCATCTTTGGTGTCAGCAGAAGGAATTATGCCCCATCCTCGGTGTCAGCAGAAGGAATTATGTGCCCCATCTTTGGTGTCAGCAGAAGGAATTATGCCCCATCCTTGGTGTCAGTAGAAGGAATTATGCCCCATCCTTGGTGTCAGCAGAAGGAATTATGCCCCATCCTTGGTGTCAGCAGAAGGAATTATGTGCCCCATCTTTGGTGTCAGCAGAAGGAATTATGCCCCATCCTTGGTGTCAGCAGAAGGAATTATGCCCCATCCTTGGTGTCAGCAGAAGGAATTATGCCCCATCCTTGGTGTCAGCAGAAGGAATTATGTGCCCCATCTTTGGTGTCAGCAGAAGGAATTATGCCCCATCCTCAGTGTCAGCAGAAGGAGTTATGCCCCATCCTTGGTGTCAGCAGAAGGAATTATGTGCCCCATCCTCGGTGTCAGCAGAAGGAATTATGCCCCATCCTCGGTGTCAGCAGAAGGAATTATGCCCCATCCTTGGTGTCAGCAGAAGGAATTATGCCCCATCCTCGGTGTCAGCAGAAGGAATTATGCCCCATCCTTGGTGTCAGCAGAAGGAATTATGCCCCATCCTTGGTGTCAGCAGAAGGAATTATGTGCCCCATCCTTGGTGTCAGCAGAAGGAATTATGCCCCAGCCTCGGTGTCAGCAGAAGGAATTATGCCCCATCCTCGGAGTCAGCTGAAGGAATTATGCCCCCCTCCTTGGTATCAGTAGAAGGAATTTTGCCCCATTGTTTGTGTCAGGGGAAAGAAAATATGCTTAAATTCCGGTTCACATTAATGCGATGACAGACATCGCATGTGATTCGGAGCGCACTGCTCTTAAAATCACATGTGATGTCTGTGCGATTCTAATTCAGCCATACAGATTGTATGGATGAATTCGCATCGCATTCGGACACAACTCACCCAGGACCCTTTTTTTTGTTCGCAGCAGAATCGGATCGCATGGTGGTTCACACCTATTTGATCCAAATCATGTCCAAACTGACAGTTCGCACTGCGATATACAAACTGATCTGGGGGTGTCGTTAACTTTGTATTGACACCCCCAGCGATTCGCATATGGTAGTGTGAACTGCCTACAATTTGAATGCGATGCGGGAACCCGCAGTGGATTTGCAGGGTTCCCGCATCGCATATATGTGAACTGGCACTAATTATTGGTGTCAGTGGGAGGATTAGTGTTCTATTGTTTTCATCAGTGGAAGGAATTATGCATCATCATTGCTATCAATTAGAGCAATTACCCCTGACTGCTGGTGTAGGTGGGAGGAATGGTTCCTTGTATTAGTGCAGGGATGGGAAACCTATGTCCCGGGGGCCGTATGCGGCCCTCAAAGTCATTTGGTCAGGCCTCCCATGCAGCTGAGTCTGTGTTTCTCAGCTGATCTGTCAGAACGGAGCCAATGCTTCCTGTATAGTTCCGGCTCCGTTCTGACAGTCTGAGTGAGTCACAGGCGGAGTGATATCAAATACACTCCGCCTGTGACCAATACAGGAAACATTGCCTCTTCCTCCAGCACGGTGCTGCTGCTAGCCAGCATTTCCCGCCAGCAGCACACACAGCAGTACCAGCCAGAGCCAGCAGTACCCACCACAGAACCAGCAGTACCCACAACAGTACCAGCCAGAACCAGTAGTACCCACAGCAGTACCAGCCAGAGTCAGCAGTACCTACAGCAGAGTACCAGCCAGCAGTACCCACAGCACAGTACCAGCCAGCAGTACCCACAGTACCAACCAGCAGTACCAGCCTGAGCCAGCAGTACCTAAGGCAATACCTACAGCACAGTACCAGCCTGAATCAGCAATACCCACAGCAGTACCAGCCTGAGCCAGCAGTACCCACAGCACAGTACAAGTCAGCAGTAACAGCCTGAGCCAGCAGTACCCACAGCTGTACTCACCAGCAGTACCAGCCAGCTATACCCACCAGCATTACCCGCCAGCAGTTCTTTTCAAAACTTACCACCACAAAGTCGACTGCGCTCCAGACTGACCGACACAAACCTGGAAAACCAGTTGCGAGTAGCAAAATCATCAATACCAGCTAACATCACACACCTCACCAAAGAGAAGCAGTTGCAGCCATCACATTAGGGATGAGCAATAAATCAGTAAATGAAAAAACAATCAGCGCAGACAGGTAAGTGTAGCTAAACTAGATGGAAATGCCAGCTGAACACCGACCCAGGATACACAGCAAAAAATCCCAGAGAGATATGACAGACAAAATGATGCAGCGCAAATCCTGTAAATAATGGCATAAGAAATAAAGAGTCCCAAAAAGATGAAAGAGACAGTTCCTTAGGTCCAATCTGTGTTGAAAGAGGATATATGAGACAACGACTCCACACAGTGATCTCCCTCCACCATAAAGCACACTGATGCCCTCACCTCATGATTCGACCACTGTGTTACCAGAGGTCAAAAATCGCAGTGTCAATCCACATCAATAAGCACGCTTCAGGTACATTCGTATAAACTCCTTGATATCTAAGGACCAGATAGGACTCACAGACCGGATTCCCCAAATGTAGACATTCCGAGGTATAAATGAAAGAAGAAAACCTCTAAGTGCAGACTGCCAGTACTAAACTTCTTTTAATAAATATTCGTTCCGACTTCCAAGCGTGTGTGGCTGGCTGCTGGTATGCACAGCCCACGACGCTGAAGTCTTATCGATGTGCACCTGTACTGATGTGCCTGTGTTTATCGTTTACCATGTAAGTGCAAACTATATTTATTAAAAGAAGTTTAGTACTGGCAGTCTAGATATCAAGGAGTGTATACGAATGTACCTGAAGCGTGCTTATTGATGTGGATTGACACTGCGATTTTTGACCTCTGGTAACACAGTGGTCGAATCATGAGGTGAGGGCATCAGTGTGCTTTATGGTGGAGGGAGATCACTGTGTGGAGTCGTTGTCTCCTATATCCTCTTTCAACACAGATTGGACCTAAGGAACTGTCTCTTTCATCTTTTTGGTACTCTTTATTTCTTATGCCATTATTTACAGGATTTGCGCTGCATCATTTTGTCTGTCACATTAGGGGTGAGTTAATTAAATGTTTGACCAAATATAACAGGCAGATTTTTAAGTTGATAATTTTGTATGGCCCCCGAATGATTTTATAAATACCCAAATGGCCTTTTGCAGAAAAAAGGTTCCCCACCCCTGTATTAGTGAGATAAATCATGCCCCAAGGACTGGATAAAAGCAAGCAAAGGGCCACAGTTTGGAGACCACTGCCCTAAAGTTACAAACTTGTATGGCAGAATGAAGATTTTTTTTTTCTGTTGGAGTACCTGGAGGTTCATGTTCTCAGGGAGCTTGAGAAGAGAAGAGAAGTGTGTGAGTACTCACATTTCAGCCATGAAAGCAGTTTTATAAAGCTGATGTTGAGGACAGGGAACTCCAAGTCCTAGGCAGAAGCATGCTTCTTTGGGTCAGGCTTTCAGTTTAGTGGATGTTTGGACCACAGATTTAATTTGGTGAAAGCACCATAAGTTCAAATGATAAGGGATCATCAAGTTTTTCTATATGTTACCTCTCACTGACATCACGTTTCCAGTGGCACTCTGGTTTATTCAGTACAAACATACATTTACATTGGCATTTATATTATTGTTTAATATCTGAGTTTCAGAAGCCGCTCTTCAAAGAGACCCTGTAGCTAGATTATTCATGTAAAATCTTCCCATAAAATATGTGCATTTAACATACTTTATGCATGTTCTATACCTGTGAAAGCCTTTCTTGTGTAGGCATCCAGTTTTGGGTTGCCACCTCATCCCTTTAAACCAGGACACATTAATAACACAGGGTCTGAGGCTGACTAAGGTGGTAATAAACCACTTCAGCACTGGAAGGTTTTACCCCCTTAACGACCAGGCCATTTTTTTGTGATTCGGCACTGCGTTGCTCTAACAATTGTGCGACACTGTACCCAAATACAATTGATGTCCTTCTTTTCCCACAAATAGAGCTTTCTATTGGTGGCATTTGAGCACCTCTGCGTTTTTTTCGATTTTGCGCTATAAACAAAAAGAGCGACAATTTTATTTACTTTCTGTTATAAAACATTCCCCAAATTTTTTTTTTTTAAAAATCTAATTTTTTTATCAGTTTAGGCCAATTTGTATACTGCTACATATTTTTCATAAAACAAAATCCCAAAAAGCGTATATTAACTGGTTTGCTCAAAAGTTATAGCGTTTACAAACTATGGTTTAGATTATTTGGACTTTTTGTTTGTTTGTCTTTATTAGTAATGGCGGCGAGCAGCGATTTATTTATTTATTTATTTTTTGCAGGGCTGCGACATTGCGGCGGACAACTCTGACACTAAAGCCCCGTACACACGTACCGATTGCCGGCCGTAAATTTTCGGCCGCCGACCGATCGGCCGATTGTAGGCTTGTTAGTATGATGCTTCCGACAGCGCATTTTCGGCCGAACAGAATCTGTCGTGCAGACTTTAAAATATTTGTTGACTGTCACCAGAACGGCCGATTGTTCGCCAGTCAATTCAGATTTCGGCCGACAGACAGCAGATTAGCAAGACTCGGCATGCTCAGAAAAGAAAAAAGACAAGGAAAGTTAACCATCACATGACATCACTTCTGCAGTCGGCTGTTGTTGGCCGATAAAATTCGTGTGCAGTCTTTTGCAGTTTTCAACAGACACGACAGCCCTGGACAAAAGACGGCCGATCGTTCGGCCGACGATCAGTACGTGTGTACGGGGCTTCAGTGACACTTTTTGGGGACCAGGGACACCAATTCAGTGATCAGTGCTAAATAATATGCTCTGTTACTGTATAAATTACACTGGCAGGGAAGGGGTTAATACTGGGGGTGATCAAGGGGTTAAGTGTGCTCCTAAATTGTGCTTACTAACTGTGGGGGGGGCTCTCTGACAGGCACACAGGGATCGGTATTTCAGCTTAGCTGAGACACACAATCTCATTGTGCCTGTCTGACAGGAGAGTCACCTGCCTTGTTTACATAGGCAGGCGGCTCTCCTGTCAATTTCCCTGAAGATCATCTAGCTCCCACTGTGTCTAGTCACATAATCATCAACCTGCACATGCACGTAATCACATAGCTCTACGTGATTATGCGCAGCCGATCCACCCTGCCGCAGTAAATCTGCGTGGGGTGGTCGGCAAGTGGTAAACACACTTACTGCCTTATGTGCTATATATTAGTCTCAGAACCTGTGTAATTAATATGTGTCCTGGTTTAAAGGGATGAGGTGGCAACCCTAATCCAGTTCCCTGAGACTGCTGCTGGTTGCCACCATCTCAGATGTGATGTTAGCAGCCCCAGCAGACTAAAACTGCCCATAGATGGAACAAAATTCAGTGGGGACGCGTCAAATTTCGATTAATCACTGGCTGTTCCCGTTCAACAGAAGTTGATCTAACTAACAACTTCTGTTGAACGGGATTGTTGGGAAAACTTTTGTGGATCAGACACTGATTATCGTATTCTTACAGGGAGGAGCTCCGCTATCAGAATATAGTGGCACAGCAGGGAGGATTCATTCATCCACCTAGCATGTGTGGATAGAGGAATTTGTTGTGTTTTTTTTTTTTTTTTTTCCCAATCAATAAAAATGAACCGTCAATGGCCAGCCTTAGAGCTGTCACACATGTGACACTCTATTGTATTTCCCTTTGCTCCTCCCCCAGCAGCTTCACAAAAGTTTATGAAGGAGAGGTGAGCGGCGGTGGAGCTGGGTCAGCACAGACGGTAACTAGACATAGCCAGTGGATAAGAGATTTATGAGATGGCAGGTGGGAGGGGAAACTGTAGGTATTCTAGGGTATTGACTCTGCCTGCAAAAGTTAAATAAGCTAGCAAGTTCAAAGGCACATTGCAAGTGAATACAAAATGGCATGAAAAAAAAATAGCTGTAAGTGAAAGTGCCTGATTCCCCTGCGCTACCATGTGCACACAAATGGATTTGTGTAAAATAGATGTAGAAATTGAACCAAAAAGAGATATAAGATAAAGAGAAAACCTACAGTAAATATGTGTATGAGTCTGCTGAATACCTGCTAGTGTTCTGATTGATTGTAAGCAGTGATAAAAATAAGATATAAGACATGTCCGCTGCTATCCGATCCGATTCTGTCTGTGAAATCCGGATGGATGGAAACCCAATTTTCCCTCCGTCTTGAGGATCGGATAAAAACGGACAGGCGGTCCGTTATCGTCTGATCCCCGATAGAGGAGAGCAGGGCTCTGACCACTCCTTCTCTGCACACAGAGCAGGGATGGAGCTGTCATCCGCCTGCTCAGTGGGGATCGGCGGATCGATCCCCACTGAGCAAAACAGACTTCGTCGGGGCGCACCATCCGTGTGAAAGGAGCCATAATTTGTAATATGACGCACTAAGAGCACACTACATGTGAGGTCCTATACATCATTTGAACCAGATACATTGTGTGCAATTTATAAATAATAAACAACAAAAGACACTGTAAGTACAGGTTCACACTAGTACGACTTGTCAGGCGACTTGGTCAGCCTGACAAGTCGCGCACCGTCGCGGTCCATTGTGTGGTACAGGAACGGTTCTAATAGGAGCGACATAAGTCGCTCCGACTTAGAAAAGGGTTCCTGTAATACTTCGGGGCGACCTGGAGCGACTTGCATAGACATTCATTTTATGAAGTCCATGCAAATCGCGCCGAAATCGCGGTGCACGCGACTTCACAGGTCGCCCCCGAAGTCATACCGCTTCAGTGTGAACCGGCACTAAAAGGCACCATATTTCCCCCTTGATAAAGTCACAGAAAGGGTGACGAAACTAGTCGGGGAAGGGCCAGGTGACGTCAGCGCGCTCTCAGAGGAAGATTGCACCCTGATTGGTGGTTGCCAGTGCTACATCCGAGCGATCCTTAACCACTTCCGCACTGCTCACTAGAGCTGTACTGCGGCAAAGTGGCTTGATAACGTCTGGCGACGTAGTACTACGTCACCAGACATTCCCCTCTCTCGGCGCGTGCCGCCGGAGGCTCGCTCCCGCTGTATTCAGTCACAGCGGGAGTCGGGCCAGGGAAGGAGCAGCGGCGACCGCCGTTGCTCTTCCCCGATCGTCGGGGAATCAAGTGTGGAGATCCGCCTGCTTGTGTAAACACAAGCGGGCGGATCTCCTAAGTGACAGACAGGGTCAGATTGCAGGGTTCAGCATAGCTGAACCCGCGATCTGTCCTTGTGTCACATAGTCCCCTCCCCCCACACACGTCAGTAAGCACCAGGCATACATTAACCCCTTGATCACCAATAAAAATTAACCCCTTCCCTGCCAGTGTCATTTTTACAGTAACAGTGCATATGTATAGCACTGATTACTGTAGTAATGTCACTGGTACCCCTAAAAGTGTCAAAAATGTCAGTCAGGGGTCCGATCTGTCTGCCGCAATGTTGCAGTCCCGCAAAAAAAAAAAAAAAAATCGCAGATCGCCGCCATTACTCGTTAAAAAAAAAAAAAACACCAAAAATGACAGAAATCTTTCCCTTAGTTAGTAAACGCAATAACTTTTGCGCAAACCAATCAAAATACGCTTTTTTTTTTTTTACCAAACATAGGTAGCAGAAAACAAATTGGCCAAAAATTTAAAAAAATTTTGATTTGTACATTTTTTTTTGGGGGGGGGGTATTTCATAATTCTTTTTTTGTTTATAGCGCAAAAAGTAAAAATCGCACAGGTGATCAAATACCACCAAAATAAATCTCTGTTTGTGGGGAAAAAAGGACGTACATTTCGTTTGGGTACGGTGTCGCACGACCGCGCAATTATCAGTTAAAGTCGCACAGTGCCGAATCGCAAAAAGTGGCCCAGACGTAAGACAGCAAAATCCTCCGGTGGTTAAGGGGTCTGCAATCCCTTATTGTGCTACGCATGCTATCTGAGTGCACTGAAAAATGTGAGTTGTCATTTCTTGTGGTTTTAAACGGTACTATGTCAGTTTTCTGATTTCTTTGGGTACTACCAATAAGGATTGTCGCAGGAGATAGAGGATTTACTTATCACTAAGGATCCAACAACCCACCCAAGCTTTCTTTAGCCCCTTAAAGGGGAAGGCTCATATTGATATGTGGAAGGTCAGTAATGGAGGTGAGTGCAAAGTTATCACTGGTTTAGACATCACAGTGGTGTCGTGTCTATTGTTGTTTATTATTTATATATTCCACACAATGGATTTAGTTCTAATGATGTATAGCAGGGATCTGCAAACTGTGGCCCTCCAGATGTTGCAGAACTACAAGTACCATGATGCACAGCAAGACTCTGACAGCCACAAGCATGACACCCAGAGGCAGAGGCATGATGTGTCTTGTAGTTTTGCAACAGCTGGAGGGCCACAGTTTGCATATCCTTGATGTATAGGACCTCACATGTAGTGTATCATATTATACATTATCAGTGTGTTTTACTATGCAGTACTAGTGGGGAGCACTGTATCACATATCTTATGTTTATTATTGCTGCAAGTAAGTGTTACAATTTTTCTATACTGTTACCTGCATTTTCATTTTATTATTTTTTTTTTTTTTTTGTGACAGGGTTGTAACTTGTGTCACAAGCAGTCATTGGGGTATTAGAGTACATACATAATATTCAGACAGTTAAAGCCGACCATAGACGGTTTGAATGTCAGCCAGCTCAGCAAGCCTACAAATACGCGCATGTGTGTGTTTGAACTCTGCGGTACACACCCTAATGCCATAGACTGCGCACACCTATGGCTAAAATACAGCAACTGTTGCATTTTTATTACCGTTTGTTTCTGTAGTGGGGGGGTCCTTTTCCAGAACAGGATGTAAAAGGATATCTGTGGAAAAGGAACACAGACAAAACCTTTTTAGTAAAGTGGGAAATGGTTAGAGCTGGTGTACCAGTACTGCTGTTACATGGACTGGAAGCGAGGATAAAACGCTCCACTGTAGTCCCAGATAGAAATAAAACTTCTAACTCCTCAACATGCTACGTGCTTAAAAAAAAAAAAAAAAAAAAAATTGGCTGAAGTTAAGCTTCAGCTGTCATCCTATGCCATGTACTGAGGACACAAGTCAGTTCAGTATGTGCTCATAATTATAGTTGATTTGTTGGGTGTTCTTAGCACCTGTGTTTATTTGGGAAATGTATCAACATCGATTTTCTTGTTTTGCACATTAACAAGCCAATGCAGGAAACGAAGGCACATTCTTACGAAAGTATAAATCTCAGAAAATGTCATTTTTGATTGACGAAAAGTAATCGCAATTTATGATAATTATGTCTGTTTAAAGAGGAAGTAAACCCTCCTCAGGAAGTTGTACCTATAGGTAAGCCTATATTAAGGCTTACCTATAGGTACTGTAAATATCTCCTAAACATGTACCGTTTAGGAGATATTTACCTTTAATGCAGCCAGCGACGTCACTGGCGCATGCGCTCTGAAGGAACGGCAAATCGTGCCGTTCCTTCAGAGCCCCGTGCCGTGACCGTCGGCTCCCGCGCGCGTGCGCGGGAGTGACGTCACCGCGGTTCCGGCCAATCAGATGGCCGGATGCCGCGATCCCAGAAGACGGGCGACTATACATGTCGCCCGTCATACAGGTAAGCGGACGGCACGGCGGGGGCTCGTTCTAAGGTAAGTATTTCATAATGAGCTACTATGCGATGCATACTAGCTCATTATGGGTTTCTCTTTCAGGATGTAAAGAAGAGAAAACATTTTTTTCTCGGTGTACAACCTCTTTAAGGTTGGTTTAACCACTTGACTTCTGGAAGATTTACCACCCCCCCCCCTTCATGACCAGACCATTTTTTTGTGATACAGCACTGCGTCACTTTAACTGACAATTGCACAGTTGTGCGAGGCTGTACCCAAATAAAATGCATGTCTTCCCCCCCCCCCACACACAAATAGAGCTTTCTTTTGGTGGTATTTGATCACCTCTGTGTTTTTTATATTTTGCACCATAAACAAAAAAAGACTGACCATCTTGAAAAAAAAAAAAAGTTTTTAAAATTTTCTGCTATAAAACATTTCCAATAAAAATTGTAAAAACTCAAATCTTCATCAATTTTAGACCAATGTGTATTCTGCTACATATTTTTGGCAAAAAAATCCTAAGAAGCTTATATACTGATTGGTTTGCGCAAAAGTTATCACATCTACAAACTGCGGGATATGTTTATGGAATTTTTATTTCTTTTTTTGCCTGTAATGGCGGTGATCAGCAACTTAGAACGTGACTGCGATATTGTGGCAGACAAATTGGATACTAATTGAAACTTTTGACACTCTTTTGGGACCAGTGTCACTAATACAATGATCAGTACTTAAAAAAATGCATTGTCACTGTACAAATGACACTGGCTGGGAAGGGGTTAACATCAGGGGGCAATTTTATTAGGCAACTTAGTCGCCGAGAATCATACTAGATATATAAAACTAAGGTTTTTGTTCCCACGGGCCTGGATGTAGAATTTGATTCGAACTGTTTTTATATTGGACCGTTATAAATTATTTCATTGAATTTGTATTGATTTGTTTCTTTTATTGCTTATTGTAATGGATGACTGTGATGGTATGATATATGTATCCCCCCTTTTTTTGAGTCTGAGTATATTAAAGGGGTGTCCAATGTGCCTCCGTTATCGCTGATGAAGTTCCACCCACGGGATGTAGTGAGTTGTACTTGTACGTGGTTCACTCACAGATTGATTTGCTGTGGATACTGAGCACTGGGGAACAGTGCTAGTTCTGTAAGTGCCATTTTTTTTTTTTTATCTTTAATAAATATGAAGTTTATATTATTGTGGTGAGCGGCTTGAGTTATCTGTGGTGGAGGACTTTTTCACTTTGTCACCAGCAAGTTGTCTACTCAGAAGCACGACTCCTCACTTATTGGGGACTGTTGTGCGTTTTCTTTGCGCTATCCTCTACATTCATCTATATTAAGTTTATTAGTGCTGCACTGATATTTTATTATGGACTTCATTTGGGATTTGATATTTTGACCCTGAATACGTAGCTGCTTTATTGATTTTATTTAAGTTTTTTTTGTTTTGCTCGGTTTGGCTTTTTTTGTACACCGCTATTAAGGTCTAAACCACTGTCAACAAAAGTGAGTACACCCCTACGTGAAAATGTCCAAACTGGGCCCAAAGTGTCAATATTTTGTGTGACCACCATTGTTTTCCAGCATAGCCTTAACCCTCTTGGGATGGAGTTCCCCAGAGCTTCACAGGTTGCCACTGGAGTCCTCTTTCACTCCTCCATGACAACATCACGTTGCTGGTGGAGGTTGGCGATCTTGCGCTCCTCCACCTCCCGTTTGAGGATGCCCCACAGATGCTCAAAAGGTTTTAGGTCTGGAGACATGCTTGGCCAGTCCATCACCTTTACCCTCAGCTTCTTTAGCAAGGCAGTGGTCATCTTGGAGGTGTGTTTGGGGTCATTATCCTGTTGGAATACTGCCCTGAAGCCCAATCTCAGAAGTGAGCGGATCATGCTCTGCTTCAGTATGTCACAGTACATGTTGGCATTCATGGTTCCCTCAATGAACTGTAGCTTCCCAGTGCTGGCAGCACTCATGCAGCCCCAGACAATGACACTCCCACCACCATCTTGACTGCAGGCAAGACATACTTGTCTTTGTACTCCTCACCTGGTTGCCGCCACACACACTTGACACCATTTGAACAAATAAGTTTATCTTGGTATCATCAGACCACAGGACATGGTTCCAGTAATCCATGTCCTTAGTCTGCTTGTCTTCAGCAAACTGTTTGCGGGCTTACTTGTGCATCATCTTTAGAAGAGGCTTCCTTCTGGGATGACAGCCATGTAAACCAATTTGATGCAGTGTGTGGCATATGTTCTGAGCACTGACAGGCTGACCTCCCCCCACCCCTTCATCCTCTGCAGTAATGCTGGCAGCACTCATACATCTATTTCCCAAAGACAACCTCTGGATTTGATGCTGAGCAAGTGCACACAACTTCTTTGGTCGACCATGGCGAGGCCTGTTCTGAGTGGAACCTCTCCTGTTAAACCGCTGTATGGTCTTGGCCACCATGCTGCAGCTCAGTTTCAGGGTCTTGGTAATCTTCTAGGCCATCTTTTTATGTAGAGCAACAATTTCTTTTTTTCAGATCCTCAGGGTTATTTGCCATGAGGCACCATGTTGAACTTCCAGTGACCAGTATGAGAGCGATAACACCAAATTTAACACACCTGCTCTCCATTTACACCTGAGACCTTGTAACACTAACGAGTCACATGACACCGGGGAGGGAAAATTACTAATTGGGCCCAATTTGGACATTTTCACATAGGGGTGTACTCACTTTTGTTGCCAGCGGTTTAGACATTAATGGCTGTGTGTTGCATTATTTTGAGGGGACAGCAAATTTACACTGTTATACAAGCTGTACACTCACTACTTTACATTGTCGCAAAGTGTCATTTCTTCAGTGTTGTCACATGAAAAGATATAATAAAATATTTACAGAAATATAAAGGGTGTACTCACTTTTGTGAGATACTGTATATAGTAATTCCTGGCTATCACTTTGACAGCCCATAATAGTGGCAGGGGAAGAGGAGGCGAACATAAGAGCTGCGCCCTAGAAAAGTTGACATTTTTGCAGGGGATATCTTCTATGTTTAATATCCTAAAGTGGCTATTATACTGATAAAATGGCTTGTATACTTTTTGGTTTGGATCCCCCAACAAGTGTATACAGTTAGGGAAGTCTGACTTTTTTTCTTTTAGATTTGCTGTTTGAATGTTGAAAGTCATGCATTGTGCACTAAACAATGTAATAGTGCAAAGTGCAAAGATTGGTGAGATACAAAAAAAAAATCTATTTAACATTAAAATATATAAAACTTAAGAAAGTGAGTGTCCACTTGAAACTCAAAATCAATGTGATGATCACATTCTTCAGTGGAAAATAAAAAAATCAGCGTGTTCTCTCCACCAGTGTAATATATCGTCACCCAAAATTAATGTATAAAGGCTTATCAGAGTTCCATGACCTTCTAAATGAATACAAAGGTCATAACACGCATTAACAGAAGTTCCCTGGCACACTCTAGGAAACACAACTACTTGATAGTAGATCAGATGCAAAACCATCTAAAGATAAATTATTTTCACATTAAGGGCTGGTTCACACTTATGCGAGTGCGGGAAGGCTGCGAATTCGCAGCCTGATCCCGCATCGCACACGCACCCCCGGCAGTTCACACTGCCATATGCGATACGCTGGGGGTGTCAATGTAATCTCAACGACACCCCCAGTTTGATCGCATATCGCAGTGCGATCGTGCAGTTCTCACAGGATCGGATCGCACAAGTGTGAACCGCTGTGCGATCCGATCCTGATGCGGCTAGAAAAAAGGGTACCTGTGCGTGTTTGGTGCGGCTGTGGTGCGAATTTAGCCATACAAACTGTATGGCTAGACTCGCGCCGCACAGCCGATCGCATGTAATGTCGGAGCAGTGCGCTCCGACATTACATGCGAACCCCGCACACGCACAAGTGTGAACCGGGGCTAAGGGTAAAGAGGACCCCCTTGGGCTAATGAACAGGACTTAATCTGGTGCCAGACTCGCTTGCAATTGCCACTCAAAAAAAACCTAAAAGGAGACCCATACTACACACAGTGTAAACCAGATACCACTATTTCATTAAAAACTAGAGACTGCACTTACACAGAAAAAAGGCATGTGTTCTTCATGTTGTGTCTAATCACATCCATATGAAGAACACCTCCAAATCGCGATGACATCATGTGTCATCAACCTGCTCTGATGTGTTTCATCAAATGACATTCTCACACGAGTGGAGCCGCCCACACAGTCATTATTTTTTTTTAACAACATTACCAGCTGTCTTAGATGAAATGTAAATTACAAAAATATGGATTTTTTTTCCTACAGCTTGCCTGTCAAATCCATTTCTCGGTGTACATCACGGGACACAGAGCAGCAATATTCATAACTATATGGGACGTCACAAAGCAATGCATTTTAGGGGAGGGGGACACCCTAAAATACCGCCATCAGACCCCAGAAGATCTACATAGCTGCCTGCAGAATACTGTGGCCAAATGTAGACTCCTGGGTCCTAACATCCACTTGATAGAACCTAGTAAACGTATGCACTGACAACCAAGTTGCCGCTCTGCAAATCTGAGCCATAGAAGCTTGATGGCGAACTGCCCACGAGACACCTACTCTTCTGGTAGAGTGTGCCTTTACCGTAAAATGTGGAACCTTCCCTTTTAAACCATACACCTGGATAATAACCTGGCAAATCCATTGAGAAATAGTAGGTTTAGATGCTGCCTGCCCTTTCCTGGACCCTTCCGGCAGCACGAACAAAAGATCAGTCTTACAAATCTGAGCTGACCTTTTTAAATAAATCTTGAATGCATGTGATACATCAAGATAATGTAATAACTTTTCTCTGTCGCTCATTGACAGACGTAGTCCTCGTTGATTCAACACAACTCGGGTTATGCTGCCCTCTACAGGAGTAGGACTAGACAGGAAAGAAAACATTCTGGCCACACCTTAGGGGCAGTCCCAGAGGGTATATCCTCTCTCTCTCTGCTACAGCAAATCAGTTTTTTTCTGTCTAGTTAGGAGTAAGGACCTAGATGCCTTGCTAGGATCTTCGGTCCTGGCAGGATTTTTTTCTTAGAAAGATTTTTTAGACAGCTTTTTTCTCCAGTGTTCCTGTGAGATCTTCAAGCAAGAAAGCTGGAACTGGGCGACGGGCTGGATGTTGAGATCCAGTGGTCACCCCAGTTCAGCCTACGAGCGCGTGCAGGCCATAGCTCCGCGCTGGGTCGGCCGCGACATAGTCCCACTGGACGGGGACTGACCCTGCGAGTTGAACGTCTCGCTTAAACGCCAATGACCATGAGTCACGGCGTCCGTATTGGTCGACAGCCCTCCCACCCCGGTGGAGAGGGGTACTGTCAGGAGTTGGCGCCCGCCTGGTTCCGGTAGGGTGAGTAGTATGTTCCCCCTTTCCCCCTGACGGGTCTTGTGGTGAACGCGGGCCCCTCTCTGTAATGGTAAGGATGGGTCTCCCCTCTATCCCATAACATGTCACAGATCCCCCTATTGGAGTGTGATTTTTGTGAACAATAAACCAGGAGGCTTGGTTTGGGAGCTGACAATCTAATTGCAAAAATGTTTAAATGATTGTAGTCAGTGGCAGTATTAGAACATTACTGTGATAGTATAAGGTATCCTACCTGTCAGAAGCCACAGGGCGATGTCTATACATGTATACTGCATTCCAGATCATATTCCTCCAGCTAAGCAGATGCCTCCCGACGGCCACGGACCGCATACGGCCCGCCAGGGTCCGGTACCGCCGGCCACGCTGATCACCATGAGGGTGAAGGTTTGTGAGGCCGAGATACTCCCGCAAACATGCCGTTATTCTGTACAGGCCGCCGCCATTGTCTGGTAGATTGCACGAGGCCGCCATTTTGGCGTAGCCTCGTGTCTCCAGCATGGGGGCGGCCATGTTTGAGGTGACCCAAACACCTCGTGGAGCTAGGGGAGGCGCCGGAAGGCATACAGAGGGGCGGAGCCGCCTCCTTTTTTCCCAGGAAGCCAGCCAAAAGACTTCCTGTCTGTTCTAGACAGCGCTGAGACAAGTTGCATTTGAAACTCTGAGCATCAAGTGGTGAGCCTTGGGGTCTATCTCTCTCTCTCGCTCTGTAGGGGTCCCTAAGCAGGTAACACTGAGGGGCTTTGTGGCGCTGGGGGTCTGAAAAAAAAAAGTTTTAGTTTTTGGCAAATTGATTTTTTCTGGGTAGTATCTGGAATTATCATGGACCCTGCCACACAGGTACCCCCACCTGTTTCCCTCGAGGGGGCCGCGGGACCCGCCAGTGCACAGAGTATGGATGCATTTACAGCAGTTTTGGAGTCTTTGGTGGCTCGGGTGGAGATGGCCTGTCAGGAACGGGGGTCAAGAAAGCGACCCCCGCCTACCCCTATATCATCTGATACTTCAGATTCAGATTCTGAGATGGTCATTGCAGCTGCAGGTCCCTCTGCAGGGGCTGTTGTCTCAGGTAAAGTTCCCTCAGACAGTGAGGAGGACGTTCATGCTTCCGCCATAATTCAGGAAGAAGCATTGGTGGACGCACTAGTTGTGGCGGTTCGGGAAACCTTAAGACTTGAGGTTTTACCGGCAGAGGCAACTGAAATAGAGATTCCCTTTGGTACTAGCAAACCCACCAAGACGGTGAAGGTTTTTCCTTTACCCAAGTGTTTTGGTAATAAGATTAAAGAGGAATGGGAGCATTCTAAGCGTACCTTTACTATTTCCAAGCGCATTGCTAGACGCTATCCGTTTGAGGAATCCCTCATTAAGAAATGGACGGTACCACCAGTGGTGGATCCACCTATTTCCAGACTGAATAAAGCCACGGTTATTCCAGTGGAGGACGCTTCGTCCTTTAAGGATTCGGTGGATCGGAAGGTAGAAGCGGAGTCCCGCACTATCTTTTCCCTGATAGGGTCAGCCTTTAGACCAGTAATTGTCATTGGTCTAGTTTCTCAGACATTAACGGAATGGGCGAGATTGGTGCGCCAGGACCTGAAGGGGAAAGATATCCCCCAGGCAACATCTGATTTGATGGAACAGATTATACAAGGATTACAGTTTGTCTGTGCATCTATGTCAGCGGTAATCCTCAGACGTGTGCTGTGGTTAAAATGCTGGTCAGCGGACCTAGGTTCCAAAAAGACCTTGGCGAATCTCCCCTTTCAGGGGAATCGCCTATTTGGGGCCACCCTAGATGAGATCATTAAGGATGCCACTGGGGGCAAAAGCACTTTTTTGCCACAGGCTGCTAAAGCTAAAGGACCTCGTAACAAGCGGGGACCTTTCTTTACCGCCCATAAAGGGTTCGTTCGCTCTGCTGGAGCAAGTGGAAAGGGCAAAACTCCTCTAGGAGGGTTCAAGAAGGGCTGGTCGAACAAACAAAAGACCGACTCAGCCAAACCTGAAGCAAAGGATTACACAGTCTGAAGGTGCGCCCCCACCCGGCTTGAGGGTGGGGGGACGTCTTCACCGGTATTCAGAGCATTAGATCGAGCATCGACCACTGCTACCGGTGCGATTCTTCCCTTCCAACATTTAAGTACTACAGGGAGCGGTAGTTACCGTTCCCTGAACAGATCATTTTATTTACCTTTTCCAAAGATTAGCCTCAGTTCCCCACAAGAATCCGGTTGAACAGACAGACCAAGGAGCCTCTAGCCGGGTGACTTCGGTCCCTAATGTTCAACCAGGAGAAATCACCACTCCTGATAGGAATCAGGTGTCTGATAAATGTGTGAGAACAGAGAACGATCAGACTTTGTCGGATTGCCAGGGCCAGATAGCTCTAGGGCAGCCTGGTTCGGATCCAGTCAGCTCCAGTTGTCCTGGAAATTCTAGGCTGGCCTCGTCAAGCCGGTCTGGCCGACTTGGACATGCTGGTCGCGAACGCTCCTTGGGAACTTCTTCTCAGGGAGTGTCTGCGGTCTCAAGGACCGATCTTCCATTGTGCTTTACAGTTGCTGGGTTTAATGGCCTGGCCATTGAGACCCAGGTACTGAAGGACAGAGGGTTGTCAGCTTCAGCAAAAGGGGGTTGAGCAGAAACTAGCCTTGAGCACCATCAAGGGTCAGGTTTCAGCATTCGCAATCTTCTTTCAGAAGCCTTTGGCTACTAAGTCCTTGGTGCGGAATTTCATCCAGGGGGTGCGGCACCTGGCTCCACCAGTCCGCGCGCCCTTACCACCCTGGGATCTTAATTTGGTTTTGTCGGTTCTGCAGAAACCTCCCTTTTGAAAACATCAGGGAGATTCCCTTGCTTACTTTATCCCAGAAGGTGGCCTTCTTGGTGGCTATCACTTCTGCACGCAGGGTGTCAGAACTGGCTGCATTGTCATGCCAGTCCCCATATTTAGTGATTAATAGGGATAAGGTAGTTCTTCATCCTAAGCCATCCTTTCTTCCAAAGGTGGTTTCAGACTTTCATCTGAATGAAGATATTGTATTACCTTCCTTGTGTCCTCAGCCCAGTCATCATCGGGAACATGCGTTGCATTCCTTGGATGTGGTTCGGGCAATCACGGTATACCTGAAGGCTACGGAATCGTTCCGTAAGACGGATTCACTTTTTGTGATCACGGATGGCCCCAGAAAGGGGTTGCCTGCATCTGCCGCGACTATCTCCAAATGGATTAGACAGACGGTGGTACAGGCTTATTCTATTAAGGGTCGGAATCCTCCGTTCCCTGTTAAGGCGCACTCCACTCGAGCGCTCAGTACTTCCTGGGCCTTCCGCCATCAGGCATCAGTGGTCCAGGTATGTAAGGCGGCCACTTGGTTGTCGGTACATACCTTTACAAAATTTTATAAGATTGATGTGATGGCATCGGCGGATGCCTCATTTGGCCGCAAGGTTTTGCAGGCCGCAATTTGAGGAGACCGGTGGTCTACCTCGAGGGTTTTTTTCTGTTGGAATTTTCTGTTGAGTCTCATCTTTGATTGATGAGCATTGAAAACTTCTAGTTGGCACCGGTTGGGCCTTCTAGATTGGATTTGATTTCCATTTTCCCACCCCTCATTTGTGGTACTGCTTTGGGACATCCCGAGTTGTGTTGAATCAACGAGGACTACGTCTGTCAATGAGCGACAGAGAAAAATGGATTTTTGTAAAATCTTACCGTAAAATCCTTTTCTCTTAAGCTCATTGACAGACGTAGTACCCGCCCCTCTGTTTTGAGTTGGGTTGGGTTAAATTCTCTAAACACTGCTTTGTGGCATAACTGATTTGCTGTAGCAGAGAGAGAGGATATACCCTCTGGGACTGCCCCTAAGGTGTGGCCAGAATGTTTTCTTTCCTGTCTAGTCCTACTCCTGTAGAGGGCAGCATAACCCGAGTTGTGTTGAATCAACGAGGACTACGTCTGTCAATGAGCTTAAGAGAAAAGGATTTTACGGTAAGATTTTACAAAAATCCATTTTTCCTCTGCTGTTTGAGAATTTGGAAAGAAGGAAGGCAGTATAATGTCCTGATTGGTTCAAATCAAAAGCGGACACCACCTTGGGCAAAAAACCTGGGTGTGGACGTAGAATCACCCTATCTTGATTCAATATTAAGAATGCCTCTTTATAAGAAAGAGCTGCTAATTCTGATACTCTTCTGACTGAAGGTACTGCAACCAAAAAGGTCAAATTTCTGGTCAACAGAACCAGAGGGATATGCCACATGGGCTCAAAAGGCTGTTTTTGTGATCTGCATTGGCAGATCAATGCAAAGATCTCAGGGTGTAAGGACCATTCCCCTGGAAACATCTGTTGATGACTGTCTGCCTGCCAGTTTTCTATTCCTGGAATGAAAACCGCTGATGGGCATGGAACAAATTTCTCTGTCCAGGATAGGATGAGATCCACCTCCTTCTGGGCTGACTGACTTTTGGTGCCTCCCTGATGGTTGATGTAAGCCACAGCCATGGCATTGTTGGATTGTACCCTGACAGGGTAACCCCGAAGTCTGGGCGTCCAGTACTTTAAAGCCCCACAAACTGCTTGATTTTTTTTTTTTTTTTCCAAGATATTGATGGGAAGACTCTTTTCTACCCAAGACCACTTTCCCTGGACAGTGGCTTCCTCCAGAACTGCTCCCCAGCCAGAGAGCCAGGCGTCTATAGTCCCTTCTTTCCAAACTACTGGAAGAAAGGATTCCCCTTTTTGCAAATTTCTGGTTAACCACCAACTTGGACTCTGATGTACTCTTGGTACCAGAGATATGTACCCAGGGCTGTCTTTAACACAGGGCAAAAGGGGCAGCTGCCCCGGGTCTAGTCATTGTTGTGGGGCCCAAAGCAGCTGCCCCTTAAGCCCCCAAATAGTTGATAAGTGGATTCAAGAGGGCCCAAGAAAATTTTTTCCCAGGGTCCAATCAAGAATAAAGACGGCCCTGCATGTACCAATCTAGCGACTGGACCTTCTTGGTCCACGCTGACAGAATGCTGTTCTGTAAAGGTCTGGCATGAAATTGAGCATAGGGAACTGCTGTGAATGAGGACACTATCTTTCCGAATAACCTCATGCAAAAATGTACAGAAGGATACTTTTTCCTTCTTACGTATCGAACCAGATCCTTCAGGTCTGTGACCTTTCTTGTTGGCAAGAATACTTTTTGCCTATATTGTGTCCATGTCAGGAAAGGACTCGCCTGCTGGTGGCACTGTAGCTCCCAGATCCATAGGCTGCTGTTCCAGTGTCCACCAGCGGGTGTCTCTCAGCAGCAAGAAGCTGACATCTCATGCAATCAGTCATCCCCTGATGCTGGTTGCAGGAAGTGCATTTAAACCCTGTGAATGCTCTTCCTCACTGCCTTGGTGTTGTCTGCATGTGCTCCTGAACCTGCTTTCCTGTGTCCTTGCATCCTAATCCTGACCCTTCAGCCTGATTCCTTCCTGCCTGCTTACTCCGTCTCCTGTTACCCTCTCCCTGTTCTGTTCTGTCTTGTTCCCAGCTCCCTCTGCTTGATCTCCCATGTATGACCCTGGCTCTGTTACAATTATGATTTGTTTATCCTGTTTTCTGTATATATTTGGTTTGAGCAGTTGTTCGCTGTGTGCCACTATTGTTTGGTTATCTGGTTTGATTTACACAGTTGTAGTTTTCTGGAGGTGCGTTTTTATATTTGTGTTCTCTTATTTTTAAGTGATATTCTTTTACATTTTACTTGTGCCTGATATTCTCTGTGGCAGTCCACATATTTCTGGTCACACCTGTTGCTGACAGTCCACAAGGAAACCCTGTTATTCCAGACGCTGGACCGGCTGTAATGCTGACTTTTACAAGTTCAGAATCCAACCCCAGACGTTCTAAAAACTGAACTGTCCGGAACACATTCTGACTTGGAGCCTAAGCCGATCAGTCTTTTAGTAATCATCTAGATATCCTAGCACTGATATCCCTTGAGACCTTAGGGCAGTCAATACTGGAGTTAGGATCTTTGTGAACACTCTTGGAGCAGTGGCCAACCTGAAGGGCAGAGCCACAAACTGAAAATGACGGTTTTCTACTGCAAAGCCTAAAAACCTTTGATGGGCCTAAAAGAAAGGCACGTGAAGGTATGCATCCTTGATGTCTATGGATGCTAGAAATTCCTCTCCCTGCAGGGAGGCCATGCCTGAGCGAACTGACTCCATTCAGAAAGTACAAATATTTTCAGAGCTTTGAGATCAAGAATAGATCTCAAGTCTCAATTTGGCTTGGGACTATGAAAAGGTTTGAGTAAAAACCCCTGAATCTTTCGTCCTCCAGAACCTCTGTAATCACTCTTTGGGACCTTAAATGGTCCAGAGCCAGAAAGCGAGATTTTCTTTAGAGGATCTGCAGATACATTTGACTTTACAAACTGAGGATGTGGAGAATGGAGACCCCCGAAATTCCAGTTTGTACCCCTGCGAGCTAGACGAAATAACCCAGTTGTCTTGAGTTATTTCTGCCCAGACCGCTGAGAACTGTAGCAGCCCCCCCCCCCCCACTTGACTGAGTGGGGGCGCCCCTTCATAAGGGGAGTTTAGAGCTGGGAGGTCTCTGGGCCCAGGGTTTCTTCTGCCCTTGCCCTAAAGGCTTGGTTCTAGATCCAGAAGGCTGGGGTTGTCGTAACTGCTTGGGATTAGAAGCACTGGGAGTGCTGGGAATTTTAAAAGGACATTTGCTTCCTTTTAAACAGGTAGCAACGCACTCTTTCCCCTGAAATATTTTGGATAATTTATCCGGATCATCTTCAAATAGGCGTTCCCCATGAAAGGGAAAACCAGCCAGCAACTTTTTACACAGTAATTCCACAAATCAGGTTTTAGCCACAGAATTCTGCGCCTATGAACTGACAAATGAGCAAACCGTGACATTTTGTTGTATGGAGTCTTTAAGAGCATCTACTGCGACACTTAAAGTTCTAGGTTCATCTGCCAAATCTTCCACAGACTCTCCTAGAGAAGGAACCATCCTGGAAACTCGTTTAATATGGTCTTTTAAACTGACAAACTCCTATAGCGGCCCGCTGCTGGTTGTATCGCAGACCCTGCAACAGAAAACAAAACCTTTAGCAAAGATTCCAACTTATCAGATGGATCTTTAAAAATCTGTTTAACTTTTGTTAACTGAAGAAAAGCAACATCTACAGTAGGTATACTCCATTTTCTTGTGAAATTTTCCTCCATAGGATACAATAAAGAAAACCTTTTGGGAGGAACAAAAATCCTATAAGGGTGGGGTGATCCCAATCAGCATACATTACCTGCTCCAAGAGCGGCTGTAAGGGAAAAGCCTGAGGAATTTGAAGAGGGCGAAATGAGCCTAGAGAGGAAAAAGCGACTTCAGACATCTAAGGGAGGTCACTTGTATCCAGCCCAGACCATTTCTGTGAGAGATTGAATTAAAAATCTCTGGGATTAAGAGGCAGAGAGAGACTCTTTAGATCCTGATTCTCCAGAAGTGGAAACCTCAGCTTGACCTTCTACAGAGTCATTTACAGCTACTACTTCCACATCCTCTGCCCAATCCTGAACTAAATCAGGGAGTGGCTCAGGTGAGGGGGATCTATCCAGTGGTGGGATTCAAAAATTTTAGTAACCAGTTCCGACTTTCCCAGCACAGTGACCAGCGTGCCCCCCTTTCAATGCACAGTGACCAGCGTGCCCCCCTTTCAATGCAGAGAGACCAGCGTGCCCCCTTTCAATGCACAGTGACCACAGCATTGCCCTCAATCATTGCAGAGTGCCCACAGCATTGCCCCCAATGGTCATTGCAGAGTGCCCACAGCATTGCCCCCCAATGGTCATTGCAGAGTGCCCACAGCATTGCCCCCCCCAATGGTCATTGCAGAGTGCCCACAGCATTGCCCCCCCCAATGGTCATTGCAGAGTGCCCACAGCATTGCCCCCCCAATGGTCATTGCAGAGTGCCCACAGCATTGCCCCCCCAATGGTCATTGCAGAGTGCCCACAGCATTGCCCCCCCCCCCGCGAGACCCATGCACTTACCTCATGGACGGTCACGTAGCTTCTCTTCAGACCCGGCTCCCCGCGTCTCCGAGTCCTCAGTCCTCCCGCCTCCTCGTCCAATGGCACGGGGTTTGCCTTTCGGCCAATCAGGAAGCAGGAGGACCAGCTCCCTGATTGGCCAGGAGGAGGATCCGTGTAACAATAGCGAATTTTCATTCGCTATTGTCACAGAATGGGCGGGTCGGGGCGCACTGCTCTGCTCCCCGGCCGCCACGTCTGTGGCTGCACGGTCCGAGCGCGGGACATTCCCAATTGTTCTGCGCATCCTTAGATGCGCAGAGGGATCAGCCGGTTCTGCTAACTTGCAGAAAGTTAGTAACCGGTTCTATGGAACCGTTGCGAACTGGGTGAATCCCACCACTGGATCTAGCATGTTTCTTCCCTCCTTGCGATGCTGCAATTATACCCTCAAGGCTGGCTAACGCCATTGCCAAATCATCCTTAGTGACATGGGCTGCCACAGAAGCAATGGATGTGGCTACTTTGCCTGGACAACCATAATGGCTCAGACTGGCTAGTCACCTCTGGTTCTTGAGGGGAAGTAAACACAGAGGAAGCACGGCTAGGATCTTCTAGTCCTGACGATGGCACCACAGTGGCCCTTCCAGCTGTGCCCCCCCACTCTTCTTTCGGGAGGACATAGTTACATAGTAGATGAGGTTGAATAAAGACATCAGTCCATCCAGTTCAACCTGTACAGGGGTGTGTGTGTGTGTGTGTGTGTGTGTCAGTGGCCTGATCATTTCCCATAACCCTAAATGTTGTGATCTGTGAGATGAACGTCCAAGAGTCTTTTAAAAGTAGCCATACTCCCCGCAGCTACCACCAATTGTGGAAGAGAGTTCCACATTCTCACCGTCCTTACAGTGAAGAATCCCTTACGCAGCTTAAGGTTAAACCGCCTCTCCTCTAATCTCATTGTGTGGCCATGTGTCTTCTTGCACTCTTGGAGACTAAATCGTTTTTTACCTATGCAGGGATCACCATTGAGGTATTTGTAAATCTCTATTATGTCCCCTCTCAAGCGTCTTCTCTCCTAAGAGAATAAATTAAGCGCTTGTAATCGCTCCTCATAATTATGGTCCTCCAATCCCCTTATTAGTTTAGTTGCCCTTCTTTGGACTTTTTCCAGTTCCAGCACATCCTTTCTAAGGATTGGCAACCAGAACTGGACAGAATACTCCAGGAGTGGCCGGACCAGGGTTTTATAAAGTGGCAGGATTATAGCTTTGTCTCTGGAATATATCCCCTTCCTTATGCATGCTAATATTCCGCCGGCTTTGACAGCTGCAGCTAGACATTGCATGCTATTACTTAGTCTATCTTCACCTAGAACACCCAAATCCTTCTCTATCCTGGATTCCCCCAGAGGTTTCCCCCCTAGAGCATAATTTGCGTTTTATGTTTTTTGCCCCCAAGTGTAATACCTTACACTTCTCTACATTAAATCTCATTTGCCATGTAGTTGCCCACTCTGATATTTTGTTCAGGTCAGGTCACTCTGTAAAATTTCTATATCTTGATGAGAAGTTTTTGCCCTGCATATCTTTGTGTCCTCCACGAAAACTGAGATTGAGCTACTGATTCCATCCTCTGTTATTGATGAATACATTTAACAAAATTGGTCCCAGGACTGAGCCCTGGGGGACCCCACTTACCACTCCAGACCAGTCTGAATATGTGTTATTTATCACCACCTTTGCACACGCCCATGTAACCAGTTTTCTATCCAAGAACAAACCTTGAGGTCGATGCCTGAAGACCTTAGTTTGTAGATTAAAAGTTTGTGGGGAACAGTGTTGAATGCCTTAGCAAAATCCAGATACACCACATCCATGGGTCTCCCCCATCTAGCTCACAGCTCACCTCCTCGTAAAATGTTAACAGATTGGTTTGGCAAGAACGTCCTTTTGTGAACCCGTGCTGATTACTGCTGATGATACTGTTGTTCTTATTAAATTCTTGGATATAGTCCCTTATCAACACTTCCAATAATTTACATACAATTGATGTCATGCTGATTGGTCTATAGTTTCCCATTATATCCCTCCTCCCTTTTTTTGAATTTTGGTATCACATTTGCTTTCCTTCAGTCACCTGGTACAGTTCCTGTCAATATACTGTCTGTGCAGATTAGGAACAACGGTCTTGATATAACCCTACTGAGTTCCATGAGTACTTTCGTGTGCAAGCTATCCAGTCCGGGCGATTTATTAGTCTTAATGTTATCAAGTCTTTCCTCGATTTCGCCTCTGATAGCCACTGCGGCAAGTCTTGCGATGTTGTGCTAACCAGACAGTCCTGGTCTATATACCCCTCCTTTTCGTGTGAAAAAATCGAGGAGGAAAGTATTTAGCACAGTTGCCTTCTCTGTGTCCTCTGTAACCATCCTCCCATCATTTTTAATTATGTGTGCAACATGCTCTGACCTCGCTTTTTTGCTATTAATGTATTTAAAGAATTTCTTAGGGTTTTTTTTTTTCTTTAACTCTCCTCTGCTATGTCTAAAGCCCTGTACACACGTACCGATTGTCGGGCGTAAATATTCGGCCGACGACCGATCGGCCGATTGTAGGCTTGTTAGTATGATGCTTCCGACAGCGCATTTTCGGCCGAACAGAATCTGTCATGCAGGCATTAAAATTTTCGTTGGCCAACACCATTGTTCGCCAGTCAGTACAGATTTCGGCCGACAGACAGCAGATTTGCAAGACTGGGCATGCTCAGAAAAGAAAAAAGACAAGGAAAGTTAACCATCACATGACATCACTTCTGCAGTCGGCTGTTGTTGGCCGACAAAATTCGTGTGCAGTCTTTGCAGTTTTCAACAAACACGACAGCCCTGGACAAAAGACGGCCGATCGTTCGGCCGATGATCGGTACGTGTGTACGAGGCATTAGTCCTTTTTAGCCGTCCTGATTCAGTTTTTACATCTCTTGTTAGATTCCTTGTATTGGTGAAGAGCTGAAATGTCCCCTCCGATTTGTATTTCTTGAAGGCCATTTTTTTTCCGCTCTAATAAGCATTTTTACATTACGGTTTAGCCACCCTGGTTTGACCCTGGCTCTTCTAAATGTATTTCCTATTGGAATGCACTGTGCGATACTTGTTTTAATATGTTCCTAAAGTATTCCCATTTTTCCCTCCGTGTTCAATGTTCCTAGGGTTAGATCCCAGTCCATGTTCTCTATTATTAAGCACATTTTAGGAAAGTTTGCCTTTCTGAAGTTTAGAGTCCTTATATTCCCCTCGTCTTATTGTTCTATGATTTACTTTAAAATGTAATCATCCTGTGATCCCAAGAGCCCAAGTTGTCCCGTACTCCTACATCTGAGGTTAGGCCTGAATCATTCGTAATTAAGAGATCCAGCAATGCATACTTTCCTCTTACTTTGTCATTAGTGCCTACATGCACCATGACCACTGGGTCCTCTCCAGCCCCGCCCAACAATCTGTGTACCCGATCCGCAATGTGCCGAACCCGAGCGCCCAGTAAACAACATACTGTTCTGCGCTCACGGACATAACTCTTAGGCAAGAAAAACTTGAGGTTTCAGCATTAGTGTACTCAAGGCTTGTGCCAAGTTATAAAGCTTATCACACACAGCACTGATTATCCCAAAGTAACAGAAACTGTCCGTGCCTGTAAACAAGCACCCACAGTGACTCACGGACCCAGTTGTTGCTGTTCTGCATCCCCTCCAACCTCTGACAGAGGCTCACATAATGGTAACACTTCCTTAAAAAAATCGCGCCGGGTGCTATGTACACGACCGCATCCACGTGCACCCCAATCTCATCCTGACACACCCCGCTTGGCTCCACGTGCAATGGTGAATATTCGCACACTGACAATCTTTCGCCATAGACACACCAATCGAGGCGCTGCCTGATCGAAAACCTTTTTGAGAGACAAATAGGCGGGCGCTTTCATGCCAAGGCAAAAACCTGCACGCCAACAACTTGGGGTGAGAGCAGATTAAGAGAGCAAGGTGCACTTTATCACAGCTGATACACCTACTGCTTCAGGTGAACAACATAGGGTGAAAGCAATATGTTTAAACCATAAAAGGTGTGCTTTGACATAACTAATACACCTACTGTCTCTTGTAGAGCCCCAACATGGCACTCGGTATCTGTTCTACCTAAAGGGAATAGTGCATAAAAATATTTTCTCAAATATTTTAAAGTGGACTTACTAGTCCCACCGCAGGATTCTGTCTTGTAACAAGAACCCAATCTTCACCCATCATGGTGAATTTGTCACTTGCCGATCTTCAAGGACTGGGTCCCCTTGTTTTGGGGGGCCACTCCCTTGGACCTGTAGAGCACCCTGCCAGAGCGCCTTTGGGGTTTGGTTTTTCCAAGGGTCCGAATCTCATGGTCCAGTGCCTAAAAAGGACAAAATTACAGGCAAAACCTCGTATCTCCTTTCCCGAGGCTCTCAGGTACCATCCTTTTTAGTCATTTGACTTTTTTGTATGGATCTGATTGCTAATCCCCTTAGATACATAGATCTTTGATCGGGGTTTGTAGCATAATCTATTTTTTCTTCTTTGAAAAAAACATAATGTACGGTGAGATTCTCCACCGTGACCATCACCTTTAAGACACTGGCGAAAAAAAAATTTAGGTATTTCCTGTATGAAAGGGCTGTATATAAGGGATCGTCCTGTCTGTCTGGTTTGCCAGTGTTCATTCACCTATAGGTGGTGGCATATAACCCATATAGTAATGAATATGGCTGCTCTGTGTCCCGTGATGTACATTACAATAAAGAAAAATATTTATGGGCACCAGCAAGACTTAAAAACATTTTGTTTTTGTAATTTCCACTACTACTCTTTGCACTATAATTACTTTGTTTAGCACAGCACAGTATTTTTAATTTTTATGACTAAGTTGATATCAGTTATTGTGCCTGCACTTGGCTGTCATAATCATGTTTTTTTTTTTTTACCACGTGTACAGTCCACTATTTCTAGTTTCTATTATTTTGTTTTTTTGCTTTTTTTTTTTTTTTTTTGGCATGCACTTCCACAGCCTGTATAGGCAAATTAATAAATACCACATCCAATTGTTTCACTGCCCCACAGTATCAAATCTGTCAGAATGTTGTGAAAGATAAAATCTAGCTTAAATGGCTCATGTGGGTAACTGATAAAATAACCAGTTCCCACCCAACCTATAGCAAAATGACATCTGGGTGGGACGTGCATCGCTCTGAGTGGACATCGTATGATTTTCTCCAGGATCGTGGCTCGGACATGGTCATGGAGCCACGCTGCAGGCCAACCTGTTACCGGCTGTGTTAATTAGAACATTGATGACTGATCAGCAGAGGTGGGGGACTTGAGTCACATGACTTGACTTAAGTCAGACTTAAGTCACCAGTTTGAGGACTTGAGACTTGCTTGACTAAAATTAATAAAAGACTCGACTTGACTTTGACTTGGTATTCATGACTTGAGATTTGACTTTGACTTGAGACCTATGACTCGAAATGACTAGGTTAATAAATATTTGCATTTTCTCAAGATGTGTTAAAGCAAAATTAATGTGCTTGTTATGTTTCTGACACCACAGTCACGTAAAACACCTCAGTGTGTTCTGATTTTTAGGACACTGGCTGTTTAACAATGGAAATACTTAACATGTTTTTAGTGACTGTGGTGTTGAAACATGACCGGATGAAGGATTTTGAGCTGTTTTGGCATTCAAAGTGTTTCTTTGATATGCCAAGAAAAAAGCACTAAGCAGTTTTGTTAATGTTGAAAATAAAACAAAACCTTTCCTGACCACTGACTATTAACTGATTTAAAGGTGAAAATTGGGGTAGATCAGTATTTTGACTTGATTTGTGACTTGACCAAAATAAATGACTTGACTTGACTTGCTTGACTTCTAGCAGGGACTCCACTTGACTTGCTTGCTTTTTGCCACAGTAACTTGGGACTTGCTTGAGACTTGAAAGTTAAGACTTGAGACTTGCACATGTGTGACTTACTCCCATGTCTGCTGATCAGTGTACCGGCTTGCTTCCATTACCATGTGATCTCTGTGACCAATCACAGCAGATCACATGACAATTGTACAAAATGTATAACTTCCTTTCATGCCAATCATTGTGTACACTTGTGTTGCTAGCTGTGATTGGCCACAGTGATCACATGGTACAGATAGGGCCAATCGCAGTCCATCTGTACCATGTGATTTAGATGTGACTAATCACAATAAAACACAATCAGTTTTGCAAAAATGGTTGCTTATACCAGTGAAAATGTAAAAATTGTGAATTTCTTTTAACTCCATTTTTCTAAAATAATTGTGACAAAAAATTACAACTTCATAAAACTCGTCATGCCTCTTACTAAATACTTTGGACTTTCTACTTCCCAAAAGGGGTAATTTGGGTGATATTTGTAGTGTCCTGATGTTTTCAAGCCTCAAGAAATGACAAAGGCCATCAGTACATTAGGATTGATCGAATTTCAGATATACTGTATACCATAGTTTGTGGACTCTAACTTTCCTAAAGACTAAATAATATACTCTGATTTGTTATTCCCCCCCAAAAAAAAAACGTTTTTAGCAAAATTTTCTGTCCTTTTTTTTTTTTTTTTTTATATATAAAAAAAAAGAAAACTGTGGTGATTAAATACCACCATAATTAAGCTCTAATTGTGTGTGCGAAAAAATTTCATATAGACAGAGTGTTGCACGACCACTCAATTGTCATTCAAAGTGTGACAGCACTGAAAGCTGAAATTAGCCTGAGCAGAAAGGGAGTAAAAGTGCCTGGTATTGAAGTGGTTAATGAAGCAATTCAATACAAAAAAGAATAAAAAATGTGTTCTAGTAGTATCTGACCTGAGCTATTAAGAAAATAGAAAAACCAGATAATAAAAAGGAGTTTGAGTTCGCACTAAATAACTGAAGCGTTCCTTCCAAACTTTAGATGTGTGCCAGTTTAAAAGTCTTTGCTATAACTTAAATGTTGGAAGTCAATGATTTTCAGTTAATGATCTACTCTCTGACATAGAGGAAGAGGTTCGGTATGTTGGCTTAGCATGAATTTAGACTTCTTGTCAGATTTATTATATTTTCTGAATCTGATAATAGGAATCTCATTCAAACCACATCCTAATGGGATGAAAGAGAATCTGGTCACAGTACTTTTCCTGGTTTTCATTAGCTGGTATAAATACAGTATGAACACATCTCTGGCAATGCTCCATTCCTTTGCTGGAAAAACTACTGCTTGATCCTTCATCAATCTTCAATTATGGATAATTTATGAAGGCCCGCAGTGCATTAACATCACCTGTAGTACAGGCTGGTGACATGAGAAAGATAGATCTAGTAACTAATGCCAACAATTCCTCTGCTGACAGTACAATGCTGTTCTACACATCCTCTGCAACGCCTTTCAGGTTGTCTGACTAGATGGTAGTATTCCTGGATGGTTGGATAACTTAACCAGTACCTCCTCATTGGCTGCTGAGAAAATATAATCCAGAGGCCATGTATGCCTTTTGAATGTACAAGGTAGGGTGATGCATGTGGTTGTTTAGCTTTCAGGCTCTTAGTACAGGACAAGCTCCTCTCTTCACAAAAAAATGAATGGTAGACTGAGTACCCCTCGCCTCACTTTTCCAGCCCATGACACCAGAACAGAAATGAGGGCAGGGGTCACGAGGACAGGAAGACACAGAATAATCAAAACATTATGGCGGATCTAATACAGTGGTGGTCAACTTGAAAATTATAGAGAGCCTCAAGTGTAGCCCTTCAACTTTGTCAGGTGGCCACAAATTAGCGTATTTTCACACCTCGGTGCCCCAAAATTTCAGTCCTGCTGTATTTTCTGCAGTGAATCGCAGAGTGAAAAAGTTACAAGAACCCCAGCATTGGTGTCAGTAAGGCAATAATAACTCTCAACAGTGGTATCAGTGGATGCAATATTAGCCCCCAGCACTGGTTTCAGTGGATGCAATAACAACCCTCAGTATTGGTGTCGGTGGACTTAATAATACCCTCCAACATTAGTGTCACTGGATGCAATAACACCAGCATTGGTGTCAATGAACATCATAATAGCCACCTGCACTGGTGTCAATACTATTAAGCCCCCACATTGGTCAGTGGCAGTGACATTTACCACCCACTTCTTGCATGGTCATGGCATTGAAAGTTAACCCTCCTTTGCCCCACATATTGGTGGTCAGGGCAGTGAAAGCGTTACAACCCCCCCCCCCCCCCCCCACATCACTCCCTGTATAGGTAGTCTTGGCAGTGAAAGTGTTAACCCACCCCACATCACCTCCTGTATTGTTGGACCTAGCAGTGAAAGTGTTAGCCCCCACCCCCATTATTGATCATCTACCTATCACATGCTTCCATGCTGTTCTCTCTCTCCCCTGACCAGGACCAGTACAGTCTCTTTCAGTGCTGAGTGCTGGAACGTAGAGAGCGTACCAGTGTTTGACACCCCACTGCCACTCTGCTGCCCAACAGCCTGCTTGCTGTCATAAAGGCCCGGCAGACTACGTGTTTGGCACCAAGGTTCTAACCCTTCTCAACTCAAAAAGTTAGATTGTTGGCTCTTTTCCCATCACTAGCTGTCTCTAACACCATGTCATTAAACTCAAACCACAATAAAGCCTTAGTGAAATTCCAACGCTTCTATACGCAATCCAAAAGAAAAACATAAGCCTTGAAGCTGGGCATCCCACATTCAACAGTGTCCTATATGTGGTACAATATCACCATTCAAACGAATGCTTCCAACCTGTATTCTTTAAAACACCAATTTATACTGCATTGAGATCACAAGAAACGCTGATTTTTCTTTTTAAAGCCCGAAGCGTGTGAAATCACACTCAAAAAAGACTTAGCACCCGGTGCATAAAAAAGTGCACACACGCAAACGTGAACACACAAAAACTGCACAGGGTGGGCGAAAATGGTCTGGCCTCCGAAGAGGTTGCACCTATACCTTGATCCCCCGGGGAGCAAGACTCCTGACAGGGACTGAGGTACTTCCTATGGTTTGCCTGGCCGAGACCTGGCAAACCCCGTTCTCCAGGGGGACTGCCGAAACAGCCCACCCCAAGTACTAGGTGGGGCTCCCCCGAAGGGAGACCCCCATGAGAGTGGGCGAACTAAGCCAAAAGGCCATGTCCACCCCCTCCCAAGACTTTCAAGGTAGGCCCAGAGACCCACACCGCACTCGTCGTGCAGGAAGAGAAGAGTGATAGTGAAGTGACACACCACAAAGAAAAATACACACAAACAAAAAGGTGGGGAAGGGGAAGTGGAGGAGTGAATTAGTGCCTAAGTGAAAAACAAAGGCAGGCCTTCCGGCCGGAATAAAAATTCCTCTGGTCAAAGCCAAAAGGCCTTGCCCAAGAGGCAGGTGCTTAAAAAAGTGTGTAGGTGCAGTGACCATGGTGCCGAAAAACTCAAGGCGAGCTGCCCCTCACCAGTGAGAATTAAGGCACCCCTGGGCTGCCACCCCAGGGGCACATACACTATGGGCTTTCTCTACCCCGACCCAATGGCCAGACCGAGTGTAGCCCTTACCTACCAGGAGGTTTGGAACGTGGACAGCTTAGGGCGAGCCTGCCTTCAACTGGGGACAAGCCTTTTGCAAGGCCAGATTCAACCCAGGAGGAAAGGCCCTCCCACCGCCATCCTAATTCCTCACCAATTACATCCAGGAGCAATACAGACCGGCCTCCACGACGAACCAGCCCTCTTGCTCCCTTCAAACTGGTAGGGGCGGACCCATTCAAATCAGAAGGCAATGGACCCCTCCGGCTTTCTCTGATGTGGCTTACTTCCCAGTCCCCCGGTTGTTCCGGAGCGCCCTGGTTCATTTCGGCCCCCACCGATACTAACCATCAGGTTCCATACCAACTGATAAGAACAGATACTACACTTGATCTTAGCCAAAAGGCCGAGTCAGCCCCCTTTTTTCTTTTTTTTTTTTAAAGCCCGTAGCATGTGAAACACACTCAAAAGTCTCCACCCGGTGCATAAAAAAGTGCACACACGCAAACGTGAGAACACAAAAAGTGCACAGGGTGTGCGAAAAGAATGGTCTTCCCTCCAAAGAGGTAGGACCCTAACCTAGATCCCCCGGGGCGCAAGATTCCTGGCAGGGATTTAAGGTACTTATGGTCAGTCGGCCGAAACCAAACTGACCCCGTTCTTCAGGGGGACTGCCGAAACAGCCCACCCCAAGTACTAAGTGGGGCTCCCCCGAAGGGAGACCTTATGAGAGAGGGCGAACTCAGCCAGAAGGCCATATTCACCCCCTCCCAAGACTCAAGGCTGGGCCCAAGGACCCACACCCTACAAGTCCTGCAGTGAAAAAAGAGTGATAGTAAAGTGCACAAACTACAAAGAAAAAGACACAAACAAAACAAAAAAGTGGGGGAAAGGGAAGTGGGGAAAGTGCAATGGTGCCATGTGAGGAACCAAGGCAGGCCTTCCAGCCGGAATAAAAAATTCCTCTGGTGCAAGCCAAAAGGCCTGTCCCAAGAGGCAGGTGTGAAAAAGGTGTGCATGGTGCAGTGACCAAGGCGAGCTACCCCTCACCAGTGAGAAATTAAGGCACCCCAGGGGCACAAACAACACAGGCTTTTTCTGGTCTCGGCCCCCAGCCAGACCCAGTGTAGCCCTTGCCTACCAGGAGGCTTGGAACGTGGAAAGCATTAGGGAGAGCTTGCCTTCAACTGGGGACGAGGCCCTCTATCCAAAGGCCAGGCTCAACCCAGGAGGAAAAAGCCCCCCCTGCCGCCATCCTAATTCCTTACCAATTACATCCAGGAGCAATGCTAACCGTGGTTGCCCGGCTTTCTCGCTCCCTTCAAACTGATAGGGGCGGACCCATTCAAATCAGAAGGCAATGAACCCCTCCGGCTTTTTCTGGTGTGGCTTACTTCCCGGTCCTCCGGTAGTTCCAGAGCGCCCCGGTTCATTTCGGCCCCCACCGATACTAACCATCAGGTTCCATACCAACTGATAAGAACAGATACTACACTTGATCTTAGCCAAAAGGCCGAGAAGCGAGTCAGCCCCCTGTTTTTTTTTTTTTAAAAGCCCGTAGCGTGTGAAACACACTCAAAAGACTTCACCCGGTGCATAAAAAAGTGCACACACACAAAAGTGAGGAACACAAAAAGTGCACAGGGTGTGCGAATACAAATGGTCTTCCCTCCGAAGAGGTAGGACCCGAACCTCGATCCCCCGGGGCGCAAGACTCCTGACAGGGATATAAGGTACTCATGGTCTGTCTGGCCGAAACCAGACTGACCCCGTTCTTCAGGGGGACTGCCGAAACAGCCCCCACCGAGTACTAAGTAGGGCTCCCCCGAAGGGAGGCCCCATGAGAGAGGGCGGACTAAGCCAAAAGGCCATATCCACCCCCTCCCAAGACTCAAGGCAGGGCCCGAGGACCCACACCCTACAAGTCGTGCAAGTGAAAAAAAGGTGATAGAAAGTGACAAACTACAAAGAAAAAGCACACACAAACAAAAAGGTGGGGGAGGGGAAGTGGAGAGGTGAATTAGTGCCTTAGTGAAAAACAAAGGCAGGCCTTCCGGCCAGAATAAAAATTCCTTTGGTCGAAGCCAAAAGGCCTTGCCCAAGAGGCAGGTGCTTAAAAAAGTGTGCGTAGGTGCAGTGACCATGGTGCCGAAAAACTCAAGGCGAGCTGTCCCTCACCAGTGAGAATTAAGGCACCCCTGGGCTGCCACCCCAGGGGCACATACACTACGGGCTTCCTCTACCCCAGCCCAAAGGCCAGACCAAGTGTAGCCCTATCCTACCAGGAGGCATCAGAACTTTAGACAGCTTAGAGTGAGCCTGCCTTCAACTGGGGACAAGCCTTTTGCAAGGCCAGACTCAACCCAGGAGGAAAGGCCCTCCCACCGCCATCCGCCGTTCCTTACCAATCACATCCAGGAGCAGTACTAACTGGCCACAGATCCAGTTTTCTCGCTCCCTTCAAACTGGTAGGGGCGGACCCATTCAAATCAGGAAGGCATTGGAACCATCCGGCTTTCTCTGGTTTGGCCTACTCCGGTCCTCCAGTTACGCCCAGAGTCAGCCCCCTGGTACTGTTCCCGCCGCCTGGTGTCTGTTTCGCCACCACACTAAGCGACGGCAGTCCCCCTTCAGTCACTGGTCTCCCTCAGCAGTTCACCCTTGCGGTGGAGGCCACCAGAAGCACAACAGCTGGGAACAGGGATTGTGGGAGCACAGGCTCCGCCCACCAGCCAGCAAATGTCTACTAACATCTCTGAAAACAATGGGCTGGCTGGTGGGCGGAGTCTGCACACCCATAATGCAGTGTGGCAGGTCTGCTGATTTGCATATGGTGATTTTCTCACACAGTATGCTGTATTCTGATTATTTTGTTTTTGTAATAAACTTTTTATTTCACCTGAGGAATGATACCTGAGGAAGAAGGTCATTTATACAATCGGTTTGGGACGTATAGAGGGTAAAAATAAAAATTGTGTACCCTCTCCCTAAGCTTTTTTCATATCAGAGGGTATAAATACTGTGTGTGATTTCCTATAGCTTGTTCTGCGCAGAGGCAGGCGAGGCCGTAGGTAAGAACATATACATAAGCTTGGTCCACTGTGCAAAGTTGAGACCCAGTTTTTTTTTTTTAAAGAAGTATTATTGTTTTGTATAATTTTTTGTTTTATAGAATAATAATAATAATTTATCATTATCACACGATCCGTGTTGTCTGCATCAATAAAAAGAAAAATACTTTTTTGCTTGTGGTGACCAATGAAAGCCCCAGACCTCAATTATTTGTATTGTCATTGTTTGTATTGTGTGTTTGCACACAATACAAACACTTAGCAACCGGGTGAAATACCTTAGCAACTGGGGAAAAATACCCTTGCAACTGGAAAAAACACCTTAACAACCGGGAAGGATAACTTAGCAACTGGGAAAAATACCCTAGCTACCGGGAAAATACCTTAGCAACCGAAAGGAATACCTTAGCAACCGGGAAAAATACCTTAGCACCTGGGAGGGATACCTTAGCAACCGGAAAAGATACCCTAGCAACTGGGAAAAATACCTTAGCAACCAAAAGGAATACCTTAGCAACCGGAAAAATACCTTAGCAACCGGGAAAAATACCTTAGCAAACTGAAAGGAGTACCTTAGCAACCAGGAAAAATACCTTAGCAACCGGGAGGGATACCCTAGCAACCGGAGGAGGATTAGCAAACCAGAGGATTAGCAGAACTGGGGGTTACTACTGAGTGGGGGTTCAGCAGAGCTGGGGATTACTGCTGAGTGGGGGAATTAGCAGAGCTGAGGGTTACTACTGAGAGGGGGATCAGCAGAGCTGAGGGTTACTACTGAGTGGGGGTTCAGCAGAGCTGGGGATTACTACTGAGTGAACTGATTAGGTCAGTTTGGATTGTACTGCAAGTGTTCCTTGAGTGGTAAGTCCAAGAACCATGGGGTCCCCATATTGATAGTACTCCACTGGATCAAGGTAATGAAATGAGGGTTAGAAATGGGTTAAAGCGTGGATATGTTCCCCTGCTACACAACAATACCTCCATCACAAAGGAAGTTGAAAATCGGAACATGACCATTTATTCGACCAAAAGATGAAAATTCATCAATAAAAACCCAACAACCCAACACTCCTCTGTATCCTAAACCCATTGTTGATTCAGATGAAGCCAAAAAAATTCAGAAGGTCCAGTTTGCTTTAATAGTATAAAATCCTTTGGTTTTTCTGGTACTTTTCCCACCACCTGTTCTCTGTCACGCCCGCCACCCTAAGCGTTGGCAGTCCCCCTTCAGTCACTGGTCTCCCTCAGCATATCTCCCGCGGTGGAGGCCACCGGAAGCACAACAGCTGTGAACAGTGATTGTGGGAGCACAGACTCCGCCCACCAGCCAGCAAATGTCTACTACCATCTCTGAAAACAACGGGCTGGCTGGTGGGCGGAGTCTGCACACCCATAATGCATTGTGGCAGGTCTGCTGATTTGCATATGGTGATTTCCTCACACAATATGCTGTATTCTGATTATTTTGTTTATTGTAATCAACTTTTTATTTCACGGTTATGATACCTGAGGAAGAAGGTCATTTATACAATCGGTTTGGGACGTATAGAGGGTAAAAATAAAAATTGTGTACCCTCTCCCTAAGCTTGTTTCATATCAGAGGGTATAAATACTGTGTGTGATTTCCTATAGATTGTTCTGCGCAGAGGCAGGCGAGGCCGTAGGTAAGAACATATACATAAGCTTGGTCCACTGTGCAAAGTTGAGACCCAGTTTTTTTTTTTTTAAAGAAGTATTATTGTTTTGTATAATTTTTTGTTTTATAGAATAATAATAATTTATCATTATTACACGATCCGTGTTGTCTGCATCAATAAAAAGAAAAATACTTTTTTGCTTGTGGCGACCAATGAAAGCCCCAGACCTCAATTATTTGTATTGTCATTGTTTGTATTGTGTGTTTGCACACAATACAAACACTTAGCAACCGGGTGAAATACCTTAGCAACCGTGAAAAAATACCCTTGCAACTGGAAAAAACACCTTAACAACCGGGAAGGATAACTTAGCAACTGGGAAAAATACCCTAGCTACCGGGAAAATACCTTAGCAACCAAAAGGAATACCTTAGCAACCGGGAAAAATACCTTAGCACCTGGGAGGGATACCTTAGCAACCGGAAAAGATACCCTAGCAACTGGGAAAAATACCTTAGCAACCAAAAGGAATACCTTAGCAACCGGAAAAATACCTTAGCAACCGGGAAAAATACCTTAGCAAACTGAAAGGAGTACCTTAGCAACCAGGAAAAATACCTTAGCAACCGGGAGGGATACCCTAGCAACCGGAGGAGGATTAGCAAACCAGAGGATTAGCAGAACTGGGGGTTACTACTGAGTGGGGGTTCAGCAGAGCTGGGGATTACTGCTGAGTGGGGGAATTAGCAGAGCTGAGGGTTACTACTGAGAGGGGGATCAGCAGAGCTGAGGGTTACTACTGAGTGGGGGTTCAGCAGAGCTGGGGATTACTACTGAGTGAACTGATTAGGTCAGTTTGGATTGTACTGCAAGTGTTCCTTGAGTGGTAAGTCCAAGAACCATGGGGTCCCCATATTGATAGTACTCCACTGGATCAAGGTAATGAAATGAGGGTTAGAAATGGGTTAAAGCGTGGATATGTTCCCCTGCTACACAACAATACCTCCATCACAAAGGAAGTTGAAAATCGGAACATGACCATTTATTCGACCAAAAGATGAAAATTCATCAATAAAAACCCAACAACCCAACACTCCTCTGTATCCTAAACCCATTGTTGATTCAGATGAAGCCAAAAAAATTCAGAAGGTCCAGTTTGCTTTAATAGTATAAAATCCTTTGGTTTTTCTGGTACTTTTTCCACCACCTGGTGTCTGTCACGCCCGCCACCCTAAGCGTTGGCAGTCCCCCTTCAGTCACTGGTCTCCCTCAGCATATCTCCCGTGGTGGAGGCCACCGGAAGCACAACAGCTGTGAACAGGGATTGTGGGAGCACAGACTCCGCCCACCAGCCAGCAAATGTCTACTACCATCTCTGAAAACAACGGGCTGGCTGGTGGGTGGAGTCTGCACACCCATAATGCATTGTGGTAGGTCTGCTGATTTGCATATGGTGATTTCCTCACACAATATGCTGTATTCTGATTATTTTGTTTATTGTAATCAACTTTTTATTTCACGGTTATGATACCTGAGGAAGAAGGTCATTTATACAATCGGTTTGGGACGTATAGAGGGTAAAAATAAAAATTGTGTACCCTCTCCCTAAGCTTTTTTTCATATCAGAGGGTATAAATACTGTGTGTGATTTCCTATAGATTGTTCTGCGCAGAGGCAGGCGAGGCCGTAGGTAAGAACATATACATAAGCTTGGTCCACTGTGCAAAGTTGAGACCCAGTTTTTTTTTTTTTTAAAGAAGTATTATTGTTTTGTATAATTTTTTGTTTTATAGAATAATAATAATTTATCATTATCACACGATCCGTGTTGTCTGCATCAATAAAAAGAAAAATACTTTTTTGCTTGTGGCGACCAATGAAAGCCCCAGACCTCAATTATTTGTATTGTCATTGTTTGTATTGTGTGTTTGCACACAATACAAACACTTAGCAACCGGGTGAAATACCTTAGCAACCGTGAAAAAATACCTTAGCAACCGGGAAAAAATACCCTTGCAACTGGAAAAAACACCTTAACAACCGGGAAGGATAACTTAGCAACTAGGAAAAATACCCTAGCTACCGGGAAAATACCTTAGCAACCGAAAGGAATACCTTAGCAACCGGGAAAAATACCTTAGCACCTGGGAGGGATACCTTAGCAACCGGAAAAGATACCCTAGCAACTGGGAAAAATACCTTAGCAACCAAAAGGAATACCTTAGCAACCGGAAAAATACCTTAGCAACCGGGAAAAATACCTTAGCAAACTGAAAGGAGTACCTTAGCAACCAGGAAAAATACCTTAGCAACCGGGAGGGATACCCTAGCAACCGGAGGAGGATTAGCAAACCAGAGGATTAGCAGAACTGGGGGTTACTACTGAGTGGGGGTTCAGCAGAGCTGGGGATTACTGCTGAGTGGGGGAATTAGCAGAGCTGAGGGTTACTACTGAGAGGGGGATCAGCAGAGCTGAGGGTTACTACTGAGTGGGGGTTCAGCAGAGCTGGGGATTACTACTGAGTGAACTGATTAGGTCAGTTTGGATTGTACTGCAAGTGTTCCTTGAGTGGTAAGTCCAAGAACCATGGGGTCCCCATATTGATAGTACTCCACTGGATCAAGGTAATGAAATGAGGGTTAGAAATGGGTTAAAGCGTGGATATGTTCCCCTGCTACACAACAATACCTCCATCACAAAGGAAGTTGAAAATCGGAACATGACCATTTATTCGACCAAAAGATGAAAATTCATCAATAAAAACCCAACAACCCAACACTTCTCTGTATCCTAAACCCATTGTTGATTCAGATGAAGCCAAAAAAATTCAGAAGGTCCAGTTTGCTTTAATAGTATAAAATCCTTTGGTTTTTCTGGTACTTTTTCCACCACCTGGTGTCTGTCACGCCCGCCACCCTAAGCGTTGGCAGTCCCCCTTCAGTCACTGGTCTCCCTCAGCATATCTCCCGCGGTGGAGGCCACCGGAAGCACAACAGCTGTGAACAGGGATTGTGGGAGCACAGACTCCGCCCACCAGCCAGCAAATGTCTACTACCATCTCTGAAAACAACGGGCTGGCTGGTGGGTGGAGTCTGCACACCCATAATGCATTGTGGCAGGTCTGCTGATTTGCATATGGTGATTTCCTCACACAATATGCTGTATTCTGATTATTTTGTTTATTGTAATCAACTTTTTATTTCACGGTTATGATACCTGAGGAAGAAGGTCATTTATACAATCGGTTTGGCACGTATAGGGGGTCAAATTTAAAAATTGTGTACCCTCTCCCTGAGTTTGACTTTTTCATATCAGAGGGAATAAATACTGTTTGTGAATTCCTATAGATTGTTATGCCTTGAGGCAGGCGAGGCCGTAGGCAAGAACATATATATAGAGGCTTGGTCCACTGTGCAAAGTTGAGACCAAGTTTTTATTTTATTTATAGATTATTTGTTCTGTTTTTGTTGTTTTATTTGTATTATTTTTTGTTTTATAGAATAATAGGAATTTATCATTATCACATTATCACACGATCCGTGTTGTCTGCATCAATAAAAAGAAAAATACTTTTTTGCAACCGTGAAAAAATACCTTAGCAACTGGGGAAAAATACCCTTGCAACTGGAAAAAAACACCTTAGCAACCAGGAGGGATAACTTAGCAACTGGGAAAAATACCCTAGCAACCAGGAAAATACCTTAGCAACCGAAAAGATAACCATAGCAACCGGGAAAAATACCTTAGCACCTGGGAGGGATACCCTAGCAACTGGGAAAAATACCTTCGCAACCAGGAGGGATACCTTAGCAACCGGAAAAGATACCCTAGCAACTGGGAAAAATACCTTAGCAACCAAAAGGAATACCTTAGCAACCGGGAAAATACCTTAGCAACCGGGAAAAATACCATAGCAAACTGAAAGGAGTACCTTAGCAAACAGGAAAAATACCTTAGCAACCGGGAGGGATACCTTAGCAACCGGGAAAAATACCCTAGCAACCGGATAAAAATACCTTAGCAACCAGGAAACATATCTTAGCAACCAGGAGGATTACCTTAGCAACCGGGTGAAATACCTTAGCAACCGTGAAAAAAACTACTTAAGCAACCGGGGAAAAATACCCTTGAAACTGGGAAAAATACCTTTGCAACCGGGAAAAAATACCTTAGCAACCAGAGAAAAATACCTTAGCAGCCGGGGAAAAAATTACCTTAGCAACCGGGGGAAAAATACCTTAGCAACTGGGAGGATTACCTTAGCAATCGGGAGAAAAACCTTAGCAACCATAAAAAAATACCTTAGCAACCGGGGAAAAATACCCTTGCAACCGGTAAAAACACCTTAGTAACCGGGAAAAACACCTTAGCAACTGGGCAAAATACCTTAGCAACCGGAGAAAAATACCTTAGCAACCAGGAAAAATACCTTAGCAACCGGGGAAAATACCTTAGCAACCGGGTGAAATACCCTAGCAACCGTGAAAAAAATACCTTAGCAACCGGGGAAAAATACCCTTGCAACCGGGAAAAACACCTTAGCAACTGGGAAAAACACTTTAGCAACCAGGAAAAATTACCTTAGCAACCGGGGAAAAAAGCCTTAGCAACCAGGGGGAAAAATACCTTAGCAACCGGGTGAAATACCTTAGCAATCGGGAGAAGGGTTATGCTGGGTCCGATCTTGACCGGACTGTTCAGCAGATTGCTAATCTGGACAGACAAACCTTGTTACGACCTGAAAACCGTGTCCCTGCTAGGAGCTGATATGAATAAGCTTGGTCTCTCACTTTTCACCAAGTATTCGGATCAACATTTTTCCATTAAGAAAATCAAGTGAGGCAGGGGGCGCTTTTGACGGCGATCAGCAATTTTTAGCGGGACTGCGACATTGCGGTGGACAAATCCGACACCAAGTGACACTTATTTGGGGACCAGTGACACCAATACAGTGATCAGTGCTAAAAATATGCACTGTCACTGTACTAATAGCACTGGCAAGGAAGGAGTTAACTTCAGGGGCGATCAAAGGGTTAAGGTCCAGTTCACACCATAGAGACGCAGTCTAACGGCAATATGTGACTTGCATTACATTTGCTATTTTTAGTATAGCCATGGCAATAGTACATTAGAAGAGAGTGTAAAGCTTCAGCATTGTTTAGGGTGCAAGAAAATGTGGAAGGCTTGGCAAATTTGACTGAATACAGCGGGAGCGAGCATCCGGCGCCGCGCGTGTGCGCCGCCGAGAGAGGGGAATGTCTGGTGACGAAGGTCTACGTCGCCAGACGATAACGAACCACTTTGCCGCAGTACAGTCAACGTGACTGGTCGGCAAGTGGTTAAAAAAGTTCATCAAAAACTCATAAAGTGACAGGTGCTCTTTGAAGGTGCTCTCCGGAAGCACAACAGCTGTGAACAGGGATTGTGGGAGCACAGACCCCGCCCACCAGCCAGCAAATGTCTACTACCATCTCTGAAAACAACGTCCTGGCTGGTGGGCGGAGTCTGCACACCCATAATGCATTGTGGCAGGTCTGCTGATTTGCATATGGTGATTTCCTCACACAGTATGCTGTATTCTGATTATTTTGTTTATTGTAATCAACTTTTTATTTCACGGTCATGATACCTCTGGAAGAAGGTCATTTATACAATCGGTTTGGGACGTATAGGGGGTCAAATTTAAAAATTGTGTACCCTCTCCCTGAGTTTGACTTTTTCATATCAGAGGGAATAAATACTGTTTGTGAATTCCTATAGATTGTTCTGCCCAGAGGCAGGCGAGGCCGTAGGCAAGAACATATATATAGAGGCTTGGTCCACTGTGCAAAGTTGAGACCAAGTTTTTATTTTATTTATAGATTATTTGTTCTGTTTTTGTTGTTTTATTTGTATTATTTTTTGTTTTATAGAATAATAAGAATTTATCATTATCACACGATCCGTGTTGTCTGCATTAATAAAAAGAAAAATACTTTTTTGCTTGTGGCGACCAATGAAAGCCCCAGACCTCAATTATTTGTATTGTCATTGTTTGTATTGTGTGTTTGCACACAATGCAAACACTTAGCAACCGGGTGAAATACCTTAGCAACCGGAAAAAATACCTTAGCAACCGTGAAAAAATACCTTAGCAACTGGGGAAAAATACCCTTGCAACTGGAAAAAAACACCTTAGCAACCGGGAGGGATAACTTAGCAACTGGGAAAAATACCCTAGCAACCAGGAAAATACCTTAGCAACCAAAAAGATAACCATAGCAACCGGGAAAAATACCTTAGCACCTGGGAGGGATACCCTAGCAACTGGGAAAAATACCTTCGCAACCAGGAGGGATACCTTAGCAACCGGAAAAGATACCCTAGCAACTGGGAAAAATACCTTAGCAACCAAAAGGAATACCTTAGCAACCGGGAAAATACCTTAGCAACCGGGAAAAATACCATAGAAAACTGAAAGGAGTACCTTAGCAAACAGGAAAAATACCTTAGCAACCGGGAGGGATACCTTAGCAACCGGGAAAAATACCCTAGCAACCGGATAAAAATACCTTAGCAACCAGGAAACATATCTTAGCAACCAGGAGGATTACCTTAGCAACCGGGTGAAATACCTTAGCAACCGTGAAAAAAACTACTTAAGCAACCGGGGAAAAATACCCTTGAAACTGGGAAAAATACCTTTGCAACTGGGAAAAAATGCCTTAGCAACCAGAGAAAAATACCTTAGAAGCCGGGGAAAAAATTACCTTAGCAACCGGGGGAAAAAATACCTTAGCAACTGGGAGGATTACCTTAGCAACCGGGAGAAAAACCTTAGCAACCATAAAAAAATACCTTAGCAACCGGGGAAAAATACCCTTGCAACCGGTAAAAACACCTTAGTAACCGGGAAAAACACCTTAGCAACTGGGCAAAATACCTTAGCAACCGGAGAAAAATACCTTAGCAACCAGGAAAAATACCTTAGCAACCGGGGAAAATACCTTAGCAACCGGGTGAAATACCCTAGCAACCGTGAAAAAAATACCTTAGCAACCGGGGAAAAATACCCTTGCAACCGGGAAAAACACCTTAGCAACTGGGAAAAACACTTTAGCAACCAGGAAAAATTACCTTAGCAACCGGGGAAAAAAGCCTTAGCAACCAGGGGGAAAAATACCTTAGCAACCGGGTGAAATACCTTAGCAATCGGGAGAAGGGTTATGCTGGGTCCGATCTTGACCGGACTGTTCAGCAGATTGCTAATCTGGACAGACAAACCTTGTTACGACCTGAAAACCGTGTCCCTGCTAGGAGCTGATATGAATAAGCTTGGTCTCTCTCTTTTTTCACCAAGTATTCGGATCAACATTTTTCCATTAAGAAAATCAAGTGAGGCAGGGGGCGCTTTTGACGGCGATCAGCAATTTTTAGCGGGACTGCGACATTGCGGTGGACAAATCCGACACCAAGTGACACTTATTTGGGGACCAGTGACACCAATACAGTGATCAGTGCTAAAAATATGCACTGTCACTGTACTAATAGCACTGGCAAGGAAGGAGTTAACTTCAGGGGCGATCAAAGGGTTAAGGTCCAGTTCACACCATAGAGACGCAGTCTAACGGCAATATGTGACTTGCATTACATTTGCTATTTTTAGTATAGCCATGGCAATAGTACATTAGAAGAGAGTGTAAAGCTTCAGCATTGTTTAGGGTGCAAGAAAATGTGGAAGGCTTGGCAAATTTGACTGAATACAGCGGGAGCGAGCATCCGGCGCCGCGCGTGTGCGCCGCCGAGAGAGGGGAATGTCTGGTGACGAAGGTCTACGTCGCCAGACGATAACGAACCACTTTGCCACAGTACAGTCAACGTGACTGGTCGGCAAGTGGTTAAAAAAGTTCATCAAAAACTCATAAAGTGACAGGTGCTCTTTGAAGGTGCTCTCCGGAAGCACAACAGCTGTGAACAGGGATTGTGGGAGCACAGACCCCGCCCACCAGCCAGCAAATGTCTACTACCATCTCTGAAAACAACGTCCTGGCTGGTGGGCGGAGTCTGCACACCCATAATGCATTGTGGCAGGTCTGCTGATTTGCATATGGTGATTTCCTCACACAGTATGCTGTATTCTGATTATTTTGTTTATTGTAATCAACTTTTTATTTCACGGTCATGATACCTCTGGAAGAAGGTCATTTATACAATCGGTTTGGGACGTATAGGGGGTCAAATTTAAAAATTGTGTACCCTCTCCCTGAGTTTGACTTTTTCATATCAGAGGGAATAAATACTGTTTGTGAATTCCTATAGATTGTTCTGCCCAGAGGCAGGCGAGGCCGTAGGCAAGAACATATATATAGAGGCTTGGTCCACTGTGCAAAGTTGAGACCAAGTTTTTATTTTATTTATAGATTATTTGTTCTGTTTTTGTTGTTTTATTTGTATTATTTTTTGTTTTATAGAATAATAGGAATTTATCATTATCACACGATCCGTGTTGTCTGCATCAATAAAAAGAAAAATACTTTTTTGCTTGTGGCGACCAATGAAAGCCCCAGACCTCAATTATTTGTATTGTCATTGTTTGTATTGTGTGTTTGCACACAATGCAAACACTTAGCAACCGGGTGAAATACCTTAGCAACCGGAAAAAATACCTTAGCAACCGTGAAAAAATACCTTAGCAACTGGGGAAAAATACCCTTGCAACTGGAAAAAAACACCTTAGCAACCAGGAGGGATAACTTAGCAACTGGGAAAAATACCCTAGCAACCAGGAAAATACCTTAGCAACCGAAAAGATAACCATAGCAACCGGGAAAAATACCTTAGCACCTGGGAGGGATACCCTAGCAACTGGGAAAAATACCTTCGCAACCAGGAGGGATACCTTAGCAACCGGAAAAGATACCCTAGCAACTGGGAAAAATACCTTAGCAACCAAAAGGAATACCTTAGCAACCGGGAAAATACCTTAGCAACCGGGAAAAATACCCTTGCAACCGGTAAAAACACCTTAGTAACCGGGAAAAACACCTTAGCAACTGGGCAAAATACCTTAGCAACCGGAGAAAAATACCTTAGCAACCAGGAAAAATACCTTAGCAACCGGGGAAAATACCTTAGCAACCGGGTGAAATACCCTAGCAACCGTGAAAAAAATACCTTAGCAACCAGGGGAAAATACCCTTGCAACCGGGAAAAACACCTTAGCAACTGGGAAAAACACTTTAGCAACCAGGAAAAATTACCTTAGCAACCGGGGAAAAAAGCCTTAGCAACCAGGGGGAAAAATACCTTAGCAACCGGGTGAAATACCTTAGCAATCGGGAGAAGGGTTATGCTGGGTCCGATCTTGACCGGACTGTTCAGCAGATTGCTAATCTGGACAGACAAACCTTGTTACGACCTGAAAACCGTGTCCCTGCTAGGAGCTGATATGAATAAGCTTGGTCTCTCACTTTTCACCAAGTATTCGGATCAACATTTTTCCATTAAGAAAATCAAGTGAGGCAGGGGGCGCTTTTGACGGCGATCAGCAATTTTTAGCGGGACTGCGACATTGCGGTGGACAAATCCGACACCAAGTGACACTTATTTGGGGACCAGTGACACCAATACAGTGATCAGTGCTAAAAATATGCACTGTCACTGTACTAATAGCACTGGCAAGGAAGGAGTTAACTTCAGGGGCGATCAAAGGGTTAAGGTCCAGTTCACACCATAGAGACGCAGTCTAACGGCAATATGTGACTTGCATTACATTTGCTATTTTTAGTATAGCCATGGCAATAGTACATTAGAAGAGAGTGTAAAGCTTCAGCATTGTTTAGGGTGCAAGAAAATGTGGAAGGCTTGGCAAATTTGACTGAATACAGCGGGAGCGAGCATCCGGCGCCGCGCGTGTGCGCCGCCGAGAGAGGGGAATGTCTGGTGACGAAGGTCTACGTCGCCAGACGATAACGAACCACTTTGCCGCAGTACAGTCAACGTGACTGGTCGGCAAGTGGTTAAAAAAGTTCATCAAAAACTCATAAAGTGACAGGTGCTCTTTGAAGGTGCTCTCCGGAAGCACAACAGCTGTGAACAGGGATTGTGGGAGCACAGACCCCGCCCACCAGCCAGCAAATGTCTACTACCATCTCTGAAAACAACGTCCTGGCTGGTGGGCGGAGTCTGCACACCCATAATGCATTGTGGCAGGTCTGCTGATTTGCATATGGTGATTTCCTCACACAGTATGCTGTATTCTGATTATTTTGTTTATTGTAATCAACTTTTTATTTCACGGTCATGATACCTCTGGAAGAAGGTCATTTATACAATCGGTTTGGGACGTATAGGGGGTCAAATTTAAAAATTGTGTACCCTCTCCCTGAGTTTGACTTTTTCATATCAGAGGGAATAAATACTGTTTGTGAATTCCTATAGATTGTTCTGCCCAGAGGCAGGCGAGGCCGTAGGCAAGAACATATATATAGAGGCTTGGTCCACTGTGCAAAGTTGAGACCAAGTTTTTATTTTATTTATAGATTATTTGTTCTGTTTTTGTTGTTTTATTTGTATTATTTTTTGTTTTATAGAATAATAGGAATTTATCATTATCACACGATCCGTGTTGTCTGCATCAATAAAAAGAAAAATACTTTTTTGCTTGTGGCGACCAATGAAAGCCCCAGACCTCAATTATTTGTATTGTCATTGTTTGTATTGTGTGTTTGCACACAATGCAAACACTTAGCAACCGGGTGAAATACCTTAGCAACCGGAAAAAATACCTTAGCAACCGTGAAAAAATACCTTAGCAACTGGGGAAAAATACCCTTGCAACTGGAAAAAAACACCTTAGCAACCAGGAGGGATAACTTAGCAACTGGGAAAAATACCCTAGCAACCAGGAAAATACCTTAGCAACCGAAAAGATAACCATAGCAACCGGGAAAAATACCTTCGCAACCAGGAGGGATACCTTAGCAACCGGAAAAGATACCCTAGCAACTGGGAAAAATACCTTAGCAACCAAAAGGAATACCTTAGCAACCGGGAAAATACCTTAGCAACCGGGAAAAATACCATAGCAAACTGAAAGGAGTACCTTAGCAAACAGGAAAAATACCTTAGCAACCGGGAGGGATACCTTAGCAACCGGGAAAAATACCCTAGCAACCGGATAAAAATACCTTAGCAACCAGGAAACATATCTTAGCAACCAGGAGGATTACCTTAGCAACCGGGTGAAATACCTTAGCAACCGTGAAAAAAACTACTTAAGCAACCGGGGAAAAATACCCTTGAAACTGGGAAAAATACCTTTGCAACCGGGAAAAAATACCTTAGCAACCAGAGAAAAATACCTTAGCAGCCGGGGAAAAAATTACCTTAGCAACCGGGGGAAAAATACCTTAGCAACTGGGAGGATTACCTTAGCAACCGGGAGAAAAACCTTAGCAACCATAAAAAAATACCTTAGCAACCGGGGAAAAATACCCTTGCAACCGGTAAAAACACCTTAGTAACCGGGAAAAACACCTTAGCAACTGGGCAAAATACCTTAGCAACCGGAGAAAAATACCTTAGCAACCAGGAAAAATACCTTAGCAACCGGGGAAAATACCTTAGCAACCGGGTAAAATACCCTGGCAACCGTGAAAAAAATACCTTAGCAACCAGGGGAAAATACCCTTGCAACCGGGAAAAACACCTTAGCAACTGGGAAAAACACTTTAGCAACCAGGAAAAATTACCTTAGCAACCGGGGAAAAAAGCCTTAGCAACCAGGGGGAAAAATACCTTAGCAACCGGGTGAAATACCTTAGCAATCGGGAGAAGGGTTATGCTGGGTCCGATCTTGACCGGACTGTTCAGCAGATTGCTAATCTGGACAGACAAACCTTGTTACGACCTGAAAACCGTGTCCCTGCTAGGAGCTGATATGAATAAGCTTGGTCTCTCACTTTTCACCAAGTATTCGGATCAACATTTTTCCATTAAGAAAATCAAGTGAGGCAGGGGGCGCTTTTGACGGCGATCAGCAATTTTTAGCGGGACTGCGACATTGCGGTGGACAAATCCGACACCAAGTGACACTTATTTGGGGACCAGTGACACCAATACAGTGATCAGTGCTAAAAATATGCACTGTCACTGTACTAATAGCACTGGCAAGGAAGGAGTTAACTTCAGGGGCGATCAAAGGGTTAAGGTCCAGTTCACACCATAGAGACGCAGTCTAACGGCAATATGTGACTTGCATTACATTTGCTATTTTTAGTATAGCCATGGCAATAGTACATTAGAAGAGAGTGTAAAGCTTCAGCATTGTTTAGGGTGCAAGAAAATGTGGAAGGCTTGGCAAATTTGACTGAATACAGCGGGAGCGAGCATCCGGCGCCGCGCGTGTGCGCCGCCGAGAGAGGGGAATGTCTGGTGACGAAGGTCTACGTCGCCAGATGATAACGAACCACTTTGCCGCAGTACAGTCAACGTGACTGGTCGGCAAGTGGTTAAAAAAGTTCATCAAAAACTCATAAAGTGACAGGTGCTCTTTGAAGGTGCTCTCCGGAAGCACAACAGCTGTGAACAGGGATTGTGGGAGCACAGACCCCGCCCACCAGCCAGCAAATGTCTACTACCATCTCTGAAAACAACGTCCTGGCTGGTGGGCGGAGTCTGCACACCCATAATGCATTGTGGCAGGTCTGCTGATTTGCATATGGTGATTTCCTCACACAGTATGCTGTATTCTGATTATTTTGTTTATTGTAATCAACTTTTTATTTCACGGTCATGATACCTCTGGAAGAAGGTCATTTATACAATCGGTTTGGGACGTATAGGGGGTCAAATTTAAAAATTGTGTACCCTCTCCCTGAGTTTGACTTTTTCATATCAGAGGGAATAAATACTGTTTGTGAATTCCTATAGATTGTTCTGCCCAGAGGCAGGCGAGGCCGTAGGCAAGAACATATCGCTTCTCGGCCTTTTGGCTGCGATCTTTGGTCCAGTCAGAGGGTTTCTGATAGTGCCAGTCCTGCTCGGCCTGGGGGTGTTTCCTTAGGGTGCACCCCCTGCTGCTATTGGGCAGGACGCCACTTGAAGTCAGCGAGAGGGCGGAGGGCCGAGGCGAAAGAGTGCGTGCGGGGGCACCCCTTGCGGGGCTGCCCTCGGTTTATTACTCTTAAGGAGGCGGCTGGTACCAGTCGGGTACAAGGAGAAGATGGCGGCTCGTGGGTTGAGAGACTCGTTGAGATTCACCGTAAGACCGGATTATGGAGAGGATGTCACCTTGAGGACGGTGGTCGTGGATTTGCTGACTGGAGTCCTAGGCCTACGGGTAAGAGAGATCATGTGCTTACAAGATTTTCCGCAGCAGAAAATTTATGATGTAACCTTTGTCTCTACCGAGGTATGTTGGAATTGCTATGAAAACTTTAAGAAAATTGAAGATGGGGAGATCGGAAGGAAGTTTAGAGTGCACCCGCTTTTTATGCAGGAAGAAAAGATTATTACGGTTCACCTGTATAATCCCTATGCAGACGTTAATTTGGTGAGAGCCTTCTTAAGCAATTACTGTGAGGATCTGAGGGGGGGTGATAGGGTGATGAATAAGTACGACATTTGGTCCGGGAAGTACCGGTTTGTTGGGCGTTTTATCACTGATCCAGACTGTGTTGGTGGGGTTAAGAGACCACCGGCTGTTTTTTCGATAGGAGGGGAGAGGGGATTCTTGTTTTATCCTGGGCAACCCAGGTACTGCAGGAAGTGCTTACGGTATGGCCACACTAGTATGGAGTGTGATGAGGAGCAGAAGTGTCGCTTCTGTGGTAAACCTGGCCACTTGGCAAGACAGTGCACAGCAGGAAGAGTGTGTGATATCTGCAAGGAATCAGGTCATCTGGCAAGGCAGTGCGGGGCTTATCAAGCAGCCAGGGAAGAATGCTGGGGTGGTTCCTATTCAGAGGCTCCGAAAGAGAGGAGGTTCAGACAGCAGAGGCCAAGAGGGGATACTCGGGAGGATAGTGCCGGGGAGACCGCCGATAAAGGTGCGGGAACTGCCGGTACCCCGACTGAGCACCCGGCCGAGGAAGCTGCATCTGGAGGGCAGGCGGATGATGCGGCAGGAGCCAAGGACACTGGTACCGCTACTGGGCATGGTGGAGCGGCGGGAGACAGTGCCGGCTCTGTGACCGCGGAAGCCATGCCGGGTGATCATGTTATCCGTGGAGACCGTGGTGGAGAGACAGGACCCCCGAAGATGGAGGAGGAGGAGGAGCAAGCTACAGGACTGATGGATGAGCGACTTCAAGGCACTACACCAGGGAAAGAAGGAGCCAGTCCAGAGGAAGAGAGGAAGAGCATGAAGAAGACCTTCTCACAGGAAGCGCTGTTTGGGAACCTGTCAGAGAGTGATACTATAGATTCGGACCTTGAGAGCGTAAGCAGTCTGGAATGTGGTCAAATGATGGATCAGTCACCTGTACCGTCTGATGTGCCTACCTCGGCCAGTAAAAGGGCAAGGTCCGATAGCCCTTGGCCTGATGGGGGAGGGGGCACAGATGGTAACGTACCCGAAGCTAGGGATTCTGAGGATGGATCCGCTAGTCCAGTAGCAAGAAGAAGGCTGAAGAAGCAAGGTTCTGGTATAGAAGAGAGTAGGATGAACCTTTGATTTATGTTATGATGGCTACATTTTTTCTTGTTTTTATGGCTCTAATTGTGGGGTCGATAAATGTGAGGAGCATCTCATCTAAAGTTAGACGGATGGCTGTATTGGATGAGTTACACAAGAGTCGTGCGGATGTTTTGTGCCTGCAGGAATGTGGGATTACGGGGGAGCCAGCAGCGGATTGGACATGGGGACCCTCAGTGTGGGCCCCTGCGTGTACATCCAGGAGTGAAGGGGTTGGGGTGGTGGTGAAGAACCCCTATGTTAAGATTGTGGCACATGAGGTGGTAGTTCCTGGCAGACTGTTGATTGTAATGCTTGAGTGGGCAGATGTGCAGGTTAGAATAATAAACTGCTACGCACCTGCAGATAAAAGAGAGAGGATTGCCTTCTTAAAAACATTAAGAGTACACTTACCTGGGAGAGTTCCAACTATGATAGTTGGCGACTTAAACTGTGTGAGGAGGTGTGAGGATCGGCAGGGGACAAGTGTGGATGGTGGAGTGGACGCATCCTCAAAAATTTTAAATGAGTTGGTGACGGACTTTGGGCTTCATGATGTGGCGGTGGAGGTGGAGGGGAGTGATGTGAGTTTCACTTACCATTCAGACAAGGGAACTGTGAGGTCACGAATTGATTTTCTTTTGTTATCACGTTTTTTGAAGGGGGAGGCATATGAGGTCCAAGCTACTGTTTTTTCAGACCATTCCTTAGTTTTATGCTCCGTTAAATTGGAGGAGGGCGTGGAGTTTGGGAAGGGAGTCTGGAAATTAAATCTATTGTTATTGGAAGATGAGGAAGTGGTGAAGAGGTTTGGCCTTTTTTTCCGGTCCTTGGAGAGGAAGAAGCAGTCCTTTGGAGACCTGCTGGAGTGGTGGGACTGGGCTAAGGGACGAGTGGCCTCTTTCTTCCAGAGAGTTGGAACAGAAAGGGCAAGAGAAAGAAGTGAACTAGGAAGAAGGTTGATGGCCAGGATACATTTCCTGTACCAGTGCAAAAGGCTGGGGCTGGAGGTGGAGGAAGAACTAAAAGATGCACAGGAAGAAAGAAGAAAGATGGTTAACGAGAAAGGCAAGAGCATTGTGTTTGGAGCCAAGGTTCAATGCATGGAAGAAGATGAGAAATGTTCCCGGTTCTTCTTCAAGAAGGCTTATAGTCCTAGGAAAGGGATGATAAAGATGATGGATGGGCAGGAGGAAGTTGGAGGAGAAAGAATGAAGAAGGTCGTAAGATCTTTCTATGAGGACCTGTACGGTGGAGATGGTGGTGCTTCCATGGGAGAAGTGGAGGAGTATTGTGATATTCTTTCTGAAGGTCTGGAGAAGGAAGATGGCTCCCCTTTGATAGAAGAGGTAGGAGAGGCAGAGGTGGAGAAAGTAATTAAGAGCATGGCAAGAAATAAAACGCCAGGAGGTGATGGGATTCCAGTGGAGTTGTATGTAAAACTATGGCCAGTCCTTAAAACTCACCTGGTGGAAGTGTTAAATTTCTGCATGAAGTCTGGGAGATTGTCAGCATCCATGAAGAAGGGGGTCATTGTCCTATTGTATAAAAAAGGAGACGAGAGAGACATTAAGAACTGGCGGCCAATAACATTGCTTAATGCTGATTATAAAATATTAGCAAAAATCCTAGCGGATCGCATGAAGGAGGTGGTGGGGAAGGTGATTGGGGACTGGCAAGTGTGCGCCGTCCCGGGAAGAAGGATAGGGGACAACTTGGTCATCTTGAGAGACTTGATCTACTATGCTCAGTGCAACAACTTATCTTTGGCAGTGGCAGGCATAGACCTGGAGAAAGCATACGACCGGGTGTCTCACAGGTTTATGTTTGCAGTATTGGGCAAATTAGGCTTTCCAGATGGTTTCATAAAAATGGTGGAATGTTTGTATGCGGGGGCAAGCAGTAGAATCCTGATTAATGGGACCTTGTCAGAACCTTTTGAGGTTAAATCCGGGGTTAGACAGGGTTGCCCCTTGTCACCAGTGCTTTTCATCTGCGTTATGGAGCCTTTACTGAGACATATACAAAAGGATAAAGCCTTTGAGGGCTTTTTCGTTCCTGGAGGGAGTGGAGAAAAACTAAAATCCTTATGTTATATGGACGATGTGGTCCTGCTGTGTAAAACACAGAGGGACTTGGTAAGGGCAGAACTACAGCTACAATTGTTTGGAGCTATGGCCGGAATGCGGGTTAATTGGGGGAAGAGCTCAGTGTGCACCCTGAGTGGTTTCCACGACTTCGGATCGTCTAAGCTTAAGAAGGTGGAAGTTATTGAGGTTTTGGGAGTCCACTTTGAGAGGAATCTCCGCAACCAAGAGAATGCAGAAAAATGTGTTCGGAAATTATCGGGAAAGCTGGAGTTCTGGAAATTGCGTAGGTTATCCCTGGCTGGGAAAACCTTGATTGTGAAATCAATTTGCCTCCCTTTATTACTTTACTTTGGTTTGATTTTTCCGTTTAACAAGCGATGGCTCCAGAAAATTGAAAAGTTGCTGTTCACCTTCTTTTGGGGCTCAAAAATGGAGAGGGTGGCAAGAACGGTGGTCCAAAAGGAAGCAAGACTGGGAGGGTACAACTTCCCGAACATTGAGTCCTTCCTAGGAATGCACATATGGTTGGCGCATTATAAAGCTTTTGTGGGGGGAGGGAAGGCTGGCTGCTTTATGCGGTATCTGATGGGGTGGTCGGTGGTGAAATGGGGTTGGGGGACTCGGGATTTGTCTAGACCAGTGGCGCTGGTTTCTCCCTCTTATTATGAAAAATTAAGAAACTGGTATGAGGTTAACCGCATATATGAGTTGGGAGCAAGAGCAGTGGTGAAAGTCAGTTTAATCAAGTGGCTGAAAAGAGAGGAAGTTGTTTCAAACATTGCCGACTTAAGGAGTAAGCAAGTTGAGGAATGCTGGAAGAACTTGGGATGGGAAGGAGTGACAAACCACCAAAAGGAAGTAGTGTGGATGTCTTTCCATGAGTGCTTGCTTACTATGTCCTTCTTGAAGTCAAGAGATCTGGTGAGAAGCGAGAAGTGTGTGAGGGAAGGATGTGGTGGCATAGAAACAGTGAGACACGTGTTTTTGGAGTGTTTTTTTGTTAAGAACGTATGGCGGAGGTTGGTGGGTTTGGTGGAAAACATTTTGGGGCTCAAGGATGTGGCACCTGATTTTTGTTTGTATGGTTTGGTGCATGGAGGAGCTGACGTAAAGAAAAAGGGGTGGATCTGTGCAGCCATCATGAAGAAAGTTGTATGGGAGGCAAGGTGTGGCTATAGGAAGGGGAGCTTCCTCCTGACAGAGGACGACTGTTATGAGTGGTGGATTAGTAAATTATATCTTGTCTTATTAAGGGACAGGAAGGTGTTGGGGGTGGAGGTTGCTGACAATCTTTGGAACTTTGGGAGGTGGAGGATGAGATAAGGTGGTTTGGTGGAGGGAATATGATGTTAAAAATTGATTATGTTTTGATGTGTTTTTTATACTTTTGATAAAAAAATACTTACCTGAATGATGTAACGAACGCAGCTTGATCTCTGGGCGGTTTCCTGTAGAAGAGATTAGAGTTAGCGATTCATGCTGAAGGTAAAAAAAAAAAAAAAAAAAAAAAAAAAAAAATCTGTTCTTATCAGTTGGTATGGACCCTGATGGTTAGTATCGGCAGGGGCTGAAATGAACCGGGGCGCTCCAGACGTCACTGGGGGACCGGGAAGTAGGCACTGTCAGAGAAAGCCGGATGGGTCCGTTGCCTTCTGATTTGAATGGGTCCGCCCCTGTCAGTTTGAAGGGAGCGGGAAAGCCGGTTTCGCCAGTTTTCCGGTTAGTACTGCTCCTGGATGTGATTGGTAAGGAATGGCGGATGGTGGTGGGGGAACCTTTCCTCCTGGGTTGAATCTGGCCTTGCAAAAGGCTTGTCCCCAGTTGAAGGCAGGTTCTCCCTAAGCTGTCTAAAATTCTGATGCCTCCTGATGGGATAGGGCTACACTGGGTCTGGCCGGGGGCTGAGACCGAAAAAGCCCGTGGTGTACGTGCCCCTGGGGTGGCAGCCCAGGGGTGCCTCAATCTCACTGGTGAGGGGCAGCTCACCTGAGTTTTGTGGCACCTTGGTCACTGCACCATCACACTTTTTCATGCACCTGCCTCTTGGGGTGGGCCTTTTGGCCAACACCAGAGGAATTTTTTTATTCCTGGCCGGGGGGCCTGCCAAGGTTTCTCACTTTGGCACTACCCTGCACTTCTCCACTTCCCCTTTCCCCACTCTGTTTTTCTTTGTTGTGTGTCACGTTTGTCCCTTTTTTTTTTTTGTTGGTTGAGCACTTGCACGACTTTGATGGCGTAGGTCCTCGGGCCTGCCCTGTAAGTCTTGGGAGGGGGTGGATATGGCCTTTTGGCTTAGTTCGCCCTCTCCCATGGGGTCTCCCTTCGGGGGAGCCCTACCTAGTACTCGGGGTGGGCTGTTTCGGCAGTCCCCCTGAAGAATGGGGTCCGCCCGGTTTCGGCTGGGTGGACCTAAGTGAGTACCTCAGTCCCTGTCAGGAGCTTCGCGCCCCGGGGGATCAGGGTCAGGGCCCTTCCTCTTCGGAGGAGGGCCATGTGTGTACGCCTTGTGCACTTTTTTGTGTGTCCACGTTTGCGTGTGTGCACTTTTTTATGCACCGGGTGTTAAGTCTTTTGAGTGTGTTTCACACACCACGGGCTTTAAAAAAAAAAAAAAAAAAAAAAAAAAAATATATATAGAGGCTTGGTCCACTGTGCAAAGTTGAGACCAAGTTTTTATTTTATTTATAGATTATTTGTTCTGTTTTTGTTGTTTTATTTGTATTATTTTTTGTTTTATAGAATAATAGGAATTTATCATTATCACACGATCCGTGTTGTCTGCATCAATAAAAAGAAAAATACTTTTTTGCTTGTGGCGACCAATGAAAGCCCCAGACCTCAATTATTTGTATTGTCATTGTTTGTATTGTGTGTTTGCACACAATGCAAACACTTAGCAACCGGGTGAAATACCTTAGCAACCGGAAAAAATACCTTAGCAACCGTGAAAAAATACCTTAGCAACTGGAGAAAAATACCCTTGCAACTGGAAAAAAAACACCTTAGCAACCAGGAGGGATAACTTAGCAACTGGGAAAAATACCCTAGCAACCAGGAAAATACATTAGCAACCGAAAAGATAACCATAGCAACCGGGAAAAATACCTTAGCACCTGGGAGGGATACCCTAGCAACTGGGAAAAATACCTTCGCAACCAGGAGGGATACCTTAGCAACCGGAAAAGATACCCTAGCAACTGGGAAAAATACCTTAGCAACCAAAAGGAATACCTTAGCAACCGGGAAAATACCTTAGCAACCGGGAAAAATACCATAGCAAACTGAAAGGAGTACCTTAGCAAACAGGAAAAATACCTTAGCAACCGGGAGGGATACCTTAGCAACCGGGAAAAATACCCTAGCAACCGGATAAAAATACCTTAGCAACCAGGAAACATATCTTAGCAACCAGGAGGATTACCTTAGCAACCGGGTCAAATACCTTAGCAACCGTGAAAAAAACTACTTAAGCAACCGGGGAAAAATACCCTTGAAACTGGGAAAAATACCTTTGCAACCGGGAAAAAAGACCTTAGCAACCAGAGAAAAATACCTTAGCAGCCGGGGAAAAAATTACCTTAGCAACCGGGGGAAAAAATACCTTAGCAACTGGGAGGATTACCTTAGCAACCGGGAGAAAAACCTTAGCAACCATAAAAAAATACCTTAGCAACCGGGGAAAAATACCCTTGCAACCGGTAAAAACACCTTAGTAACCGGGAAAAACACCTTAGCAACTGGGCAAAATACCTTAGCAACCGGAGAAAAATACCTTAGCAACCAGGAAAAATACCTTAGCAACCGGGGAAAATACCTTAGCAACCGGGTGAAATACCCTAGCAACCGTGAAAAAAATACCTTAGCAACCGGGGAAAAATACCCTTGCAACCGGGAAAAACACCTTAGCAACTGGGAAAAACACTTTAGCAACCAGGAAAAATTACCTTAGCAACCGGGGAAAAAAGCCTTAGCAACCAGGGGGAAAAATACCTTAGCAACCGGGTGAAATACCTTAGCAATCGGGAGAAGGGTTATGCTGGGTCCGATCTTGACCGGACTGTTCAGCAGATTGCTAATCTGGACAGACAAACCTTGTTACGACCTGAAAACCGTGTCCCTGCTAGGAGCTGATATGAATAAGCTTGGTCTCTCACTTTTCACCAAGTATTCGGATCAACATTTTTCCATTAAGAAAATCAAGTGAGGCAGGGGGCGCTTTTGACGGCGATCAGCAATTTTTAGCGGGACTGCGACATTGCGGTGGACAAATCCGACACCAAGTGACACTTATTTGGGGACCAGTGACACCAATACAGTGATCAGTGCTAAAAATATGCACTGTCACTGTACTAATAGCACTGGCAAGGAAGGAGTTAACTTCAGGGGCGATCAAAGGGTTAAGGTCCAGTTCACACCATAGAGACGCAGTCTAACGGCAATATGTGACTTGCATTACATTTGCTATTTTTAGTATAGCCATGGCAATAGTACATTAGAAGAGAGTGTAAAGCTTCAGCATTGTTTAGGGTGCAAGAAAATGTGGAAGGCTTGGCAAATTTGACTGAATACAGCGGGAGCGAGCATCCGGCGCCGCGCGTGTGCGCCGCCGAGAGAGGGGAATGTCTGGTGACGAAGGTCTACGTCGCCAGACGATAACGAACCACTTTGCCGCAGTACAGTCAACGTGACTGGTCGGCAAGTGGTTAAAAAAGTTCATCAAAAACTCATAAAGTGACAGGTGCTCTTTGAAGGTGCTCTCCGGAAGCACAACAGCTGTGAACAGGGATTGTGGGAGCACAGACCCCGCCCACCAGCCAGCAAATGTCTACTACCATCTCTGAAAACAACGTCCTGGCTGGTGGGCGGAGTCTGCACACCCATAATGCATTGTGGCAGGTCTGCTGATTTGCATATGGTGATTTCCTCACACAGTATGCTGTATTCTGATTATTTTGTTTATTGTAATCAACTTTTTATTTCACGGTCATGATACCTCTGGAAGAAGGTCATTTATACAATCAGTTTGGGACGTATAGGGGGTCAAATTTAAAAATTGTGTACCCTCTCCCTGAGTTTGACTTTTTCATATCAGAGTGAATAAATACTGTTTGTGAATTCCTATAGATTGTTCTGCCCAGAGGCAGGCGAGGCCGTAGGCAAGAACATATATATAGAGGCTTGGTCCACTGTGCAAAGTTGAGACCAAGTTTTTATTTTATTTATAGATTATTTGTTCTGTTTTTGTTGTTTTATTTGTATTATTTTTTGTTTTATAGAATAATAGGAATTTATCATTATCACACGATCCGTGTTGTCTGCATCAATAAAAAGAAAAATACTTTTTTGCTTGTGGCGACCAATGAAAGCCCCAGACCTCAATTATTTGTATTGTCATTGTTTGTATTGTGTGTTTGCACACAATGCAAACACTTAGCAACCGGGTGAAATACCTTAGCAACCGGAAAAAATACCTTAGCAACCGTGAAAAAATACCTTAGCAACTGGGGAAAAATACCCTTGCAACTGGAAAAAAACACCTTAGCAACCAGGAGGGATAACTTAGCAACTGGGAAAAATACCCTAGCAACCAGGAAAATACCTTAGCAACCGAAAAGATAACCATAGCAACCGGGAAAAATACCTTAGCACCTGGGAGGGATACCCTAGCAACTGGGAAAAATACCTTCGCAACCAGGAGGGATACCTTAGCAACCGGAAAAGATACCCTAGCAACTGGGAAAAATACCTTAGCAACCAAAAGGAATACCTTAGCAACCGGGAAAATACCTTAGCAACCGGGAAAAATACCATAGCAAACTGAAAGGAGTACCTTAGCAAACAGGAAAAATACCTTAGCAACCGGGAGGGATACCTTAGCAACCGGGAAAAATACCCTAGCAACCGGATAAAAATACCTTAGCAACCAGGAAACATATCTTAGCAACCAGGAGGATTACCTTAGCAACCGGGTGAAATACCTTAGCAACCGTGAAAAAAAACTACTTAAGCAACCGGGGAAAAATACCCTTGAAACTGGGAAAAATACCTTTGCAACCGGGAAAAAATACCTTAGCAACCAGAGAAAAATACCTTAGCAGCCGGGGAAAAAATTACCTTAGCAACCGGGGGAAAAATACCTTAGCAACTGGGAGGATTACCTTAGCAACCGGGAGAAAAACCTTAGCAACCATAAAAAAATACCTTAGCAACCGGGGAAAAATACCCTTGCAACCGGGAAAAACACCTTAGCAACTGGGAAAAACACTTTAGCAACCAGGAAAAATTACCTTAGCAACCGGGGAAAAAAGCCTTAGCAACCAGGGGGAAAAATACCTTAGCAACCGGGTGAAATACCTTAGCAATCGGGAGAAGGGTTATGCTGGGTCCGATCTTGACCGGACTGTTCAGCAGATTGCTAATCTGGACAGACAAACCTTGTTACGACCTGAAAACCGTGTCCCTGCTAGGAGCTGATATGAATAAGCTTGGTCTCTCACTTTTCACCAAGTATTCGGATCAACATTTTTCCATTAAGAAAATCAAGTGAGGCAGGGGGCGCTTTTGACGGCGATCAGCAATTTTTAGCGGGACTGCGACATTGCGGTGGACAAATCCGACACCAAGTGACACTTATTTGGGGACCAGTGACACCAATACAGTGATCAGTGCTAAAAATATGCACTGTCACTGTACTAATAGCACTGGCAAGGAAGGAGTTAACTTCAGGGGCGATCAAAGGGTTAAGGTCCAGTTCACACCATAGAGACGCAGTCTAACGGCAATATGTGACTTGCATTACATTTGCTATTTTTAGTATAGCCATGGCAATAGTACATTAGAAGAGAGTGTAAAGCTTCAGCATTGTTTAGGGTGCAAGAAAATGTGGAAGGCTTGGCAAATTTGACTGAATACAGCGGGAGCGAGCATCCGGCGCCGCGCGTGTGCGCCGCCGAGAGAGGGGAATGTCTGGTGACGAAGGTCTACGTCGCCAGACGATAACGAACCACTTTGCCGCAGTACAGTCAACGTGACTGGTCGGCAAGTGGTTAAAAAAGTTCATCAAAAACTCATAAAGTGACAGGTGCTCTTTGAAGGTGCTCTCCGGAAGCACAACAGCTGTGAACAGGGATTGTGGGAGCACAGACCCCGCCCACCAGCCAGCAAATGTCTACTACCATCTCTGAAAACAACGTCCTGGCTGGTGGGCGGAGTCTGCACACCCATAATGCATTGTGGCAGGTCTGCTGATTTGCATATGGTGATTTCCTCACACAGTATGCTGTATTCTGATTATTTTGTTTATTGTAATCAACTTTTTATTTCACGGTCATGATACCTCTGGAAGAAGGTCATTTATACAATCAGTTTGGGACGTATAGGGGGTCAAATTTAAAAATTGTGTACCCTCTCCCTGAGTTTGACTTTTTCATATCAGAGTGAATAAATACTGTTTGTGAATTCCTATAGATTGTTCTGCCCAGAGGCAGGCGAGGCCGTAGGCAAGAACATATATATAGAGGCTTGGTCCACTGTGCAAAGTTGAGACCAAGTTTTTATTTTATTTATAGATTATTTGTTCTGTTTTTGTTGTTTTATTTGTATTATTTTTTGTTTTATAGAATAATAGGAATTTATCATTATCACACGATCCGTGTTGTCTGCATCAATAAAAAGAAAAATACTTTTTTGCTTGTGGCGACCAATGAAAGCCCCAGACCTCAATTATTTGTATTGTCATTGTTTGTATTGTGTGTTTGCACACAATGCAAACACTTAGCAACCGGGTGAAATACCTTAGCAACCGGAAAAAATACCTTAGCAACCGTGAAAAAATACCTTAGCAACTGGGGAAAAATACCCTTGCAACTGGAAAAAAACACCTTAGCAACCAGGAGGGATAACTTAGCAACTGGGAAAAATACCCTAGCAACCAGGAAAATACCTTAGCAACCGAAAAGATAACCATAGCAACCGGGAAAAATACCTTAGCACCTGGGAGGGATACCCTAGCAACTGGGAAAAATACCTTCGCAACCAGGAGGGATACCTTAGCAACCGGAAAAGATACCCTAGCAACTGGGAAAAATACCTTAGCAACCAAAAGGAATACCTTAGCAACCGGGAAAATACCTTAGCAACCGGGAAAAATACCATAGCAAACTGAAAGGAGTACCTTAGCAAACAGGAAAAATACCTTAGCAACCGGGAGGGATACCTTAGCAACCGGGAAAAATACCCTAGCAACCGGATAAAAATACCTTAGCAACCAGGAAACATATCTTAGCAACCAGGAGGATTACCTTAGCAACCGGGTGAAATACCTTAGCAACCGTGAAAAAAAACTACTTAAGCAACCGGGGAAAAATACCCTTGAAACTGGGAAAAATACCTTTGCAACCGGGAAAAAATACCTTAGCAACCAGAGAAAAATACCTTAGCAGCCGGGGAAAAAATTACCTTAGCAACCGGGGGAAAAATACCTTAGCAACTGGGAGGATTACCTTAGCAACCGGGAGAAAAACCTTAGCAACCATAAAAAAATACCTTAGCAACCGGGGAAAAATACCCTTGCAACCGGGAAAAACACCTTAGCAACTGGGAAAAACACTTTAGCAACCAGGAAAAATTACCTTAGCAACCGGGGAAAAAAGCCTTAGCAACCAGGGGGAAAAATACCTTAGCAACCGGGTGAAATACCTTAGCAATCGGGAGAAGGGTTATGCTGGGTCCGATCTTGACCGGACTGTTCAGCAGATTGCTAATCTGGACAGACAAACCTTGTTACGACCTGAAAACCGTGTCCCTGCTAGGAGCTGATATGAATAAGCTTGGTCTCTCACTTTTCACCAAGTATTCGGATCAACATTTTTCCATTAAGAAAATCAAGTGAGGCAGGGGGCGCTTTTGACGGCGATCAGCAATTTTTAGCGGGACTGCGACATTGCGGTGGACAAATCCGACACCAAGTGACACTTATTTGGGGACCAGTGACACCAATACAGTGATCAGTGCTAAAAATATGCACTGTCACTGTACTAATAGCACTGGCAAGGAAGGAGTTAACTTCAGGGGCGATCAAAGGGTTAAGGTCCAGTTCACACCATAGAGACGCAGTCTAACGGCAATATGTGACTTGCATTACATTTGCTATTTTTAGTATAGCCATGGCAATAGTACATTAGAAGAGAGTGTAAAGCTTCAGCATTGTTTAGGGTGCAAGAAAATGTGGAAGGCTTGGCAAATTTGACTGAATACAGCGGGAGCGAGCATCCGGCGCCGCGCGTGTGCGCCGCCGAGAGAGGGGAATGTCTGGTGACGAAGGTCTACGTCGCCAGACGATAACGAACCACTTTGCCGCAGTACAGTCAACGTGACTGGTCGGCAAGTGGTTAAAAAAGTTCATCAAAAACTCATAAAGTGACAGGTGCTCTTTGAAGGTGCTCTCCGGAAGCACAACAGCTGTGAACAGGGATTGTGGGAGCACAGACCCCGCCCACCAGCCAGCAAATGTCTACTACCATCTCTGAAAACAACGTCCTGGCTGGTGGGCGGAGTCTGCACACCCATAATGCATTGTGGCAGGTCTGCTGATTTGCATATGGTGATTTCCTCACACAGTATGCTGTATTCTGATTATTTTGTTTATTGTAATCAACTTTTTATTTCACGGTCATGATACCTCTGGAAGAAGGTCATTTATACAATCGGTTTGGGACGTATAGGGGGTCAAATTTAAAAATTGTGTACCCTCTCCCTGAGTTTGACTTTTTCATATCAGAGGGAATAAATACTGTTTGTGAATTCCTATAGATTGTTCTGCCCAGAGGCAGGCGAGGCCGTAGGCAAGAACATATATATAGAGGCTTGGTCCACTGTGCAAAGTTGAGACCAAGTTTTTATTTTATTTATAGATTATTTGTTCTGTTTTTGTTGTTTTATTTGTATTATTTTTTGTTTTATAGAATAATAGGAATTTATCATTATCACACGATCCGTGTTGTCTGCATCAATAAAAAGAAAAATACTTTTTTGCTTGTGGCGACCAATGAAAGCCCCAGACCTCAATTATTTGTATTGTCATTGTTTGTATTGTGTGTTTGCACACAATGCAAACACTTAGCAACCGGGTGAAATACCTTAGCAACCGGAAAAAATACCTTAGCAACCGTGAAAAAATACCTTAGCAACTGGGGAAAAATACCCTTGCAACTGGAAAAAAACACCTTAGCAACCAGGAGGGATAACTTAGCAACTGGGAAAAATACCCTAGCAACCAGGAAAATACCTTAGCAACCGAAAAGATAACCATAGCAACCGGGAAAAATACCTTAGCACCTGGGAGGGATACCCTAGCAACTGGGAAAAATACCTTCGCAACCAGGAGGGATACCTTAGCAACCGGAAAAGATACCCTAGCAACTGGGAAAAATACCTTAGCAACCAAAAGGAATACCTTAGCAACCGGGAAAATACCTTAGCAACCGGGAAAAATACCCTTGCAACCGGTAAAAACACCTTAGTAACCGGGAAAAACACCTTAGCAACTGGGCAAAATACCTTAGCAACCGGAGAAAAATACCTTAGCAACCAGGAAAAATACCTTAGCAACCGGGGAAAATACCTTAGCAACCGGGTGAAATACCCTAGCAACCGTGAAAAAAATACCTTAGCAACCAGGGGAAAATACCCTTGCAACCGGGAAAAACACCTTAGCAACTGGGAAAAACACTTTAGCAACCAGGAAAAATTACCTTAGCAACCGGGGAAAAAAGCCTTAGCAACCAGGGGGAAAAATACCTTAGCAACCGGGTGAAATACCTTAGCAATCGGGAGAAGGGTTATGCTGGGTCCGATCTTGACCGGACTGTTCAGCAGATTGCTAATCTGGACAGACAAACCTTGTTACGACCTGAAAACCGTGTCCCTGCTAGGAGCTGATATGAATAAGCTTGGTCTCTCACTTTTCACCAAGTATTCGGATCAACATTTTTCCATTAAGAAAATCAAGTGAGGCAGGGGGCGCTTTTGACGGCGATCAGCAATTTTTAGCGGGACTGCGACATTGCGGTGGACAAATCCGACACCAAGTGACACTTATTTGGGGACCAGTGACACCAATACAGTGATCAGTGCTAAAAATATGCACTGTCACTGTACTAATAGCACTGGCAAGGAAGGAGTTAACTTCAGGGGCGATCAAAGGGTTAAGGTCCAGTTCACACCATAGAGACGCAGTCTAACGGCAATATGTGACTTGCATTACATTTGCTATTTTTAGTATAGCCATGGCAATAGTACATTAGAAGAGAGTGTAAAGCTTCAGCATTGTTTAGGGTGCAAGAAAATGTGGAAGGCTTGGCAAATTTGACTGAATACAGCGGGAGCGAGCATCCGGCGCCGCGCGTGTGCGCCGCCGAGAGAGGGGAATGTCTGGTGACGAAGGTCTACGTCGCCAGACGATAACGAACCACTTTGCCGCAGTACAGTCAACGTGACTGGTCGGCAAGTGGTTAAAAAAGTTCATCAAAAACTCATAAAGTGACAGGTGCTCTTTGAAGGTGCTCTCCGGAAGCACAACAGCTGTGAACAGGGATTGTGGGAGCACAGACCCCGCCCACCAGCCAGCAAATGTCTACTACCATCTCTGAAAACAACGTCCTGGCTGGTGGGCGGAGTCTGCACACCCATAATGCATTGTGGCAGGTCTGCTGATTTGCATATGGTGATTTCCTCACACAGTATGCTGTATTCTGATTATTTTGTTTATTGTAATCAACTTTTTATTTCACGGTCATGATACCTCTGGAAGAAGGTCATTTATACAATCGGTTTGGGACGTATAGGGGGTCAAATTTAAAAATTGTGTACCCTCTCCCTGAGTTTGACTTTTTCATATCAGAGGGAATAAATACTGTTTGTGAATTCCTATAGATTGTTCTGCCCAGAGGCAGGCGAGGCCGTAGGCAAGAACATATATATAGAGGCTTGGTCCACTGTGCAAAGTTGAGACCAAGTTTTTATTTTATTTATAGATTATTTGTTCTGTTTTTGTTGTTTTATTTGTATTATTTTTTGTTTTATAGAATAATAGGAATTTATCATTATCACACGATCCGTGTTGTCTGCATCAATAAAAAGAAAAATACTTTTTTGCTTGTGGCGACCAATGAAAGCCCCAGACCTCAATTATTTGTATTGTCATTGTTTGTATTGTGTGTTTGCACACAATGCAAACACTTAGCAACCGGGTGAAATACCTTAGCAACCGGAAAAAATACCTTAGCAACCGTGAAAAAATACCTTAGCAACTGGGGAAAAATACCCTTGCAACTGGAAAAAAACACCTTAGCAACCAGGAGGGATAACTTAGCAACTGGGAAAAATACCCTAGCAACCAGGAAAATACCTTAGCAACCGAAAAGATAACCATAGCAACCGGGAAAAATACCTTAGCACCTGGGAGGGATACCCTAGCAACTGGGAAAAATACCTTCGCAACCAGGAGGGATACCTTAGCAACCGGAAAAGATACCCTAGCAACTGGGAAAAATACCTTAGCAACCAAAAGGAATACCTTAGCAACCGGGAAAATACCTTAGCAACCGGGAAAAATACCATAGCAAACTGAAAGGAGTACCTTAGCAAACAGGAAAAATACCTTAGCAACCGGGAGGGATACCTTAGCAACCGGGAAAAATACCCTAGCAACCGGATAAAAATACCTTAGCAACCAGGAAACATATCTTAGCAACCAGGAGGATTACCTTAGCAACCGGGTGAAATACCTTAGCAACCGTGAAAAAAAACTACTTAAGCAACCGGGGAAAAATACCCTTGAAACTGGGAAAAATACCTTTGCAACCGGGAAAAAATACCTTAGCAACCAGAGAAAAATACCTTAGCAGCCGGGGAAAAAATTACCTTAGCAACCGGGGGAAAAATACCTTAGCAACTGGGAGGATTACCTTAGCAACCGGGAGAAAAACCTTAGCAACCATAAAAAAATACCTTAGCAACCGGGGAAAAATACCCTTGCAACCGGGAAAAACACCTTAGCAACTGGGAAAAACACTTTAGCAACCAGGAAAAATTACCTTAGCAACCGGGGAAAAAAGCCTTAGCAACCAGGGGGAAAAATACCTTAGCAACCGGGTGAAATACCTTAGCAATCGGGAGAAGGGTTATGCTGGGTCCGATCTTGACCGGACTGTTCAGCAGATTGCTAATCTGGACAGACAAACCTTGTTACGACCTGAAAACCGTGTCCCTGCTAGGAGCTGATATGAATAAGCTTGGTCTCTCACTTTTCACCAAGTATTCGGATCAACATTTTTCCATTAAGAAAATCAAGTGAGGCAGGGGGCGCTTTTGACGGCGATCAGCAATTTTTAGCGGGACTGCGACATTGCGGTGGACAAATCCGACACCAAGTGACACTTATTTGGGGACCAGTGACACCAATACAGTGATCAGTGCTAAAAATATGCACTGTCACTGTACTAATAGCACTGGCAAGGAAGGAGTTAACTTCAGGGGCGATCAAAGGGTTAAGGTCCAGTTCACACCATAGAGACGCAGTCTAACGGCAATATGTGACTTGCATTACATTTGCTATTTTTAGTATAGCCATGGCAATAGTACATTAGAAGAGAGTGTAAAGCTTCAGCATTGTTTAGGGTGCAAGAAAATGTGGAAGGCTTGGCAAATTTGACTGAATACAGCGGGAGCGAGCATCCGGCGCCGCGCGTGTGCGCCGCCGAGAGAGGGGAATGTCTGGTGACGAAGGTCTACGTCGCCAGACGATAACGAACCACTTTGCCGCAGTACAGTCAACGTGACTGGTCGGCAAGTGGTTAAAAAAGTTCATCAAAAACTCATAAAGTGACAGGTGCTCTTTGAAGGTGCTCTCCGGAAGCACAACAGCTGTGAACAGGGATTGTGGGAGCACAGACCCCGCCCACCAGCCAGCAAATGTCTACTACCATCTCTGAAAACAACGTCCTGGCTGGTGGGCGGAGTCTGCACACCCATAATGCATTGTGGCAGGTCTGCTGATTTGCATATGGTGATTTCCTCACACAGTATGCTGTATTCTGATTATTTTGTTTATTGTAATCAACTTTTTATTTCACGGTCATGATACCTCTGGAAGAAGGTCATTTATACAATCAGTTTGGGACGTATAGGGGGTCAAATTTAAAAATTGTGTACCCTCTCCCTGAGTTTGACTTTTTCATATCAGAGTGAATAAATACTGTTTGTGAATTCCTATAGATTGTTCTGCCCAGAGGCAGGCGAGGCCGTAGGCAAGAACATATATATAGAGGCTTGGTCCACTGTGCAAAGTTGAGACCAAGTTTTTATTTTATTTATAGATTATTTGTTCTGTTTTTGTTGTTTTATTTGTATTATTTTTTGTTTTATAGAATAATAGGAATTTATCATTATCACACGATCCGTGTTGTCTGCATCAATAAAAAGAAAAATACTTTTTTGCTTGTGGCGACCAATGAAAGCCCCAGACCTCAATTATTTGTATTGTCATTGTTTGTATTGTGTGTTTGCACACAATGCAAACACTTAGCAACCGGGTGAAATACCTTAGCAACCGGAAAAAATACCTTAGCAACCGTGAAAAAATACCTTAGCAACTGGGGAAAAATACCCTTGCAACTGGAAAAAAACACCTTAGCAACCAGGAGGGATAACTTAGCAACTGGGAAAAATACCCTAGCAACCAGGAAAATACCTTAGCAACCGAAAAGATAACCATAGCAACCGGGAAAAATACCTTAGCACCTGGGAGGGATACCCTAGCAACTGGGAAAAATACCTTCGCAACCAGGAGGGATACCTTAGCAACCGGAAAAGATACCCTAGCAACTGGGAAAAATACCTTAGCAACCAAAAGGAATACCTTAGCAACCGGGAAAATACCTTAGCAACCGGGAAAAATACCATAGCAAACTGAAAGGAGTACCTTAGCAAACAGGAAAAATACCTTAGCAACCGGGAGGGATACCTTAGCAACCGGGAAAAATACCCTAGCAACCGGATAAAAATACCTTAGCAACCAGGAAACATATCTTAGCAACCAGGAGGATTACCTTAGCAACCGGGTGAAATACCTTAGCAACCGTGAAAAAAAACTACTTAAGCAACCGGGGAAAAATACCCTTGAAACTGGGAAAAATACCTTTGCAACCGGGAAAAAATACCTTAGCAACCAGAGAAAAATACCTTAGCAGCCGGGGAAAAAATTACCTTAGCAACCGGGGGAAAAATACCTTAGCAACTGGGAGGATTACCTTAGCAACCGGGAGAAAAACCTTAGCAACCATAAAAAAATACCTTAGCAACCGGGGAAAAATACCCTTGCAACCGGGAAAAACACCTTAGCAACTGGGAAAAACACTTTAGCAACCAGGAAAAATTACCTTAGCAACCGGGGAAAAAAGCCTTAGCAACCAGGGGGAAAAATACCTTAGCAACCGGGTGAAATACCTTAGCAATCGGGAGAAGGGTTATGCTGGGTCCGATCTTGACCGGACTGTTCAGCAGATTGCTAATCTGGACAGACAAACCTTGTTACGACCTGAAAACCGTGTCCCTGCTAGGAGCTGATATGAATAAGCTTGGTCTCTCACTTTTCACCAAGTATTCGGATCAACATTTTTCCATTAAGAAAATCAAGTGAGGCAGGGGGCGCTTTTGACGGCGATCAGCAATTTTTAGCGGGACTGCGACATTGCGGTGGACAAATCCGACACCAAGTGACACTTATTTGGGGACCAGTGACACCAATACAGTGATCAGTGCTAAAAATATGCACTGTCACTGTACTAATAGCACTGGCAAGGAAGGAGTTAACTTCAGGGGCGATCAAAGGGTTAAGGTCCAGTTCACACCATAGAGACGCAGTCTAACGGCAATATGTGACTTGCATTACATTTGCTATTTTTAGTATAGCCATGGCAATAGTACATTAGAAGAGAGTGTAAAGCTTCAGCATTGTTTAGGGTGCAAGAAAATGTGGAAGGCTTGGCAAATTTGACTGAATACAGCGGGAGCGAGCATCCGGCGCCGCGCGTGTGCGCCGCCGAGAGAGGGGAATGTCTGGTGACGAAGGTCTACGTCGCCAGACGATAACGAACCACTTTGCCGCAGTACAGTCAACGTGACTGGTCGGCAAGTGGTTAAAAAAGTTCATCAAAAACTCATAAAGTGACAGGTGCTCTTTGAAGGTGCTCTCCGGAAGCACAACAGCTGTGAACAGGGATTGTGGGAGCACAGACCCCGCCCACCAGCCAGCAAATGTCTACTACCATCTCTGAAAACAACGTCCTGGCTGGTGGGCGGAGTCTGCACACCCATAATGCATTGTGGCAGGTCTGCTGATTTGCATATGGTGATTTCCTCACACAGTATGCTGTATTCTGATTATTTTGTTTATTGTAATCAACTTTTTATTTCACGGTCATGATACCTCTGGAAGAAGGTCATTTATACAATCGGTTTGGGACGTATAGGGGGTCAAATTTAAAAATTGTGTACCCTCTCCCTGAGTTTGACTTTTTCATATCAGAGGGAATAAATACTGTTTGTGAATTCCTATAGATTGTTCTGCCCAGAGGCAGGCGAGGCCGTAGGCAAGAACATATATATAGAGGCTTGGTCCACTGTGCAAAGTTGAGACCAAGTTTTTATTTTATTTATAGATTATTTGTTCTGTTTTTGTTGTTTTATTTGTATTATTTTTTGTTTTATAGAATAATAGGAATTTATCATTATCACACGATCCGTGTTGTCTGCATCAATAAAAAGAAAAATACTTTTTTGCTTGTGGCGACCAATGAAAGCCCCAGACCTCAATTATTTGTATTGTCATTGTTTGTATTGTGTGTTTGCACACAATGCAAACACTTAGCAACCGGGTGAAATACCTTAGCAACCGGAAAAAATACCTTAGCAACCGTGAAAAAATACCTTAGCAACTGGGGAAAAATACCCTTGCAACTGGAAAAAAACACCTTAGCAACCAGGAGGGATAACTTAGCAACTGGGAAAAATACCCTAGCAACCAGGAAAATACCTTAGCAACCGAAAAGATAACCATAGCAACCGGGAAAAATACCTTAGCACCTGGGAGGGATACCCTAGCAACTGGGAAAAATACCTTCGCAACCAGGAGGGATACCTTAGCAACCGGAAAAGATACCCTAGCAACTGGGAAAAATACCTTAGCAACCAAAAGGAATACCTTAGCAACCGGGAAAATACCTTAGCAACCGGGAAAAATACCCTTGCAACCGGTAAAAACACCTTAGTAACCGGGAAAAACACCTTAGCAACTGGGCAAAATACCTTAGCAACCGGAGAAAAATACCTTAGCAACCAGGAAAAATACCTTAGCAACCGGGGAAAATACCTTAGCAACCGGGTGAAATACCCTAGCAACCGTGAAAAAAATACCTTAGCAACCAGGGGAAAATACCCTTGCAACCGGGAAAAACACCTTAGCAACTGGGAAAAACACTTTAGCAACCAGGAAAAATTACCTTAGCAACCGGGGAAAAAAGCCTTAGCAACCAGGGGGAAAAATACCTTAGCAACCGGGTGAAATACCTTAGCAATCGGGAGAAGGGTTATGCTGGGTCCGATCTTGACCGGACTGTTCAGCAGATTGCTAATCTGGACAGACAAACCTTGTTACGACCTGAAAACCGTGTCCCTGCTAGGAGCTGATATGAATAAGCTTGGTCTCTCACTTTTCACCAAGTATTCGGATCAACATTTTTCCATTAAGAAAATCAAGTGAGGCAGGGGGCGCTTTTGACGGCGATCAGCAATTTTTAGCGGGACTGCGACATTGCGGTGGACAAATCCGACACCAAGTGACACTTATTTGGGGACCAGTGACACCAATACAGTGATCAGTGCTAAAAATATGCACTGTCACTGTACTAATAGCACTGGCAAGGAAGGAGTTAACTTCAGGGGCGATCAAAGGGTTAAGGTCCAGTTCACACCATAGAGACGCAGTCTAACGGCAATATGTGACTTGCATTACATTTGCTATTTTTAGTATAGCCATGGCAATAGTACATTAGAAGAGAGTGTAAAGCTTCAGCATTGTTTAGGGTGCAAGAAAATGTGGAAGGCTTGGCAAATTTGACTGAATACAGCGGGAGCGAGCATCCGGCGCCGCGCGTGTGCGCCGCCGAGAGAGGGGAATGTCTGGTGACGAAGGTCTACGTCGCCAGACGATAACGAACCACTTTGCCGCAGTACAGTCAACGTGACTGGTCGGCAAGTGGTTAAAAAAGTTCATCAAAAACTCATAAAGTGACAGGTGCTCTTTGAAGGTGCTCTCCGGAAGCACAACAGCTGTGAACAGGGATTGTGGGAGCACAGACCCCGCCCACCAGCCAGCAAATGTCTACTACCATCTCTGAAAACAACGTCCTGGCTGGTGGGCGGAGTCTGCACACCCATAATGCATTGTGGCAGGTCTGCTGATTTGCATATGGTGATTTCCTCACACAGTATGCTGTATTCTGATTATTTTGTTTATTGTAATCAACTTTTTATTTCACGGTCATGATACCTCTGGAAGAAGGTCATTTATACAATCGGTTTGGGACGTATAGGGGGTCAAATTTAAAAATTGTGTACCCTCTCCCTGAGTTTGACTTTTTCATATCAGAGGGAATAAATACTGTTTGTGAATTCCTATAGATTGTTCTGCCCAGAGGCAGGCGAGGCCGTAGGCAAGAACATATCGCTTCTCGGCCTTTTGGCTAAGATCAAGTGTAGTATCTGTTCTTATCAGTTGGTATGGACCCTGATGGTTAGTATCGGCAGGGGCTGAAATGAACCGGGGCGCTCCAGACGTCACTGGGGGACCGGGAAGTAGGCACTGTCAGAGAAAGCCGGATGGGTCCGTTGCCTTCTGATTTGAATGGGTCCGCCCCTGTCAGTTTGAAGGGAGCGGGAAAGCCGGTTTCGCCAGTTTTCCGGTTAGTACTGCTCCTGGATGTGATTGGTAAGGAATGGCGGATGGTGGTGGGGGAACCTTTCCTCCTGGGTTGAATCTGGCCTTGCAAAAGGCTTGTCCCCAGTTGAAGGCAGGTTCTCCCTAAGCTGTCTAAAATTCTGATGCCTCCTGATGGGATAGGGCTACACTGGGTCTGGCCGGGGGCTGAGACCGAAAAAGCCCGTGGTGTACGTGCCCCTGGGGTGGCAGCCCAGGGGTGCCTCAATCTCACTGGTGAGGGGCAGCTCACCTGAGTTTTGTGGCACCTTGGTCACTGCACCATCACACTTTTTCATGCACCTGCCTCTTGGGGTGGGCCTTTTGGCCAACACCAGAGGAATTTTTTTATTCCTGGCCGGGGGGCCTGCCAAGGTTTCTCACTTTGGCACTACCCTGCACTTCTCCACTTCCCCTTTCCCCACTCTGTTTTTCTTTGTTGTGTGTCACGTTTGTCCCTTTTTTTTTTTTGTTGGTTGAGCACTTGCACGACTTTGATGGCGTAGGTCCTCGGGCCTGCCCTGTAAGTCTTGGGAGGGGGTGGATATGGCCTTTTGGCTTAGTTCGCCCTCTCCCATGGGGTCTCCCTTCGGGGGAGCCCTACCTAGTACTCGGGGTGGGCTGTTTCGGCAGTCCCCCTGAAGAATGGGGTCCGCCCGGTTTCGGCTGGGTGGACCTAAGTGAGTACCTCAGTCCCTGTCAGGAGCTTCGCGCCCCGGGGGATCAGGGTCAGGGCCCTTCCTCTTCGGAGGAGGGCCATGTGTGTACGCCTTGTGCACTTTTTTGTGTGTCCACGTTTGCGTGTGTGCACTTTTTTATGCACCGGGTGTTAAGTCTTTTGAGTGTGTTTCACACACCACGGGCTTTAAAAAAAAAAAAAAAAAAAAAAAAAAAAATATATATAGAGGCTTGGTCCACTGTGCAAAGTTGAGACCAAGTTTTTATTTTATTTATAGATTATTTGTTCTGTTTTTGTTGTTTTATTTGTATTATTTTTTGTTTTATAGAATAATAGGAATTTATCATTATCACACGATCCGTGTTGTCTGCATCAATAAAAAGAAAAATACTTTTTTGCTTGTGGCGACCAATGAAAGCCCCAGACCTCAATTATTTGTATTGTCATTGTTTGTATTGTGTGTTTGCACACAATGCAAACACTTAGCAACCGGGTGAAATACCTTAGCAACCGGAAAAAATACCTTAGCAACCGTGAAAAAATACCTTAGCAACTGGAGAAAAATACCCTTGCAACTGGAAAAAAAACACCTTAGCAACCAGGAGGGATAACTTAGCAACTGGGAAAAATACCCTAGCAACCAGGAAAATACATTAGCAACCGAAAAGATAACCATAGCAACCGGGAAAAATACCTTAGCACCTGGGAGGGATACCCTAGCAACTGGGAAAAATACCTTCGCAACCAGGAGGGATACCTTAGCAACCGGAAAAGATACCCTAGCAACTGGGAAAAATACCTTAGCAACCAAAAGGAATACCTTAGCAACCGGGAAAATACCTTAGCAACCGGGAAAAATACCATAGCAAACTGAAAGGAGTACCTTAGCAAACAGGAAAAATACCTTAGCAACCGGGAGGGATACCTTAGCAACCGGGAAAAATACCCTAGCAACCGGATAAAAATACCTTAGCAACCAGGAAACATATCTTAGCAACCAGGAGGATTACCTTAGCAACCGGGTCAAATACCTTAGCAACCGTGAAAAAAACTACTTAAGCAACCGGGGAAAAATACCCTTGAAACTGGGAAAAATACCTTTGCAACCGGGAAAAAAGACCTTAGCAACCAGAGAAAAATACCTTAGCAGCCGGGGAAAAAATTACCTTAGCAACCGGGGGAAAAAATACCTTAGCAACTGGGAGGATTACCTTAGCAACCGGGAGAAAAACCTTAGCAACCATAAAAAAATACCTTAGCAACCGGGGAAAAATACCCTTGCAACCGGTAAAAACACCTTAGTAACCGGGAAAAACACCTTAGCAACTGGGCAAAATACCTTAGCAACCGGAGAAAAATACCTTAGCAACCAGGAAAAATACCTTAGCAACCGGGGAAAATACCTTAGCAACCGGGTGAAATACCCTAGCAACCGTGAAAAAAATACCTTAGCAACCGGGGAAAAATACCCTTGCAACCGGGAAAAACACCTTAGCAACTGGGAAAAACACTTTAGCAACCAGGAAAAATTACCTTAGCAACCGGGGAAAAAAGCCTTAGCAACCAGGGGGAAAAATACCTTAGCAACCGGGTGAAATACCTTAGCAATCGGGAGAAGGGTTATGCTGGGTCCGATCTTGACCGGACTGTTCAGCAGATTGCTAATCTGGACAGACAAACCTTGTTACGACCTGAAAACCGTGTCCCTGCTAGGAGCTGATATGAATAAGCTTGGTCTCTCACTTTTCACCAAGTATTCGGATCAACATTTTTCCATTAAGAAAATCAAGTGAGGCAGGGGGCGCTTTTGACGGCGATCAGCAATTTTTAGCGGGACTGCGACATTGCGGTGGACAAATCCGACACCAAGTGACACTTATTTGGGGACCAGTGACACCAATACAGTGATCAGTGCTAAAAATATGCACTGTCACTGTACTAATAGCACTGGCAAGGAAGGAGTTAACTTCAGGGGCGATCAAAGGGTTAAGGTCCAGTTCACACCATAGAGACGCAGTCTAACGGCAATATGTGACTTGCATTACATTTGCTATTTTTAGTATAGCCATGGCAATAGTACATTAGAAGAGAGTGTAAAGCTTCAGCATTGTTTAGGGTGCAAGAAAATGTGGAAGGCTTGGCAAATTTGACTGAATACAGCGGGAGCGAGCATCCGGCGCCGCGCGTGTGCGCCGCCGAGAGAGGGGAATGTCTGGTGACGAAGGTCTACGTCGCCAGACGATAACGAACCACTTTGCCGCAGTACAGTCAACGTGACTGGTCGGCAAGTGGTTAAAAAAGTTCATCAAAAACTCATAAAGTGACAGGTGCTCTTTGAAGGTGCTCTCCGGAAGCACAACAGCTGTGAACAGGGATTGTGGGAGCACAGACCCCGCCCACCAGCCAGCAAATGTCTACTACCATCTCTGAAAACAACGTCCTGGCTGGTGGGCGGAGTCTGCACACCCATAATGCATTGTGGCAGGTCTGCTGATTTGCATATGGTGATTTCCTCACACAGTATGCTGTATTCTGATTATTTTGTTTATTGTAATCAACTTTTTATTTCACGGTCATGATACCTCTGGAAGAAGGTCATTTATACAATCAGTTTGGGACGTATAGGGGGTCAAATTTAAAAATTGTGTACCCTCTCCCTGAGTTTGACTTTTTCATATCAGAGTGAATAAATACTGTTTGTGAATTCCTATAGATTGTTCTGCCCAGAGGCAGGCGAGGCCGTAGGCAAGAACATATATATAGAGGCTTGGTCCACTGTGCAAAGTTGAGACCAAGTTTTTATTTTATTTATAGATTATTTGTTCTGTTTTTGTTGTTTTATTTGTATTATTTTTTGTTTTATAGAATAATAGGAATTTATCATTATCACACGATCCGTGTTGTCTGCATCAATAAAAAGAAAAATACTTTTTTGCTTGTGGCGACCAATGAAAGCCCCAGACCTCAATTATTTGTATTGTCATTGTTTGTATTGTGTGTTTGCACACAATGCAAACACTTAGCAACCGGGTGAAATACCTTAGCAACCGGAAAAAATACCTTAGCAACCGTGAAAAAATACCTTAGCAACTGGGGAAAAATACCCTTGCAACTGGAAAAAAACACCTTAGCAACCAGGAGGGATAACTTAGCAACTGGGAAAAATACCCTAGCAACCAGGAAAATACCTTAGCAACCGAAAAGATAACCATAGCAACCGGGAAAAATACCTTAGCACCTGGGAGGGATACCCTAGCAACTGGGAAAAATACCTTCGCAACCAGGAGGGATACCTTAGCAACCGGAAAAGATACCCTAGCAACTGGGAAAAATACCTTAGCAACCAAAAGGAATACCTTAGCAACCGGGAAAATACCTTAGCAACCGGGAAAAATACCATAGCAAACTGAAAGGAGTACCTTAGCAAACAGGAAAAATACCTTAGCAACCGGGAGGGATACCTTAGCAACCGGGAAAAATACCCTAGCAACCGGATAAAAATACCTTAGCAACCAGGAAACATATCTTAGCAACCAGGAGGATTACCTTAGCAACCGGGTGAAATACCTTAGCAACCGTGAAAAAAAACTACTTAAGCAACCGGGGAAAAATACCCTTGAAACTGGGAAAAATACCTTTGCAACCGGGAAAAAATACCTTAGCAACCAGAGAAAAATACCTTAGCAGCCGGGGAAAAAATTACCTTAGCAACCGGGGGAAAAATACCTTAGCAACTGGGAGGATTACCTTAGCAACCGGGAGAAAAACCTTAGCAACCATAAAAAAATACCTTAGCAACCGGGGAAAAATACCCTTGCAACCGGGAAAAACACCTTAGCAACTGGGAAAAACACTTTAGCAACCAGGAAAAATTACCTTAGCAACCGGGGAAAAAAGCCTTAGCAACCAGGGGGAAAAATACCTTAGCAACCGGGTGAAATACCTTAGCAATCGGGAGAAGGGTTATGCTGGGTCCGATCTTGACCGGACTGTTCAGCAGATTGCTAATCTGGACAGACAAACCTTGTTACGACCTGAAAACCGTGTCCCTGCTAGGAGCTGATATGAATAAGCTTGGTCTCTCACTTTTCACCAAGTATTCGGATCAACATTTTTCCATTAAGAAAATCAAGTGAGGCAGGGGGCGCTTTTGACGGCGATCAGCAATTTTTAGCGGGACTGCGACATTGCGGTGGACAAATCCGACACCAAGTGACACTTATTTGGGGACCAGTGACACCAATACAGTGATCAGTGCTAAAAATATGCACTGTCACTGTACTAATAGCACTGGCAAGGAAGGAGTTAACTTCAGGGGCGATCAAAGGGTTAAGGTCCAGTTCACACCATAGAGACGCAGTCTAACGGCAATATGTGACTTGCATTACATTTGCTATTTTTAGTATAGCCATGGCAATAGTACATTAGAAGAGAGTGTAAAGCTTCAGCATTGTTTAGGGTGCAAGAAAATGTGGAAGGCTTGGCAAATTTGACTGAATACAGCGGGAGCGAGCATCCGGCGCCGCGCGTGTGCGCCGCCGAGAGAGGGGAATGTCTGGTGACGAAGGTCTACGTCGCCAGACGATAACGAACCACTTTGCCGCAGTACAGTCAACGTGACTGGTCGGCAAGTGGTTAAAAAAGTTCATCAAAAACTCATAAAGTGACAGGTGCTCTTTGAAGGTGCTCTCCGGAAGCACAACAGCTGTGAACAGGGATTGTGGGAGCACAGACCCCGCCCACCAGCCAGCAAATGTCTACTACCATCTCTGAAAACAACGTCCTGGCTGGTGGGCGGAGTCTGCACACCCATAATGCATTGTGGCAGGTCTGCTGATTTGCATATGGTGATTTCCTCACACAGTATGCTGTATTCTGATTATTTTGTTTATTGTAATCAACTTTTTATTTCACGGTCATGATACCTCTGGAAGAAGGTCATTTATACAATCGGTTTGGGACGTATAGGGGGTCAAATTTAAAAATTGTGTACCCTCTCCCTGAGTTTGACTTTTTCATATCAGAGGGAATAAATACTGTTTGTGAATTCCTATAGATTGTTCTGCCCAGAGGCAGGCGAGGCCGTAGGCAAGAACATATATATAGAGGCTTGGTCCACTGTGCAAAGTTGAGACCAAGTTTTTATTTTATTTATAGATTATTTGTTCTGTTTTTGTTGTTTTATTTGTATTATTTTTTGTTTTATAGAATAATAGGAATTTATCATTATCACACGATCCGTGTTGTCTGCATCAATAAAAAGAAAAATACTTTTTTGCTTGTGGCGACCAATGAAAGCCCCAGACCTCAATTATTTGTATTGTCATTGTTTGTATTGTGTGTTTGCACACAATGCAAACACTTAGCAACCGGGTGAAATACCTTAGCAACCGGAAAAAATACCTTAGCAACCGTGAAAAAATACCTTAGCAACTGGGGAAAAATACCCTTGCAACTGGAAAAAAACACCTTAGCAACCAGGAGGGATAACTTAGCAACTGGGAAAAATACCCTAGCAACCAGGAAAATACCTTAGCAACCGAAAAGATAACCATAGCAACCGGGAAAAATACCTTAGCACCTGGGAGGGATACCCTAGCAACTGGGAAAAATACCTTCGCAACCAGGAGGGATACCTTAGCAACCGGAAAAGATACCCTAGCAACTGGGAAAAATACCTTAGCAACCAAAAGGAATACCTTAGCAACCGGGAAAATACCTTAGCAACCGGGAAAAATACCCTTGCAACCGGTAAAAACACCTTAGTAACCGGGAAAAACACCTTAGCAACTGGGCAAAATACCTTAGCAACCGGAGAAAAATACCTTAGCAACCAGGAAAAATACCTTAGCAACCGGGGAAAATACCTTAGCAACCGGGTGAAATACCCTAGCAACCGTGAAAAAAATACCTTAGCAACCAGGGGAAAATACCCTTGCAACCGGGAAAAACACCTTAGCAACTGGGAAAAACACTTTAGCAACCAGGAAAAATTACCTTAGCAACCGGGGAAAAAAGCCTTAGCAACCAGGGGGAAAAATACCTTAGCAACCGGGTGAAATACCTTAGCAATCGGGAGAAGGGTTATGCTGGGTCCGATCTTGACCGGACTGTTCAGCAGATTGCTAATCTGGACAGACAAACCTTGTTACGACCTGAAAACCGTGTCCCTGCTAGGAGCTGATATGAATAAGCTTGGTCTCTCACTTTTCACCAAGTATTCGGATCAACATTTTTCCATTAAGAAAATCAAGTGAGGCAGGGGGCGCTTTTGACGGCGATCAGCAATTTTTAGCGGGACTGCGACATTGCGGTGGACAAATCCGACACCAAGTGACACTTATTTGGGGACCAGTGACACCAATACAGTGATCAGTGCTAAAAATATGCACTGTCACTGTACTAATAGCACTGGCAAGGAAGGAGTTAACTTCAGGGGCGATCAAAGGGTTAAGGTCCAGTTCACACCATAGAGACGCAGTCTAACGGCAATATGTGACTTGCATTACATTTGCTATTTTTAGTATAGCCATGGCAATAGTACATTAGAAGAGAGTGTAAAGCTTCAGCATTGTTTAGGGTGCAAGAAAATGTGGAAGGCTTGGCAAATTTGACTGAATACAGCGGGAGCGAGCATCCGGCGCCGCGCGTGTGCGCCGCCGAGAGAGGGGAATGTCTGGTGACGAAGGTCTACGTCGCCAGACGATAACGAACCACTTTGCCGCAGTACAGTCAACGTGACTGGTCGGCAAGTGGTTAAAAAAGTTCATCAAAAACTCATAAAGTGACAGGTGCTCTTTGAAGGTGCTCTCCGGAAGCACAACAGCTGTGAACAGGGATTGTGGGAGCACAGACCCCGCCCACCAGCCAGCAAATGTCTACTACCATCTCTGAAAACAACGTCCTGGCTGGTGGGCGGAGTCTGCACACCCATAATGCATTGTGGCAGGTCTGCTGATTTGCATATGGTGATTTCCTCACACAGTATGCTGTATTCTGATTATTTTGTTTATTGTAATCAACTTTTTATTTCACGGTCATGATACCTCTGGAAGAAGGTCATTTATACAATCGGTTTGGGACGTATAGGGGGTCAAATTTAAAAATTGTGTACCCTCTCCCTGAGTTTGACTTTTTCATATCAGAGGGAATAAATACTGTTTGTGAATTCCTATAGATTGTTCTGCCCAGAGGCAGGCGAGGCCGTAGGCAAGAACATATCGCTTCTCGGCCTTTTGGCTAAGATCAAGTGTAGTATCTGTTCTTATCAGTTGGTATGGACCCTGATGGTTAGTATCGGCAGGGGCTGAAATGAACCGGGGCGCTCCAGACGTCACTGGGGGACCGGGAAGTAGGCACTGTCAGAGAAAGCCGGATGGGTCCGTTGCCTTCTGATTTGAATGGGTCCGCCCCTGTCAGTTTGAAGGGAGCGGGAAAGCCGGTTTCGCCAGTTTTCCGGTTAGTACTGCTCCTGGATGTGATTGGTAAGGAATGGCGGATGGTGGTGGGGGAACCTTTCCTCCTGGGTTGAATCTGGCCTTGCAAAAGGCTTGTCCCCAGTTGAAGGCAGGTTCTCCCTAAGCTGTCTAAAATTCTGATGCCTCCTGATGGGATAGGGCTACACTGGGTCTGGCCGGGGGCTGAGACCGAAAAAGCCCGTGGTGTACGTGCCCCTGGGGTGGCAGCCCAGGGGTGCCTCAATCTCACTGGTGAGGGGCAGCTCACCTGAGTTTTGTGGCACCTTGGTCACTGCACCATCACACTTTTTCATGCACCTGCCTCTTGGGGTGGGCCTTTTGGCCAACACCAGAGGAATTTTTTTATTCCTGGCCGGGGGGCCTGCCAAGGTTTCTCACTTTGGCACTACCCTGCACTTCTCCACTTCCCCTTTCCCCACTCTGTTTTTCTTTGTTGTGTGTCACGTTTGTCCCTTTTTTTTTTTTGTTGGTTGAGCACTTGCACGACTTTGATGGCGTAGGTCCTCGGGCCTGCCCTGTAAGTCTTGGGAGGGGGTGGATATGGCCTTTTGGCTTAGTTCGCCCTCTCCCATGGGGTCTCCCTTCGGGGGAGCCCTACCTAGTACTCGGGGTGGGCTGTTTCGGCAGTCCCCCTGAAGAATGGGGTCCGCCCGGTTTCGGCTGGGTGGACCTAAGTGAGTACCTCAGTCCCTGTCAGGAGCTTCGCGCCCCGGGGGATCAGGGTCAGGGCCCTTCCTCTTCGGAGGAGGGCCATGTGTGTACGCCTTGTGCACTTTTTTGTGTGTCCACGTTTGCGTGTGTGCACTTTTTTATGCACCGGGTGTTAAGTCTTTTGAGTGTGTTTCACACACCACGGGCTTTAAAAAAAAAAAAAAAAAAAAAAAAAAAATATATATAGAGGCTTGGTCCACTGTGCAAAGTTGAGACCAAGTTTTTATTTTATTTATAGATTATTTGTTCTGTTTTTGTTGTTTTATTTGTATTATTTTTTGTTTTATAGAATAATAGGAATTTATCATTATCACACGATCCGTGTTGTCTGCATCAATAAAAAGAAAAATACTTTTTTGCTTGTGGCGACCAATGAAAGCCCCAGACCTCAATTATTTGTATTGTCATTGTTTGTATTGTGTGTTTGCACACAATGCAAACACTTAGCAACCGGGTGAAATACCTTAGCAACCGGAAAAAATACCTTAGCAACCGTGAAAAAATACCTTAGCAACTGGGGAAAAATACCCTTGCAACTGGGAAAAAACACCTTAGCAACCAGGAGGGATAACTTAGCAACTGGGAAAAATACCCTAGCAACCAGGAAAATACCTTAGCAACCGAAAAGATAACCATAGCAACCGGGAAAAATACCTTCGCAACCAGGAGGGATACCTTAGCAACCGGAAAAGATACCCTAGCAACTGGGAAAAATACCTTAGCAACCAAAAGGAATACCTTAGCAACCGGGAAAATACCTTAGCAACCGGGAAAAATACCATAGCAAACTGAAAGGAGTACCTTAGCAAACAGGAAAAATACCTTAGCAACCGGGAGGGATACCTTAGCAACCGGGAAAAATACCCTAGCAACCGGATAAAAATACCTTAGCAACCAGGAAACATATCTTAGCAACCAGGAGGATTACCTTAGCAACCGGGTGAAATACCTTAGCAACCGTGAAAAAAACTACTTAAGCAACCGGGGAAAAATACCCTTGAAACTGGGAAAAATACCTTTGCAACCGGGAAAAAATACCTTAGCAACCAGAGAAAAATACCTTAGCAGCCGGGGAAAAAATTACCTTAGCAACCGGGGGAAAAATACCTTAGCAACTGGGAGGATTACCTTAGCAACCGGGAGAAAAACCTTAGCAACCATAAAAAAATACCTTAGCAACCGGGGAAAAATACCCTTGCAACCGGTAAAAACACCTTAGTAACCGGGAAAAACACCTTAGCAACTGGGCAAAATACCTTAGCAACCGGAGAAAAATACCTTAGCAACCAGGAAAAATACCTTAGCAACCGGGGAAAATACCTTAGCAACCGGGTAAAATACCCTAGCAACCGTGAAAAAAATACCTTAGCAACCGGGGAAAAATACCCTTGCAACCGGGAAAAACACCTTAGCAACTGGGAAAAACACTTTAGCAACCAGGAAAAATTACCTTAGCAACCGGGGAAAAAAGCCTTAGCAACCAGGGGGAAAATACCTTAGCAACCGGGTGAAATACCTTAGCAATCGGGAGAAGGGTTATGCTGGGTCCGATCTTGACCGGACTGTTCAGCAGATTGCTAATCTGGACAGACAAACCTTGTTACGACCTGAAAACCGTGTCCCTGCTAGGAGCTGATATGAATAAGCTTGGTCTCTCACTTTTCACCAAGTATTCGGATCAACATTTTTCCATTAAGAAAATCAAGTGAGGCAGGGGGCGCTTTTGACGGCGATCAGCAATTTTTAGCGGGACTGCGACATTGCGGTGGACAAATCCAACACCAAGTGACACTTATTTGGGGACCAGTGACACCAATACAGTGATCAGTGCTAAAAATATGCACTGTCACTGTACTAATAGCACTGGCAAGGAAGGAGTTAACTTCAGGGGCGATCAAAGGGTTAAGGTCCAGTTCACACCATAGAGACGCAGTCTAACGGCAATATGTGACTTGCATTACATTTGCTATTTTTAGTATAGCCATGGCAATAGTACATTAGAAGAGAGTGTAAAGCTTCAGCATTGTTTAGGGTGCAAGAAAATGTGGAAGGCTTGGCAAATTTGACTGAATACAGCGGGAGCGAGCATCCGGCGCCGCGCGTGTGCGCCGCCGAGAGAGGGGAATGTCTGGTGACGAAGGTCTACGTCGCCAGACGATAACGAACCACTTTGCCGCAGTACAGTCAACGTGACTGGTCGGCAAGTGGTTAAAAAAGTTCATCAAAAACTCATAAAGTGACAGGTGCTCTTTGAAGGTGCTCTCCGGAAGCACAACAGCTGTGAACAGGGATTGTGGGAGCACAGACCCCGCCCACCAGCCAGCAAATGTCTACTACCATCTCTGAAAACAACGTCCTGGCTGGTGGGCGGAGTCTGCACACCCATAATGCATTGTGGCAGGTCTGCTGATTTGCATATGGTGATTTCCTCACACAGTATGCTGTATTCTGATTATTTTGTTTATTGTAATCAACTTTTTATTTCACGGTCATGATACCTCTGGAAGAAGGTCATTTATACAATCGGTTTGGGACGTATAGGGGGTCAAATTTAAAAATTGTGTACCCTCTCCCTGAGTTTGACTTTTTCATATCAGAGGGAATAAATACTGTTTGTGAATTCCTATAGATTGTTCTGCCCAGAGGCAGGCGAGGCCGTAGGCAAGAACATATATATAGAGGCTTGGTCCACTGTGCAAAGTTGAGACCAAGTTTTTATTTTATTTATAGATTATTTGTTCTGTTTTTGTTGTTTTATTTGTATTATTTTATGTTTTATAGAATAATAGGAATTTATCATTATCACACGATCCGTGTTGTCTGCATCAATAAAAAGAAAAATACTTTTTTGCTTGTGGCGACCAATGAAAGCCCCAGACCTCAATTATTTGTATTGTCATTGTTTGTATTGTGTGTTTGCACACAATGCAAACACTTAGCAACCGGGTGAAATACCTTAGCAACCGGAAAAAATACCTTAGCAACCGTGAAAAAATACCTTAGCAACTGGAGAAAAATACCCTTGCAACTGGAAAAAAAACACCTTAGCAACCAGGAGGGATAACTTAGCAACTGGGAAAAATACCCTAGCAACCAGGAAAATACATTAGCAACCGAAAAGATAACCATAGCAACCGGGAAAAATACCTTAGCACCTGGGAGGGATACCCTAGCAACTGGGAAAAATACCTTCGCAACCAGGAGGGATACCTTAGCAACCGGAAAAGATACCCTAGCAACTGGGAAAAATACCTTAGCAACCAAAAGGAATACCTTAGCAACCGGGAAAATACCTTAGCAACCGGGAAAAATACCATAGCAAACTGAAAGGAGTACCTTAGCAAACAGGAAAAATACCTTAGCAACCGGGAGGGATACCTTAGCAACCGGGAAAAATACCCTAGCAACCGGATAAAAATACCTTAGCAACCAGGAAACATATCTTAGCAACCAGGAGGATTACCTTAGCAACCGGGTCAAATACCTTAGCAACCGTGAAAAAAACTACTTAAGCAACCGGGGAAAAATACCCTTGAAACTGGGAAAAATACCTTTGCAACCGGGAAAAAAGACCTTAGCAACCAGAGAAAAATACCTTAGCAGCCGGGGAAAAAATTACCTTAGCAACCGGGGGAAAAATACCTTAGCAACTGGGAGGATTACCTTAGCAACCGGGAGAAAAACCTTAGCAACCATAAAAAAATACCTTAGCAACCGGGGAAAAATACCCTTGCAACCGGTAAAAACACCTTAGTAACCGTGAAAAACACCTTAGCAACTGGGCAAAATACCTTAGCAACCGGAGAAAAATACCTTAGCAACCAGGAAAAATACCTTAGCAACCGGGGAAAATACCTTAGCAACCGGGTGAAATACCCTAGCAACCGTGAAAAAAATACCTTAGCAACCAGGGAAAAATACCCTTGCAACCGGGAAAAACACCTTAGCAACTGGGAAAAACACTTTAGCAACCAGGAAAAATTACCTTAGCAACCGGGGAAAAAAGCCTTAGCAACCAGGGGGAAAAATACCTTAGCAACCGGGTGAAATACCTTAGCAATCGGGAGAAGGGTTATGCTGGGTCCGATCTTGACCGGACTGTTCAGCAGATTGCTAATCTGGACAGACAAACCTTGTTACGACCTGAAAACCGTGTCCCTGCTAGGAGCTGATATGAATAAGCTTGGTCTCTCACTTTTCACCAAGTATTCGGATCAACATTTTTCCATTAAGAAAATCAAGTGAGGCAGGGGGCGCTTTTGACGGCGATCAGCAATTTTTAGCGGGACTGCGACATTGCGGTGGACAAATCCGACACCAAGTGACACTTATTTGGGGACCAGTGACACCAATACAGTGATCAGTGCTAAAAATATGCACTGTCACTGTACTAATAGCACTGGCAAGGAAGGAGTTAACTTCAGGGGCGATCAAAGGGTTAAGGTCCAGTTCACACCATAGAGACGCAGTCTAACGGCAATATGTGACTTGCATTACATTTGCTATTTTTAGTATAGCCATGGCAATAGTACATTAGAAGAGAGTGTAAAGCTTCAGCATTGTTTAGGGTGCAAGAAAATGTGGAAGGCTTGGCAAATTTGACTGAATACAGCGGGAGCGAGCATCCGGCGCCGCGCGTGTGCGCCGCCGAGAGAGGGGAATGTCTGGTGACGAAGGTCTACGTCGCCAGACGATAACGAACCACTTTGCCGCAGTACAGTCAACGTGACTGGTCGGCAAGTGGTTAAAAAAGTTCATCAAAAACTCATAAAGTGACAGGTGCTCTTTGAAGGTGCTCTCCGGAAGCACAACAGCTGTGAACAGGGATTGTGGGAGCACAGACCCCGCCCACCAGCCAGCAAATGTCTACTACCATCTCTGAAAACAACGTCCTGGCTGGTGGGCGGAGTCTGCACACCCATAATGCATTGTGGCAGGTCTGCTGATTTGCATATGGTGATTTCCTCACACAGTATGCTGTATTCTGATTATTTTGTTTATTGTAATCAACTTTTTATTTCACGGTCATGATACCTCTGGAAGAAGGTCATTTATACAATCGGTTTGGGACGTATAGGGGGTCAAATTTAAAAATTGTGTACCCTCTCCCTGAGTTTGACTTTTTCATATCAGAGGGAATAAATACTGTTTGTGAATTCCTATAGATTGTTCTGCCCAGAGGCAGGCGAGGCCGTAGGCAAGAACATATATATAGAGGCTTGGTCCACTGTGCAAAGTTGAGACCAAGTTTTTATTTTATTTATAGATTATTTGTTCTGTTTTTGTTGTTTTATTTGTATTATTTTTTGTTTTATAGAATAATAGGAATTTATCATTATCACACGATCCGTGTTGTCTGCATCAATAAAAAGAAAAATACTTTTTTGCTTGTGGCGACCAATGAAAGCCCCAGACCTCAATTATTTGTATTGTCATTGTTTGTATTGTGTGTTTGCACACAATGCAAACACTTAGCAACCGGGTGAAATACCTTAGCAACCGGAAAAAATACCTTAGCAACCGTGAAAAAATACCTTAGCAACTGGGGAAAAATACCCTTGCAACTGGAAAAAAACACCTTAGCAACCAGGAGGGATAACTTAGCAACTGGGAAAAATACCCTAGCAACCAGGAAAATACCTTAGCAACCGAAAAGATAACCATAGCAACCGGGAAAAATACCTTAGCACCTGGGAGGGATACCCTAGCAACTGGGAAAAATACCTTCGCAACCAGGAGGGATACCTTAGCAACCGGAAAAGATACCCTAGCAACTGGGAAAAATACCTTAGCAACCAAAAGGAATACCTTAGCAACCGGGAAAATACCTTAGCAACCGGGAAAAATACCCTTGCAACCGGTAAAAACACCTTAGTAACCGGGAAAAACACCTTAGCAACTGGGCAAAATACCTTAGCAACCGGAGAAAAATACCTTAGCAACCAGGAAAAATACCTTAGCAACCGGGGAAAATACCTTAGCAACCGGGTGAAATACCCTAGCAACCGTGAAAAAAATACCTTAGCAACCAGGGGAAAATACCCTTGCAACCGGGAAAAACACCTTAGCAACTGGGAAAAACACTTTAGCAACCAGGAAAAATTACCTTAGCAACCGGGGAAAAAAGCCTTAGCAACCAGGGGGAAAAATACCTTAGCAACCGGGTGAAATACCTTAGCAATCGGGAGAAGGGTTATGCTGGGTCCGATCTTGACCGGACTGTTCAGCAGATTGCTAATCTGGACAGACAAACCTTGTTACGACCTGAAAACCGTGTCCCTGCTAGGAGCTGATATGAATAAGCTTGGTCTCTCACTTTTCACCAAGTATTCGGATCAACATTTTTCCATTAAGAAAATCAAGTGAGGCAGGGGGCGCTTTTGACGGCGATCAGCAATTTTTAGCGGGACTGCGACATTGCGGTGGACAAATCCGACACCAAGTGACACTTATTTGGGGACCAGTGACACCAATACAGTGATCAGTGCTAAAAATATGCACTGTCACTGTACTAATAGCACTGGCAAGGAAGGAGTTAACTTCAGGGGCGATCAAAGGGTTAAGGTCCAGTTCACACCATAGAGACGCAGTCTAACGGCAATATGTGACTTGCATTACATTTGCTATTTTTAGTATAGCCATGGCAATAGTACATTAGAAGAGAGTGTAAAGCTTCAGCATTGTTTAGGGTGCAAGAAAATGTGGAAGGCTTGGCAAATTTGACTGAATACAGCGGGAGCGAGCATCCGGCGCCGCGCGTGTGCGCCGCCGAGAGAGGGGAATGTCTGGTGACGAAGGTCTACGTCGCCAGACGATAACGAACCACTTTGCCGCAGTACAGTCAACGTGACTGGTCGGCAAGTGGTTAAAAAAGTTCATCAAAAACTCATAAAGTGACAGGTGCTCTTTGAAGGTGCTCTCCGGAAGCACAACAGCTGTGAACAGGGATTGTGGGAGCACAGACCCCGCCCACCAGCCAGCAAATGTCTACTACCATCTCTGAAAACAACGTCCTGGCTGGTGGGCGGAGTCTGCACACCCATAATGCATTGTGGCAGGTCTGCTGATTTGCATATGGTGATTTCCTCACACAGTATGCTGTATTCTGATTATTTTGTTTATTGTAATCAACTTTTTATTTCACGGTCATGATACCTCTGGAAGAAGGTCATTTATACAATCGGTTTGGGACGTATAGGGGGTCAAATTTAAAAATTGTGTACCCTCTCCCTGAGTTTGACTTTTTCATATCAGAGGGAATAAATACTGTTTGTGAATTCCTATAGATTGTTCTGCCCAGAGGCAGGCGAGGCCGTAGGCAAGAACATATATATAGAGGCTTGGTCCACTGTGCAAAGTTGAGACCAAGTTTTTATTTTATTTATAGATTATTTGTTCTGTTTTTGTTGTTTTATTTGTATTATTTTATGTTTTATAGAATAATAGGAATTTATCATTATCACACGATCCGTGTTGTCTGCATCAATAAAAAGAAAAATACTTTTTTGCTTGTGGCGACCAATGAAAGCCCCAGACCTCAATTATTTGTATTGTCATTGTTTGTATTGTGTGTTTGCACACAATGCAAACACTTAGCAACCGGGTGAAATACCTTAGCAACCGGAAAAAATACCTTAGCAACCGTGAAAAAATACCTTAGCAACTGGAGAAAAATACCCTTGCAACTGGAAAAAAAACACCTTAGCAACCAGGAGGGATAACTTAGCAACTGGGAAAAATACCCTAGCAACCAGGAAAATACCTTAGCAACCGAAAAGATAACCATAGCAACCGGGAAAAATACCTTAGCACCTGGGAGGGATACCCTAGCAACTGGGAAAAATACCTTCGCAACCAGGAGGGATACCTTAGCAACCGGAAAAGATACCCTAGCAACTGGGAAAAATACCTTAGCAACCAAAAGGAATACCTTAGCAACCGGGAAAATACCTTAGCAACCGGGAAAAATACCATAGCAAACTGAAAGGAGTACCTTAGCAAACAGGAAAAATACCTTAGCAACCGGGAGGGATACCTTAGCAACCGGGAAAAATACCCTAGCAACCGGATAAAAATACCTTAGCAACCAGGAAACATATCTTAGCAACCAGGAGGATTACCTTAGCAACCGGGTGAAATACCTTAGCAACCGTGAAAAAAACTACTTAAGCAACCGGGGAAAAATACCCTTGAAACTGGGAAAAATACCTTTGCAACCGGGAAAAAATACCTTAGCAACCAGAGAAAAATACCTTAGCAGCCGGGGAAAAAATTACCTTAGCAACCGGGGGAAAAATACCTTAGCAACTGGGAGGATTACCTTAGCAACCGGGAGAAAAACCTTAGCAACCATAAAAAAATACCTTAGCAACCGGGGAAAAATACCCTTGCAACCGGTAAAAACACCTTAGTAACCGGGAAAAACACCTTAGCAACTGGGCAAAATACCTTAGCAACCGGAGAAAAATACCTTAGCAACCAGGAAAAATACCTTAGCAACCGGGGAAAATACCTTAGCAACCGGGTAAAATACCCTAGCAACCGTGAAAAAAATACCTTAGCAACCGGGGAAAAATACCCTTGCAACCGGGAAAAACACCTTAGCAACTGGGAAAAACACTTTAGCAACCAGGAAAAATTACCTTAGCAACCGGGGAAAAAAGCCTTAGCAACCAGGGGGAAAATACCTTAGCAACCGGGTGAAATACCTTAGCAATCGGGAGAAGGGTTATGCTGGGTCCGATCTTGACCGGACTGTTCAGCAGATTGCTAATCTGGACAGACAAACCTTGTTACGACCTGAAAACCGTGTCCCTGCTAGGAGCTGATATGAATAAGCTTGGTCTCTCACTTTTCACCAAGTATTCGGATCAACATTTTTCCATTAAGAAAATCAAGTGAGGCAGGGGGCGCTTTTGACGGCGATCAGCAATTTTTAGCGGGACTGCGACATTGCGGTGGACAAATCCGACACCAAGTGACACTTATTTGGGGACCAGTGACACCAATACAGTGATCAGTGCTAAAAATATGCACTGTCACTGTACTAATAGCACTGGCAAGGAAGGAGTTAACTTCAGGGGCGATCAAAGGGTTAAGGTCCAGTTCACACCATAGAGACGCAGTCTAACGGCAATATGTGACTTGCATTACATTTGCTATTTTTAGTATAGCCATGGCAATAGTACATTAGAAGAGAGTGTAAAGCTTCAGCATTGTTTAGGGTGCAAGAAAATGTGGAAGGCTTGGCAAATTTGACTGAATACAGCGGGAGCGAGCATCCGGCGCCGCGCGTGTGCGCCGCCGAGAGAGGGGAATGTCTGGTGACGAAGGTCTACGTCGCCAGACGATAACGAACCACTTTGCCGCAGTACAGTCAACGTGACTGGTCGGCAAGTGGTTAAAAAAGTTCATCAAAAACTCATAAAGTGACAGGTGCTCTTTGAAGGTGCTCTCCGGAAGCACAACAGCTGTGAACAGGGATTGTGGGAGCACAGACCCCGCCCACCAGCCAGCAAATGTCTACTACCATCTCTGAAAACAACGTCCTGGCTGGTGGGCGGAGTCTGCACACCCATAATGCATTGTGGCAGGTCTGCTGATTTGCATATGGTGATTTCCTCACACAGTATGCTGTATTCTGATTATTTTGTTTATTGTAATCAACTTTTTATTTCACGGTCATGATACCTCTGGAAGAAGGTCATTTATACAATCGGTTTGGGACGTATAGGGGGTCAAATTTAAAAATTGTGTACCCTCTCCCTGAGTTTGACTTTTTCATATCAGAGGGAATAAATACTGTTTGTGAATTCCTATAGATTGTTCTGCCCAGAGGCAGGCGAGGCCGTAGGCAAGAACATATATATAGAGGCTTGGTCCACTGTGCAAAGTTGAGACCAAGTTTTTATTTTATTTATAGATTATTTGTTCTGTTTTTGTTGTTTTATTTGTATTATTTTTTGTTTTATAGAATAATAGGAATTTATCATTATCACACGATCCGTGTTGTCTGCATCAATAAAAAGAAAAATACTTTTTTGCTTGTGGCGACCAATGAAAGCCCCAGACCTCAATTATTTGTATTGTCATTGTTTGTATTGTGTGTTTGCACACAATGCAAACACTTAGCAACCGGGTGAAATACCTTAGCAACCGGAAAAAATACCTTAGCAACCGTGAAAAAATACCTTAGCAACTGGGGAAAAATACCCTTGCAACTGGAAAAAAACACCTTAGCAACCAGGAGGGATAACTTAGCAACTGGGAAAAATACCCTAGCAACCAGGAAAATACCTTAGCAACCGAAAAGATAACCATAGCAACCGGGAAAAATACCTTAGCACCTGGGAGGGATACCCTAGCAACTGGGAAAAATACCTTCGCAACCAGGAGGGATACCTTAGCAACCGGAAAAGATACCCTAGCAACTGGGAAAAATACCTTAGCAACCAAAAGGAATACCTTAGCAACCGGGAAAATACCTTAGCAACCGGGAAAAATACCCTTGCAACCGGTAAAAACACCTTAGTAACCGGGAAAAACACCTTAGCAACTGGGCAAAATACCTTAGCAACCGGAGAAAAATACCTTAGCAACCAGGAAAAATACCTTAGCAACCGGGGAAAATACCTTAGCAACCGGGTGAAATACCCTAGCAACCGTGAAAAAAATACCTTAGCAACCAGGGGAAAATACCCTTGCAACCGGGAAAAACACCTTAGCAACTGGGAAAAACACTTTAGCAACCAGGAAAAATTACCTTAGCAACCGGGGAAAAAAGCCTTAGCAACCAGGGGGAAAAATACCTTAGCAACCGGGTGAAATACCTTAGCAATCGGGAGAAGGGTTATGCTGGGTCCGATCTTGACCGGACTGTTCAGCAGATTGCTAATCTGGACAGACAAACCTTGTTACGACCTGAAAACCGTGTCCCTGCTAGGAGCTGATATGAATAAGCTTGGTCTCTCACTTTTCACCAAGTATTCGGATCAACATTTTTCCATTAAGAAAATCAAGTGAGGCAGGGGGCGCTTTTGACGGCGATCAGCAATTTTTAGCGGGACTGCGACATTGCGGTGGACAAATCCGACACCAAGTGACACTTATTTGGGGACCAGTGACACCAATACAGTGATCAGTGCTAAAAATATGCACTGTCACTGTACTAATAGCACTGGCAAGGAAGGAGTTAACTTCAGGGGCGATCAAAGGGTTAAGGTCCAGTTCACACCATAGAGACGCAGTCTAACGGCAATATGTGACTTGCATTACATTTGCTATTTTTAGTATAGCCATGGCAATAGTACATTAGAAGAGAGTGTAAAGCTTCAGCATTGTTTAGGGTGCAAGAAAATGTGGAAGGCTTGGCAAATTTGACTGAATACAGCGGGAGCGAGCATCCGGCGCCGCGCGTGTGCGCCGCCGAGAGAGGGGAATGTCTGGTGACGAAGGTCTACGTCGCCAGACGATAACGAACCACTTTGCCGCAGTACAGTCAACGTGACTGGTCGGCAAGTGGTTAAAAAAGTTCATCAAAAACTCATAAAGTGACAGGTGCTCTTTGAAGGTGCTCTCCGGAAGCACAACAGCTGTGAACAGGGATTGTGGGAGCACAGACCCCGCCCACCAGCCAGCAAATGTCTACTACCATCTCTGAAAACAACGTCCTGGCTGGTGGGCGGAGTCTGCACACCCATAATGCATTGTGGCAGGTCTGCTGATTTGCATATGGTGATTTCCTCACACAGTATGCTGTATTCTGATTATTTTGTTTATTGTAATCAACTTTTTATTTCACGGTCATGATACCTCTGGAAGAAGGTCATTTATACAATCGGTTTGGGACGTATAGGGGGTCAAATTTAAAAATTGTGTACCCTCTCCCTGAGTTTGACTTTTTCATATCAGAGGGAATAAATACTGTTTGTGAATTCCTATAGATTGTTCTGCCCAGAGGCAGGCGAGGCCGTAGGCAAGAACATATATATAGAGGCTTGGTCCACTGTGCAAAGTTGAGACCAAGTTTTTATTTTATTTATAGATTATTTGTTCTGTTTTTGTTGTTTTATTTGTATTATTTTTTGTTTTATAGAATAATAGGAATTTATCATTATCACACGATCCGTGTTGTCTGCATCAATAAAAAGAAAAATACTTTTTTGCTTGTGGCGACCAATGAAAGCCCCAGACCTCAATTATTTGTATTGTCATTGTTTGTATTGTGTGTTTGCACACAATGCAAACACTTAGCAACCGGGTGAAATACCTTAGCAACCGGAAAAAATACCTTAGCAACCGTGAAAAAATACCTTAGCAACTGGGGAAAAATACCCTTGCAACTGGAAAAAAACACCTTAGCAACCAGGAGGGATAACTTAGCAACTGGGAAAAATACCCTAGCAACCAGGAAAATACCTTAGCAACCGAAAAGATAACCATAGCAACCGGGAAAAATACCTTAGCACCTGGGAGGGATACCCTAGCAACTGGGAAAAATACCTTCGCAACCAGGAGGGATACCTTAGCAACCGGAAAAGATACCCTAGCAACTGGGAAAAATACCTTAGCAACCAAAAGGAATACCTTAGCAACCGGGAAAATACCTTAGCAACCGGGAAAAATACCCTTGCAACCGGTAAAAACACCTTAGTAACCGGGAAAAACACCTTAGCAACTGGGCAAAATACCTTAGCAACCGGAGAAAAATACCTTAGCAACCAGGAAAAATACCTTAGCAACCGGGGAAAATACCTTAGCAACCGGGTGAAATACCCTAGCAACCGTGAAAAAAATACCTTAGCAACCAGGGGAAAATACCCTTGCAACCGGGAAAAACACCTTAGCAACTGGGAAAAACACTTTAGCAACCAGGAAAAATTACCTTAGCAACCGGGGAAAAAAGCCTTAGCAACCAGGGGGAAAAATACCTTAGCAACCGGGTGAAATACCTTAGCAATCGGGAGAAGGGTTATGCTGGGTCCGATCTTGACCGGACTGTTCAGCAGATTGCTAATCTGGACAGACAAACCTTGTTACGACCTGAAAACCGTGTCCCTGCTAGGAGCTGATATGAATAAGCTTGGTCTCTCACTTTTCACCAAGTATTCGGATCAACATTTTTCCATTAAGAAAATCAAGTGAGGCAGGGGGCGCTTTTGACGGCGATCAGCAATTTTTAGCGGGACTGCGACATTGCGGTGGACAAATCCGACACCAAGTGACACTTATTTGGGGACCAGTGACACCAATACAGTGATCAGTGCTAAAAATATGCACTGTCACTGTACTAATAGCACTGGCAAGGAAGGAGTTAACTTCAGGGGCGATCAAAGGGTTAAGGTCCAGTTCACACCATAGAGACGCAGTCTAACGGCAATATGTGACTTGCATTACATTTGCTATTTTTAGTATAGCCATGGCAATAGTACATTAGAAGAGAGTGTAAAGCTTCAGCATTGTTTAGGGTGCAAGAAAATGTGGAAGGCTTGGCAAATTTGACTGAATACAGCGGGAGCGAGCATCCGGCGCCGCGCGTGTGCGCCGCCGAGAGAGGGGAATGTCTGGTGACGAAGGTCTACGTCGCCAGACGATAACGAACCACTTTGCCGCAGTACAGTCAACGTGACTGGTCGGCAAGTGGTTAAAAAAGTTCATCAAAAACTCATAAAGTGACAGGTGCTCTTTGAAGGTGCTCTCCGGAAGCACAACAGCTGTGAACAGGGATTGTGGGAGCACAGACCCCGCCCACCAGCCAGCAAATGTCTACTACCATCTCTGAAAACAACGTCCTGGCTGGTGGGCGGAGTCTGCACACCCATAATGCATTGTGGCAGGTCTGCTGATTTGCATATGGTGATTTCCTCACACAGTATGCTGTATTCTGATTATTTTGTTTATTGTAATCAACTTTTTATTTCACGGTCATGATACCTCTGGAAGAAGGTCATTTATACAATCGGTTTGGGACGTATAGGGGGTCAAATTTAAAAATTGTGTACCCTCTCCCTGAGTTTGACTTTTTCATATCAGAGGGAATAAATACTGTTTGTGAATTCCTATAGATTGTTCTGCCCAGAGGCAGGCGAGGCCGTAGGCAAGAACATATATATAGAGGCTTGGTCCACTGTGCAAAGTTGAGACCAAGTTTTTATTTTATTTATAGATTATTTGTTCTGTTTTTGTTGTTTTATTTGTATTATTTTTTGTTTTATAGAATAATAGGAATTTATCATTATCACACGATCCGTGTTGTCTGCATCAATAAAAAGAAAAATACTTTTTTGCTTGTGGCGACCAATGAAAGCCCCAGACCTCAATTATTTGTATTGTCATTGTTTGTATTGTGTGTTTGCACACAATGCAAACACTTAGCAACCGGGTGAAATACCTTAGCAACCGGAAAAAATACCTTAGCAACCGTGAAAAAATACCTTAGCAACTGGGGAAAAATACCCTTGCAACTGGAAAAAACACCTTAGCAACCAGGAGGGATAACTTAGCAACTGGGAAAAATACCCTAGCAACCAGGAAAATACCTTAGCAACCGAAAAGATAACCATAGCAACCGGGAAAAATACCTTAGCACCTGGGAGGGATACCCTAGCAACTGGGAAAAATACCTTCGCAACCAGGAGGGATACCTTAGCAACCGGAAAAGATACCCTAGCAACTGGGAAAAATACCTTAGCAACCAAAAGGAATACCTTAGCAACCGGGAAAATACCTTAGCAACCGGGAAAAATACCATAGCAAACTGAAAGGAGTACCTTAGCAAACAGGAAAAATACCTTAGCAACCGGGAGGGATACCTTAGCAACCGGGAAAAATACCCTAGCAACCGGATAAAAATACCTTAGCAACCAGGAAACATATCTTAGCAACCAGGAGGATTACCTTAGCAACCGGGTGAAATACCTTAGCAACCGTGAAAAAAACTACTTAAGCAACCGGGGAAAAATACCCTTGAAACTGGGAAAAATACCTTTGCAACCGGGAAAAAATACCTTAGCAACCAGAGAAAAATACCTTAGCAGCCGGGGAAAAAATTACCTTAGCAACCGGGGGAAAAATACCTTAGCAACTGGGAGGATTACCTTAGCAACCGGGAGAAAAACCTTAGCAACCATAAAAAAATACCTTAGCAACCGGGGAAAAATACCCTTGCAACCGGTAAAAACACCTTAGTAACCGGGAAAAACACCTTAGCAACTGGGCAAAATACCTTAGCAACCGGAGAAAAATACCTTAGCAACCAGGAAAAATACCTTAGCAACCGGGGAAAATACCTTAGCAACCGGGTAAAATACCCTAGCAACCGTGAAAAAAATACCTTAGCAACCGGGGAAAAATACCCTTGCAACCGGGAAAAACACCTTAGCAACTGGGAAAAACACTTTAGCAACCAGGAAAAATTACCTTAGCAACCGGGGAAAAAAGCCTTAGCAACCAGGGGGAAAATACCTTAGCAACCGGGTGAAATACCTTAGCAATCGGGAGAAGGGTTATGCTGGGTCCGATCTTGACCGGACTGTTCAGCAGATTGCTAATCTGGACAGACAAACCTTGTTACGACCTGAAAACCGTGTCCCTGCTAGGAGCTGATATGAATAAGCTTGGTCTCTCACTTTTCACCAAGTATTCGGATCAACATTTTTCCATTAAGAAAATCAAGTGAGGCAGGGGGCGCTTTTGACGGCGATCAGCAATTTTTAGCGGGACTGCGACATTGCGGTGGACAAATCCGACACCAAGTGACACTTATTTGGGGACCAGTGACACCAATACAGTGATCAGTGCTAAAAATATGCACTGTCACTGTACTAATAGCACTGGCAAGGAAGGAGTTAACTTCAGGGGCGATCAAAGGGTTAAGGTCCAGTTCACACCATAGAGACGCAGTCTAACGGCAATATGTGACTTGCATTACATTTGCTATTTTTAGTATAGCCATGGCAATAGTACATTAGAAGAGAGTGTAAAGCTTCAGCATTGTTTAGGGTGCAAGAAAATGTGGAAGGCTTGGCAAATTTGACTGAATACAGCGGGAGCGAGCATCCGGCGCCGCGCGTGTGCGCCGCCGAGAGAGGGGAATGTCTGGTGACGAAGGTCTACGTCGCCAGACGATAACGAACCACTTTGCCGCAGTACAGTCAACGTGACTGGTCGGCAAGTGGTTAAAAAAGTTCATCAAAAACTCATAAAGTGACAGGTGCTCTTTGAAGGTGCTCTCCGGAAGCACAACAGCTGTGAACAGGGATTGTGGGAGCACAGACCCCGCCCACCAGCCAGCAAATGTCTACTACCATCTCTGAAAACAACGTCCTGGCTGGTGGGCGGAGTCTGCACACCCATAATGCATTGTGGCAGGTCTGCTGATTTGCATATGGTGATTTCCTCACACAGTATGCTGTATTCTGATTATTTTGTTTATTGTAATCAACTTTTTATTTCACGGTCATGATACCTCTGGAAGAAGGTCATTTATACAATCGGTTTGGGACGTATAGGGGGTCAAATTTAAAAATTGTGTACCCTCTCCCTGAGTTTGACTTTTTCATATCAGAGGGAATAAATACTGTTTGTGAATTCCTATAGATTGTTCTGCCCAGAGGCAGGCGAGGCCGTAGGCAAGAACATATATATAGAGGCTTGGTCCACTGTGCAAAGTTGAGACCAAGTTTTTATTTTATTTATAGATTATTTGTTCTGTTTTTGTTGTTTTATTTGTATTATTTTTTGTTTTATAGAATAATAGGAATTTATCATTATCACACGATCCGTGTTGTCTGCATCAATAAAAAGAAAAATACTTTTTTGCTTGTGGCGACCAATGAAAGCCCCAGACCTCAATTATTTGTATTGTCATTGTTTGTATTGTGTGTTTGCACACAATGCAAACACTTAGCAACCGGGTGAAATACCTTAGCAACCGGAAAAAATACCTTAGCAACCGTGAAAAAATACCTTAGCAACTGGGGAAAAATACCCTTGCAACTGGAAAAAAACACCTTAGCAACCAGGAGGGATAACTTAGCAACTGGGAAAAATACCCTAGCAACCAGGAAAATACCTTAGCAACCGAAAAGATAACCATAGCAACCGGGAAAAATACCTTAGCACCTGGGAGGGATACCCTAGCAACTGGGAAAAATACCTTCGCAACCAGGAGGGATACCTTAGCAACCGGAAAAGATACCCTAGCAACTGGGAAAAATACCTTAGCAACCAAAAGGAATACCTTAGCAACCGGGAAAATACCTTAGCAACCGGGAAAAATACCATAGCAAACTGAAAGGAGTACCTTAGCAAACAGGAAAAATACCTTAGCAACCGGGAGGGATACCTTAGCAACCGGGAAAAATACCCTAGCAACCGGATAAAAATACCTTAGCAACCAGGAAACATATCTTAGCAACCAGGAGGATTACCTTAGCAACCGGGTGAAATACCTTAGCAACCGTGAAAAAAACTACTTAAGCAACCGGGGAAAAATACCCTTGAAACTGGGAAAAATACCTTTGCAACCGGGAAAAAATACCTTAGCAACCAGAGAAAAATACCTTAGCAGCCGGGGAAAAAATTACCTTAGCAACCGGGGGAAAAATACCTTAGCAACTGGGAGGATTACCTTAGCAACCGGGAGAAAAACCTTAGCAACCATAAAAAAATACCTTAGCAACCGGGGAAAAATACCCTTGCAACCGGTAAAAACACCTTAGTAACCGGGAAAAACACCTTAGCAACTGGGCAAAATACCTTAGCAACCGGAGAAAAATACCTTAGCAACCAGGAAAAATACCTTAGCAACCGGGGAAAATACCTTAGCAACCGGGTAAAATACCCTAGCAACCGTGAAAAAAATACCTTAGCAACCGGGGAAAAATACCCTTGCAACCGGGAAAAACACCTTAGCAACTGGGAAAAACACTTTAGCAACCAGGAAAAATTACCTTAGCAACCGGGGAAAAAAGCCTTAGCAACCAGGGGGAAAATACCTTAGCAACCGGGTGAAATACCTTAGCAATCGGGAGAAGGGTTATGCTGGGTCCGATCTTGACCGGACTGTTCAGCAGATTGCTAATCTGGACAGACAAACCTTGTTACGACCTGAAAACCGTGTCCCTGCTAGGAGCTGATATGAATAAGCTTGGTCTCTCACTTTTCACCAAGTATTCGGATCAACATTTTTCCATTAAGAAAATCAAGTGAGGCAGGGGGCGCTTTTGACGGCGATCAGCAATTTTTAGCGGGACTGCGACATTGCGGTGGACAAATCCGACACCAAGTGACACTTATTTGGGGACCAGTGACACCAATACAGTGATCAGTGCTAAAAATATGCACTGTCACTGTACTAATAGCACTGGCAAGGAAGGAGTTAACTTCAGGGGCGATCAAAGGGTTAAGGTCCAGTTCACACCATAGAGACGCAGTCTAACGGCAATATGTGACTTGCATTACATTTGCTATTTTTAGTATAGCCATGGCAATAGTACATTAGAAGAGAGTGTAAAGCTTCAGCATTGTTTAGGGTGCAAGAAAATGTGGAAGGCTTGGCAAATTTGACTGAATACAGCGGGAGCGAGCATCCGGCGCCGCGCGTGTGCGCCGCCGAGAGAGGGGAATGTCTGGTGACGAAGGTCTACGTCGCCAGACGATAACGAACCACTTTGCCGCAGTACAGTCAACGTGACTGGTCGGCAAGTGGTTAAAAAAGTTCATCAAAAACTCATAAAGTGACAGGTGCTCTTTGAAGGTGCTCTCCGGAAGCACAACAGCTGTGAACAGGGATTGTGGGAGCACAGACCCCGCCCACCAGCCAGCAAATGTCTACTACCATCTCTGAAAACAACGTCCTGGCTGGTGGGCGGAGTCTGCACACCCATAATGCATTGTGGCAGGTCTGCTGATTTGCATATGGTGATTTCCTCACACAGTATGCTGTATTCTGATTATTTTGTTTATTGTAATCAACTTTTTATTTCACGGTCATGATACCTCTGGAAGAAGGTCATTTATACAATCGGTTTGGGACGTATAGGGGGTCAAATTTAAAAATTGTGTACCCTCTCCCTGAGTTTGACTTTTTCATATCAGAGGGAATAAATACTGTTTGTGAATTCCTATAGATTGTTCTGCCCAGAGGCAGGCGAGGCCGTAGGCAAGAACATATATATAGAGGCTTGGTCCACTGTGCAAAGTTGAGACCAAGTTTTTATTTTATTTATAGATTATTTGTTCTGTTTTTGTTGTTTTATTTGTATTATTTTATGTTTTATAGAATAATAGGAATTTATCATTATCACACGATCCGTGTTGTCTGCATCAATAAAAAGAAAAATACTTTTTTGCTTGTGGCGACCAATGAAAGCCCCAGACCTCAATTATTTGTATTGTCATTGTTTGTATTGTGTGTTTGCACACAATGCAAACACTTAGCAACCGGGTGAAATACCTTAGCAACCGGAAAAAATACCTTAGCAACCGTGAAAAAATACCTTAGCAACTGGGGAAAAATACCCTTGCAACTGGAAAAAAACACCTTAGCAACCAGGAGGGATAACTTAGCAACTGGGAAAAATACCCTAGCAACCAGGAAAATACCTTAGCAACCGAAAAGATAACCATAGCAACCGGGAAAAATACCTTAGCACCTGGGAGGGATACCCTAGCAACTGGGAAAAATACCTTCGCAACCAGGAGGGATACCTTAGCAACCGGAAAAGATACCCTAGCAACTGGGAAAAATACCTTAGCAACCAAAAGGAATACCTTAGCAACCGGGAAAATACCTTAGCAACCGGGAAAAATACCATAGCAAACTGAAAGGAGTACCTTAGCAAACAGGAAAAATACCTTAGCAACCGGGAGGGATACCTTAGCAACCGGGAAAAATACCCTAGCAACCGGATAAAAATACCTTAGCAACCAGGAAACATATCTTAGCAACCAGGAGGATTACCTTAGCAACCGGGTGAAATACCTTAGCAACCGTGAAAAAAACTACTTAAGCAACCGGGGAAAAATACCCTTGAAACTGGGAAAAATACCTTTGCAACCGGGAAAAAATACCTTAGCAACCAGAGAAAAATACCTTAGCAGCCGGGGAAAAAATTACCTTAGCAACCGGGGGAAAAATACCTTAGCAACTGGGAGGATTACCTTAGCAACCGGGAGAAAAACCTTAGCAACCATAAAAAAATACCTTAGCAACCGGGGAAAAATACCCTTGCAACCGGTAAAAACACCTTAGTAACCGGGAAAAACACCTTAGCAACTGGGCAAAATACCTTAGCAACCGGAGAAAAATACCTTAGCAACCAGGAAAAATACCTTAGCAACCGGGGAAAATACCTTAGCAACCGGGTAAAATACCCTAGCAACCGTGAAAAAAATACCTTAGCAACCGGGGAAAAATACCCTTGCAACCGGGAAAAACACCTTAGCAACTGGGAAAAACACTTTAGCAACCAGGAAAAATTACCTTAGCAACCGGGGAAAAAAGCCTTAGCAACCAGGGGGAAAATACCTTAGCAACCGGGTGAAATACCTTAGCAATCGGGAGAAGGGTTATGCTGGGTCCGATCTTGACCGGACTGTTCAGCAGATTGCTAATCTGGACAGACAAACCTTGTTACGACCTGAAAACCGTGTCCCTGCTAGGAGCTGATATGAATAAGCTTGGTCTCTCACTTTTCACCAAGTATTCGGATCAACATTTTTCCATTAAGAAAATCAAGTGAGGCAGGGGGCGCTTTTGACGGCGATCAGCAATTTTTAGCGGGACTGCGACATTGCGGTGGACAAATCCGACACCAAGTGACACTTATTTGGGGACCAGTGACACCAATACAGTGATCAGTGCTAAAAATATGCACTGTCACTGTACTAATAGCACTGGCAAGGAAGGAGTTAACTTCAGGGGCGATCAAAGGGTTAAGGTCCAGTTCACACCATAGAGACGCAGTCTAACGGCAATATGTGACTTGCATTACATTTGCTATTTTTAGTATAGCCATGGCAATAGTACATTAGAAGAGAGTGTAAAGCTTCAGCATTGTTTAGGGTGCAAGAAAATGTGGAAGGCTTGGCAAATTTGACTGAATACAGCGGGAGCGAGCATCCGGCGCCGCGCGTGTGCGCCGCCGAGAGAGGGGAATGTCTGGTGACGAAGGTCTACGTCGCCAGACGATAACGAACCACTTTGCCGCAGTACAGTCAACGTGACTGGTCGGCAAGTGGTTAAAAAAGTTCATCAAAAACTCATAAAGTGACAGGTGCTCTTTGAAGGTGCTCTCCGGAAGCACAACAGCTGTGAACAGGGATTGTGGGAGCACAGACCCCGCCCACCAGCCAGCAAATGTCTACTACCATCTCTGAAAACAACGTCCTGGCTGGTGGGCGGAGTCTGCACACCCATAATGCATTGTGGCAGGTCTGCTGATTTGCATATGGTGATTTCCTCACACAGTATGCTGTATTCTGATTATTTTGTTTATTGTAATCAACTTTTTATTTCACGGTCATGATACCTCTGGAAGAAGGTCATTTATACAATCGGTTTGGGACGTATAGGGGGTCAAATTTAAAAATTGTGTACCCTCTCCCTGAGTTTGACTTTTTCATATCAGAGGGAATAAATACTGTTTGTGAATTCCTATAGATTGTTCTGCCCAGAGGCAGGCGAGGCCGTAGGCAAGAACATATATATAGAGGCTTGGTCCACTGTGCAAAGTTGAGACCAAGTTTTTATTTTATTTATAGATTATTTGTTCTGTTTTTGTTGTTTTATTTGTATTATTTTTTGTTTTATAGAATAATAGGAATTTATCATTATCACACGATCCGTGTTGTCTGCATCAATAAAAAGAAAAATACTTTTTTGCTTGTGGCGACCAATGAAAGCCCCAGACCTCAATTATTTGTATTGTCATTGTTTGTATTGTGTGTTTGCACACAATGCAAACACTTAGCAACCGGGTGAAATACCTTAGCAACCGGAAAAAATACCTTAGCAACCGTGAAAAAATACCTTAGCAACTGGGGAAAAATACCCTTGCAACTGGAAAAAAACACCTTAGCAACCAGGAGGGATAACTTAGCAACTGGGAAAAATACCCTAGCAACCAGGAAAATACCTTAGCAACCGAAAAGATAACCATAGCAACCGGGAAAAATACCTTAGCACCTGGGAGGGATACCCTAGCAACTGGGAAAAATACCTTCGCAACCAGGAGGGATACCTTAGCAACCGGAAAAGATACCCTAGCAACTGGGAAAAATACCTTAGCAACCAAAAGGAATACCTTAGCAACCGGGAAAATACCTTAGCAACCGGGAAAAATACCATAGCAAACTGAAAGGAGTACCTTAGCAAACAGGAAAAATACCTTAGCAACCGGGAGGGATACCTTAGCAACCGGGAAAAATACCCTAGCAACCGGATAAAAATACCTTAGCAACCAGGAAACATATCTTAGCAACCAGGAGGATTACCTTAGCAACCGGGTGAAATACCTTAGCAACCGTGAAAAAAACTACTTAAGCAACCGGGGAAAAATACCCTTGAAACTGGGAAAAATACCTTAGCAACCAAAAGGAATACCTTAGCAACCGGGAAAATACCTTAGCAACCGGGAAAAATACCCTTGCAACCGGTAAAAACACCTTAGTAACCGGGAAAAACACCTTAGCAACTGGGCAAAATACCTTAGCAACCGGAGAAAAATACCTTAGCAACCAGGAAAAATACCTTAGCAACCGGGGAAAATACCTTAGCAACCGGGTGAAATACCCTAGCAACCGTGAAAAAAATACCTTAGCAACCAGGGGAAAATACCCTTGCAACCGGGAAAAACACCTTAGCAACTGGGAAAAACACTTTAGCAACCAGGAAAAATTACCTTAGCAACCGGGGAAAAAAGCCTTAGCAACCAGGGGGAAAAATACCTTAGCAACCGGGTGAAATACCTTAGCAATCGGGAGAAGGGTTATGCTGGGTCCGATCTTGACCGGACTGTTCAGCAGATTGCTAATCTGGACAGACAAACCTTGTTACGACCTGAAAACCGTGTCCCTGCTAGGAGCTGATATGAATAAGCTTGGTCTCTCACTTTTCACCAAGTATTCGGATCAACATTTTTCCATTAAGAAAATCAAGTGAGGCAGGGGGCGCTTTTGACGGCGATCAGCAATTTTTAGCGGGACTGCGACATTGCGGTGGACAAATCCGACACCAAGTGACACTTATTTGGGGACCAGTGACACCAATACAGTGATCAGTGCTAAAAATATGCACTGTCACTGTACTAATAGCACTGGCAAGGAAGGAGTTAACTTCAGGGGCGATCAAAGGGTTAAGGTCCAGTTCACACCATAGAGACGCAGTCTAACGGCAATATGTGACTTGCATTACATTTGCTATTTTTAGTATAGCCATGGCAATAGTACATTAGAAGAGAGTGTAAAGCTTCAGCATTGTTTAGGGTGCAAGAAAATGTGGAAGGCTTGGCAAATTTGACTGAATACAGCGGGAGCGAGCATCCGGCGCCGCGCGTGTGCGCCGCCGAGAGAGGGGAATGTCTGGTGACGAAGGTCTACGTCGCCAGACGATAACGAACCACTTTGCCGCAGTACAGTCAACGTGACTGGTCGGCAAGTGGTTAAAAAAGTTCATCAAAAACTCATAAAGTGACAGGTGCTCTTTGAAGGTGCTCTCCGGAAGCACAACAGCTGTGAACAGGGATTGTGGGAGCACAGACCCCGCCCACCAGCCAGCAAATGTCTACTACCATCTCTGAAAACAACGTCCTGGCTGGTGGGCGGAGTCTGCACACCCATAATGCATTGTGGCAGGTCTGCTGATTTGCATATGGTGATTTCCTCACACAGTATGCTGTATTCTGATTATTTTGTTTATTGTAATCAACTTTTTATTTCACGGTCATGATACCTCTGGAAGAAGGTCATTTATACAATCGGTTTGGGACGTATAGGGGGTCAAATTTAAAAATTGTGTACCCTCTCCCTGAGTTTGACTTTTTCATATCAGAGGGAATAAATACTGTTTGTGAATTCCTATAGATTGTTCTGCCCAGAGGCAGGCGAGGCCGTAGGCAAGAACATATATATAGAGGCTTGGTCCACTGTGCAAAGTTGAGACCAAGTTTTTATTTTATTTATAGATTATTTGTTCTGTTTTTGTTGTTTTATTTGTATTATTTTTTGTTTTATAGAATAATAGGAATTTATCATTATCACACGATCCGTGTTGTCTGCATCAATAAAAAGAAAAATACTTTTTTGCTTGTGGCGACCAATGAAAGCCCCAGACCTCAATTATTTGTATTGTCATTGTTTGTATTGTGTGTTTGCACACAATGCAAACACTTAGCAACCGGGTGAAATACCTTAGCAACCGGAAAAAATACCTTAGCAACCGTGAAAAAATACCTTAGCAACTGGGGAAAAATACCCTTGCAACTGGAAAAAAACACCTTAGCAACCAGGAGGGATAACTTAGCAACTGGGAAAAATACCCTAGCAACCAGGAAAATACCTTAGCAACCGAAAAGATAACCATAGCAACCGGGAAAAATACCTTAGCACCTGGGAGGGATACCCTAGCAACTGGGAAAAATACCTTCGCAACCAGGAGGGATACCTTAGCAACCGGAAAAGATACCCTAGCAACTGGGAAAAATACCTTAGCAACCAAAAGGAATACCTTAGCAACCGGGAAAATACCTTAGCAACCGGGAAAAATACCATAGCAAACTGAAAGGAGTACCTTAGCAAACAGGAAAAATACCTTAGCAACCGGGAGGGATACCTTAGCAACCGGGAAAAATACCCTAGCAACCGGATAAAAATACCTTAGCAACCAGGAAACATATCTTAGCAACCAGGAGGATTACCTTAGCAACCGGGTGAAATACCTTAGCAACCGTGAAAAAAACTACTTAAGCAACCGGGGAAAAATACCCTTGAAACTGGGAAAAATACCTTTGCAACCGGGAAAAAATACCTTAGCAACCAGAGAAAAATACCTTAGCAGCCGGGGAAAAAATTACCTTAGCAACCGGGGGAAAAATACCTTAGCAACTGGGAGGATTACCTTAGCAACCGGGAGAAAAACCTTAGCAACCATAAAAAAATACCTTAGCAACCGGGGAAAAATACCCTTGCAACCGGTAAAAACACCTTAGTAACCGGGAAAAACACCTTAGCAACTGGGCAAAATACCTTAGCAACCGGAGAAAAATACCTTAGCAACCAGGAAAAATACCTTAGCAACCGGGGAAAATACCTTAGCAACCGGGTAAAATACCCTAGCAACCGTGAAAAAAATACCTTAGCAACCGGGGAAAAATACCCTTGCAACCGGGAAAAACACCTTAGCAACTGGGAAAAACACTTTAGCAACCAGGAAAAATTACCTTAGCAACCGGGGAAAAAAGCCTTAGCAACCAGGGGGAAAATACCTTAGCAACCGGGTGAAATACCTTAGCAATCGGGAGAAGGGTTATGCTGGGTCCGATCTTGACCGGACTGTTCAGCAGATTGCTAATCTGGACAGACAAACCTTGTTACGACCTGAAAACCGTGTCCCTGCTAGGAGCTGATATGAATAAGCTTGGTCTCTCACTTTTCACCAAGTATTCGGATCAACATTTTTCCATTAAGAAAATCAAGTGAGGCAGGGGGCGCTTTTGACGGCGATCAGCAATTTTTAGCGGGACTGCGACATTGCGGTGGACAAATCCGACACCAAGTGACACTTATTTGGGGACCAGTGACACCAATACAGTGATCAGTGCTAAAAATATGCACTGTCACTGTACTAATAGCACTGGCAAGGAAGGAGTTAACTTCAGGGGCGATCAAAGGGTTAAGGTCCAGTTCACACCATAGAGACGCAGTCTAACGGCAATATGTGACTTGCATTACATTTGCTATTTTTAGTATAGCCATGGCAATAGTACATTAGAAGAGAGTGTAAAGCTTCAGCATTGTTTAGGGTGCAAGAAAATGTGGAAGGCTTGGCAAATTTGACTGAATACAGCGGGAGCGAGCATCCGGCGCCGCGCGTGTGCGCCGCCGAGAGAGGGGAATGTCTGGTGACGAAGGTCTACGTCGCCAGACGATAACGAACCACTTTGCCGCAGTACAGTCAACGTGACTGGTCGGCAAGTGGTTAAAAAAGTTCATCAAAAACTCATAAAGTGACAGGTGCTCTTTGAAGGTGCTCTCCGGAAGCACAACAGCTGTGAACAGGGATTGTGGGAGCACAGACCCCGCCCACCAGCCAGCAAATGTCTACTACCATCTCTGAAAACAACGTCCTGGCTGGTGGGCGGAGTCTGCACACCCATAATGCATTGTGGCAGGTCTGCTGATTTGCATATGGTGATTTCCTCACACAGTATGCTGTATTCTGATTATTTTGTTTATTGTAATCAACTTTTTATTTCACGGTCATGATACCTCTGGAAGAAGGTCATTTATACAATCGGTTTGGGACGTATAGGGGGTCAAATTTAAAAATTGTGTACCCTCTCCCTGAGTTTGACTTTTTCATATCAGAGGGAATAAATACTGTTTGTGAATTCCTATAGATTGTTCTGCCCAGAGGCAGGCGAGGCCGTAGGCAAGAACATATATATAGAGGCTTGGTCCACTGTGCAAAGTTGAGACCAAGTTTTTATTTTATTTATAGATTATTTGTTCTGTTTTTGTTGTTTTATTTGTATTATTTTATGTTTTATAGAATAATAGGAATTTATCATTATCACACGATCCGTGTTGTCTGCATCAATAAAAAGAAAAATACTTTTTTGCTTGTGGCGACCAATGAAAGCCCCAGACCTCAATTATTTGTATTGTCATTGTTTGTATTGTGTGTTTGCACACAATGCAAACACTTAGCAACCGGGTGAAATACCTTAGCAACCGGAAAAAATACCTTAGCAACCGTGAAAAAATACCTTAGCAACTGGGGAAAAATACCCTTGCAACTGGAAAAAAACACCTTAGCAACCAGGAGGGATAACTTAGCAACTGGGAAAAATACCCTAGCAACCAGGAAAATACCTTAGCAACCGAAAAGATAACCATAGCAACCGGGAAAAATACCTTAGCACCTGGGAGGGATACCCTAGCAACTGGGAAAAATACCTTCGCAACCAGGAGGGATACCTTAGCAACCGGAAAAGATACCCTAGCAACTGGGAAAAATACCTTAGCAACCAAAAGGAATACCTTAGCAACCGGGAAAATACCTTAGCAACCGGGAAAAATACCATAGCAAACTGAAAGGAGTACCTTAGCAAACAGGAAAAATACCTTAGCAACCGGGAGGGATACCTTAGCAACCGGGAAAAATACCCTAGCAACCGGATAAAAATACCTTAGCAACCAGGAAACATATCTTAGCAACCAGGAGGATTACCTTAGCAACCGGGTGAAATACCTTAGCAACCGTGAAAAAAACTACTTAAGCAACCGGGGAAAAATACCCTTGAAACTGGGAAAAATACCTTTGCAACCGGGAAAAAATACCTTAGCAACCAGAGAAAAATACCTTAGCAGCCGGGGAAAAAATTACCTTAGCAACCGGGGGAAAAATACCTTAGCAACTGGGAGGATTACCTTAGCAACCGGGAGAAAAACCTTAGCAACCATAAAAAAATACCTTAGCAACCGGGGAAAAATACCCTTGCAACCGGTAAAAACACCTTAGTAACCGGGAAAAACACCTTAGCAACTGGGCAAAATACCTTAGCAACCGGAGAAAAATACCTTAGCAACCAGGAAAAATACCTTAGCAACCGGGGAAAATACCTTAGCAACCGGGTAAAATACCCTAGCAACCGTGAAAAAAATACCTTAGCAACCGGGGAAAAATACCCTTGCAACCGGGAAAAACACCTTAGCAACTGGGAAAAACACTTTAGCAACCAGGAAAAATTACCTTAGCAACCGGGGAAAAAAGCCTTAGCAACCAGGGGGAAAATACCTTAGCAACCGGGTGAAATACCTTAGCAATCGGGAGAAGGGTTATGCTGGGTCCGATCTTGACCGGACTGTTCAGCAGATTGCTAATCTGGACAGACAAACCTTGTTACGACCTGAAAACCGTGTCCCTGCTAGGAGCTGATATGAATAAGCTTGGTCTCTCACTTTTCACCAAGTATTCGGATCAACATTTTTCCATTAAGAAAATCAAGTGAGGCAGGGGGCGCTTTTGACGGCGATCAGCAATTTTTAGCGGGACTGCGACATTGCGGTGGACAAATCCGACACCAAGTGACACTTATTTGGGGACCAGTGACACCAATACAGTGATCAGTGCTAAAAATATGCACTGTCACTGTACTAATAGCACTGGCAAGGAAGGAGTTAACTTCAGGGGCGATCAAAGGGTTAAGGTCCAGTTCACACCATAGAGACGCAGTCTAACGGCAATATGTGACTTGCATTACATTTGCTATTTTTAGTATAGCCATGGCAATAGTACATTAGAAGAGAGTGTAAAGCTTCAGCATTGTTTAGGGTGCAAGAAAATGTGGAAGGCTTGGCAAATTTGACTGAATACAGCGGGAGCGAGCATCCGGCGCCGCGCGTGTGCGCCGCCGAGAGAGGGGAATGTCTGGTGACGAAGGTCTACGTCGCCAGACGATAACGAACCACTTTGCCGCAGTACAGTCAACGTGACTGGTCGGCAAGTGGTTAAAAAAGTTCATCAAAAACTCATAAAGTGACAGGTGCTCTTTGAAGGTGCTCTCCGGAAGCACAACAGCTGTGAACAGGGATTGTGGGAGCACAGACCCCGCCCACCAGCCAGCAAATGTCTACTACCATCTCTGAAAACAACGTCCTGGCTGGTGGGCGGAGTCTGCACACCCATAATGCATTGTGGCAGGTCTGCTGATTTGCATATGGTGATTTCCTCACACAGTATGCTGTATTCTGATTATTTTGTTTATTGTAATCAACTTTTTATTTCACGGTCATGATACCTCTGGAAGAAGGTCATTTATACAATCGGTTTGGGACGTATAGGGGGTCAAATTTAAAAATTGTGTACCCTCTCCCTGAGTTTGACTTTTTCATATCAGAGGGAATAAATACTGTTTGTGAATTCCTATAGATTGTTCTGCCCAGAGGCAGGCGAGGCCGTAGGCAAGAACATATATATAGAGGCTTGGTCCACTGTGCAAAGTTGAGACCAAGTTTTTATTTTATTTATAGATTATTTGTTCTGTTTTTGTTGTTTTATTTGTATTATTTTTTGTTTTATAGAATAATAGGAATTTATCATTATCACACGATCCGTGTTGTCTGCATCAATAAAAAGAAAAATACTTTTTTGCTTGTGGCGACCAATGAAAGCCCCAGACCTCAATTATTTGTATTGTCATTGTTTGTATTGTGTGTTTGCACACAATGCAAACACTTAGCAACCGGGTGAAATACCTTAGCAACCGGAAAAAATACCTTAGCAACCGTGAAAAAATACCTTAGCAACTGGGGAAAAATACCCTTGCAACTGGAAAAAAACACCTTAGCAACCAGGAGGGATAACTTAGCAACTGGGAAAAATACCCTAGCAACCAGGAAAATACCTTAGCAACCGAAAAGATAACCATAGCAACCGGGAAAAATACCTTAGCACCTGGGAGGGATACCCTAGCAACTGGGAAAAATACCTTCGCAACCAGGAGGGATACCTTAGCAACCGGAAAAGATACCCTAGCAACTGGGAAAAATACCTTAGCAACCAAAAGGAATACCTTAGCAACCGGGAAAATACCTTAGCAACCGGGAAAAATACCATAGCAAACTGAAAGGAGTACCTTAGCAAACAGGAAAAATACCTTAGCAACCGGGAGGGATACCTTAGCAACCGGGAAAAATACCCTAGCAACCGGATAAAAATACCTTAGCAACCAGGAAACATATCTTAGCAACCAGGAGGATTACCTTAGCAACCGGGTGAAATACCTTAGCAACCGTGAAAAAAACTACTTAAGCAACCGGGGAAAAATACCCTTGAAACTGGGAAAAATACCTTAGCAACCAAAAGGAATACCTTAGCAACCGGGAAAATACCTTAGCAACCGGGAAAAATACCCTTGCAACCGGTAAAAACACCTTAGTAACCGGGAAAAACACCTTAGCAACTGGGCAAAATACCTTAGCAACCGGAGAAAAATACCTTAGCAACCAGGAAAAATACCTTAGCAACCGGGGAAAATACCTTAGCAACCGGGTGAAATACCCTAGCAACCGTGAAAAAAATACCTTAGCAACCAGGGGAAAATACCCTTGCAACCGGGAAAAACACCTTAGCAACTGGGAAAAACACTTTAGCAACCAGGAAAAATTACCTTAGCAACCGGGGAAAAAAGCCTTAGCAACCAGGGGGAAAAATACCTTAGCAACCGGGTGAAATACCTTAGCAATCGGGAGAAGGGTTATGCTGGGTCCGATCTTGACCGGACTGTTCAGCAGATTGCTAATCTGGACAGACAAACCTTGTTACGACCTGAAAACCGTGTCCCTGCTAGGAGCTGATATGAATAAGCTTGGTCTCTCACTTTTCACCAAGTATTCGGATCAACATTTTTCCATTAAGAAAATCAAGTGAGGCAGGGGGCGCTTTTGACGGCGATCAGCAATTTTTAGCGGGACTGCGACATTGCGGTGGACAAATCCGACACCAAGTGACACTTATTTGGGGACCAGTGACACCAATACAGTGATCAGTGCTAAAAATATGCACTGTCACTGTACTAATAGCACTGGCAAGGAAGGAGTTAACTTCAGGGGCGATCAAAGGGTTAAGGTCCAGTTCACACCATAGAGACGCAGTCTAACGGCAATATGTGACTTGCATTACATTTGCTATTTTTAGTATAGCCATGGCAATAGTACATTAGAAGAGAGTGTAAAGCTTCAGCATTGTTTAGGGTGCAAGAAAATGTGGAAGGCTTGGCAAATTTGACTGAATACAGCGGGAGCGAGCATCCGGCGCCGCGCGTGTGCGCCGCCGAGAGAGGGGAATGTCTGGTGACGAAGGTCTACGTCGCCAGACGATAACGAACCACTTTGCCGCAGTACAGTCAACGTGACTGGTCGGCAAGTGGTTAAAAAAGTTCATCAAAAACTCATAAAGTGACAGGTGCTCTTTGAAGGTGCTCTCCGGAAGCACAACAGCTGTGAACAGGGATTGTGGGAGCACAGACCCCGCCCACCAGCCAGCAAATGTCTACTACCATCTCTGAAAACAACGTCCTGGCTGGTGGGCGGAGTCTGCACACCCATAATGCATTGTGGCAGGTCTGCTGATTTGCATATGGTGATTTCCTCACACAGTATGCTGTATTCTGATTATTTTGTTTATTGTAATCAACTTTTTATTTCACGGTCATGATACCTCTGGAAGAAGGTCATTTATACAATCGGTTTGGGACGTATAGGGGGTCAAATTTAAAAATTGTGTACCCTCTCCCTGAGTTTGACTTTTTCATATCAGAGGGAATAAATACTGTTTGTGAATTCCTATAGATTGTTCTGCCCAGAGGCAGGCGAGGCCGTAGGCAAGAACATATATATAGAGGCTTGGTCCACTGTGCAAAGTTGAGACCAAGTTTTTATTTTATTTATAGATTATTTGTTCTGTTTTTGTTGTTTTATTTGTATTATTTTTTGTTTTATAGAATAATAGGAATTTATCATTATCACACGATCCGTGTTGTCTGCATCAATAAAAAGAAAAATACTTTTTTGCTTGTGGCGACCAATGAAAGCCCCAGACCTCAATTATTTGTATTGTCATTGTTTGTATTGTGTGTTTGCACACAATGCAAACACTTAGCAACCGGGTGAAATACCTTAGCAACCGGAAAAAATACCTTAGCAACCGTGAAAAAATACCTTAGCAACTGGGGAAAAATACCCTTGCAACTGGAAAAAAACACCTTAGCAACCAGGAGGGATAACTTAGCAACTGGGAAAAATACCCTAGCAACCAGGAAAATACCTTAGCAACCGAAAAGATAACCATAGCAACCGGGAAAAATACCTTAGCACCTGGGAGGGATACCCTAGCAACTGGGAAAAATACCTTCGCAACCAGGAGGGATACCTTAGCAACCGGAAAAGATACCCTAGCAACTGGGAAAAATACCTTAGCAACCAAAAGGAATACCTTAGCAACCGGGAAAATACCTTAGCAACCGGGAAAAATACCATAGCAAACTGAAAGGAGTACCTTAGCAAACAGGAAAAATACCTTAGCAACCGGGAGGGATACCTTAGCAACCGGGAAAAATACCCTAGCAACCGGATAAAAATACCTTAGCAACCAGGAAACATATCTTAGCAACCAGGAGGATTACCTTAGCAACCGGGTGAAATACCTTAGCAACCGTGAAAAAAACTACTTAAGCAACCGGGGAAAAATACCCTTGAAACTGGGAAAAATACCTTTGCAACCGGGAAAAAATACCTTAGCAACCAGAGAAAAATACCTTAGCAGCCGGGGAAAAAATTACCTTAGCAACCGGGGGAAAAATACCTTAGCAACTGGGAGGATTACCTTAGCAACCGGGAGAAAAACCTTAGCAACCATAAAAAAATACCTTAGCAACCGGGGAAAAATACCCTTGCAACCGGTAAAAACACCTTAGTAACCGGGAAAAACACCTTAGCAACTGGGCAAAATACCTTAGCAACCGGAGAAAAATACCTTAGCAACCAGGAAAAATACCTTAGCAACCGGGGAAAATACCTTAGCAACCGGGTAAAATACCCTAGCAACCGTGAAAAAAATACCTTAGCAACCGGGGAAAAATACCCTTGCAACCGGGAAAAACACCTTAGCAACTGGGAAAAACACTTTAGCAACCAGGAAAAATTACCTTAGCAACCGGGGAAAAAAGCCTTAGCAACCAGGGGGAAAATACCTTAGCAACCGGGTGAAATACCTTAGCAATCGGGAGAAGGGTTATGCTGGGTCCGATCTTGACCGGACTGTTCAGCAGATTGCTAATCTGGACAGACAAACCTTGTTACGACCTGAAAACCGTGTCCCTGCTAGGAGCTGATATGAATAAGCTTGGTCTCTCACTTTTCACCAAGTATTCGGATCAACATTTTTCCATTAAGAAAATCAAGTGAGGCAGGGGGCGCTTTTGACGGCGATCAGCAATTTTTAGCGGGACTGCGACATTGCGGTGGACAAATCCGACACCAAGTGACACTTATTTGGGGACCAGTGACACCAATACAGTGATCAGTGCTAAAAATATGCACTGTCACTGTACTAATAGCACTGGCAAGGAAGGAGTTAACTTCAGGGGCGATCAAAGGGTTAAGGTCCAGTTCACACCATAGAGACGCAGTCTAACGGCAATATGTGACTTGCATTACATTTGCTATTTTTAGTATAGCCATGGCAATAGTACATTAGAAGAGAGTGTAAAGCTTCAGCATTGTTTAGGGTGCAAGAAAATGTGGAAGGCTTGGCAAATTTGACTGAATACAGCGGGAGCGAGCATCCGGCGCCGCGCGTGTGCGCCGCCGAGAGAGGGGAATGTCTGGTGACGAAGGTCTACGTCGCCAGACGATAACGAACCACTTTGCCGCAGTACAGTCAACGTGACTGGTCGGCAAGTGGTTAAAAAAGTTCATCAAAAACTCATAAAGTGACAGGTGCTCTTTGAAGGTGCTCTCCGGAAGCACAACAGCTGTGAACAGGGATTGTGGGAGCACAGACCCCGCCCACCAGCCAGCAAATGTCTACTACCATCTCTGAAAACAACGTCCTGGCTGGTGGGCGGAGTCTGCACACCCATAATGCATTGTGGCAGGTCTGCTGATTTGCATATGGTGATTTCCTCACACAGTATGCTGTATTCTGATTATTTTGTTTATTGTAATCAACTTTTTATTTCACGGTCATGATACCTCTGGAAGAAGGTCATTTATACAATCGGTTTGGGACGTATAGGGGGTCAAATTTAAAAATTGTGTACCCTCTCCCTGAGTTTGACTTTTTCATATCAGAGGGAATAAATACTGTTTGTGAATTCCTATAGATTGTTCTGCCCAGAGGCAGGCGAGGCCGTAGGCAAGAACATATATATAGAGGCTTGGTCCACTGTGCAAAGTTGAGACCAAGTTTTTATTTTATTTATAGATTATTTGTTCTGTTTTTGTTGTTTTATTTGTATTATTTTATGTTTTATAGAATAATAGGAATTTATCATTATCACACGATCCGTGTTGTCTGCATCAATAAAAAGAAAAATACTTTTTTGCTTGTGGCGACCAATGAAAGCCCCAGACCTCAATTATTTGTATTGTCATTGTTTGTATTGTGTGTTTGCACACAATGCAAACACTTAGCAACCGGGTGAAATACCTTAGCAACCGGAAAAAATACCTTAGCAACCGTGAAAAAATACCTTAGCAACTGGGGAAAAATACCCTTGCAACTGGAAAAAAACACCTTAGCAACCAGGAGGGATAACTTAGCAACTGGGAAAAATACCCTAGCAACCAGGAAAATACCTTAGCAACCGAAAAGATAACCATAGCAACCGGGAAAAATACCTTAGCACCTGGGAGGGATACCCTAGCAACTGGGAAAAATACCTTCGCAACCAGGAGGGATACCTTAGCAACCGGAAAAGATACCCTAGCAACTGGGAAAAATACCTTAGCAACCAAAAGGAATACCTTAGCAACCGGGAAAATACCTTAGCAACCGGGAAAAATACCATAGCAAACTGAAAGGAGTACCTTAGCAAACAGGAAAAATACCTTAGCAACCGGGAGGGATACCTTAGCAACCGGGAAAAATACCCTAGCAACCGGATAAAAATACCTTAGCAACCAGGAAACATATCTTAGCAACCAGGAGGATTACCTTAGCAACCGGGTGAAATACCTTAGCAACCGTGAAAAAAACTACTTAAGCAACCGGGGAAAAATACCCTTGAAACTGGGAAAAATACCTTTGCAACCGGGAAAAAATACCTTAGCAACCAGAGAAAAATACCTTAGCAGCCGGGGAAAAAATTACCTTAGCAACCGGGGGAAAAATACCTTAGCAACTGGGAGGATTACCTTAGCAACCGGGAGAAAAACCTTAGCAACCATAAAAAAATACCTTAGCAACCGGGGAAAAATACCCTTGCAACCGGTAAAAACACCTTAGTAACCGGGAAAAACACCTTAGCAACTGGGCAAAATACCTTAGCAACCGGAGAAAAATACCTTAGCAACCAGGAAAAATACCTTAGCAACCGGGGAAAATACCTTAGCAACCGGGTAAAATACCCTAGCAACCGTGAAAAAAATACCTTAGCAACCGGGGAAAAATACCCTTGCAACCGGGAAAAACACCTTAGCAACTGGGAAAAACACTTTAGCAACCAGGAAAAATTACCTTAGCAACCGGGGAAAAAAGCCTTAGCAACCAGGGGGAAAATACCTTAGCAACCGGGTGAAATACCTTAGCAATCGGGAGAAGGGTTATGCTGGGTCCGATCTTGACCGGACTGTTCAGCAGATTGCTAATCTGGACAGACAAACCTTGTTACGACCTGAAAACCGTGTCCCTGCTAGGAGCTGATATGAATAAGCTTGGTCTCTCACTTTTCACCAAGTATTCGGATCAACATTTTTCCATTAAGAAAATCAAGTGAGGCAGGGGGCGCTTTTGACGGCGATCAGCAATTTTTAGCGGGACTGCGACATTGCGGTGGACAAATCCGACACCAAGTGACACTTATTTGGGGACCAGTGACACCAATACAGTGATCAGTGCTAAAAATATGCACTGTCACTGTACTAATAGCACTGGCAAGGAAGGAGTTAACTTCAGGGGCGATCAAAGGGTTAAGGTCCAGTTCACACCATAGAGACGCAGTCTAACGGCAATATGTGACTTGCATTACATTTGCTATTTTTAGTATAGCCATGGCAATAGTACATTAGAAGAGAGTGTAAAGCTTCAGCATTGTTTAGGGTGCAAGAAAATGTGGAAGGCTTGGCAAATTTGACTGAATACAGCGGGAGCGAGCATCCGGCGCCGCGCGTGTGCGCCGCCGAGAGAGGGGAATGTCTGGTGACGAAGGTCTACGTCGCCAGACGATAACGAACCACTTTGCCGCAGTACAGTCAACGTGACTGGTCGGCAAGTGGTTAAAAAAGTTCATCAAAAACTCATAAAGTGACAGGTGCTCTTTGAAGGTGCTCTCCGGAAGCACAACAGCTGTGAACAGGGATTGTGGGAGCACAGACCCCGCCCACCAGCCAGCAAATGTCTACTACCATCTCTGAAAACAACGTCCTGGCTGGTGGGCGGAGTCTGCACACCCATAATGCATTGTGGCAGGTCTGCTGATTTGCATATGGTGATTTCCTCACACAGTATGCTGTATTCTGATTATTTTGTTTATTGTAATCAACTTTTTATTTCACGGTCATGATACCTCTGGAAGAAGGTCATTTATACAATCGGTTTGGGACGTATAGGGGGTCAAATTTAAAAATTGTGTACCCTCTCCCTGAGTTTGACTTTTTCATATCAGAGGGAATAAATACTGTTTGTGAATTCCTATAGATTGTTCTGCCCAGAGGCAGGCGAGGCCGTAGGCAAGAACATATATATAGAGGCTTGGTCCACTGTGCAAAGTTGAGACCAAGTTTTTATTTTATTTATAGATTATTTGTTCTGTTTTTGTTGTTTTATTTGTATTATTTTATGTTTTATAGAATAATAGGAATTTATCATTATCACACGATCCGTGTTGTCTGCATCAATAAAAAGAAAAATACTTTTTTGCTTGTGGCGACCAATGAAAGCCCCAGACCTCAATTATTTGTATTGTCATTGTTTGTATTGTGTGTTTGCACACAATGCAAACACTTAGCAACCGGGTGAAATACCTTAGCAACCGGAAAAAATACCTTAGCAACCGTGAAAAAATACCTTAGCAACTGGGGAAAAATACCCTTGCAACTGGAAAAAAACACCTTAGCAACCAGGAGGGATAACTTAGCAACTGGGAAAAATACCCTAGCAACCAGGAAAATACCTTAGCAACCGAAAAGATAACCATAGCAACCGGGAAAAATACCTTAGCACCTGGGAGGGATACCCTAGCAACTGGGAAAAATACCTTCGCAACCAGGAGGGATACCTTAGCAACCGGAAAAGATACCCTAGCAACTGGGAAAAATACCTTAGCAACCAAAAGGAATACCTTAGCAACCGGGAAAATACCTTAGCAACCGGGAAAAATACCATAGCAAACTGAAAGGAGTACCTTAGCAAACAGGAAAAATACCTTAGCAACCGGGAGGGATACCTTAGCAACCGGGAAAAATACCCTAGCAACCGGATAAAAATACCTTAGCAACCAGGAAACATATCTTAGCAACCAGGAGGATTACCTTAGCAACCGGGTGAAATACCTTAGCAACCGTGAAAAAAACTACTTAAGCAACCGGGGAAAAATACCCTTGAAACTGGGAAAAATACCTTTGCAACCGGGAAAAAATACCTTAGCAACCAGAGAAAAATACCTTAGCAGCCGGGGAAAAAATTACCTTAGCAACCGGGGGAAAAATACCTTAGCAACTGGGAGGATTACCTTAGCAACCGGGAGAAAAACCTTAGCAACCATAAAAAAATACCTTAGCAACCGGGGAAAAATACCCTTGCAACCGGTAAAAACACCTTAGTAACCGGGAAAAACACCTTAGCAACTGGGCAAAATACCTTAGCAACCGGAGAAAAATACCTTAGCAACCAGGAAAAATACCTTAGCAACCGGGGAAAATACCTTAGCAACCGGGTAAAATACCCTAGCAACCGTGAAAAAAATACCTTAGCAACCGGGGAAAAATACCCTTGCAACCGGGAAAAACACCTTAGCAACTGGGAAAAACACTTTAGCAACCAGGAAAAATTACCTTAGCAACCGGGGAAAAAAGCCTTAGCAACCAGGGGGAAAATACCTTAGCAACCGGGTGAAATACCTTAGCAATCGGGAGAAGGGTTATGCTGGGTCCGATCTTGACCGGACTGTTCAGCAGATTGCTAATCTGGACAGACAAACCTTGTTACGACCTGAAAACCGTGTCCCTGCTAGGAGCTGATATGAATAAGCTTGGTCTCTCACTTTTCACCAAGTATTCGGATCAACATTTTTCCATTAAGAAAATCAAGTGAGGCAGGGGGCGCTTTTGACGGCGATCAGCAATTTTTAGCGGGACTGCGACATTGCGGTGGACAAATCCGACACCAAGTGACACTTATTTGGGGACCAGTGACACCAATACAGTGATCAGTGCTAAAAATATGCACTGTCACTGTACTAATAGCACTGGCAAGGAAGGAGTTAACTTCAGGGGCGATCAAAGGGTTAAGGTCCAGTTCACACCATAGAGACGCAGTCTAACGGCAATATGTGACTTGCATTACATTTGCTATTTTTAGTATAGCCATGGCAATAGTACATTAGAAGAGAGTGTAAAGCTTCAGCATTGTTTAGGGTGCAAGAAAATGTGGAAGGCTTGGCAAATTTGACTGAATACAGCGGGAGCGAGCATCCGGCGCCGCGCGTGTGCGCCGCCGAGAGAGGGGAATGTCTGGTGACGAAGGTCTACGTCGCCAGACGATAACGAACCACTTTGCCGCAGTACAGTCAACGTGACTGGTCGGCAAGTGGTTAAAAAAGTTCATCAAAAACTCATAAAGTGACAGGTGCTCTTTGAAGGTGCTCTCCGGAAGCACAACAGCTGTGAACAGGGATTGTGGGAGCACAGACCCCGCCCACCAGCCAGCAAATGTCTACTACCATCTCTGAAAACAACGTCCTGGCTGGTGGGCGGAGTCTGCACACCCATAATGCATTGTGGCAGGTCTGCTGATTTGCATATGGTGATTTCCTCACACAGTATGCTGTATTCTGATTATTTTGTTTATTGTAATCAACTTTTTATTTCACGGTCATGATACCTCTGGAAGAAGGTCATTTATACAATCGGTTTGGGACGTATAGGGGGTCAAATTTAAAAATTGTGTACCCTCTCCCTGAGTTTGACTTTTTCATATCAGAGGGAATAAATACTGTTTGTGAATTCCTATAGATTGTTCTGCCCAGAGGCAGGCGAGGCCGTAGGCAAGAACATATATATAGAGGCTTGGTCCACTGTGCAAAGTTGAGACCAAGTTTTTATTTTATTTATAGATTATTTGTTCTGTTTTTGTTGTTTTATTTGTATTATTTTATGTTTTATAGAATAATAGGAATTTATCATTATCACACGATCCGTGTTGTCTGCATCAATAAAAAGAAAAATACTTTTTTGCTTGTGGCGACCAATGAAAGCCCCAGACCTCAATTATTTGTATTGTCATTGTTTGTATTGTGTGTTTGCACACAATGCAAACACTTAGCAACCGGGTGAAATACCTTAGCAACCGGAAAAAATACCTTAGCAACCGTGAAAAAATACCTTAGCAACTGGGGAAAAATACCCTTGCAACTGGAAAAAAACACCTTAGCAACCAGGAGGGATAACTTAGCAACTGGGAAAAATACCCTAGCAACCAGGAAAATACCTTAGCAACCGAAAAGATAACCATAGCAACCGGGAAAAATACCTTAGCACCTGGGAGGGATACCCTAGCAACTGGGTAAAATACCTTCGCAACCAGGAGGGATACCTTAGCAACCGGAAAAGATACCCTAGCAACTGGGAAAAATACCTTAGCAACCAAAAGGAATACCTTAGCAACCGGGAAAATACCTTAGCAACCGGGAAAAATACCATAGCAAACTGAAAGGAGTACCTTAGCAAACAGGAAAAATACCTTAGCAACCGGGAGGGATACCTTAGCAACCGGGAAAAATACCCTAGCAACCGGATAAAAATACCTTAGCAACCAGGAAACATATCTTAGCAACCAGGAGGATTACCTTAGCAACCGGGTGAAATACCTTAGCAACCGTGAAAAAAACTAAAGCAACCGGGGAAAAATACCCTTGAAACTGGGAAAAATACCTTTGCAACCGGGAAAAAATACCTTAGCAACCAGAGAAAAATACCTTAGCAGCCGGGGAAAAAATTACCTTAATAACCGGGGGAAAAATACCTTAGCAACTGGGAGGATTACCTTAGCAACCGGGAGAAAAACCTTAGCAACCATAAAAAAATACCTTAGCAACCGGGGAAAAATACCCTTGCAACCGGTAAAAACACCTTAGTAACCGGGAAAAACACCTTAGCAACTGGGCAAAATACCTTAGCAACCGGAGAAAAATACCTTAGCAACCAGGAAAAATACCTTAGCAACCGGGGAAAATACCTTAGCAACCGGGTGAAATACCCTAGCAACCGTGAAAAAAATACCTTAGCAACCGGGGAAAAATACCCTTGCAACCGGGAAAAACACCTTAGCAACTGGGAAAAACACTTTAGCAACCAGGAAAAATTACCTTAGCAACCGGGGAAAAAAGCCTTAGCAACCAGGGGGAAAAATACCTTAGCAACCGGGTGAAATACCTTAGCAATCGGGAGAAGGGTTATGCTGGGTCCGATCTTGACCGGACTGTTCAGCAGATTGCTAATCTGGACAGACAAACCTTGTTACGACCTGAAAACCGTGTCCCTGCTAGGAGCTGATATGAATAAGCTTGGTCTCTCACTTTTCACCAAGTATTCGGATCAACATTTTTCCATTAAGAAAATCAAGTGAGGCAGGGGGCGCTTTTGACGGCGATCAGCAATTTTTAGCGGGACTGCGACATTGCGGTGGACAAATCCGACACCAAGTGACACTTATTTGGGGACCAGTGACACCAATACAGTGATCAGTGCTAAAAATATGCACTGTCACTGTACTAATAGCACTGGCAAGGAAGGAGTTAACTTCAGGGGCGATCAAAGGGTTAAGGTCCAGTTCACACCATAGAGACGCAGTCTAACGGCAATATGTGACTTGCATTACATTTGCTATTTTTAGTATAGCCATGGCAATAGTACATTAGAAGAGAGTGTAAAGCTTCAGCATTGTTTAGGGTGCAAGAAAATGTGGAAGGCTTGGCAAATTTGACTGAATACAGCGGGAGCGAGCATCCGGCGCCGCGCGTGTGCGCCGCCGAGAGAGGGGAATGTCTGGTGACGAAGGTCTACGTCGCCAGACGATAACGAACCACTTTGCCGCAGTACAGTCAACGTGACTGGTCGGCAAGTGGTTAAAAAAGTTCATCAAAAACTCATAAAGTGACAGGTGCTCTTTGAAGGTGCTCTCCGGAAGCACAACAGCTGTGAACAGGGATTGTGGGAGCACAGACCCCGCCCACCAGCCAGCAAATGTCTACTACCATCTCTGAAAACAACGTCCTGGCTGGTGGGCGGAGTCTGCACACCCATAATGCATTGTGGCAGGTCTGCTGATTTGCATATGGTGATTTCCTCACACAGTATGCTGTATTCTGATTATTTTGTTTATTGTAATCAACTTTTTATTTCACGGTCATGATACCTCTGGAAGAAGGTCATTTATACAATCGGTTTGGGACGTATAGGGGGTCAAATTTAAAAATTGTGTACCCTCTCCCTGAGTTTGACTTTTTCATATCAGAGGGAATAAATACTGTTTGTGAATTCCTATAGATTGTTCTGCCCAGAGGCAGGCGAGGCCGTAGGCAAGAACATATATATAGAGGCTTGGTCCACTGTGCAAAGTTGAGACCAAGTTTTTATTTTATTTATAGATTATTTGTTCTGTTTTTGTTGTTTTATTTGTATTATTTTATGTTTTATAGAATAATAGGAATTTATCATTATCACACGATCCGTGTTGTCTGCATCAATAAAAAGAAAAATACTTTTTTGCTTGTGGCGACCAATGAAAGCCCCAGACCTCAATTATTTGTATTGTCATTGTTTGTATTGTGTGTTTGCACACAATGCAAACACTTAGCAACCGGGTGAAATACCTTAGCAACCGGAAAAAATACCTTAGCAACCGTGAAAAAATACCTTAGCAACTGGGGAAAAATACCCTTGCAACTGGAAAAAAACACCTTAGCAACCAGGAGGGATAACTTAGCAACTGGGAAAAATACCCTAGCAACCAGGAAAATACCTTAGCAACCGAAAAGATAACCATAGCAACCGGGAAAAATACCTTAGCACCTGGGAGGGATACCCTAGCAACTGGGAAAAATACCTTCGCAACCAGGAGGGATACCTTAGCAACCGGAAAAGATACCCTAGCAACTGGGAAAAATACCTTAGCAACCAAAAGGAATACCTTAGCAACCGGGAAAATACCTTAGCAACCGGGAAAAATACCATAGCAAACTGAAAGGAGTACCTTAGCAAACAGGAAAAATACCTTAGCAACCGGGAGGGATACCTTAGCAACCGGGAAAAATACCCTAGCAACCGGATAAAAATACCTTAGCAACCAGGAAACATATCTTAGCAACCAGGAGGATTACCTTAGCAACCGGGTGAAATACCTTAGCAACCGTGAAAAAAACTACTTAAGCAACCGGGGAAAAATACCCTTGAAACTGGGAAAAATACCTTTGCAACCGGGAAAAAATACCTTAGCAACCAGAGAAAAATACCTTAGCAGCCGGGGAAAAAATTACCTTAGCAACCGGGGGAAAAATACCTTAGCAACTGGGAGGATTACCTTAGCAACCGGGAGAAAAACCTTAGCAACCATAAAAAAATACCTTAGCAACCGGGGAAAAATACCCTTGCAACCGGTAAAAACACCTTAGTAACCGGGAAAAACACCTTAGCAACTGGGCAAAATACCTTAGCAACCGGAGAAAAATACCTTAGCAACCAGGAAAAATACCTTAGCAACCGGGGAAAATACCTTAGCAACCGGGTAAAATACCCTAGCAACCGTGAAAAAAATACCTTAGCAACCGGGGAAAAATACCCTTGCAACCGGGAAAAACACCTTAGCAACTGGGAAAAACACTTTAGCAACCAGGAAAAATTACCTTAGCAACCGGGGAAAAAAGCCTTAGCAACCAGGGGGAAAATACCTTAGCAACCGGGTGAAATACCTTAGCAATCGGGAGAAGGGTTATGCTGGGTCCGATCTTGACCGGACTGTTCAGCAGATTGCTAATCTGGACAGACAAACCTTGTTACGACCTGAAAACCGTGTCCCTGCTAGGAGCTGATATGAATAAGCTTGGTCTCTCACTTTTCACCAAGTATTCGGATCAACATTTTTCCATTAAGAAAATCAAGTGAGGCAGGGGGCGCTTTTGACGGCGATCAGCAATTTTTAGCGGGACTGCGACATTGCGGTGGACAAATCCGACACCAAGTGACACTTATTTGGGGACCAGTGACACCAATACAGTGATCAGTGCTAAAAATATGCACTGTCACTGTACTAATAGCACTGGCAAGGAAGGAGTTAACTTCAGGGGCGATCAAAGGGTTAAGGTCCAGTTCACACCATAGAGACGCAGTCTAACGGCAATATGTGACTTGCATTACATTTGCTATTTTTAGTATAGCCATGGCAATAGTACATTAGAAGAGAGTGTAAAGCTTCAGCATTGTTTAGGGTGCAAGAAAATGTGGAAGGCTTGGCAAATTTGACTGAATACAGCGGGAGCGAGCATCCGGCGCCGCGCGTGTGCGCCGCCGAGAGAGGGGAATGTCTGGTGACGAAGGTCTACGTCGCCAGACGATAACGAACCACTTTGCCGCAGTACAGTCAACGTGACTGGTCGGCAAGTGGTTAAAAAAGTTCATCAAAAACTCATAAAGTGACAGGTGCTCTTTGAAGGTGCTCTCCGGAAGCACAACAGCTGTGAACAGGGATTGTGGGAGCACAGACCCCGCCCACCAGCCAGCAAATGTCTACTACCATCTCTGAAAACAACGTCCTGGCTGGTGGGCGGAGTCTGCACACCCATAATGCATTGTGGCAGGTCTGCTGATTTGCATATGGTGATTTCCTCACACAGTATGCTGTATTCTGATTATTTTGTTTATTGTAATCAACTTTTTATTTCACGGTCATGATACCTCTGGAAGAAGGTCATTTATACAATCGGTTTGGGACGTATAGGGGGTCAAATTTAAAAATTGTGTACCCTCTCCCTGAGTTTGACTTTTTCATATCAGAGGGAATAAATACTGTTTGTGAATTCCTATAGATTGTTCTGCCCAGAGGCAGGCGAGGCCGTAGGCAAGAACATATATATAGAGGCTTGGTCCACTGTGCAAAGTTGAGACCAAGTTTTTATTTTATTTATAGATTATTTGTTCTGTTTTTGTTGTTTTATTTGTATTATTTTATGTTTTATAGAATAATAGGAATTTATCATTATCACACGATCCGTGTTGTCTGCATCAATAAAAAGAAAAATACTTTTTTGCTTGTGGCGACCAATGAAAGCCCCAGACCTCAATTATTTGTATTGTCATTGTTTGTATTGTGTGTTTGCACACAATGCAAACACTTAGCAACCGGGTGAAATACCTTAGCAACCGGAAAAAATACCTTAGCAACCGTGAAAAAATACCTTAGCAACTGGGGAAAAATACCCTTGCAACTGGAAAAAAACACCTTAGCAACCAGGAGGGATAACTTAGCAACTGGGAAAAATACCCTAGCAACCAGGAAAATACCTTAGCAACCGAAAAGATAACCATAGCAACCGGGAAAAATACCTTAGCACCTGGGAGGGATACCCTAGCAACTGGGAAAAATACCTTCGCAACCAGGAGGGATACCTTAGCAACCGGAAAAGATACCCTAGCAACTGGGAAAAATACCTTAGCAACCAAAAGGAATACCTTAGCAACCGGGAAAATACCTTAGCAACCGGGAAAAATACCATAGCAAACTGAAAGGAGTACCTTAGCAAACAGGAAAAATACCTTAGCAACCGGGAGGGATACCTTAGCAACCGGGAAAAATACCCTAGCAACCGGATAAAAATACCTTAGCAACCAGGAAACATATCTTAGCAACCAGGAGGATTACCTTAGCAACCGGGTGAAATACCTTAGCAACCGTGAAAAAAACTACTTAAGCAACCGGGGAAAAATACCCTTGAAACTGGGAAAAATACCTTTGCAACCGGGAAAAAATACCTTAGCAACCAGAGAAAAATACCTTAGCAGCCGGGGAAAAAATTACCTTAGCAACCGGGGGAAAAATACCTTAGCAACTGGGAGGATTACCTTAGCAACCGGGAGAAAAACCTTAGCAACCATAAAAAAATACCTTAGCAACCGGGGAAAAATACCCTTGCAACCGGTAAAAACACCTTAGTAACCGGGAAAAACACCTTAGCAACTGGGCAAAATACCTTAGCAACCGGAGAAAAATACCTTAGCAACCAGGAAAAATACCTTAGCAACCGGGGAAAATACCTTAGCAACCGGGTAAAATACCCTAGCAACCGTGAAAAAAATACCTTAGCAACCGGGGAAAAATACCCTTGCAACCGGGAAAAACACCTTAGCAACTGGGAAAAACACTTTAGCAACCAGGAAAAATTACCTTAGCAACCGGGGAAAAAAGCCTTAGCAACCAGGGGGAAAATACCTTAGCAACCGGGTGAAATACCTTAGCAATCGGGAGAAGGGTTATGCTGGGTCCGATCTTGACCGGACTGTTCAGCAGATTGCTAATCTGGACAGACAAACCTTGTTACGACCTGAAAACCGTGTCCCTGCTAGGAGCTGATATGAATAAGCTTGGTCTCTCACTTTTCACCAAGTATTCGGATCAACATTTTTCCATTAAGAAAATCAAGTGAGGCAGGGGGCGCTTTTGACGGCGATCAGCAATTTTTAGCGGGACTGCGACATTGCGGTGGACAAATCCGACACCAAGTGACACTTATTTGGGGACCAGTGACACCAATACAGTGATCAGTGCTAAAAATATGCACTGTCACTGTACTAATAGCACTGGCAATGAAGGAGTTAACTTCAGGGGCGATCAAAGGGTTAAGGTCCAGTTCACACCATAGAGACGCAGTCTAACGGCAATATGTGACTTGCATTACATTTGCTATTTTTAGTATAGCCATGGCAATAGTACATTAGAAGAGAGTGTAAAGCTTCAGCATTGTTTAGGGTGCAAGAAAATGTGGAAGGCTTGGCAAATTTGACTGAATACAGCGGGAGCGAGCATCCGGCGCCGCGCGTGTGCGCCGCCGAGAGAGGGGAATGTCTGGTGACGAAGGTCTACGTCGCCAGACGATAACGAACCACTTTGCCGCAGTACAGTCAACGTGACTGGTCGGCAAGTGGTTAAAAAAGTTCATCAAAAACTCATAAAGTGACAGGTGCTCTTTGAAGGTGCTCTCCGGAAGCACAACAGCTGTGAACAGGGATTGTGGGAGCACAGACCCCGCCCACCAGCCAGCAAATGTCTACTACCATCTCTGAAAACAACGTCCTGGCTGGTGGGCGGAGTCTGCACACCCATAATGCATTGTGGCAGGTCTGCTGATTTGCATATGGTGATTTCCTCACACAGTATGCTGTATTCTGATTATTTTGTTTATTGTAATCAACTTTTTATTTCACGGTCATGATACCTCTGGAAGAAGGTCATTTATACAATCGGTTTGGGACGTATAGGGGGTCAAATTTAAAAATTGTGTACCCTCTCCCTGAGTTTGACTTTTTCATATCAGAGGGAATAAATACTGTTTGTGAATTCCTATAGATTGTTCTGCCCAGAGGCAGGCGAGGCCGTAGGCAAGAACATATATATAGAGGCTTGGTCCACTGTGCAAAGTTGAGACCAAGTTTTTATTTTATTTATAGATTATTTGTTCTGTTTTTGTTGTTTTATTTGTATTATTTTATGTTTTATAGAATAATAGGAATTTATCATTATCACACGATCCGTGTTGTCTGCATCAATAAAAAGAAAAATACTTTTTTGCTTGTGGCGACCAATGAAAGCCCCAGACCTCAATTATTTGTATTGTCATTGTTTGTATTGTGTGTTTGCACACAATGCAAACACTTAGCAACCGGGTGAAATACCTTAGCAACCGGAAAAAATACCTTAGCAACCGTGAAAAAATACCTTAGCAACTGGGGAAAAATACCCTTGCAACTGGAAAAAAACACCTTAGCAACCAGGAGGGATAACTTAGCAACTGGGAAAAATACCCTAGCAACCAGGAAAATACCTTAGCAACCGAAAAGATAACCATAGCGACCGGGAAAAATACCTTAGCACCTGGGAGGGATACCCTAGCAACTGGGAAAAATACCTTCGCAACCAGGAGGGATACCTTAGCAACCGGAAAAGATACCCTAGCAACTGGGAAAAGAACCTTAGCAACCAAAAGGAATACCTTAGCAACCGGGAAAATACCTTAGCAACCGGGAAAAATACCTTAGCAACCGGGAGGGATACCTTAGCAACCGGGAAAAATACCCTAGCAACCGGATAAAAATACCTTAGCAACCAGGAAACATATCTTAGCAACCAGGAGGATTACCTTAGCAACCGGGTGAAATACCTTAGCAACCGTGAAAAAAACTACTTAAGCAACCGGGGAAAAATACCCTTGAAACTGGGAAAAATACCTTTGCAACCGGGAAAAAATACCTTAGCAACCAGAGAAAAATACCTTAGCAGCCGGGGAAAAAATTACCTTAGCAACCGGGGGAAAAATACCTTAGCAACTGGGAGGATTACCTTAGCAACCGGGAGAAAAACCTTAGCAACCATAAAAAAATACCTTAGCAACCGGGGAAAAATACCCTTGCAACCGGTAAAAACACCTTAGTAACCGGGAAAAACACCTTAGCAACTGGGCAAAATACCTTAGCAACCGGAGAAAAATACCTTAGCAACCAGGAAAAATACCTTAGCAACCGGGGAAAATACCTTAGCAACCGGGTAAAATACCCTAGCAACCGTGAAAAAAATACCTTAGCAACCGGGGAAAAATACCCTTGCAACCGGGAAAAACACCTTAGCAACTGGGAAAAACACTTTAGCAACCAGGAAAAATTACCTTAGCAACCGGGGAAAAAAGCCTTAGCAACCAGGGGGAAAATACCTTAGCAACCGGGTGAAATACCTTAGCAATCCGGAGAAGGGTTATGCTGGGTCCGATCTTGACCGGACTGTTCAGCAGATTGCTAATCTGGACAGACAAACCTTGTTACGACCTGAAAACCGTGTCCCTGCTAGGAGCTGATATGAATAAGCTTGGTCTCTCACTTTTCACCAAGTATTCGGATCAACATTTTTCCATTAAGAAAATCAAGTGAGGCAGGGGGCGCTTTTGACGGCGATCAGCAATTTTTAGCGGGACTGCGACATTGCGGTGGACAAATCCGACACCAAGTGACACTTATTTGGGGACCAGTGACACCAATACAGTGATCAGTGCTAAAAATATGCACTGTCACTGTACTAATAGCACTGGCAAGGAAGGAGTTAACTTCAGGGGCGATCAAAGGGTTAAGGTCCAGTTCACACCATAGAGACGCAGTCTAACGGCAATATGTGACTTGCATTACATTTGCTATTTTTAGTATAGCCATGGCAATAGTACATTAGAAGAGAGTGTAAAGCTTCAGCATTGTTTAGGGTGCAAGAAAATGTGGAAGGCTTGGCAAATTTGACTGAATACAGCGGGAGCGAGCATCCGGCGCCGCGCGTGTGCGCCGCCGAGAGAGGGGAATGTCTGGTGACGAAGGTCTACGTCGCCAGACGATAACGAACCACTTTGCCGCAGTACAGTCAACGTGACTGGTCGGCAAGTGGTTAAAAAAGTTCATCAAAAACTCATAAAGTGACAGGTGCTCTTTGAAGGTGCTCTCCGGAAGCACAACAGCTGTGAACAGGGATTGTGGGAGCACAGACCCCGCCCACCAGCCAGCAAATGTCTACTACCATCTCTGAAAACAACGTCCTGGCTGGTGGGCGGAGTCTGCACACCCATAATGCATTGTGGCAGGTCTGCTGATTTGCATATGGTGATTTCCTCACACAGTATGCTGTATTCTGATTATTTTGTTTATTGTAATCAACTTTTTATTTCACGGTCATGATACCTCTGGAAGAAGGTCATTTATACAATCGGTTTGGGACGTATAGGGGGTCAAATTTAAAAATTGTGTACCCTCTCCCTGAGTTTGACTTTTTCATATCAGAGGGAATAAATACTGTTTGTGAATTCCTATAGATTGTTCTGCCCAGAGGCAGGCGAGGCCGTAGGCAAGAACATATATATAGAGGCTTGGTCCACTGTGCAAAGTTGAGACCAAGTTTTTATTTTATTTATAGATTATTTGTTCTGTTTTTGTTGTTTTATTTGTATTATTTTATGTTTTATAGAATAATAGGAATTTATCATTATCACACGATCCGTGTTGTCTGCATCAATAAAAAGAAAAATACTTTTTTGCTTGTGGCGACCAATGAAAGCCCCAGACCTCAATTATTTGTATTGTCATTGTTTGTATTGTGTGTTTGCACACAATGCAAACACTTAGCAACCGGGTGAAATACCTTAGCAACCGGAAAAAATACCTTAGCAACCGTGAAAAAATACCTTAGCAACTGGGGAAAAATACCCTTGCAACTGGAAAAAAACACCTTAGCAACCAGGAGGGATAACTTAGCAACTGGGAAAAATACCCTAGCAACCAGGAAAATACCTTAGCAACCGAAAAGATAACCATAGCAACCGGGAAAAATACCTTAGCACCTGGGAGGGATACCCTAGCAACTGGGAAAAATACCTTCGCAACCAGGAGGGATACCTTAGCAACCGGAAAAGATACCCTAGCAACTGGGAAAAATACCTTAGCAACCAAAAGGAATACCTTAGCAACCGGGAAAATACCTTAGCAACCGGGAAAAATACCATAGCAAACTGAAAGGAGTACCTTAGCAAACAGGAAAAATACCTTAGCAACCGGGAGGGATACCTTAGCAACCGGGAAAAATACCCTAGCAACCGGATAAAAATACCTTAGCAACCAGGAAACATATCTTAGCAACCAGGAGGATTACCTTAGCAACCGGGTGAAATACCTTAGCAACCGTGAAAAAAACTACTTAAGCAACCGGGGAAAAATACCCTTGAAACTGGGAAAAATACCTTTGCAACCGGGAAAAAATACCTTAGCAACCAGAGAAAAATACCTTAGCAGCCGGGGAAAAAATTACCTTAGCAACCGGGGGAAAAATACCTTAGCAACTGGGAGGATTACCTTAGCAACCGGGAGAAAAACCTTAGCAACCATAAAAAAATACCTTAGCAACCGGGGAAAAATACCCTTGCAACCGGTAAAAACACCTTAGTAACCGGGAAAAACACCTTAGCAACTGGGCAAAATACCTTAGCAACCGGAGAAAAATACCTTAGCAACCAGGAAAAATACCTTAGCAACCGGGGAAAATACCTTAGCAACCGGGTAAAATACCCTAGCAACCGTGAAAAAAATACCTTAGCAACCGGGGAAAAATACCCTTGCAACCGGGAAAAACACCTTAGCAACTGGGAAAAACACTTTAGCAACCAGGAAAAATTACCTTAGCAACCGGGGAAAAAAGCCTTAGCAACCAGGGGGAAAATACCTTAGCAACCGGGTGAAATACCTTAGCAATCGGGAGAAGGGTTATGCTGGGTCCGATCTTGACCGGACTGTTCAGCAGATTGCTAATCTGGACAGACAAACCTTGTTACGACCTGAAAACCGTGTCCCTGCTAGGAGCTGATATGAATAAGCTTGGTCTCTCACTTTTCACCAAGTATTCGGATCAACATTTTTCCATTAAGAAAATCAAGTGAGGCAGGGGGCGCTTTTGACGGCGATCAGCAATTTTTAGCGGGACTGCGACATTGCGGTGGACAAATCCGACACCAAGTGACACTTATTTGGGGACCAGTGACACCAATACAGTGATCAGTGCTAAAAATATGCACTGTCACTGTACTAATAGCACTGGCAAGGAAGGAGTTAACTTCAGGGGCGATCAAAGGGTTAAGGTCCAGTTCACACCATAGAGACGCAGTCTAACGGCAATATGTGACTTGCATTACATTTGCTATTTTTAGTATAGCCATGGCAATAGTACATTAGAAGAGAGTGTAAAGCTTCAGCATTGTTTAGGGTGCAAGAAAATGTGGAAGGCTTGGCAAATTTGACTGAATACAGCGGGAGCGAGCATCCGGCGCCGCGCGTGTGCGCCGCCGAGAGAGGGGAATGTCTGGTGACGAAGGTCTACGTCGCCAGACGATAACGAACCACTTTGCCGCAGTACAGTCAACGTGACTGGTCGGCAAGTGGTTAAAAAAGTTCATCAAAAACTCATAAAGTGACAGGTGCTCTTTGAAGGTGCTCTCCGGAAGCACAACAGCTGTGAACAGGGATTGTGGGAGCACAGACCCCGCCCACCAGCCAGCAAATGTCTACTACCATCTCTGAAAACAACGTCCTGGCTGGTGGGCGGAGTCTGCACACCCATAATGCATTGTGGCAGGTCTGCTGATTTGCATATGGTGATTTCCTCACACAGTATGCTGTATTCTGATTATTTTGTTTATTGTAATCAACTTTTTATTTCACGGTCATGATACCTCTGGAAGAAGGTCATTTATACAATCGGTTTGGGACGTATAGGGGGTCAAATTTAAAAATTGTGTACCCTCTCCCTGAGTTTGACTTTTTCATATCAGAGGGAATAAATACTGTTTGTGAATTCCTATAGATTGTTCTGCCCAGAGGCAGGCGAGGCCGTAGGCAAGAACATATATATAGAGGCTTGGTCCACTGTGCAAAGTTGAGACCAAGTTTTTATTTTATTTATAGATTATTTGTTCTGTTTTTGTTGTTTTATTTGTATTATTTTATGTTTTATAGAATAATAGGAATTTATCATTATCACACGATCCGTGTTGTCTGCATCAATAAAAAGAAAAATACTTTTTTGCTTGTGGCGACCAATGAAAGCCCCAGACCTCAATTATTTGTATTGTCATTGTTTGTATTGTGTGTTTGCACACAATGCAAACACTTAGCAACCGGGTGAAATACCTTAGCAACCGGAAAAAATACCTTAGCAACCGTGAAAAAATACCTTAGCAACTGGGGAAAAATACCCTTGCAACTGGAAAAAAACACCTTAGCAACCAGGAGGGATAACTTAGCAACTGGGAAAAATACCCTAGCAACCAGGAAAATACCTTAGCAACCGAAAAGATAACCATAGCGACCGGGAAAAATACCTTAGCACCTGGGAGGGATACCCTAGCAACTGGGAAAAATACCTTCGCAACCAGGAGGGATACCTTAGCAACCGGAAAAGATACCCTAGCAACTGGGAAAAGAACCTTAGCAACCAAAAGGAATACCTTAGCAACCGGGAAAATACCTTAGCAACCGGGAAAAATACCTTAGCAACCGGGAGGGATACCTTAGCAACCGGGAAAAATACCTTAGCAACCGGGGAAAATACCTTAGCAACCGGGTGAAATACCCTAGCAACCGTGAAAAAAATACCTTAGCAACCGGGGAAAAATACCCTTGCAACCGGGAAAAACACCTTAGCAACTGGGAAAAACACTTTAGCAACCAGGAAAAATTACCTTAGCAACCGGGGAAAAAAGCCTTAGCAACCAGGGGGAAAAATACCTTAGCAACCGGGTGAAATACCTTAGCAATCGGGAGAAGGGTTATGCTGGGTCCGATCTTGACCGGACTGTTCAGCAGATTGCTAATCTGGACAGACAAACCTTGTTACGACCTGAAAACCGTGTCCCTGCTAGGAGCTGATATGAATAAGCTTGGTCTCTCACTTTTCACCAAGTATTCGGATCAACATTTTTCCATTAAGAAAATCAAGTGAGGCAGGGGGCGCTTTTGACGGCGATCAGCAATTTTTAGCGGGACTGCGACATTGCGGTGGACAAATCCGACACCAAGTGACACTTATTTGGGGACCAGTGACACCAATACAGTGATCAGTGCTAAAAATATGCACTGTCACTGTACTAATAGCACTGGCAAGGAAGGAGTTAACTTCAGGGGCGATCAAAGGGTTAAGGTCCAGTTCACACCATAGAGACGCAGTCTAACGGCAATATGTGACTTGCATTACATTTGCTATTTTTAGTATAGCCATGGCAATAGTACATTAGAAGAGAGTGTAAAGCTTCAGCATTGTTTAGGGTGCAAGAAAATGTGGAAGGCTTGGCAAATTTGACTGAATACAGCGGGAGCGAGCATCCGGCGCCGCGCGTGTGCGCCGCCGAGAGAGGGGAATGTCTGGTGACGAAGGTCTACGTCGCCAGACGATAACGAACCACTTTGCCGCAGTACAGTCAACGTGACTGGTCGGCAAGTGGTTAAAAAAGTTCATCAAAAACTCATAAAGTGACAGGTGCTCTTTGAAGGTGCTCTCCGGAAGCACAACAGCTGTGAACAGGGATTGTGGGAGCACAGACCCCGCCCACCAGCCAGCAAATGTCTACTACCATCTCTGAAAACAACGTCCTGGCTGGTGGGCGGAGTCTGCACACCCATAATGCATTGTGGCAGGTCTGCTGATTTGCATATGGTGATTTCCTCACACAGTATGCTGTATTCTGATTATTTTGTTTATTGTAATCAACTTTTTATTTCACGGTCATGATACCTCTGGAAGAAGGTCATTTATACAATCGGTTTGGGACGTATAGGGGGTCAAATTTAAAAATTGTGTACCCTCTCCCTGAGTTTGACTTTTTCATATCAGAGGGAATAAATACTGTTTGTGAATTCCTATAGATTGTTCTGCCCAGAGGCAGGCGAGGCCGTAGGCAAGAACATATATATAGAGGCTTGGTCCACTGTGCAAAGTTGAGACCAAGTTTTTATTTTATTTATAGATTATTTGTTCTGTTTTTGTTGTTTTATTTGTATTATTTTATGTTTTATAGAATAATAGGAATTTATCATTATCACACGATCCGTGTTGTCTGCATCAATAAAAAGAAAAATACTTTTTTGCTTGTGGCGACCAATGAAAGCCCCAGACCTCAATTATTTGTATTGTCATTGTTTGTATTGTGTGTTTGCACACAATGCAAACACTTAGCAACCGGGTGAAATACCTTAGCAACCGGAAAAAATACCTTAGCAACCGTGAAAAAATACCTTAGCAACTGGAGAAAAATACCCTTGCAACTGGAAAAAAAACACCTTAGCAACCAGGAGGGATAACTTAGCAACTGGGAAAAATACCCTAGCAACCAGGAAAATACATTAGCAACCGAAAAGATAACCATAGCAACCGGGAAAAATACCTTAGCACCTGGGAGGGATACCCTAGCAACTGGGAAAAATACCTTCGCAACCAGGAGGGATACCTTAGCAACCGGAAAAGATACCCTAGCAACTGGGAAAAATACCTTAGCAACCAAAAGGAATACCTTAGCAACCGGGAAAATACCTTAGCAACCGGGAAAAATACCATAGCAAACTGAAAGGAGTACCTTAGCAAACAGGAAAAATACCTTAGCAACCGGGAGGGATACCTTAGCAACCGGGAAAAATACCCTAGCAACCGGATAAAAATACCTTAGCAACCAGGAAACATATCTTAGCAACCAGGAGGATTACCTTAGCAACCGGGTCAAATACCTTAGCAACCGTGAAAAAAACTACTTAAGCAACCGGGGAAAAATACCCTTGAAACTGGGAAAAATACCTTTGCAACCGGGAAAAAAGACCTTAGCAACCAGAGAAAAATACCTTAGCAGCCGGGGAAAAAATTACCTTAGCAACCGGGGGAAAAATACCTTAGCAACTGGGAGGATTACCTTAGCAACCGGGAGAAAAACCTTAGCAACCATAAAAAAATACCTTAGCAACCGGGGAAAAATACCCTTGCAACCGGTAAAAACACCTTAGTAACCGTGAAAAACACCTTAGCAACTGGGCAAAATACCTTAGCAACCGGAGAAAAATACCTTAGCAACCAGGAAAAATACCTTAGCAACCGGGGAAAATACCTTAGCAACCGGGTGAAATACCCTAGCAACCGTGAAAAAAATACCTTAGCAACCAGGGAAAAATACCCTTGCAACCGGGAAAAACACCTTAGCAACTGGGAAAAACACTTTAGCAACCAGGAAAAATTACCTTAGCAACCGGGGAAAAAAGCCTTAGCAACCAGGGGGAAAAATACCTTAGCAACCGGGTGAAATACCTTAGCAATCGGGAGAAGGGTTATGCTGGGTCCGATCTTGACCGGACTGTTCAGCAGATTGCTAATCTGGACAGACAAACCTTGTTACGACCTGAAAACCGTGTCCCTGCTAGGAGCTGATATGAATAAGCTTGGTCTCTCACTTTTCACCAAGTATTCGGATCAACATTTTTCCATTAAGAAAATCAAGTGAGGCAGGGGGCGCTTTTGACGGCGATCAGCAATTTTTAGCGGGACTGCGACATTGCGGTGGACAAATCCGACACCAAGTGACACTTATTTGGGGACCAGTGACACCAATACAGTGATCAGTGCTAAAAATATGCACTGTCACTGTACTAATAGCACTGGCAAGGAAGGAGTTAACTTCAGGGGCGATCAAAGGGTTAAGGTCCAGTTCACACCATAGAGACGCAGTCTAACGGCAATATGTGACTTGCATTACATTTGCTATTTTTAGTATAGCCATGGCAATAGTACATTAGAAGAGAGTGTAAAGCTTCAGCATTGTTTAGGGTGCAAGAAAATGTGGAAGGCTTGGCAAATTTGACTGAATACAGCGGGAGCGAGCATCCGGCGCCGCGCGTGTGCGCCGCCGAGAGAGGGGAATGTCTGGTGACGAAGGTCTACGTCGCCAGACGATAACGAACCACTTTGCCGCAGTACAGTCAACGTGACTGGTCGGCAAGTGGTTAAAAAAGTTCATCAAAAACTCATAAAGTGACAGGTGCTCTTTGAAGGTGCTCTCCGGAAGCACAACAGCTGTGAACAGGGATTGTGGGAGCACAGACCCCGCCCACCAGCCAGCAAATGTCTACTACCATCTCTGAAAACAACGTCCTGGCTGGTGGGCGGAGTCTGCACACCCATAATGCATTGTGGCAGGTCTGCTGATTTGCATATGGTGATTTCCTCACACAGTATGCTGTATTCTGATTATTTTGTTTATTGTAATCAACTTTTTATTTCACGGTCATGATACCTCTGGAAGAAGGTCATTTATACAATCGGTTTGGGACGTATAGGGGGTCAAATTTAAAAATTGTGTACCCTCTCCCTGAGTTTGACTTTTTCATATCAGAGTGAATAAATACTGTTTGTGAATTCCTATAGATTGTTCTGCCCAGAGGCAGGCGAGGCCGTAGGCAAGAACATATATATATAGAGGCTTGGTCCACTGTGCAAAGTTGAGACCAAGTTTTTATTTTATTTATAGATTATTTGTTCTGTTTTTGTTGTTTTATTTGTATTATTTTTTGTTTTATAGAATAATAGGAATTTATCATTATCACACGATCCGTGTTGTCTGCATCAATAAAAAGAAAAATACTTTTTTGCTTGTGGCGACCAATGAAAGCCCCAGACCTCAATTATTTGTATTGTCATTGTTTGTATTGTGTGTTTGCACACAATGCAAACACTTAGCAACCGGGTGAAATACCTTAGCAACCGGAAAAAATACCTTAGCAACCGTGAAAAAATACCTTAGCAACTGGGGAAAAATACCCTTGCAACTGGAAAAAAACACCTTAGCAACCAGGAGGGATAACTTAGCAACTGGGAAAAATACCCTAGCAACCAGGAAAATACCTTAGCAACCGAAAAGATAACCATAGCAACCGGGAAAAATACCTTAGCACCTGGGAGGGATACCCTAGCAACTGGGAAAAATACCTTCGCAACCAGGAGGGATACCTTAGCAACCGGAAAAGATACCCTAGCAACTGGGAAAAATACCTTAGCAACCAAAAGGAATACCTTAGCAACCGGGAAAATACCTTAGCAACCGGGAAAAATACCATAGCAAACTGAAAGGAGTACCTTAGCAAACAGGAAAAATACCTTAGCAACCGGGAGGGATACCTTAGCAACCGGGAAAAATACCCTAGCAACCGGATAAAAATACCTTAGCAACCAGGAAACATATCTTAGCAACCAGGAGGATTACCTTAGCAACCGGGTGAAATACCTTAGCAACCGTGAAAAAAACTACTTAAGCAACCGGGGAAAAATACCCTTGAAACTGGGAAAAATACCTTTGCAACCGGGAAAAAATACCTTAGCAACCAGAGAGAAATACCTTAGCAGCCGGGGAAAAAATTACCTTAGCAACCGGGGGAAAAATACCTTAGCAACTGGGAGGATTACCTTAGCAACCGGGAGAAAAACCTTAGCAACCATAAAAAAATACCTTAGCAACCGGGGAAAAATACCCTTGCAACCGGTAAAAACACCTTAGTAACCGGGAAAAACACCTTAGCAACTGGGCAAAATACCTTAGCAACCGGAGAAAAATACCTTAGCAACCAGGAAAAATACCTTAGCAACCGGGGAAAATACCTTAGCAACCGGGTGAAATACCCTAGCAACCGTGAAAAAAATACCTTAGCAACCGGGGAAAAATACCCTTGCAACCGGGAAAAACACCTTAGCAACTGGGAAAAACACTTTAGCAACCAGGAAAAATTACCTTAGCAACCGGGGAAAAAAGCCTTAGCAACCAGGGGGAAAAATACCTTAGCAACCGGGTGAAATACCTTAGCAATCGGGAGAAGGGTTATGCTGGGTCCGATCTTGACCGGACTGTTCAGCAGATTGCTAATCTGGACAGACAAACCTTGTTACGACCTGAAAACCGTGTCCCTGCTAGGAGCTGATATGAATAAGCTTGGTCTCTCACTTTTCACCAAGTATTCGGATCAACATTTTTCCATTAAGAAAATCAAGTGAGGCAGGGGGCGCTTTTGACGGCGATCAGCAATTTTTAGCGGGACTGCGACATTGCGGTGGACAAATCCGACACCAAGTGACACTTATTTGGGGACCAGTGACACCAATACAGTGATCAGTGCTAAAAATATGCACTGTCACTGTACTAATAGCACTGGCAAGGAAGGAGTTAACTTCAGGGGCGATCAAAGGGTTAAGGTCCAGTTCACACCATAGAGACGCAGTCTAACGGCAATATGTGACTTGCATTACATTTGCTATTTTTAGTATAGCCATGGCAATAGTACATTAGAAGAGAGTGTAAAGCTTCAGCATTGTTTAGGGTGCAAGAAAATGTGGAAGGCTTGGCAAATTTGACTGAATACAGCGGGAGCGAGCATCCGGCGCCGCGCGTGTGCGCCGCCGAGAGAGGGGAATGTCTGGTGACGAAGGTCTACGTCGCCAGACGATAACGAACCACTTTGCCGCAGTACAGTCAACGTGACTGGTCGGCAAGTGGTTAAAAAAGTTCATCAAAAACTCATAAAGTGACAGGTGCTCTTTGAAGGTGCTCTCCGGAAGCACAACAGCTGTGAACAGGGATTGTGGGAGCACAGACCCCGCCCACCAGCCAGCAAATGTCTACTACCATCTCTGAAAACAACGTCCTGGCTGGTGGGCGGAGTCTGCACACCCATAATGCATTGTGGCAGGTCTGCTGATTTGCATATGGTGATTTCCTCACACAGTATGCTGTATTCTGATTATTTTGTTTATTGTAATCAACTTTTTATTTCACGGTCATGATACCTTTGGAAGAAGGTCATTTATACAATCGGTTTGGGACGTATAGGGGGTCAAATTTAAAAATTGTGTACCCTCTCCCTGAGTTTGACTTTTTCATATCAGAGTGAATAAATACTGTTTGTGAATTCCTATAGATTGTTCTGCCCAGAGGCAGGCGAGGCCGTAGGCAAGAACATATATATATAGAGGCTTGGTCCACTGTGCAAAGTTGAGACCAAGTTTTTATTTTATTTATAGATTATTTGTTCTGTTTTTGTTGTTTTATTTGTATTATTTTTTGTTTTATAGAATAATAGGAATTTATCATTATCACACGATCCGTGTTGTCTGCATCAATAAAAAGAAAAATACTTTTTTGCTTGTGGCGACCAATGAAAGCCCCAGACCTCAATTATTTGTATTGTCATTGTTTGTATTGTGTGTTTGCACACAATGCAAACACTTAGCAACCGGGTGAAATACCTTAGCAACCGGAAAAAATACCTTAGCAACCGTGAAAAAATACCTTAGCAACTGGGGAAAAATACCCTTGCAACTGGAAAAAAACACCTTAGCAACCAGGAGGGATAACTTAGCAACTGGGAAAAATACCCTAGCAACCAGGAAAATACCTTAGCAACCGAAAAGATAACCATAGCAACCGGGAAAAATACCTTAGCACCTGGGAGGGATACCCTAGCAACTGGGAAAAATACCTTCGCAACCAGGAGGGATACCTTAGCAACCGGAAAAGATACCCTAGCAACTGGGAAAAATACCTTAGCAACCAAAAGGAATACCTTAGCAACCGGGAAAATACCTTAGCAACCGGGAAAAATACCATAGCAAACTGAAAGGAGTACCTTAGCAAACAGGAAAAATACCTTAGCAACCGGGAGGGATACCTTAGCAACCGGGAAAAATACCCTAGCAACCGGATAAAAATACCTTAGCAACCAGGAAACATATCTTAGCAACCAGGAGGATTACCTTAGCAACCGGGTGAAATACCTTAGCAACCGTGAAAAAAAACTACTTAAGCAACCGGGGAAAAATACCCTTGAAACTGGGAAAAATACCTTTGCAACCGGGAAAAAATACCTTAGCAACCAGAGAAAAATACCTTAGCAGCCGGGGAAAAAATTACCTTAGCAACCGGGGGAAAAATACCTTAGCAACTGGGAGGATTACCTTAGCAACCGGGAGAAAAACCTTAGCAACCATAAAAAAATACCTTAGCAACCGGGGAAAAATACCCTTGCAACCGGTAAAAACACCTTAGTAACCGGGAAAAACACCTTATCAACTGGGCAAAATACCTTAGCAACCGGAGAAAAATACCTTAGCAACCAGGAAAAATACCTTAGCAACCGGGGAAAATACCTTAGCAACCGGGTGAAATACCCTAGCAGCCGTGAAAAAAATACCTTAGCAACCGGGGAAAAATACCCTTGCAACCGGGAAAAACACCTTAGCAACTGGGAAAAACACTTTAGCAACCAGGAAAAATTACCTTAGCAACCGGGGAAAAAAGCCTTAGCAACCAGGGGGAAAAATACCTTAGCAACCGGGTGAAATACCTTAGCAACCGGGAGAAGGGTTATGCTGGGTCCGATCTTGACCGGACTGTTCAGCAGATTGCTAATCTGGACAGACAAACCTTGTTACGACCTGAAAACCGTGTCCCTGCTAGGAGCTGATATGAATAAGCTTGGTCTCTCACTTTTCACCAAGTATTCGGATCAACATTTTTCCATTAAGAAAATCAAGTGAGGCAGGGGGCGCTTTTGACGGCGATCGGCAATTTTTAGCGGGACTGCGACATTGCGGTGGACAAATCCGACACCAAGTGACACTTATTTGGGGACTAGTGACACCAATACAGTGATCAGTGCTAAAAATATGCACTGTCACTGTACTAATAGCACTGGCAAGGAAGGAGTTAACTTCAGGGGCGATCAAAGGGTTAAGGTCCAGTTCACACCATAGAGACGCAGTCTAACGGCAATATGTGACTTGCATTACATTTGCTATTTTTAGTATAGCCATGGCAATAGTACATTAGAAGAGAGTGTAAAGCTTCAGCATTGTTTAGGGTGCAAGAAAATGTGGAAGGCTTGGCAAATTTGACTGAATACAGCGGGAGCGAGCATCCGGCGCCGCACGCGTGCGCCGCCGAGAGAGGGGAATGTCTGGTGACGTAGGTCTACGTCGCCAGACGATAACGAACCACAGAGGTTTTTTTTTTTTTTTTTTTTTTTTTACCTTCTGCCTTTTACAATCCTTTTTAATTTATCAGTAAAACCAAAGCACAGTTTGAGAATTTTACTACATGTAACTAAAAATTCTCATTGCAAATTGATTTTGTTGATGTGAAATAGTATAACTGCAGCTGCTGACACTCCATTTAGGTGACACTCAACCTAGAAAATAAAAGCAGAACTGAGCGCTAACAGATGAATGTAAATGCGTCGAAGGCACTAATTCCAGCTAAATGGGGCGGAAATAGAAGCTCCGACACTGAAACAATGGTGGAAGGGAATAGATAACTTAAAGTAATATGGAACAAATGGTACTTGTTTAAAACTACCTCAACTTATAGAGCAATTATGACCACAGTGGAATCATGATCATGATGTTGGAGATGTTGGTATAAGACTTGAACAAAGGCCCATATCTGGGTTCAGAACTATGGATAGTACGGATTCCACCACCTATAGCCAGCACCTTTTTTCTTTTTCCTTTTTTTTTTTTTTGGGAAATTAGGCAAGCATAGCATTGATGACTCATGGTAATTATAAGAAAATTATAGAAATGATTGTATTGAGTCAATGAATATAATCGAAGTGTAATTTCATTTTTTTTTTCTTTCCTTTTCGGTTTTGTCTGTATATAATCTTTTTGGAAAATCAAATAAAAAAATGTATTAAAAAAAAAAAAACATGAATGTATAATGGAAATGCATACCTGCCATCAGATTTATGCTACTGTTCAGCAAACCTTATGCCACATGTATACAAGATGTGTTATGCATATGTGTGGCTGCATGGCGAGGAATGCCTTGGTTGCCTAAGACTGACTGTCCGCAGTGACAACTTCCTGGTGGGAAAGCTCAAGCAGGATCACAATAGCATCTAAGCATACCTGACCTCATCCCTCATAGACAGAAATTTGAATTCTTTGGCAAATAAAGCTGTTCCGATGGAAATATTTTCAATTGCAAAACTATATACCTGCAGTTCATCTTTATGATATATATTTTTTTCTATTAAATTCCATTCTTCTGTATAATGACGGTAAGCAGTAAATATTGCTGACTATTAAGCCAGACACTTGCTGCACAGGTTTTCATGGCAAATAAGCTCACTTTCAGGCAAAAACTGGAAGGTGTCTTCATGGGTGTCAACTGTCCATGACCTCCTGTGCTCTGACCACTGAATAATGGGTGGGGTGGTTAAGCAGCCATTTAGGAAATCGGTAAGTAGTTTCCTTATGAATTCCTGTTTATCTGTCAATGTGTGCAACACCCCCAAAACCTTTTCTCTTCTAAACTAATTCTATCTGCAGTTGGAGTCTGTCTTTCTATCTGGAGTATTTAAGGGGACTGGTCTAGTCATTATGGGTAAATGGGTAGTATGCTTTTTATGGATCTGTTGGGGTGAATAATTTATTTATTTCTCGGCAACAAATGTGCACTACATGTTTTATCCCCCTTTTTTTTTTTTTTTAATTCCTTTTTAGTAAGAGGTTGCAATACAAACAGAGTGAAGGCACATCAGGTAAAGATGAAACAGTACAATCTGATAACAGCATCATAAACGGCGCTTCACCAAGGTTACCAAAGCTGTAAAAAGAATATAGTCCACTGGAACAGAAAGATGGGATCAGTCCCCCCTGGATGTGCAAGAGAACAGATATTCCAAATGTTACAAAGGATGGCAGATTGGATAACAAGGAAACAACCTCAATTCATAAAAAACTTATGGGTGTTGGGTACCAGGGTAGTAACAACGGACAGGCTCCTGTACAGAGCAGGAGCAGGAAATGATAACAGGTAGCAGGGATAAAAGCTATAGAAGATCCCCAGTCTCGGGGAGAAAGTGCGAGTAGGTACAGATGGGAGAGAAAGAGAAAAGGAGCAGGAAATGCAGGGTTAAAAGAAAAAAGGTAAGAAAGGGGGAAGGAAGGGAACAGGAAGGAAGCTGAAGAGGCCGCCGATACCCGGGTCCCCAGGCCCGTACCCCCCCCCCCCACGCACCCCCAGAGCCCTAGTCTGAAACAGAGAGCAGAGGGGTATGCAGGCTTTGGCAGCATTTAAAAGCTGAATAGTCAGAGAAGACTTGTATTTCTTAACAGGCAGTCGGGTGAGGTGCAGTAAGCACGCCGCAGGATCATCCTCTACATTAGTATGCTGTGTGATAACGCCGGCCACCGCTTGCCAAAACGGTTTGACCAGCGGGCATTCCCAAAAAATATGAAACCTCGTCCCCCGTGGCATCATTGCAGAGCCAGCATTTATCTGATACCAGAGGGAAACACAGGTGTAAGAAAGACGGCACCCTATACCAACGCGTGAGAACCTTGTATTCCGTTTCCTGGATCTTAGTGGCGATAGAGGATTTATGCGCAAAGAGAAGGATCTTGTCTCTTTGGGATTTTGTGAAAGTGGTACAGAGGTCAGATTCCCAGTGGGCAAGAAAAGGAGGGGAGAAATCAGCTGGGGGATTGTTCAGTTCTGCATAAGCGACAGAAAAGGTGTGCCGCATCGCTTCCAAACTGTGGCAGATCTGCTCCAGGGCGGTCAGAGGACGGGAGATACCGGGGAGGCGGAGGGTCCCCCGGAGGAAATGTTGAAGCTGGAGACCACTCAAAGTCTAGTGAAGGGTCCACGGTTCCCGATAATGCCCCCACGGAGAGGCCACCATCACTGCCCAAAAAGTCCAAGAGATGGACATGGCCCGTGGCAGTTAGGGCACGGAACCGACCGCCAGCCAGCCCGGGAGGGAAATCCGGGTTGCCCACCACAGGAACCATCGGCGAGGGGAGACCGTAGTGTGCAAAAACGTGTCTCTGACAGCAGAGAGCGTACATCCCAAAGTGGGATGATCCCGCAACTCCCATGGGAGAGGCATAGAGATCCACGGCCAACTCCTAGCTGTGCCACCTGAGTCCTCCATGGCCACCCAACGCTTTGCCGCTGAGTGGCAATGCCAATCAATCAATCTGGTTAGATGAGCCACCCTGAAATAAGTCTTAATGTTTGGCAAGCCCACCCCACCACAAGTCTTAGGAAGATATAGGAGCTGGAGTTTAAAGCGGGGCCGACGGTGGGACCAAAAAAATTCCCGGCACAGAGCATCCACTCGACGGAAGAAGCCAGCAGGGAGTTGCACCGTAAGGGCTTGCAGCAGGTAGAGGATTTGGGGTCATTTTCAGGGCACTACATCTACCAAACTAAGTGAGGGTGAGAGAGTGCCAATGTGCCAAGTCGGCTTTAATTTGAGCGAGGAGAGGAATAAAATCCGCCTCATAGAGAGCCGCAGGGTCAGGCGTGATGTTGATGCCAAGGTACCTGATAGAGCCAGTGGCCCAGCTAAAAGATCTAAGACGCAAGCCCTCCACAATAATAGCCGGGATGGTGATGGGCAGGGCATAGGACCTGGTGAAGTTGATACGAAAGAAGGAAAGGCCTCCGTAGCGACGGATGGCCCAGATTAAGGCTGGGAGTGACATGTGGGGGGTTGGTGAGAAAAAAGATCAGGTCATTGAGAAAAGCCGCAACCTTATGGGTCCCAGAGGGTTTGCGATAACCCACGATTTCCCATTCCTTCCTGACCATACAGAGAAATGGTTCAAGGATAAGGATAAAGATTGGGGGGCGATATCCCTTTTTAAAACACACTGCAAGTGTAACAGGCATGTGTCATTGAGAAAGAAAGGACTATTTGTCATGCAATTTCTCCTTTGGCCACAAGATGGAGATAGGGAGATGCTGACTTGGCCATCCAGAAAACTCAGACACAGGAAAAAAAAAAGGGGTGGGAGGTTTCAGGAAGTGCTGAGGAGGCTGAGGTGATTTTTCAGAGGAAGAGGGTGCCTGAGTCAGCAGAAACCCCCAGCTATTTGGGGGATTTCATAAGTCTGCGGCGAGTTATCAAGGTAATTGTGGTGAGAGGACGAGGTGTGGGGTGTCATCTCCTGAGTCCAGAGACAGGAGGGAGGCCACACCATTGGAAGCTACTACAGTGTGGGGAAGCAGTTCTGGGACCAAGGAAAGATTTAGCAATTAGACAGAACTGAGAAGATACTAAAACTTGGAGAGGTGGTGTGTCTACAAGCTTCAGTCAAGCTGATTTGCGAACAACTGGGAACCTTTGTTTGTTCCTTGAAGTTGACTGCCAGGGAGAGGACACGGGAGTGGAAGTAATCCCAGAAGTGATATCAAGCAGGGCTCTGCAACAATGTTGTAGGAAGATCCCTGTCAGCATCCGAAATGTTATGGCCTCGCCCTTGAAACTGCGGGCCCGAATGCCATTAGGAAGAGTGAATCCAGCCACCCCAGTCTCACCAATAATTTGGGAAAGGAAGAGGAGGACAATCTCCATAGAACAGTTCTACCCGAAGGACACTCCACTCTCACCCGAGTGGAAAGAGTCAAAACCCCCCTCGGAGATTGCAGGATATGTTTTCAAAGAGTGATTTGAATGTGGGATGTGCAAAAAGTGCCCAGCACCGGATTTGCCTTCAGGAAGACAAGCCATTCAGGGAAAGAGTCCGACGGATCCCTTTTGGGGGACCAAGATTTGCGTGAGCAGCTGGCAGAATTGAAGAGATCAGGCATTATCAGGGAGTCTAGGAACCCTTATGCATCCCCCATAATGGTGGTGAAGAAGAATGGGTCCCTAAGGCTGTGCATTGATTATCGGATGCTCAATAGGAGGCCAATCCCTGATCAATATACCACTCTGAAGATAGGAGATGCCCTGCAGAGCCTGTCGGGGGTGAAGTGGTTCAGCGTGCTGGATCTGAACAGTGGGTACTATCCAATTCCCATGCAACCTGAAGATGAGAAGACCGCATTTATAACCCCAGTAGGGTTCTTTGAGTTCAACAGGATGCTTTAGGGTCTGTCTGGCGCTCCAGCAACATTTGAGAGACTGATGGAAAAGACAGTAGGAGTATCACGTACCTGGAGATGAGCCCGACACTGTGAGGAAGGCCTCCCTTGCGCCTCCGACTCGGGACCCCTGATAGTGCAAACAGGGAACACCGGAGTGTAGAGTAGCACGAGCGCCTGGAGACTTGCTTGAAGCGGACGATGGCTACTGGTGAAGTTGCCAGAGAAGTCCGATGAGCCGGGTGTTGTGCAGGCAGCAGGTGCTGGAAGCAGGGTTTCCTGGATAACAGGAAGAGCTTCCCAGGCAGGATGGACGGATCTGGGAATGACAGAAGCGTAGTAAGACAAGCCGGGTCAGGAGCCAATTGGTAACGTATAAGCCAGTAGGAGCAGACAGGAAGAGTGGTCACGGGACAAGCCAAGGTCGGTGCAGGTGGAGATCAGAGAATCGTCAGGACAAGCCGGGTCTGGAACTAGGAACAAGTGCAGGTAAACAGGTAACAGGTATCCAAGGCTGAAGACAAAGCAGCACTGAACCTGTGTGCTGATCCAGCTTAAATAGTGCTCTTCCTTGATGAGAAGGGTGGAGCCAGGATTAGGCTGTGGGTTTAACTCATCCTCTGCCAGAACCTTCCTGACATGCCCCCCCCCCCCAATGGGCAGCCTCCGGATGCCCAACTGGGCCATTCTTGCTGGGTGGGCCCGGTTGAAAGCCTGTATGAGTCTTTTGGCATGGATGTTTTCTTCAGGTTCCCAGGAATTGTCTTCAGGACCATACCCCTTCCATTTAATCAGGTACTGTACCTGATTCCTCCTTTTCCTGCAACCCACAATTGCTTCGACCTCAAATTCCTCTTCACTGTCCACAATTACTGGCTCGGGGGGACCTGTATTTCGCTGCGGAAAAGGATCAGGGATGGCAGGTTTTAGCAGGGTAACATGGAAAACCGGGTGGATTTTAAAGGAAGCTGGTAGTTCCAATTCATAAGAGACCAGCTCTCCCCTTCTTTTCCTGTCAAAGAATTTTTTATTATTTTCCTGAGCCTTAGCCATGGTTTCCTGAAGTAACTCAGTGTTGGATGCAAAAAAGTTTACTGTGTCCTGGACAGCAGGGACAGGACATTCAGGTACTGTGGTGATCAGAAAAGAAGGATGGTAACCATAATTGGCAAAGAATGGAGTCTGCTTGGTAGCCGAATGTTCAGAGTTGTTGTATGCGAACTCCGCTAGTGGCAATAGCGTCACCCAATCATCCTGGGAAAAGGACGAAAAACAGCGTAGATACTGTTCCAGTGTCTGATTGGTCCTTTCCGTTTGACCGTTGGTCTGTGGGTGATATGCTGAAGAAAAGGACAGTTCAATATCCAATTTCTCACAAAGGGATTTCCAAAATCTGGAGGTGAACTGGACTCCGCGGTCGGATACTATGTTGGCAGGAACTCCATGCAGTCTCACAATCTCTTTGATGAACAACTTGGCTGTATCCATGGCCGAGGGAGTGCCCTTCATGGGTAAGAAATGCGCCATCTTGGATAGCCGGTCTACCACCACGAAGATGGTAGTGTAGCCTTCAGATGGCGGGAGTTCAACGATAAAGTCCATTGAAATCATTTTCCATGCTCTGTCAGGGACTGGTAAGGGTTTGAGCAAGCCCCAAGATTTAGACCTGGGGGTCTTGTTCTGGATACATGTAACACAGGTTTCAATGTACCTTTTTCTGCAGATCAGGCCACCAAAAGGTGCGTTGAAGTAGCTCAGAGGACTTATGGACTCCAAAATGTCCTGCAAGGGAATGGTCATGGCAGAGACCCAAGACAGGGACCCGCAATCTCTCATGTACAAATATTTTGTTATTATGCCATAAATGTCCATCCTTAACCTGTAAGGAAACTCCGGGAAGTGGGGAAATATCCTTAGAGGCCTGTTTGAGCTGTAGCAGTAAGTCGTCTTGCAGTAACAGGAAGTTTCCTGATGACAGAATTGTATCTGGGACTGCAGATCTCTCAGCATCAGAAAACATACGGGATAATGCATCCGGTTTTGTGTTCTTTGATCCAGGCCTGTAAGTGACATGAAAGGAAAATCTGGAGAAAAAGAGAGCCCACCTGGCCTGGCGGGGTTTTAAGCGTCTAGCTGCTTGCAAGTATTCTAGATTCTTGTGGTCTGTGTACACTAGAATAGGATGGGCTGCCCCTTCTAAGAGATATCTCCACTCTTCCAAGGCAGCCTTAATTGCCAAGAGCTCTCGATCACCGACGTCATAATTTCTCTCTGCCGAAGATAACTTGCGTGAGAAGAAGGCAACGGGGTGTAACAGAGCTTTGGCTCCTGCCCGCTGCGACAATACTGCTCCTACAGCCGACTCAGATGCGTCTACTTCTAGGACGTAAGGCAGACCAGGATCTGGGTGTCGAAGGACTGGTGCAGAGGTGAAGAAATCCTTTAGGGTTTCAAATGCGGTCTGCGCCTCAGGAGTCCACAGGAAACGGATACCTTGTCTGGTTAACTGAGTGATGGGGGAGATGATTGCGGAGAAATTCTTGATAAACTTCCGATAAAAGTTTGAGAACCCTAAGAACCGTTGCACCCCTTTTTTATCAGTGGGAACCGGCCAGTGTAAAATAGCAGAAACCTTTTGAGGATCCATTTTAATACCTTCTGTGGAAAGAATCAGACCCAGGAATTGGATACTCTGTCGACTGAACTCACACTTCTCAGGTTTTGCGTATAAGCCATGCTGTCTGAGACGGGCAAGGACATTTCTTACGTGTTCGTGATGGTCTTCTATGGTGGAGGAAAATCTCAAAATATCATCAAGATAAACAATAACAAACAAGTCCAGAAAATCTCAGAAAATGTCATTAACAAAGTGCTGGAAGGTGGCTGGGGCGTTGCAAAGCCCAAAGGGCATCACTAGGTACTCATAGTGCCCGAAACGGGTGCGAAATGCTGTTTTCCACTCGTCACCTTCCCTGATTCGCACTAGATTATATGCCCCCCGTAAGTCCAATTTAGTAAAAATGGTGGCACAGCGGAGTCTCAGGAATAGTTCCGGCACTAATGGTAACGGGTAACGATTCTTAATCGTAATTTTATTTAGATCACGATAGTCCACACAGGGGCGGAGCGAGTGGTCTTTTTTTTCTACAAAGAAAATCCCAGCTCCTGCCGGGGATGTGGAAGGGCGGATAAACCCCTTTCTCAGGCTATCATCAAGGTATTCCTTTAGTGCGGAAAGTTCAAGTTCAGTGAGTGGGAAAATCCGTCCGAAGGGTATTTCGGCTCCGGGAAGAAGCTCGATGGGGCAATCATATGGTCTGTGAGGGGGAAGAGTCTCTGCTCCCTTCTTGCTGAAGACGTCTAAGAAATCGTGGTAGATTGCAGGCACAGAAGAACACGATTCGGTGTCAGAGTCCATACACAGTAATGGAGACAGGGGATCTTGTGATTGGAAGAGGCAGAGTTGTTGACAGTAAGAGGACTGGAATTTAATCTCTCGCGTTTTCCAATTAATGCAGGGATTGTGTGCCTGCAGCCAAGGCATGCCCAGAATGATGGGGAACAGTGGTGAGGTGATAACATCTAGGCGTAGTAACTCTTTGTGGTTACCCGATATGGTAGCATGCAAGGGAAGAGTCTCTTGTGTGACAGGTCCAGATCTGATACGAGATCCGTCAGCCAAATGGATAGTCAGTCCCTGTGATCTGGGCCTTAGCGGAACCTTTAGCTGAGTCGCAAATTTCAGGTCAATAAAACAGCTACAGGCTCCTGAATCAATAATGGCGGGTGCCTGGATAGCCCCTTCTGGAAGCTGTAATGAAATAAGCACAGTCAGGTGAGATGAATTGTGGAAGCTCAACCCTTGGTTGGTAGAAGAAAGGGTTAGACACTTACGGCTTTTAGCTGGACAAGACCTCACATAGTGTCCATCTTCTCCACAGTACAGGCACAAGTTATTCAGACGCCGGCATTGACGTTCTTCTGGGGTGAGGGAAGGACGGATTATGCCAAGCTGCATTGGTTCAGAAGAGTCAGTGGTGGGAGGAGCGGATGCTGGGAATGTCGGACCAGAAGGTCTGAAGACTCGAGGCATCATCCATACAGGTCGGGATTGACCAGGTGATCTTTCTGCGCGACGCTCCCTTAGGCGTCTATCGATCTGGATCGCCAGGTGTATCAGGGCTTCCAGAGTATCTGGCACCCCTACACGGGCCAATTCGTCTTTCAGAGAGTCAGATAGTCCCATACGAAATTGGTGGCGGAGGGCAGCATCATTCCAGTTAGTATCAGCACTCCACCTTCTAAAGTCAGTTACATAGTCCTCTGCTGCTCTGCGGCCTTGCTGAAGGGTGTAGAGGGCGGCCTCAGCCGTAGTGGTTTTCTGCGGGTCCTCATATAACTGGGCCATAGCTCCAAAGAACAAGTTTAAACTGGATAAGCAGGGATCCTTTTGTTCAAGTAAACGGTGGGCCCAGGACTGGGGTTTGCCTTGTAGAAGGGAAATGACGAAGCCTACTTTAGTGGCCTCGAGTGAAAAAGTCCGGGGTTGTAATGCAAAATAAAGTTCGCAGGCATTATGGAAGGACCTGAACTTGCTGCGATCTCCAGAGAACTTTTCCGGGGTAGGTACACGAGGTTCTGGAGGCAAAACCATGACTGTAGGTGTAGCAGGAGATCCCCCCTGGGCGTTTGGAGAGGAGGCTGGCGGGGTAAGTGACTGGACCCGTTCTTCAAGTCGGTTATAGCCTTCTTGTAAGTCTTTGACGGATTGGGTCAGTGCCGCCAGGTGATGACATAACTCGTCCATAGGGGAGGTTCCTCGGTCAGGCTCAGACATCTGGCTGCTTTGTACTATCACGTACCTGGAGATGAGCCTGACACTGGGAGGAAGGCCTCCCTTGCGTCTCCGACTCGGGACCCCTGATAGTGCAAACAGGGGACACCGGAGTGTAGAGTAGCACGAGCGCCTGGAGACTTGCTTGAAGCGGACGATGGCTACTGGTGAAGTTGCCAGAGAAGTCCGGTTAACCTGGGTGTTGTGCAGGCAGCAGGTGCTGGAAGCAGGGTTTCCTGGATAACAGGAAGAGCTTCCCAGGCAGGATGGACGGATCTGGGAATGACAGAAGCGTAGTAAGACAAGCCGGGTCAGGAGCCAATTGGTAACGTATAAGCCAGTAGGAGCAGACAGGAAGAGTGGTCACGGGACAAGCCAAGGTCGGTGCAGGTGAAGATCAGAGAATCGTCAGGACAAGCCAGGTCTGGAACTAGGAACAAGTGCAGGTAAACAGGTAACAGGTATCCAAGGCTGAAGACAAAGCAGCACTGAACATGTGTGCTGATCCAGCTTAAATAGTGCTCTTCCTTGATGAGAAGGGTGGAGCCAGGATTAGGCTGTGGGTTTAACTCATCCTCTGCCAGAACCTTCCTGACAAGGAGACATGAATCTGATCAATGTGCTGGTATATTTAGACGATATTATCATCTTCGGCAAAATCCTAGAACAGCATGAAGAGCGTCTGAAAAAGGTCCTGAAGAGACTCCATGACGAGGGCTTGAAGCTGTCCCTGGAATAGGCTGACCTCTGTCTTACCTGTCTGCCCAATTATAATCTAATTCACCCTTCCCCCACTTAATCCTAGTTTAAATACTCCTCCAGCCTTCCCATAAACCTCTCTCCCAGCACAACAGACCCCCTTCCATTTGGGTGCAAATCATCTTTCAGGTTTGTCGAGGGATTTGCCAAAATAGCTTGGCCCCTTAATGAATTATTGAAGAACGAGGATAATGACAAAAATCCAGACCCAACAAGGCTGGTTAGACAACCTGGAGGCCCAGGTAGCCTCGGGAGTCAATCCAAGATCAGTGGACATACCAGTGTGAGCAAGCTGAAGTGGAGTCTAACAACTGCTCCTGTTCTGGCCTATGCTGCATCCAACCAAGCTGTATGAGCTGCATGTTGATGCTAGTCAAGAATGGCTAGGCGGGGTACATTATCACTGTATATTGGCTCTGAAGTGGGCAGTGGTGGACAAGTGAAGACTACTTGTATGGTGCAGACATCATAGTCTAGACTGATAACCTGCTCACATATATTCTTACCACCGCTAAGTGGGATGCCCCTGGGAACAAGTGGTTGGCCGCCTTATCAGGATTCCATTTCAGCTTAAAGTACCGTCCAGGGGTTAGGAACCAGGATCCTGATGCCCTATCAAGGAGACCCTATGATGCAGGGGCTTTCACTGAAGAGTGGACTCAACTGACACCAAAAGGGATACAAGCATTGTGTCAGGGAGCAGAACATCAGGCCAGAGGCACAGCTGGGGCCTGAAGCCATCGGTGTCTCAGTGGCAGGTGTCTCCAAATACTACTGTGATCTGTCCCAAGTCAGGGACGATGGCCTACCTAAGCTTTTAGACAGGGACCTGAAGGACCAGATGGAAGATCCCCTCTGTAACACTGAAGGCCCTGGAGGGCCAGCACCCAGATCTGCTAACAGAGTCTCCAAAAGAAGCACGACTAGTACACAAGGCTTGGGATCGACTGCAGTTACGCAATGGGGTTGTCTACCGAAGGGGCCCCTCGGATGATCCTGAAGATAAGTGGCAGTTGTTGCTGCTGAGAAAGCATAGAGAGACTGTACTGACTGCCTTACACAAAAACCATGGTCACTTAGGGTCTAAAAGAACGTTCAAACTGGTGCGAGACCGCTTCTATTGGCACTGTATGCGGGCTGAAGTTGAGACATACTGCCAGTCCTGCATATTGTGTATACAGAAGAGGACTTTACCCTATAGAGCTGTCCCAATGGGCCATCTTCAAGGTCAAGGACCAATGGAATTGGTATGCATTGACTTTCTGTGTGTGGAGCCTGACTCAAGTGGACAGGGAAATGTCCTGGTGGTAACCGACCACTTTACCCAGTATGCCCAGGCATTCCCATACAAAGACCAGTAAGCATCTACGGTGGCCAAAATTCTGGTAGAAAAGTTTTTGTCCATTACGGCCTACCTCCATGTATTCACTCTAACCAGGGGAGAGACTTTGAGAGTAGACTCATCAAGAGACTTAGACCTTTTGGGTATTCAGAAATCAAGAACTCCTTACCACCCTCACAGGGATCCTCAGTCGGAAAGGTTTATGCGCACCCTCTTAGATATGCTTGGGACTTTTTCTTCAGAGCAGAAGCAGCATTGAAGTAGGCATATTGCAGCCATCATACATGCCTACAATATCACCGAAAATGATGCCACAGGCTACTCACCTAACAGGCTGATGTTCGGAAGAGAAGCTAGACTGCCAGTTGACTTAGCCTTCGGCACATCCCTGGACCATACTTCAATGTTTTACAGAGGATATGTGGACTGCCTAAGGAAGAGTCTAAAAGCAGCATATGAGAATGCTCAGGCTGCCTCACTCCCGAGGGCAGCGAAACAAAAATTTTGACTTGAAGGTGAGGGTACATGATCTGCAGCCTGGTGACAAGAGTATTACTGAGGAACTTGGGTGTCCCTGGGAAACACAAGCTGGATGATCACTGGAAGTCACAACCTTATATTATCTGTAAGCAGCTGCCAAGATTTCCAGTATACCAGATCCGTTCAGAAGGAAGTACAGGTCCACTAAACACCTGGCACCATAATCACCTACTGCCGTTATCAGAGGCAGTTTGTGTGCCACAACAACCAGATCCACAGCCTACTCTAACTACTTACCAGAGATGATATCCAATAACCAGGTCTCAGTCTGTGCCACTGAACACAGATGAAGAACTGGGCATGAACTGGCTGTGGCAGTCTACACTATCAATCTTCCTTCTAGAGAAGCGGATACTTGAATCCTCATGCCCGAGGCATCTCATGAGTCTGCAGTGAGTTATCGGGGCTATTGTGGTGGGAGAACGAGGCATGGGGTGTTATCTGCAGAGTCCAGAGACAGAGGGAGGCCACACCATTGGAAGCTACTACAGTGTGGGGAAGCGGTTCTGGGACCGAATGGTGGGGAGACAGTGCTACTGCTGGGATGCTGTGCTGCCTGCTAGAGTCACCCTAAGCGAGTGGACACCTGATCGGAGGATCAACTAACAGTGTTGCCGGGACTGGTGAGTGGGCCTTGCTACCATTGCTAGGGATTAAGCCACTAGGAGTTACTTAATGTCGGGATTCGAACCTGTGACCAGCCACATCCCAGGCGGTAGCCCTGCTTACTAGGCTACCGTCCTCTCTGGACATTCCTCCCTGAACATTCCTCCCTGAACATTCCTCCCTGAAGCCTATTATTTCAACCTTAGTCTTGCCAAGCCTTGCTCATCACCCTTGATTCCCCACACCTGGTACTTCCCTATATAAGTCCAGCCCCTTGCACTCCAGCTTGCTGATTATTGAGCTCCTGAGCCTTGATCAAGCTACTCCTCACCTGCTGCTCTTATCTACTACCACAAATCCAATGCTGACCAGGAATTGACTACCGACTACTCTTCTGCTTTGTCCCTACCTACTGAACTGCTACCTCTGTTGCCGATCCGGATTGTCTGACCACGCTTACTGCTGCCCGCCCCGACCTTTGGCTCGTCTGACTTCTCTCTGGTTATCCCTTGTCTGCTCCTCCGCCTTCGGACCGAACCTGCACTCTGCCTGGCTCGGTGATCCTGAGGACCGCATCCTGGTGTTAGCTTGCAGCGCAGTCTATTCCCACCGTCAGGGGCTCTAGTGAAAACCAGCTAGCACTTAGTTTCCGCACCTCAGGTGAACCCGTGTCCTCATCAGAGTACAACGCGGTGTCCATCCAGTATCCAGCACCTACTAACTGCCTGCGGTCTTTGCCACTGGGCTCCACTCCTTCCTCCGGCCAGCAGTCCTCTGACTCAGGTGAGCCTGTAGGATTGTTACAGAATAATCAGTTATAACTATGGAGTCCGCAATGACCACTCGGTGTAGACAGGTCACTGAACTTCAAGAATTTGGTACTACGTATCAGGAGAAATTTGCCCAGCTCCAAGAAGTAGTCAAAAGCCAACAGGAGATTATTGAAATATAGAGGCAACTCCTAGACGTCCGCGGCGCGGCCGTAGACACCCGCATGCCACTCCCATCAAAATTCGCCGGTGAAAGACGCCAGTATCGGGGATTTCTGAACCAATGCCGCATCTATTTTCAGATGAACCCGGCCCCCTTCACCACCGATAAAAAGAAGGTGCTATTCATGATCAATCTCTTGACGGATGAAGCATTAGCATGGGCGTCGCCATACGTGGAGTCTAACAATCAGCTCCTGGACAACCTAACCAACTTCATCACCGCCATGAGCCTAGTCTTCAATGACCCCACACCGATATGCGACGGCCGAGGCGCGACTACATAGTCTGCGACAAGGGAGACGCTCCGTCGCCGAATATACCATCGAATTTCGCCGTTGGGTCACGGACACCACCTGGAACCCAGCAGCACAGAGGAGCCAATTCCGGCGAGGCCTGTCCGAAGCAATAAAAGACGAACTCGCCAGCTCTACCTCCCCTGCGGGAGCCCCCTTTTTCTTTGTAGAGAAAAAAGACTCCTCCCTGCGTCCCTGCATTGACTACAGGAAGCTTAACGACAGTACCGTAAAGAACCGGTATCCACTCCCACTGATTTCAGAACTCCTCGAGAGACTCCGGGCAGCGAAGATTTTCACCCAACTTGACCTTCGAGGGGCCTACAACCTCGTCCGAATCTGCCCTGGGAATGAATGGAAGACCGCCTTTCGGACACGTTATGGTCACTTCGAGTACCTAGTCATGCCTTTCGGACTCTGCAATGCTCCCGCCACCTTCCAGCACTTCATTAACAACGTCCTCAGGGACATGCTCGATCTGTTTGTAGTCGTTTACCTGGACGACATCTTGATCTTCTCCGAAGACTTAGAGCAGCACCGCGAACACGTCCGCAGGGTACTGCAGAGACTCCGACAGAACTCTCTCTATATCAAGCTAGAGAAATGTGAGTTTGAGCGAACCACCACTCAGTTCCTCGGATACATCATCTCCCCAGAGGGCCTAAATATGGACCCGGGGAAGGTCCAAGCCGTGATGAACTGGCCCATTCCGAGAAACGAGAAGGAGATCCAAAGATTCATTGGCTTCGCCAACTTCTATCGGAAGTTTATCCAGAACTTCTCCAAGATCATAGCACCAATTACCCAACTCACCAAGAAATCAGTCCCCTTCTCCTGGACACCAGAGGCACAGGAGGCCTTCACCAAGTTGAAACTCCTCTTCACTTCTGCTCCAATCCTAATCCACCCAAACCCCGAGCTGCCATTTACAGTCGAAGTGGATGCATCTGACTCCGCGGTGGGGGCTGTTCTGTCACAACGGACAGGGGAGAAGATGCTACTACACCCGTGCGCATATTTCTCCCGCCAGATGTCCCCCTCCGAGAAGAATTATGACATCGGGAACAAGGAACTACTGGCGATCAAGGATGCCTTCTCTGAGTGGAGACACCTGCTGGAGGGAGCCACTGACCACAAGAACCTCGAGTTCACCCGCAGCGCTAAGAGACTCTCAGCCAGACAGGCCAGATGGAGCCTATTCTTTTCCCGCTTTTAACTTTCTCATCACCTATCGCCCCGGATCAAAGAATGGTAAGGCTGACGCCCTCTCCAGAATGTTTTCCGAGCCCTCACAGAGTAACAAGGGCCAAAACAACATTCTACCCGAGAGAAGGGTCGTAGGGGTCACCTACTCTAAAGAACTCCTGGGCACAATCAAAGAAGGATACGAAAATAACCCCTTCCTTGCCCATTCCACAAGGAATGTCAGCCTTACGTTTAAGAACGGTCATTGGTTTCATCAGGACCTACAGTTATATGTACCAGAAATCGCACGGCTCGAAGTACTCAGACTCAACCATGACTCCAAGCTGGCCGGCCATCTAGGCACAAGAAAGACCCAGGAGCTTCTCTCTCGCTCCTTCTGGTGGCCAACATACAAGGAGGACATCAAGAGGTACATCTCCTCGTGCACGGTCTGTGCCCGCAATAAGACTCCTCGTTCCTCTCCCGTGGGTCTGTTACAACCTCTCCCGATTCCCTCCCGCCCCTGGGGCTCGATCTCCATGGACTTTGTGGTAGACCTTCCTCCTTCAAAAGGGATGAACACCATCCTGGTCGTAGTCGACCGCCTCACCAAGATGGCCCATTTCATCCCCTACAAAGGCCTACCCACCGCCAAACAGACGGCCGATCTTATTCTCAGAGAGGTCTTTAGGCTGCATGGGATCCCGGACGACGTGGTCTCCGACCGAGGCGTACAATTTGCCTCTAAGTTCTGGAAGAACTTTTGCCTGGCGCTCGGGGTTAAAGTGAACCTGTCCTCCGCCTTCCACCCTCAGTCAAACGGGCAGACGGAGAGAACTAATCAGACCCTAGCAGTACCTACGCTGTTTTAGCTCCCACCTGCAGGATGACTGGCTTGACCATCTCTCCACGCCGAGTTCGCCTACAACAATGCGGAGCACAGCTCAACCAAGCACAGCCCCTTCTTTGCTAACACAGGCTCGCACCCGGTATTTATTCCCCATCTACTCGTCGCCTCCACCCTCCCAGCAGTGGCCGAACGCCTAACAACCCTACAGGAGGCACAAAAGAACATTATAAACAACCTCCAGCTCGCCCAGAGGCGCTTTAAACAGGGAGCAGACAGACGCCGCAGACCCACCCCGGGCTTCCATGTGGGAGACCAGGTGTGGCTGTCCACCAGGAACCTCAGATTGAAGGTCCCCTCCAAAAAGTTGGCCCACAAATACATGGGTCCATTCCGGATCTCCACGCAAATTAACGAGGTCACGTTCCGGCTCGATCTTCCGGACTCCATTAGGGTGCACCCTGTTTTCCATTGCTCCCTTCTCAAGCCATACGTGGAGAACACCTTCACAGGCCGCCACTCGCCCCCTCCACCACCCGTGAGGGTACAGGGTGAAGAAGAATACGCTGTCGCAAAGATCCTCGACTCCAGGATCCACCGGGGAAGACTACAATACCTAATTGGATGGGAGGGCTACCCTCCCGAGGATAACTTCTGGGAACCAGAAGAAAACGTCCACGCCCCAGACTGGTAAAAGAGTTCCACCAACGGCACCCCGATAAGCCTGCCCCTGCGGTGCCCGGAGGTCACCTTGGAAAGGGGGGGGGGAGTACTGTCGGGATTCGAACCTGTGACCAGCCACATCCCAGGCGGTAGCCCTGCTTATTAGGCTACCATCCTCTCTGGACATTCCTCTCTGGACATTCCTCCCTGGACATTCCTCCCTGAACATTCCTGGTACTGGTATCTGGTACTTCCCTATATAAGTCCAGCCCCTTGCACTCCAGCTTGCTGAATATTGAGCTCCTGAGCCTTGATCAAGCTACTCCTCACCTGCTGCTCTTATCTACTACCACAAATCCAACGCTGACCTGGAATTGACTACCGACTACTCTTCTGCTTTGTCCCTACCTACTGAACTGCTACCTCTGTTGCCGATCCGGATTGTCTGACCACGCTTACTGCTGCCCGCCCGACCTTTGGCTCGTCTGACTTCTCTCTGGTTATCCCTTGTCTGTTCCTCCACCTTCGGACCGAACCTGCACTCTGCCTGGCTGGGTGATCCTGAGGACCACGTCCTGGTGTTAGCTTGCAGCGCAGTCTATCCCCACCATCAGGGGCTCTAGTGAAAACCAGCTAGCACTTAGTTTCCGCACCTCAGGTGAACTTGTGTCCTCATCAGAGTACTAGGCGGTGTCCATCCGGTATCCAGCACCTACTAACTGCCTGCGGTCTTTGCCACTGGGCTCCACTCCTTCCTCCGACCAGCAGTCCTCTGACTCAGGTGAGCCTGTAGGATTGTTACACTTAACCAGCTTCTTAACCTCATAGCTCTAATACTGCCTGCAGGCCTTATTGACGGCTGCAACGCGCACCAACAAAACTTGGGATTAAGGACTGCCCCTAGTTTTAATAACCTTGAACCTTTAACCGCCGGCCAGTTAAGGTGGTTCCCTGCCCCTGTTTATTCATTTGTGTGCACTTAAAACCATTATAGAGCTGTTATCAATATGAACACGTTCATTTATTTATTTTTTTAACTTTTCCTTTTCTACTTTGGTAGAGTGTTTTTGTTTTTTGTTTTGTTTTTTTCCCTGTTTAGCAGGCTGTGTGTGAATTTGCCTGATCTGTGTTTAATTTGGTTGAAACTGCCATTTATGCTAATCTGCATTAATAGATTAAGCAAGTTTATCCCTAACTTGGTGAGTGTGTTTATTCACTGGCAATACCTCACAGCTAGGTGAGGGGTATTTTTCATTTGTGGTATTACTTGAGTTCGCAGAAGGTGTCAGAGGGGCTGAGATTGTTCTTGGAGTCGAGGCATGAAACAAGGAACCCAAAATTACCAAGTGGCTCCTTCGGGGGTGGTGCTACACAAGTATAGAAGAATAACTGTTGATGTGGCAGAAATGGTGTTCCTTCCCATCTGAGCTCAAAAAAACAGTGAAGGAGATTTACTAAAACTGGTGAACACCGAATCTGTTTCAGCTGTTCACAGTAGCTAATCAGTGTCTAGGTTTTATTGTCAAAGCTTAATATCAACAAGCTAAAGTTAGCAGCTGATCGGTTACCATGCACAGCTGCACGAGATTCTGTGTGCCCCAGTTTTAGTAAATCCCCCAGTTTTTTGATCCCTGAAATCCTAAGCACATGGTGTCAGCCCTGCCTACTTTATTTCTGATGGATTACAAGGGACACTAGCCTCTTCTCATCTCCTCATTGCTTTTTATTGTTTTTTTTTTCTCTTTTTAGACAGAAAAATCTGGAAAAACTCAGAAAAACAGGTGAACAAAATGGTGGGTAGATACGGATCTTTCTGTCTTTTGGTCAAATAAAAACTGGTTTCTAATGATCTTTTGTACTTTTTTCACATTGCTTAAGTTAAGACTTCTGCCAAATTTAATAGCACTCAGTGTCCTTCTACAGCATACTTCTTTCCCCTATCATCTGTGTTAAACTGTAACTTCATCCAGAGGTTATAAATGAGATGGGACTTTGCCTCTCCTTACTAAGCTGAAATCTCAACAATTTACTGAATCTAAGACTTTCATCGTCATTACCTGTGATAAGTATCTCTAATGCCATGCATAAATTGTTGCTATATTGCCAAAAATCTAAGAGGGAAAGGGTAACAGATAATTTGTCAACCAGCTAAATGGGGAGTTTTCCCACTATTCAGGTATATATCTATAAGATGAGTTAGATGTTAGTGTTGCAAAAGAATGTAATATATATTTACCAAGCCACATCAAATGTCACAGAGCTATGCATTGCTCAGAATTATTTAAAGTTATAAACATCACACATGAAATATGAACAAAGCATAACCTTCTATAGTGTGTGTACTCAATTAAGGGCACCAAGGTGTTGATTTACTAAAACTGGAGAGTGCAAAATTTGGTGCAGCTGTCCATGGTAGCCAATCAGCTTCTAACTTTAGCTTGTTCAATTAAGCTTTGACAAACAAACCTGGAAGCTGACTGATTTTCTATGCAGAGTTGCACCAGATTTTGCACTCTCCAGTTTTAGTAAATAGTATTATTTCTGTCTGCTGCCCCTACAGGAGTCATGTCTGACAAGTATTCCTGACACTAAAAAAAAACAAAAGGTGACAGAGGAGGGACCTCCTGCAGATTGACAGCCTCATCTCTGTTCCTGTGTGCTGTGCATTGGGGGTGTGTCCCTTTCCTCCAGTCAGCTGTCAGAGGTCTCCTCGCTGAGCTCTGTGGAGTGTAATTTCAGCTTTCCGTCAGCTTTTTTTTTTTTTTTTTTATAAAATTATATAACAAACTATGAAAAACTTCTTCTTTTTTTTTTTTATTCTTTTTTTTTATTTGCGGTCTTTTTTTTTTTTAGCAAAAAAGGGGGGAAAAAAACTTTGGGAACAGTGTCACATGGCTGTGTAATTGTCGCTGAAAGTGGAAAATTGGCCTGGGCAGGAAGGGGGTTAAAAGTACTCAGTAGGCAAGTGGTTAAAGGTGCCATAGTAGACTGACTAGAGTCATGGACACTTCAAATCATTTGTAGGCAAAGGTTAAACATCTCAATAGGGGTGCAATCCTTATCACTGTTTCCTAAAGAAGTGAAATATTTGTGAAACGGACCTAATATTCGAGTAAGTATGCAAATTCATGTTCTAATTTATTTTTTAAAGTCAAAATAATTTATAAATCAAACCATATCTCTACATGCTCATACCATGTGGAGAAAGTTCCGTATAGCGTTTTGTAATGGGCTCTTAATCTTCTGTGAAGATACCACGACTGTGAGTTCCAGATAAACTCCCGCTTTAAACTCTGACAAATATGTTTGACTAAATAGAGAAGGTGCCATAATAGTTCCCAGGGAGGCATGTTTTTTTAATGTATTTGCTAGATCACTTGTATACCTCCTACATTTTGTCTGGAAGTCAGATTACTAACATCTCTAAAGCTTTGACTTTAGTACTCATGTGATCAGGGGCCTTGTTACCCGTAATACCCAGGCACCAGGCAGTGTTTCTGATGCCGCCTTTCTCCCTTTGTAACAACCTCTGCCATATTGCTAAGCGTTACCTCTGAAAAGTCTTAGAACCTGTCAATGGGCTTTGGGCCTGTGTTGATGGCATCAGTTTGATATCAGTTTAAAAATGCTCCTGAGGTAATTAAAACCTGTTAAAATATACCTAAAATAAAAACAAAAAAATTAGCACAAGTGACATACAGTAACCTTTATAGTCAGTAGGATATGTCCATTGTGCTGATTCCTCTTCTGTCAGTAGGCAATCTCGTTAGTAGAAAATCTCTTCTATCTATGTTCCCCTCCCCCCGGATGATTACGGTGGCAGGGGATAATACAACTAAGGGGCCGCCACAGCCCTAGGATCAAGAGATCCTGACTATGTCCACCCTTTCCACCCAGCTGCTCCATTCATAGAAGCTGTACTACAGCTTCCATTAATGAAACCGGATCTCTGAATGGAGGACAGGTGGATAGCTCTGCCCCTCCATTCAGAGATCTTGTTTCATTTATAGAAGCTGTAGTATGGCTTTTATGAATAGAACAGCTAGGAAAGGGTTGGCGTAGTCTGGCTTTCATGAGAGCTTGTGCCAGCCTCCTAATTCTTATAACCCCGCAGCTGCCATCTTCCAGTTGGTGTGGGCTGGAGGGGGGTACAAATGGAGGATTATTTCTACTGACCGAAAAGGAATCAGCACAGGGGACACACTCTACTGACTGTAAGTTATGCTGATGTTTCTGTTTTATTTTAGCTACACTTAGGCTTTAACAATTCGTTTTGAAGGTGCATTTGACCTGCAGTTGATCTCCTTCTGACTTGTATTTTACCTACTTTTAGTGGGATTTGCAATCCCATAGACTTGTATTGGAATGCAAAACCCGCCTAAAGGAAACAAAAGCCTGTTGACACATGTCCTTACCCAAATTTTCTCCACGTCATGCAGAGAAAGAAACAGTTTCTGCATACTTCCCATATATGTACAGAAGCAGACTGACAGAGCAGGCTGCTAGTGTGGGGTAGTAAGGTTTAGGACACCCTTAAGAAGGTGTCAACTGGCAGAAGGATCTTACCGTGCCTTACTGTACAAGGTACAGAACTGAAAAAACTGGGTGCTTTCAGTGAAACAGAGGTACAAAATGCTACATACAAAGTACAATTCTCATAACAAACAATAGGAATCCAGCTTGTAAGGTAAAGCAAGCTTTGGTTTCTATGGGTGACAGCACTTTGCATATTTTTACTGGCACTGATTTAAAGCATATTCTATATTCTCAAGATACAGTATATGCAACTGTTTCACATGTGCATTCAAAACCTCTAAAGGGTGTGTCCCATCAAATCCTTTCAGAGTATTATCGTATTTTCCCAGAGACATAATTCAGTGTTGAATTGCTATTGAACTATTAAGCACTAATTACAAATAACATAATCTGTCATCCTTGATCCCTATGGGAACTGAAGTGAACTGTACAATGACTTAGCAGCCAAACGTTATTAGAAAATAGGCATCCCTATCCTTGAACAGAGCTATTGCACTGTTTTTTTAGTACATATTCTTAATTGATAAAATATGTGCATTAATTGATTGATAGACCTATTCTAGGCAAACAGTTTCAAGTGTGAATTCAAATGCCTTAAGAGTGTGTCACAAATTCTTTTTAGAGAGTCTTGTTCTTTCCCAGTGATACAATTTTAAATGTTGGATTACTATTACACTATTTGGAACTCTTTCCAAATACCATCATTTGTCATTCTTGATCCTTAGGGGGAAATGAAGTGAACTGTACAGCAGGTTGATAAACAGGCATGCGATTATTAGGCAATAGGCAGCTCAATCTGTAATGGAATATATAAAGCCCTTATTTATTCCATGAGGTGCAGAACACAAAGCTGGTTTGTAACCTGACAAAGATGTGATTTGGGCATGCTATCATGAAGAAAAAACCCAGAACAGCTTTGGGTAGTGTATGAAACCATATATATGTTTTGTGCAGACTCTTCAACTTGTAGCAGCCTCCTAGTTGGGTTGCTAGGATTTTAGGTAAATATAGTACTTTTTGGCTCCATTGTGATCACAGTAGCAGTTGTTTTTCTTTTGGCTGTTCTGGGTTTCACAGGTTACAAGTTTGGTTGCTCTCCTCCACCTTCCAAAGAATTCAAAAACCTAGGAGTGGAGCATGGCAAATGGGCAGCGTGAGCATTTATGATGCTTCAGCTAATCCCTGGGGAGGTGTGTCCAGAAGGTGGCTGAGGAGCACATAAATAGCATCTTCCTATTGAAGGGATTCTACCTGTTCAGGTGGGGGGTGGATACCCCCTGCCTCCAGCCGTTCTGCTGTTTCAAGTTGCTGTTCATCGAGGTCACGACTGTGGCAGAGCCAGTGGGCCTACATTGAGAGGGTATCAGACACCCTGAGACTTTACCTAAGGATCCAGTCCGCATAGCTTCACTGGAAAGCACCTGGAGAAAGCTGAATGGGTTCAGCTGCTCCCCTGGCTTCATTAGTACTGTTTTAATGCAAGATGCTGATGACTTTAAACTATTAGGATTGCTGAGCCTCGTAAGTCCTCTCCTGAGAGGTACATATTGACCTGTTTTCCTTTAGTTAAAATTAAAGACTTTACGCTAAGGTAAGCTAGGTAGTTCCTCTCCTGAATTAGTTCCCTATAGTTTCCTATAGTTTCTCGAGGGAGAACTGTCCTTTGAATTCGGGTACTCTCTTGAGGAATACATACTCCTGTCCTCTACTTCTACTAGTCTCTCATGGGAAGATTGTGCTCTGAGCTTGTGGGTAGGTGCAGCATGATGCGGCAGCAGTAAACACTCAAGAGTCCTGTTGCAGAAAATAAAACCTATATTGAAGTCAAAGTTCATCAGTCACAACAACCCGACCGGGGACACTCACCGGATGTAACATACAGCAGATACGGTCTCAGTGGCGCTGACTGTCTGTCTTGAGGGGTGGAATGTGGCCCGGCTGATCTGTACCCAAGCTTGGAGGCTTCCAAGATGGATGGCTTATCCCTATCCTTTCACTACTCGCTAGAACTTCTCCCTACTGCTATTCACTGTCCCTGACAGACGGAATACATGTCCCTGCATTACCCACACGTGAAATGCATGCCAATCTGAGGAACCATGATCTTAAATAGACACTGTCTGACCTAAGATGGCCACCAGTGTCACATGGGTTGATAGCATCCAGCGGGATCGCTGCCCCAGTGACCCAGGAAACGTTCCTCTCAGCTTCCTCTGTGAAGCCACTGCAGTTGAGCACCACCTGCAGTAGAGAAATCAGACTGCACCTGCCTACAAATTGAGCAGAAGAACTGTTCCTAAAGCTTGCAACATAGACAAGTGTTTCCTGTTTTTGTTAGCGGTTCTGGAGTATTCCATACTCCAGAACAATAAAACCACAAAAATACAAAAATACATTCTCTAGATTGCACTTTGTGTCAGTGTGCCTGGACTGTGCTCTGTGTGCTGAGAGCCTCTGCATTAGTTAGGGAGAACCATGGTCCTCATCATCATCTGTGCTGGAAGCGGACAGAGACTGTGCCTTTGACCATCGTTAGCCAGCAGCCCTTTTAAAGGTTCTGCCACAAACTCTATATCAAAAAACACTGTAGAGGGCAATATTGAAAGTAAAGCGTAGAATGGTGCACATGTGCTGCCTTCACTATAGATCTTAGAAGAGAGCTTTATACTTTATCTTATGACCTGGTACCTGCCTGTACACCACATCATACGCCACATCATATGACTGCTGTAATGGGCCAGTGCCACCCCAGCACATTTATACATCAACTACATTTTATTGTGATTTCCAGTGTTCTTTTGGTACAAATCAAAGGATATATGCTTTTTCTGATATGTTACACAGAGTGTAGCAATAGCCCTTATCCTGCTATGTGATCTTGGATGCAGAAGCTCTGGTTGACCAGCAGTGCAGGCTATGACTGACATCAATTAGCACCCAAATTATTCCAATATACTTGCCAGCTGTTACTGATTTGCAGACTTGTATAAAGTACTCGAAATTTCTACTTGAGTAAAAGTACAAGTGCTCGATCAAAAAATTACTTGAGTAGAAGTGGAAGTGCTCGCAGAAAAAGTTACTTAAGTAGAAGTACTAAAGTATTCAACATTTTTTTTACTTAAGTATTGCAAGTAGTTTTTTCAAAAAATTTGCTACTTAAGTACTAAAAGTAAAAAGTACCAGTAGTTTTGAAAAAAAATTTCTACTCAAGTACTGAAAGTAGAAGTACAAGTACTGTGTTATGTAGTTATTAAAGAAAGAAGTCAAAAGTATGAACATCATATTGTTTTTATTATTTCAAATGATTTATTCAAATGATTAACCTGTGTTTGTTAGTAGTTTCTTGATGCACTTTAAGCGCTGTAGCACCATTTATTTGTTTGTTTCATATTTTCTTTTTATTGGAAAGATTTGGTATAGCAGCTTTTATTATACACAGCCTTTATTTTCGTATGCGCTGATTCACAAATGACATTATACACATTTTTTTGAGCTTTATGCAACCTGCCATCTACTGTTCTGGCAGTGGTAATTTTTTTAAAAGTAACGAGTAACTATGCAGCACAAAAAAAAAATACTTGAGTAGAAGTATCGAAATCATCGAAAAAATGTAGTGAAGTAAAAGTAGAAGTAGGAGAAAAAAATTCTACTCTAGGAAAGTACAGATACCGCATTTCGGTACTTAAGTACAGTACTTAAGTAGTTCTACTTCGTTACTATACATCTCTGCTGATTTGCTATATTACACTGCACAGCACCTCATTGTTTAAGACTTGCTATACTTTTTCTCCACTATCTAGTACAAGGCTGTATGCTCCACCTCGTAGGTGTTATATTTATGTACATATTTCCTTCCACCAACAAACATGACTACACAGTTATTTCATGTGCTTTTTTTTATTACACATCTTCCCACAATCTGCCGCATAGCATAATTCATTCTTCAGTTCTGTTTATTTTAGCTAATGGTTTTAATGGTTTTAAGACCTAATGTTCTGTTATTAAAACTGCTTAGCTTGTCTTGGTGGCTCTTTGAAAAGATTATGATAAAAGGATTCTCTCTAGTAAGAGGCCTCCAAGCATGCATGGGAAACAACACTAAGGAACAATTAAAGAATGTGTGAGCAGCTGACTGTTTATCACGTGGAAATCTGTGAGGTCAATTTTTGTTTTTTCAGCGCCTATTAACACTAAGGTCATTTTAGTATGCTTTTTTTTAGAAGTTGAGTCTGGATTAGTGACTCAGAAAATTAAAGTGAATATAATGCTGCTTTCTTTTTTTTTTTTTCAAAATAATAAACATGCTATACTTACCTGCTCTGTGCAATGGTTTTGCACAGAGCAGCCCCCAACCTCCTCTTCTGGAGTCCCCTGCTAGCAATCTTGGTTCCTCCTCCTCTTCAAGTGTCCCCATAGCCGCTTGCTATGGGGGCACTCCATGTAGACTCGAACCTGAGCCAGGTTGTGTGCATCTATAGACAGACAGCGTGGCTCAGCCTGTTCCAACTCCTGCCTCACAAGATTTGATGGACAACAACAGGAGCCAATTGCTTCCGTTGCTGCTGAGTCTCCTGAGAGCAGAGAGCGAGGGGAGAAGAGCTGCTGCAGATGGACACAGAGCCGAATCAAGAACAGATAAGTGTTTAAGGGGGGAGTGGGGGGGGACACCTTTTTGAAAGGTTTTTTACCTTAGGCCCCTTTCACGCCTTTGTCATCCATTTGTCATCCCTTTTTTTATCAGTTTTTGTCCTATTTTCCATCCGTCTGGAGAATTGGATCGGTTAAGATCGGATGAAAACGGACAGGCAGTCTGTTTTCATCCAATCTCCCATAGAGTAGAGTGGGGCTCTGACAGCTCCGTCTCTGCACAGTGAACGGAGACAGAGTGTCATCCGCCTGCTCAGTGGGGATCGGCGGATCGATCCCCGCCAAACAAATCGGAGTCCGTCGTGCGCACCGCTCGTGTGAAAGGGGCCTTAGACATGACTGAACTGATGTATTGAACGGTCCACATGTGTGAAAGGGGCCTTACTTTGCAGAGACAGAGCTGTCAGAGCCCCTCTCTCCTCTATGGGAGATTGGAAGAAAAGGGACCGCCTGTGCGTTTTCATCCGATCCCATCTGATTCAATCCTCCAGACGGATGGAAAATAGGCTTTCCATCCGTCTGAATTTCACAGACAGGATCGGATTGGAAAGCAGCGGACATGTTAACGCTGACATCCGCTGCTCCATAAGGCTGCATGGAGCATCCGATCAGGTCCGCCTGAAAAACTGACAGGCGGACCGAATTTGAAAACCTGAGTGAAAGGGGCCTTTGTCATCAGTTTTTCATCCGTTTTTTTTTTTTTCATTCTTTGTCATCAGTTTTTCATCTGTTTTTATCCGGTTTTCATGCGTTGTCATACGTTTTCATCCAATCTGTTTTTTTTAACAGATGAAAATTAGGGCTTTCATCTGTTCAAAAAAATGGATGTTAACGGAAGCATGTGAAAACGGATGTAAATGAAATGATAATTCATTTACATCCATTTTTCCATAGGAATGCATTGATGTCCATTTTTCATCCATCAACGGATGGATGAAAAACGGACAAACGAACAGCATGTGTGAAAGGGGCCTTATACAGAGAAATTGTCACAGGAGTGCAGGTCACTTTCTGGTAAAGGCATAATACAATATCAAAGGCCTTCAATTTTGTTGTGTTTTTTACCCCTTTATTTAATGTTTTTTAATTACAGGAATGCCACCTGGCCAGTCTCTATCCAAGCAGGAAGGCTTTCAGGAAGGATGGCACATCCCTATTCTTCTACTAGTCTGGAACCTCTCCCTACGCTATTTACTGTCCTTGACTGACGGGTGACCTGTCCTTACACTACCCACACACGAAATGCACACCAAACATGAATAGGCTCTGCCTGGCCCAAGATGGCTGACAAAGACCCAGGAAACCATAGAAGAACCATGTTCCTCTTGACTTTTCCAACTGCAATGCCACTGTAGTTGAGTGCAACCCACAGTGGAGGAAGTAGACTGCACCTTCTTACACATGTATAAGTTTGTGAGCAACAGCATAAACCGTCATATAACAGTTCATAGTCAATTGTTGCAAAAAGGAGCTGAATGTTGCACCTGTGGCTCCTTTACATTGGCTGTTTACACTCCATACATGCTATACGCCCTCTTATGGCCATGTGCATGAAGCCTAAGGCCTCCTTCACATGGGCATTTACAGATATGCAATGATATGCATTTATATTAATAGGTCTTTTCCAAATATACAATTTAAAGTGATGCACACTGTGACTTAACATGCAATCAGGTGCATTGACTTTTTAACTGTGTTTAGAAAACATAGAAAGCTGTGCAATCAGGGGGGCAGATTGGATATTCTGAACACCTCTATAAACACATGTAAACGCAAAAAAAAAAAAAAGCGTGTAAAAGAGTTTTTGGAGGAAAGTCTGTACATGTTTCATATAAAATGCAAAAAAAGCCATATTACCCAGTTAAATTTCTCCTGAAAAGTAGTTTTTTTTACTTTAATGCATTTACAGCATTAGGGTGAAAGTCCCAGTACTGTTACTTCAACCCTCCCCCAATCCCATAACCCTTACCTGCTGTCCTTGTCCAGGTCCAGGGTCCATCAGCCCCGCTCTCTAAACTGGAAGACTAGAAGAGATTCCAGGGGTGTGGCTTGCAAGTACAGCAAGTGTGTATGGATATCTGGAAGTAAGCATGCACAGGTTTCTCCTTAGCACATGGCTAGTTGCACATGGAGAGCTAGGGACAGTGACTCTGGGACCCCTAGCTGCCATAGCTGGGGAATTGCTAGAAAATGCCCCGGCAGTGCTGGAATTTATCTTTGGCTTCTGGGTAATTACTGGATTGCTTTCATCTCTGTAATTCCTATTTTGGAGACCAACACAAAGCAAAATGTGTGTGTGATATAATTTATCTGGGTCACGCACACTGCACCCTGCAAGTACCGGCTGTCAGTGGAGGATTGGGAGGACTGTGAGGAGGAGCTGTGCCTGCAACAAAATAAGGGAGGAAGAGGAGGGAGTGCTGTGTCTAATACAAGAAGAGGGGGAGCTGTGCCGGCTATAAGAGGGGGAGGAGATGTACATGCTATGGGAGGGGGAGGAGAAGGGAGGAAGAGGAGGGAGGAAGAGAGAGCCGGAGACATGCCTCCTACAAGAGGAGGGAGGGAAGGAGAGAGAGAGGGGGAGATGTGCCTGATACAAGTGGAGGAAGGGGAGGAGAGAGAGGGGGAGATGGGCCTGCTACAAAACAAGGGAGGAAGAGGAGGGAGTGCTGTGTCTAATACAAGAAGAGGGAGAGGGGGAGGAGGAGGGAGGAAAAGAGAGCAGGAGATGTGTCTACTACAAGAGAAGGAGACAGGGAGAGAGAGGGGAGATGGACCTGCTACAAGTGGAGGAGGGAAGGAGAGAGAGAGGGGGAAATGGGCCCGCTAGAGGGGAAGGAGAGAGAGAGGGGGAGATGGACCTTCCAGAAGAGCGGGGAGGGAAGGAGAGGGGGGGGATGGGCCTGCTACAAGAGGAGGAGGGAAGGAGAGAGCAGGGGAGATGGGCCTGCTACAAGAGGAGAAAGGGAATGAGCGAGAGGGGGAGATGGACCTGCTACAAGAGGAGAAAGGGAATGAGCGAGAGGGGGAGATGGGCCTGCTACAAGAGGAGGGAGGAAGGAGAGAGAGGGGGAGATGTGCCTGCTACAAGTGGAGGAGGGAAGGAGAGAGAGGGGGAGATGGGCCTGCTACAAGTGGAGGAGGGAAGGAGAGAGAGATGTACCTGCTACAAGTGGAGGAGGGAAGGAGAGAGAGGGGGATATGGGCCTGCTACAAGTGGAGGAGGGAAGGAGAGAGAGATGTACCTGCTACAAGTGGAGGAGGGAAGGAGAGAGAGGGGGAGATGGGCCTGCTACAAGTGGAGGAGGGAAGGAGAGAGAGGGGGAGATGGGCCTGCTACAAGTGGAGGAGGGAAGGAGAGAGAGGGGGAGATGTACCTGCTACAAGTGGAGGAGGGAAGGAGAGAGAGGGGGAGATGGGCCTGCTACAAGTGGAGCAGGGGAAGGAGAGAGAGGGGGAGATGTGCCTGCTACAAGTGGAGGAGGGAAGGAGAGAGAGGGGGAGATGGGCCTGCTACAATAGGAGAAGGGAAGGAGAGAGAAGGGGTGATGGGCCTGCTACAAGAGGTGGGAAGGAGAGAGAGAGGGGGGGGGGATGTGCTTGCTACAAGAGGAGGAGGGAGGGAGAGGGGTAGACTTGGTTACTAAGTCACTGATTCTGCTCACTACAGAATTTGAATCAAATCTTATTCAATTAATTCTCAAAGATCCTTACCTCTCAGGATGAGTAAAGGAGGGAACTGAAAACAGCAGTAACAATGTAAAAAAGGATGGGGGCTATAGAACAGCTCCGTGGGAACGGCTGCATTAAGGGATGCTCACACCAACTATGTAAATTTGAAAAAATCTTTATTGAAGAGCAAAAAAGACACAGTGTCTAAAATGCCCCCATTGGGGGAACAGTGTACAAAATATAAAGGTATCAATGGTGAAAATATACAACAGACATGACAATCAGCATAAAACAATGACTCACACACACCAAGCCGGCCACACATACGCTCCGGAGGTACTGACCAACAGAATAACATACAGGCTGCATACGTTCCTAAACGGAATCTATGGATGCTGCTCTGTTATGAGTCTGTTGGTCGGCATGCCACAATGGAAAAAATTGCACCACAAAGTGGAAACTTAGTCACTTGAACTGGATTTGTCATTACGGTGTGGTACACATATTGCATATAATATATGCCTAATTGGTCAGCAAGCTACTAATAAACCAAGTCCCTGGATAAGGTTAGAGTTCAGAAGTTCAAAATTCAAAAAGGGATGAAAAATAGGAAAAACCAGTAATTTTCATTCAAAAACAATATGTGTCATTCTTGAACTCATATAGATTATGATAATATTTTTTGGGACTCTGCTGCTTCAATTGAAGTCCTCAAAGACTGGAATGCAGTTGGAGGAATGTCTGTGTGTCATTGCTGACGAGCTGGATGTAATTTCAGTGCATTTAAACTGAATAGTAATAAATGACTCCTAGTGGGTGACAAAGGAAGTTCACTTTGATTATAGGGGTAACGGGATCAGGCCAGCATGATCACCTTGCCACAATGAAAGTCTCTCCTTATTAAGAACCAAATACGGGAGCTAGGGGAGAGACGCAGTATTGTTTGCTAACTGCGCAGGCTCACACCACTTCAGGGCTGTGTCTGGTATGATAACATAGTAATAGACATTTAGTCGACCACAGAGATATGGGTATCAACTAGTTATTTAGCCCAGACCTGCCGGTGTTCACTGCCCTTTCTCTATCCCCCTTTTTGTTCCAAATCAACTGTGGCTCACCGTAAGTTCTCCAGGCTGAAAAGAGCTGCTCAAAGACGGGAGACCGCTGTGACCCCTCCGTGGGTGAAGTGAACATGAAGGCCCAAAGTTTTCGTTCCGCTATCAGCGTTCCACGAGGAGGCAGCATGTACCATACGTCGCGGACTTATTACGCCATTCACAGGAGCTGGAACGCATCAGTGGCACTTCCGGGTGTTGTGCGGCCGGCGTGTGACGTCAACGCGTTTCGCGTGCGTGACGCACGCTTCTTCAGGACGTCATTGGTTAGTACGGAAGATCAATATAAAGGGGGTAGCCTGATTGGTAAGTGCAGACAGGTGACAGCACAACAGACATTCCTCAATACTGCTTCCTATGTAATTAACCACTTAAGCCCCGGAAGATTTTACCCCCATTCCGACCAGGGGGTATTTTGCGATTCGGCACTGCGTGAATTTAACGCACAATTGCGCGGTCGTGCGACGCTGTACCTAAACGAATTTGACGTCCTTTTTTTCCCACAAACAGAGCTTTCTTTTGGTGGTATTTGATCACCTGTGCGATTTTTTGATCACGCGCTATAAACAAAAAAAGAGCGTCAATTTTGCAAAAATAGCAATATTTTTCACATTTTTTTATATGAAATTCCCCCAAAAAAAAATGTAAAAATCAAAATTTTTAAAAATTTTCGGCCAATTTATTTTATGCTACCTATGTTTGGTAAAAAAAATCGCAAAAAGCGTATTTTGATTGGTTTGCGCAAAAGTTATCGCGTTTACTAACAAAGGGAAAGATTTTTGTCATTTTTGTTGTTTTTTTTTTTAACGCGTAATGGCGGCGATCTGCGATTTTTTTTGCGGTACTGCGACATTGCGGCGGACAGATCGGACCCTTGACTGACATTTTTGACACTTTGGGGTTACCAGTGACATTTCTACAGTAATCAGTGCTATATATATGCACTGTTACTGTAAAAATACACTGGTAGTGAAGGGGTTAACTTTATTTGGAAGGGAGGGGCTGTGTGTGTCCCTAGGGGCGTGGTTTCTACTGTGATTGGCTGTGGCTCTAGCTGTAAAGACACTGATCAACGGATCTACATACCAGATCCGTTTTATCAGTGTCTTTGCAGCGAAGAGAATGACAGGCAGTTTGTTTACACAAGCTGCCTGACATTCTCCCTCTCCCCCGCCGATCGCCGAGTGACCGGCGGACATCGGGTCCGCTGGTCACACGCGCGGGGGGGTCCGTGACCACGCGGGAGCGGGAGCGCGCCCCGGGGGGCGCACGCTCGCTCCCTAGACCCTCACAAGCAAGCAACGTAGCCCTACGTTAGTTTGCCTGTGAGGGGCTGACCGCCGACGTAGATAGTCGTGCGGCGGTCGGCAAGTGGTTAAAAGACCGGATGGTGTAGCACCATCTTGTGGTTAAAAACAGGTAATGCTGATTATTTCATATTAACTGGCTAGTATTGTTGTGGCTCGGGGACTTGATTTAGCATAACTGTTTAGGCAGGGTCAACAAAGGTATAGCGATATGGTGGGATTACTTTAAGCCAGTTAAGTCACTTAATGCAAATTTTGCTGCTGTAGTTAGGCTTCATTTACTGAATAACACCGCGACTATTCCCAAGATTGACTCAAATAGATATGCTAAAAAGTACTTGAAATTAAAAATGTCTTCATAAGGGATTTGAAACGAAGTTCAGGTCAAAACCACAGCCTGGCATTTTTAGCATATACAAGGAGATGTTTTAACCATCTCATTTAGGTTAATTTATAGAAGGTAACTATATAGGTGGAGTTCATTCATAAATTTATAGAGGGAAGAAAATAATTAATGATGTTATAATAAGCATCATCAAATACTATTGTAAGGACCTACAGGACTATTTTCATAGATAAAGGGAATTAGTGCCAATAATGGTATGATAAGCAAAATCGACCAGGGCATTAATAACCTAGTAACTCAATAAAAAGAAAAGGGAGGGGCCCGCATAAAGTTAGAAATATAATACATACTTCAACTTGTTTCACGGGCAACAAGAATGATGTCACGTGAAAAAGTCAGTAATCAAGTGGTCATATTCCCTATTTTATCTATGCCATATTGGGGCTCTATTCTCCCATAGTTGGATTTTCCCAAGCTGATCTTTCCACCTATCGAGTTCCTAATTCCCTAAACAAGCCTAGTCCACCTATCCTTCAACAATACCTAGATGTTATGGTTCCAGAAAGATACGAAGACTCATTTCTGTGTTTAGGCCTAGGGGTACCAAAGTCTGGAGTCTAAATATCCAGGCCTTCTCCTCTTTTAACAGGACTTTATCAAAGTCTCCTCTCCTAGAAGATATCTTAAGAGCCCAGAAGCCTATTACTTTCAGACCTGAAGGGTCACTATTATGCTTCTCGGCAAAGTGTGTGCCGATGGGAGTATCTTCCTTGAGACGCACACTTTTGAGGTGTTCTCCTATTCTAATGCGTAGTTGCCTTTTGGTCTTTCCTACGTACATTTTGTGGCATGGGCACGTGATGATATACAGTACCCTGGAGGTGGAACAGTTTATAAAGGACTCAATGTCATAGATGACCTTTGCTGTAGAATCAGTGTAGACCTGTGTTTTAGTTACATGGCCACAGATCTGACAGTGACCACATGGGTACATCCCCTTTAAGGGTTTCAATTCGGTAAGCCAGTTGGTTTTAGGGGTACGTGTGAACTCGGAGCGTACCAGGTGGTCATTGAGATTTGTGGCCCTTTTGGCCGTCAGAAGTGGTCGCGGACCCACTATATTTTTCAGTTGTTCATTTTTCTGCAATGTATGCCAATGTGATTGAAGTATTTGTTTCACTTTATCCCAATGACACCCGTATTTGGTGATCAAACGCGGCACGTTAGGATTTTCCGACTTTGGTTTTTTTTGGGTCAGTAAACTATCTCTATCCTTGACTGCAGCTTTTTTCCTAGCTCTCCTGATCACTCGGTGTGAATATCCTCGCTCACGGAACCTTGCATATAGCTCTTTAGATTCACGGATATAATCTTCATCGAGTGAACAATTACGTTTAATACGAGTAAATTGTCCCACTGGGATCCCCATTTTTTGGCTGGCTGGATGATGACTGTCAGCCCTAAGAAGGGTATTGGCAGCCGTTGGTTTTCGATATGTGGTGGTGACTAGTTTGCCTTCCCTGAGCTCAACCTTTAGGTCGAGGAAGGAGATAGTTTTCCTGTCCGCAATATGGGTCAATCGAATATTGCGTGAATTGGCATTGAGTTCTGACATAAACTGCTCCAGCTGGAGTGGTGTACCATTCCAAATCATGAGCACATCGTCTATGTACCTCAGCCAGGTGAGGGCATGGCTGAGGTACATAGACGAGGTGTACACCACTTCCTCCTCCCACATTCCTAAATGTAGGCAGGCGTAGGAAGGGGCCCATGGGGCTCCCATGGCCGTGCCTCTAATTTGTTGGTAAAAGTGGTTGGAGAACTGGAAGACATTGTTCAGTAACGAATATTCAAGTAATTCCAGAAGGAATTCGTTCTGTGAACCTTTTAGGGGAAATTGTTGTTCCAAAAAGTGATAGACTGAGAGTAAACCCCAGGGGTGGGGGATAGAGGTGTAAAGAGACTCCACATCAATACCTACAAGTAGGATGTCCGTGGCAAACTCAAGGTCCTTGATCTTGCCCAAGACGTCCCCCGTATCTCTCACATACGAGGGAAGGTCCAGGACAAGATCCTTGATCAGTGAGTCGAGATATTTACCAATCCTATCCAGTGGACCCCCACAGGCAGACACAATGGGTCTGCCCGGGGGGTCCACTGGATTTTTGTGTATTTTTGGTATGATATAAAATGTGGGTATGTTATACTCCTCCACCTGCAGATATTTTTTCTCCCTCGTGCTAATCAATCCTGCTTCATGGGCAAACCCTAGTTTTTCATTAATACCACGTACCAATTCTGGTAGTGGGTTAGAAGGAAGTTTTTTGTAGGTGGCTTTGTCCGATAGAAGACGTAGAGCTTCTTTTTCATAGTTATCAACTGTAAGCAACACAACATTTCCCCCTTTGTCACTTTTCTTGATAATCAAATCACTTGCTTCTTTAAGGTCGCGTAAAGCTTTTCTTTCATCGCGTGTTAGGTTATCGGAGGAGAGTGAGTCCCAGTCAACTAATTTAAGGTCTTCTTCCACAAGTATTAAGAAAGAGTTTAGCCACTTGTTAGTACAAAATTTAGGCATAGTGGTGGAACGTATACTGATGTTGCTCTTTCTCAGCTTGTCAACATCTTGAGGGACCTCATCCTCCTCCGAGAACTCACCCGCTTCATCCAGAAGTGACTCTAAGGCTGACAGGGCTTCCTCTTCTTTTGCATTTGATTGTAATTTATGTGGAGTGAAAGCACTACCCTCATGCACTAGTCTGTAATAGACCTTTCTGAGGTAAAGACACAAGTCTTTATATACCTCGAAGTGATCCATGCATGAGGTTGGAGAGAAAGAAAGGCCCTTAGTGAGGACGGAGATATGGAATTCATTTAGTACAAAATTGGACAAGTTAATAATTTTTGAGTCAAGGGGACTGGCAGTTGGAGGAAGGGAAACCTCTTCCTGATTGATAGACTGATTGGAACTACTCGTTATCGTCGGTTCCGTGGTCTGGTTCGTTGTTCCCAGACATTCCCTTGGTCTCCTGGTTTGTCTCTTTCTTTTTCTTTGCCTCCTTTGCCTTTTTTGGGGCCCTTCTTCAAGATTCCTTTGGGAGTGGTAGGCGGAGTGACATCCTCCGCCATACCTTCCCTTAAAAAAGTGACCGATCGATCATCATCATCACTTCCTGAGGGCATGGATTCATAGCTAGAGTTATTCCTATAGCTCCCTCCTCTTCTTCTTGACCTATTCCGTCTGTTTTTGGAAGCTAGGTCAAAGATTTCCCCCCGGGCCCAATCGTCCAAATCTCGTTGGAATTTGGACTGCTTAACACTTTTTAGATTTTTTTGGGTTCTCTCTATTTCTTTTTTGAGATTATCATTTAACTTCTGGAATTCTTCCAGTTCTTTATGTGGTTCTAGTTTATCTAATATATTTTTCGTTTCTTCCTGAAATTCTTCCAATTGTATTTTTTCTTCCTCCACTATTAACGCCATGACCCTAATACCATGGGCAATGCATTCTGCTTTCCACTTATCCAGAAAACGTTCTGTGTGTAAGTGCCTAGCTGGAATGACTCTTTCACGCAAACCTCTTGGTATAATACCTTGTGTTATGTACGATTCCAAAGACAATACATCCCATTTTCTGTTGAGGGACCTAACAAGTAACTTCTTGTGGTCCCTGAACAGATTTTTTAAATCCCCATAGGGTTCCGTATCTTTGGTAGTGTCAAAGGTAGCCCTGATTTCCGCATCTAGGGATTCTCCTAGCATAAATGCCATACTATAAGTTATTCAAAGCTGGAACTGGACTATGATACTGCTCAACGATCAATGAAAAAATTTATATATATCACCACTATTGCCTGCCCCAGAGCCACACCAAATAATCTACATATAACCAGAGATACTAAGAGAAGCATTAACCAAGAAAGCCATGCATGGTCAATTATCACCAAAATGAACTCAAAATCATACATCTACATTTCATGAAAAAATGACAGTGTGTCAAATTTGCTCTATCAATCTAGACGGTATCTCAAAAGGGCAGGTGTATAGAAAGAAGATCCTTAATAGATCAAATTGCGATTGAAAATACATAGAGAATATACACCGGGCCTAGAGACTATGGTGTCTGTGTATGCTTGACACACTCCGTCTGGGGACTCATCAGTATATCAGACAGCCTCTACTAGGTCATGGGGAGCCACCGCAGCCAAATAGCAGTAACAATGTAAAAAAGGATGGGGGCTATAGAACAGCTCCGTGGGAACGGCTGCATTAAGGGATGCTCACACCAACTATGTAAATTTGAAAAAATCTTTATTGAAGAGCAAAAAAGACACAGTGTCTAAAATGCCCCCATTGGGGGAACAGTGTACAAAATATAAAGGTATCAATGGTGAAAATATACAACAGACATGACAATCAACATAAAACAATGACTCACACACACCAAGCCGGCCACACATACGCTCCGGAGGTACTGACCAACAGAATAACATACAGGCTGCATACGTTCCTAAACGGAATCTATGGATGCTGCTCTGTTATGAGTCTGTTGGTCGGCATGCCACAATGGAAAAAATTGCACCACAAAGTGGAAACTTAGTCACTTGAACTGGATTTGTCATTACGGTGTGGTACACATATTGCATATAATATATGCCTAATTGGTCAGCAAGCTACTAATAAACCAAGTCCCTGGATAAGGTTAGAGTTCAGAAGTTCAAAATTCAAAAAGGGATGAAAAATAGGAAAAACCAGTAATTTTCATTCAAAAACAATATGTGTCATTCTTGAACTCATATAGATTATGATAATATTTTTTGGGACTCTGCTGCTTCAATTGAAGTCCTCAAAGACTGGAATGCAGTTGGAGGAATGTCTGTGTGTCATTGCTGACGAGCTGGATGTAATTTCAGTGCATTTAAACTGAATAGTAATAAATGACTCCTAGTGGGTGACAAAGGAAGTTCACTTTGATTATAGGGGTAACGGGATCAGGCCAGCATGATCACCTTGCCACAATGAAAGTCTCTCCTTATTAAGAACCAAATACGGGAGCTAGGGGAGAGACGCAGTATTGTTTGCTAACTGCGCAGGCTCACACCACTTCAGGGCTGTGTCTGGTATGATAACATAGTAATAGACATTTAGTCGACCACAGAGATATGGGTATCAACTAGTTATTTAGCCCAGACCTGCCGGTGTTCACTGCCCTTTCTCTATCCCCCTTTTTGTTCCAAATCAACTGTGGCTCACCGTAAGTTCTCCAGGCTGAAAAGAGCTGCTCAAAGACGGGAGACCGCTGTGACCCCTCCGTGGGTGAAGTGAACATGAAGGCCCAAAGTTTTCGTTCCGCTATCAGCGTTCCACGAGGAGGCAGCATGTACCATACGTCGCGGACTTATTACGCCATTCACAGGAGCTGGAACGCATCAGTGGCACTTCCGGGTGTTGTGCGGCCGGCGTGTGACGTCAACGCGTTTCGCGTGCGTGACGCACGCTTCTTCAGGACGTCATTGGTTAGTACGGAAGATCAATATAAAGGGGGTAGCCTGATTGGTAAGTGCAGACAGGTGACAGCACAACAGACATTCCTCAATACTGCTTCCTATGTAATTAAAAGACCGGATGGTGTAGCACCATCTTGTGGTTAAAAACAGGTAATGCTGATTATTTCATATTAACTGGCTAGTATTGTTGTGGCTCGGGGACTTGATTTAGCATAACTGTTTAGGCAGGGTCAACAAAGGTATAGCGATATGGTGGGATTACTTTAAGCCAGTTAAGTCACTTAATGCAAATTTTGCTGCTGTAGTTAGGCTTCATTTACTGAATAACACCGCGACTATTCCCAAGATTGACTCAAATAGATATGCTAAAAAAATACACAAAAATCCAGTGGACCCCCCGGGCAGACCCATTGTGTCTGCCTGTGGGGGTCCACTGGATAGGATTGGTAAATATCTCGACTCACTGATCAAGGATCTTGTCCTGGACCTTCCCTCGTATGTGAGAGATACGGGGGACGTCTTGGGCAAGATCAAGGACCTTGAGTTTGCCACGGACATCCTACTTGTAGGTATTGATGTGGAGTCTCTTTACACCTCTATCCCCCACCCCTGGGGTTTACTCTCAGTCTATCACTTTTTGGAACAACAATTTCCCCTAAAAGGTTCACAGAACAAATTCCTTCTGGAATTACTTGAATATTCGTTACTGAACAATGTCTTCCAGTTCTCCAACCACTTTTACCAACAAATTAGAGGCACGGCCATGGGAGCCCCATGGGCCCCTTCCTACGCCTGCCTACATTTAGGAATGTGGGAGGAGGAAGTGGTGTACACCTCGTCTATGTACCTCAGCCATGCCCTCACCTGGCTGAGGTACATAGACGATGTGCTCATGATTTGGAATGGTACACCACTCCAGCTGGAGCAGTTTATGTCAGAACTCAATGCCAATTCACGTAATATTCGATTGACCCATATTGCGGACAGGAAAACTATCTCCTTCCTCGACCTAAAGGTTGAGCTCAGGGAAGGCAAACTAGTCACCACCACATATCGAAAACCAACGGCTGCCAATACCCTTCTTAGGGCTGACAGTCATCATCCAGCCAGCCAAAAAATGGGGATCCCAGTGGGACAATTTACTCGTATTAAACGTAATTGTTCACTCGATGAAGATTATATCCGTGAATCTAAAGAGCTATATGCAAGGTTCCGTGAGCGAGGATATTCACACCGAGTGATCAGGAGAGCTAGGAAAAAAGCTGCAGTCAAGGATAGAGATAGTTTACTGACCCAAAAAAAAACCAAAGTCGGAAAATCCTAACGTGCCGCGTTTGATCACCAAATACGGGTGTCATTGGGATAAAGTGAAACAAATACTTCAATCACATTGGCATATATTGCAGAAAAATGAACAACTGAAAAATATAGTGGGTCCGCGACCACTTCTGACGGCCAAAAGGGCCACAAATCTCAATGACCACCTGGTACGCTCCGAGTTCACACGTACCCCTAAAACCAACTGGCTTACCGAATTGAAACCCTTAAAGGGGATGTACCCATGTGGTCACTGTCAGATCTGTGGCCATGTAACTAAAACACAGGTCTACACTGATTCTACAGCAAAGGTCATCTATGACATTGAGTCCTTTATAAACTGTTCCACCTCCAGGGTACTGTATATCATCACGTGCCCATGCCACAAAATGTACGTAGGAAAGACCAAAAGGCAACTACGCATTAGAATAGGAGAACACCTCAAAAGTGTGCGTCTCAAGGAAGATACTCCCATCGGCACACACTTTGCCGAGAAGCATAATAGTGACCCTTCAGGTCTGAAAGTAATAGGCTTCTGGGCTCTTAAGATATCTTCTAGGAGAGGAGACTTTGATAAAGTCCTGTTAAAAGAGGAGAAGGCCTGGATATTTAGACTCCAGACTTTGGTACCCCTAGGCCTAAACACAGAAATGAGTCTTTGTATCTTTCTGGAACCATAACATCTAGGTATTGTTGAAGGATAGGTGGACTAGGCTTGTTTAGGGAATTAGGAACTCGATAGGTGGAAAGATCAGCTTGGGAAAATCCAACTATGGGAGAATAGAGCCCCAATATGGCATAGATAAAATAGGGAATATGACCACTTGATTACTGACTTTTTCACGTGACATCATTCTTGTTGCCCGCGAAACAAGTTGAAGTATGTATTATATTTCTAACTTTATGCGGGCCCCTCCCTTTTCTTTTTATTGAGTTACTAGGTTATTAATGCCCTGGTCGATTTTGCTTATCATACCATTATTGGCACTAATTCCCTTTATCTATGAAAATAGTCCTGTAGGTCCTTACAATAGTATTTGATGATGCTTATTATAACATCATTAATTATTTTCTTCCCTCTATAAATTTATGAATGAACTCCACCTATATAGTTACCTTCTATAAATTAACCTAAATGAGATGGTTAAAACATCTCCTTGTATATGCTAAAAATGCCAGGCTGTGGTTTTGACCTGAACTTCGTTTCAAATCCCTTATGAAGACATTTTTAATTTCAAGTACTTTTTAGCATATCTATTTGAGTCAATCTTGGGAATAGTCGCGGTGTTATTCAGTAAATGAAGCCTAACTACAGCAGCAAAATTTGCATTAAGTGACTTAACTGGCTTAAAGTAATCCCACCATATCGCTATACCTTTGTTGACCCTGCCTAAACAGTTATGCTAAATCAAGTCCCCGAGCCACAACAATACTAGCCAGTTAATATGAAATAATCAGCATTACCTGTTTTTAACCACAAGATGGTGCTACACCATCCGGTCTTTTAATTACATAGGAAGCAGTATTGAGGAATGTCTGTTGTGCTGTCACCTGTCTGCACTTACCAATCAGGCTACCCCCTTTATATTGATCTTCCGTACTAACCAATGACGTCCTGAAGAAGCGTGCGTCACGCACGCAAAACGCGTTGACGTCACACGCCGGCCGCACAACACCCGGAAGTGCCACTGATGCGTTCCAGCTCCTGTGAATGGCGTAATAAGTCCGCGACGTATGGTACATGCTGCCTCCTCGTGGAACGCTGATAGCGGAACGAAAACTTTGGGCCTTCATGTTCACTTCACCCACGGAGGGGTCACAGCGGTCTCCCATCTTTGAGCAGCTCTTTTCAGCCTGGAGAACTTACGGTGAGCCACAGTTGATTTGGAACAAAAAGGGGGATAGAGAAAGGGCAGTGAACACCGGCAGGTCTGGGCTAAATAACTAGTTGATACCCATATCTCTGTGGTCGACTAAATGTCTATTACTATGTTATCATACCAGACACAGCCCTGAAGTGGTGTGAGCCTGCGCAGTTAGCAAACAATACTGCGTCTCTCCCCTAGCTCCCGTATTTGGTTCTTAATAAGGAGAGACTTTCATTGTGGCAAGGTGATCATGCTGGCCTGATCCCGTTACCCCTATAATCAAAGTGAACTTCCTTTGTCACCCACTAGGAGTCATTTATTACTATTCAGTTTAAATGCACTGAAATTACATCCAGCTCGTCAGCAATGACACACAGACATTCCTCCAACTGCATTCCAGTCTATGAGGACTTTAATTGAAGCAGCAGAGTCCCAAAAAATATTATCATAATCTATATGAGTTCAAGAATGACACATATTGTTTTTGAATGAAAATTACTGGTTTTTCCTATTTTTCATCCCTTTTTGAATTTTGAACTTCTGAACTCTAACCTTATCCAGGGACTTGGTTTATTAGTAGCTTGCTGACCAATTAGGCATATATTATATGCAATATGTGTACCACACCGTAATGACAAATCCAGTTCAAGTGACTAAGTTTCCACTTTGTGGTGCAATTTTTTCCATTGTGGCATGCCGACCAACAGACTCATAACAGAGCAGCATCCATAGATTCCGTTTAGGAACGTATGCAGCCTGTATGTTATTCTGTTGGTCAGTACCTCCGGAGCGTATGTGTGGCCGGCTTGGTGTGTGTGAGTCATTGTTTTATGTTGATTGTCATGTCTGTTGTATATTTTCACCATTGATACCTTTATATTTTGTACACTGTTCCCCCAATGGGGGCATTTTAGACACTGTGTCTTTTTTGCTCTTCAATAAAGATTTTTTCAAATTTACATAGTTGGTGTGAGCATCCCTTAATGCAGCCGTTCCCACGGAGCTGTTCTATAGCCCCCATCCTTTTTTACATTGTTACTGCTATTTGGCTGCGGTGGCTCCCCATGACCTAGTAGAGGCTGTCTGATATACTGATGAGTCCCCAGACGGAGTGTGTCAAGCATACACAGACACCATAGTCTCTAGGCCCGGTGTATATTCTCTATGTATTTTCAACTGAAAACAGCAGTCTTAGCTCATGATTTGTAAAATGAGCTATAAAATGATTAGCTGTGTGAGCCAGCAAGACGCCAAGTCTCTCTAAATAAATCGCAGGGCGCACAAGAGTCTGTTTTGTATCATAAATTGTGTGTGAGACAGCAGCAAGACTCAGCCTCAGAGGGCACACAAGAATCACGATTCTGTGGGTGGGATTTGAGCAGCACAGCTTCTGAGCTCCTCTAGCACCAGTTGATCCTGCTTATAATTCATCAGCCAACCTTCCTCTTTTTGCTCATAGCCAACTCGGGTGTCCCTCCAGCTCTGTCTCCGATGCATGGAACAATGGTAGGAATTGGTCCCACAAGCTCCAAATCCTTGGGCGATCGCCTGCTTAAACAAGCCAGAGGAAGCTCCAAAGATGGCGCTGGCTCCCCCTGCCTTGGGTCCACTGCCGCCCAGAACAAGCTGCGACAGAATACTCTGCGTGAGTCTCACATTCCTGCTGCTAAACAGTCTGTAATTGGCTAAATACAGGTCCTCAGCGACCACTAAGGAACACTTTACAGAGTACTTAGTGGCATGGAAACCACCTGTTTCTGCTCCTTCCCCAGTTGCAGAGGAGACAGACCCCTGGGAGGCTGAGGGTGACTGGAATGAGGAAGGAAAGTCGTCTCATAGCCCATCATATGGGCTTTTGCCTTGGGTCAGTAGCAGAGAAGGGGACAGAGGGAGAAGGGAGCGAGCTCACTCGAATGCACATTATGGAGGCTATACAATCCTGTCAGGCAGCACTAACAACTCAAACTAAAACAGTCCGGTTGGACCTTTCCTTCGTGAAACATAACATGCAAAAGATTTGATCCAGGATCTTTACTGCTGACCAACTGATCAGTGACATTGAGAACACTGTTAATACATTAACTGCTGATTACAGGTCTCAAGAACCTGATCTAAAGGAGCAATCCGTGCAGTTGGGAGACTTGGAGAATCGCCTCTGAAGGAACAATTTGAGCTTTATAGGGTTACCAGGAGGGGGCAGAAGGTAAAGACAGAGGCCTTCCTTGAAAGTTGGTTGAAATCACTAGTGGGTCCAGAAAATCTATCCTTGATTTTCGCAATTGAACGTGCGCATAGGGTTCCCATGCACCCTTCACCCTCTGGAGCCTCCCTGGGACCATTCTAGGCAAAACTGGTTTACTTCAGGGATAAAGAAAATATTCTGAGAATTTCACGCAATCTTACGGAAGTTACGTTTAACGGCCACCAGATTTCTATCTTTGTTGACCTTTCGAAGGCCACCCAGAAACAAAGAGCTGCCTCCTGGGTTCAAGCGTCTTCTGTTTGACAAGCAACTAAGCTACATCATGTTATTCCCGGCCAACTGCAAGTCATCAGTGATGGTAAAGCTCCATTCTTTCTCAGGCCTCAGACTGGCTGGATGGTCTAGGACAGTGATGGCGAACCTTGGCACCCCAGATGTTTTGGAACTAAATTTCCCATGATTCTCATGCACTCTGCTGTGTAGTTGAGCATCATGGGAAATGTAGTTCCAAAACATCTGGGGTGCCAAGGTTCGCCATCACTGGTCTAGGATGATTCCCCTAAGATGCATGTTGAATTGCTATCTTCAACTGCTGGATTCTTTGTTTGACTACAAGTTTCTGTTGCTGTTACACAATTTTTGCTCACTACAGTTACCACCACAAGTTGGAACTCTCATGAAAATCTGTTATGCTTCCTCTTATTCTCATGGCTGCTTAAACCTCATTATTCTTACAGGTCTGTGACTGGATGTTTTAGCCTGTAAACACTTGACAAAGGCTACACAGATTTTGTTATACTATATACTAGCAGATGTAGTGTGGGTCAAGACCCTGCTGTATTCTCTGTGAGACACACCGTTTTCTATTCGGAGCAAGAAACTACTGACAAGCTCGTGGCCACATTATCTCAATCTCTGGCATGTAGGCAGAAGGCAGTGGCTGGCCTTATGTCTTGCCCTTTATTGAAACAGTGCTATGATTGCTCATACTGCATTGTTTTTCCTCTAAAAATTTTTTTGTAGGTTTAGGTCTTGGTAAGGGGGTATTTACCCATGTAATTGAGGGATTTGCTTTGTCATGTCCTCCTAAAGTAGTTGAGGTTCTTGGGTCAAAATGCATTGTACAGCCATGGCCAAAAGTTTTGAGAATGACACAAATATTATTTTTCACACAGTCTGCTGCTTCAGTGTTTTTAGATCTTTATGTCATATGTTACTATGGTATACTGAAGTATAATTACAAACATTTCAGAAGTGTCAAAGGCTTTTATTGACCATTACATTAAGTATATGCAAAGAGTCAAGATTTGCAGTGTTGATCCTTCTTTTTCAAGATCTCTGCAATCCGCCCTGGCATGCTGTCAATCAACTTCTGGGCCACATCCTGACTAAGGGCAGGCCATTCTTGTGTGGCAATATTTTCAGGCCTTGAGCCTGATGTGGGTCTGCCATTGTCAGAGATGTATAGTAACGAAGTAGAACTACTTAAGTACTGTACTTAAGTACCGAAATGCGGTATCTGTACTTTCCTAGAGTAGAATTTTTTTCTCCTACTTCTACTTTTACTTCACTACATTTTTTCGATGATTTCGATACTTCTACTCAAGTATTTTTTTTTTGTGCTGCATAGTTACTCGTTACTTTTAAAAAAATTACCACTGCCAGAACAGTAGATGGCAGGTTGCATAAAGCTCAAAAAAATGTGTATAATGTCATTTGTGAATCAGCGCATACGAAAATAAAGGCTGTGTATAATAAAAGCTGCTATACCAAATCTTTCCAATAAAAAGAAAATATGAAACAAACAAATAAATGGTGCTACAGCGCTTAAAGTGCATCAAGAAACTACTAACAAACACAGGTTAATCATTTGAATAAATCATTTGAAATAATAAAAACAATATGATGTTCATACTTTTGACTTCTTTCTTTAATAACTACATAACACAGTACTTGTACTTCTACTTTCAGTACTTGAGTAGAAATTTTTTTTCAAAACTACTGGTACTTTTTACTTTTAGTACTTAAGTAGCAAATTTTTTGAAAAAACTACTTGCAATACTTAAGTAAAAAAAATGTTGAATACTTTAGTACTTCTACTTAAGTAACTTTTTCTGCGAGCACTTCCACTTCTACTCAAGTAATTTTTTGATCGAGCACTTGTACTTTTACTCAAGTAGAAATTTCGAGTACTTTATACAAGTCTGGCCATTGTTACCGGTGACACTTCCAACACATTTAAGTTGTGAACCCAAGTGTGAGAATTGAGACAATGACCATTCTGGCATCTTTGGTTGGTTTTGTTTATTGTATTTTGGGGATGGGAGAAGGGAATGAGTGGGATACTCCTCTGGCTCAACTAGGTTAACTGGGACTTTATACAAAATGCCTGCTGGCGCTGTCTTTAAGCCAGCTGAATGCCGACCAGCGCTTCCTGGCGTTTGAAAACTCTGTTATGCTGAACTTGTGCTGGAACTTCGACTTTAACATGTTTGTTAACTCCGAAGATCCAGGACTGTAGAACACTTGACTCCTGACACTCAATGTAGCTCAAAAGTCACTGAACCACTCCCTTCAGTCCTTCACTGACTTACAGCTAGCTGACTCCTGGATCCCTGTAACCTTCTCTGGAGTGGTCCCCTCTACACTTGGCAGACCCCTAGGGGCAGTTCACAGTACTCATGACCTTGGCAGGCTTTCTTGGAACTGAACCTCTCTTCCTCCACTGGTCGTCGGCACACCGGATCCCCTCTGCAGCTCAACTCAGCATTCTCTGGATTGCCAGGCAGCCACCAGATCCTTCTGACAGGAGGAGAGATAGCCGTACTCTCCCTCCTGAGACTCTGCTTCCTGCCAAAGACGCTGCGTTCCCCTCAAACTTATCCCCACTCCCAGAATCCTCTGCAGCAGAATCTGCCTTCTGGGGTAGATACAGGCCTGAATGTGTTTGATTGGATTTCCTCCACTGCCCAATGAGACTCCCCTCTCAGCAGACCCACTTGGGAGACATGACAGCCCAGCTGAAATATTGGCCCTGCTGTTAGGCAGCCAAGGCCCACTATACTTTTACCTAGCACCTACCCTGTAGGGTGCTACACTTGCATAATCAATGCTTGGATTTTTTTTTTAGAATTTGTGGGGTTTTTTTGTTCACTCGCCTCTTTAGAATTGACAACAAATTCCATGGACCCACAAGTTTGATGTTTTGTTCCCCAAGCCACTTGGTTATCACTTTTGCCTTATGGCAAGGTTGTCCATCATGCTGGAAAAGGCATTGTTCGTCACACACTGTTCTTGAAAGTTGCTCTTGGAGGAGGTTTTTGGACCATTCTTTATTCATGGCTGTGTTCTTAGGCAACATTGTAAGTGACCCCACTCCCTTGGCTGAGAAGCAACCCCACACATGAATGGTCTCACAATGCTTTACTGTTGGCATGACACAGGACTGATGGTAGCACTCACCTTTTCTTCTCCGGACAAGGTTTTTTACCGGATGCCCCAAACAATCGTAAAGGGAATTTTATCAGAGAAAATGACTTTACCCCAGTCCTCAGCAGTCTGTCCCTGGTGTTTTTCCTGGGGGGGGGGGGGTGGAGGGGATCACTCTTCATAACATTCTGGAGTATATGCAAATTGCCATCATAAAAATTGAGGCAGCAGACTTTGTGAAAATTCATATTTGTGTCATTCTCAAAACTTTTGGCCACGGCCGCAGTTTGGGCCAATGAACCCGGAAAAACACATAAGCCCGCTCTGGAATTTTATATAGAAGTTGTATCTGGAAAAATCTATTGTCCACTAGGCCACATGGTTTAAAGATGTAATCTCTCAACATTGTAATGTTAAATACTCTGTGACAAATATCACTCCCTTGCCTGGCGCGAGTGACTTTAAATAATTAAATTGAGATAGGGGGGAGCTGCTGGGACTCTGTCTTTTATGACAGTTGATGACCTCCAGCTGCTCAGTATTTTGAGAAATGTATCAGTTTGAGAGTTGACAAAGAGTGGAAAAACCTTTTTAAGATTACTAAAATGTTAAGGGTGTGTTTGTTTTTTTTTTTTTTTGTTTTTTTTTTTGTTTTTGTTTTTTTTTTTTGTTTTTTTTACTTTAAGGGGTTTGGGCAGAAAGGGGATATAAAAGCAAAATAGAGTCCTGTCTTTTTCTCTTTGAGCCCAGCCCCAGACTTTAGAAGACCAGGATGTCTGCGTAAAGTATCACTGTTCTTCTTTTTCTGTAATTTTCTGTCCTTTTATTGGTAACATTCTGCATTTACATTGTAACATCATGCTTTTTTATTTTTACTAACTTACTTTAAAGTTCATTATATTTGATTTGATTAACAGCCAACAATTTTTCTGTATAAATAGATTGGATCCTTTGTGTTAAAAAAAAAAAAAAAAAAGTTATTTGTTATTAACTTTATTAGTAATAGCCGCATCAGCATTGGCTAGGTTCTTCTATAGACAAAAGGTTGTAATCACTTATTGTATTTATAATTTCAAATAGGATCCAGGGAAAAAGGTAAGGTAGTAAAATAGCCAAAACAGTGTTGAGTTCTCAGTTGATACATTGAGTACAGAGTGTATCACAGAACTGGAGTTCATAATCCTAGTTTAGCTTGGAGGAAATGTCATGATTCGATTCAGTGATTCAAATCCTTTCACTGAACTGATCCAAATGATTTGAATCACTAAAAAGAATCACTTTGCCCAAGTCGAGAGATGGGAAGCTATTCCTGCTACAAGATGGTGAGGGAGAGAGGAGATGTGCCTGCTACAAGAGGAGGAGGGAGGAGAGAGGGAGCTGTGCCTGCTACTAGAGGCCTGGAGGGAGAGCTGTGCCTACTACAAGTGGAGTAGCTATGCCTTCTAGAAGAGAAGAGAGGGGGAAGATGTGCTTGCTACAAGAGGAGTTGGAAGGGAGAGGGAGAGCTGTGCCAGCCACAAGAGGGGGAGGATATGTGGCTGCTACAAGAGGAGGAGGGAGAGGGGGAGCTGTGCCTGCTACAAGAGGACTTAAGGGGGGAGAGGAAGGTGCTGTGGCTACTACAAGGAGGGAGGAGGAGCTGTACCTTCTACAAGAGGAAGGGATAGAGAGGAGGGCTGCGCCTGCTACAAGAGGAGGAGGAGAAGCTGCACCTGCTACAAGAGGCGGGGTGATTGGCCTGCTACAAGAGGCCTGGAGGGGGAGAGGGAGGTGCTGTGCCTTTTACAAGAGGAGGAGAGAGGGAAAGTGAGGAGGAGCTGTGCTTGCTACAAGAGGATGGGAGAGGGAGGTGCTTTTCCTACAACAAGAGGAGGACCTGTGCCCTCTACAAGAGGAGGAGAGAGGGAAAGAGGGGGAGCTGCGCCTGCTACAGGACGAGGAGAGGGGGAAGCTGCACTTGCAACTAAAGGAGGAGAGAGGGGGAGATGTGCTTGCTATAGGAGGGGGAGGGAGAGGGGGAGCTTTGCCTGCTACAAGAAGAGGCGGGATGATGTGCTTGCTACAAGAGGAGGAAGAGAGAGGGGAACTGTGCCTGCTACAAGAAGAGGAGGGAGGGAGAGTTGTGCCTGCTGCAAGAGGGGGAGGAGATGTGCCTGCTACAAAAGGAGGAAGTTGAGTGGGAGCTGTGCCTGCTACAAGAGGACTTGAGGGGGAGAGGGAGGTGCTGTGCCTTCCACATGCAGAAGGGAGAGGAGGAAGAGTTGTGCCTGCTGCCAGAAGGAGGAAGAAAAGCAGTACAAGGGGTAAAGTGGAGGAGGTGGGTGTGAGCTGCCCCTATCGGGTTTCTACTAGCTGGAGCAAGGACATCGGGAACTAAGATGCCAACAGAAATGTTTGTGTGAGCAGTGTGTATGTATGTATGTAAAAAGACACACACTGACCTAGGTCAGTGAATCAGCGCTCACTGGACCATTTTGGAGGGGACCACATGACCAGTGGTACCACAGATAAATCACCAATAAAAAAAAAATAAAAAAAAAAAAATATATAAATGGATAAATAATTAAATTAAATTGGGTAACAATGAAAATATTGAGAATATTTGCAGGGCAAACAAGATACAAGAACCTCAAGTGTGTAGAAGTCCTAATCAATCATGCGATGATCCTGGATGGATCCTTGCTGATGAAAGAGTACAAAAAGTCCAAATCAGGGTACTGGGGTGAAGATTGGACAGGCAGCTCCTCAAGAGGTAGGGATACCCTCCAAACATGTAACAGAGAAAAGAAACAAGGGCGCCAAGTCATAAAGGTAGATGAACAGCTGTGTAATTTAATGTAGTAACTTACATGTTAAAAACAGGTATTCCAATGAAACAGCATGCATGGTGTAAAAGGACAGTCCCCACAGTAGATCCGATGGAAGATGCAAATGAAGGACAGTCACATCTGGGTCCTGTGTGGCGCGTCCTGTGTAGTGGTGAAGGAAGTCCTGAATACCGGCAATGCCGGGTGATGCTGCAAATGGCGTGGGCTCCCTGGCTGGGCAGCCTCACCGCTGTCTGCCGTACAGCAGGAAGGTAATAACCCGGAACCGGAAATAGAAGGACAAGTCTGTCGGTTCCTCTACGGAAGCCGACAGGAACGTACACTGAACCGAGAGTGGAGGGCGGGCTGCAACGTCGTTTCGGAGGACCTCCTCCTTCATCAGGCAAGCCCACCCCTCCACCATAGAAAGTATTTGTAATCCTGAGAAACAATTGCACTGCTGAGGATTGGACAAACCTCAGGTGTCACCAATAAAAAAGGGAGGGAAAATTAACAACAAGAAAAAAAAAAAAAAAAAAAAAAAAAAAAAGGGGAGGGAGGGGGGGAGAAACGAACACCTCCCAGCAGCAACAGAGGCAATCATTATTAAAGGAACATCACATTAATAGACATTATGAAAAAACCCTATATAAGAGCAGAGTAACTAACTCATCACAATAATTGGCATATGTAGAACCCTATATAGGAGCGGAGTGACTAGCTCAATGCGGACATCTCCCCATTGGATTCATATAAAATTATAAATATATAAATACATAAGATATAATTAAAACATTAAATTAATATAACCTCCGCTTTGAACGAGGTATAACCTATCTTGTGTGAACGTGTCACATGTATAAAATATGTAGGTATATATGAATATAGCTGTAAATATGGGACTCTATTAAAAACCTAAATATTATATAGCATTAGTGGATGAATAATAAAATATAACTCTATAAAAAACAATCAATAAAATACATAAAAGGCAAACAACCTCACTGGGGGTTAACAAATTAACCGCTGGCAAGGACAAAAATAGGGGGAGGGGGGGGGGTGGAGGGAAAAAACAGCAAATATCAGCAGGACTTGTTATAAAAGGAAGGGAAATGCATAAAATTACCGAAAGTATCAAAATTAGCAACGATACATAATCACATCCATAGTGCTTACTATAAAATGGTGTTGATTTCGAGCTCCTCATTTAACCCTCCGGGGGCCAAGGAATTGAGAGTGAAAATCCAGAAAGTTTCCCTATGGCAGAGGGTCTGGAAACGCTCTGCCACTGAATCGCAAGGGGGGATGGTCTCGATGACCCAAACCAGTAGTCCCTTGGTTGACTGATTATGATGGAGACAGAAATGTCTGGGAACACTATGCTCCACAGACCCCTTTTCAATTAATCTCCTGTGGTCTCCAAAACGGGCACGCACTGTGCGGATGGTGCGTCCCACATAAAGGAGACCACAGGGACACGCCAGGCAATACACCACAAACTCAGTGGAGCAACTGTAGAAATGTTTATGGATGTATTTTTTCCCCAATGGACCCTGAAACCATTTCTGTCTATGCGTAACAAAGGGGCACATCTTGCATAAGATTTTTTTACATTGGTACATGCCCACTAAGTTACAAAAGGTAAGAAGGGGCTGTGTGGAAATTTTGGGCTTATTGAACCTGCTCGGGGCTATTATGTTTTTTACATTTCTGGGCCTCCTATAGATGACTCGCGGATACTTGGGTAAAACAGGAGCCAATTTTGGATCCTGCATTAAAATCCCCCAGTGGCGTCTAATTATATTCTCCATCCTCTTGTGAGCATAATGGTATTGGGTTATGAATTTAACCTCCCCAAAGGCTGTCAAGTCAGATGTAGATTTAACGGAACAAGGATTTTTACATTCTTCAAAGGCCGCCTGGACCAAGGTGGAGTCGTACCCCTTGTCCAGGAACCTATGAATCAAAACTTGGCCCTGCTCCTCATAGTCTTCTCCACGGGTGCAATTTTTACGTAATCTGGAAAATTGCCCCTTGGGGATGTTATGTATCCACTTTGGATGGTGGCAACTTCCAAAGTGGAGGTATGAGTTGCCTGCAGAGGGCTTGAAGTGTGTCCTAGACACAATCCTACCCTCTCTGTGGGACAACTCTAAATCCAAGAAAACCAAGGAGGTTGGATCGATCACATGTGTGAAAGCTATACCCATGTCATTGCGGTGGTCTCCTTTATGTGGGACGCACCATCCGCACAGTGCGTGCCCGTTTTGGAGACCACAGGAGATTAATTGAAAAGGGGTCTGTGGAGCATAGTGTTCCCAGACATTTCCGTCTCCATCATAATCAGTCGACCGAGGGACTACGGGTTTGGGTCATCGAGACCATCCCCCCTTGCGATTCAGTGGCAGAGCGTTTCCAGACCCTCTGCCATAGGGAAACTTTCTGGATTTTCACTCTCAATTCCTTGGCCCCCGGGGGGTTAAATGAGGAGCTCGAAATCAACACCATTTTATAGTGAGCACTATGGATGTGATTATGTATCGTTGCTAATTTTGATACTTTCGGTAATTTTATGCATTTCCCTTCCTTTTACAACGAGTCCTGCTGATATTTGCTGTTTTTTCCCTCCACCCCCCCCCCCCTATTTTTGTCCTTGCCAGCGGTTAATTGGTTAACCCCCAGTGAGGTTGTTTGCCTTTTATGTATTTTATTGATTGTTTTTTATAGAGTTATATTTTATTATTCATCCACTAATGCTATATAATATTTAGGTTTTTAATAGAGTCCCATATTTACAGCTATATTCATATATACCTACATATTTTATATATGTGACACGTTCACACAAGATAGGTTATACCTCGTTCAAAGCGGAGGTTATATTAATTTAATGTTTTAATTATATCTTATGTATTTATATATTTATAATTTTATATGAATCCAATGGGGAGATGTCCGCATTGAGCTAGTCACTCCGCTCCTATATAGGGTTCTACATATGCCAATTATTGTGATGAGTTAGTTACTCTGCTCTTATATAGGGTTTTTTCATAATGTCTATTAATGTGATGTTCCTTTAATAATGATTGCCTCTGTTGCTGCTGGGAGGTGTTCATTTCTCCCCCCCTCCCTCCCCTTTTTTTTTTTTTTTTTTTTTTTTTTCTTGTTGTTAATTTTCCCTCCCTTTTTTATTGGTGACACCTGAGGTTTGTCCAATCCTCAGCAGTGCAATTGTTTCTCAGGATTACAAATACTTTCTATGGTGGAGGGGTGGGCTTGCCTGATGAAGGAGGAGGTCCTCCGAAACGACGTTGCAGCCCGCCCTCCACTCTCGGTTCAGTGTACATTCCTGTCGGCTTCCGTGGAGGAACCGACAGACTTGTCCTTCTATTTCCGGTTCCGGGTTATTACCTTCCTGCTGTACGGCAGACAGCGGTGAGGCTGCCCAGCCAGGGAGCCCACGCCATTTGCAGCATCACCCGGCATTGCCGGTATTCAGGACTTCCTTCACCACTACACAGGACGCGCCACACAGGACCCAGATGTGACTGTCCTTCATTTGCATCTTCCATCGGATCTACTGTGGGGACTGTCCTTTTACACCATGCATGCTGTTTCATTGGAATACCTGTTTTTAACATGTAAGTTACTACATTAAATTACACAGCTGTTCATCTACCTTTATGACTTGGCGCCCTTGTTTCTTTTCTATGTATGTATGTATGTATGTATGCCGTGTAGTGTGGCTAATTAGGGTGTGCGCTACACGGCATACATACAAGTAAACTGGATCCCCCACTCCTGCACAGCCAGGCGCACCGAATTTCCACAGGCACTCCAGAGTCAGAACAGTCTGTGACTTTGTTTTTGTTATTTATTGAGGGTTAATAACTTGGGTATTGATAGGAGGTTATGGGATATCCACTTGACTTCAGCAGGAAAACTTGGGCAACAACTTTAGGGATCTTCCTATGTACAGCCTATATCTCCAACTTCTTCCTCCAGCACTCACTTGCTTGTTCCAGCTTTGTCACTCTGCGATGATCGGACAGGCTCCAGTCAGATGTAGCAACAGCCCATTACAGACAGGAGTCCACACCAGTCCTCCAAACTGACTCTCACCAGCCCAACCGGCTCACTTACAGATCTCCCAGGGAGGGAAGAAGAATTAAGCACACCGCTGTTGTCAGGGAGACTGGTAACATGCGGTTGTCTCCCCCCTTGTTAGTCCGCAGCAGTGCTGATCTACTTACGCTGTTCTATCTCTCTTGCTCCTGTGCCTACAGGAAGGGCTTTCTCCCATGTGTTGTGGCAGGATCCTTCCAGCACCTGAGCCCCAACAGCCTCCTCGGCACTGTATCTCCATCTTCCACCCAACTGCCTCTGCTGGCATGGCCTATGTCCATCCACAATGTAAACTCTGCCCCCTGCCAGCCCACTACTGGGGATTGGCAGAGGCCCCATAAATGTTCCAGGCTGCTCCTCTTAACCTCCTGTCCACTAGCTCTAGAACATTCTCCAATGTTCCAGAAACGGGGTCAGGCACCAAGGGAGCTGTCAGGATCATCCAGCCCTGACTCACTGAACCCTGGCCCAGATTCACTGCTCAGGCTTAGCCCTGAGCTAACTAAATTTACTTACAGTAACCAAACCTACACTACTTCTAGCACACACTAGAGGGTGCTGCACTCCCTCCCCCCTAAAAAGCAGCATGTCCCTATCAACTGGAAAAACACCCCTTAGTCCAGAAGAAAAACAGGGCATCTCCTAAAAAAAAAAAAAGAAAGGGGAAAAGGGAAACCACTTGGAATGGGCTTTGTACAAAAAAGTTAGCAGTATCAAAAAAAAAAAAAAAATAAATAAAAAAAAATATATATATATATGGAGGACTGCTGAGTATTACACTTTAAGGATTCTCCTGGGTTACCCGTAGCAACTGGCTGCAGAAACTTATCACTTTAAGTTCTTGGCTCAGTCAATGATCAGTCTAGGGGTTGTTGTTTTTGTGGTTTTATTTAAATTGGGATGGGAGAAGGGATGAGTGGTATACTCCAACTGTTAACTATTCACAATGCTGGGGACTTCTGACTTGAGAATGCGGCAAGGCCGCTGCTTCATCCTGCCTCTTGAATGAAGATGAAGTGTTTCCATTACATTTCTCTTCAGGGCACTCACCTAGTACCCCCTTTCTCACCGGGCTAGTTGACACCCGTCCACTGACTCTACACTTCGGAGTGGTCCCCTTCCTGGGCAGACCCCTGGGCAAGTTCCTCTGTACTCACAGACACCGTTTTTCCAGATTTGCTGTGCCCCAACTCCTGTAGTCAGCTTCTCCTGGACCTCTGGGTTCAGTCTCATGCCCCTGGTACACCAGGCCGACTGCCTGTGACCACCACCAACTGTTGCAGAAGAGGAGGCAGCTACCACCCTCCTGGGACCTGGCTTCCTGCCCAAAGATGCAAAAAGGGCACCCTATGCTAGAGACCAATGTGGCCAATTGATGTGTACAACTGGTCACCTACCATCCAAAGATCCAATAGGAAGTCCCTATTGATCATCCATCAAAGCGGGGAGCCACCGCAACCCAAATCGTGTACTAAATTGGTATGTATTAGGAACTACAAGACAGATCCTAAAGAATGGCTGCTATGAGGGATGCTCACACCCGCTTAATTCAAAAATACAAAAACTTTATTGAAAAATAAGGCATATCAAGAATAAAATAACCCCTTAGTGGAGGGGAAAAGTGGTACATGGCATGGAATCAGTTGCGGTGATATTCAACATGTGTAACATAAAAACGATAAAAAGAGCCAAAACTACACTCTAGCACCTAACTAGGAGGGTGCTACATATACATTCTGTCAAAGAACCATATATACAACACATGTACATTCTAACTACAGGTCCCTGTAGCTAACCTAATAAGCACAGTATTTAGCACATACTTCAGCTGGAGCACCTCCCCCTAGAGGGAAGCTCTTCCAGCAAACTGTAGAAAATATCAAAGTCCATCACTTAGCGGGGGGACAGCCATCTATAACAATACTTACAGAACAGAAACAAGAAAGTACATTTCTATCACTAACTTACGATCTGTCTGTACATTCTGTGAGCAGGGGGTTCTTCTTTCCGGAGGAAAGTTTCTTGGAGGAGGAGCCCCTTCGTATTTGGCAAAGTAGTAGTAGGATACTAGGCCTCACCCAAAAGTTATTCAGCAGGAACAGGACATCCCATCTGGAAACAGGTCTGGGTGTTAGGCTGGCCCAGTCCGTGAATAAAAGAACAGAACAGCGGCAGCAATCCTCTCCTTTCTGTCAATCTCTGTAACCTGTAGGCTGAACAATTCACCTCAGTCTCTTCACAAGTAATACTGACATTTGGACAGTCTTCCAGCTCCACTGACAGCAACAAAGTGGCTCTTGGTGGGCTGTCCAGCCTTGACCAGGGGAGCTGTCAGGATGAGTCATCCAGCCCTGACCCCCCTGAACTTTGACCCAGGTTCACAGCTCAGGCTTACAGTCATATGTGTATGCAGTCTGTGTGTGTGTGTGTGTATGTTCTATTTCGTAGGTGTATGAAACGTGTATGTTTATTGTTTGCAGTGCATATGTATGTTGCATGTGCATCTGAATGGGCGAGACGCAATGATGCCACTCCCGTGCCTGTGCTCAAGAGTCACGATTGCAGCACAGCTCTCTCAATGGAAAGCATATTCGAGTGTGCCCTCCATTGAGACTGTAGTGCGCATGCACCGTTGGTGCAACAGTTGTAAATATCTGCTAAACAATGCACATTTAGGAGATATTTAATATAATGACAGATAAGCCTTATTAAAGGTACGAAATAAAAAGTGGAGTTTACTACCGCTTTAAACCTTCATGCCATACATAACTGAACATGTTCATAAATTATTTGGATTTTAAAAACAACAAAATATGTAATTGTCTTACAACCTTACACAAAGCTACACACACATACACAAATGTATCACTTTTATATTTTCAGTAAGTCTCGGTTCACACCAGTGTGGCTTCAAAGTCACCCAACCTTGAAGCAGTGCTGCACAGCATGACTTTATTGTGGCTTGCAAACTACTTTTTAATAGAAGTCAATGCAAGTCGCTCTGAAGTCGCCCTCAAGTAGTGCAGGAACCTTTTTTTAAGTCGAAGTGACTTGAGTCGCTCCAATTAGAATGGTTCTATTGCACTGAATGGGGCGCGACTTGTCAGGGAACTAAGTCGCCTGACGGGTCGCCCTAGTGTAAACCAAGCCTAAGGGATACCAAATGTGTAAGATGATGGCATAAAATGGATACATTCATGCCTTCATTCATACCTTTAGGCTCGGTTCACACTGGGGCGACCGGTCAGACGACCTAGTTCCCTGACAAGTCGTACCCCATTCAGTGCAATAGAACCGTTCTAATCGGAGCGACTCAAGTCACTCTGACTTAGAAAAAGGTTCCTGTATCTACTTTGGGGCGACTTGCATTGACTTCTAATAAAAGTTGTTTTCTTTTAAAGAAAATTATTCATCAATGTGGATGCATTTATTTATTTTTTGCAAAAGGTAGAATTAGTCAAGAACTAGCCAACTAAATGAGATAAAAACGTTTTACTATATCCTTAGGACAAGCTTCTTGCAAGCCATGGAAATTGGGGGTAGAAGATCAAAGTTTATTTTCCTGTGGTAATAATGAATTTGCTGGTAGCACGTCCTTAATAATTCCATATGCATAAGACAGAAAATCCCTAATGACACACAATGAACTGGACTTTAACGGTACCACACCAAGAAAAATCTACAAGTAAAAACAGCTAATTTTTATTTCAAATACTGTATTCAACTAAAAATCTCTATAAAAGGAAGTACCGTATATACTCGAGTATAAGCCGACCCGAATATAAGCCGAGACCCCCAATTTTACCACAAAAAAGTGGGAAAACGTATTGACTCAAGTATAAGTCTAGGGTGGGAAATGCAGCAGCTACTGGACCCAACTGGACAACCACGAGACACAAAACAGGGGCTGCGGGCATGGTACAGGAGATGGCGCAGGTCATAGTATAGGCATTGCACAGGTCATGGTAAGGGCATGGCACAAGTCAGAGCGTCAGAGCACAGGTGATGGTATAGGCATGGCACAGGTCATGGTACAGGCATGGCACAGGTGATGGTACAGGCATAGCACAGGTGATGGTACAGGCATAGCACAGGTGATGGTATAGGCATAGCACAAGTGATGGTATAGGCATGGCACAGTATGTACAGGCATGGCACAGTATGTACAGGCATGGCATAGTATGTACAGGCATGGCACAGTAGGTACAGGCATGGCACAGTAGGTATAGGCATGGCACAGTAAGTACATGCATGGCACAGGAGATGCAGTGCTGCGGGCATGGTACAGGAGAATGTCCTGTACCATGCCTGCAGCACTGCATGAGGAAATGCAGGGGCTGCGGAGGAGTTTCACTTACCTGTCTGTCGGTGAGCCGCTTTCGATTTAAAAATCGCGCCACCCTGCGCCAATACTACGTCACCGCAAATGCGCCGCTGATGCTCGGGAAAACCCGAACACGTTCGGCTATTCCCGGGCATGCCGCACATGCGCAGTGACACGTCGGCGCCAAGCGGTGCCATTTTTAAAAACAAAGTGAAGACAGTGACTCGAGTATAAGCCAAGGGGGGTACTTTCAGCATGAAAAAACATGCTGAAAAACTCGACTTATACTCGAGTATATACGGTAAATTATACACAAAATAAGAACACTGTGCAATTAAAATTTGCATAAAGACAATTGTACAACATATTACATCAACCCTTTATAATAATTCCTGCAATCAAGCTTTTGAAGAAATTTCACTTAAATAATCTTCATTGTATCCCTCAACACATTTTGCAGGGCAAAACCCGCTTCCTCCGGAACATAAGTTGATTATATACAACTGTCTAAAAGTACAAAAAAAATTGAGTACACTATTGTAGCAGGTGAACACATAGAAGATCGTGCTACTTTGCACGCATTCACAATATGTAAGAAAAGAAAGCATAAGCCAGGCTTAAGGTTCTATTCATTGTTAATGGTACCCCAAAGACACACACAGAAAAAATGTTTTTGCATGCAGAAGAATGTGCATCAAACACAGAAAACTGTGTAGTTAAAAAAAATGCATGAAGCCTGATGTAGCACCCTACAAGGTAGGTGCTAGGTAAAAGCATAATGGGCTTTGGCTGCCTAACAGCAGGGCCATGATTTTCAGCTGGACTTTCATGTCTCCCAGGTGTGGCTGCTAAGAGGGGAGTCTCCCCACTGGCTCCATGAGAGGATTCTCATTGGGCAGTGGAGGAAACCCAATCAGTGGCCCATTCAGGCCTGTATCTACCCCAGAAGGCAGATTCTGCCATAGAGGATTCTGGGAGTGGGTATAAGTTTGAGGGGAACGCATGATGCAGCATCTTTGGCGGGAAGTAGAGTCCCAGAGGGAGAGTACAGCTGTCTCTCCTCCTCCTGTCAGAAGGATCGGGTGTCTTGAGTGGCTGTCTGAGTATCCAGAAGAGAGAGCTCAGCTGCAGAGAGGATCCGGTGTGCCGAGGACCAGTGGAGAAAGAGGGGTTCAGTTCCAGGAAAGCCTTCCAAGGTCGTGAGTACTGTGAACTGCCCCTGGGGTCTGCCTAGTGTAGAGGGGACCACTCCGGTGAAGTTCCCAGGGATCCTGGAGCCTGCAGGTGTCAAGGGGGTAGTGTAGAGGGGGCACCAGCGGCTGGGCCCTGAAGAGTCAAGTGTGCAGTGTTGGGAGTTGCAGCAGTACAAGCAGTTACAAGGAGCTACCTCAGTCAGTGAAGGGCTGGAGGGAGTCGTATACAGGACATTTGATCTAGACAGAGTGTCAAGAGTCAAGGATCATTACAGTCCTGGATCTTCTGAGTTAACCAAGGAGTTAAAATCGAAGGTTCAGCACTTTCAGCAGAAGAGTACTTAAAGCGCTGGGAAGCATTGGTCGGCATTCAGCTGGCGTCAGGACAGCGCTAAACGGCATTTTCTACAAAGTGTCCCAGTTAAACTTAGTTGAGCCAGAGGAGTATCCCACTCATTCCCTTCTCCCATCCCCATTATAAAATAAACAACACAAACCAAAGATGCCGGAATGGTCATTGTCTCAGTTTTCACACTTGGGTTTTCAACTTAAATGTGTTGAAAGTGTTTCCGGTAACAATGGCAGACCTACATCAGGCCCAATGCCTGGAAATATTGCTATACTAATAAGGTGCATACGTTTCTTTGCTGCAGTTATTACATGTAATATGGATGGGCTACCCTACACATTAAGCATGACAACACATAAAAAAGCAAGCAAATGTGCAATACCTGATGTCATAGCTACAGTAGTGTGAATGTAGTTAGATCATAAGGTCTCAGGAGCAGGGCCGTCCTGTCTTAAAGTGTATTGTAAGACTTCTATTACATGTGTGGCAGACCTTGTTGCCCTTCTGAAAAGCTATCTGCAGTGGATCATTTTTCAAAGGCATTGGACAGGTGACGTGTCACCCCCTTTACAGCTCTTTTACCTTGTAAATGGGGCATCACTGCACCCGCAACCACATGCTCTTTACCTGAATGGGTCGTATTTCATGGTGGTACTGCCTGCTGAACAGGGGGTAGGATGTTTGCTGTGGCATGTGTACATCCCTGCCCAGCTGCCTTTGCAGCTAAGTGTGACGGTGAAAATGCACCTTGACCTCCTGGTTTTAACTGCCCTCTGACTGCAACAGTAATTAAGCCTTGAGGGCCAGATTATGTGTGGGGTGCTTTTGTGGCGTGATGCTTTTTTATGTGCATTTTACACCAGTTTTTAGCCATTTTACCATTGAACTCCAATAGAATACACGTTTTGATAAAAAAAATGCATCAAACTTCTGCATGGTGCTTTCTTCAAAACGCACATTCTAATAAAGTTCAAAGGTAATGTTGCTAAAAATGCATGTAAATCTCGAATAAAAATGTACTGCGTCAAAAACGCACTGCACAAATGTGAACCAGCCCTAAGCCCCCGTTCACATTGGAGCAACTTGTCATGCGGTTTAACAGGTCAAATCGCATGACAAGTCGCATCCTATTACCGGCAATCGCACAGTTCAAATGGGTGCGACACCAACTTCATGGTGCCGCATCGATTTGAAAACGTAGTACATGCACTGTTTTTGGCAATTTCGGGTTTGACTTGAATAGATATGTTTGCATGAAGCCACGCAGGTGTCTTCAAAGTCACACATGAAGTTGCACTAAGAGGCGGCTTTGAAATTTGTGAAATTTCAAATGAAGTCTTATGATTTTGAAGCCACAGTCTATGTAAACAGGGACTAACTGTACGAAGTCCCTTTATTTTGTAAAGCTTTGGGCAAACTGTTTACCATATATAAAGCCTATATGATGATAATACTACTACAGCTATAAGAAGCCCACAGCAGCCTGAACTGATTGACAAGCAGGATGCAACTAATCCCTGGTCTGTGCAGCTGCTGGTACTATGTCACTGGTGACTATTACACCCAGGTAGCATCCCTTTTAGCACCAGGAAAAGCTCCTGGGTTGTCACTGCGTTGGCAGCACCCCCTCCCCAATCTCATTATCTGCCACACTCTGTGCTCATAGGAACCGGTTCAGACTGGACTGATGTCAGCCAGGGAAAGGAGGTAAAGCGGGGTGGAGAAGGAGGAGGAGGACGCAATAAATAGGAGATACAAAACGGAAAGAAAAACTATTGCTTCCACTGACTGCACTGAGCTGTCCTAGAGAGCAGGAGGGAGTAGCTGGAAGTCCTATGCTGGTTATCATTGTCACCACTTTGACAGCTGAAGCCTGCCCCTCCAATGAGATCCTCTCTGCTAGCAGAATGCACACAGGTAAAGCAGCACAATCAGCCTTTTTCCTTTAAGACCAGTTTATTATTGCTTTAGTATTATATACAGTACTGTAAACTACTACACTATTATGTTGTGTCTGTATTGCACCTGTACTTGTGTCTGTATCGCAGGTGCTGCTGCAAACTCTTCCAAGGAATGCCAGCAAATCTGCAGAATCTTGTCCAGATGACAGATATTAGGACTGTAAACCTATGACCGCCTATTAGTTTGCATTACTATCAGCTGAGGAGATTGTCAGAAATGAGATAACCTGCAGGCAGACATACTCGAGCAAAAGAATTATTGCAGTTTTTTGGTTTGTTTAAATGTTATTTAAATGAACCTGCTGTAAGTAACAAAACCTGTCACCTGTCCCTTGTGCAGCAGAACTTTAGAAAGGGAGGGCAAACGCGCTTGGAACCAATAAAGGCCTTCCACAGTGCACATGTTGACAGGAGGAGAGAGCAGAGGGATCACCTTCCCACTATTCTGCTTCTCCATCATTGGTCTATGGTCTAGCTGGAGGTGTGTTTAGGTCCTGCTTTAGTGTTGGAGCTGAGGTCTCAGACCCTGCTCTGCTGTCAGGTAGTGGTGGCCGAACCACAAGACTGGCAGCAGAAAATTACAGATTCATACGTGACAGGTAAAGCCATGTAACCATATGTATTTCAACAGTGTATTTGCCTGGAGTCCTAGCCTTAAATAAAGTGGCAAACAATTTCAAACTGTGTTGTAGCTGAGCGATTGTAGATGAATGGACATCTTAGATGTTTACTGGTAAAGGCTTTATGGCTTATTTTTATTTTATTCCTATTTTTGCATAAATTAATGTGCATATTTTTAAAACCAACCACAGAACATTAATCATGTTTCTAATATTTACAATAGAATTATACAGGATATCCTGGACCACGCAGTCAGAGCAAGACATATGTGGGCTAGAACGATAAGGAGATGTCACATATAATAATTCTGTTCTGTATAGTGCATATAATAAATATGCAGATGCCCATTTGTCTTTCTTTAAATGCTATTAATCTCTAATGTTTACTGGCATTGTGAAAAAGTACCCAACCCAGAACAAACAATCCAGTATCACTGTCCAATAAAAAGTTTGATTTGAATAAACTAGGAATTGATTGGCCAGTAGAATTTGCAACTTTGTACATTATTGATACTCCTATTGTGAGAATTTTACATTAAAAAGTTCTAAAAATGGTTAGTTTACATATTCTTCCTAAGATTCAAGAATCTCAGATGGTTTAGACCAGATATGTGGAATTTGTGGATGAGGTCCATTTAGGTCCCTGATTTTGTATATTTAATAATGTACTGGTAATCATATGTTACTGAGCCGCAGCAAAGTAGTTCAAAGTCAAAAGTGCAGGAACACAAACTCTGTCAGAGACAGCAAAACAGAACAATGACAAGTTTAAGAGCACATAGCGGTAAAACGTTTCATTTACTGCATACATATGAATTTTAGGGAAATTATACTAGCAATTATAGGTATCTAAAAGGATAGGTCAGATTGGAATTTTCCTTCAGATTGTAAGCTCTCGTGAATACAGCCCTCCTAACCCTCTTGTATTGAAACTATACTTTCTCCCAATAATTTGAGAAGCACTGTTCAAACTTTTGGTGCTACATAAATGCTGTATTTTTCATAATAATTTTAATGCTTTTGTACCCCATGCACCTGTGATGTTCAAAAGCTCCTGTTCCTCCAACAGTCAATAGATCTCAGCAGAAAATGTGGTACTTTCCCTTCTCTTTCATGGGCAGCACTGTTCATCATTGGAGGAGCACAACCATATTGTTTATGAATGTTCCTCTTCATATCCTGTATAGCTATAGTCACTGCTCGTAAGGAGAAAATGTGTTTTTAACAGCTCTTTGGTTTTAAATGTTTGAATTCAAAATTTTAGGAAGTGCATATTTCAGAAATAATAAACATTTAGGTTACATGAGGAGCATATGAATTTGGCTATTCATATGGTGAATTTGTTGAAATTTGCAAGAGATTGCCTATTTGCCCCTGTGTATAATGGGGAGGAAATACTGCGCCAAAAATCAAAAACTATCGGACAGCTGCTAACACTACAGAAGACAGTCTGTTACAAATATAAAAGGGAAAGAAGTGCAGCGCTATACAGTAATTGATAAATAAAGAACTGGGACTTCAACAGGTGTGGCAATCCTGCAACAATCTCAGTCTGGATGTATGTGAAATATTCCATATGTGAAGATAAAATAGAAATGGAATTAAATATTCTGATACTCGCTACTTCTTGTGTCAACATATAAAAATATGTACATAAGAATAAAAACAAAGCATGTTGAAAAATTAGTTTAAGCCTGAAGATTGGCTTATACTTTGTGTTAACCAATAAAGGTAAATACACCTGTGAAAATTTAGGACAAATAAACAAAAGATAATATGTACAAAAAATTGATAAAAGAAAAGATTGTCCAAAGTCCCTCGTGATAAAGCTCTGCAGGGAGAGTGCTATATAGATTTCAACATTCTTCACATTTCATCCTTAAGGATCACCGATCGTGTATAAACCTCCACCAATAATAGAGGGGGGCTTACAAGATGTAGTGGGCTCAAATAGGCATACGCCTAATGGGCCAATAAAGCATAAACAGCCAACGGTGACCGCCTCAACTCCTCCTCCAATTAAATGTGGGTAGCCGATGGTAACCGCATTCACTCCTCCAATGTGGGTATATGTGGATGGGGTCAAGATGAGTGAACATTTAGTAAGGCCAACAACGGAATCCTCTCTGGTCCGTCTCCACAATAACTCAAATAAAAGAGGAGCTCCACATAGTGTAAAAACTTCCCAATAAAATATTTATTAAAAATTGGATACATTTACAAAAATAGAAGACAACAAGTGCTTGTATCAAAGAACCTCAAAAGATCATGGGTATCGTAGTGGTATCAAGGTTACAACCTGACCGTAACCTTGATGCCACTGCAATACCCATGGTCTTTTGAGGTTCTTTGATACAAGCACTTGTTGTCTTTTATTTTTCTAAGCCCCCCTCTATTTTTGGTGGTGGTTTATACACGATCGGGTGATCCTTAAGGATGAAATATGAAGACTGTTGAAATTTATATAGCACTCTCCCTGCAGAGCTTTATCACGAGAGACTTTGGACAATCTTTTCTTTTATCAGTTTTTTGTACATGTTATCTTTTGTTTTTGTCAAAAATTTCCACAGGTGTGTTTACCTTTATTGGTTAGCACACAGTATAAAACAATCTTCAGGCATAAACTAATTTTTCAACCTAATATAGTTTTATTCTTATGTACATATTTTTTTATGTTGACGGATGATGAAGCAACTAGCGAGTATCAGAATTTTTAATTCCATTTCTATTTCATCTTCACATATGGGATATTTCACATACATCCAGACTGAGATTGTTGCAGGATTGCCACACCTGTTGAAGTCCCAGTTCTTTCTTTATCAATTATAGCGCTGCACTTCTTTCCCTTTTATATTTTCCCCTGTGGAAGCGTGTCCTCTGTCCGCTAGATAATGCTCCCATCACTAGTGACTCGGCAGTGTTCAGGCCAGTAACATCTTGCTGTGTCTGGCTACAGGGGTACTATTCCATAGGGACAGACGGGCAGTCTCTTTAGTGATTCTGCTGTTGGTAATTTGTTTTCTGCATCAGAATTGCCCATCTGACATCAACCTAATGAAGTGTAGCGGTATGCTTTACAAACGTACATCCATGGAACATGACAGGCTACACAAATACAAAGAATCCAGCGTACCCCATACAACAATGAGACCCAGTCATAGGAGGGTGCTGCTGTAAAATGGCAGATGGTGCTACCACAGAAGAAGGCAACATTTCAAAGCCACTTCTGCCTGCCTGGGGCCCCCAGTGGTCTCAAAATGTCTCTATTTTCTCTTGGTGATTGAAGAGCTTCTATAATCATGCTTTGTGTCCCTTCACATGTGTAACTGACCTGCTTCTGACCTGCATTTGCCATTTTTAAGCTGAATCAAGCTACTTATGCATTCTCATTAACTTGTAGGGCGAGAACGGCAGTTTTGACTGCAACAAAGCCCCATGTACATTAGCCCGAACACAGGTACTTGCAGGCGCCACAAGGTGCTGCCCTTCAGCAGTATTGCCATGTTGGGTATATTAGGCCAGGTTCCGCTCTGCATCCCGATTTTCAGTTCGGTTAGATTTCGTCTTAAATTGTTATTAAACCCAAAAACAAACCTTAATTATATTGCAGCTGCATTCATTTTTTTTTGTTTTAGGCTTACTTACCTTTATTTTCACCTAGTGATCTGGCCAGTACTGTAAGCCCTCTTGCAGATATAGAGTTACAGGGATGAGACAAACCATTTCACATGGACAGAATGCTTACAATGATCAGTTTTTATTCATGTAAAACCTTTATCCCATAAGGGAAAAAAAAGGTTTTACTGTAATGTGTGAGCTGAAGTGTGCCTTCAGTTTGTGTATATAAATCTGCTAGTCCATCTAACACTCCCACCCCCCCCCGACTAACATTCTGTTGTTCATAAGTGCCCCCTGTGTTTCCTAATCCTGAGTGGAGACACTCTAATACAGGAGGTGTTACTGGCCAAATAACTGGGGGAAAACAAATGCAGCCACCTTATCTAATGATTGGTAAACTGCTAAATATTACATTTTTGGTTTGAGGTTTAGTACCACTCTAAACTAGGAGAAAGAGATATCTGAAATGGATAGGGAATCTGATATTATTTTCAGGAGGATGTATAAGCAGTAATAAAATAATTGGAATGTGTGCCATTTAAAAAAAAAAAAACATTTAAAGATGTTTGGATTGGAAACACTGACAATACGCAATATTTAATTCCCAGTTATCCTCCTAAGGGTCATTTCACAACTGGTCTGTCCACTGATGCCCGCTGAGCAGGCGGATGACAGGTCTGTATCTGCTCCACTTATGCAATATGGACACAGGCAGTTCTCCTCTATAGGCGGTCGGATGTAAATGGACCGCTTGTCCATTTACACTCAACTGCCATCCGATCTGCTATACAGAAGGGGAACCAATCTCCATCCATCTGTTTAGTGGATCAGGTCGGATTGGATGTAGGAGGGTGTAAATTGACACATGTCCGTTTACACCGCCACTCCATATAGGAGAATGGAGGTTCTGATCAGGTCTGCCTGAAAAAAGGACAGGCAGACCAGATTGGAACCTCCATTCTCCTCTATAGACCAGTGGTGTAAACGGACATGTGTCAATTTACACCCTCCTACATCCAATCCAATCTGCTAAAAAACAAATAGATGGGGATCAGAACATTTGTGTGAAAGGGGCCTTACTTGATAAAACAGACTGAAGGGGATCAGAACGTTCATTAAAAAAAAGCCTTGCTTGATAAAACTGTTTTTCAGTCCTATTGGTTTCTCTTTTGTTTTGTTGGTTATATCCATTATCCTGCAGTCATATGCTAGCAAGCCTGATGCGTACCTCCGTTAAAAGTCAACAGCTGCCTCTGCTCTCATTTCTTAGTCTGTTACTTATAAGTTAAGTTAAAAGAACAACTTTAGAGCGAATTGATGCGTCGTTTTACATCCAGTATGGGAACAGTTTATGCTGGTAATCTGCTGCATTCTAAAATTCTTAGCAAGAAGCAATTCTAAAAATGAAAACCATAAAGAATTGAGTGAAACATTCAGCTTCACCATTAGATGTTTATTTTGAGACATATTTAAGTTGCATATTTAAGTTTTTCTTATGGACCATTTGCCAGTAGGCTTGTTCCATATATTGCAACCATTCCCAATTAGGGTTCTGTTGAACCTTAGGGTTCCTCCAGAAGTTAGATGCTGTCAGTTCCTTGAGCTGTAACTGAATGACCTTCCATTTGACCGCCTGCAAAGAGCCAGGGCAGATACCCCTTGGCAGATAAAGCTGCGCGACACCCATAATCTTTTTTAGCTGTCTGTAAGGGTGGCATTCTGACCATCACTATAAAAGGACATTCTTTCCACTGGCCACCAATGTGAGGGGCATTTTCTTACCTACCCTCAATGAATTGTTTGGCAGAGGTTCTCCAAGACCTGAATATTATTTCAAGAGCTTCTCTGGGATGAAAAGGTTGAGAAGGGCTGCTAAATGTTATAGCGAATTTGGACAAAAAAAATGTTATAGTGAAGTTAGCTGGGACTTAAAGTGGAACTTTACCTATAACAACTTGGTAAAAAAAATAATCTTCTTTAGCAAGGCACATGCATTCCCCAATAATATTTATGCAATCAAAACTAGTGTGTTCTGTAAATTGCCTCCAGCATTGTGCCTGCTACTTCTTGCTGCAGGCTGCCATTTTGCTGAAGCCCAAAGCCTCTGAGCAGCAGTAAATCTTTAGGCTCTTAGCAGATCAGCTTCTACATTTTCAGCACAGTGGCAAAAAATACAGAGCAACTGAGCATGTACAGAGCAGGGTGAGACTATTTTATTGTTATTTTTTTTAACAGTATAGGCACTTGTTTGTAAAGTTTTACATAGCTACCGTATATATCTGCAAAAGGGGCCCTCCTGAAGTGATCTGGCAGGACTTAATTTTCCAACTAAAGTTCCACTTTATTTAGGGATACCTTCACACAGAAGCATGTGCACTAGGAGAAGTAAGTCCCACTCCTGGGATGCACAGGTAAATTGATTAAATATTCAGGTTGCCCCAGAAACTCTCAACCCAAAACAAAATCCTTTTGTACAAAGTTCTTTAATAACAGACCTCTATACAAGTGTAAGAACAAAGACAGAGGCGTATTATTTGAGGCAGTGCAACATACCACAAGAAACTACAAAAGTACAATAACTCACAGAAACCAATTGCTTTATAGGCCCCATGTATTGGAACACATTTATAATCCTATATGCGCGTTTAATCGTGTTTACATGTGTGTACACACATAAATTGTGTTCATAAGCTCCTCTCTGAATGCAGCTTTGATGTGTTTGATCAACTTTGATGTTTTTTTTTTATGCTTCTAAACCATGGATGTCCAACTTTTGGCTTCTCTGGGCCACATTGAGTGTAGAGAAATTTTCTAGGGCCGCATATAACATATATACTATAGTTAAGGTAAAGAAGTAATAAAAAGCCGCTGTGCCCTTCCCGTGCTGCCACGCCAGACTCGACTTCCTTCCTCCCCAGCAAAAAAAAAAAAAAAATTGTCAGGGGGCAGTGGGCCGCATTGCCTGCGGTTTCGGGCCGCATGTGGCCCCCGGGCCGCAGGTTGGACATGTATGTAAACGCTGCTCCTAAAATACTGATCTAAACGCCTGATGTGATTGGCCACATAGGCTAATATAGAACTACCTATAGAGGCATTAAAGTGTTACTAAACCCACAACTTTACAATCAGTCTGTATATGCAGTAAAGCATGCTTGTTATACTCACTCTAGAACCTAAGGGGTTAACCTTCCACATTGTGTAAAAACGTTGTTAGATCCTGTCTTTTCTGATCCTCCCCTTCTCTTTTTTACTGTCCCCAATCCATTTGCTGATAGAACAGAGCCCTAGCAGCCACTCTGCACATTTTCAGTTTGGTGTGTATTGCTAGAGAAGTTTTTTTTTTTTTTTGGGTGCATGTGATCAGCACAGGGCCAATAAGCACTGTCCATCCAGACAGAGGGTCAAGCTTTAACTGGTTTAACAAGCTTTACAAGCTTTAACCAGTGCTCAGCTAAACACTGATAGAAGCCATAGGTCTGCTATATGCTGATGATGAGAAAAGGTATTTAGCAGTTTATTTACTACAATAATTGCATTTCCATGTTCTGTGTACTGTGGGAGGCCAGATATAGTGAATGCAGGGTCCTGGGTTTGGTAACACTTTTAACAAGGAATGCGGTACATCTGTAAAAGCAGTGTTTTTTTATGCCTGGGTGCATGTGTCCTTAGTTTGCAGGAGTGAGATCAGTGAAAGGTGGAATCTAACTAGGTTACTTTATATTGGTAATAACAGGCACTACTGTCATCATGTCTCACAGCACAGTCTTTATAAATAAGATGTTTAGTCTTTTGTATGAGCTAATCATTTGACCCCCATTTTAAGATGAAATTCTATTTGCTGGTGAATTAGCATTACAGTAAACCCCCGCTCCATCGCGGTTCAGTTTTTGTGGTCCCGGTATATTGCGTTTTTATTTTTGTAATGTTATTTTACTATATAAATCATTAAAAAATAAATATTTTTGTGTTTTCCATAGCTCTTGCTATGTCTCTCAGTATCTTTTATGTGTTTAAATGAGTTTCTATTGTTTTAAAAGTGTGTTTAAAGACCTTAAAATGCTTTTACACGTACAGTGATAGTAAAAAAAACATGCCTACAATGCATTTTAATAGGGTTTTTCTATTTCGCGGATTTTCACTTTTCGCGGCTGGGTCCAGAACGTAACCCCCGCAATGGAGGGGGGTTTACTGTAGTCAGAGCTGAGAGTTTACAGAGAAGTATAACGTGCTTCATTCCTTTTTTACCAGTGCAGTGATTGCAGTAGAAATACGATGTGTGTCTCTAAAAATGAAAGCACCATATCACAGAAATGTACCATTGGTGGCACAAGTATACAGATTTTATTTAGCAATGGTCCTTATCGCTTTCAGCATTTTTGAATTTTCCAGTTTTTGTCACAATTTAGCACCTTTGTATTAACTGTTCAAAGCAAACCAAAACACAATACTACAAATACACTCTACAAGCTATAAATGTGCTGACACGACTGCCAAGGAGCACAGGATAGTCAGACCGGTTGCTGGAAACCTGAGACAGGAGCTGCTTCCAAAAACATTTTACTAGAAAACTTGCAGCTGCAGATGTAATGGCTGCAACACACCAATGTCGTCCCCTTCTTACATCAGTAATACTTTCCTTTGTCGTGAATATTTTCTTTCTCACATACTGTATTTGATTGATGTCTGCATAATGCATACATAGTACTTTGAGCAAGAATTTAGGAGTTTAAACATACACCAGTGGCGGAGTGGAAGGCAACTGTTAATGTGGTTCTTTCGCTCTATAAATTGACCTATACTAGTTGCAACTGCCCAAGAAAATTGGAGAAAATTTGGTCTAATTGGATAGATGCCGAAGGATAACATCCATTCCTAGCCCACCAGTTGTCCTTTGGGGCCACGACTCGGAATGGATTTAGTTCCTCTAGGCAATTACCAGATATTACTGGGTGTTGTCTTTCACTTCCTCCTCCTTTTTTTTTTTCTTCACCCTTGTACTTCATTATTCTTGGATGCTATTACAGTTGCCTTTTGTGAACATGGACAGGCGTTATGCAACTATCTCTCTGTATTTCCTAATTGTTGATACTGCAGTGCCATGTTCGTTCAATGTATTCTGTTACACTGGACTTGTACTATGTGTAATCTATCAATAAATATTCTTACTGGCAAAAACATTCATCCAATTCACCACATTTCCTTTAGGCTCTCTAATTTTTTCACTGGTCAATAGAAGCTGCTAGCGGTGTGATAAATGGTAGATGATGTGAAAAATCTAATTTTTTGTACCTTCACATTACAGTGAGCATCAATACAGTCACCCCACTCACTTGCATATCAACTTGCTAAAAGTTTAAAATAAATAAAGACACTTACTGCCCTCCCTGTTCTGACTCTGATTAGTACCCAGTATCTATCTCCCGGTGCACATTTACACTTTTCCCACACTTAAAATCGCAGTGGCATTACTTCTAGGTTGATAGAAAAAAAAAACACTATTTTCAAAGGGTTTTGGACCACTTGACTTCGAGTCTTATTGTAGTGTTCAGGGTACTCTTCAAAGTAGCTGTTTGACTAGCTTGTGAACACTTACCTGCCGATCTAGGTTGATGAGCCCTCAAAGCCTATATTTATCGCTGGTACCATAAAACGTCTATGGGAGAAAAGATGGCCCTAGAATTAGAGATTCTGCAACAAGGATTTTCTTGATCACTGCTGTGTTTTTTAGTGGCTGTGATTCATGAGGCACTGGTCAAGATCCTGTTTTGAAGTAAAAAGACAATAACTTATGAATGAAAGTAAATTTACTGGACTGGTATGGAAGGATAGAAAAAGGTTTTGGGCTGAATAGAAAATGTCCTAAACAAAACTTGGTTCTCAACATTATTAGTTTGACTACAACTTAGTTTTTTGTTTTTGTTTTTTCCTATCAACATCAATTCTGGATATCCAGAAAACTCAGATGGTGACTATGCTTATGACCAGAAGAATTCTTCAAAAGAGTATCTATGACCAATTAACTGGCAGGTGGTCTATTCACCTATATTTCTTGTGGAAAATTTTTGGAAAGGCATCAGTCCTCCTAAACTGATCAGATCATTTAGAATGTAGTTCCTCACCATATAGAATAGCTGCTAATCACTGGCAATTGGACTTGTAGGATGCCTTCCCATATCCCTGCAGCTGCAGACAGCTGGAGTAGAAAGGTCCTTTGTTGGGTGTCGATGTCACTGCCTAGAATGATGTACACACTTTCTGCAGTGATGGGGCCCTGTTATGTCATGAAGAGACTGCCAGTCCTCAATCCTTGGCAAGGAACCTGAACGGCCAAGTTAGGAAAGTGTAAAATAGGTTGACTTTTTTTGTAATAATTGTTAAAGGGGTGAATGAAAGGGATATGAGGAGGGGAACCGTTTGGCTTCATAGTGCTGTTAGTGATCCAAAGTATATTTCTTAAATTTATGGCCGATGGGGCAGGTGTCCTGTGTATGTTCTTACATGCTGGAACATATTCCAGCATTCAATTCACCTAGTTAACAGCAGTAAGTATTTTCCGGTTCTTACTGCTTGTTCGTAAATAGAATGAAATTAACATGCTACAAAACATTGGTGATTGACAGCAAACTATTCTTTTGTTCTTGGTCAAAGTAGAGCTGTGGCAGGTGCACTGAACTACAACTGCTAAATGGAGCTTTCAAGTTTTTACTCTGCAAAGGGAGCAATTGCTCCCTACAGGGTTCCGGCCTGGAGGCAGTGGTTGCTACCCCTTTCCTCTTCCAGTCAGAAATGTACTTGTATGATATATTGCTAATACATTACTATGATACATGTATACAATTCTTGTACCGTATTTGCTAATTTTCATATGCACTCTACAAGCTCACCATGGAAGATGTTCCGCTACCCTGTTGTTTCTTATGTTACCTACATCACGTTGATGTTTTCTTGTTCTCATGTATGTTTTCCCTTTTTAAAATGCAAATAAAAATTTATTGATTGAAAAAACGTTTTTACTCAGCATACAATGTTTAAGTTCACCTTTACCAAACAGCACAATATGCTGCCCCATATGGGTATAGCAGTATAGTGTGCTAAAACTATCTTCCAGCCAAGGCTCCCTTTCTGGTTAAAGAATGTAGTCCTAAAACCACATTTGAAAGAAGCCTTCTTTCCCAGCCTGTGATGGCTCCATCCCAAGTTATTGTAGGAATGGAGCAACCGTTGGTACCAGCACCCCCTAGGGACCCCCTAGGGACATAGGAGAGAGCACCGTTCTTTCTGGCTGCACATGCACAGTATGTACTTTTTCCTGTCGCAGCTGCTAAGTTCATTATTGGTCACAAGAGAGATAACACTGTGTATGTGTGGCCCAAAAAAAACAGGATAGCATCCCTTCCCTGGCACCAGGGAATGCTGGTCTCAACGGCTGCTCTGTGCCTACAGTAACCCAGAATGGAGCCACTACAGGCTGGAGAAGGTTTTTGGGGTGGCTTCTTTTAAATGCTGGTTTGCACTACATTCATAAACAGAAAGGGAGCCCTAGCAGGAAGGACTCACAAATTATGTTTTATATAGACACATGGGACAGCAGAGTGTGCTTTTTGGTAAAGATGAACCTACACTTTAAAAGTTAGGTGGGCACAAGGCTTCTCTCCCAGCTTGGGTTTTGGTGAACAAGGGCTGAGACTCTGTGTGTTTGTGTTGGGGCGGGGAAATACAGGAGCATGGATCCTTTGTTTTTACAGTTCTCATCTTTTCTTCTTGGTGTTACCCATTTGTGCCCACAGCCATGCTCCTGAACATTTGGGCAAGCATGGCAATCAATTCTCCATAGTTCTCATTTCCTTCACCTCTTTTGACAGATCTAAACGATGATCTCTGAAAACATTTGGAAGACCAAAGACCTCCAAATCAGTATCTGTAAGTGATTGCTTAATATTTGTTTTTAAATGTCCTTAAAATATTGAAGTTTGGAATGTGGAAAGATGTTAAATATAAAACAAAAACTGCTTTATAAAACTACATTTTATGAGCAAGTGTTTAAAAGGTAAATCCTAGCAGAAAGTGTATATTCCCTCTATAATCCAGTCTGTGGGCTGCTGTCTCATGTTAGCTCATAAATATCAGTGAAGATATTAGGACATCTGATTTACCTGATTAACATGTCATCTCTTGTGGGTGGTCCTGTTTCTTGTTTGAATGGTCCCATATAGTATTTATTTATTTATTTTTGTTAATGGAAAAATGTAGTGTATTGAAAAGGTTATGAACGGTGACAGGAAGTAAATGTTTCCTTTATCCAATGCGGTAGTACTTGAACTGCTAGCAGCGATAGACTAATGTTTACCTACTTATTTTAATGTGTACATCTTCAGGGCCAGAACTCCTTGTATGAGTCAACTTATCTCAAGTAACCCCTTGGTGTGCGAACATTTTATTGCCTGTACATAATAATTGTTTAATAGAAAGGCAATGGAATTGGCCATGTTAGTTGCTTAAAAATAATGTAAAAGAAAAATATTGCGCTTAACCATAAAAAAGCTGCTACACACAACAACTGACAAAAAGATTGTGATATAAAAGAGGTAGAAAAGTGTAGCGCTAATACATAGTGAATATAAGAAACCCACAAAAAATATTAAATGGTCATGGGAGTAATCAAATAAGGAATGCTCATAAAAGTGAACAGATAAAATGGTGTGACCAGTCCAATAAAGTCCAAATACAAAACAAATGTATTTAAATTAAACTTTAAATCCCCAGTGTAAAGGTGACATGACTGTCCAATGCAGTGATGATCAAGTGGAAAATGGATCCCAACACCAACTGAAAGGTGGAGATGTAGTTTGCTCACCAGATCCGTAGGACACAGAGTGCCATATAGCACCTGGGTCAAAATAGCTTGAAAATATAGTAGAAAAGGGAGCCAGATATTCAGCAGGTCATAGATGTCCAAGTGATTGTATATAGCAGATAAAACATTCAAAGCCTCTCGGTCAACCAAATGATGGTGCATGGAACCAGGAAAGGAGGAGAAGCAAAAAATAGTGTAATACTGCAAAAAAAAATGTTATTACGCAAATAAATAAAATTTACACTTACACACATCGCATGTAAAGAGGCATGGAAGAATGTAATGGTAGGCTGTCAGTAGCGTAGTAAGGATCCATTTTCCACTTAATCATCACTGCATTGGACAGTCATGTCACCTTTACACTGGGGATTTAGTCCTCGTTCACACTGGGGCGACCTGTGAGGCGACCTGGTCGCCGTAGGTCGCCTTCCATAGGGAAGCTGCGGACCCGTTCTAATAGGAGCAACACAAGTCACTCCGACTTAGAAAAAGGGTCCGGAGCTTCTTTGGGGCGACCCGGAGCGACCGTCATAGACTTCAATGTTATGAAGTCCGTGCCGGCCGCTCCGAGGTCGCGGCGCGCTGCTCGCACCGCGACCTCGCAGGTCGCCCCCCCAAGTCGGATCGCCCCAGTGTGAACGGGGCCTTAAAGTTTAATTTAAATACATTTGTTTTGTATTTGGACTTTATTGGACTGTTCACCTTTATGAGCATTCCTTATTTGATTACTCCCATGACCATTTAATATTTTTTTGTGGGTATCTTAAATTCACTATGTATTAGCGCTACACTTTTTTTTACCTCATGTTATTTGCTTGACTGCTATGGTAATCAAATGGCCTTTTGTAATATTTTAGCATCCCTAACCTGGAAAATTAATTCTGCCAGGGAGCTAAGAGTCAAGTCCCCTTATCTCCCCCAGGAGATACAGTGTCATCCTCTATATTGTTTCTGGTACACGTTTCTTTTAAAGCATATCTAAACTTAATTAAAAGTATACAAAATTTCAGTTTACCAGTCCTGCGGCTGCACTCATTTTAATTTTTCAGGCAAAGAAAATTTTTAGCAGAAAAATACCTTCAGACAAAAAAAACGTGGATGGAACAAGGGAGGGCTATAACCCTGTCAGACTTTTTTTTCACCTTCTATGTTTTATTGCAGAGATTTCCCTTCACTTCCTGTCCCATAGCCAAGCAAGAAGCGAGAGGAAATCTCTCTGCAAATGAAGGGAATTCCTTGGGGACCCCCAGATCACCTGAACTTGTGTCCCCACTGGAAGATTTTTCCCTCTTATTACTTTTCTGGTGACAACCCAAAATTTGGAATTCTTTTACATCACTTTCAATGATAACGGTAAACAGGACAAATAGAGAGGGTGAATCTCCTTAATGGGTGCACAGACAGCAATAAAAACTGACAAGCATTCTAGTCCCTCAATCTCTCCAAAAAAAAAAAATGTGTGTGAGTGTGTATGTGTGTATATATATATATATATTTATATACACAAATTACAGTATATATCATTTTTTTTCAACTGTATTACAGAATTTTAGACTGCCACTCTTCACAATGTATCAGAAGCCACCAGATGGAGGATGGGGCTGGATCATTGTCACTGCATCCTTCTTTATTCAGTTCCTGTGCTATGGTTCTCCACTGGCTGTCGGTGTCTTGTATGTGGAATGGTTAGATGTCTTTGATGAAGGAAAAGGGAAGACTGCATGGGTTGGGTCACTTGCTGCTGGAGTGGGACTGCTTGCAAGTAAGTTGTTTAATCTTCCTACAATTGCTTGAACTTACTATTGATTTATATATAATTGTTATTGAGCCAAAGCTATCGTTGTCCTAATCCATGCAGAAAGTTATATTACAATAGATATTTATGTGTTTCATGTATGGCAGTCTTTGTAGGCCATTGTGTGCATCAGAAATGGAAAGCTTGGGTGAAATAGACTGCAGAGGTACCTCAATATTTTGTAATAAAAACAACTCTGAAAGTGAGAGCCTAATTTGTTTTGCACATTTTTTGACATTAATTATGTATGAATATTGTTCTCTCTAATTATGGGGTCATGAAACAGCTGTTCTTTCTATTAGCCCTTTCATACTTCCTTTAGTGTTGACAGTGTAATCAGGCCACTAATATTGATCTGAAATCTATAGTTGGTCTCATCGGAGGGTATATATGATTTTCTGGTGTTTTTTTTTTTTTTTCAATTTGGTCTGTTTAAAGCTGTTGCTCATTTCTTATACCCATGTTTTGTTAATCATTCCTTAAAAATAAGTCTGAAGTTTCCCATTAACAATGAGACCATTTAGCTGTTTACCTACTTTATGTACACGTTTATGTATACTATGGATAGTAAACATTAGCTGATGCAGAGATCCAGTACACATTAATAAAAGGTTTAATGTTGTGACCATATGCAGTTTACCAACACTTTATAAATTGTAGATGTGTCTTTAAAGAGAAGTGTGTGCGTTTATAGATAAATAATGTTACACCGCTCATTTCCTGGGATCTAATGTACTGTAAGTAAAGGAGGCTTCTACAACTTTAGCAATCTAGCACAAGCTGCCTTCACTGCACACATTTTTAGCGTATTCATTAATTTATTACTCATATTTATATAGCACTGACAATTTAAAGAATGCTTTCCATATTGTACATTCCAAAAAATGTTTATTTTTGGAGAGTGGGAAAGGGTTAGATTTCATGTCAGGGTTTTATTGCTATCTGGGACAAGAGTTTGACAAAGAAGGGAGTAAGGGAAAATATTCTTCAACATGGAGACAAACCATAAGAAAATGCTGATTGGGTTTATAGCCTTCCCTACTCTACTAAAGTAAAACCTTTTTATTCAGGGCTCTGATGTGAAGAGGGGACTGTGTGATTAGAAGACTGTGTAATTGGGAGCTCTGTGATGGGGGGTACTGTGTGATTTGAGAGGGGCTCTGTGATGGGGAAACTGTGTGATGACAAGGACTGTGTGATTGGCGGGCTCCAGTATTAAAGGACTGTGTGATGGACAGACTCTGTGATTGGGGGAATTGTGCAATTGGTGACCCAGGGCTTGAGTCCTGCAGGAACTCATGGGAACAGCGTTCCTGTACAATTTCCACAGCAGGAATGCTGTTCACGTTAGCAGTCACGTCCTGCAGGACTGACTGTCACTGGCCTTTGTATGCGTGCTGCCCGTGGCATCTGTGTGTGTGACAAACAGAGACGCTTAGCCGGCACTAGAGGAAGTAGACCCGATGCTTCCTGTATTGCGCAGTCTCCTGTCACAGGCGGAGTGATACCAAATATACTCCGCCTGTGACAGGAGAGACACAGGAAGCATCTGATCTGCTCTCTACTGCAGCTGCATGGTTCCTCCAGCGCCGCTCATGTCACAGATGTACACTGATGCTCGGGGATGGACGGTGGGTCAGGAACCATCCTGCAGAACCCGCCATTAGTACTAGCCAGCGGTACCCACCTATAGTACCCACCAACAGTAGCCGCCAGCAGTACCCACAAACAGTAACCGCCAGCAGTACCCACCAACAGTAGCCGTCAGTAGTACCAGCCAGCAGTACCAGCCAGTAGTGCCCACCAGCAGTACCAGCCAGTAGTGCCCACCAGCAGTAAAAGCCAATAGTACCCACCAGCACTAGAGGAAGCAGAGCCGATGCCTTCTCTATAGCGCTGCCTCCTGTCACAAGCGGAGTGATACCAAATGTACTCCGGGGCACAGGAGCGATACAGGAAGCATCGGCTCTATTTACTGCAGCCACATTCTTTTTCCAGTGCCACGCCTGTCGCACTGATGCTCAGGAATTGTGGGTCAAGTACCCACCAGCAGTACCAGCTGGCAGTACCCGCCAGCTGTGCCAGCCAGCAGTACCCGCCAGCAGTACAAGCCAACAGTACCCACCAGCACTAGAGGAAGCAGAGCCGATGCCTCCTCTATAGCTCTGCCTCCTGTCACAAGCGGAGTGATACCAAATGTACTCCGGGACACAGGAAGCATCGGCTCTATTTACTGCAGCCGCATGCTTCTTCCAGCGCCACGCCTGTCACACTGATACTCGGGAATGGCGGATCGGGAACCAGCCAGCATTACCAGCTAGCAGTACCTGCCGACAATAGCCTCCAGCAGTTCCCCGCCAGCAGTATTCACCAGCAGTACCAGCCCTGGAGGACAGCCAGCAGCAACCACCAGCCATACCTTCCTAGGGGACAGCAGCAGTCAGCAATACCTGCAGGAATCCTGAGGAAGAAGTAAAGATTGAGGTCAGTTGAGATGCAGGTAAACCGCAGTGCATCCGTGTGAAAGAAGCCTTAGGCCCCTTTCATATGATCGGTCCGATCGGGTCCACCTGTCTGTTTTTCAGGTGAACCTAATCGGACCCTCCCTTCACCTGTATAGAGTGACAGATGTAAACTGACTTGTGTCTGTTTACACCCGCCTATCTCCAATCCTATATATATTATACACGCTTTTTTATTTTTGAGTAGGGGTGGATCTTGGGTGAGTTCCCACTTCTTTTCCCCAGACATGACCCCTGGGGTGACTCGAATATGATGAGAGGAGTCTCTTCATGGGGGTACCTTATTGTGATGGGGGGAATTATCATGTGGCTCTGATGTTATGGGGGGAATCTTATGCACAAGTTAATTTCATCAAGGTAGTGGTGTGCATCGTCTAATGCTTGGGTTTCCCACTGATGTTCCATGTTTTTTACATTTTAGACTCTGCTACCTCAAAATGTTTCATACTTTAAAAGGTGCCGTGCCATAAAAAGGTTGGAAAATGCTGCTCTAAATGAAGCCCTACGTGGCCGTAAAATCAGACAGAAACCAACAGTTTTGATTGGACATACGCTTTAAAGTTAAGCTCCAGGCAAAATATTTTAATTATTTCAATGTAGCCACAGAGGATGTAAATCCATTTTGTGTAATATGCCACTTTTCCAATCTAGATCTTAGCTTGTAAAAGTAAATGTGACATCATCACTGTGCTGTAGATAGGCTGTGCAGCTTGTCCCACTACAATCTGTCTACAGAATACTACAGGGGGCAGTCCTTATTACAGACAGCTTCTACACAGAGCCATCGTTTCATGATGGATTACTGTAAAGATCTGTAAGAAATACACCTAAAACACAAAAATCAAGTAAAAATACACATGACTCAAAACTATTTGTTTTGCCTGGTGTTCACATTTAAAATGGTGGTAAACTGATGGGTGTTTTTTTTTTTTTCTTGCAACCTGCAAGGCAATATCGTGGTGTGCTAGTATGCATCACATACTAGCACATTATGTGAAACTTACCTGAAAACGAAGCCCTACAGCACCGCACTGTCACTACTGAGACGGCTGACATCTTCACCTGGTCTTCCTTCAGGGTTCGCGGGCTCTGACTGTGTGCTTGCAGTGTTGCTGTTCCTTCAGAGAGCATGCGTCAGTGACGTCACCAGCTACAAGTACAGTAAATATCTCCTAAACGGTGCACGTTTAAGGAGATATTTATAGTACCTATAGGTAAGCCTTTTTATAGGCTTACCTATAGGTGAAAGTCAGAGATGGGAGTTTACTCCCACTTTAAGAAATGGTGGACGCAGTTAATCTAACCCTACTTTTGGCCAATGAAATGCTCCCTGATTCACTTTCAACACAATGTGTTTCATAATAAGTTTTACATAAAAAGGTACATTTTGGTATTGAATAAGACCAAAGACTTCAAGAGTCTTTGCAAGAGTGAACAAGATTAACAAAAGTTGATTATTTCCCTATCCTATGTTACAATACCATATTGATCAGAATGGTCATGTGTAGGTGACTACTGATTTATTTAAACTGGTGGTGGGTACCATTTCTTGATTCCTATTTTCTTAATGGCATGGTGTGAAATCCAGGGAAGAAATTCTGTATAAAATGAGCAGTTACTAAAGAATTCTAGCAGCACAGGCTCTCTAAGCTTAGAATGGTTGTTTACTCCATAGAAATTCTTGCTAAGATTAATGTGGGTTATCTAAGGAATTAGTAGGGATTCAAACGTGTTTATTGTTTTGGAGAGAACAAAACTATAGTTTTTTTGGATAATTACATGTATTTGGCTTAAAATTAACATGCTCTGTGCCCAAACAGGATTCCCTAACTTCCAATACTTGCCTTCCATTCTTTTGCTTAGGAAAGTGAAAAGTGACAAATTACGTATGAGAACATGTGGCTCACTACCCTTGTATTCATGTGACCACACTGATGATTGACAACTTAGGGCACCGAACATAATGAGGTTATAGCCTTAAGTCCATTGTATGCTCTAGCTTGTGACTTGGAGCTTACACAGGTCATTATTTATTGCTCTTATGAATAAATTAAGTGGTAGGGAGATGAAGGGCAGGTAAGTATGAGTGTTTAAAGGTGTAACATTGAAGTGCATTCACTGTAAAATGAATTTGCAATGAATTATGGGCATTCCCATTTCTCACTTGCTTTTGAAGGTGCAAGTTTCAGTCATCTTAACCTTGGCTTTGTTATCCAGTAAGTCACTGACCTAGAACAACTATTAGGTCTGGAAAATGTGAATTCTTGTCCTTTATGCTTGTTTCAGGTCACTTGAAAACAAATAACCAGTTCAAACTTAAACATAAATATTATCACACATTGCTTATAAATAATATTTTTACACCGCTTTTCTCCCTGGTGATTCAAAGCGCTTAAGACCGCATTCACACTGGTACGACTTGGACCGCGACTTGTCAGCCTGACAAGTCGCGGTCCTCACGCTCCCATTGTGTAGTACAGGAGCATGCGACTTCACAGGTCGTCCCCTAAGTCGGAGCGACCTAATGTGAATGGAGGCTAAGAGGTGAGGCAGCCATCTTGGGCACACATGTCTTTTACAGAGTGGTTGGAAATCCATGGAAATATAGAACGTGCAAACTTCATAAAATTACTGTCAGGATTCAAGCTGAGGAGCCCAGCGCTGCAAGGCAGAAATGCTAATCAATAAGCCACTAGTAATATAATACCAAGGGTGTTTGGGTGTTTTTTTATGTTTCATTCCAAAAGTTCAATTTTGATGGAAATATACAATAGGTGTATTTTAAAAGTAGATACTTAACAAACAATAGGCACCCAGTGTTCAAACAGTGCAGATCCCACAATGCCTCACTTCCTAGCTCAGTAGACACCTCTATGCCAGCCATTTGCAGGGTGCTTGGCAAGAGTCAGAACTACCTACCAAAAGCTCCAAAATCACCAGGAGAGGGCCAGAGTGTAATTAAGTTTTTAAGCGAACCTGTGCTTTGCCCAAACAGTGGTTTTAACATGCAATTAAACACAAATTCATGTTTGTAAAATGTACCCTGGGGGCACCCCCCTTCTGCCTAGTCTGCCCTCACAGACCTTCCCACTGCAGAGCTCTCCGCAGCACCAGGGAGTGTTTACTTACTTCCACTGGGCACCTGTGCTGTAGTACATATGTGAGACTGGTTCTGTATTGATGAATGGGAGAGCCAAGACCACTTGCAGCCTGAGCCTGAAACTGCATAAGACTAAAAATACACAAATAATTTATAAAAAGGGCACACGTGTACTAAATTTTCCCTTCTACACCAATTTCTGCTCCACTCCTATATGCAAATTATTGTATTTACTTAAAGCTGATCTCTACACCGATATGAAAGACACAATTGAATTCAGCTCTGTAATCATTACTACATCATTGAATGCATTGTTTTTTAACTGCAAGCAGTGTACATACTTGAATTTGACCTGGTATTAGCCTTGTGCAGTCCTTGTATAGAAGAGCTGGATTGTGAGAGGAAGAAGCCGTGCAAAAAGACAATCAGTTCATGTTTTCAAAAGCATGCTGATGGGGAGAGAAAGCAGAGTGACAGAGAGATGAGCTGTGCATCTTCCCCATTCACTGCCCAGTCAGACTGGGGTGGGTCCAGGATGACCTAGGCTTGGAGGAAGTGGGTTAAATGATGCTGACCATCTAGCAGCAGCAAAAAGTACAGTGAGGGAAATCTCAGGATTAAAGTTTTAATATTGCAGCAAAAGCAGTTTATTTTCCTTTAAATGGGTTATTCGTATTTATTATTATTTTTTGCTGGGGTTCTGCTTTATGTAAAGGTTTTATTCTTTGAATGGGAAACATTGGCTCAGGGAACATTAATTGCCTAGTTTGAAATGGGTACAATAATCTCCTAAATATGTGCTTTAGTACAAAAATGTGTTTATGTAAAAGATTAAAGTTCTTTCAGAGGCACATTCTCTGATCATTTAAATATGACCCTTTTGAAACCGTTTAGAATAAGTTTTTATTCGGATACACATTTAATGCCATTCGGGGATTCTGTTATGTTAGCTTCTTGAGACTAATATCTGCAGATCCCAGGAAGTGGGGGATAGCTTTTGCAGGGAGGCTGTTTAATTTATACAAGGGTTTCTTTGTATGAAGCAGTGGAAAATAAGGGTTACACTTAAACACTGTGAATGCCTTAATAAAGAGGAATTACAGAAAGTATTATTGTATTATTGTGTTAAGCTTATGGAAAGCTTTATATTAAATATCTTGAGTTATCTGATTAAATATTAGCAAGTCATATAAATAAAAGTGTTTGTGGGTTCAATAGAGGACACGCTATCTAAGGTGCAGGTCCACTAATAGTACTATTTAAAAAAAAAATGATAAAATTTAACTGGTTCCTTCTTTATCTTCAGTCCAGACAACTTGGAGGATAATGGTGAGTTAAATTATCCATGGGATTCCCATATATCCAAAGGCTTCTGTGGAAATATATACTGTACATGTTAAAGTAACTAGATCTGTTTCCCCAAACCATGAATTTTCCTTGCAATATAATCACTGTGCTTTTGCAACATTCTCCATTATGAGTTAAATGGAATGTATGGTGGCTTTGTAGATATTTACTTACTTTCTACAGTTGGAAATGTTTTATTGCCAAGTTTATTCCATTCCTAAAATAAAATTTAAAAAAACTACCTGGCTGTATACTTTGGGCATAATCAGGACTGAATCTGCTTGTTTGAGCTGTGCTCATCTGGGCAATGCCCTTATTGTTCAGTCAGATGTTTAGCACAGTTCAGTTAATGTTCAGTCAGGTGATGCCCCTATTATTCAGTCAGTCAGAACTTTCATTCTTTCCATATTAAACAATTCGTTATTTATCCCACAAAATGTCATCATGTAACGTATTGTAGTATGTAGGTAGGGTGACCAGGCATTTTAGGGATCGCTTTGGAGATCAGCTTTCCAAAATTAAGACCAACAAAGATACCAATATGGCAAGACATTTTGTTAACCGACATCCAATACTGAATTTATTATAGTTCAGAGATTGAAAATCTGATTAGAGGAGGGGACAGTTTCTCTCTGTTGAATAGAAAGGGAGGCATATTGGATTTTTATTCTAGAAACTAGAATCCCACAGAGATGAATTTTGATAGGATGTTAGTCATATTATGAATAGGACTGTACTATTTTTGTCTTGATCTGTTTTTAGGAGCAGTGGCTTGTCATGCTTTCTATTAGGTAAAGCTGTAGGGTCCTTTCCACATGTTTACAAAGCTCAATGGCTCAAACTAGAATTCATACACAAGCAAATTCTCCTTCATGCTGTGTAAAGATGACTCTGTACAAAGTTTCAATTAGGAGAGCATTCAAAATGACGAAGCAAAAATTCACATGCAATATGTCATAGTCACCAAAAAATAAATAACATTTGCATTTTCAACCCTGACCATGATAAACAGAATATATACATAAGCAACAAACCATTTCCCTAAACAAGTCCTTGGGTAAAAAATGATCTTTGCAGATCTGCTATTTAGATTCACTCAGGGCCAGATTAACGTAGGGGCTATTGGAGCTGCAGCTCCAGGCCCCTACCTTTATATAGGCCCCGGGTTGGCCATATTCACTGTTACCGCTATTCTGTCACTTGTAAACACAGAAGTCTGGCTTCTATGCTCGCTTCCCCAGGCAGCTCCCTCAGAACCTCCCCACACAGCACGAAGGCCGGACAAGGAGGGACAGTTGCCGATGCATGGATGTGTTTATGGGCTTCAGAGACAGCATCCCATGTTGAATTAGGCATGCATGGCTGCACCCTTTCTCCTCTGGGTGCATGCCAAGGCACGGCCCTTAAGGCCCTTCAAAATCCTCAGCACCAAGCCCATGATGCTCTTAATCCGGCCCTGGATTCACTGATGTCTGCTTGATGCTGCTTCCATTCTTCTACTTTTCTTACAAGCACATCTGGTACAGTACAAAGAACACATGGCAATATCCCATGACAACCAACTAAAATACACTTTAGTGAAGCTAGACCAGTAGATTCTGTTTCTGGTTGCTGTGGGTGCTGTACTTTGGAGTATGCCTCTTTTTGCTTTTTAATTAAAAAAAAAAAAAATACGGTATATATATATATAATATATATATATATTTTGTCCTGTGTGGAGATGGTTCTTGATTTTTGACATCAAGAAATATCAACAATGATTATGTATCCATCTCATCCCCCAGCGTGGAGAGAACAAACATAGGCATTGGGACTAGTGCCAGGCAAAACAGTAGAATATAGCTTCCTCTTTTGTGGTACAGAAAACATAGAGTTCAAATCTGCATTTCTCAACCAGAGTTCCTCCAAAGGTTGCTAGCAGTTCCTTGAGTAATTTCTTCCATATACTGTAAGTAACCATGAACAACAATGATCTTTTTTTTAGCTTTCAAAAGACCATGGAGCATTCTTTCCAATGACCATCACACTAATGAACCACCTTTAGGGAAAGGGAGCCTTCACTGCTGGAAGCATGGCATCATTGTGGGAGTGAACCTAAAAGAGAAGTTAAGTAACTCCCTTAGGATTGGCTGCAAAGACCTGAGGTGACTGAGTGGAGCCTGAACTCTAGGAAAAGGCTGTGCTGGGGCACATCCAACTGCTCTGAGGAGATTTAGCTGTTACAAGAGTTGTCCTTCCCCAGCATTACTGTATCATCATAGTCTGGCCCCTCAGCTCCTACACCTGCTGCCCATCCCCTGCTGCCAGGCCACTCTCTCTTCTAGGGTCATTCGATTCAATTTCCCTCCATCCAAACCAAAAGATCAAAGCAGCTTCCTTGTACTTTTGGGAACTGGCTGTGGGGTTTTTGTGCCTATGCATTGCTCTGTAAAAAAAAAAAAAAAAAAAAATCAGAATTAGCCCTTTCCCTATTCAGTTATGTAAATGTCATGTGGGAGGCCTACAAAATATATGGAGGGCAGTGCTGTTTAATTTTGATACCCAGTTTTGCCTAAAAATGTCTGCCTGGAAAGAACTGCGTTTTGACTGCCAAAATTTTAGTTTATGGTATATTTACATGCATTGCTAGCTGTCAACTTTATTCATGCTAGCGCTGACTTTTACTTTACTTTTTACTTTTATACAAATAGGCAACTGCTGATTGTTTAACTAGTGCCGCTGTGAGTGGTACACAGCATGTCACTTTAAACACTACTGTTCCCTTGGTGGTGGTGCCCAGCCAGTGGTCGATTCTTTGTGAATGGGGAAAATACCACCTGTCAAACCTGGTTCCAAGGTCGACTCTCTTAAAGCCGAAGATGCTAGTGAAACTTCTCAAAGAGGTTGCACTGGCTAGACCAGTACCCTCTCAGTAGGAAGGCTTGAATCTTACAATTTGGATTTAATTGGGAGTTTTGGATCCCTTTCATGCCATCAGACTGGCCTACTATATCTGCCAATTTAAAATCGGCTCTACAGTTTGAATTTGTAGTAGCTGACAAAACTGAGAAATAAATGGACTTGGTTTGCATGGCATGCCCATTTGGTCTGCCTCCCTAATGCTACTTGTGGGTTTCCTTACTTGGTGTGGTACCCGAAAGACCAAAAAAAAAAAAAAAATTCCAACTTTTCTTTCCCAATACAGCGCTTTTTTGCAGAGTTCTACTAGTGCTTTTACCCTTTTAGTGAAGGCTGACATAGTCTCCCTTTCACCTCATTCCTGTAAACTGACTGTTCCATCCCAACACAGAAGATCCTGCCCATCTTCTGTTCTTTTGGGCATTGAGATTGACATTGTGGAGATGGTCTGTTGACTTCCTGGGGTTAAATTAGCTTCTGTCCATGGTTACATTTCCAAGGAACTCTAGGAAGCTCCAGCTTTAGGCACTTCAATCTTTTTTGGGCCAACTTTTGATGGGCAGTGCTGACTGTGGGCATCTATAAAATGTAAATCAGATAAATGTCATAACGTACAAACTATCAGACCTTTGTGTGATGACAATTGTCCTTCTTGCACTCCTCTAATGGTCATTCTTGTTGATAAACGGAGGAATTGCTGAACTCATAGCTGGAGTTTTACAGGGATGCATTCAGCTCCGGTAGCTTTGGCATTTTCTTCAACAGTGACTGGTCTGTAGAACATTGGCTGGTCTCATGGACCCAACTCTATTTGTTTACCATGATGCTGTCAGAGCTCTTTCCTAATGTGGAGACAGTGGAATTATTGGTGAAAGAATTGCAGAATAGGCGAGATGAGTGTGGTACAAGTGGTAACTGCCTCTCTGCACGCTCTCCACCTTTTTTCTCCCTGTTGTGTTTTTCTGGTGCTTGGATGTCTTCAGTTGACTGGTTTCAGATGTAGTTAATTCCTTTGCTGATTTGTCCTCTTGGTTACAGTTTGACCGTTTCTGCTCTTTGGCTTCAACGGCTTTGGGTCTTTCTTGTCCAAGTTTTTGTGTACTCTCGTTTCTGAATCCTGTTGGACCCCATCCATGCCTACCCTCCCAGAACTCTTGGATAACCTGCTGGCAAATTTTGTGACAAATGGGTGTCTTCACCTACGATGAGTAATCCTTTTCCTACCTGCGAACAGGCCCCTGGCTCTTTTCTCCTACCTCCTCTACCTACAGGATAAATTTGTGGCTGGTTCAACAGTGGGTACCTCTTTCTGCTGCATTGTTTGGTTTAAGCTTTTCTGTTGGGAGGACATCTCCAAAATTTTCTTATTTAGAGGGATTTGAAGGGTTAAAAATATGACTTTTTTCCCTGGTTCTCAGCACTTGTTTTCTGTGCACAATTTAACTGAAATCCTTTCCATTTTACCCTTTGCCTGTTTCTGCATTTAGTGCTCTCTTGTTTCGAGTTGCCTTTTCTTGGGTATTCTTTGACACCTTTCAGATTAGTGAATTTGTCACTGAGGACAAATGCTCAGTTGGTGGAGGATGTGCTGATCACAGAATCCTTTGTTTTGATCTCACGCTGATTCTTCCAACCTCAGCAATTTCCAGTTTTTATGGGTCTTTTGCCTTTCGTATGAGAGATACGGCTTTTAGGTAGATCAGAATCATTTCATTTTTTTATGTTTTTCCTCACCTTTTTTTGTTCTGATTTCATGTTCCTCCCCCACATTACTATGGATCATCTTTGACTCCTTCATTTATTGGGCCTCATGCCATGTCGAATTGACACACTGGGGAGAATTTTCTTTTTGCTCTTGGCAGAATTAGTTGTCGCAGTTTTCATGGCCTACGCTGGTTGCTGGTATTACCTGAGACAGTTTGTTTCAGGTCCCTTCACTCTTTCATGTATGGGGTAACGATGTAGGGCATTTTGTATGTATTAGATCTATAGATTCAATCTTCTCCATTAAGCATGTTAGGGCTCAGTGTTGTGCCACTTTTACAAATCTATCGTTTGGTCCAGCATTGTCCCCCTTTCTGCTTTGGGCTCATCACTTATGTTTTTTTCTTGTTTCTCGTTCTTTTTTAGAGCTCTTTCGCCGCAAGATTAATGCCTAGGTTTTCAAATTTTTCCACAGGATTGGTGGCATTGTTGTCTGCTACAGGGGTCTTGAGGGAGATATCCGTCTTTATTGAGACCTTATGGGGTTCACTTAAATGTTTTGCCTAAATGTTTAATCTTGGCTTCCAATCTGGTATCACGCAGGTGCTGGCTGCGGTGGGGGGCTCATCAGTGTACCACTGACGTGTGTGTGTGTGTGGCGGTTTTGACCTTGCCAGCAATTGATGTTGCTTTATGGGCTATGCCCTCAAGTTAAATTCTGAGGTCAGCCTAATGCCTGTCTGGCATTGATGGTAAGGGCAGCCCTCTTAGATTGTGAGTTTGTTTTACAGATGCTCCAGTATAACTGTGACTGGCATTGTTGTTTGGTACATTTGGAATGTTGTTACTTTTGCAGCGTTCAATAAAGCTGTGGCCTTGCCCTGTTTCCAACTTAAGCAACTTCTGTGTCTTTTTGGGGGGCAAAGTATTGGTTTATTAGTTGGTCATAAATGAGCATATGCTTCTCAGCAGGCATTTACCTGAGCTGTAGATATAGTAATTATTGGCAGGTATTCCCTGAGACCAGAAAGGTATTTTAAGGGTTTTAGTGTTAACCGGGTTGAGAAAGACTGGTGTAAAGGGTATTACTGCTGTAAAGCAGAACAGAAGAGGTGAGTGGAGGAAAATACTGGAGAAGCTGTACTGAATATAAACAATAGAAATGAAATGGCATATTTTGTACCCAGCTTGTCCTGTTACACTTTTAAAACCTGTACACCCGACCCGAAAATCGTACGAAAAATGTTGCTTTCCAAGTGATCGTACAATATTTTTGGATCGTTGGTACAAAGCTTTCGAGAGCCGATTACAATAGTTCATCCAATATTATCCGATCAGACCAGCATGAAAATTTTTCTCGTACGATACCAGATTGTAGGATTTTCGTTTTATTCTGTACAGTTGTCATTTCCAAAATGCAATCCAAATATACTACAACACATGTCATCCATTCCAAATTTTTATTCTGTCGTACGAAAATTTTTAGGACTTTAGTAAATGCTTCAGTTTCAATAAGAGATTAGCATGCAAAAAAAACAAAAACTGGATGATCATTCATCCGATAAGCTCATCTTGTGTATGGGCCATTATACTCCACATTAAACCAAATGTTTTGGGTGGAAATGTAGCTACGGTTTTAGAAGAGAAAACTATAAAACTAATGGCAAGAAAACACAATAAGACAATCGTATGAAAATTTTTGTTCAGCGAATGATCGGCCGATTTTCTACTCGTTGATGCCCAGCAATCAATACCCGATATCGATATTATGAACGAAAAAGAGCGATTAAAAAATTCTGTTGTATCGTTTGCGAACAAATGGTTTTCTATTCGTTGGTGTGAAGGTAGTCAGTAGAAAATCTATAGAACATTATCATTCATGAGCGGAAATAGTTGCGTAAGCGGAAGCAGTGTTCAAGAACGAAGTTTCGTAAACACTAATGAAAAATTCCAAATAAACAAGGCAAAAGAAATGTCAGCAAAAATATATATATATACGGTTTCAATGCCGGCCCCTTCAACAAAGAGCGTAGGAACGTTCGTCCTGGGATGAAGGGCGTGGCTACAAGGTCACACGCACACTACATCACTTCCACTTGTACGCGAAACGTCAACACTACGTATGAAATAAATTTGCTCTATGAAAGATTTTTTTTGATTGTTAATGTTGGCAAGGATTTCGACCAACGAAGGCTGTTTCGTTGGTTGGTGATCGAACGATCGGTTGATATTCAAACCATGTATTCCTGCTATAAAACTGTTCTTATCGATTTGTTCTCCAGTAGACAGTGAGTGGTAAAAAGCTTATGGGTGTCTGATTACAGCACTAAGATGTTTTCACTGACTCAGAATACAGCGATGGATGTTCAGGGTAAAGCTGCTGATAGCACATATCCTTGTACTTTTCTATGGGCCCATGGTATTGGTTTCTTAGATACTATTTGTATTGAAACGCATGACAGATTTTCTAAGAACTGTTCTCTGTGTATATATAGCCTGTCAGCAGAATTCTTGTTTACTAAGAGGTCTGAGTTATTGAGATGGCCAGCCAGTTCCTTGAAATTAGTGTGTTAGTCTAGTTGTAGCTAATGATAATGAGAGCTATTTGAGCAACATTTAGCACAAGGTGAACAGATGGATACAGGTAATAGGCATTTTAGTTGTTGACTCTAATTTCAGGAGGATCCATCAGGCTATGTGTACAGAAGCAATAAAGTGACTGATGGGTGTTTTAAGATGAAGGTGGACGTCACAGAGGTACATAAGTGCACATGCTTATATCCTCTGCATGCTTTTGTGCTCCGAAAACACTGTGGATTAAAAAGAGCAAATTGAGGTCTGCTCAGTTGTGCATAGAACAGTTATCCCTCTTACTGTATCTTTACTTATCACCACCTAACACTAAAGCCAGCTCTGAAAAAAAGAAACCATATCATTCTTTTCAACAAAAATCTCCAAGTCAAACATAATCCTTTACACTGGAAGATCTGTAGGATGTGAAGGATTTTTGCCTGCTCTGATATCTCATTGTTTGCTGGTAAACCATCTGTTCAACATGCTCATATATATAAACAATGACAAATTTCCTGTGCGATAGGGGTACAATACTAGTCATCTATCCACTTGTGTACGTAGATGAACCATCATCTTCCAAGCAGTATTATCAGTGCTGTAGCTCCATTCTTTTACTAAATCTATCAGTCATGCTGAGGCTTTCCAGCCATACATCCTCTTCTGATGTATGGCTGGCAAGCCTCAGCATACCGACTGATAGATTAGTAAAAGAATCTAGCTAGGTATTTAAACAGTTTACTACTGTGCCAGGTCATACTTAAAATGCCTTAAAGTAGTTGTAAAGGCAGATTTTTTTTTTCTTAATGCATTCTCTGCATTAAGATCAAAAGCCTTCTGTGTGCAGCAGCCTCACTAATACTTACCTGAGGTCCATCTAGATCCGGTGATGTTGCAGGAGTGTCTCGGCTGACCGGTACTCCCCTCCTCATTGACTGAGACAGCAGCCATTGGCTCCAACTCCTGTCAATCAAAGTCAGTCAGCCAATGAGGAGAGAAAGGGAGTGGGCTGTGTCTGTGGCTTGGCTCAGGTGCCCACATAGCAAGCTGCTTGCTGTGGGGGCACTCGTCAGGAAGGAGGGGCCAGAAGCACTGAAGAGGGACCCGAGAAGATGGGGATGTAGGCTGCTCCGTGCAAAATCATTTCAAGGAACAGGTAAGTATAAAATGTTTGCTTTTTTTTAACTAAAAAAAAGGGAGTTAGGCCCCCTTCACACAATCGGACCGATCAGGTCCGCCTTTCCATTTTTCAGGCAGACCTGATTGGGCCACCCATTCTCCTCTATGGGGAGGCGGATGTCAGCAGAAATGTGTCTGCAGAAACCCATCTGGCATCTGATCCAACAAGATCCACTGAAAACAGACGGATAGCGATACGTTCGCCATCTGTCCAGCGGGTCGGATCGGATGAATACGAACATGCTGACTGCTTTCATCCGATCTCTCCATAGAGAGCGGGACTCTGACAGGTCAGTCTCTGCACAGTGAGCAAGCGGAGTCCGCCGAACGGATCTACCCCCCTTAGAGAGAGGCCTAACTGTCTTGCAGTTTACTAAACATTTGCAAAGTTAGGGGTCAGAAAGTGAAGATCATGTACACATTGCAGAATAATGAAAGCTCCAGAAACATGGACTCTTCACAGCAATGTACAAAGAGCAATTTACTCCTGCGCTTGAGAGGTAGCCTTGCGGCTAATATTCCAAAAAATTTGATTTATGTCTGATTGACCCACCCACAAGGGTGGAGCATGTGGACTTGATAATGTGACCTTTAGAATACAAAAAGCCCTACCACTCATTCCCCCAACCAGCTCTGATGAAGGGGTTGATGCGTAAGCGTTTTTTTGGAGGTCCTAATCCTTCCATGGCCTGCAGCAGCGGAGGATGCCCAGTGGAGGCCCTCGGGGGTCCCATATTGCTTACATTTGCCCATGTTTTCACTATTGCCTTGTGAGTTGTGAGTATAATGTGTATGTATGTTTACAATAAATTGTTTTAAAGATAATGCACTAGGCTGGTGCACCCTCTGTCTATTCCTCTTCACAGCAATGTCTGTGTGGTTCAGTCAGGGTAATATGTGGCTGCATAGCATATTAGGAGTCTATTACACAGTCTACCTTAAAATCTCTACAGTCAAACCATACAGAATAAAGCTACCTCCAAATATCCTCATAAACTGCTCCCCTCTCATTAAAGTCCGGAGTAGCTCTGATAACACAGGAAAACCAGCTGGAGGATTCCAAGGCCCAAAGACAAAAGACTGCCCCACTGAAACTGCAGTACTTTGGTTGCAATTGGGGATGGTCTTCCAGAGAAGCTTGTATGCTATTAGGCTTCTGTCAGGCTGCCTGTATGCTAGTTCTGACAGTAGGGGCTGGCTCACCTGGCAGCAGATCATTTGCCCAGCAACCCCTGGCTTACCGGTTGTGGCCTCCCTGAGCTGTTGAGGAAGGGAACCAGAGAAACTTGCCTTCCCTGGGCAAGTCCTGGAACCCAGGGAGTTGTGGAAAATAGTTAAGAGGCCTGCAACTGCATCTGATCATAGTAAGTAAATAGGCACTGTGCTAGGGTTCTATAGTGCGGTTTTAAGTAAAACAAAAAAAGTAAACGTGTATCACCTCAAACATCATACAACAGACTGGCTATTCACTGCCTGGGCAGCATTCAGCTGTATCTATGCCTAGCATGCACAGCTGACATCCTCTTCATTACCATACATGTGCTTGCTGCTCCCATAGAGCATATTATTCTTGCTGTCAATATTAGGCTAGGTGTGCCATGGGCATGTGTGGCATTTATACTAAAACACTGATCTGCGTTCTCTGACTTAACGAGGTGGAGAGCATTAAATAGGCATAGTTGCATTGGTCCAAGCGGGACACTGTGTATAACATCCATACCTGGAATTCTACATTAAAATTTGTTCCACTGCTGCGACCTGTGAAATTGTAAAATGCAATAACAAACACAAGGTACCAAAACTACGTGTCTGTACATATGGGGGTATGCACAATAATCTTATTTATATTAATTGTCCAGATGCCATTACTAGGCTTGTTACCTGCTTTAGTGGCCACTAATAGAGCAGAAAGGGACAAAGTCATCAAAGGCTTCACGTTGTCCCTATATTGTTCCTTTGTTGCCCTGGCATTGTGATATACTGTAAATACAGCATGAAACTAAACGGCTATTATAAACAGTCTGTTATCTTTTCTCTGCAGGTCCGCTGTGTAGCGCTTGTGTCTCTTCTTTTGGCGCTCGACCAGTTGCCATTTTCAGTGGTTTCTTAATAGGCGGAGGTCTGATATTGAGCAGCTTTGCTCCAAATATTTACTTCCTTTATTTTTCATATGGATTTATGGTTGGTAAGTAACATGTTTTTCATGAAACAAAATACATTTACAATATGTACTGGAATAGGAACATGGTGTTAATGTATTGCATGTAAAATGGAGATCAAAAATTACATTATTTTATAAACATTTTTAAATTATATTAAACCTTTGCTATGTTTGAGTTATATTACATATGCTGTGTGTATGCCAATATGACTTAAAGGAACTGGGACAACATAAATGTGTCTACTGCGGGCCTTTTCTTGTGAGAGTGCCAGTTTTCTGGCTGTCTTTTTATCCAAGAACTCTAAACGAAGTATGCAGATATGACCTGGCTTTGCTTTGCCTTCACTTTTTACATTCTGGCTCCTGGTCAGCAATTCAGAAATTGTGGTCAGAGAGCCAAATATTTAAAGTAAGGCCATACTGAGAAAATATACAGGCTGCCCTTTCTGACCTGCTATTTAAAACTTTAAAGCCTTTTTAAAGGCACTTTTTTTTAATGAGTGAAAATAATAAACATGTTTTGCACACCTTCTCTGTGCAACGGTATTGCACAGAGTGGCCCAGAGCCTCATCTTCTGGGGTCCCCCACTAGCGATCTTGGCTCCCTTTTTTTTCTCTGCCCTCATAGCAAGATGTTTGCTATAGAGACAGATGTGCGGGCTCACTCCCGAGCTGAGCCCCTGCTCACAGGATTTGAATTACAGCACCAAGAGCCACTGGTACCCACTGCTGCCCTATTTTCCTATGAAAAAAGAAAGTGAAAGAAGACCTGTAAATGGGCACAGTGCTGGGTGGATACAGGACTCTGGTAGGTGTTATGGGGAGGGGGCAGCCAGTGGCAAAACCTTTTTGTACCTAGATGCAGGGGAATGCATTAAAGTGGTTGTAAACCCTCACATATAATCGGTGAAGGGACTTGGCTCAGGTGATACACAGAGATGAAACAAATCCATCTACATAGGTTGTACCTGTTTATCAACAAATGTCTTTCCCCTACTTCCATTCAAAGTGCAGAATTTACATAGGACCTCTCTGCTCTTAAAAGCAGGAAGCTGAAGTTACATCAGTGAGGAGAGCTCTGAAAGCTGATTGGAGGGAGGGGACACACCCCCCTACACAAAGCACATAGGAACAGAGCTGAGGCTGTCATTCACAGGCTGTGCCCTCCCCTGTCACCATTTTTCTCTTGCTGTCAGGAAGACTCATCAGAAGTGTTTCATGCTAGTAGCAGAGGAATGAGGTAGGATATAGAAATTACATTTGGTGCTCTGGACTGAGACAGGCACACACTATAGAGGGATGAGCTTTGCTCATATTTCATGTCTAAGGTTTACAACTATGTTAAGGTAAAACATGTTTTAGCTTTAGAGTCACTTAAAAGAAAAATTCATAAGAACAGCAGGGTGCAATCTGAATGTAGCATAATAAGATATTTATTGCGGTAAAAAAGACAAATGGCAACTCATGTGACTGTTAAAATCGGGTTAATCACATATAAAGGGCTTCCGTCTCAAAACAGGGAACCTCAGACCAAGATAGATACACTGGGTGGGTGGATACAGCTGCAGGACTAAAGGAACACACCAAACTAAGTGCACCATTACATTTACTGAGAAACTAGCAAATTAGCAACTAACATTGGAAGAAGAAATGGCTTTTTTTGTAGGTAATCCGTGAGCAGCCAGCTCATGCATCTGGGAATGGGATGCTAAAAATTACAGCCTGGATAGTCTGGACATCAGATTGAATGACCGTGCAGGGATCCCTTCTGGTATGCTTGCATCCTACAGACGTCCTTGGCCATCTTTTAGGGTTCCACTTTCTCATCTAAGCTGTCATCCAGTCTGATGTCTGAACTTTACAGGAGGCAGGTTTTAGAAAGAGGCTCCCATCCCAGATGCAAAAAGCACCATTTCTCCTTCCTGTTTGATTTGCTAATTTACTAGTGTTTCTCAGTACATTTAATGCTGCATTTAATTTGGCGCCCCCCAGTGTGTTCTCTTAGTCCTGCAGGTGTATCCATCCACCCTGTGTTTCTATTTTGGTTTGAAGTTTCCTGTTGTGAGCCCTTACTATCTGATGACCCTGATTTTAACTGTCACAATGTGAGTTGCGATTTGTCTTTTTCACCACAATAAATCTGTTAACATAGTACATTTATATTGCGCCCTGCTGTTTTTTTTTCGTATAGAGATGCTTCCGTCTCTTCAGAGGTGCTGCATCTGGTGCATTGAGATCAGCATGAAGTTACCCTGAATGCTCCCATTGGACTCTGTGAACTTTTTCCTGTTCTGCATAGAACCGTAAAAAAAAAAATGAATGATTCCTGAGATAAAATAAATTACCGATTTAAGCCACACAGAAATTATTACGACAGGTGTTTATGGAGTGCTGACAGTTTACGCAGTGCTTTACATATTGTACCTTCACAGCTTCAAGAAGCTTACAGTCTACGGTCTCTATCTTGCATGCATAAGTGCATACTAGGGCCAATTTATACAGGGGTGAATTACCCTACCAGCATTCCTTTGAAGTGTGGAAGGAAACAGAAGAACCTGGAGGCAAGCTCCATGCAGGTTATGTCTTGGTTTGGATTTAAACCAATCACCCCAGTGCTGCAAGGCAGAAGTGCTTACCACTAAGCCACTGTCCAAGGTATGGAATTATAAAGGCCATATACATCCCCCAGCATCTGCAGTTCTACATTATTGTGCTTCAGCTTACAGCCTGTCCTACAGAAGGCAGGGCAATATCTGACATCGTTTTGCTAATGAAAACGTTTTAATATTGCTTTTGTATTGTATATTTTCCAGCTGTGTCACAGGCTGCACATTTGGATACACCTATTAAGACATTTGCCTGCATTGCATAGATTCCAATCACAATACTTTTTCTGTAAATAAGCATATAATATATATTTTACAAATATCTGATGCACTGAGCCTTGTATATTACACCTAATGCATGTAATGGTTGTCTAAGCGTCCCCAAACTGTGGGTCGCGACCCACTGGTGGATCGCAAACTCAGTTTGAGTGGGTCGCGCTGAGCGGACCCACTCAAACTATAGGAAGCCGGAGCCGCTGCCTTTCCGTAAAAAAAAAAAATGGCTGCGGCCGGCCCATGTCCGCTGCGCATGAGCCGTCACTACTGCTCGGGGAGGCCCGTAAACGTTGACGCAGCGGCCGGGCGGTGCCATTTTTAAATGGAAGGTGCCTCAGGGATGGGTAAGACAGACCCCTCCTGCATGCCCACAGCCCATTATCTCCTGCACCATGCCCACAACCCTGCAACTCATGCACCAAGCCTGCATCCCTGCATCTCCTGCACCATGCCCACAGCCAATCATCTCCTGCAACATGCCCACAGCCCGTCATCTCATGTACCATGCCCACAGCCCTGCATCTCATGCACCATGCCCACAGCCCTGCATCCTCTGCACCATGCCCACAGCCCTGCATCTTCTGCACCATGCCCATAGCCCTGCATCTTCTGCACCATGCCCATAGCCCTGCATCTCTTGCACCATGCCGAAGCCCTGCATCATGCCCCTAGCCCTGCACCATGCCCACAGCCCTGCATCTCCTGCATTATGCCCACAGCCCCTGCATCTCCTGCACCATGCCCACAGCCCCTGCATCTCCTGCACCATGCCCACAGCCCCTGCATCTCCTGCACCATGTCCACAGCCCTGCATCTCCTGCAACATGTCTGCAGCCCTGCATCTCCTGCACCATGCCCACAGCCCTTCATCTCCGGCACCATGCCCACAGCCCTGCACCTCCTGCACCATGCCCACAGCCCCTGCATCTCCTGCACCATGTCGGCAGCCCTTGCAATACTTGCATCACATGTGGTGCCTGGTGGACGAAAGAGCGAGACACAGCACTTCTGTCTGTCAGAATCTACACTCAGTGAGTAACCATTTCTATGCAAGGTTTTGCAAATTGTATGCCTTTTTTTGTGCCATGTGCCAATTCTATGCCCCTAAAGCTTATTGCCATGTTGTGCCACTCTATGCCCCTAACACTTATTGCCATGTTGTGCCAATTTTATGCCCTAACATCCCCCTCCCTTTAAAATATGCATTATTATTGCATTTATATAGCGCCAACAAATTCTGTAGCGCTTAACAATATTCATTTACAAGCAAGTGGGTCCCAAAAATATAACTGTATTCAGAAGTGGGTCTTGGCCCAAAAAAGTTTGGGAAGCCCTGGTCTAGAATATACCCCCTTGATTGTGAATTACAATAATATATCTTTGTACTCTGAACTTTTTCCTTTTAAAGAGCATTTGTCAGCATATTCTTATAGGTATGCTTATGATATTACCATATTTTCCCAAATCATCCTCTAGGACAGTCACGTGAGAGATAGGCTCCTCCTCCTGCAGGAAACATAAGCACAGATATGTTTAAAATGGCTGCCCACCGACTGCCCCTCAGTTCTTGTGTTTCTTGTCCTGCCGCCATGAGCTGAAAATGACATTCATCCCGTTTGTTATTTCACTACCCTGTCCATAGCAGGCGTCACTGGACACATCCTCCCTCTGCCTGTATCCTGCTTGTGAGGCCACTGGCTTCAGGTTTTTTGGGGTGAGGGAGAAAGGACTTCCAGGGGTGAGCTCTGTAACCCTTACAGGACTCCCCCTTTCATGCCTTGATTCCCCATTGGCTTTCTCTTGCACCATATGGTGTTTTGATTACGGTAGGGGTTAAGAGGGCTTGTGTCCTTCCTGTGTTTTTGTTGTTTTACTTACATCTGCTCAGGCCAGTGTAGGTTGGGGGGTGGGGTTGTTTCTTCCAGCCAGCCAGAGGCTCTGTGTGAGGCTGCCCATCACCCCTCTCGTCTAGGCTTGCACGCAGGGCTCCAGGGGCTGGACCTTCTGCGTGCAGCGCGGCGGAAGTGATGCTCTGAAGATGGAGCCGCTATCAGAAGTAGGGCAGCGGCCATCTTGAGTCAGGGAATGGGAACACATCGGTGCAGGGGAAAGTTCCCTGTCTATAATTGGACAACGGAAGTGACACTAAAGATCGCGCCACAACAGGAAGTAGCACGGCGGCCATCTTGAGTCAGGGAGCGAGCTTATGTCAGTACAGGGGGAGTTTCCCTGCCTGATATTGGTCGACTGTTCTCCTTTCCCTATATATATATATATATATATATATATATATATATATATATATATATAGCCCAGTCTGCACAAAATGGCGACGCAGTTATTTCTGGAAGCTGGCGTGCTACCTTCCATCCAGGTGGTCCCAATGGCAGAGGACCTAAATCCGTAAATCCCTAAAAAGGATAATTAACAAGGAATGGAAGTGTCCAGAAATTAAGTTGTTCTTTCCTAAAACAATAAATATAAGATTATCTTTTGGGGAAATGGAAGGGGTCGCGGCCAAATGACCTAAGCTGGACTCCTCTTTGGCAAAGGTTTCTAAGAGGTCAGACTTATCCTTTGAGGATATGGGCCTTCGTAAAGATCTTCTTTGTGACGCTATGGAGGGCATACGTAGCGGGGGCTGCTGGGTTCCAGCCCAACATGGCCAAAACTTGTGTAGCTGGGAATGTGGCTTTCTGGCTAGAACAACTACGGGGTCACCTAGAAAAGGTCCCTGCCATGGAAGAGGCACAAGACTCCCTACTCTTGATAGGAGTGGCATATATGGCTGATGCGGCTGCGGTCAGAATCTCAACCCGCACCACATGCCTTATTAACGCGGTCAAAGAGCCTTCTGGCTCAAAACTTGGGAGGGTGACTCTGCATCAAAGAACAAGCTATGTAACATTCCTTTTAACGGCGGCCTGCTGTTCGGTCCGGGACAAAGTATTGGCAAGGTCAGCCGACAAGTCCAACGGTTTCCTGTCCAAAAGAAAGGAGAAACCAAAAGTTTTTTTCGTCGACCTAGAGGAGAAACCCAGTCAAAAGGAGAAAAAGTTAAAGATGGGTCTTTACCAAAAATAAGGGAAATTTGAGCGTCCTCTTCCCCAATCCAGGGACTAATAATAATAATCCCCAGTGACGCCAGCCCTCCAGTAGGGGGAAGACTATAAAAAATTTTCTGGCAATGGCAAAGCTTTTGTTCAAACCTCCTTCATCCTGCAGATCATCAAGGTTACAGGATAGAATTTACGGCAAAACCACCACACAACTTCCGTGTCAGGCCCCTTTTAGAGACACTTCACCTGAGGGAAGCTATGGAGGCTGCGGTCACGGATCTATTAGACGAGAGAGTGAGCCTACGCATTTCTGCCAATCCAACTAATTCTGAGAACAATCAGGAAGATCCAGCTTAAAAAAACAAGAGTGATCATTGTAGCTCGATTTTGGTTGAAACAGACATGGTTCACACCACTGAAAAAGATGGCAGAAGAAGACCCCTGGATCCTCCCATACCAGAGCGACCTTGTAGTTCAGTCAGGGGCCCATCACCCCCATATCCATACCCTAAAGGTGGCAGCATGGATCCTGAATGGTGCTTGCTACTAGACAAGGGTCACTCTACCAGAGTAGTTAATACTCTGCTTCAAAGTAGGAAGCCGGTAACCAGCAAAATTTACAAAAAAGTATGGAAAGTATACACTTCGAAGATGCGGTCCAAAGACAGAAGTCTGAAAAGTGCTAGCACCATTTTGGATTTCCTCCTGGACGGGGCAGGGGTGGGACTCGCTGTGATTACCCTCAAAGTCCAGGCAACCACCTTATCAATATTTCTCAACATGCCAGTTAATGATAATCCATTGGTTAAATAGTTTTTCAAATCTCGTCCCAGTAAGAACCTAAGTGTAGCCCTGGGATCTTTCATTAGTACTCAAGGCCCTCACCAAGGTCCCATTTGAACCACTCGCAGAGGCTTCTCTAAAACCATTTAGTCTTAAGGTAGCACTACTGGTTGCCATCACATTGGCCAGACACGTTAGTGAGCTGCAAGCTCTGTCCATAAAGGAACCTTTCTTAACGTTTTTTCCAGATAAATTGGTACTCAAAACAGACCCCCTGTTCCTCCCTAAGGTCGCATCTGTTTTTCATTGCTCACAGGAAGTGGTGCTCCCATCTTTTTGCCAAAACCCTTCTAACCAGGGGGAAGAACTCTTTGCTACGTTAGACATCAGGAGGTGCGTCCTACACTATTTAGAGATCACTAAACTCTTCAGTAGAGCGTCAAACCTCTTTACCCTTTTGAGTGCCTCCGCACAATATAAAGTGACCTCAAAGAACTCTGTAGCCAGATGGATCAAGTGGGCTATAGGGGCAGCCTACTTGACCCAAGGTCAAACATTTCCTTCAGATGTCAAGGCACATTGGACCGCCACCTGGTCCAGAGACTCTACCTTCAAGAGCCAGTATAGGGTTGATCTGGTCTCCACCCAAGATCTGACCTTTGGTCGTAAGGTCCTGCAAGCGGTGTTCACACCCTAGGCATGCATCCTTGGGGTCTCATATGACCGTCCTGGAGGATGACTTGGGAAAGTCTGAGTTATTACCTGATAACTCCCTTTCCAGGAATCCTCCAGGACGGTGGACCCCTGCCCTATGTTATGGATAATTGTTAGTTGGTTATTTCAGGCTAAAAGCCTATGCTGTCCAGCTCATCTTCATACAACTGAGGGACAGCCGGTGGGTGGCCATTTTAAACATATTTGTGCTTTTGTTTTTTTGCGGGAGAAGGAGCCTATCTCTTATGTGACCACCCTGGAGGATTCCTCGAAAGGGAGTTATCAGGTAATAACTCAAACTTTTTTTGTCTAGTGCAGATGACACGAATATGTCCTTTGATATTGTCTTATGGTACCTGATGTGAATATCCTACTTTGCTAATGCTATTAACAGAAAACATTTAAAAACCTCGGCTTCTATACTCTACGGGTTAACTGTTATTCAGTGTGTGAACAGAAGTAACACCACATATAGAGCAGTCAGCATAAAACTGTTGGCTGTCTGTCAGGACTGATGCAGCTAAAAACACTTTGCTAGTTTTAGCCAAGGAGGATGTGAGACTTGAGGCTCACTTAGTTTTCCCATGGCTAAACATTTTTGTCTTCTTTATGGTTATTGTATGGTGAATTAAAATTAAAGTGTATGTAAAGCCTAACAATAACTACTCATATTTGCTACTAATAAAATTAAAAGCATTTTCAGATTTCTGTTCTAAAATTAATAAAAATACCTGTTAAGCATTTCAGTAATTCATAGCTATCTCTTATAAAAGAGTCAAATTAGCCCTCTTCTTATCGGAGACCTCAGAGGAATGAATCTTTATGTTGAAGTAAATAAGACCCCGTTCACACTGGGGCGATGCTACTTGACGGGGCGACCTCACAGGTCGCGGTGCGCAGCTCGCACCGCGACCTCGGAGCGGCCGGCACGGACTTCATAACATTGAAGTCAATGCAGGTCGCCCCAAATTAGCTCCGGCCCCTTTTTCTAAGTCCTATTAGAACGGGTCCACAGCTTCTCTATGGCAGGCGCCCCAGTGTGAACGGGGTCTAACAGTGGGAGGGTTTGAGAAGTTTAGCAAAAAAACAACTGGGTAGGACTGACACAGGCAGGTAAAGCCCCGTACACACGTACCGAACAATCGGCCGTCTTTTGTCCAGGGCTGTTGTGTCTGTTGAAAACTGCAAAAGACTGCACGCGAATTTTGTCGGCCAACAACAGCCGACTGCAGAAGTGATGTCATGTGATGGTTAACTTTCCTGGTCTTTTTTCTTTTCTGAGCATGCCCAGTCTTGCAAATCTGCTGTCTGTCGGCCAAATTCTGTACTGACTGGCGAACAATCGGCCGTTCTGGTGTTGGCCAACAAAAATTTTAATGCTTGCACGACAGATTCTTTTCGGCTGAAAGTGCGCTGTCGGCTGTCAGAAGCATCATACTAACAAGCCTACAATCGGCCGATCGGCCGTCGGCCTGAATCTTTACGGCCGACAATCGGTATGTGTGTACGGGGCTTTAGTAAATTTAATGCAGAACAGACAAAGCATGTCTCTTCTGCTTTAAAAATCCTGCCTGTTCGTCCATTTATTTATTTATTTATTTTTCTTCACTAAAGTTCCACAATAAATACTAGTGGACATAGCATGGATGTGTTTTTGTTTCCCATTAGAATAGCCATACATAGCCTAATCCCACACCAGATATATGGGGGGAAAGCAATGATCAGGTGACAATAGGTCTGTTTAGGGCTAACTAGGGCATAATATTGAAGGCTTTCCATGTCACAAGTGCATATTCTTCTTTTTTTTTTTTTAAATCTGAATTTTTTTTTTTTTATTATTTAAAACCCTTAATGTAACAATACAGTACAATACAGTTGCACCCCCTTTTTTTTTTTTTGTTTTTTTGTGGTTACATTTGTCAGCATAGAAGCCATTCAAATATTGGTATCTATATATGTTCAGACCATTACATATATATCAGAATATATACTATTGTAATTCAACCCAACCAATAATCCACAAGATGTGCAGCTATTGTTATGCAAATTGTAAAGACATATCTTCATTTTCCATGGTTTATTCGAGCATACCAACAATCTTTGAAGTACCAATTCCCGTGGAATAAGTCCAGGGGCATCCCACCATGGGCCCCACAGCTTTTCAAATTTACCCTGACAGCCACGTCTTGTGTAGATATGACCTTCTAAAAGTAGTGCTTTTCCCATAGCTGACACCCATGATTTATGTGTGGGGGGGGGGGGGGATTAGCGGATTTCCACATTACTATAATTGACTTCCGGACATGGAAAAGGGCCCTTCTGACCGCTGTCCTGGGGTACTCCTCCTCTACTAAACATCCTAGAAGGTGCTATAGACAACATTTAGGGTCTATTGGGATTTTTACTTTAAATACCATGTTTAGTGTACTTATGATTTGGCTCCAGTACAGGTGGAGTTTGGGACACCTCCAAGTGCATATTCTTAAACTCAGAAGTTTTTGAATATTGAAAAATTTCTGTACAACAGCACAAATATGTTTCTCTTCTCAAAGGGAAGGAAGGTGTTAAACCACACATATAATGCTTCTGTCTGACAGGTGAAATATGTTAGAAACATCAGTGAGTTGGATATGCAGATGTCTTTCCATGGGTTGCTCTCTCTAAAACATCTGCCTGTCTATAGCCACTCCTATAAATCCTCATTCACACAGGTGTACCGATCTGTACAACTGTGTGAAGAGATGTCTTTATCCATGTGGGATACAGGTGTTCAATGCAGGCAGAGTGTAGAAATCAATGACCGATTTCCAACTGCTCTTACTTGCATGGGTCTCCAAGCACATCCCCGACTTTACTTCTGTGCATGCCTGATACACAGATCAGAACGCAGTTTGTGTGCATTCTGATCCGTGCATCAGACCCACACAGATGTACAGCATGGGATATGCTTAAGATCCATGCAGATCTGTGAATACCATGTTGGTGAAGACAGCCCTTTGCATGGGTGTATGATTACCCCATTGTATACTTTTTTCCTTTGATGATACCTGGAATAAATCTGGTGATCTACTCTTCTAATATGGCAGTGTAAAGTGTAATCGTCCACAGTAACTATTTGGACCTAAGAACATATATGTTATTATTTTTTTTTTTTTAGGTTTTGCATGTGGCTTATTGTACACAGCTACGGTGACTGCAACATGCCAATATTTTGAAAAGCGACGAGGACTTGCACTTGGAATTGTTTCAACAGGTATGACAAAACTGGTTACCATTTCCAGTGTATCAGCTTTCAAATTGAATGCAAATTAGAATTCTACTATTTCTTACACAAATATGTAATATAACAGTGAGAGGAGGGAAAACTGATAGATCCCCTGGCCCATTTATAGTTGCACATAGATAGAATGTATTTTAAGTAATTAAAAAAGAATAATGAAAGATATATACTGCTCAAAAAAATTAAAGGAACACTTTGAAAAGACATCAGATCTCAATGGGAAAAAATATAATGCTGGATATCTATACTGATATAACTATCCACAACTGCAAAGGGTTTCTTTTTTTTCCCAGCTATGGTATATTTTTTATAGTTATATTGGTCCAGTGTGGCTTTTCCGCTCCAGCCTCTTCTCTTGGTTCAATTCGAGAACACTTTGAATTCATTCAGAAAATGCAAAGAATTCTCTGAATTTTGCCAGTGCTGAGTGTCTGACCTCCTGAGTTCAGAATACAGTAGCCCAGCAGTTCAGCATCAGACCCGGAAACAAGTGGAGATCACTGAAGTACCGTAGTGGTGTCTACTTAAGTTATTTCTAGCTTCAAGGGGTATCTGCAAGGTATTGTATATGCATAGTTACATTGGTCTAAGCCAGGTACCAATGTAACTATGTATAAAATATCCATATCTGGACTTACTCTTTAACTACATTACTCTGTTTAGGTTCAGGGATAGACCAATGATTCTGAACAATGAACATGCATGCATGTCACCAGAACAGGCACAGTGGTTATTTTTCTGACTATAATTTATGAAGCCTCCTTGGGCCTTTGAGCTTGAATGTAAATATGGCACACACAAAGTAAAAAATACACTATTTGTACATAATTAATTGTATTTACACTTTACAGGTTCTAGCGTTGGAACCTTTATATATGCAAGTCTGCAGAAAGAGTTGATATCATTCTATGGAATAGATGGGTGTTTGCTGATTATTGGGGCCCTGTCATTGAATATATTGGCATGTGGAATTCTGATGAGGCCCTTGCCACAAGTATCAAGCAACAGACCAGAGAAAGCAGACATAGAGAAAACTCCAGATACCTACCTCATTTATCATGAAAAGGACCTCGACACTGAGGAACAGCTAGGGATGCTTGTGAAATCCCATACATTAAATGGGAACTGCAAATCTCAAGATACTAAGACTGGAACAAGTGGAGTTACAACTCAGCTCAATATAGAAAAGGTTAACATCAACCATGGAGCTGCAGAGAAACAAAGTTGCAAACAGTTCATTAAAAACAAGTGCCACAGCTACCTTGATTATTGGGAGGACACTCAAAACCTATTCAAAAACAAAGTGTTTGCTGCTCTTTTCATAAACATTCTGCTGTTTGACATAGGGGGGTTTCCTCCAGGATTTCTTTTGGAAGATGTAGCCAAAAGTGCCAATATTAGTAAAGAAGAGATGGCAGTGCCCCTAGTGTTCATCCTTGGCATCATGATGGCCATCGGCAAGCTCATCTTGGGTATCCTGGCTGATTTTAAGTGGATGAATTCTTTATATCTCTACGTCTTTACTATAGCGGCAACAGGCTTGGCAGTACTTGCAATCCCTTTTGCCAAGACATATGCCACCCTTGCTATTATTGCTGGCACAGTTGGATTTTTTACTGGCAATTGGTCAATATTTCCATACGTAACTACAAACACTGTTGGCCTAGATAAACTCACTCACGCCTATGGGGTACTGATGTTCTTTGCTGGTGTCGGGAATTGCCTTGGACCACCTATAGTTGGTAAGAGATAATAGCTGCAATTATTTTAAACCTCCCACTAAACAGTTATTTAGGACTTCACTATTTCTTATAGGGAAGATCATTTACAGAATAAAAAAATAAATAAAACAATGCAAAATCGATCAATCAATATCAAGGATATTTGTCATATACTCTCAATAGTTAGTGAAGAATAGATGCTTCTAATTTTTTGTGATTTACTTTTCATTCTTGACATGGATCTCATAGATCTGGATTCCTGTTGTCACACCTTTTAATGATGGAATTTGGCTTATATATATACAGTATTTATATATTTGTTGCTATTAGAGGACAGCTGTATATTTGGTACAATTTGTCCTGTAAGGCAGAGGCAAGGGCCAGTTTACTGTTCAGACTTTAGGGGAGTCGAGCTGTGCCCAGTGGGAGTTAATAATGTGCGATCTTTGGTATTAGGGAAATAAATAGTTGGTGTCAGTGGGAGGAATAGTTACCCATTTCTGTTGCCTGTGGAAGAAATTATGACCCATCGTTGGTGTCAGTGGAAGGAATAGTGCCTCAATGTTGGTGTCAGTGGCAAGAATTATGCCCCATTATTGGTGTCATTGGCAGAAATCATGCCCCATCATTGGTGTCAGTGGCAGTGGCGGCTGGTGAAGTTTTAAGATGGGGGGGCGCAAGACCCCGCCCTTCCATTTTGACCCCTCCCATTTCTCAGAAGCCCCACCCCTTATAGACTCCACCCATTTTGTCCCCTGTATTTTGCTTGCGTGAACCAATTCTCCCAATATATCACATATTAAGGGGTCCATCAGTACTAGTATATCCCATAATAGGGAACAGGGGCCCTATTATGGGATATACTGTGAGAGACATCCTATTATGGGATACATGGACTGAGAGTGGCACAAACCCCACAGTACAGACCCCCCCAGCACAAACCTCACAGTACAGCACAAACCCCTCAGGCACAAACAACTCAAGCACAAACCCCACAGTACAGGCCCCTAGCACAAACCCCACAGTACATGCCCCCTTCAATATAGTGACCAGTATAAATGCCCCCTTTCAATGTAGTGACCAGCATACATGTCCCCAATGCAGTGACCAGTATACATGTCCCCAATGCAGAGCTATGCGTGCGTGGCTCCAGTGCAGCCAGTGACCACCAGTATACGTCCCCCAATGCAGAGCTATGCGTGCGTGCCTCCAGTGCAGCCAGTGACCACCAGTATACGTCCCCCAATGCAGAGCTATGCGTGCGTGCCTCCAGTGCAGCCAGTGACTACCAGTATACTTCCCCCAATGCAGAGCTATGCGTGCGTGCCTCCAATGCAGCCAGTGACCACCAGTATACATGTCCCCCAATGCAGAGCTATGCGTGCGTTCCTCCAGTGCAGCCAGTGACCACCAGTATACATCCCCCAATGCAGAGCAATGCGTGCGTGCCTCCAGTGACCACCAGTATACGTCCCCCAATGCAGAGCTATGCGTGCGTGCCTCCAGTGACAGAGTAGTGCACTTACCTGGAGGCTCGGCTTCTCCCTCTCCTCTTCTCCGGTCTCCTCTCCGCTCCGCTCTCTGCAATGCCGGTCCACGCGACGTCAGCGGGGTCAGCATGGGGCCATGGGATGTCCTGGATGATGATTGGTCCAGGCTGTAGACTGGACCAATCACAGCCAGGATATCAGGAAAGTGGGGGTGCCCAAGCGCAGTGACTTGCGCTCAGGTTACGCCCCCAGAAGGCAGCCAATCGGCGCCCTTCTGGGTCGTAAACCCCCCCCCCCCATAGCCACCACATAGGCCGGGGTAGCGGCGAACACAATTTTTTTTTTCAAAACTTTATTTGTTCGTTTTGTAATTTTTTTTTTTCAAAACTTTATTTGTTCTTTTTTTTTTCTTTTCTTTAGGGGTAGGGGGGGCGGTGCCCTGGCGCCCCTATGCACGGGCCGCCACTGGTCAGTGGAAGGAATAGTGGCCCATTGTTGGTGTTAGTGGCAGGAATAATGTCTCAAGGGCTGAATAAAGGCAAGCAAAGGGCTGCATGCAGCCTCAAGGATGCAGTGTGGACACATCTGTTTTAAGGCATGTCCCAACCCCCTGAGAGCAGCCAATCTGGTCTCTGTCCCTATTCTAGCAATCTTCACTGTATTGCCCTGACTGGATCTGTATAACATTTCTTCTGAAAGTGCCCCAGCCGGGTCCCTTTCACCTTACACAAGTGCTACACATCCCAATTCATTTATATGGGAGTCATACTCATGGCGCCCCCTAGAAGTCCTGTGAAGTATGACTTTTCCCATAGAAATCCTTGGCATGCACACTGCTGCTCTACTGATGAGAATAACCCAGCAGGGCTGCACAGTAAAGATCACTGCATTGGGGACAGAGGTCTTGAAAAATAACTTCTACCTAAGGTAAAGTTGTCCTTTACCTGTATGTCAGACAATACAATCCGCAAAGGGGGTAATGTATTTCAAAGTGGGTTGGGACTGAGTTGCCCCAGTTTTGCCAAGTGACAGTCCATTGATTTCAATTAAGCTTTCTTACTTGAGCCATTCGCAGGCTTTTAGTGAGGTAGTAACCTGTGTCTGTGTAAAAAGAGCTAGCGCCTTCGTTTTATCATTTAAAACTAGAAGTCAAAAATTTTTTTTGTTAACAAAAAATAACATATGCTGTAAGATAGAAAGCAAACCATCATCGTGTAACACCTTCAAAAATGTTATTAAAGGAGAAGTACAGCCAAAGCTTGTTTTAGCTGTACTTCTCCAAAGGATACGAGGAGTGAACCCTTGTAAACCGGTTTCAGCAGACAGCAGGCTGAGTTCACAGAGCCGGTCCAGGCTGGGGAAAGATTGCGGCCTTATGTTTGGAATCCACTGAGATGCCTGGACCAGCACCCTGCTCAGACTCTCAGTGAGCCACTGAGGGCCTAAGCCAGTTGCTCCTGCCCCCTCCACAGCCCAGCGCTCCAGTGAGCTCTGGGGGGGCATAGAGCAGAGATCTGGTGGCTGACAGTCAGCAGCTCTCTGCTCACGGAGCACTTTGAACTGAGCGATCAGTGGTGTTTGATTGCTGGGTTCTCAGTCTTAGAGCCGGTGTGGGACAGATATCGGACCGATACCTAGGTAGCATCTACCTAGGTAAGTATGATTTAAAAAAAAAAAAACCTCTCCATTTAAACATCAGAGCTCTGATTTAGAGGGTATGCCCTTGAAACTGGTCAGTGGTAGCATGCGCAGAAGATGGGGGCTGCATGCTGTGTAAACAAGATCAGTTACAGAGATTTCTTCAATGTACCAAAGGTCAAACAGGTGCTTTTCCTAGATGTTTTTAATTGCCAAAATTAGTTTTAAAAAAGATGTTTGTAAGTACCGGCCTATGCCATTTTATAAATAATTGTTTTATAAAGGTGTCACACAATGCTGGTACACGTTCTGTTTATCCTACAATTTTCACTATGGTGGAAGCAGGAAAGCTTTGGACAGTGGCGTAGCGTGGGTTGTCAGCACCCGGGGCAAGGCAAGTAATTTGCGCCCCCTAACCCGCGGGATTTTAGCACTCGAGTCTCTTCCACTAGATTAGTTAAAGAAACCCTTACCCCCTAAGCACATGTATTGTTTGTTATGAAAATAACTAATGTAATTAAAGTAAAATGCATCTAAATACAAGTTTGAATGACCAGCGGGCCCCCTTTCAATGCAGAATGACCAGCGTGCCCCCTTTCAATGCAGAATGACCAGCGTGCCCCCTTTCAATGCAGAATGACCAGCGTGCTCCCTTTCAATGCAGAATGACCACCGTGCCCCCTTTCAATGCAGAGAGACCAGCGTGCCCCCTTTCAATGCAGAATGACCAGCGTGCCCCCTTTCAATGCAGAGAGACCAACGTGCTTCCATTCAATGCAGCGAGAATAGCCTGCCCCCTTTCAATGCAGAGTGACCAGTGTGCCCCCTTCCAATGCAGAGAGACCAGCGTGCCCCCTTTCCATGCAGAGTGACCAGCATGCCCCCTTTCAATGCAGAATGACCAGCGTGTCCCCTTTCAATGCAGAATGACCAGCGTGCCCCCTTTGAATGCAGAGAGACCAGTGTGCCCCCTTTAAATGCAGAATGACCAGCGTGCCCCCTTTCAATGCAGAGAGATCATCGTGCCCCCCTTTCAATGCAGAGAGAACAGCGTGGCCCCTTCAATACAGAGAGACTTACCTGCAGCTGCCGCTTCTCCTCAGTTCCCCGCGTCTCCTCGAGTCCTCCCGCCCCCTCCTCGGCCAATGGCATGCGTTTGCCTTTCGGCCAATCAGGAAGCGGGTCTCGGACCCGCTTCCTGATTGGCCAGGAGGAGGATCCGTGTGACAATAGCGAATTTTCGTTCGCTATTGTCACACAATGGGTGGGCTCGGGCGCAGTGCTCTGCGCCCCGGGTCCACCCTTTTTTGAAGCCTATTAGAGCCTCTAACCCACTCTGTGACAGCGCCAGGCTGCTGACTCACTTGCTGCTAAACTGACTGAGCAGTGAGGAGAGGCAGCATAGGCGGGGCTTGGCTTGCAACACCACCCCACCCTACACCAATGGACAGGTGAGGCATAGTCCAGCCCCACTCGACCCGCCATTTTCAGCCATAGGGCGGCCGCGCTGGACATCTCCCAGCCTAAAGATGGAGGCAGCCGCAAACAGTGTGTGAACTGTGTATGTCAGAGTCAGACAGACAGAGTGACACTGCGGATGCGCCCCCCCAGATGTGGCACCCGGTGCGGCTGGCCCCCCCTGCACCCCCCACGCTACGCCACTGGCTTTGGATACTGTATATTAGATAAATAGTGAATAGTCATTTGAAAGGACGCTTTTTAAGAGTTTTTCTGACACAGAATCACACTTTTTTTCCACTTGGGTCTCCTTCAGGTGAGCCATATCTGGACCAATCAGCAGAGGTTCTGTAACAAGATTTCCAGTTGAATCCGAGTAGAACAGAAGTTATTTTGTGACATCCATGTCTGAATTTTTTTGCTGCATTAAAAACTGGAGCTTTCTCGACCTATATTAGATTTATAGGCAGTTGAGCATAAGCCGACTTGTGTTTATGTTTAATCAGTTACCTCTGTTCTGCCATGTTTAGGTCACAGACCTTTTCAATTTTATTTTTTGGCCCTGAACAGACTCGGAGGTAATTAGTTGTCTATTTACATCCAGCTGCCAGGGGTCGCATAACTTTCTAAAAAAACAGCTTTACTGTCCTTCAGACTTTAGGGAGGCTGGACTAGGGCTAGTGGAAGTAGAAAATATCCTGACGTCAAGTGGGAGCAAACATTGCCCTATCTTTGGTGTCAGTGGGAGGACTAGTGCCTTATCGTTGATGGCAATAGAAGGAATAGTGCCCCATCATTGATGATAGTGGGGGGAATAGTGGCATTTAGTGGATGTCAATGGAAGGAATTGTGCCCCATTGGTGGTATCAATAGAAGGAATAGTGCTTCATTACAGTTGGAGAACACTGCCCTAGACTAACATTAAGGCCCCTTTCACACTTGTACGACCTAAAAGTCACGCAATTTTGCTGCAACTTTGATGAGTTTTGAGGTCCATAGACCTCAAGATTACACAGGCATTGCTTCAATCCAGTCAAAGTCGAACCAAATTAATGCAGGGATCACTTTGAAGTCGTTGAAACTTGAAGTCGCATAGATATGAACGTACTCATTGGAAATTATGGGGTACGATTTGTCATGTGACTTTGCAGTCCCAAGTCGCAGGACAAGTCACACGAGTGTGAAAGGGGCCTAAAACCAAAAGGTGGACCTGATTAGACCGCCTGTGAGAAAGGGACATAAAGTGCCGACTGTATTTAATTTAAATTTTTTACATAATGGGGATTGAATTCACATAAGAAAAAGTGAAAAACAACTTGCCAAAAAAAGATATATTCCGTGCACTTTCGCAGTACTAACATTTAACAGTCAGAGCCTGTAGGCAGATAATGTGAAATGGTCAAGTTGCTCCTTAAATTTTATTTTGGGTTATTCATTTTTATTATTATTTTATGAATTATTTGCTTACAATTATTGTGCTCCTTTTTTTTATTTTTTTAGGTTGGTTCTTTGACTGGACGGGGACGTATGATATTGCCTTTTACTTTTGCGGAATTTCTGTTCTTATGGGAGGACTTTCCTTGTTGGTTGTGGCACTGCCATTTTGGAAGAACTGTGGAACAAATAAGCCAGAGCCTTTTTCAAAGAGATACTCCTATAAAGTAGCTGCAACTGCCTGACAGACTGAAGAACAATGTCCTCTTGTTAAACAATTAATGCTATAATATACTGCATGACAAATGCCTTCATCCTGGCCTCAATAATAGTAGCCATCTATAAGATTTTTTACATGTGTGCCTGGACAAGCAAGCTTTCTACGGACCAAGACTGCCCCAGCTTGTGCTCCTTTTCTTATCTAAAGTCTGATTACAGATCCTGCTGCAGACAGTGGGTGAGGTCAGGGAGCCACCCCCATAGTCCACCAGCATACGCATCAAGGTGAAGACAGTTTGCTATAAAGCTTTGTGGCAGTTCAATAAAAAAAGGAAGGCTGCTAAGGTTATGGGGAAGTCAGTGCAACAGAGAGCTAGCAAACACCCAGGGAATATTGGTGCTTTTTATATACAGCAGATTGTTGTACTTTTCCTGCAATACATCATGACATTTTATTTAGATGAAAACTGAAAATCAATACAGTGTTTTCTCAGCTTGAAATACGTATGCCGTTCTCAGAAGGCATCTTCTCAGGAAATGTATGTGTTTAACCAGTACCATCATTTTATGTTCATTCCTTTAATTTGTGGCGCAATCAAAACATTTTATAGATGAGAAGAAAGAAAAGTCATGTCAGTAATATCTAAATCATGTCTGCCATTTTGGACCAACATTTTTCTAAACTCCTCAGAAAAGATCTGAGGCCAGGGACCACCTAAAAAAAAAGTCTTATTTGCAATTTACTGCATATCAGATATCTGCAAAAATGTCAGAGTTCTGAGATACTAGCTTATCATTCTGACGTACGATATTTTCAGAGTATTCCAGCCTACTATCAGAGCTTGATTTTTTTTTTTTTTCACTTCTTGCGTGTGCAATGTTATTCTTCGAAGCTGAAAAAGACTCAGTGGATCTGATAAGCAGTTTTCAGCTACACTTATTATTGATAGGAATAGAACTGTAGTAATATGTCATACATATGTTTTACCACACAACAAACAGAATTTTATTCCCTGAGGGAAATGCAATATACTATCCCTTTACTAAAGTGCAATTATCTTATGCTGGGAAGTATACCAGTCCTTTTTGGTTGGTGGTTTCTATAGATTTCAGTTTATGATGAACTATTAATAAATGTAACTGTAAAGGCTACACCTAGTGTTCTAGTGTTCTGTTGGTCAAGACTAAAGATTGTCAAGCACAGCTCAAACTTTTGGCTAAATCCTGCTAAATCAGCCAAAATTCAAGCTGGGGGTGCTCCTGTTGGGACCTCCCAGCTTGACAAATGTTGATCATTCAACTTTTGTTGAAGGAGCTGGGTAGAAAATTGTTGCCTGAATAGTGCCTGCGTCCAATCAGATGCAGACACTGTTGGGTGTATTCTGACAACTACAGTGGCCATTTGTCAGAATACAATATCCAGAGAGAGGAGAAAGGTTCATCTATCCCTGCTGTTTGGGGTGCATGGAGAAATCTGTTGGATATTATTTGTTCAGCCTGCAAACCAGGGGAGGGCTGGCAGCCTTAAGCCTGGGGGGCAAGTCCAGTCAAGTGGCCTATTGAACCATGGAATCAGCTCACCATCCATGCCCACCTGGTTTTGGACCGACAGCTGTATACAGTGTCTGGCCCCTTCATTAATCCAGCCCTGAGTGCAGCCTTTTTACTAGTTTTTACCACTTTTCAGAGTGGCCCGGGGGGCAATTTCCACCCTGCCCCCCTTGCCAGTCCTCCCCTGCTGCAAACTGAGTGTATGGCCAACGTAACCAGCAAATGCACTTTTAAGTCAAAAACAGTGTTTATGAGCCAGGTGCTGATCCAGGCGTGTGGGCGGATCCCGACCATATGATCATGATCTTGCCCAAGCCTGGACCGACTCTGACGACAGCGGGCTTCAGCCCACTGTCTGCTGAAAACTGGTCACAGGAGTGCTGAACAAACTGCACTCCTGTGATCCGCAGAAGTACAGCCAAACCAGCCTTGACTGTACTTCTCCTTTAAAATTGGTTTGATGCAGAAAGTTTGTAGTTTAAGTGATGCCCATGAATGGCTAATTTGAAATTAATAAAGATTTCATAATTAATTGGATCCCTTCAGGCTTTATACCCCTTCTGGAAATGGTTGTGGAACCCACATATATACATAGTTACAAAAAGGAACAATTAAATATTTATACAAAATAAAAAATTACGTGTTTTTCTTGACACACTTAGGTGGTAAAGGTTGGTTGTAAAGGTTAGGCTATAGAGAGAAGGATTCGTTTAAAAGTGTTATTGGAGTAATTTACTAAAAGAGAAAAAAAAATCCCCACTTGAAGTGAGAGTACTATTGAAATGTCCATGTACCTGGGAAACAAAATTAAATACAACCATTAATGAAATGCAATGTTTTTCTTGACATAAATGGTAATGTTTTTTTGTAAATAGGATTTTTTTTTTTTTATAGTAATCATCAGAGTTTACTGGGCTAATTGACTAGGAGATAAGATGTTTTGGAAAATAGAGTATCACTTACACTCCAAACTTTCTGCATTAACTGATGACTAAGATAGTACATTACCATGTTCAGAGCACTTACAGGAGGCGTTGGTAACTTCAGAAGACCCCTTTTGAAGTGCTAACATGTCTGTACATCCAAATATATTGAAAACTGAAAACAAGAATAAATGTTAAAATAGGTCTCCCTGCATCTGTTATTCAGAGCAAAATAACTGTTGCAAGAACATTGATACAAAATGGAAAATGTGCTTTTGTTAGCACCTAAACATTGGACTTGTAGCAGTTATTTCATTGCATTGTGAGGGCTGCTGTGACCAGAATTCTAAATTAACCCTCTTCACACTGCTACACACCCTTCTAGTACATGTTACACAAAAACAGGGGACTCCAAATTCACATGATGGCCACTCCCTACTCGCAGTAAAAAAAAATTATAAAAATTATAAAAAAAAAGTACATATTGTACTTAAAGTGATACTAAAGTAAATTTCTTTTTTTTTCGTTTTAAAAATAACAAACATGTCATACTTACCTGCTCTGTGTAGTGGTTTTGCACAGAGCAGCCCAGATCTTCCTCTTCTAGGGTCCATCGCTGGCGCTCCCGGCCCCTCTCTCCTGCTGAGTGCCCCCACAGCAAGCAGCTTGCTGTAGGGCACCCGAGCTGAGCCGCTGCTCTCTGTGACCAATCAGACACAGAGCCTCCCCTCTCTCCTCATTGGCTCACTGATTCTGATTTACAGCAGTGGCGCCTACTGCTATGTGTCCGCTAATCAGGAGGGAGAATCCCAGCCAGCTCAGTCTCTTGTGCAACATCGTGGATCAAATTGGGGCTCAGGTAAGTACTGGGGGGCTGCTGCACACAGGTTTATCTCAATGCATAGAATGCATTACGATAAAAAAACCTTCTGCCTTTAGAACCATTTTATTTGCACATATAGCCCAAACATGAGGTAAGCTGACACAGTCGGAGGAGGATACAGAGGAAGGTCTGGCCACTGACCTGAAATTTTCACTGAAAACAATTACAATCTGTGCCCAAATCTCAACATCATATGATTGTATAACAAATTCAAGGTGCAGAGGGAATGAGATGGCCACTACAACCCATTATTACTATGCAACTGCCTTATGTGTATAGGCCACACTTAAAATATCCTATTCTTGTCCGGACCCAGAAAAAAAATTCAGGATCTAATAGAGGAGAAAAAAGCTGTTCATTCGAAGGGATTGCATGAGGACTCAAGGGCATACAATGCGATTAGAGGAGAAGCGTTTTAACCTCAGGCAACGTGGGGGGTTCTTTACTGTTAGGGCTACAAGATTGTGGAATTCTCTACCACAAGAGGTGGTTTCTGCGGGAAGTATGGTGGCTTTCAAAAGACTCTTAGACTTACATCTCAAGGATCAGAACATTCAGGGGTATGTGAGATGATTACAGCCACACACACCTACACAGGTTGAACTGGATGGACTATTGTCTTTATTCAACCTCACCTACTATGTAACTATGTAACTATGTAAGATAAACATGGTACAAAGGACCTTGGTAGGTATACATACTTATTATTGCCATAAAATCATTATGAATGTCATAATGGACAGAATGGAAAATTGGACAGAACCTTTTGTTCATCCCTCTCTCTGATCTGTCTTTATTGGAGGTCTGTTATAGAGACTGCACATTCAATGTAAAACTATCTCTTCAAAGTGTATGATTTGTATCTTTTTTATATAGTGACATTTGTTAGTATGTCTTTTTATTTGTGGCTTTATATATAGGTAATTTTTGTACAAATTAGTAAATATTTGTTTGCATGTAAATGGTCAAGACCTTTTGTAGGGTGTACTAATTTGGACATTTTAAAAGATATGATTTTTCGCTCACTGTATGGCACACTCCCAAGATTCCCACTAGATTATTATTCCTTACCGGTGCCCATCCAAAACTGATATACAATTTTTGGTGGAACTGACATTTAAAGATTAGGCTAACCTAGGCAGGTCAGAGTGGAACTCTGTATGTTTAAAAGTGTTGATGTGATATAGATTCAACAATAAATTTTTTTGTTATACTATATCTCCGTGTCTTCTTTCAAATGTTCTGTGTGACGCAACACCTAAATATAAAATAATATTGTGAATGTGTGGGTTTACGTTGCTTGGAGACGTCAATAGTAAGAATGGAATTCTTTATCTCAATATATTGCATGAAATGTCCCTTAGAAAGTGAGTCACCCAGAAATGAGACAAAGCAGGTGAGGGTAGTCAGAACCCCACATTAAGACATTTCACTGTTAGAGTCCTGAAGAGATAAGGAGGGCAGGAATAACTGAACTCTTTAGGAGGAGTGATGGGCCCATATTACAGATGTATGAGATTGGCAGGAGTGAATTTTTGTCCACAAGGAGAACTGGTTCTCTTGCAAATGCATTGGAATGTTGAAGTGAAAGCCTGGTGGATCACCTGGTGGATCACATAGTGGTCATATTGGGTGTGCTGGTTCCGCATGGAAGAGGAATTCAATTCCTGGAAGAATTTGGATCCCTACTCCTTTATAGGAGCAGACTGTAGAGTTGAGAATAACACATTTTGAGTATTGGGTGGGCCTTGGTGATGAGAAGTGAAAAAAGTGCAAGATTGTTGGTGTCGGCGCTACCACATATAAAATATTGAGGATAAAAGATGTGTATGGTGTGCGTATTAGTGAAAATAAAATATATATATAAAAACCATACGCTTTATGAAGGTGCATATAGTGCGTTTGGTAAAACCATATAGTGTCGCCACTTAAATGCAAAGTGCTTGGTGCTGATATCCATAAAAATCCATCAATAAAAGAGAATAAAATGTGCTTGGTAAAACCATATGAATACGCCACTTAAATACAAAGTGCTTAATGCTGTTTATACACCTGTGTATTATTGCACCGAGTGCTCAATTGCGTGCCTTTTAAATGATAGAACTTGCGCCTGTGGATCTCCACCGGGTGCAAACAATGCTTACCGCATGCTTGTGGCAGGTGACTCAGGTCCCATCAGTTGCTGAAACACAAAATAGCCTCCATTGCGTAGTATATAGTATTCAATTTGAAGCAAGTTAGCATCCACTCACAGTTAGGGAGTTTACTTTCAGCGAGCAGTGTCCGCCGGGCTGCTTCCGCGTTCCACCGGTCTGAACCACCGTTACCGGAAGTGACGTACTGATGTAATAAGCCACACCCTATGCGTTTCGTCACTACGACGTCATCTGGAGCGCCCTGGTGATGAGAGTTCTATCTGGGGTGCCCTGGAGGTTTCCTGGGTTTGAGTAACAAGAGGTATGCTAAAGTGCACTATAATCTGTGCCACAAGCACTCTCAGCACCTGCTTGGTAAAGGAAATAGGGAAGAAACACTGACAATTGTATTAATTTGTGCAGAACTGTGGCAAAGTGCCAGACCTGGAGTGACATCCTTTTGCTGCTTCTACTAAATCAGGAATGTTTAAATGCTTGTATTCTCCTTTAGCCTGGTCTTTCACTGGTAGTTAAAGTCCCAAAAATTAGAATAATGTACTAGTTTAAAAGTATTTCGCAATCCCCATATGGACTTCAATATATGGTCCTTAATCCCAGGATGCTATAGAGTGGTCACATCCAGTAAGCTCAACTTCAACACTTCTGTGACAATGATGAGGTCCAAAGAACCCCACTCTGACTAAAGTCTAGTACACACTATATATATTTTTTATTTTTTTATTTTCAACCCTGCAGGGCTGTACAAAAAAACTGACAGTTCAGCATGGAGCCACTGTACTAACTATGCAATGTTAACACAGCGATCTCCCCTGCTGTGCTATTGTGTTCTGACAGGGGGATGCCCCCCACCAGAACACTCCAGTCAGCGCGCTGACCAGGAGCCGATCGGCAGACCTTTTTCGGTCATGCCCCTTCCACAGAACAGAGTTTGGTTTGACATCTGGGCAAACAAAGGTGCAATGGTGTGAAAGGCAGGGAAGTATAAGCAAAGTACAGGGCCAGCATTTAGGTGAATCGCTATGAACATATCACAAGTTCACTTGAAAGTGACTGTCATTTTGTCAAATATCTGAATCAAAGGCATCCCTGCAAAGAATAGGGTTAATGCTTACTCCTCATGTTCCTTCCTTCTCTGCTGGCTGATATCTCTTAATCATTCAGCATACTTCTGAGTCCAGCAGTGACAAGGGGTCAGAGGAAAGAATCACAGCAAGCAGCGGGGAACCAGGCATTTGATACTCCAGGAATTATCTGATGCTGAAGATTTTTGAACCAGCAGAGCTTGAGTAGACAAAGGAGATTTTCAGTGATGCCTTTGATTTGGACATCTGGAAAAACGACACTGTGTCATTTTCAACACATTAGTTTCAAAACCAAAAATTTAATTTTAAGTTCTACAATTCCTTGTGCTAAATAAAACCTAAATGTTTAAATACTGTCAAATTGCACAGTGCTTCCTTAATTTTGTCAGAATAATAAAATTGCACGTTTTCTTAACAGAATGTCATACGGATCAGCAAGAAGCAATGTGACAACAACTTCCCTAGACTTGTTAAAGGGTAGCCCGGTGCATGACGCTGGAGAAACAAAGAGCAGCAGCTATGGCCAATGCTAAGGCCAAATTAGAGAGAGACAAAATATAGCAAGAGGGCAGCTGGTGTAAATGTTTAAAGTGCCGTAATTAGCCAGGGTAATATACAGTTGAGTGTCAATGTCCTCTGTACAGCATGTACAAGGTTAAAGTTAATCTAAAAATAGATAAAAACACTCAATAAAAGTTATCTTTATAATAACAAAACCTTGACAGATTGTCACTTGGCACCGACCAGTGGCTAGATTGAGAAAGCAGCAGACAAGGTGTTGATGAAATGTGCATTTGTTTAGATTTGTTACATTTATTATGATAGTTTGTGGCAAATTCCTTACGAAATTACTGAAATCATAAATGATTGTTTCTTAGAAGCGATTAATGATAAACCGATATTAAAATAGAACGGAAACCTTTAATCTCTCCCTCTTTTCTAAATTTACCCTGGTAATTATTATTAGACATAAAATCCTGACATTCACCTTACATCAGCTGTGCAAGGCAAGGAAGACCAGACATGAACCATTGTTCATCCTGCATTATTGGTGTATTTCATGATCCCCCCTGAGAGGCGACTTGTACCAATATACAAAAAAGGGGGAATTTTGGGACTGTAAATGAAACGCAGGGGGGGGATTGCCATGCATCTGCATCCCTAATATGCAGAAAAATAAAAGAGGGTTTGGGACTTTAACCACTTAAGCCCCGGAAGATTTTTTCCCCTTCCTGACCAGGGCCTATTTTGCGATTCGGCACTGCGTGATTTTAACGGACAATTGCGCAGTCGTGCAATGCTGTACCTAAACGAATTTGATGTCCTTTTTTTTCCCACAAACAGAGCTTTCTTTTGGTGGTATTTGATCACCTGTGCCATTTTTTGATCATGCGCTATAAACAAAAAAAGAGCGTCAATTTTGCAAAAATAACAAAATTCCCCAAAAAAATGTAAAAATCAAATTTTTTTAACATTTTAGGCCAATTTGTTTTATGCTACCTATGTTTGGCAAAAAAATCGCAAAAAGCGTATTTTGATTGGTTTGCGCAAAAGTTATTGCGTTTACTAACTATGGGAAAGATTTTTGTCCTTTTTGTTGTTTTTTTTTTTTTAACGAGCAATGGCGGCGATCTGCGATTTTTTTTTTTTGCGGGACTGCGACATTGCGGCGGACAGATCGGACCCTTGACTGACATTTTTGACACTTTTGGGGTTACCAGTGACATTACTGCAGTAATCAGTGCTATACATATGCACTGTTACTGTAAAAATTACACTGGCAGTGAAGGAGTTAACTTTATTGGAGAGGGAGGGGTTAAGTGTGTCCCTAGGGGCGTGTTTCTAACTGTGATTGGCTGTGGCTACTAGTGTAAGAACAGAGATCAACGGTCCTACATAGTAGAACCGTGTGATCCCCATACTTACACAGGGAAGAATGACAGGCGGCTTTGTTTACATTAGCCGCCTGCCTTTCTTCCGGTGTAACGGAAGATCGCGAGTGCCCGGCGGACATCGGTTCCGCCGGGCACATGCGCGGGGGGGGGGTCCGTGACCGCGCGGGAACGCGCCTCCGGGCGGCGCACGCTCACTCCCTAGAGCCTCACAGGCTAACGACGTAGACGTACATCGCTTTGCCTGTGAGGGGCTGACCGCCGCAGTAAATAGTCGTGCGGCGGTCGGCAAGCGGTTGAACGAGAGGCAGGACAAAGCTGGCAGGGATATACATTAACATTCATTGGTGTACAAATTGGTAAAGACATATTATGTTACAGAATAAAATAACTCAGTGACATAAGAGCAGGTAAGTGGTACCCAAGTCCAGGTTAATAAAAACCAACATATAAACATTCCATTGAGTATACAAGTAGTAGACACTTAGGGGGGATTTACTAAAACAGGAGCATGCCGACTCTTGTGCAGCTGTGCATAGTAACCAATCAGCTTCTAACTTCAGCTTGTTCAATTAAGCTTTAACAATACAACCTAGAAGCTGATTGGCTGCCATGCACAGCTGCACCAGATTCTGTGTGCGCCAATTTTAGTAAATCTCCCCCTTAGTATTGAAGTCAAAGCATCAATAAGTTCAACGCGTATCGTGCACCAAAAATCGTCACTTCATCAGGAGAAAAAAAGTGATGCACATCAGCAAAGAATTTTAAAATATGTGTGGGAAAATACCAACATGGAGAGGGGAGGGAGGGGGGACACAGACCACCCAAAATCCCACACTTACAAACCGCTCGGGTTCTAATGGCATTATAGGTAAGGCTGAAACGCAGGTTTCCCCTAATACTTGTACCAAAATATTTTCTTTTATGTTTCTGCATTTTGTAATGTCTGTCGTTACAGAAAAAAAATATGACTGGAATACTAATAACATTACATCAGGCCTTTTTTGCCTTTTATTTTCATATGACTCCATTAGATTATTGAAAGAAAATATGTTTATTACTTCTTTTATTCAGGTTTTGTTTTTTTTTGTGAACAAACCATTTATAAAGTCATATAATTCACAGTCCGTACAAACTAAAAACATGTTTTTCTTATCATTCACATTGCTGACATTGCTTTAAGAGGCGAGGAGACATAACAAGATATGAACATGGTACAGACAGACACAAGCAATATCTTTACACGTGGTCTGGCATTAAAATGAAAAACGTAAAAACAAGGAGTAGAATGGGTGAGATGTGAAAGGAACTACAAATAAACTTCATAGAAAGATCATTAAGCATAATATAGTCACAACAGGATTTCAGAGGATATCCCTTCAAAGTGAGGGAAATCCCTGGTAGTTACCAAGATCACCAGAAACAGTGTGCCCACTGAAGTATTTCCCTTCTTTTCTTGTTGTCGGCCACTTAAAATTTGGGATTGCCTTTTTAATCTCATTGATAACAGTCACCAGTACAAATAGTACAGACAGCACTGAAACCCAACAGGTGTTCTAATCCCTCTCCACTTTATCCAAAAAAAAAAGTTTTGCTTTTAGTTATAATTTACCCACTTGACCTCCGGAAGTTTTACCCCCCTCCATGACCAGGCCATTTCTTGTGATACAGCACTGCGTTATTTTACCTAACAATTGCGTGGTCATTTAACGCTGTACGTTACAATTAAATTTATGTCCTTTTTTCCTCCACAAATAGAGCTTTCTTTTGGTGGTATTTGATCACCACTGGGGGTTTTATATTTTTGCGCTATAAACAAAGAAAAATATATATATATTTTACTTTCTGTTATAAAACTTATCCAATAAAAAAAATGTAAAAGATCAAATTTCTTCATAAAATTTAGGCCAATATGTATTCTGCTACATATTTTTGGTAAACAAAATCCCAGTGAGTGTATATTGATTGGTTTGTGCAAAAGTGATAGCTTCTACAAACTATGGGATTTACTGAAATTTTTATTTATTTTTTTATACTAGTAATGGCGGCAATCAGCAACTTATAGCAGGACTGTGATATTGTGGCGGACATTCTGACACTAACTGACACTTTTGACACTTTGTGGGAACCAGTGACACTAATACAGTGATCTGTGTTAAAAATATGCACATTCACTGTACTAATGACAATGGCTGGAGTTAAAGGGGGGGGGGGGTTAAACATCTAGGGCGATCAAAGGGTTAAATGTGTGCCTAACCAGTGTTTTTGTATACTATGTGCGCTGTTTTTACTAAGGGATCTGATGGATTCTATTCCCTGCTCAGGGAAAGAAAATCCATCACAACCCTGATGACAGAGCAGAGCTCTGCCTTGTTTACATAGGTAGAGCTCTGTTCTGTGACTCTCCTTGCTGACAGAACAGAGCTCTGCCTTGTTTACATAGGTAGAGCTCTGTTCTGTGACTCTCCTTGCTGATGCCGGCGGACATCCATTGGCCGGCACCCACTGATCGGTTTGTGCAGTGTCTAATCACAGCACTGCCACGGCGACATGACACCCCTACCTTGAAATGCCAGATCACGCTGAAGTTTGATCTGCCTATACAGTTTATTGCCTTCTCTCGTCACTCCTTTTCCCCCTTTCAACATGCTAATGACATTTTTAAATAAAAAAACAATCATGTGATATGGATTAGAGGAGATATTGGGGCACCACCTCCCTATGAATGAGTACACAAAAGATAAACAAAAAAATGTGATTTTCAGATGTCACCCACAAAAACAAAAAGTTTATACATATATTTCCACAATACATAACTACAATACATAAAAACATGCCAATCTACTAGAGTTATGGTCTGCTCCCAGGGCCGGCCTTTGGGGTGTGCGAGCTGTGCGGCCGCACAGGGCGCCATGGGCAACAGGGGCGCCATGCAGCAATCACAGCTTACAAATGATGAGGCCGCACAGTGGGAGGTAAGCGGTGACCGCGGCCTGGACAGGGTTAACACAGGCCGCGCCCGTTGCTTACCTCCCGCTGCAACAGGGAGGGTGGGGGGGAATCGAGCAGCAGTTGTAGCACTGGGAACATGTTACATGTTCCACCATAAGGCTACGCTCATGCGATGGCATTCCAAAACATGGGCGGAACTTCTTTTGGGTGACAGGCGCCCTGTGTTTCTGTTTGCGCAATTTTACCGTGATGTGTGGGGCAAAATCGCAGTGCGATTTTGGTGCTATTGAAAATCACAGGGATCGCAAGTGCGTCCCACTTTTTGCGCGGTTCAAGATTGCGGGCAGATCCGAAACACCATGGTGTGAACAGAGCCTAAACTTATCCTTGAAGTTAGAAGCTGATTGGCTACCATGCACAGCTGCAGGAGATTTTGCACTCTCCAGTTTTAATAAATCAACCCCCGTAAATAAAAATAATACTATGAATATGAATATCATGACCAGACATTAATTTATATTGTCACAATGTTTATTACATACTATGAATCAGCTCATCATCATGCTTTTTAGTTGGATTGGATTGTGTTTATTTATTGAACAGTAACATCTGTAATCGTGAGTACTAATTACACCGTATTTTCTATGTGATGTGCCTCATTTAAAGTCCCAGGACCAATGTATTGGAAATTGTATATTCCTGTATCCCTCCAGTGGCCTAACAACACCACCCTGGACTCATGGGGCACTTGATTTAAAGGGGGTATCTTTGGAACCCTGCAGTTTTATAATTTATGGGCTGTGTATACAAAATTTTCAGTGAGATGCCCTTCATCAAATGTATGACAATGTTGTCTTTATAAGATTTACTTAAAGCGGAGTTCCACACAAAAGTGAAACTTCCACTCTTTTGTTTCATCCCCCCCTCCTGTGCCACATTTGGCAGCTTTCAGGGGGGAGGGGGGGAACGGGTACCTGTTTTTGACAGGTAACCTTCCCCACTTCCGGGATACGGCACCGTGGCGCCATCCCTCGGGGGCTCGGCCCCCTCCTCTTCCGCTGAGCCAGTAGGAATGCGCAGAGCGCAAGCGCAGTAGGGACCCGCCCGTGAAGCCGCAAGGCTTCACTGCCGGGTTCCCTTACCAACAATGGCGGCGGCAGCACCCGACAGCCGATGGAAACATTGGCTGCGGTGCTGACATCGCTGGACTCCAGGACAGGTAAGTTTCTTAATATTAAAAGTCAGCAGCTACAGTATGTGTAGCTGCTGACTTTTAATTTTTGAAAGGGGGAGGCGGAACTCCGCTTTAATGTAAATATTTCTTTCACCTATGTTTTTGATACAGCTAATTATGTGTTGTAGTGCTTGTTTTCCTGATGAAGCCGTTTACAAGGCAAAACATGTTGAGATGACTCCACCAAGCATTCAGATTATCAAGGAATAGGTTTATAGCAAAATATTATTTGCAGATAACCCTACATATTGTTATCACATTCCGAATTTGCTGTAACACCCTATTTTTATTACCTTCTGCTACTTGTATGTACGTACCTTTATTATATACATTGTACACTGTTGTGTACTGTTTTCACATTTCAATAAACCTTTATTGTGGAAAAAAAAAGATTATCAAAGAATGACACCAACTATATCTGCATGATTTTAAATTGATTTTAGTAGATTGTCAAGTTTTTATGTATTGTGGAAATATATGAATAAGCTTTTTTGTACATTTTTGTATTTTTTTGCAAATGGCACCATAAAAATAAAAAATTTTTCTGCTTTTTTTTTTAATAAAACCTTTTAATTTTTATTACATACCTTGTTGGATAGCATTGGCTTCTACAGAATTGGTGATCAGTAATAGCAGCCTATGGGGTTCATTTACTAAAGGCAATCAGACTGTGCACTATGCAAAGTGCAGTGGCTCCATGAGCAAAAGCTCTGCTGACTTCTATCATCCAATTATATGCAAGCAAAAATGCAGTTTTTTTTTATTTTTCCCGTGCATGTGATTGGGTGCTCTTTGCAAAGTGAAGCTTTACCTCATTTACTAAGCTCTGGAGCAACTGCCCTTGCAGAGCACAACTGCACTTTGTCTTTAGTACATTAACACCAATGTCTTTATCTTATAACTAAAACATTAATTGAAGTGTATGTCCAGCCAGAACTTTTTATCCAGCTAGTCACTTCGCTAAATTCACCTAAACAGCTGAAACAAAACTAAAGACAAATATAAAGGGCAAACATATACCTGCAGCAGTTTTCAGAATCCAGCTCTACCCTAATGCTGGGTTATTCTGATCAGGTAAAACATTAAAACTTCTAGTAGCATTGCTTGCCCACCCATCCCACCTCCACATATTCATATGAAACATCAGGCAGCCCATAATACTGACAGGCTTGCAGGGGGGTACAGTGTGGTGCAGCGGCAATAACTCACACATCCAGTTGCAATAGAAAACTTGCATTAGGAAAAGGCAGCAACATTACACAAAAAAAATGCAGCAACATTACACAATAATCCGGTGGGACAGATACTCAGACAGACACACTCACGGTTAATAATAACCTGAAGAAGAAGGCTCCATCCCAACTGACAGCATCTTTTGAGTTGGGACAGAATGCGGCCTGGCCCTCTTGTGCCCCATCAGGAAGGTATCCAGAGAGATGCGATCCTACACTCGATATGGCAGGGTTGATATGGAGGATCCTAGGCCAGCCAGCAGCAGAGAATCATAGAGGGGGGAAGCAGGAACCCTGCCGCCAACAGAGACTTCGTACATGGACATAGCCCGCTGGACAGCGCTGTGACTTAGTTACTTTGATGACTCTGATGAACCTTCACACCTACTGTTTCTAGGGACTCGGGATATGCTCAAAGGACCACCATTAAGGATCTCTCCTATATGATTGCGGATTCCAGGCTGCCAGGGAAGGCTGTGATTACACTGCAGGATATTATTGAATGCCTTATACCGAGCGCATTGTGGTAAGTTGACAACCACAAGGGGATTTCCCCAATCCATGCACTCAGTGAAGCACAGAAGCACCTTATCTGCACCTGATGGACACTTTATATGGACTTTATAATTTATTATTTATGAATTTGGAGTATATTCATTGCGTGATCTGGCGAGATTTGCACAGTATATACTTTGCACATGTTTGCACATTTGCACAAGTTCACACATTTGCACTAATTTTTTTCAGTTGTGTATATTCATAATCTAGTTATCTTACATATAAGCAGCGCTGCAACATTGGGTTTACATTACTTTAAAGGCACCAGCACTTTAATTTGCAGCAAGCAGCTACTGATTGCACAGACACTTTCTTAAATTATATATTTATTTGCACAATACAATAAGCGCGAGGTTATACCGACATATACTTAAATAGACTCTGCCATACCTAAGATGGCTGCTAGAGTCACATGGGTGGCGAGCATCCAATCAGATCGCTGTCCCAGTGACTTAGGAAACCATAGAGAAACCCTGTTCCCCATGACTTCCTCTCTTTCTGCATTGCCGCTGCGGATGAGCTCCACCTTCAGTGGAGAAGGCAGACTGCACCTGCCTACAGTATAACAGAACTATTTTGGGGTGAAAGGGAGAGGGAAAGGTCCAGCACTACCAGGAAGTGTCAGAACTTTGACCAATTAGCATTGCCTGGTGTTTAGGCAGAGTGCAAGCGCTGACAGTTATTGCAGGTTTATGGAGGACACCTGTCAGCAGATTGTTTTTTTTCTGAAAAATGACAGTGCCAACATGCTGAAAATAATAATCCATGACTCCTACGAAAATAACTGCAGGCTCTAGAAGGCATTTCCAAGTACCCTTTATCTCTCTGAAATATTGAGACTCTTTTAGGCTATATTCACACTGGCGATTTAGACCAGTGCGAACAGCGACAGGAATCTTTTGATGCAGCTGTGAGCGCCTGTGGTGCAGTTTCCGGCCCTGTTCACCACAATGACAGGTCGCTGGCACCTGCAAGCAATCACTCCTGTTCTCACAATGACTCCCGCTGCTGTCAGTTAAATCCTGTAAGGAGGGAGCAAAGGGTGTGACCCAGAAGAGGAGGCAAGAGGTTGCTTCATGCAATACGATTGCAAACAGTAGGTAAGCACACCCTCTTTTTTATTTTATTTTTTAGAAAAACTGACTTTTCAACTACTTTGATGACAGGTGTCACAAGTACAATATTTGTAAAATTCACTTAGAAACATAAAACAGAGGTTCCAACCCTTCACCATTCAATCCAGAATAAAAGAAAAAAGTTTGCACTTGTACTGTTTTCATTTTAAAATGTTCAGTATGTAACAAGGTTTCTAGGCCTATGGCCTGATGTGGGTCTGCCATTAGTACCGGAATCCTCTCCTGCCTCTGTGAGCTGAGTCCCCAGGTGTGACAACTGAAGCAGTGACAACTCCGGCATCTTTGTTTGTGGTTTTTATTATAAGTTAAGGGGATGGGAGAAGGGAATGAGTGAGACACTCCTTTCGGCTTGAACTAATTACAATTGGGACTTCGATCCTGAAAATGCCCGTTGGCGCTTCCTTGACGCCAGCCGGCGCCAGCCAACGCTCACTGACTCTGAGAACACTCTGTATAACAGATGAAGTGTTGAATCCTCGACCTAGACTTCACTGTGTAAGTCTATGAATACTTCCCCCCCCCCCCCGCCTGGCACAGCTTGAGGTAGTATTTTGTAGAACTCCAAATAGCTAACACTGGCACACGCAATACAATTCAGGGCCCAGACTCCAGGTGCCCCTTTACTCCTTGAACTCTTCAGGGTCCACTGACTATGTACCCCCTTTACAACTTCAGGGTCCTCAACCTAGGTACCCCCTTTACAGCTAGCTGACACTGGATGCAAAAAGAAACAAAAAAGGGCGCACCGACCTAGCGCATTATCCTCAATAAGGCTTTATTTGTATAACATATAAAAAATGGCTACTCACAAACAAAGGTAGAAAATAGTCATATCAAGCTCAGTCGCTCCAGTGTTAGTGACTCCTGACACTGGAGCGACTGAGCTTGATATGACTATTTTCTACCTTTCTTTGTGAGTAGCCATTTTTTATATGTTATACAAATAAAGCCTTATTGAGGATAATGCGCTAGGTCGGTGCGCCCTTTTTTTGTTTCTTTTTGCCTATAGTACCGTTGGACTACCCCAGTCCTTTTGTGGGCAGCAAGACTCTAGCCATCCGAGATGCCTTATGTGAGTCCCGTGGGAAGTGTGGTTGGGGAGCTTGGATTCTAAGCGCAGGAGAAGGGTGTTATCACCGTATTGTTTTTGGAGCAGCTGACACTGGATCCCAGAACCTCATACTGGAGTGGTCCCCTCTGACTCTAGGCAGACCCCCAGGGGCAATCCGCAGTACTCACGACCTGTGTAGGCTTTCCTGGGACTGGACCCCTCTCTCTCTCCACAGACTCTTGGCACACCGGATCCCCTCAGCTCAACTCAGCACTCTCTGGACACTCAGGCGACACCCTGAGACATCCACCTTCCTCAGACAAGAGGAGAGACAGCCGCACTCTCCTTCCTGGGACTCTGCTCCCACCAAAGACACCTTGCCACGCACTTCCCCCCAAACTTATACCCACTCCGAGAATCCCTTGCAGCGTAATCTGCCTTCTGGGGTAGTTACAAGCAGGGATGTGTCCCCTGATTGGGCTTCCCACACTGCCCTATGAGACGCCTTTCACAGGAGCCAGTGGGGATACTTCTCCCCTCAGCAGGCACATCTGGAAGCCCTGACACCCTAGCTAAATAAATCACAGCCCTGCTGTTAGGCAGACAGGGCCCACTATAGTTTTACCTAGCACCTATTTGTAGGGTGCTACAAGTTTTTTTTTTTTTTTTTTAATTTTTTAAAATATTATCTTAGCTGCACATGAGTTGCAAAGGCTTTGTAGCCAGTAAACCTCTGTGCTGTCAGTTTATGATCTGTTTTTTTTTTTCACCACATGGTGGCAGTACTGTCAGTGGTAATGCTGGAGCTGTACTCTTTTTCAAGGCCCATTTTGTGATATAAATGGAAACCATGTTTGATACTATTACTAGTACAAATTTATGTTCTGTATAAATATTTTCTTTGTTTCAATTTTTTAAATATTTTATATACTATGGTTTGTATTGAATTAGTTTGCTTTGACCATCTCAGCTAACTACAGGCAGGAATGATTTTTTTGGGGAATAGGCTGCACTTTGAAATGTTTCCCAGTTATTCATAGGTAATATGTAGAAAATCAGCGCAGCTCCAGGTTAGAGTCAGTTCACACCCCAGCGCAAGCATCTGCACACCGATGTGCTTTTCTGAAGCGTTTGTGATGCAGTTACTTGCAGTTTGAATTCGTTTTTGTTTAGCTGAGTTATCTTCTGGTGTGTTGTGTGCTTTTTTTCATGTGATATAATTTCCTTCAAGGTTGCTGATTGAGTGTAGTGTAGAAAAACAAGATGCTGACAGCAAGGGGAAACACATTTTGTTTTAACCTGTACAATCACATGTGGATGTGTTGTGCTGCGGTTGAATGTGCCGTATAGCGTTGCTACAGCGAAACATTATGGAATAAAATGTGTACTTTTTATTTAGTGTGACACTATTTATTTAACCAGTTCGGCACTAAAGCAAATTTTTCACTTTTTGAACACGTAAAAACCTTCATTTTTTACAATAAAATTACTTAAACCCCATAACATTATATATATTCTGAAAGCAGAGGCCCTAAAGATTAAAAAAATAATAGTTGCAAATCGTTATGTCACAAGATATTTGCGCAGCTGAATTTTAGTGCAAACACACACAATATAATACCAATTCTTTGGGTAAAATATGAAAGATGAGGTTGTGTAAATAGATACCAAACATGGCAAGTCAGTTTAGAGTTAACCAGGAGCTCTTGTACTAGAATTAATACTTTTACTCTGACCTTCGCGGCAATATGTCACACATATAGCGCAACCACTGTTTACATACGTGTGTACTCCCTAGGCTGCAGTTGTGTTTGCGCATATGTGAGTGGCAACGGGAATTACATACATTTTTCTTTTATTTTTTTAATATATTTAATTATAATTTTCTTTTCTTTTTTATTTTATTTAATTATTTATTTTTACTTTATTGCTATAAAAGGGGGCTAATAAACCCCCATGTGATAGCATTGGACAGGTGACAGGTATTCTTTTTGGAGACATTAGGGTTCTAATAGACCCAAATGTCTACCCTGCTCTTTACACCATCTAATGGAGCAGAGATCTGTTCGGTTAGATGTGTCCCCTGGCTGTATCAGCCTGAAAATAGTGGCTCTGAAGCCAGAAGTTATCTTTGTTTCCACTTTCTTTGTTTACCTGTGAGATCGAAGCATCAATATGTCTTGCTTCCACACCCCTCTCCATCCTGAAGTCAGCAGTTTTGGTCCCGGACTCTCGGTAAGAGTGAGAGAGCTTGGGAACCATGGGGATCGGGAAGGAGGGCCGTCGGAGGCGGAGGGGGGAGCACCGCGATGCCCGCTCTGTGAAAGTGATCACTGGCTATACAGCTTTCGAATAACAGTTCAATCTTATGGTTCAAAAAGTGTGTTTATATAAAAATATAATAATGTGTGCATAGTTGCATACCAATATCTTTTAGGCCTGGAGTGGAGAAGGCTTATAAGCTAAGGTTTTTTTTTAGCTGTTGGTAACTCCATGGGGAAGAATTCTCTGTACTTCTTGTCTGGTCCCTAGTGCAAAACAATCTCTATAACTAGACATAGGCAACAATAGTATTAATGCCTTTTAGGATAAGTTGCATACGCGTGTTCCTGGGTTTTCTGGCAATTATCAGTGTAGCGTATGGTAACTATGGTGTCATGGAAGCAATGCAACGTATTAGCAGACAGGTTATATTGATGTGCTTGAGAAAACCAAAAGACCTCCATTAAACAATCAAAGGATGGCAGAGCCTTCTCTCATTCCGTAAAATAAGTATGTAGGCTGATGCAGTTTATCCTTCCCTCTGTGAGTGGCGCTGTTTGGCTGGCTGCTGTACAGGGGGAATGGAGTTTGAGAGGAGCTTTGTTCCTCTGAAGCCTCTGTAGGTGTCAGCAAGGAAGAAGCTGTCCCATTGGACAGTGCATCACTGGTTAAACCTCTGCAGCCATCTTTAGTGAGGACAATGCTAACAAATAGCACTGTCCCACTGTAGTTGGCAAGCATTTGCAAAGCAGATAGAGTAGGGACAGGATCGATGGTGGTTAGAGAGAGTGTATTTAGTGCTAGTGAGTGGTTCCTGGTAAGGAGGAACAGAGCAGGGTTACCACTCCTGGCTCCACTATCTGGAGAGCTGGAACCAGGATCTTCCTATCAGTCTTCTACATGCACCTGCACTGTTGCTCTGCCTATCAGCCAACCCCTTCACTCAGATGCACCTCTGGTAACTCAATTTTTAGGGTACCATAAAATGTGCTGGGACTGTGTTAAAGTGCTGCCAACGTTGCTTAGAACAGTTGCACTTGAGTAGCCTGTGATATTTGTTAGGATTAAGCACCTTGCCGCTATCCTCCATGTGTTAAATGTTACTTCTAACTAACAAAATAATAATGGTGCAACTTTCCTTGGTCTCTGTGTACCTTTATGGTCCTTTCACACGGGCGGTCTGATCAGGTCCACTTGTCAGTTTTTCAGGCGGACCTGATTAGACCCTCCATTCATCTCTATGGAGCAGGGGATGTCAGCGGCGACATGTCCGCTGACACTTGCCGCTATCTGATCCGATCCTTTCCGTCAAATCCAGGCAGATTGTGGCTCCATTTTCCGTCCGTCTGGAGGATCAGATCGGATAAGATCAGGTAAAAATGGACAGTTGGTCCATTTTCACCAGATGTCTCCATAGGGGAGAGCAGGTCTCCATTCTGCACAGTGAGCGGAGACGGACCGGACATCCGCCTGCTCAGCAGGGATCAGTGGAGTGATCCCCCGCTAAAAAAGGGGAGTCTACCGAGCGGAACGTCTGTGTGAAAGGACCCTTACTCCATCTTGGGTACCAATCAACTTGCCCCACCCACAAGTAAATTTTCTCTTCGTAAAGTGAACCTTCACTTAGCTTAGTAAATGAGGAGTAGTTGTGTTGACTTTAACCATCCCATGAGCAAGCAAAAATCCTGCATTATTTTTAACATTTACATAGCACATGATTGGATGCTTTTTGCAAAGTGGATGTTCACTTTGTTCCAACCCATTCACTAAGATAAGAGAAAATCTTACTAAAGTCTCAAAAACACTCTGGTGCTCAAGAAGAGGTACTCTTAATTGTGCCAAAACATAATGTTCTATCCAGTGCAGCCCTCCTCAGTTTGGGAAATCTTCAAACAGCAGCAAAAACATAAAGAGCGTCAGTCTTCCAACTGTGCCCAGTATGGTTAGTTTGTAAGCTCTAATGAGCAGGGCCCGCTGATTCCTCTTGTACCCAATTGATTTGTAACTGTAATGTCTGCCTTCATCTTGTAAAGCACTGAGCAAATAAATTAATACAAATAATAATAATGACATCACTTACTATTGGAGATTTTAGGTCATACTCTTGTTGTTGCTTATGTTTGCGAGTATGCAATTGACTTTTGACATTTAATAAAGTTGTACGGTGGTAATGCACAATGCGTTTGTGCCCTCCTGTGTGTGTTTTTGCAATAGAATATCTTAGAGTGCAATGTGAAAATTCCCTTTGAAAGAGCACATGCTCTATTATTTTAGTAGGGTCAATGTAAGCTAAAGAGGAACTTCAGACTTCGATCTTCTTTAAAAATTAAAAGTTATCAGCTACAAATACTGTAGCTGCTGACTTTTATAATTCAGGTAATTACCAATGTCTGATGTCCAATGCTGTCTTCCTGCAGCCGGTTCTCCTTAATACTGCAGGTCCCTGATGCTACCATCTTGGATATGGGACCTGGCTTTGACTTCCTGAGGAATCACAGAGGGCTTCCTACTGCGCATGCCTGAGTTCACCCTGTGCTGTCAGACTGGTCCTGCGACCTCCTGTGAAGTGTGACATTTCCCATGAGGCTGTGGGCAGGGGCAGGAAATTGAGAAAATGGGAACACATTTCATTTGAATGGACTGCCAAATGCACCAGATTGGAACTATAGTCGTACCTGCTGAATTTTTGTAACACAACGCACATTCAATGCACAGTAGTATGTTACCATGTGTTGCGGAGCATTTATTTCTAATGACACCCCAACACACTGACACATGCAATATATTGCATTCCTGTATACCTGTATACCATAACACAATGGTGTAAACAGGCCCTTGGAATTTGTGTAAGAAACACTTAAGCCTGGTACACAAGTAAAGTTTTTTTTTAAGCCAGGGGGCTGAACCAAAAAAAAAAAAACCTGACAGACCACTGTGGTAACACACCTGATGGTAGTGTGACGATCTCCCCCGCTGTACCCTTGTGTTATAACAGGGGGGCTACCTCCTCCCCCACCATAACATGCTAATGAGATAAGATAATGCTTTTTATTTTTTTTATTATTGGTTGAGCCAGATGGACTTTTTTCAACCTCACTAACTATGTAACTATGATGGTTGTTACTAGTGATCGACCGATATCATTTTTCTAATGCAGATACCGATATTTTGGTCATCAGTATCGGCCAATATCTGCCGATATTTTCGGACATGTAAAAAAAAAATTTTTTTATTTATTTATTTTTTTTCTACAGGTACTCTTGTGGAGGGATCTGGGGGTCTAAAAGACCGCAAACCCCTCCTCGGCACCGAAAAGCATTCAAAGCGCCAAGTTTGGCTGTTTTGAATGCGGTCAGTTTTTTTAATTCGGAGCCGAGTACCTGGAAGTGATGTCATGACATCACTTCCGGGTTTTTTACATGGAGACCAAGTCTTCTCTTCGGCGGCGGCGGAGGTAGGATGGGAGACCCGGGCGAGCAGCAGAAGGCGGCGGTAGGGGGGGACTTCCCCTCCCACTGCTTGTAATGACAGCTGAGCTGCTTCTCAGCTGTATCGGTTGTCATTACAAGTCAGCCGACCTTTGGCTATGGACACCAGTACCGGGGTGAGGCCTCTAGCTGCAGGCATCACCCCGATACATGCACTTTCCCTAAATATCAGCAATATCTGTAACCTCAGGGGCCGATTCCGATATAATGGGGAAAGTGCATATCGGCCCCCGATATATCGGTGTTGCCGATAATCGGTCGATCCCTAGTTGTTACACCAGCTTCTGTTGGAAAGACAACTGTAGACACTAACCGAATGTCAGGAACTGGCTGATAGCTGATATTCTGCCCATGAGTACCCAGTCTTACACATTATTCACACCTCTGATCACATTGCTTTCAGGAAGCTAATTTACTTTAAATTAACCCTTAACAAGCCCATGCTTACAACACAGAGTATGCATCAATTTTTGGTAACACAGCACTTCAACACACAGTACATTCACATCTGCACAAGGTGTTATGTTCAAGAGAAAGTGTATTGTTTTATACTGTTTATATCGTTGCTATACAGATTTAATGACAATACAGAGTGGGGAGAGCAGCATCGTGTGTTTAAAAGTAAGTACAGGTATGCGCAAAAGGTGTGAAGGAAGCCTTATAGAAAGTAGCGTTCAAGCGAAAAGTTCCACCTAGATTATGTCAGACCTATCATTCATAATCAGCCAGTACATTAAAGTTTACTCCAGTAGCTCACATTAAGAAAAAAAAGTCTCATCATTTGCTGGTACTTGTAAGAAGACAAAAACATTTCCACTATACAGGAATTAGGTGCTGATATTAAATATGACTTACGTCAAACTTCACCTTACCGAAACATGTTACATAGCTATTTCTGGGGATGCTGAGTCAGTGCAGCATTAGCACATGAAATACCAGTGCAAGTGTGATCATCTGAAACATGAGCAGTTGTTTGTTGCGGTTTAAATACATGTTCCTAAATGTGACTAGAAAATGTGTGCTGCATCATGAACCGGTTATTTCTAAATGGTTTGTTATGATATAATCCTCACAATCCCTATAAACTTTCACTCATCACTGAAAGGAAGATGCAGAGAGATGGAGTGATACAGTAGTGCAGAGCAAGCAAGCAATGGAGAAAAATAATAATAATAATGAATGAGGTTGTAAAAATAAATAGATGAGGTTGTATAAACCCTAATTGTATACCATAATTTAATTGACAAACAGATTTTAAAGCTTGCTGCGCCAGATCCACCACTGTACTGAATATATCAGGGGGTCTCTACCTGTTTGTATATGAACTATATAAAATGTTTACAAAGTCCCTTGCACTACATAGTTGCTTTTAAATCTAAAGAAGCTTGCGCAAAGATTGTACAATCAGATTGTATTGTGTGTGACCATCTCTTTTTTCTTTTTTAAAGGCATTTTGTTACTTAAACGTAAGATATTTTCAGGTAATTAACATTTACCCTAACTTAGGGGTGTTTTCTGAAAGCAGTGGGTCTGTGTGCAAGAGGCAAAAAAAATGTGGTGCACCCTGCAGCAAAAAACGGATGTGGTTTTCATTGCTCTGAATATTTTGTGCAGCTTAAAGAGACGCAGAGTTTGGAGTTCAGTAAGTTCAGTCATCAGTAGAAAGTGGCGCAAAGTTCAAGGCCCAGCAGTGGGTGAAGGGAAATTAATTGCATCAAATGGGAAATTTGATCAATAAATTATCCCTTTCATCAAAAAAAAAAGAGTATCTGGTCTCGTTAGAAAACCCTAAGGAATTTGTTTGAAATAGCTTTTTCCTGACAGACTCCATGGCAGCATACGTATCGGGTTTGGCCCCGCCTCCAAACCTACCCATAGGACCTCACTCCCATAAATCTTTGCTCCTGTTCAGCACACGTGTTCTTTTTTTGTCCTCCAAAGGATTACCTGATATCCTACCTGAAGATGGATTCCGGGTGATGGATGGCTCTACCAGTCGGGTATGGAGCTCTCCAATAAGCCCCAGCTGCTGCGGGGTATGGAGTAGGGGCGAAGATGTATGCAGCCTTGGCCAAAAAGCCCAGCTGCTGCGGGTGGCCGGTACCCTAAGAATGAGATAAGTCCGGTGTGTGCATCCATCCCTGGTGATCTGCGGTTCGTGAGTACAAAGTCCTCCATGGCAGCTATTTTGTTTATATTATTGCTCATGCTAGTGCCTTTTATGTCTTACCTGGTTTTCTCCTGCTTTCCCTGGTGGCTAGTGGTCCGGGGCCGGTCAGCGATTCACTTCCTGACCGGCCTCCGGTGCGCGCTACTGCGCATGTGCGGCGCCTCGGGAACGAGGCTTGGTTCTCGCGCATGCGCAGTGTAAGCACGGCGCATGCGCAGTAAGCTGGCGTCGGTGGCGATCGCTGATGACGTCACCAGGCGCCATATTTAAACCCCAGAGCTGTCAGCAGTGTTGTGTTTGTACACACTGCTGATACTGGGTGTTACACATACGAAAATCGTTTTGCTGTGCGCTGCCGCTCTGCCTGCTAACCTTGGTTCCTGGTGAGTACTGGCCCCAGTTTGGGAGCAACCCACCCCCCCCCCCGCTTTGCTGGTTTTTTCTGACATGCTGTCCGGCTCATTCTTGTAGGTCAGCATCAGAATGGAAGCTACTTTGCCCTCCGGTGGTCAGCCCGCCCCTAACAGGTATTTGGGGCCTCTTGGTGGGGTTGTGGGTTATAGGGGGTGGGGGTAGGAACTCAAGTGTTCCTAGCTTCCTGTCTGTTTTTTCTGTTTTTTCTCTTGTTTACAGCCCTCCTCGTTCAGAGACTAGGCACTCTTCTCAAAGAAGTGAAAGGCGCTCGAGCTCTCGCCACCGGCACTCTACAGGAAAGTCCCGTTCGGGCTCACATCATCGTAAAGGGTCTACTTCAGCCAGCCACGCACGGAGACCTGACAAAGCAGGTTGCAGGGGCTGTGGCGCTAGTGTCCGACAGATGTTTCTCCCAGGCTGCGGGAGAAAGGGATACTTCCGATCAACGCATTGAGGCTTTGGTCAAGAGAGTAGTAAAGGACTCTTTGGCAGAGATGGGTGTCAGTCGTTCTCAAGACACTGCAACGGCTTCCCCAAGCCCTTCCCCTGTAGCACTCCAGGTACAGGAAGATTTCGAGTCGGCCCACACAAGCCATCAGTCGATGCTCTTGTCAGGTAGCGACTCTGAAAATGAGGATCCCTGCCTGGGTTTCGAATATACCTTGGTGCCTTCCCTGGTTAAAGCGGTCAGAGAGACCTTAAATTGGGAAGAGTCAGCTGTTCCCCCTCCCAAGCAGAAGAAGTACTTTAAACAGCTCAATAAGGAGCGTGTTAATTTTCCCTTCCTGGGAGAGTTGGGTGAAATTATCTTGGAGGAGTGGAGAAAGGTGGAACGAAAGAATTCCTTAGTATCCAAGATGGCTAAACTTTACCCCTTCAAAGAGGATGATGTGAAACATCTTGAGTCTCCTCCTCTAGTTGACGCAGCAGTCATGAGACTGGTCAAGCACGTGACCCTTCCCTTAGAGGATACGGTCTCATTTAAAGACCCGTTGGACCGAAGGATGGACTCCGATTTGAAAAGAATCTACCTTACAGCAGGTATGGCCTGTAAGCCGGTCCTGGCTTTAGCCGCTCTATCCAAAGCCATGGAGTCTTGGGCTGATGTGGTAGACGAATCGGTCAGATCGGTGTCGGAGGAGGTGGCCAGAAGCACTCCAATCCAGGAGCTTAGACTGGGCTCGTCGTTCCTTGGGGAGGCTTCCATAGACCTGATCCGTCTATTGGCAAGGGTTATGCTGTCCTCGGTCACAGCTAAGAGAGCTCTTTGGCTCCGCCCTTGGGTTGCGGATCCGGCATCAAAGCAAGTTTGGTGCCGTATTCCCTTTGAGGGGTCCTCCCTTTTCGGGAATAAACTTGACGAGGCCATAACCCGGGCTACGGGCGGTAAGTCTGGGTTTCTTCCCCAGGATCGGCGCCAGGTCAACGTCAAGAAAGGACAGCCTACCAGAAAATTTGTTCCTGACCGGGCCAGGGAAGCTCGTTCTTATAGACCTGGTCGGGAGTTCTACCGGAACTGGAGATCCAGACGGTCTTCCAGGAAGACGACAAAGAATGTCTCCTCGGGGGACCGTGAGCCCACTAAGTCCTTTTGAAGGTGGGCCCGCTCAGACATGTCGGGTGGGTGCGCGTCTACGCTCCTTCCGGCATGTCTGGGCGGCTTCGATTCAGGACCCCTGGGCCGTCAGGACGGTGTCCTCAGGCCACAAGTGGGTCTTCAAGGAGAGGCCAGGCTCAAGGTTCCTGCCTACTGCCATACCATTCCTAGAAGAAAGGCGTCAGATTTTGTTTTCTTACGTCGAAGCTCTCATTGCTCAAGGGGCTGTCATCTCCGTTCCAGAGTCCGAGCGAGGCCAAGGAATATATTCTCCGCTCTTTCTGGTCCAAAAGAAGAATGGATCATGGAGACCAGTAATAGATTTGACCTTCTTGAACAAATTCATAAAAAAAGAAAGGTTCAAAATGGAGACCCTGTTGTCCATACAGCAGTCAGTCCAGCCGGCAGATTGGATGGTGTCCATCGACTTGAAAGACGCCTACTTTCATGTCCCTGTGGACGAAGGTTTTCAAAGGTTTCTCCGGTTCGAAGTGGGAGGATTACATCTTCAGTTTATCTGTCTCCCATTCGGGCTCTCAACATCTCCACGGACCTTTTCAAAAATCTTATTGGCTGTGGTAGCCCTACTGAGATTGAAAGGTATCCGTCTTCACCACTATTTGGACGATCTCCTCCTGTTGTCCCAAGACAGAGACCAACTATTAGTTCATCTGGAGCAGGTCGTGTCCACTCTCCAGAAGTTTGGTTGGTTACTCAACAAGGAGAAGAGTCACCTGATTCCAACTCAGTCCCTGATCTACTTGGGCGCTCTGTTCGACACAGAGAAGGCGACTATCTCTCTTCCAGAGGAAAAAATAGGGACACTTCGAGACAGGATTCGCTTTGCCCTCTCATCCTCTCATCTTCAGGCACGTCAATGCCTGAAGGTGATCGGGACTATGGTCGCAGTAGTCCCCATGGTGAAGTGGGCCCTGTGGAGGATGAGACCCTTTCAGAAGGGATTCCTTCAGCAATGGGATACGTGGCATCTGGATCAACGCATCTTCTTAACCCCTTCAATGAGAGCGAGTCTCCCCTGGTGGTTATGCAGAGACCACCTGCTGAACTGCCACTCTCTGAAGCCAGCTCCGTGGGTAGTGGTTACCTCGGACGCCAGCAACATAGGCTGGGGTGCCCACTGTCTGTCGGAGGTGGCACAGGGCAGGTGGGAGTTTTCCACTTGAGGAATAGTATCCAACATACTAGAACTCCGAACAGCATTCCAAGCTCTTCGGGCATTTTCTCACCTGACAAAAGACCAACCTGTCATGCTGCGTCTGGACAACACCTCAGCAGTGGCATACATCAGGAAGCAAGGGGGAACACGCAGCTGGTCCCTATTGAGGGAAGTGGAGCCGATTATGTCCTGGGCACAGAAAAATCTCTCGAATCTTTCAGCGGTTTATGTTCCAGGAGTCCAGAATGTCAAAGCAGACTTCTTGTCCAGAGTGGACCTGGACAACAACGAGTGGTCCCTTCACAAGGAAACGTTCGACTGGATCCTAACATTGGGGCTCTCTCCAGAGGTAGACCTCTTCGCCTCCCCCTGCAATCACAAACTGCCGAAGTACTATTCAAGATTCAGAGATCCACAAGCATCAGGGATAGATGCACTCTCGGATCAGTGGAGATTCCACAGGGCATACGCCTTCCCACCAATTCCGATTGTGTTACAGTTTCTTCGGAGACTCAGGTCGGAGCCAGTGGAGGTAGTGGCGGTGATTCCCTTCTGGCCGAACAGGCCATGGTTTCCCCTTCTGACGCTACTCAGTGTCCGAGACCCAATCCCGCTACCCTTCAGACCGGATCTGTTGTCCCAGGGGTCTGTACTCCATCCGTGCCCAGACCGTCTACATCTCAGGGTCTGGATGTTGAGAGGAGGAGGTTACAGGCTTTAGGCTGTCCAGAAACGGCAATCTCGACATTGCTTAGCGCTAGAAGAAGCTCAACGAACAGGGTTTATCAGAGAATCTGGGAAAAATTTTCTGCACAGTTGACTACAAGGCCTGATCCTCAATCTTCAATTAAGATCCAGGATGTATTGAGCTTTCTCCAATCAGGTCTGGACTTGCCTCTATCAGTGAGTTCGCTCAGAGTCCAGGTCTCGGCTATTTCCGCTTTTACAGGGATCTCCTGGGCCACTCATGCCCTAATTCGTCAGTTCTTCCAAGGGGCAGTGAGAATCAGACCTCAGAGAAAACCCAGGTTTCCCAAGTGGGATCTGCCACTAATTCTGGATTTCCTGGCGGGTCAGATTCAAGACATGTCTGATTCTTTGACCATAAGAGAGCTTACACTGATAACAGTGTTTCTGGTAGCTGTAACCTCAGCAAAAAGAGTGTCGGAAATTGGGTCCTTTGGGACACAAGAGCCTTTCTTAACATTTTTTCCTGACAGAGTGGTGCTCATTCCCATGCTGGATGCGAGACCAAAAAGGACTTCTGTCTTCCATGAAAACATAGAAACAGTGTTACCAACCTTTAGACAGGAAGAGGAAGAATCTTTGGTTCATCCGCTGGATGTTGGAAAGTCTGTTTGACAAAATGCATTAAACTTTTCTGTTCAGCACCTGCCCACCCTGTGTGTACGGCGAGTTATTTCCCGATACGTATGCTGCCATGGAGTCTGTCAGGAAAACGGAAAATTTATATCAAATACTTACCGTAATTTTCCTTTCCTGATGGACTCCATGGCAGCAGGAGTTCCCTCCCGGATTTCTGTGGAGGATAGTTACAGAACACGTGTGCTGAACAGGAGCAAAGATTTATGGGAGTGAGGTCCTATGGGTAGGTTTGGAGGCGGGGCCAAACCCGATACGTATGCTGCCATGGAGTCCATCAGGAAAGGAAAATTACGGTAAGTATTTGATATAAATTTTCAGTTTTTTCTGTTGTTGATGTACTGGCAAACAATTGTTTTTAGCCCCTTCATCATTTGCAACTTTGACATGTTTTAGTGTAGCTCCCTCCTAAGTAGGTTGCTAGGATGAAATGTAAATTCAATTATTTTTGGCTCCTCTGTAATCATTGAAGCAGTGATTGATTTCTTTGGACTGTTCTAGATCTCACAGCCTGCAGGTTTGATTGCTCCCCCTGCATTCTGGAGGCTTTCAGAAACTAGAGGGCTGAGAGAAGCAAATGGGTAGCTTGAAGCCCCAGCCAGTGTAGTGCTTTTTTTGTTTATTGCGCAAAAACTATAAACCACATAGGTGATCAAATACCATCAAAAGAAAGCTTTATTTGTGGGAAAAAAAGGACATCAATTGTATTTGGGTACGGTGCCACACGACTGCGCAATTGTCAGTTAAACTAACGCAGTGCCGAATCACAAAAAAATGGCCTGCTCATTAAGGGGGTAAAACCTTCCGGGACTGAAGTGGTTAAAGTAATGTTTTTGGGATAATGCACTAGGTCGGTGCAACCTTTATTTTTACTTCTTGTGGTTCTAGACTACCAGGCTTCCCCAGACTTTACTGGGCAGCAAGACGAGGCTTATCTTCATATAACCGAGAATAAGGTTTAACATATCCTTCCCGAGCGAGTTCAATCCCGAGCGCAGGAGAAGTTGTTTTTGTGTTGTGGTTAGCATCCTTGCCATGCAGTGCTAAGGTACCTGGTTTGAATCTTGACCAGGTTACAATTGTGTGGGTTTCTTCCCACATCAATCAGCATCCATTTAACTGAAATGGATATCTAAATTCATATTAGAATACTTATTGCCAATAAAAATAAAAGTACATTTCTCCACCCATTATGTTTATCCAGGTATACCAGCTTTACCAATACAGCACATTCCATTCTGTCAGGAAAAGGGAACTGATTTTTTTTCTGCTGCAGAAAAGATTCAAACCATGTGACTTAACACTGCATGGCAGAGATGCTTACCACAACACCCCTGTGCTACTAGAAAGAATAAGCTATGCGTCAAAGAAATGGGGCAGCACAGTGGTTAACTGGTTAGCACTTCCACCTAGGAGCACTAGGGTTGTTGGTTCAAATCTCAACCATGGCACTACTTGCATGCTCTCCCTATACCTACATGAGTTTCCCCCCCACACTCTAAGGTAGGCTAGTAGGTTTATTGGCCCTAGTATATGTATGAATGTAAATTTGGTGATCTTAGAGTGTAAGCTCCTTGAGGGCAGAGACTGATGTGAATGTATAAAATATAAATTGATTGTACTATATACAGGTGCATCTCATAAAATTAGAATATTATCAAAAAATTAATTTATTTCAATAATTCAATTTAAAAAGTGAAACTGATATATTTTATATAGATGCGTTATACACAGAGTGATACATTTTAAGCACTTCTTTCTTTTAATTTTAATAATTATGGCATACAGCTAGTGAAAACCCCAAGTTCAGTATCTCAGAAAATTAGAATATTACATAAGACCAATAAAAAAAAGGATTTTTAATACAGAAATGTTGTCTTACAGAAAAGTATGTCCATGTACAGTATAGTATGCACTCAATACTTGTCCAATGCTTCTTTTACATGGTAGAGGGCTGTGCTGACTTTGGACTTGATAAAACACAGTGGACCAACACAAGTAGATGACATGGCTCCCCAAATCATCACAGACTGTGGAAAATGTTGCATTTCATTTGGAAATCAAGGTCCCAGAGTCTGGAGGAAGAGTGGAAAAGCACAGAATCTAAGTTGCATGAGGTCAGTGTGAACTGACCACAGTGGGAGCCATGTCATCTGCTGGTGTTGGTCCACTGTGTTTTATCAAGTCCAAAGTTAGCTCAGCCCTCTACCAGGAAATTCGAAAGCTCTTCATGCTTCCCTCTGCTGACCAGATTTATGGAGATGCTGATTTCATTTTTTACGAAGGCCTTGGCACCTGACCACATTGCCAAAAGTGCCAATACCTGGTTTAGTGATCATGGTATCACTGTGCTTGATTGGCCAGCAAACTCCCCTGACCTAAACCCCATAGAGAATGTGTGTGGTATTGTCAAGAGGAAGATGAGAGACACCAGACCCAACAATGCAGATGAGCTGAGGACCGCTATCAAAGAAAACCTCAGCAATGCCACAGGCTGATCGCCTCCATGCCACGCCGCATTGATGCAGTAATTCATGCACAAGGAGCCCAGACCAAGTATTGAGTGCATACTATACTGTACATGGACATACTTTTTTGTAAGCCAACATTTCTGTATTAAAAATCCTTTTTTTTTTTATTGGTCTTATGTAATATTCTAATTTTCTGAGCCACTGAATTTGGGGTTTTCACTATCTGTAAGTCATAATCATCAAAATTAAAAGAAATACATGCTTGACATAGATCAGTCTGTGTATAACGCATCTATATAAAATAGATTCAGAATTCAGAATTACTGAAATAATTGGCTTGAGCTCCTGGCCCCTCCCTCCTGTTGAGTGCCCCCACAGTTTGCTATGGGGGCACCCGAGCTGAGCTGCAACTCCGTGTATCCATTCAGACATGGAGCTGCTGTTTGGCTAACTGAGTTTGATTGACAGCAGTGGGAGCCAATGGCGCCGATGCTGCATCACAGTTATTTAGGAGAGGGAGAGTCCCAGATGGCTAAGGCACTCTTGAACATTGCTAGATAGAGTGGGCTCGGGTGAGTATTAGGGGGCTAAGAGGAGCTGCTGCACACAGAAGGCTTTTTATCTTAATGCATAGAATGCATTAAGATAAAAAAACCTTCTGACTTTACAATCCATTTAAGAAGCTTACAGCCCAAGGTACTTAAACTCACTTTCATACATACACTAGGGACAATTAAACTATCCACAAAGCTTTGGATTGTAGGATGAAACCCATGCACAGGGAGAGCATGCAAACTCTATGCAGGTACTGACATGGTAGAGATTCAAACCAACAACCCTAGAGCAGCTGGGTGGAATTACTAACCACTTAGCCACTGTGATGTCCCTGCTCTTTGACACTCTGCTTAGTATTTATATTAGTATGGTGTTGTGGTTAGCATCTCTGCCATGCAGTGCTAAGGTATTTGGTTTGAATCTTGACCAGGTTACAATTGTGTGGGTTTCCTCCCACATCATTTAGCATCCATTTAACTGAAAGGGATATCTGAATTCATATTAGAATATGTATTACCAATAAAAATAAAAGTACATTGCTCCACCCATTGTGCTTATCCAGGTCTATTATTTCAACAGCTCTGCCAGTACAGTACATTCCAGTCTGTCAGGGAAAGGGAACTGATTTTTTTTTGCTGCAGAAAAGATTCAAACCAAGTGCCTTAGCACTCCATGGCAGGGATGATAACCACAACACCCCTGTGCTACTAACAGAAAGAATAAGTGGAGTGTCAAAAAGATGAGACAGCACAGTGGCTAACTGGTTATACACAAAGATACTGGATATACCGCTTGTCGAAGTCCCAAATAGGTACGCCACCCATGAGAGCTCCAACGGCAAGTGAGGAATCCATGGACATGCAAGATCACAGGTATCGTTGTCACCATTCACCCTCTGAAGCAAGGCAGTAGGAGCTTCACCCTCTGAAGCAACTCCCTGATCTAACATGCCGGGCCTACCTCAACATCCAAGCCCCACGAAAGTTCCACAACCATGAAAAGCTTGGAGGGATGGTGTCTAGCTGATTTCCAATACATTCATTGATACAACCATTCCGGATAAGTATTTGTCATTCCTTACAGTCTCCCCTAGTTGTATTTTCCTGGTGAAACATGTGGCTTATGGACGAGATAACATAACCTTAACATAAACCCCCCAAGTCATATATTCCTACGCATCACCACACTTTATGACCTAATATCCTTTTCTACAACTCCATACATTCCTCAGCTCTCTACACCCCTTGCACAAACTGAGGCTAAAAAAAAAAACAAAAAAAAAACCACATCTATCCCTAGTGTGTCTTCCCACAAACCAATACACCCCTATAACAGATCACACAATACCACGGACGAATGACATAATAACATGAAATTAGCGATTTTAAATACCCAATATAATAAAATCCCACCGCTTTATAGGGATGCAGACATACCACCTTCAAAGCCCGGCCCATCACCTTCCTGTAGCTACCTTAGTTTTTTTTTATTAAAAAAGGAAAATGTACCGGTTACCTGTCAGTTTTGGTTACCATTTGTTTCAATGCCACCCTTAAGGTTGTTATTTGTTCCACATGGGGTATTGATATTTGTTCTTATCTGTTAATCAAAGCTCTTTAAGAATGAAGTAAAAGAAAAGAGCTATAATACCTCAGCATACATTTCTTAGCGGCAAGACCCACACCTGAAAGTGATGAATCGCGGTGCCCCTACCCTGACACAGTTAGCTCCCTATAGGGGTGTCCGGACAAACAGGGGATGCAGCCAAATCTCACTGTTTTGGGAATTTACCGAAAGCCAATGTTTCGATAATCCTGTCCTGTTCTTCCTACATTACTTGTTAATGGCTTGTAAATGTTAAGCAATATCCTTATGTATCTATAGTACTACCAATAGAATTTGGAATAAGTCATCTCAAAATGTTTGTATGTTTCTCTTTCTGAAAACCTTTATTAAAAACATTGAAAAAAAAAACACTGGTGACAGTAAGCTTTATTTATTAATTACAGGTACTTAGATTGTGCAATAAATTCACATATTTATTTCATACATTCAAATCAGTCCCTACTAGTGTTGAGCGAACACGGACTGTATTATTCGTGTTCGTACCGAATAATTGGATTTTTTGTACCCGAACACGGACACGGACACTTTACTGTATGTTCGGGTAAAAATCCGTGTTCGGTCGTTTTATTTCCGGGTTTTGCATGCTTTGGCGCTCTTTTCATGGCGGGCTTTCAACAGCCAATCAACAATCGTTTAACTGGTGTGCCTTAAGCCATCCCAGCCATGCCTGCAAATGTCTCAGTAGCTGTGATTGGCCGTCTGAAGCATGTGACCAAGTCTTTATAAGTTCGAGGCAGCCGCAGCGGCGTCATTATGCTGCTTAGATTCAGGGACAGAGCACACATCAACGTGCTGGCTGCTGATTAGGGAAAGATAGGCAGGAAAAAACCATTTGTGTCCGGATAGAATTGAGGGACAGGTCGGAGTGTTTAGGCAGGGCGAGTTGTAGGCATTTTAGGGATAGAGTCTGCTGAATTATAGGGTCAGTGTCTTCTACAAACTACAATCGATATTGCTGTGTGGGGGGTGGGGTCTGCACTCAATCCTGATCTACGATCTCTTCTCAATCCTGTTAGGGACAGAGTCTGCTGAATTTTAGGGAAACTGTGTTCTACAAACTACAATCGATATTGCTGTGTGGTGTGGGATTGGAGATAGGCAGGTGTCAGTGATCCACATCCATTTTTCTGTGTGTGAGCTGCAGTGAACACAATCTTTTTGGGCTGCAGTGAACACAATCTTTTTGGGCTGCAGTGAACACAATCTTTTTGGGCTGCAGTGAACACAATCTTTTTGGGCTGCAGTGAACACAATCTTTTTGGGGTGCAGTGAACAAAATCTTTTTGGGGTGCAGTGAACACAATCCTTTTTGGTGTGCAGTGAACACAATCTTTGTGGGGTGCAGTGAACAAAATCCTTTGTGGGGTGCAGTGAACACAATCTTTTTGGGGTGCAGTGAACAAAATCCTTTTTGGGGTGCAGTGAACAACATCCTTTTTGGGGTGCAGTGAACACAATCTTTTTGGGGTGCAGTGAACAAAATCCTTTGTGGGGTGCAGTGAACACAATCTTTTTGGGGTGGAGTGAACAACATCCTTTTTGGGGTGCAGTGAACAACATCCTTTTTGGGGTGCAGTGAACAAAATCATTTTTGGGGTGCAGTGAACACAATCTTTTTGGGGTGCAGTGAACATAATCTTTGTGGGGTGCAGTGAACACAATCTTTTTGGGGTGGAGTGAACAACATCCTTTTTGGGGTGCAGTGAACAACATCCTTTTTGGGGTGCAGTGAACACAATCTTTTTGGGGTGCAGTGAACACAATCTTTGTGGGGTACAGTGAACAGAATCTTTGTGGGGTGCAGTGAACACAATCTTTGGGGGGTACAGTGAACACAATCTTTGTGAGGTGCAGTGAACACAATCTTTGTGGGGTGCAGTGAACACAATCATTGTGGGGTGCAGTGAACTCAATCTTTGTGGGGTACAGTGAACACAATCTCATACTTCTGAAGGTTTGAGGGTGCTGCCTGTTCCATACTCCCCCTACTCCTCATCTAGCCTTTTAGGGGTACAAACAATAGTAATTGGGGCCTAGTGTGGTTGTGTACGTGTGATATACATACACTTTTTTGGGATCATATTTTCTATTCCGCTATTTAATCAAAAACCTTTGGGGATCAGTTAAATTGGGGGATAGTCTGTGTTGGTACGTGTGAGAGAGATCCACCTTTCCAAGTTGTTGGGGTTCATCTCATACTTCTGAAGGTTTGAGGGTGCTGCCTGTTCCATACTCCCCCTACTCCTAGCCTTTTAGGGGTACAAACAATAGTAATTGGGGCCTAGTGTGGTTGTGTACGTGTGATATACATACACTTTTTTGGGATCATATTTTCTATTCCGCTATTTAATCAAAAACCTTTGGGGATCAGTTAAATTGGGGGATAGTCTGTGTTGGTACGTGTGAGAGAGATCCACCTTTCCAAGTTGTTGGGGTTCATCTCATACTTCTGAAGGTTTGAGGGTGCTGCCTGTTCCATACTCCCCCTACTCCTAGCCTTTTAGGGGTACAAACAATAGTAATTGGGGCCTAGTGTGGTTGTGTACGTGTGATATACATACACTTTTTTGGGATCATATTTTCTATTCCGCTATTTAATCAAAAACCTTTGGGGATCAGTTAAATTGGGGGATAGTCTGTGTTGGTACGTGTGAGAGAGATCCACCTTTCCAAGTTGTTGGGGTTCATCTCATACTTCTGAAGGTTTGAGGGTGCTGCCTGTTCCATACTCCCCCCTACTCCTAGCCTTTTAGGGGTACAAACAATAGTAATTGGGGCCTAGTGTGGTTGTGTACGTGTGATATACATACACTTTTTTGGGATCATATTTTCTATTCCGCTATTTAATCAAAAACCTTTGGGGATCAGTTAAATTGGGGGATAGTCTGTGTTGGTACGTGTGAGAGAGATCCACCTTTCCAAGTTGTTGGGGTTCATCTCATACTTCTGAAGGTTTGAGGGTGCTGCCTGTTCCATACTCCCCCTACTCCTAGCCTTTTAGGGGTACAAACAATAGTAATTGGGGCCTAGTGTGGTTGTGTACGTGTGATATACATACACTTTTTTGGGATCATATTTTCTATTCCGCTATTTAATCAAAAACCTTTGGGGATCAGTTAAATTGGGGGATAGTCTGTGTTGGTACGTGTGAGAGAGATCCACCTTTCCAAGTTGTTGGGGTTCATCTCATACTTCTGAAGGTTTGAGGGTGCTGCCTGTTCCATACTCCCCCTACTCCTAGCCTTTTAGGGGTACAAACAATAGTAATTGGGGCCTAGTGTGGTTGTGTACGTGTGATATACATACACTTTTTTGGGATCATATTTTCTATTCCGCTATTTAATCAAAAACCTTTGGGGATCAGTTAAATTGGGGGATAGTCTGTGTTGGTACGTGTGAGAGAGATCCACCTTTCCAAGTTGTTGGGGTTCATCTCATACTTCTGAAGGTTTGAGGGTGCTGCCTGTTCCATACTCCCCCTACTCCTAGCCTTTTAGGGGTACAAACAATAGTAATTGGGGCCTAGTGTGGTTGTGTACGTGTGATATACATACACTTTTTTGGGATCATATTTTCTATTCCGCTATTTAATCAAAAACCTTTGGGGATCAGTTAAATTGGGGGATAGTCTGTGTTGGTACGTGTGAGAGAGATCCACCTTTCCAAGTTGTTGGGGTTCATCTCATACTTCTGAAGGTTTGAGGGTGCTGCCTGTTCCATACTCCCCCCTACTCCTAGCCTTTTAGGGGTACAAACAATAGTAATTGGGGCCTAGTGTGGTTGTGTACGTGTGATATACATACACTTTTTTGGGATCATATTTTCTATTCCGCTATTTAATCAAAAACCTTTGGGGATCAGTTAAATTGGGGGATAGTCTGTGTTGGTACGTGTGAGAGAGATCCACCTTTCCAAGTTGTTGGGGTTCATCTCATACTTCTGAAGGTTTGAGGGTGCTGCCTGTTCCATACTCCCCCTACTCCTAGCCTTTTAGGGGTACAAACAATAGTAATTGGGGCCTAGTGTGGTTGTGTACGTGTGATATACATACACTTTTTTGGGATCATATTTTCTATTCCGCTATTTAATCAAAAACCTTTGGGGATCAGTTAAATTGGGGGATAGTCTGTGTTGGTACGTGTGAGAGAGATCCACCTTTCCAAGTTGTTGGGGTTCATCTCATACTTCTGAAGGTTTGAGGGTGCTGCCTGTTCCATACTCCCCCTACTCCTAGCCTTTTAGGGGTACAAACAATAGTAATTGGGGCCTAGTGTGGTTGTGTACGTGTGATATACATACACTTTTTTGGGATCATATTTTCTATTCCGCTATTTAATCAAAAACCTTTGGGGATCAGTTAAATTGGGGGATAGTCTGTGTTGGTACGTGTGAGAGAGATCCACCTTTCCAAGTTGTTGGGGTTCATCTCATACTTCTGAAGGTTTGAGGGTGCTGCCTGTTCCATACTCCCCCTACTCCTAGCCTTTTAGGGGTACAAACAATAGTAATTGGGGCCTAGTGTGGTTGTGTACGTGTGATATACATACACTTTTTTGGGATCATATTTTCTATTCCGCTATTTAATCAAAAACCTTTGGGGATCAGTTAAATTGGGGGATAGTCTGTGTTGGTACGTGTGAGAGAGATCCACCTTTCCAAGTTGTTGGGGTTCATCTCATACTTCTGAAGGTTTGAGGGTGCTGCCTGTTCCATACTCCCCCTACTCCTAGCCTTTTAGGGGTACAAACAATAGTAATTGGGGCCTAGTGTGGTTGTGTACGTGTGATATACATACACTTTTTTGGGATCATATTTTCTATTCCGCTATTTAATCAAAAACCTTTGGGGATCAGTTAAATTGGGGGATAGTCTGTGTTGGTACGTGTGAGAGAGATCCACCTTTCCAAGTTGTTGGGGTTCATCTCATACTTCTGAAGGTTTGAGGGTGCTGCCTGTTCCATACTCCCCCTACTCCTAGCCTTTTAGGGGTACAAACAATAGTAATTGGGGCCTAGTGTGGTTGTGTACGTGTGATATACATACACTTTTTTGGGATCATATTTTCTATTCCGCTATTTAATCAAAAACCTTTGGGGATCAGTTAAATTGGGGGATAGTCTGTGTTGGTACGTGTGAGAGAGATCCACCTTTCCAAGTTGTTGGGGTTCATCTCATACTTCTGAAGGTTTGAGGGTGCTGCCTGTTCCATACTCCCCCTACTCCTAGCCTTTTAGGGGTACAAACAATAGTAATTGGGGCCTAGTGTGGTTGTGTACGTGTGATATACATACACTTTTTTGGGATCATATTTTCTATTCCGCTATTTAATCAAAAACCTTTGGGGATCAGTTAAATTGGGGGATAGTCTGTGTCGGTACGTGTGAGAGAGATCCACCTTTCCAAGTTGTTGGGGTTCATCTCATACTTCTGAAGGTTTGAGGGTGCTGCCTGTTCCATACCCCCCCTACTCCTCATCTAGCCTTTTAGGGGTACAAACAATAGTAATTGGGGCCTAGTGTGGTTGTGTACGTGTGATATACATACACTTTTTTTGGATCATATTTTCTATTCCGCTATTTAATCAAAAACCTTTGGGGATCAGTTAAATTGGGGGATAGTCTGTGTCGGTACGTGTGAGAGAGATCCACCTTTCCAAGTTGTTGGGGTTCATCTCATACTTCTGAAGGTTTGAGGGTGCTGCCTGTTCCATACCCCCCCTACTCCTCATCTAGCCTTTTAGGGGTACAAACAATAGTAATTGGGGCCTAGTGTGGTTGTGTACGTGTGATATACATACACTTTTTTGGGATCATATTTTCTATTCCGCTATTTAATCAAAAACCTTTGGGGATCAGTTAAATTGGGGGATAGTCTGTGTTGGTACGTGTGAGAGAGATCCACCTTTCCAAGTTGTTGGGGTTCATCTCATACTTCTGAAGGTTTGAGGGTGCTGCCTGTTCCATACTCCCCCTACTCCTCATCTAGCCTTTTAGGGGTACAAACAATAGTAATTGGGGCCCAGTGTGGTTGTGTACGTGTGATATACATACACTTTTTTGGGATCATATTTTCTATTCCGCTATTTAATCAAAAACCTTTGGGGATCAGTTAAATTGGGGGATAGTCTGTGTCGGTACGTGTGAGAGAGATCCACCTTTCCAAGTTGTTGGGGTTCATCTCATACTTCTGAAGGTTTGAGGGTGCTGCCTGTTCCATACCCCCCCTACTCCTCATCTAGCCTTTTAGGGGTACAAACAATAGTAATTGGGGCCTAGTGTGGTTGTGTACGTGTGATATACATACACTTTTTTTGGATCATATTTTCTATTCCGCTATTTAATCAAAAACCTTTGGGGATCAGTTAAATTGGGGGATAGTCTGTGTCGGTACGTGTGAGAGAGATCCACCTTTCCAAGTTGTTGGGGTTCATCTCATACTTCTGAAGGTTTGAGGGTGCTGCCTGTTCCATACCCCCCCTACTCCTCATCTAGCCTTTTAGGGGTACAAACAATAGTAATTGGGGCCTAGTGTGGTTGTGTACGTGCGAGATACATACACTTTTTTTGATCATATTTCCTATTCCGCTATTCAATAAAAACCTTTGAGGATCAATTGAATTGCGGGATAGTCTGTGTCGGTACGTGTGGGAGAGATCCACCTTTCCAAGTTGTTGGGGTTCATCTCATACTTCTGAAGGTTTGAGGGTGCTGCCTGTTCCATACTCCCCCTACTCCTCATCTAGCCTTTTAGGGGTACAAACAATAGTAATTGGGGCCCAGTGTGGTTGTGTACGTGTGATATACATACACTTTTTTTGGATCATATTTTCTATTCCGCTATTTAATTTAACTGGGCCTCCATGCGAGACCTGTGTGCCTTGTTGCGCTGTTTTGAGTACTCCACCAACATGGCCAGTGGCAATGACGCCGTTCTCAGCTTAACTATCCCACTTCTATGCCTCCTTGAAAAAACAATTCGGGCGATGATGGAAGAGGATGTGGCACAGGATGAGGAGGAGGAGGAGGATGAAGAGGTAACATTTCCAAGGCTTTCAGGGCAGTCATTCGCAAGGGGCTCCGAGGGTGGGTTCCTGCACACGCAAACGCCAGGGACGCAATTGTCCAGCAGGGGCACAGTTCTGGAGGATGAGGAGGATGAGGAGGAGGAGGAGCTGGAGGAGGAGATGGAACCATGTTCACAGCAGGGTGGCACCCAGGCCAGCTCATGGCCATCACTGGTGCGTGGCTGGGGGGATACAGAGGACACGGACGATACACCTCCCACAGAGGACAGCCTTTCGTTGCCTCTGGGCAGCCTGGCACACATGAGCGATTACATGCTGCAGTGTCTCCACAACGACCGCCGAGTTGCCCACATTCTAACTTGTGCTGATTACTGGGTGGCCACGCTGCTGGATCCCCGTTACAAGGACAACGTACCGTCCTTAATTCACTCACTGGAGCGCGATCGCAAGATGCGCGAGTACAAGCGCACGCTGGTAGACGCCATGCTGCTGGCATTCCCATCTGACAGCGGGGCCACAGTGGAAGCACAAGGCAGAGGAGGAGGAGGAGGAGGTCGCCAACGCAACCAGGGCACCGCCAGCACCTCAGAAGGCAGGGTTAGCATGGCCGAAATGTGGAAAAGCTTTGTCAGCACGCCACAACAAACAGCAGCACCAGCAGCTCAGATGGAACGTCTTAGCAGGAGGCAGCATTTTACCAACATGGTGGAGCAGTATGTGTGCACACGCCTACATGTAGTGAATGACGGGTCTGCCCCCTTCAACTTCTGGGTCTCCAAATTGGGCACATGGCTTGAGCTTGCCCTTTACGCCTTGGAGGTGCTGGCGTGCCCTGCAGCCAGTGTATTATCTGAACGGGTATTTAGCACGGCTGGGGGCGTTATAACAGACAAGCGCAGCCGCCTGTCCAGAGACAATGTGGACAAGCTCACGTTCATTAAAATGAACCAGGCATGGATCCCACGGGACTTTTCCGTACCTTATGCAGAATAGCAATGGATACCGACCTTACCCACCCATTGTTCCATTTTTGCTCTTTCTCACTCTTTTGGGGTGTACCCTCATTTAAAATTTTTGAAAAGAAGCAGTGTTGGCTACCTCGTCCTCCTCCTCAGGGCCAGATTAATGTAGGGGCTATTGGAGCTGCAGCTCCAGGCCCCTACCTTTTATATAGGCCCCGGGTTGGCCATATTCACTGTTACCGCTCTTCTGTCACTTGTAAACACAGAAGTCTGGCTTCTATGCTCGCTTCCCCAGGCAGCACCCTCAGAACCTCCCCACACAGCGTGAAGGCCGGACAAGGAGGGACAGTTGGCGATGCATGGATGTGTTTATGGGCTTCAGAGACAGCATCCCATGTTGAATTAGGCATGCATGGCTGCACCCTTCCTCCTCTGGGTGCATGGCAAGGCACGGCCCTTAAGGCCCTTCAAAATCCTCAGCACCAAGCCCATGATGCTGTTAATCCGGCCCTGGTCCTCCTCCACCGCCGCTTCCACCTACACCGCCCATAGGTGTGCGCAGCCTATTGCATTAAGGTGTGCACCCCAAAGTTGAAATACACATGCATGTGTTTGCCAGCAGGGAGAGTAATGTATCGGGGCCATGTACCTGTAGGCAAGGAGAAATAGAGCAGAGCAGGTCCCAGGGAGATCTTTCCCATCTCCTCACTGGCAATGCTATGTGCCCTAGGTGATTAGGGTGTGCCCAGGCACACCCAGCACACCCTGTGCGCACGCCTATGTCACCGCCACATCCACCACCACCTCAACCTCCCTCCTACTCCATATGGGCCTCGTCCTTCAGAGATGAAGAAGAACATTGTTTTATTTTTCTGTTTTTTTTTTGTTGTTTTAAGTTATTTCCCTATCCACATTTGTTTGCAGAGCACTTGCCATGCTCTTAATTACGTTTTGCTGCCATTTGCAGCACTCTAGCCCTTTCCTTTGGTGTTTTAGAGCCATTTTAGTGCCTTAAAGTTCGGGTCCCCATTGACTTCAATGGGGTTCGGTGTCCGGGAAAAGTTCGGTAAAAGTCCGGGACACGGACCCGGACTTTTTTTTAAAGTTCGGCCGAACCCGTCGAACACGGACATCTAGGTGTTCGCTCAACCCTAGTCCCTACCCTTAAGGAGCTTACAGTTCAAGGTACCAAAATTCACTTTCATACATGTACTAGGGCAAATTTAGACAGGAGCTAATTAACCTATCCACAAGTCTTTGGAGTGTGGGATCAAACCCATGCAAGCATAAGGAGAACATAAAATCTCTATGCAGGTAGGTTTATGGTTGGGATTCAAACCAACAATCTGAGAGTTGTTAGGTGGAAGTACATTTCTCCACCGATTATGTTTATCCAGGTCTACCATTTGAACAGCTTTTCCAATACAGTCCAGTCCAGTCTGTCAGGGAAAGGGAACAGATTTTAGCACTGCATGGCATGGATGCCAACCACAACACCCCTGTTCAACTAACAGAAAGAATAAGCAGAGTGCAAAAGAGATGTGGCAGCACCGTAGCTAAGTAGTTAGCACTTCCACCTAGCAGCACTAGACTTGTTGATTCAAATCCCAACCACAGCAATACCTGAATAGAGTTTGCATGTCCTCCCTATGCCTGCATGGGTTTCATCCCAAAGACATATGACTAGACAAATTTGTTCCCAAATTTGTAGGTCAGGGAGTGATGTGAATGTACACATTCTGTATTTTAAAAGATTGCATAAATTGATTGTTATATATTACATATATATTACAGGTACATATATAGCACTATCACCAATGTTTTGCTACTCTATTCACTGTTCAGCCAGTCACAATGTAGAGATGAGAAGGAGACATGTAAGTGAATCAAAACTGCAGCAGAAAAAAAATCAGGTTCCTTTCCCTGACAGGCAGGACTGTACTGTTTTGGTAGAGCTGTTCAAATGGTAGGCCTGGATAAACATAGTGGGTAAAGAAAACCTTCTTAAAATTGCTTTCATTTTTATTGACAGTAAGCTTTATCATAGGAATTCAGATATTCCTTTTGGCAAAATGGATGCTAATTGATGAGCTCCGCAAATGAACTGTTTAAAATCGATGTGTCTCTCAGATGCATCCTTAAATAATTTTACTTCTGGCTCCCTGAGTCCTCCTGACCATTGCCAAGCTGTATAAAAAGCTGGCATGTTTTTTAAAGACCTTCAGCCTAATGCATTTTACTCCTAACGTACATTGCTGCCATGCATAGAACCGCTGACAGAAAGAAGTTCTTCATTACTCATTAGGACTATAGTCTGGTGGAGGATAAAGACTGTGAGAGATGGCCGGATAGAACTATACTTCCAGGGAGCCGCGGGTCCCGCAGGGGATTGTGGGGAGGTCTCTACTGCAAGCGAAGACCAGCAAGGCCTTGCTCAGGAAGAGACTCACTTAATTCAGGGACAAAGGGTGCCCCCTATAGGTGATAGAGTGCACTCTGTCAGGTTACATTTGTTATTGAAGTATATTCCATTGAGAGATATTAATGCAGCTGAATTAGTTAGATCTGACTGTCTTATTTATAGTCAATATAGAGTCAGATATCTGAATTGTCACTCTCACATCTTTATAAGCAGAGTTGCATTAGTCTTGCAATCATATTCATGTGTTTTTCCAGTTAGATATCGTTATATATCTATTTGTTTCTAATATTATTGAAATATTGGATTCTGAGTCTTGGGTTACTTTGTACTCTTTGGGACTTCAAGACTCAGAATCTCACCCTGATTCTAGACCAGGAATGGGCAAACTACAGCCTGCGGGCCGTATACGGCCCGGCGGACCTTTTAATCCGGCCCGCGGAGCGCTAGCTAACAGTGGCGGCCGGTCCTAGGCTTCAGCAAAGGGTGGACCCGGGGCGCAGGGCAGTGCGCCCCAAGCCCACCCATTGTGTGACAATAGCGAATGAAAATTCGCTATTGTCACACGGATCCTCCTCATGGCCAATCAGCCTAATGGCCTAATACCCGCTTCCTGATTGGCAAACCCCATGCCATTGGCCGAGGAGGAGGCGGGAGGACTCAAGGAGACGCCGGGGCTCTGAGGAGAAGCCGCCGCCGCCACTGCTGCTGCAGGTAAGTGCACTGGTCTCGGGGGGGGCACACTGCATTGAAGGGGGCATGCACGCTGGTCTCTGCATTGAAGGGGGCACGCACGCTGGTCACTGCATTGAAGGGGGCACACACGCTGGTCACTGCATTGAAGGGGCATGCACGCTGATCTCTGCATTGAAAGAGGGCACGCACGCTGGTCTCTGCATTGAAGGGGGCATGCGCACTAGAATCTAGACTGTCATAATTCCTGTTGTGTTGCATTTGTTCCTTTTCCATTTACAGTCAGTAAAACTGATATACCTTTATCTAGGTGTCATTGTTGTTTTTCTGAACTATCATGTCAGAACCCATAGTGTCAAGTGGGTTGGAGGTGCCTCAGGGTCAAGGAATTGTGGAGGAAATGAACATACTTAGCAGCCCCTGTGGGAGGCGTGCTACATAAGCAACCTTTTTTATAATTTTTTTGTCCTTATGACATTTTTTTTTTTGATATTTCTGTTCATTTTTACATTTTCAGAGGATGTCAACATCTTAGCCAATTTGCCAGGTGCTCACAGTTTTTCAACCTATTTTCTAAATGTTATTGGTGCATGCCACATTTATAAAAAATTATACTTTTAAAACAAAAGGTTTGCACAGTTGGTACAGCCTGACAGTAGGAAATGTCAAATGTAATACATCACCAGGATATCTAACCAGCTGAAGTTCACCCAAAACAAATGTATTATTAATTTAACCATGTGAGTCAGTAAAAAATTATTGCTGTACAAATGTGCAAACAAAAAGATGTCACATTGTGCCTAATATGATTACTTCCTATGTAAGTGCCCTCTAGTGGCCATAATGCAGTATTTTCATGAAATACCTCAGGGAAATACCACATTATGGCTACTAGATGATGTAGATCATATTAGACAAAATACAGTGATTATTTGGTGTGGTTGTGTAAACGTTTTTCACATTTGTACAGCATTTTTTCTTTTTACTAAACCCTCTAGTGTACTAGTGTGTAATTTCCCCTTTAATTCTGCACTATTTTCCACAGATTTCAAAAAGAAAAATTCAATCAAGTAACTGATTCTTGGACATTTTAACAGTTTTACGAGTAAAAGTCAAAGAAAGTCAAAGGAAGCAGCCACTTAGATTTAATGACTGTTATTATATTTAAACCTGCACTTGAGACTCCAAAGTCTATAGCTTGATGAACAGTGGTAATTCACAAAGCATGCCCTTGTATTCTGTGCACACAGTAGAACATTTCACAGCAGTATTAATTGTGCGCTGTATAGTGTGGGTTATTCACTAAAGAAAAGAAAAAAAAAAGGAATTTCCACAATTGCAGGGTAGAACTGCATAATTATAGACTATAAAAATGTGACTGTCACATCAATCATGTGATAGAAGACTGAACTGACTTTTCAGACTGGATGAGTCTTACCTGAACTGTGTTTCCTTAAAGCGGATCTTCACTGTATCTGAGCACCACAAACCAAAAAACACGATTTAATTCATTTTTAATATTCAAAGCAAACTCCCCCATCCATCCATGACTCTATGCTTTATTGTGTTGAGAATCACTTTGAAAAACAATGCCCTAGAATTTTTGGCTATGGCCATCTTGAGTAAAGGCAAATGATTCATATAGCATGTACTTTCTGGAATCCATCTGCCCTTAGCTCAAGCATGCATCCAGGAGAGTGTGCTCCTGAAGACTCCTGGGTTGTATGACATAATTTGGCCAGGTAAGAAAAAAGGAAGTAACTGAAGAAATGTTAAAAAAATAAATAAAAAGTTGTAAATATGATAATCTTTCATATTTATAAAAACAAACAATCGGTGTTGACTGGGGGAGTGAACTTCCTATTTAACCACTTTACCACTGCTCACAGTAATATTACTGCGGCAGAGTGGCTCGTTATCGTCTGACGACGTAGTACTACGTCGTCAGACACTCCCCCTTCTGGGCGGCGCTTGCTTGCGCCGCCGGAGGCTCGCTCTTCACAGCGGGAGTCGGGCCAGGGGAGGAGCAGCGGCGATCGCCGGGGATCGAGTCTGGAGATCACAGCGGGTGGATCTCCATAGTGACAGGGAGTGACAGATCGGACTGTTCAGCATAGCTGGACATCCGATCTGTCCATGACTCACTCAGTCACCTCCCCCCCTACACGTCAGTAAGCACCAGGCATACATTAACCCCTCCCTCTCCCATAAAATTAACCCCTTCCCTGCCAGTGTCATTTTTACAGTAACAGTGCATATATATAGCACTGATTACTGCAGTAATGTCACTGGTACCCCCAAAAGTGTCAAAAATGTCAGTCAAGGGTCCAATCTGTCCGCCGCAATGTCGCAGTCCCGCAAAAAAATCGCAGATCGCCACCATTACGCGTTAAAAAAAAAAACACCAAAAACGACAGAAATCTTTCCCTTTGTTAGTAAACGCAATAATTTTGCGCAAACCAATCAAAATACGCTTATTGCGATTTTTTTTACCAAACATAGGTAGCAGAAAACAAATTGGCCAAAATTTTTTAAAAAAATTGGTTTTTACATCTTTTTTGGGGGGAATTTCATATAAAAAAATGTTAAAAATATTGTTATTTTTTCAAAATAAACGCTCTTTTTTTGTTTATAGCGCAAAAAGTAAAAATCGCACAGGTGATCAAATACCACCAAAAGAAAGCTCTGTTTGTGGGAAAAAAAGGACGTAAATTTCGTTTGGGTACGGCGTCGCACGACCGCGCAATTGTCAGTTGAAGTCGCACAGTGCCGAATCGCAAAAAGTGGCTTGGACGGAAGACAGCAAAATCCTCCGGTGGTAAAGTGGTTAAACCAATAATTAAGGATAAGTTCACCTTCGGGAACATGCTACATTTTCCACCCATTTTTAGGGTTAGACCAGTTGATTTACATTGATTTGACCAGCAAATTAAAGCTAAACTCCAGCTAACACTTTATAAGCACTTACAGCAAAGAGTTTTATCCTTTTGGGATAAAGGTTTTACATATATAAATAAAACTTGTAAGCACCTCTGTCAGTGTTAAATGGTTAGTCTTAACTCTCTAACTGTCACTTTTCCTGGACAGCTTGGTCTGTTAAAAGAAAGTTGGGGAAAAAAAAAAAACTTTGTAGGAGGTATATTTCTTTTTCTTTTCGACTACCTAGGAGGTATCATTTTTTTAATAAACATGTTTAGTATACACATATAAGACAAGCAAATAAGTAAATAGATTACCCAAAAATTCCTAATGTAAAGCCTTGCCTGTTTAAGTATAGCGTAGGTATATTTAACATAATATATATTCCATAAAGTACGCAAACATTCCATACATACTGTACATGTACACATATATATGCTCACTAGAATAGTTGTCTCTAGAATAACTGCCCTCATTGAAAGATTACCCTTCACCTTATGTTCCAGTAACACACTGAATGTTTTAGAATTTCTATCATTATCTGTATTGGGGGCAATGGTCTCCAAGAAAACTAGAGGGGATACATGTCCGTGGATAGCAAATCCCTTGAAAGGGACCTTTTCTATTCAATGACACATATGTACTGTAAAAATAAGAGACATAGAAACTTCATTTTTGTGTATTTGTTTTGTTTTTTATGGCTAGACTTTATTCTTAAAAATTAAAATTCTATTTTTATTGACTATGTGAAAGACAGATCATTACACAAACAACAAGGGATGAATACAACCAGAAATAAAAAATCAGCACAAAAAGAGTACAATCATAAGACTATAGCAATACAACAAAGCACAAACTACTCTTTCTAAAAAGGTCCTTAAATGTGGAACTGCACTGCATCTGAGCACCTCAAACCAACATGCTTATTCTTTAAAAATCAATAAAAATGTATTTGTTAAAAAAAAAAAAATGCTATTTAATTCATTTGTATTACGGTATTTAAAGCAATCTCCCCCATCCATTCAAGTCTCCATGATTTATTTTCTTGAGAAATAATTTTAAATAACACTCCCCTAGAATTTCTGGCCGTGGCCATCTTGAGTAAGGGCAGATGATTCATGTATCATTTACTTCCTGGAATCCATCTGCCCTTAGCTCAGGTAAAGGCTGTGCTGAAAACCCTCCCTTCTCTCCTGAAGACTCCTGAGATGTATGACATAATTTGCCTAGACATGGAAACCAGGAAGTAACTGAAGAAATGTAACAAAAAAGTTTAAAGCAATTAAAGCGGAGTTCCACTTAAAAGTGGAACTTCCGCTTATCTGTCTCCTCCTCCTCTCCCGTGCCCCATTTGGTACATTTCGGGGGGAGGGGGGAGCAAGTACCTGTTTTTGACAGGTACCCTGTCCCCACTACTGCCGGACCTCGCTGCGGTGAGGCACGTCAGCAGTCATGCCCCCCTTCTCCTTCCTCCAGCTTTCTTGCCAGTAACCGAGCACGACGCGCTTCGTGAATGTGCAGTAGGGACCCAGACGTGAAGCCGCAAAGGCAAACATCGGCTGCGGTGCCGACATCACTGGATTCCAGGACAGGTAAGTGACCTAATATTAAAAGTCAGCAGTTACAGTATGTGTAGCTGCTGACTTAATTTTTGGAGGGGGAGGCCCGAACACGGCTTTAAATATGATATACTTTGCTTTCTATTTATTAATGCTAGGAACATAAGGATTAAAAATAGTCCATGTTGATTGAGAGAGTGAAGTTTCACTTTGAAGGGATTCGTCCTTTCAATTCCTCATCTGAAGGGTGATCCTGTAAACCCATGTCGTCCTGTTAAAAGGCTGGCATACCCAAAATGCTGTGAGGTTTGTCTGCTTAATAATATAAAGTGGTCAGAGTAAGAATTTCTCCAGCTTTTGTGGGCAAACGCAGCTGACATATGTAACTTGATATAAAGGAAAGGCTTCATTTCCAGAACTGCATTAGAGGAGAAATAGCTTTTCTAATTTTAATGAAATGGCTTTTCTGCCATGATAAAGTAGAAACCCAAAGCACTGACACATTATGATAATATACTGAAGGAGACTAGGTAGTTGAATAACCAAATAGTTTAAGAACCAATGTCTCCCTTTACAAATATATGGAAGTGCAAAAGCAGCTGAAGCATGTCAAATGTAATGGGCCATACACACTATCAGATTATATGAAGACTTTTGTCTGTAGATTTACCAAAACCATATAATATGAGGTCAAACCTAAACACTTTCAATTTGTATGCAATCTGGCAGGCCCTTGCACTACATAGAAAAGGTAAATCTGAAGGAAAAAGTCTTCAGATAATCTGATAGTGTATATGGCCCTTTACTCAACTGCACCGGTCAATAAATTGTGAATGATCTAAGAAGTGTCCCAAACTGATGTCAAATGCACACTACAATTTTCCCATCAAAGCCATCAACATAGTCTCTAAAGATGAAATCACAATATTAAATGTATTTTTACTTTTATTTGCCCAGACTATGTAAACTAAAGTGAACTAAAATATATCTTCACGTTCACAAAAATGTTTAACTCTTTTTCCAATTACTGATTGGCTATCACAGTGATCAGTCATTGCATAGCTGCTCCCTGTACTCCGTCTCCTCTTGAAGGCTAGGTTCACACTATTGCAGGTGCAGATGTGTGTATAAATCGCATGCGTTCCTGCACCCGCAGCCAAAGCATGCAGCGCTTTTGCAGTTGCCCAGGGGTGCCAGTAAAATGGTACCCCCACGCATATGAAAACACAGCTCGTTTTGGGTTCCCAAAATGGCATGGTGCCTTAGCACCATACATTTCTGTGCGATTGCCCTGTGGGTGCATGTTGGAAAAATGGTCAGAGATCTTTTCCCTGCGTTTCCTGAAGATAAAGCAGCCAATTCAAATGAATAGGCTGCTGTTCATGCGCAAAAATGATACGCAGGACCCACAATAGTGTAAACTTAGCTGAATGGAGAAAAAGATGCTGTACGTTGTATTGTATTCTCCTTGCTAAAAGGAGATCTTTGCAAACCAATAAAAGGGTGTGAAAAAATAAAATAAAGTAAAATTAGGATAGAATAGCTCGATCAGGATTTGATCTAGGTCAGGTTCAGGATCAAAGGTCATAGTGAATGGTTAGGGTCAGAGGTCAGGGTGAGTATGTTTTAGGTAGGATTAAAAAATGTTTTGTTTTTTTTTACTTGGTATAAGTGTCAGTGTGCTTTAGGTAAGATAGAAAAAGCAAAATGCACACTATTGATTCTTGGCCCTACTATGGCTACAAACAATTAATATTAACCACTTCAGTCCTGGAAGGATTTGCCCCCTTAATGACCAGGCCATTTTTTGCGATTCGGCACTGCGTTACTTGAAGGGATAATTGCGCGGTCATGCGATGCTGTACCCAAATAAAATTAATGTCCTTTTTTTTCCCACAAATAGAGATCTGACAGGCACAGACAGATTGCATTTTCAGCTTAGCTGAAACTGCGGATCTGTTCCTGCCTGTCTGAGAGAAGATGTAAACAAAGCAGGCGGGTCTTCTCTTTGTTCCCCAGACGATCGAGGGAGGAAGTCGACCTGCCGCTGTGCCGAAACCACATGCACTCCAGTCACGTAGTACTACGTGACTGGACGCAGCCGAGCCTCCCTGCCGCAGTAAAAAGCCGGGGGGCAGTCGGCAAGTGGTTAACTACAAAGAAGACTGGGTGCTAAACCCCAACACAAGCATGTAAATTGTAACAAAGCCAGGTGCATGAGTAGCTTCAAGCAGCCTTAAAAGTGGCCACTTGGGTAGTGGAACAGATAGAATGCCACAAAACTTGTCATCTTGGTAACCAGCTTAGAATACCATTCCTTGGGGTTTCTCCAGTTTGTTCTGGGTCAGCAGCTGAGGACTTCTGGGTTCTGGTGACATCACTTCCTGGTTAGAGTCCCTTGGAGCTTCCCTGCTGTGGCTGGCAGCCATCTATCTTCCTGTTCTCGCTGGATGTTTGACTTAAGATCGGCACACTTCATCTGCTCTCAGCCTTATTAACTTTCCATCACTGCCTGGGATTAGTGCTCAGCATCATGTAAGATTTATTTAATAACTTCAATAAACTTGGCATCTTTTTTGGACACTATTGTTTTATGTGGACCTTCTGTGGAACCGGGAAAGGCATTAACCCTTACTTTCCTGTTCGGGGCAGCATCTAACTAGCGTTACTCCAACCCAAAATTTTGGAGGTTTAAAGAGATTTGAGTGGGAAAAACCTCCAAACCTTGACTACAAGGACACTGGTCCCGAAGGGGTTAAGACCTAAGCAAGGGAGGCATGAAAGTCAACAGATGGAATTCAGCACCTGTGTCAGGAAAGTAGAGTGGAGAGATAGGTATAAAAGCTGTAAAAAAAAAGGTATAAAAGGTATAAAAGCTGTAAAAAAAAAAAAAGGTATAAAGGTATAAAAGCTGTATGTAAAGCCTGAGCTCTCGGACAACCTGAGACATGGATTGCTGACTCTTCCTTGTGGCATGTCTGCCACCCTTACCATGGAGGTGCCCAACCCCAGTGCAGGCCCAAAAGATTGGTGATGAGCCTGCTGTATAGTTTTGTTGTACCAGGACTTTGGAGTATTGACCTGTTTTGGCCAAAGTAAGCTATTTTTGTTTATCCATTTTTTTTTTTAAATAAATAAACTGGTTGCTTTTACTTAAGCGGCTGGCTGTCATTTCCGAGCTACCTCAGATCACAAAATATACAGCTAAATTTAAAAATTATTATTATTTTTTTTTACTATTGTGAGCCAGCAGGGTCTGAGCCATTCAGTGCAGGACACCAGGTGTACTTTATCTATACCGCACCACTACTGCACCCTATACCACACTTATTCCAATCCAAGACTGCACCTATACCAACTCTATTCCACAATATACTGAACCTTTACCACATCTGAACTACATCTACCTTGCACCTGTACTGAGACTATTCCATATCAATACTGCACATATACTGCATGAAGGTCAACTGGGACTGTCATTAAGTGCACTGGTACTCTTAAAGGGCCCCAACGATAGCGGTTAGGAGAACATCTTAAAAGAACGGCACCTCCTATCATAATTATTTTGCAAGCCCACTTTTGTACACTCAACCTGGTGTGTTAGAAGGGCTGAGGTTTTTTGAAAAAGTTTGAGGCAAAGAAAGTAGGACCCATTCTAATTAGCCGATCCAACGAGGGTATCGCTACAATTTTATAGTTTATGGGTTCAAAAACACTTCAGTGTCCATATTTTGGGCACTGGTACACTTACTACCTGAATTTGACCACGCCTTTATCAGTCCCTGTACAGCAAAGTTTAGACTGACGAATGAAGAAAAAAGAAAAGATGCCAGTCAGTTATGGTACAATATTCATGTACTATCAATGGGCATGCTGGTATGAGGAGACACCAACCTCCTAGAAATATGAGCTCATTTGTCTGCGGATTTCTATTTTAACCTTTCAGTCACAGGGGAAGGAAGAAGACTTGTAAGTGTAATATAAAGCTCAATAAAAAAAACAAAAAGCAAAAAAAAAGCACCCTTACAGTGGTGCCCCCTTCAAAACAAGGATTAAATGCTCATGTCTAGGGGGACACAGTGCAGGTTCTATCCCCTACCTTATACTCTGTCTGTGTCTGTCTCTGGCACCCTCCTCCTCTGCCTGAAGCTCCGCACTGTGGGAGGAGGCTCAGTGTCATCACACACAATGTATGTAAATTAAAGCCTGGTAGACACTAGTCCTTTCCTTTTTTTTCTTTTACGCACTGGGCTGAACAAAAAAAACGGAAGAGCTCAGGAAGATCCGCTGTACTAACAAACCAGTGTTAGTACAGCAATCTCCCCTGCTGAGCTATTGTGTTCTGACAGGGGGACAGCCCCCTGCCAGAACACTCCGGGTCAGCACTCTCAGCCATTGGGTGAGAGCGCTGATCGTGAGCCGATCAGCAGACCTTTGTCAGTTTTGCCCCTTTGACAGAAGCGGGCTGCTATACACACGGAAGAATGCTGGTCTTGATATTTATAAATCCTTTCACAGGTAAAACAGCTTCCATATTTATGTTGTATTTAGCTGGTTGCCTGGCATTTGTATGTAACAAAGTAAATATGAAGACTGACATAGTCATGCTCCCTGTGAAAGTGCTAGATGCCTGGCTACCATGCTGATCCACTGGCTTTATTTTTGAGTTACTGATTCATAACACGTGTAGCACCCTCCTAGATAGGTGCTAGAGAGAATAAATAGTTTTGGGTCCTGTCTGCTTACCAGAAGGACTGCAGGTAAATCTATGTTGTTCTCTGCTTACCAGAGAGCAGGATTTGTTAGTAAGATCTGCTCAATGTGCTTGGGTGCAACTCGTTCAGTCTGCAGAGTGTTTCACACTGGCCCAATAGGGAGGCATATTAGACAGTGGGAGGAAACCTGACGAATGAGTGCACAGACTTTTGATACAGCCCTGGTGATTTGAAGGAGAAAAATTGCCTCGGTGCATGCTGGGGTACTTTATAAAAGCCAGGAGCACATGTGCTCGGAGTCTTTTGGCTGGATAGCGGAGTCCCTGAGGGAGGGGGGCAGCTGTTTCCTCCTCTGTAGAGGGGTCGCGAGGCCTCAGGTTGTCGACCTAAGAGCCTAGAGAGTGCAAGTGAGGAGCTGAACCCAGAGGTCCTTGGAAGCTGACTGGAAGGGGAGACACTGAAGGATCTGATTCTGAAAGTAAAGTGAGTACAGATCTGGGTCAAGGGGCCTGACCTGAGGGGGGCCACCCCGTCAGCTAGAAGAGTCAGTGGATGGGTGTCAGTAAAGGGGATGCTAGTGAGTGTCCTGAAGATAATGCAGCATCACCAGTCTATTGCTGGAGAGAAAAGAGCAAGGAGACTTAACCCTTACCATACAAGTTGCAGTATGGATTAAACAGCGCTGCTGTTTCCACAAGCAACCCATTGAGGCAATCGAGCGTTGTAACTATTCACAATGGAATAGTTGGAGTATCCCACTATTCCCTTCTCTCATCCAAGTTCCAAAATAAATACAAAAAAAACAATACCCCCGGAATGTTTGCTGTGTGACAAGCCATCGGGAATAAGGAGGATTATATGTACTATGCCTTAAGTGACTGTGTGCTGGTACTAAGAGGAGGCCCGAGAAGTCGTCTTACAGCAGGCCCTACAGGGACAGTCCTACACAAAAGTGTGCAGATTGGGTATTCTGACTTCAGTCTTTTCTTACTAGCTGCATTCTTGCTCCAAAACTGATGAATCAGCATTGCAGTCATGCAGTTACCATGAAGAGAAGGAGATCAGAAATGGCAGTTGCCATTGTTCTGAGCCAGATACTTAGGTAAGAATATCTTGCCGCTGGTTTCCCCTGTGAACAAGTGAACAGAGCTATGCCTATCCAAATCTAAAATAGCATTTTTAGATGGTCTCTGACTTTTACATTGCAGCAAAAAATAAAAAAATATGAAAAGACTGCTATATATACACACAAATGTAGTGTCTCAAAATTTGACGTTTTTGGAGCTAAGTCTTTTGGTTGCCATGGAAACTGACAGCTTCCAAATGTGCATCTTGTGAGAATTAATTGCATTTTGAGTTTCATAACACTTGATGTCTGATAGGATAAACCTTTGGGATAAGCGAGTATTGACAGAAAATTAATTAGATTAATGGGAAACCACCATGTATTTTAATAATTGACACATACTGTAAAACTTTTAGTATTTTTTATTATTCTTTCCTTTCTTTATTCTCCTGTATGTCATATAATTAGCTTCGATTCAGTTATATGGTGCAGCAAGCTACTTGGGGAATTTAAGGTCTTTTACCTGTCAGATTTCATGGTAGCTATAATTTACTACCTGGCCTTCGAACTTAGGTCAACTGGCGTGGAAGGGACAGTAATTGAGGCTTTATTTGCCAATTCCCGCACTATAAAAGGGTTCCCAACAACCATTTGTCAATGTGCGTTAAGAGTAGTCTGGAAAGAGCTGGCACACGGTGTAGGGAGAACTAGTTTCTATATGCTGCTAAACTGCGCAAAATTACTGTGGCTTTCAGTGTTGTGGGCTACATTGAAAAGGGAAAACTATGATGAGGGAAGAAAGGACTTTTATTGAATCAAGCTTGGAACTGACACCTTGACACTGCTTTTTTTTTTCTGAAGCATGGACATGGACCTTTGAGAGCCAATTGTGGGGTGACCCAGGAGCTTTGGTTGTGAATTTGAAGTGGTTAACCTAATGTTAGGTTAAAGTGTATGTACACCCAATCCATATCATATAAGCTAATGAAATTTCAACAGTAATTTTCAATCTTGTTAAATCTTAAAGCGGAACTCCGGCTTTTCTTTTTTAAGTCGCCCCCCGTGATAGTCGCCAGTTATGGATTGAAAATCGGCATATGCTGCATCTGCCACAGATTTCTGTGTTAGTAAAAGTATTGGTACTTACTCTAACCTCCTGATCCAGCAAGCATCCATCCTGAGTATGGGCATCTGAAGCCTGCTAGGAGTCTCTTCCGTGATTAGGTGCTGCTGGCAACCCAGCAAGCACCTCCCGATCTCGCGCATGTGCAGTGGGAACTTCTCAGAGCCCACTATATGTATAGCAGATTGCTGTAGCATTGGCGCCTACCTCCGCCTAGCATTGTGTAATTTCTGGTTTAGAAATAACACAATGCTAGCAGTGAAGGATGCCCATTGACTCCTGGGATTGAATGCACTGGTATCCCAGGAGCCAATGCGAAAAAGGATATGATGTACTTCGCCGCGGTGAGGATGGACAGAAGTGGAGCGTTTTCAACCAAAAAAGGGGTACAATTTGTTAGGAAAAAAAAATAAACACACTACCCAAAAAGGAATGGCGAAGCGATTGGCAACAAGTGTGGACATGCATGCAAATTAGGGTTGAACTCTGCTTTAAACTTTCATGAAAATTATACCTTGTGACCTTGACTTGTAGGTCCTTTTTCACTTAATGTCCCAGTCTCCTAATTGTGCTATTACATTGACACCCTGTCACACTGCAGTAGATCTGGGATGAAAAAGAGTAAACAAGGGGAAAACGGTCCTTTATTAACAAAAGACATGGTATATGTTTATGCTACACAGTGCTTTGCACATGAAATGTAAAATTCATATGAAAAATTAGTTTAACAATGCCATATCTGAAAATGCACAATACTTTCTCTTTAAGAAGAAATTTTGCAAGTGTAACAATCTTTAACAACCAGTCGGATATCTTAAAGCCCAACTCTAGAAAAAGTAAAAGTCCTCCTATGCAGTGGGTCTATGTCGGCATTGCAAGGGTACAATGCCTTACTGCAAGGGAGGACATTTATTTACTTTTCTTTTTAACTATTTAAGTGCAACGATGAACTGGATTCTGATTCCTTGGGTTACTTATGATGGCACATTATATTCCCTTTGGGCCCAATTCACACTTTGGCTTGTTCACATGAGCGGCTAGAGAGAGTTAAAACTAGGAGGCTGAGCCACAGTTCAGGGCTGTAGATAATATTTTGTTCGGGGGGGGGGGGGGGGTTCAGCAGTAGGTACTAAGTAAAAGTCTTTTTAAAAAAAAACTAATTGCAACAAAATAAAAAAAGCTGGAAAAAGGAAAAAACTATGTGTTGCTCATAGTAAGCAATCACATTCTTAATTCTATTTTCTCAGATCCTCTTAAAAATTGAGCCTGATTTCAGTTTTGCCTTCTTCCAGTTCTTATGAACATTGCCCTGTTTGGTTGGCTATTGTCCAGCCTAATGCTGGGTATTGGCTGAAGGAAAAAAACTGACAAATCACTGTTCTAAAACTTGCTGTGTTAGTACAGGGATCTCCCCAGCTGTGCTATTGTGTTCCCCCCTCAGCCATTGGACTGCCAACAGGGTGGTGCACTGTAATAGCCAATCTTACTGGGCAGGTGAAAAGGGCACAATCTTGTGGAAGGAAGCACTCACTGATTTTGTTGTTAACCTGCCATACCAGACAAGAGAAGCGGCACAGTGCATTGTTCATACATACAGAACATACCTCACAACTTCCGAGCTTCGGAGAATGAGGGACGTGGCAGGGAGGAAGTGACTTTCCGCAGCAAAAAAGTGGGTGTGGCAAAACATTAGAGTGGGAGGGTCTAAGAGACATGGTTAAACAAAACCTGGGCTTCCTTGTACCTATAAAATACATTGAGACCAGGGCCTCCCTAATTGCTGTTCTGTTAGCCTGTTAGGCCCTGACCTTTCACATGTAGCAATTTGGGAGCATCTGGGCAGATGCAAAGGGCACCATTTTGTGGAAGGAAGCAGCAAAGCACACACTGATTTTTTGTTAAACAGGCATACAGGACAAGAGAAGTGGTACTTTGCAGACACCGCAGAGTCCATACATACAGAAAAAGAGAAGATACTTAGAATGTGGTGCACCCTGGAAACACAACAGTATCACAACAGCAATGGAAGACTCAGCCCAGCCTTAGTCGATGTCATTAAGGCCCTGTTCACATGTAGTGATTTGGGATCATGGGCTAGCAGTATCCTCGTGATTCTGCCTGCAATTCCAAATCACACTGCAATGCTGGCAAAACGCAGCACGTGTGTTTGTGTTCCTTTCATTTTTAGTGGCACCAAAACATGGTGTGGTTTTGGATCCTTGTGTGATAAATTGCTCAACATTCACAGCAAAACCACACCACATTTTGGTGTCACTAAAAATGAATAGAACACAAACACACGTGCTGCGTTTTGCCAGCATTGCCGTGCGATTTGGATTGGAATCTGGGTGTGGCGGTGGGCTGAATCACAGGGATATTCTGCCCACATACCAAATTGCTACATGTGAACAGTCAGGGCCTAACAAGCTAACACAACAGCAATTATAGAAGACTCAGCACCCAGCACCTCAGTCAACAAACTTTGCCAGCAGTTCCCACAATCTCATATACCTAGCTATGGTATGAATCAATGACAGGAAGAAATTCTGCACTGCGGTTTTAGCCTGAGGAACACACAAGGGAAAGAGGCGCGCGCACACACACACACACATATATAGAATCCACAATTTTAAACTGCGCTTGGAAAACATCATTATTAAAACCACAACTAATTGGTGATATAAGCAGCGACCCTGCTCTGTTGTAAGATAATTAACACAGAATGCATTCAAATATGTAAGAAAACAGCTGCGCAAAAATAAAGTGATAATAAAAATAATGTGATAATAATAATAATAATAAAGTATGTGATGCATACTAGCACATTATGCCATTAACTTTCAGGGAGAAGATTTTTTGTGGTTTACTACCACTTTAGGCTAAGACCCGTAGGCCTAGCATAGCATGGAAAGGGTCAACAACATAACAATGTTCCCACTGTTATGTGAATGTGCAGATAGCACACACATGGGGAGAGAGAGCCTGTTCATTTGTTGGTCACCTACCCTTTTTTCAGAGCCAATCTTTGTCATAAAATAGATAACAAAAGAGTAAAGAAAAAAAATCCATCCTGCCCACTGTGCTTATATTCAGAATGGCAGGATTGGCTTTTGTAAGAAATCATCAACCTTACACCTATTTTATACTCTAATGTTGAGACTGAGGTATGCATTGCAAGCATGAAATAAGAGGAGGATATGAAGATATATTCTGAAAGAGTTTATAAAAACAGAAGAAAAAACTGAACTACAACTGTTCCAGCAGCCCTGAACTTGATCCATGGTTAAAGTTCAGATCTAGAACAAAGCACAGAGAGAGACACACCTGGTGGTTGTTGGCGACCTGTCCTCCTGAAGTTAAGGTTAAGGTCCAGACTCCAGCACAGCAGCACGTCAGAGAAAATTGAGATGATCCTGCCATGTGGTACTGGCAAGCAGACAGGCAGGCAGGCTCAGCTGAGCTAACAGCACTCAGACTCAGGCTCAGGCAGCTCCTTCCCCAAACGACAGCAAAAGGCAGGAGGGTGCAGCTTAAAGAGAGGAGGAGCCAATCATATGTGTCAGTGGACAGGATAGGTGCTGCTTGCTTCCTCCCGCTCTGCTCTTTTTTTTTTAAATCAGATAATTTTTATTAGAAAAACTTTTCGTTACAAACAACAGAAAAACAAAAAGAGAGAAAATACAGCTAACACAGCGAACTATAGCAGGGTGGTAATAGCACATAACAGTAAATGACACTGGATTAACTCCCGCTCTGCTCTTAGTGCTGCTGTTCTCCTAGAAGCTTCTGTAACTGGCTGGACAATTCAAGACATGTCTCTGGAGTCTCAGTCTGGACTAAAGAGGAGGTGTGGAGGCAGAGTAGACAGACGAGAACACTGTCAGCCAGAGCCTCCCTCATCCTAAGCCAAGCTTACACCCCGGGCGGCACTCCAGGTGGTCAGGTGGAGTAACAGGTAACAGCAGGCAGCAGCACTAAAATAACAATGCATTAGAGCCTAGTGCGGTGCAAAAGAAAAAACATTTTTTTTTCAATGTACAGTATATTGTACACTGATGCTCAGGGGGGGTTCAACGGTAAAATCATACAAACAGAAATGTAGAACGTCTGTCATCCAGAACTTCCAACCACGATCCGGGACGCCTAGATGTGAACGGAGCCTTAAATCATATCTATTGTCTAAGAAAATCAAATACTCATTTCCACATTATATTTCAATTATTTCAAATCTACTCTATTACTCTTAATGATCCTGAAGTTTGTAAACTTTGAGTATTTTACAGGATTTCAGAATGCGAGTTACAGTATTAGTGATGAGCCAAACACCCCCCGGTTTGGTTCGCAGCAGAACACCACAAACAGAGGAAAAGTCCTTTTGAACAAACGAACTCCATTGAAGTCTATGGGACTCGAACCTCCAAAATCAAATGGCCTCATTTTGAATGCAAGTTATTGCCCCAAAAAAGTGTATGGGGGTCCGGGTACTGACCTGGGGAACATGTAGCAATGAAAAAAAAGTTTTTAAAAACAATCAATTTTAATGAGGGTTAAAGTAAAACTATAAAAATGAAAAATTCCTTTGAATATCGTGCCTAGGGGGGTTCTCTTAATGTGCCTGTAAAGTAGTGCATCTCTACGATGTATGTAGCCTGCTGCAGCAATACTGACATTTCTAAAGGAAAAAATGTCATATACAAATATACATACAAATTTGAAATCACATGTACTTGTCATACAGGTGCCAAAAATTGGTCCTTTGCTGTTGGTGGTGCCTGAACACCGTAACCAACCCCTCACAGTTACTCTTGCTGGGCACAGGAATGGGACCTGCCGGTAAGAATTCCATACAGATTTGAAATCGCATGTACTTGTCATACAGGTGCCAAAAATTGGGCCTTTGATGTTGGTGGTGGATGAACACCATAACCAACCCCTCATAGTTACTCTTGCTGGGCGCAGAATGGGACCTGCTGGTAAGAATTCCATACAAATTTGAAATCGCATATACTTGTCATACAGGTGCCAAAAATTGGGCCTTTGGTGTTGCTGGTGCCTGAACACCATAATCAACCCCTCACAGTTACTCTTGCTGGGCGCAGGAATGAGACCTGCTGGTAAGAATTCCATACAAATTTGAAAACGCATGTACTTGTCATACAGTTGCCAAAAATTGGTCCTTTGCTGTTGGTGGTGCCTGAACGCCAAAACCAACCCCTCACAGTTACTCTTGCTGGGCGCAGGAATGGGATCTGCTGTTTAGAATTCCATACAAATTTGAAATCGCATGTACTTGTCATACAGGTGCAAAAAATTGGTCCTTTGCTGTTGGTGGGGCCTGAACACTGTAACCAACCCCTCACAGTTACTCTTGCTGGGCGCAGGAATGGGACCTGCTGGTAAGAATTCCATACAAGTTTGAAATCGCATGTACTTGTCATACAGGGGCCAAAAATTGGTCCTTTGCTGTTGGTGATGCCTGAACACTGTAACCAACCCCTCACAGTTACTCTTGCTGGGCTCAGGAATGGGACCTGCTGGTAAGAATTCCATACAGATTTGAAATCGCATGTACTTGTCATACAGGTGCCAAAAATTGGGTCTTTGCTGTTGGTGGTGCCTGAACACCATAACCCCTCACAGTTACTCTTGCTGGGTGAAGGAACGGTACCTGCTGGTAAGAATTCCATACAAATTTGAAATTGTATGTACTATACAGGTGCCAAAAATTGGGCCTTTGGTGTTGGTGCTGCCTGAACACCCTAACTCCTCACAGTTACTCTTGCTGGGCTCAGAAACAGGACCTGCTGGTAAGAATTCCATGCAAATTTGAAATCGCATGTACTTGTCATACAGGTGCAAAAAATTGGTCCTTTGCTGTTGGTGGTGCCTGAAAACCGTAACCCCTCATAGCTACTCTTTCTGGGCGCAGGGCACAGGGCCTGCTGTAAAAATTACATACGACATTTAAATTGTATGCACCTGTCATACAAGTGCAGAAAAATTAGTCCTTGGGGGTTGGTGGTGACCTAAACCAAAACATTGTTGGAAGCTAGCAGAATCAAGGTAGAGGAATAGGATAGACAGCATATGCAGTTTTTAAGGGATGGCAGATCCCTAGCACATTCAATCAGTTACATCAACATCAGGAGGTTGATAGCTCTTGTTGATTCAGGACTGGTTCATTTTGATAAAAGTCAGCTGGTCAACAGAGTCTGTGGACAGACACACACTTTTGTCTGTCACAAAACCTCCAGCAGCACTGAACGTCCGTTCGGAAAGCATGCTGGAAGCAGGACAGGCCAGTAGCTCCATTAGATATTGAGCAAGTTCTGGTCAGTGATACTAGTGAAAAAATCTATCAGCGCAATAATTATCCAACAATAAAGTGACACAGTAATCCCAATAACATACAAAATAACAGTGTTCGGCTGCTAACACTGATTGTGTTCCCACTCCACAATAAATTACATAAATAACCAAGACAGTGCTGCGCCAGAACATAAATGTGCAATGAACATAAATGTGCAATAGATACCTACAAAATACTCAAAATATAAAATATCAGATGGAAAAATCCAAAAAATGCTCAAACAATCAAATAATGCAATGTGTCCAAGTAATATCAAATTGTGTCCAACAAAAAAGTGTCCAACAATGCACCTCAGTGAATGTGCTACAATTCACCACCACCACAAATTAAGGCCTCTCGCCTCAATCTCTGATGCAAGAATCAACTCGGGTCAGATGCAGCTATGTCCCACAGGGGTCACAAGATGGAAGGGGGGATCGTATGCAGGGCAACAGAGGGTCTCTCAGGACCAGGTATCACTCATCTACCGGAAGAGATCCAAGGTATGAAAGGAAAAGACACAAGAAATCTAAGAGTCTCCGCTAGGTAATCTCAAGTGATTTATTTAAAATGGTGTACTTACAAGAAAAACACTCGATAGTGCATAAAAGACAACCATTCTGCAAATGGTTAGAGACGATGTGACGTCTGGCAAACAGGCTCCGCCCCCTATACGCATTACGCCGGTGCGCTAGGCGGTGACTTCTTCAGTAGGGGTGACCTCTACTGATCACTGTATTACTGTCACTGGTCCCCAAAAAAGTGTCAAAAGTGCCACTTAGTGTCCAATTTGTCCACCGCAATATCGCAATCCTGCTATAAGTTGCTGATTGCCGCCATTACTAGTAAATATTAATAAATTAAAATTCCATAAATACATCAAATTGTTTGTAGACATTATAACTTTTGCGCAAACCAATCAATATAAGCTCATTGCGATTTTATTTTCCAAAAATATGTAGCAGAATACATAATGGCCTAAACTGATGAAGAAATTAGATTTTTTATTGGATAGGTTTAATAGCAGGAAGTAAAAAAATTTATTTTTTTCCAAATTGTCCGTTTTTTGTTTCTAGCGTGAAAATAAAGACCGCAGAGGTGATCAAATACCACCAAAAGAAAGCTCTATTTGAGGGGAAAAAAGGACATACATTTTATTTGGGTACAGCGTCACACGGCCACACAATTGTCAGTTAAAGTAACGCAGAGCCGTATCGCAGAAAATGGTCTGGTCATGAAGGGGGTAAACCTTCTGGAGCTGAAGTGGTTAAGCCCCTCCTACAGTAACCACAATTTGGCCACACGAGCCGTTTGCAGTGGCTTTGAGTTTTGGGGTGCACACCCTAATGCAATAGGCTGCACACACCTATGGAGCCACTGCTCTCATGCACATCGCTGTATCGAGATCAGGCTCAGGTAAGTATAAGTGTGTGTGTGTGTGGCGGGGGGGTTACCTTACTGCAGAGAATGCAAGGTAAAAAAAAAAAAAAACCTTCTGCCTTTAGTTCTACTTTAAGCATTGAGTAGAAATACCTGTTACAGTGTCTTGCGAAAGTATTCGGCCCCCTTGAACTTTGCGACCTTTTGCCACATTTCAGGTTTCAAACATAACGATATAAAACTGTAATTTTTTGTGAAGAATCAACAACAAGTGGGGCACAATCATGAAGTGGAACAAAATTTATTGGATATTTCAAACTTGTTTAACAAATAAAAAACGGAATAATTGGGCGTGCAAAATTATTCAGCCCCCTTAAGTTAATACTTTGTAGCTCCACCTTTTGCTACGATTACAGCTGTAAGTCGCTTGGGGTATATCTCTATCAGTTTTGCACATCGAGAGACTGAAATTTTTGCCCATTCCTCCTTGCAAAACAGCTCGAGCTCAGTGAGGTGGATGGAGAGCGTTTGTGAACAGCAGTTTTCAGTTCTTTCCACAGATTCTCGATTGGATTCAGGTCTGTACTTTGACTTGGCCATTCTAACACCTGGATATGTTTATTTGTGAACAATTCCATTGTAGATTTTGCTTTATGTTTTGGATCATTGTCTTGTTGGAAGACAAATCTCTGTCCCAGTCTCAGGTCTTTTGCAGACTCCATCAGGTTTTCTTCCAGAATGGTCCTGTATTTGGCTCCATCCATCTTCCTATCAATTTTAACCATCTTCCCTGTCCCTGCTGAAGAAAAGCAGGCCCAAACCATGATGCTGCCACCACCATGTTTGACAGTGGGGATGGTGTGTTCAGGGTGATGAGCTGTGTTGCTTTTACGCCAAACATAACGTTTTGCATTGTTGCCAAAAAGTTTGATTTTGGTTTCATCTGACCAGAGCACCTTCTTCCACATGTTTGGTGTCTCCCAGGTGGCTTGTGGCAAACTTTAAACGACACTTTTTATGGATATCTTTAAGAAATGGCTTTCTTCTTGCCACTCTTCCATAAAGGCCAGATTTGTGCAGTATACGACTGATTGTTGTCCTATGGACAGAGTCTCCCACCTCAGCTGTAGATCTCTGCAGTTCATCCAGAGTGATCATGGGCCTCTTGGCTGCATCTCTGATCAGTCTTCTCCTTGTATGAGCTGAAAGTTTAGAGGGACGGCCAGGTCTTCGTAGATTTGCAGTGGTCTGATACTCCTTCCATTTCAATATTATCACTTGCACAGTGCTCCTTGGGATGTTTAAAGCTTGGGAAATATTTTTGTATCCAAATCCGGCTTTAAACTTCTCCACAACAGTATCTCGGACCTGCCTGGTGTGTTCTTGTTCTTCATGATGCTCTCTGCGCTTTAAACGGACCTCTGAGACTATCACAGTGCAAGTGCATTTATACGAAGACTTGATTACACACAGGTGGATTCTATTTATCATCATTAGTCATTTAGGTCAACATTGGATCATTCAGAGATCCTCACTGAACTTCTGGAGAGAGTTTGCTGCACTGAAAGTAAAGGGGCTGAATAATTGTGCACGCCCAATTTTTCAGTTTTTTATTTGTTAACAAAGTTTGAAATATCCAATAAATTTCGTTCCACTTCATGATTGTGTCCCACTTGTTGTTGATTCTTCACAAAAAATTACAGTTTTATATCTTTATGTTTGAAGCCTGAAATGTGGCAAAAGGTCGCAAAGTTCAAGGGGGCTGAATACTTTCGCAAGGCACTGTACTACTAATAAGCAGCTCTGTTGCAGATTCAGGTCAGAAGCCCAGCTGTCCAACTGACAGCACATCTTGTCAATCACTGTGTGAATGGGTGATTTGCGTGTATGTATGTATGTGTGATCAGAACAGCCATCAGAAATATTGGGGCCCCTTACACAGCTTTAGGCCTTACCACCAACATTCTCCTTGGGATGGCTGAGACCTTGGGGACACCCGGGCCCCCTTCATGTGTATGGGCTGTACCCCCATGATGGTGGCCCTGTGTGTGATGTGTATGTGTGAAGTGTGTGTGTGTATGTGTGATGTATGTGATGTGTGTGTGGTGTGTATGTGTGATGTGTGTTTGTGTGATGTGCGTGTATGTGTGATGTGCAGAGCCGGACTGGGAATAAAATTGAGCCCTGGAAATAATTTCACACCAGCCCCATAGCATCATTATACTGACCCAACAGCATAACGCCATTATTTTCTTGTTCATAAAAATGCAGGGGCAGTGGACATGGTACAGGAGATGCAGGTGCTCTGGACATGGTACAGGAGATGCAGGGGCTGCAGGCATGGTGCAGGAGATGCAGGGGCTGTGGGCATGGTGCAGGAGATGCAGAGGCTGCAGACATGGTACAGGAGATGTCAGAGGCTTTGGACATGGTACAGGAGGACATATCAGGGGCTGCGGGCATGGTACAGGAGATGCAGGGGCTGCGGACATGGTACAGGAGATGCAGGGGCTGCGGACATGGTGCAAGAGATGCAGGGGCTCTGGACATGGTGCAGGAGATGCAGGGGCTCTGGACATGGTGCAGGAGATGCAGGGGCTCTTAACATGGTGCAGGAGATGCAGGAGCTGCGGACATGGTGCAAGAGATGCAGGGGTTGCAGGCATAGAGCAGGAGATGCAGGAGCTGCGGGCATGGTGCAGGGGCTGCGGACATGGTACAGGAGATGCAGGGGCTGCGGGCATGGTGCAGGAGATGCAGGGGGCCACGGGCATGGTACAGGGGATGCAGGGGCTGTGGGCATGATGCAGGAGATGTGGGGGTTTCAGGCATGTTGCAGGAAATGCAGGGGCTGCGGGCATGGTGCAGGGGTTGCGGGCATGGCGCAGGAGATGCAGGGCTGTGGACATGGTACAGGAGATGCAGGGCTGTGGGCATGATGCAGGGGTTGCAGGCATGTTGAAGGAGATGCAGGGGCTGCAGACATGGTGCAGGAGATGCAGGGCTGTGGACATGGTACAGAAGATGCAGGGCTGTGGGTATAGTTCAGGAGATATGGGGCTGGGGGCATAGTACAGGAGATGCAGTGCTGCGAGCATGATACAGGAGAATCTGCAGGGGCTGCGGAGGAGTCTCACTTACCTTTTGGTGAGGCACTGCAAATTAAAAAATGGAGCCGCCCGGCGCCAACACATCACCGTGCATGCGCCGCCTGACCGGGAATAGCCGAACGTGTACGGTCATTCCTGAGCGGCGGCAGCGCATGCTCAGCGCGCATGTCGAGCCGGCCGTGGACATTTTTTTTACTGGTTTTGTGCAGCCTCAGGGCAGGGGGACTTTCCGTCCTACCGGGAAATTTCCCGGTATCCCGGTAGGCCAGTCCAGCCCTGGTGATGTGTGTGTGTATGTGTGATGTGTATATGTGGTGTGCGTGTATGTGTGTGATGTGAGTGTATATGTGTGTGTGGATGTGTGATGTGTAATGTGCGTGTATATGTGTGTGTGTGATGTGCGTTTATGTGTGTGATGTGCATGTATGTATGTGTGTGTGTGTGATGTGCGTGTATATGTCTGATGTGCGTGTATAATGTCTTATGTGTGGGGATGTGTGATGTGTGTGTGTATGTATGATGTGCGTGTGTGTGTGTGAGTGATGTGTGTGTGATGTGCGTGTGTGTGTCCATACCCATACCTCCCAACTTTTTGAGATGGGAACGAGGGACACCTATTAGCAAAAGTATGTAGGCATAGGACACACCCCCTGCCACATCCCCTTAAAGAAGAATTATACAAAAGAAAGATATGTTTGTTAAACCCACAAGTGCTTTCTTTTTTACCACTACTATTCCTTTATACTTTCTTTTGAAATTTACAATGCAGGATTTTGGAATTTGGATGAAAGGTTTAGCACTGGGAAACACTTTTTAAAAGATAAAAAGTGCATTTTATATACAACTATATAGATCAGACCAAATGAGGGACCAATGAAGAGGAAAGAGGGACTTTGTTCTAAATCAGAGACAGTCCCTCGAAATCAGGGACAGTTGGGAGCTATGCATACCTCCCAACTTTTTGAGATGAGAATGAGGGACACCTAAAAGCAAAAGTATGTAGGCATAGAACACATCCCCTGCCACGCCCCCTTAAAGGAGAATTATAAAAAAAAAAAAAAGATTAGTTAAACCAAAAAGTGCATTTTTTACCACTACTATTTCTTAATACTGGCTTTTGAAATTTATGAATGCAGCAATTTAGAAATTGGATGAAAGGTTTAGCACTGGGAAACACTTTTTGAAATATAATAAGTGTATTTTATATACAACTATATAGATCAGGCCAAAATAAGGGACAAATGAGGAGGAAAGAGGGACTTTGTTCCAAATCAGGGACAGTCCCTTGAAATCAGTGACAGTTGGGAGCTATGTGTGTGATGTGTGTGTGTGTGTGATATGTGTGAATTCAGGGGGGAAGAAGTCCAGGATGTACTTGATATGTTCTAGGCTCTTAAAGCTACGTTTACCTGCAATGTGTTCCCTTTCCTGCTTGAAGGGTTAATGGCTCATATTGTCTAGGGCAGGTTTTCTCAACCGGGGTGCTGTGGCACACTGGGATGCCGCAGAGAGTCCCCAGGGGTGCAGTGGAAACATTGACTAAAATGTCCCCAACTAAGCAGACATCTAGTAAAAGATTCTAATCGTCGGAAGCTAAACCTATTTGTTAGTACAGTGATGCCGGTCCGCTGTCTTAATTGTGCCTGCAGCTGCCACAGGCACTCAGAAAGCTGACTGGCCCGCCTACCCGCGCCCTGCCAACCAATGACTCATCATCAGTTGCTAAGAGAAGGCCGGGCACCTGCACAGCTTTCTGGGTCAGCTCTGATGGTTTCTGGGCTACGATTCTTCCTGCTCCTGCATCGGTGTAGCCAGGGAGGCACATGCAGGTGTGTGAGAGGGGTGAAAAAGAAGACAGTGAGGAGGTTATTCAGCAGGCTGCATATGAGCTCCTGTGTGCTCTGGGAGGTACAACATTTGTTTGCTATATGTGAATAACAAAACACAGCGCTATAACAGTGAACTATATTAAATTAACTTATGATTATATTATTATATATATGGATAAATCAAAAAATTATTATTATATATATATGGATAAATCACACAATATAAAATAATCAAAACAAATAGGTAAAAAAGAGGTAGGTGAAAAAAAAGTGTCCAAAAATATTCAGTGCTGCCAGCACCAAATAAATCCACTTTGAAAACTTGAAACAGAAGTGTGCTCCCAAGTGCTCAACCAATGTGTTCCACATGTGCCCTTGTGCCCCACATGTGAATCCACTTACCAAATATTATGGACCCCTATAGGCCTTATGGTCTTGGGGTCTCACAGGCTTAGAGGTAAGCGGATGAGCTGCGAGCCTTCAGATTACTCTCCAATAGACATATGCAAATAAGCATAAAAAAGCCAATAGTGCAGTACGTTCCAAATAAGATGTAATTTATTGCACAATTTAGGAATTACACTCTCATTTGATAAATGGAATACAAGCCTTAATAAATAAATCCCCTGTGTCTAGTGAAAGGTGTTCCTACCGTTCTGCTAGGAGTGGAATAGCAGCATGCGTTCCAGCACTGGTTCCGCTTGCGTCCCACTAAGTGTCGTATTGCGTTGGCTGTGAAAACCGGACATACGTCAATGCGTTTCGCCCCTCCCTCTGGGCGTCATCAAGGGACAAAGGTGGAAGCCGATTGGATGCTGCTTTTCCAGCATGCCCATTTGAGAGAAGCTGTACACACAGGCTGAAAGTCAGGCGGTTCCTGTCTCAGCTAACACAAGCTTCTCTTTACAGGCGCATGGGGCTGCCATTCATTCCTTAATGGCACCCCCACACATCTAAAAATGCAGCGCATTTATAGACGTGGGGACTGCTGGGAAAGAGGATGGTGCAGGAACCTTTTTCCTGCCTGAAACACAGGCACAGCAGCCCATTTAAATGAATGGGTCGTGCCGTCGTGCCCGAGCAAATGAGGCTCACAGAGCCGACCACCTCCCACCCACCCAACTAATCTCCCTTTACCTGCAGAGGCAGCAGCAAAGGTTGGACATATGCTGTAGCCACAATGCTTTGCGGCTATGGCAGGATTTATACCCCCTGTTGCATTCGGTGGGCATTGCTGATGAATGGGGGCGTGCTACAACCACCCTGCAACTGTGTGCACTGCATGTGGCTGCAGCACAATGGTGTTGTATTTAGGGGGTAAAAGAGGGAGTGAGGAGGCGACATATCACATCCTCACCACCTGTGAAATTCCTCTGAAAAGTGATCTGAGCATGAATTGCTTTTCAGAGGAGTGGCATTCTGATTGTACAGAGTGTAGGGGTCAGGATCAAAAAAGAAACGTACACACATACATATACATGAAGGCATATAACCCTACATTCACGTACTGTACATACATTTATCCATATGTATATATATATATATATATATATATATATACAAAGACTCACATACATATATACACACACACAGGGTTCGAGTCCTGCAGGAACGCATGGGAACTGCGTTCCTGTACTTTTTTGACAGCAGGAACGCAGTTCCCATTGGCAGCCGCGTCCTGCAGGCAGTGCCCCTGTCAAGGAGGAACCACAATCACCCACTGTGCAGCTATTTAGAAAAAAAAAATGTCTCCGGGCCCCCTGTGTTCCGTGGGAGTGGGGACAGTAAGTGGACTATTTTCTCTGTTTCGGGTAGGCGGATTAATCCGCCGCAGTGCGCTACACAACTCCAGCCTGGTCACCTGCCTCTTCAATGTGAATAGATGGTGACAGGCTGGAAACGCTGCGGCGGATTAATCCGCCTACCCGAAACAGAGAAAATTGTGCACTTACTGTTCCTACTCCCATGGAACACAGGGGGCCGGCAGGCACTGTAGGCGGTCCGGCTTTGTTGCTGCAACAAGAGAGACCCAAGGGAAAAAAAAGGGGCAGGGGGTGGTGTCGGAGTCTAGTCTAGGCTGCTCATGTGAGCTCACCTGAGTGACAAGAAGTGTACAGGGACTAGTGAGAGGCGCCCACCCCCCTCTTCTCCTCCCCCCCTCCTCTCCTCTCCTCCCCCCTCCTCACCTCTCCCCCTCCTCTCCTCTCCCCCCCTCCTCTCCTCTCCCCTACCCCCCACCCTCTCCCCCCCCCCCCCTAACAATGCTGCATTTGAATTGTTGTCTTAGCGCCAGTTTACATATATGCGATGACAGAGCTTGCATGTGATGCGCAGCGCACTGCTGTGCAAATCACATGCGATGTGTGTGTGCGATGCGACTTCAGCCATACAGATTGTATGGCTGAATTTGCATCGCATTCGGTCACAACTCGCACAAGACCCTTTTTTGGGTCCACACCAGGATCGGATTGCATGGGTGTTCACACCCATGCGATCCAATTCATGTTGGAACTGACAGTTCGCACTGCGATATGCAAACTGATCTGGGGGTGTCATTAACTTTGTATTGTCACCCCTAGTGTAAGGCAGTGTGACCTGCCTGCGAGTTGAATGCGATGCGGGAACCCGCAGTGGATTTGCTGCATCGCATACATGTGAACTGGGACTAATACCAAGCATGTTTGGAGTGACAGATCTATGGGGCATTGCTGTAAATTAGGGTACACTAGTGTTGCCCTCTGAAGAGTGAACCACAATGGATCACTTTTCAGAGGGTGTTTCCCAGGTGGCAAGGAAGCATTATGATGCCTCCTCACCATCTAATTTAATCCTTAAAAACCTGCACCACCTACAAAGGTTCCTCCTTATATCAGGACCCCCTTCCTTAGTGCATTCACTCAGCGGAAGGTCGTCTCTGGTCACCAGAGTCCCCCCTACATCAGAGTTCCTGGTATTCCCCTTTACATCAGTCTGCAGGATTCCCCCTTACAGTACAAGGGGGAACTCTGTGGATGCTGATGTGAAGGGGAGCTCTGATGTAAAGGGCAATGCTGCAGACCCTGATGTAAGTGGGAACTCTGGTGTATGGAGGAATGCAGTGGACTCTGATATAAGGTGGTCTCTGGTCACCAGAGCCCCCCCTCCCCCCTTATATCAGAGTTCCCCTTTAGTGCATGATCTGCAGAATTCCCCTTTATGTCAGAGTTCCCTTGCACTGTAAGGGGGAATCCTGGAGACTCTGATGTAAGGAGGAACTCTTTGCTGGCTGGGTTATATTAACCTGACCTTCGTGTAAATGGAGAAATATGGCTTTTGACTTTTGTTTAACTTAAACACATTGCTAATAGCGCTATCTACATGTTTATAACTTAAAATATTGATATTTGCACTGTGTACCACAGAATACGGGCATTTTAGGTACTTTTTTGCAATGTTGAGGGGGGGGGGGGGTAATCCTGGGTGAGTTCCCACACTTTTTTTTCCTAGGACTTGACCCCTGCACACACACATACATATATACTGTGACATAAGGAAAGGAGAAGTCATTGAGGGGTGATATATTTCCTCTCGCTTTCTGTCCTATATACAGGACTAGTGGAACCCAGACCAGGTTTTCGAGGGGACTTTGGGTCTGAGTAGTCCAGCTTGGGTTTTGTGTCTCACCTGGATTGGTAATTGATTAATTGGCCATCCAGGTGAGATAAAAAGGGAAAGGCTGGAGCATAATGTAGTTCTGCCCTGGGACTCAGACAAGATTGCAGTGAGAGTGTCAAGCTGAATTTGGGGAGAAAAGGTTGCATTTGTTTTGTGAAGCCCACCACCTGTTAGAGAGGAAACTCTGTGTGTGCAGTTAGAGCCAGATGACAAGGATTTATTTTCTATTGTGTTTTGTATTTTTATTGCAACCTTTTTAAAAATAAAGAGCTGTCTGCAAAACAGCTTAAAATAACCTTTTGCTGCCAGACTAAGCCCCGGTTCACATTTGTGCGAGTGCCGGGTTCGCATGTAATATCGGAGCGCACTGCTCCGACATTACATGCGATCAGCTGTGCGGTGCGAGTTTAGCCATACAGTTTGTATGGCTAAATTCGCATCGCACCCGGAGCAAACACGCACAGGAGGCATTTTTGCAGCCGCATCAGGATCGGATCGCACAGCGGTTTACACTTGTGCGATCCGCTCCTGTGCGAACTGCACGATCGCACTGCGATATGCGATCAAACTGGGGGTGTCGTTAAGATTACATTGACACCCCCAGCGTATCGCATATGGCAGTGTGAACTGCCGGGGGTGCATGTGCGATGCGGGAACAGGCTGCGAATTCGCAGCCTTCCCGCATTCCATAAATGTGAACCGAGCCTTAGGCTGGCCATACATTATACAATTTTCTTGAGATTTACATTCAACTATGTAGTACAGAGGCCTGCCTAATTGGATACAAGTGAAAGGGTTGTTTAGCTTTGACCTCATATTATGTGGTTTGTGGTAAATCTAACAGAATTGAACATGTATGGGCCAGCCTTTTTTCCCAGGAAAGGTGACCCCCACAATGTGCACACACATTGCGCCCCCCCTCCCCTTTTCAGGGCTTTGCACATTGTTGGCTCTCACTTTACTGACAGTTTTGGTCATCTCAATATCTCCACATCAACACAGTCAGTGTTTGGGGAATTCAGCCTACTGAGCAAACGTGTTCTCCCAGAAGGGGAGGGGGGGCTATGGGGGCCGTGGGCGAGCACAGTGATTATTGCTAGCAGCTACTTCCTCTGGCAATAATCACATGTAAAAATCCAACATGCTGATTGTACCTAAGTTGATCGCTGGATTTGAGTATAGCCAGTCTACCCATGTATAGTTCAAATCTGAGCCAGTCCCTGCTGAACCATTTCATCAGTTGGGAGTGGATGTACAGGAGTTGCCATGGCAATGGGGCCTCATGCTGCAGGGGGCCTGAGAGGGCCTTCTGTATGTATAGAGAGGGGTGCGGCTGAGACCGAGCTTCCCAATCCTCAGCCGAACTGAAAATCGGCACTGAGGGAGCTGGTCTCACATTGGAAAGTGAAAGCACAGTGTGTGCTGTGCTCTCTGCCTCCCCCTACAGTGCAATACCCAGCAGTACTGCCGTTTTTTAAAAAAAGGCTTTCTATATATTGTGACGGTATGCACGGCGAGGTAGTAGATAATTGCTATATTTCACCTCGCATGTGTTCTGTAGTGAGAGACTGAACCGGAATCCGGCCTGGGTTTTCTCCAGCCTCTGTGACAGGCTAGGTTCCGGTCCAGAGATTGTGGGTTACCTGAGTCCATGCTCAGGTGGACTTTAAATGAACAGGAAGAGAGCACAGAAATGCTCTGGCCTGAGACTCAGAAGGGAATCTTGAGAGGAGCTCTGTTTGGACTTTAAAAGAAAAGGTTTGCTTTACCATGTGTTTTTGTGGGTGATGGGGACCAGCCCCACGCTGTATAGCAGTGGCGGCTGGCCGATAGGGGGTGCAGGGCTGCCCCCCCAAAAAAAAGATAAAAAAGTCTAATTTTCTCCCACTGGGGGCGCCTTCCTGGGTATGGGGGGGTTGGGGTTTTTGACCCCACCCTCGGCCAGCAGGGGCATCGATTGCCATGCCTTGCCAATTTGCAATCACCATGCCTGTACCTACCTGTTCTGCCATGGGCTGGGTCCATCCATCCATCATGGATGGATGGACCCAGGCCAGAACAGGTAGGTACAGGCATGTCACGGTGCAAGATTTATCAAGTTACCCAGGCCGGGCCCAGACCACAGTGTGCAGATATGATTTTATATATATCCATGGCTGGATGGATGATCCATTTATCCATGATGATATATCCATATATATATACTGTACACATGCTGTTAATATTTATAGGCCACAGATACCCTGTGTATGTAGGCCTTAGACATGACCAGCGTGCCGTGCCCCCCCCCCCCCATCATCATCAATGCAGACTGACCACCAGCTTGCCGTGCCCCCAATGATCAGACATCAATGCAGACTGACCACCACCATCTATCATATATATCATGGATGGATGATCCATCCATGATGATGTATATAATATCTGCACACTGGTCTGGGCCCGGCCTGGGTAACTTGATAAATCTTGCACTGTGACCTGCCTGTACCTACCTGTTCTGGCCTGGGTCCATCCATCCATGATGGATGGACCCAGGCCAGAACAGGTAGGTAGTACAGGCACTCAGGCAGGTCACGGTGCATGATTTAGCAAGTTACCCTGGCCGGGCCCAGACCACAGCGTGCAGATATATAAAAAAAAAAAATATATATATATGTGTTGGAGTTACTTCATGTGCAGACATTTACTAATGTATGTGAATTCAGTGTGCAGGCTCTAAAGTATTTTGCTTTTTTAAAAGGCATTGCTTTTCATAGGACAATTACCCCTCTTCAGAATATTAACTTTATGTTTTAATAAATTTACTGAGTTAGTGAGTTTTATACCATCTTCTACCAGGCCGCTGTGTGCCATTTACTATTAATAAATATATAGTGCCAGGCCAGCAGCCTGCCTAGCAGTGAGTGTACACAATATAAGACAGCACAGGCCAGGCCAATTACATTGTACACTGGCTAAGTTAGCATATCACTTTACCTGATGTACAATGTAATTGGCCTGGCCTGTGCTGTCTTGTATTGTGTACACTCACTGTTAAGCAGGCTGCTGGCCTGGCACTATATATTACTAGTAAATGGCACACAGACTGCTGCCTGGTAGAAGATGGCTCCATCATGGTTATGGAGTGGTGGCATGATGAGAAGTCCTTGTAGTTCTGGCCTCATCCAGGACAGGGAAGGATGCCACACAGCCACCCTCCCATTCCTAGATTCACACAAAGGTAAAATGAGTAAACTTGACACATTTTAATTCAGTTTTAATAGTTATCACTGATGGAGGTCACACAGTCTAGGAATGGGAGGGTGGCTAAGCAGGCTGTCTGGACTCCTTATTATCATAGGAGGGGGGTGGAGAAATCCCTAATATCCGAGTGGGCAGTGGCACCTTCCCTGTCCTGGATGAGGGAATGGATCTTGAGGACTTTTTTTATAGTGACCTGTAATTAGTTTCTTTATGTGCACCTGCTGATCCTGCTAGACTAAGTGCATTGTTTTCAACAAAACAAGCAGTCCTGCAGATGTTGCAGTTAGAAGGTTCTGACAAACCATTTACACTGACAGAGGTGCTCACAATGATCAGCTTTTGTATATTTATGTCAGTTTCCACGTGCTTCTGCACCTTGTCTTTTTTTGTTTACACAGCAATACCACTTCTGATCATTGGCATGTAGTCAGTACAACATGTCCCTGTAGACCACTGTAAAAATCATTAAGTAGGCAAACAAAAAATGTGTGTACGAGGCTTCAGGTTGATGTGAAAACGCCTTCAAACCTCCTAGCCTAACTATCATAACTCTTGATTAAATAGACACTTGCATATAGAATTGCCATGCAGATCTCTCTTTTAAACATTTCCACATTGTCATTTGACTCCTAGGTACTGATCATTTAGGAAGTGAGGCACATTTGTCTGCCATGATGACTCAGAGAAAATTCTGTGGTAGCTTTAAAAGAAAACCCCCTTCTCAAGGCGTTCTGATGCTGAGAAAAAGAGGATAAAGGAGCTTGGACCAGATCGTCCCAACTTGCAACTTAAGCAGCAGGCAAGTGATCGTGGTCGAGCTTACACTCAGAGCTTTTCCACCACTTGCTATGAGAGACGGAGTTGGCTAGCTGGATGTGATGTTAGCAATGCCTTCTATTTTCCCTGTATGCTGTTTCAAGGTCATGGAACTGACACATCTTGGATAACAGGGGTTTCTGACTTGAAACATCTGACAGACAAGTGCAAGCGGCATGAATCTAGCTGAAGTCATCTGGACAACGCTATGAGGCTCCAGTTTTTTGGGAGGGATAGCATTGCTGAACAGATACATCAAAGCTACAGGACTGGCATAAGAAAGCACAATGACAAAGTCACCAAAAATAGACCCATCCTGTCTAGAATTATAGACTGCGTGAAATTCTGTGGTGCATTTGAACTGGCTTTGCGTGGCCATGATGAGTGAGACTTCAGATAATCCCGGGATATTCCGTGGCTTGGTCGACTTTGTAGCTTCTCTGGATGGAGTTTTGAAAGAGCTAATTGAGAACGCCACTGTGTTTAAGGGAACTTCAAAAACTGTGCAGAACGAGCACTTGGACTGTATGTTGTCAGTTGTTAAAGACCAAATTATCCAAGAAGCACGAAACAGTGATTTTTTTTTTTTTTTTTTTTTCCTCTCCATCCAGGCCGACGAGACCACTGATATTGCCACACAGTGACAACTTGTGCTTGTGCTGCGCTACATTGATGGCAAAAACGGCATCCAAGAGGTTTTTTTGAGTTTATTCCTCTCCATACAAGTACAGCTGATTCCATCGCTACAGCACTACAAGAGCGTCTTGCTGTCATCCTTCCAGAGGATCAGAAGAATAAACTCCTCTCCCAAGCCTATGATGGAGATGGTGTGGTGAGGGGTGCCACTGCAGGTGTGCAAAGGAAGATCCAGGATGTTTACCCAAATGCCCATTACATCCACTGCTATGCACATCAGCTGAATCTAATAACGCAGCAGGCCATTTCTCGCATATCCAAAGTGAGAATTTTTTTTCCTAACCTTGGAGGGTTTGCCAGCTTTTTCTCAAGATCACCAAAGCGCACGTATGTTCTGGATAAAGTAGTTGCCCATAGACTACCAACAGCAAGCAGTGTCAGATGGAACTTCCACAGCCGTGCTGTCAATAGAGTGTTTGAGCACAGAGAGGACCTCATTTGCTGTTTTAAAGAAATACAGCATTCTGGTGACTTTGACCTTACTACCACCAGAGGCAGGAGGCTTTGCCATGATGCTGGAGGATCAGGAGTTTATTTTTTTTTTTTCTGCAGCTTTTCCACCAAATCATGCCACATGTGGACCTCCTCTATGCCAAACTCCAGCGGAAGGACATAGATTCAGTCCACATTAAGGGGAGCATCCAGCAGGCCATACAAAACATCAGGTAGCAGCTGTAGTCATCCCTTTCCATGTTGTTGTTGTTTTAATTATTCTTAATACTTCTACATTTTTCAGAGATTCTCTGCATTCCCTGGTTGGTGAACTGAGTGAAGGTGGTTCTCAACCGAAGAGGAGGTGCTCGTTTGAACCAGCAACCCATAAAGTTCTTGCAACAGAGGTTAGTTTTTATTTGTAGAGAATTTTTTTTTCCCTCTAGTGGACAAAATTGGTATTACAGCATACATGGCTCCCAGACATCAGAAATGCATACAACTTAGAAACATTTACTTTGAATGTCCTGTTGTGTATGGAGTTCTGAGAAATTCTGGATTCAAAAACACTGAATATGATCTTCCTTTACAATAACTTAAACCTGAACAAGTGCTTTTTGAAATCATAATTTCTCTGCATCCCATACAAATGCCCAAGACATTCTGAGTACATATTTTAAGTTTCATGCATTTCTGATGCTCAGGGAGCTAACGCATGACATTGACATTTTGTCACCAGTACCTAATTTTGTTTTTTTTCTCATTCTTGATAGGTCTGTGATACCATCCTCCAACATACCATGGAGCGCTTCTCGTTCACAAACCATCTGATAAGTGCCACCCTGCTTCAAGCGGACAAGTTTGAGCAGTGTGCAAGTGAATTCCCAAAGGATGCACTTAGCACTACTGTGAAGATCTATGCTGTACTTGATGGGAGTAGGTTAAAAACTGAGCTTAGTCTCCAGTTTTTTTGTGGCCAACAACCTTACAGAAGTCTTTGCAGAGACTTTCACTCTCCTGAAGATCCTCATCACCACCCCTATGACCACAGCAGAGGCTGAGAGGTGCTTCTCAACCCTAAAAAGGATCAAGACTTTTCTGAGGAACACCATGACCCTGGAGAGGTTGAATGCATTGGCCATGCTGTCTATGGAAAAAAGACTGGTGACAGAGATGACCGATTTCAACCAGAAGGTCATCGAGAAATTTGCATCCCTTAAGGAAAGAAGAGCAAAATTTCTTTTCAGATAAGGACGCTGGCTCTTTGCGGTTTGGTTTTCTTCTTTCATGTTTGAATTTTGTTAAAGTTCAAAGCAATACATTTGTCATTTTTCTTACTGTTCACAATTTTGTGCCGTCTATCACATGAAATACATGTACGCTTTTTGGTGGTAAATAACATGACAAAATATGTATTTAAAGGGTAACTATGAATACTTTATCAAGGCACTCTTCCTTGATTACTGATGGCCCCTTTAACATTTGTGTGGCATCAAAGTCACGCAATTTTTTTGCTGCAAATGTTTCTTTTTGCGCCCCCCCCCCCCCCCCCCCAAAAAAAAAAATTTTGAGCACCAGCCGCCACTGCTGTATAGTGAGAAACTGCTGTTTAGTTTAGTGCTGGACGGCAAGGATTATTTTACTGTTTTTTGTTTTTTCATATTTGCAAACCTCTGCTAAATAAAGCTGGAATCCACCAGACTTTAAAGAAATTACCTACATGCTGGCCTTACTTTCCTGGAAAAGGTGATTCCCTGTGAGCTAATCTCCCACAAATTATAGATAGATAGATCTATATCTATCCTTTAATCCTGACCCCATATACGTGTACAATCAGAAGGGATTTTTTTTTTTTTTTTTATGGCTTGTTCATAATACCACCAAGAAAATGTCGTTCCTCTGAAAAGCGATCCATGTTCATATCGCTTTTCAGAGGCATTTGACAGGCGGTGAAAAGGCAGTAAGTTGCCGCCTCCCCTCCTGTTTTACCCCCTAAATGCATCATCACTATGCTGGAACTGCGTGCAATGCACACAATTGTGGGGTGGTTGTAGTGCAGCCTCGTTCACCTTGAGTATACCAGCCACAGCATGTGTCCACCCCCAGGTGCTGCCTCTACAAGGTGAACAATTGGGGGTGGTAAAAACAGTTAAGGATGTGGATTTTTAGCACCTCACATGGGAACAGGCCCTTGGTTCAGATCTGTGCTGCATATAGGGCAGCAAATTCATTTCAGTTGGCTGTCCCCACAAACACAGGGAAAAAAATTCCCTTATTTTATTTTTCCTTTGTGCTGCACCACAAATGTACCATGTTTTCCAATGTGTGGGGGTACCATTAAGAATAAATGACACCCCTGCGTGTTTGTCTGCATGTTGGGAACACGTGCAATTTTGCACATATTCCGCGACACGAGGTAATGTGAACCAAGCCTAGGATTGGGGTGCTTCCAGTCTGAAAATACTTTCAGGATCCATTTACCTCCTTCAGCAGCTGGATGCGGGGGGGGGGGGGAGAGATTGGTTCCTTTTATATTCAGCTGCCTCCACAGATCCTCTCCTATGCAGCTTCTTTCTGCTGCTCCCTTTTTTTTTTTTTTTTTTTTTTTTAACCCCTGCCCCCCCTCGCCCCTACAGCTCTGCAAGGTACCCACCTCCTTCTGCGGGGGATCTGTCGGGAGGAAGCCTTTTCCGAATGGAGACTTGTGATCCATACCGATCACTGACTCTTTTCTATTCAAAACTGAAACCTAGTAAATTGTGAAGTATGTGAATAAATGGGAAGCTCTGTACAGGCTATTCCTATCCATTTATTCTGTGCAGCTGAGGCTTCAGAGAAGGAGATGGAAAGCTGTGTCAAAGGTTGAGCATCAGAGGTCTGTTTAGACTCCTGATATTTCACCAAAGCCTCCCAACGGGGCTCCTAAAAAAGAAAAAAAAATTAAGCAAATGGTAGATAAATTAAAATAAAAAACCTGACACCAGTAACGGAACTACCACGCAAACATCACTCTTGCGACTGGCCCTGGCATTCCGCAATCAGGCTGGGAGAGAAGGCCCTTGTCTGGGGGGCATTGGCATGCACAGCCTATTACATTAGGGGGTGCACCCCCAGAGCAGAAACATACATGCATGTACTGTATATCAGCAGAGCAGAGATTGATGTCAGTAGTTTTTATTTTTTACAATATTTTTTAAACTTTTTTTTTTTTTGGAGCCCTGTTGGGGAGCTTTATTGAAATATCAAGGGTCCCTGATGTCTCACTTTTGAGACAGAGAAAGCGACTGAGGACAGAGCTTCCCCAGTCCCTTTGTCTGCAGCCTCAGCTGCAATGGACAGTGAACTAATGGGAAGTGCTCTGTGCTGAGCGGCTTCCTTTTCATTTACAGACTAAAGCATAGTAAACATAGTTTACTATGCTTCAGTTAAGAATGAACAACACTCACTGTTTGTTCAGCAGATGATGGGAGAGGAGGGAAACTGGCAGCACCGCAGGGGGAGACAGGGGGCACCAGGAAGCAGGGAAAAATTGGCACTGCAGGGTGATTAGGGTATGTATCTCATCCTCCACAGTCAGTGTTGGGGGAATTCAGCCCAATGAGCAAATCTCATCCCTACAGTGACCCCAAAAACCATTACCACCAAACCGATCTGGAGGCTTCAGGAAATGGAAAAGCACCTGGGTCATGCTTGGAGCCCCTAGCTTCTCCCTTGCAGTCCAGCGATCATGGACTACAAGAAAATGTCCGCCCCATGCATTCCTATTGGGAACTACCAAAACATGGTCGCCCATACATTTCAATGAGAACGTTTTGCATTGAAGCAGAGCAAAAGTCTACAGCAAAATGGCACCCCCACGATACGCCATGCGGTCTCCAGGACCCAATGCTGCTTGGGCGGGTCCTCAGGAGACCCCATCAGGACAGACGCTGCCCCCCAAAAGAACCGCTGCAGTGGCCACAATATATAAGCCCCCCCATCCCATAAGCAGGTTCCTACCTCTGGGGGAGCGTATATATTGTGGCCACTGCAGCGGTTCTGTGGGGGGTACGGCATCTGTCCTGGTAGGGTCTCCTGAGGACCCTCCAAAGAAGCATTGGGTTCTTTTATATTACCGTATTGATTAAATGTATACTGTTTTTGATCTTAGTTAGTTTAAGTGTGATTCAGACATTTGAGTTTTAGTTCACACATCTATATTGGTGAATATGGAATAAGCTTTTATCAGCATTTAGTCACTTTATATTTATTCCTCTGTGATCTGTACCTTGTCACTTTTATTACTTCAGCAATTTCTAATATAATTTTACACATTGGCATTTTATTACCGCTCACCTTTGAGTCACTTTCCACAACAAGCACTTGTATGTATGTGTGTAATGTTATTTATTGCTTTTGAGTAATTTGTATTTCCAATCTGCTGCATTGTGATCTTATAGTGACACTGTAGTCCGATTCCCTCTACTTGCCTTACTAACTCATCTATTAGGCACTTTTTGGGCAGCGCCATTTACCTCCCCCCACATCCCATGCTGCCTCTCGTCAGTTAATTCCAAAGGAGTTTAGTAGGTCAGGGCTCTGTACAGGACACTCTAGTTCCTCCACACCAAACTGGTCAAACCACGTCTTTATGGAGCTGGCTTTGCAGTCATGCTGGAATGGAAAATGGTCTTTCCCAAAACCACAAGGTTGGAAGAGCACAATGGTCTACAATGTCCTTGTACGATGTAGTATTAACAGTACCCCTCACTGGAGACACCTGAACTCCATTGTGTTCACATGGTTTTGACCTTGTTAAATGTATTCACCTGATAAATTCATATGTGGCTACGTTCCAAAAATTATACCCAGAGGCTGACCCACTGGCCAAACTCATGCTATAGAATGTATAGTCGTCACTTGGGTAATCCCTACTGGGATGGTCCCAGATAAAAGGGAACCTAATCTGAGGGGGTAAGGGATGGGCACCAGGCTCACAAACCCATCCTCTGGTCTTTGCTTCCTTCACTTTGTGTTAGAAGGTGCAGCTGCAAAGGTTGGTAAGAGGACCTGTCGCGTAACTGAATTGCTACTTCTAATACCCATACCATGAGCTGGAAGAATATTTGGGAGTTGACAATACCTTGACAGCCTCTGGTGACACCCATTAAATCAGAGTCACCCGGTGCTCCTCCATTAATTGGACAATGACTCCGCTCATTAAACTGACACATTGATTTCTACGCTGCGTTTCGCAGATTATTCTCGTCTGTATGAGGGGAGAATCGATCAAAGATTGATTGGTTGGTGACAAAGAAAATGAGTCAAGCGGATTACAAGATACCCACCACGTGTCCTCCCTATCCCAAAGAGCTCAATATACAGAAAGAGGCAGTAGGAAATGTAAATCACAGATTCGGGTTTATTCTTTTATGCTGGAGAATTAGGCAGTTTTGGATATGCAGTAATTGGGAAAGCTAAAACCAACTGGAGGCGTTTCCCTTTAATTCCAGTCCTGAAGACACAACAGGAAGTGAGGGAATTCCACTCTTAGTTGTTTAGAAACCTTAGTAGTTTTCCCTCCATTTGCTATTTTTGTGATGACTAACATTTGTGGCCCTAACCATAATGTGGACCTCCTATCTGTTCGGGTCTGGGCCACCGTCCGGCCCCCCTATCTGTTAGTGTCCAGCCACCGTGGTTGGTGACAAAGAATTAGAGTCAAGTGGATTACAAGATGCCAGCCACGTGTTCTCCCCCCTCCCCTCCCCATCCCAATATACAGAAAGAGGCAGCAGGAAGTGTAAATCAGATTTGGGTTTATTCTCTTGTAGCACACTTGGGAGCTGCTGGTTATGGGTTTCCCTGGTTTACCATTTGCAACGACATGACAGGTCAACATTTTCCCCAAGTGTTTTAGCTCAGTCAGGAAACAGTCCAGTTGCTTTTGGTTTTTGTATTTTTATTTAAAACTTGGAGAGAAGGGAATAAGTGGGATACTCCAACTTAATATAACTATGCACATTTGGCTGGGACGACTTGAAAGATACTGAGTAACGCTAGTCACGGCTAGGCCGCTGCTTCACTTTGCCCTTAGCTGTGAAGTAGAATTGAGTTCTGAGGTAATCTACTGTACTGCAGAACAACTTCAGGGCCCTTCCTGGCACCCCCTTCCTATTCTTCAGGGTCAACTACATGGCACCCCCTTTACTGTTAAACTTCCTGTGTGAGCTAGCTCCTTGACACCCTGACTTCTCTGGAGTGGTCCCCTTTCCTAGGCAGACACTTAGGCAAATCCTCTGGTACTCACGATACTGTTTTCCCATACTGTTTTCCGAAACGACTCTGCCAGCAGCTCCACTTGTCAGCACTATGGATCCTCTGCAGCTCAGATCCACACTTGGTTCACCAGGCCGACCGCCCAAACCACCTTCCTCACACCTGCAAGAGGAGAGACAGCCGTCCACCTCCTCCTGGGACTTTTCTCCTGCCAAAAGACTCCTGCTCTCCTGCCAAAAGACTCCTGCTTTTATCACCAATCCCATGATGCGCATCTCCAGGTGCCAACCCTTTGGGACGGTCACAAAAGCTTGTGCATCATTGGCCTCCACCTGGTCCAGGTAGACCACCCAATTTTGTTGTCTTGACTGAATTTAACTTTTCCCAGAGGTCTGCCCTGGTGGAGTTCTGTGAGGCCTGGGGATGAACAGAAAGTCCCAAATGGCCTCATCACACCAAAACTTTCCCTCAATTTCTATCATTGCCCCCATGGAGCGTAGGGGGTAATCATACCCATATTCCATTGCGACTTTTCGTTGCAGCCACCGCTGCATTCTTGAGAACCTGGGAAGGGTTTTCCGGTTCCCTCTCCCAGATGGAGAAAATGGGGGTCTCTTCATGCCTGATCAGGGAGCTGTAGGCCTCATTTTGAGCCCGGGCATAGTTCGTGGGTGGGGTTAAATCTGGGATCCTACTGGCATAGGCCTCACAGAACCCCAGACTCTGGGCAGGCTCCCTTCTTACCACAGTGTCCGTTGTTCCTTCATCAGGCGCCTCTACTGTGTCCGGACATGTAGGACTGCTCCGTACTTCAGATCCCCAGTCCCACTCAGTCTCATCCTCTGCTTTCCAATTGTCAATCCCTTCCTCTATGGACCCAAACCAGTTTTGAAAACTTGAATACCCCACATAGATGATCCCGGCCTCTTCCTCACTGCTCCCACTTGCTGTAGCAGCCCTGGTTGCTGCTGGCCATCTTTCCTCAATTTGTATAGGAGCAGACCTTGCTCCAGCTGCTGCAGCCTTCCAGGCCCACGCTACCTGCATGCAAATTCTCAGGCAACCGGGTTTCCCTTGATGAACATACTGAACCACTGCCAGGTTGCATCATCACTCTGAAGACTCCTCTCCCACCTCCACGGAGAGGTCCCGATTCCAGAGCCAACAAGGCCCGAGTGACTCCGGTCTCCCACGATACGTGGGCCGACCTTCACTCTTCTCTGCCCACGGCAGCAGATAGCCACAATGCCCACACTGGCTCAATGCTTGCACTCTCATTGTCTCACCCAAACACTGAGGACATACCAGGTCTAAGTGATCCACGCCTCCCCCGGTTATCCTGGGTTCTATGTGTGTGGTTTGTGTTACAAGAGTAAGGGGCCTCTTTCACTTGGGAGAAGACTGCAGGCTAGACTCCTGGCCACTGTCTGTGTGGAGCAATCCATATTGGTAATCTCATCAACTCAAGCCACCTGTCTTTCACACAACAACTTATTATCTACTGTGGGGATGCGTTTACATTTTAATAATGTCTATTGTTATTTGGGAGTGGGAGCTCTATGCCGGTGTGTCTAACCTAGAATGAGATCCCTGATTGTTCAGGTGGTTAATTGTCATCTATTGTTTGCCTGCTAGCATTCTGTGCATTCCGCCTAGGCTGATTTTAAAGTGCTCAGTTAATTGGCATGGTAATGATATCCTGGTCAGCCGGACCTCGTTAGCTAACCATTGTGTGATGTTTTGGGTAAATATTTGACTGGTCACTGAAATACTAAGCATATAAAAGTCTGTAAGTTGGTTCAATAAACAGTTCATTCTGGTTTGATTCCAAAACTTGTAATGTCAAGTTCTTGGGGTAACTATAGCCACATTCATGGATCCTGTGTTCCAGATTTCTTAGGAAGCAGCTTCTTGGCAGAGATACCCAGTTGGGGTGTCCGGATTCCGTTACATATACATTTTGTAGCTCAAATGGAAGCTTTCCACCACAGGTAGATACTTCTTGCAATTCTGACTGAAATCTTTGCATTGCCACGAGCAACCATCACTGTGCAATTCTATCTTCATCCCACTCTCCCTCCCTATCTCCTGTAGAGCAGGCCTCACACTTAGATTGAGCATTAGAACAAAGTCCCGGATGCAAAAATGAAGTTCAACATTTTCCCAAGTGTTTTAGCTCAGTCAGTTAACAGTCCAGTCTCTTTTTTTTTTTTTTTGTATTTTTATTTAGCACTTGGATAGAAGGGAATGAGTGGGATACTCCCAACTTAATAGAACTATGCACGTTTGGCTGTGGCGAATTGAAAGATGCTGAGTAATGGGTAGGCCGCTGCTTCACTTTGTCCTTAACTGTGAAGTAGAATTGAGTGAGCTTTCTGAGGTAATCTGTACTGTACTACAGAACAACTTCAGGGCCCTTCCTGGTACCACCTTTGTTCCTATTCTTCAGGGTCAACTACACGGCATCCCCTTTTACTGTTAAACTTCCTGTGTGAGCTAGCTCCTTGATTTCCCCCCCCCCCCCCGACTTCTTTGCAGTGGTCCCCTTTCCTAGGCAGACCCTTAGGCAAATCCTCCTGGTACTCATGATACTGGTTTTCCCAAACGACTGTCAGCAGCTCCCCTTTTCAGCACTCTGGATTCTCTGCAGCTCAGCTCCACACTTGGTTCACCAGGCGGACCGCCCAAACCACCTTCCTCACACCTGCAGGAGGAGAGACAGCCGTCCACCTCCTCCTGGGACTTTGCTCTTGCCAAGACACCCTGCCTTATGCGCTCCCCACTTTTATCACCAATCCCATGATGTATCTCTCCAGGTGCCAACCCACTGGGATGGTCACAAAAGCTTGTGCATCATTGGCCAGGTTTCCTCCACTGTCCAACAGGCCTCCCTATTGGAGGCAGTGGGGACACTCCCACAGACCAGAGGAATACACACTGAGCACAGAACGGGCCTAATTAAAGATCAGGTTCCCCTGATAAGCAGCAGGAGCAATAAATGCATTTACCTAGCACCTGTCTAGGAGGGTGCTGCACTTTTATGCTGGAGAATTAAGCAGTTTTGGATATGCAGCAATCAGTCTGGGAAAGCTAAAAGCAACTGGAGGAGTTTCCCTTTTAATTCTAGTCCTGAAGACTCAACAGGAAGTTAGTTAGTTACTCAATTTCTATTTTGGTGATAACTAACATTTGTGGTTTTATTGGTTAGGGCCTGGTCCCCTTCCCCCCCATAACAGATAGCTGTTAGGGGGGGGGGGGGGCCACACCACCGTCCAGGGGCTGGGCCCTATCTTGTTCAGAGTGTCACCCTCTATCTAAACAAATTCTCTGGTCAGTTGTAGTAAACGGGGACTGATTTTTACCTTCATGTTTGCCTAAAAACAGTCTGTTCTTCCTTGTTAAGAAAAACAAACCAAAGCGGAGTTTATTTTAAACATATACGGTAAAATAACCAAGTGACATCACAGGTCATAAAGTACAAAACAAACACTATACAATGTTAAATGACCGCTATCGCAGCCTGAATTAGAAAACTTCGACAGACGACAATCCGATCACTTGGGGGGGGGGGGGGGGGGTGTGTGTTAGGCTTGCTGGAAAAAGAGAAGCGACCAATTAGCTGGAACCACGTGTGGTAAGCACAACCTTTGTGCATAAACACAACTTTTCAATGTGTTGACTTGTATATTCACTACGATCGAGGTGGATTTTTATCATGATTAGGAAAACCTGGCCCAAAATAGTAAGCCAGCAAAAGTGACTTCCGTAAAATCCATTTCTCTGATGTTTATTGATGGACACAGCTCCTGATCTTCATAGCCATTATACTGCCCCCTACAGGAAGCAGGAGAGTAGGCAGAAAAAAAAACTTCTGGCTACACCCATGGGCAGTCCCCAGTCTTCCTGCTACTGTCGGGAGAATTAACTCCACAAAAGGGTGGGTGCTGTGTTCATCAATGAACACAAGAGAAATTGATTGCACGGTAAGTCAAAAATCTCTTTCGTTCATTGGATGAACACAGCTCCCATTCTTGACCACTGGGAGGTCCCAAGGCAGTGTTCAACATGAGGGGTGGGAAACAGCAAAAAATTCCCAAGGCTAAACAGTCAATTTTGTCAGTCGACCCTGAGGGATATAGTACTCTTTCCCCCTGTGGGACCTTTAATAATGTCATCCAGGGTAGCCCCAAACAGGACATGTACAAGGTTTTTGTTGCTCCGCCTTAAACGCACATTAAACATTTCTAACTCTGTAGGCCTCAGTAATTGCCCTTGTGTCCCAGAAAAAGAGCAAAGGTTTCAGACGTTCTAAAGGTCTTGGTAACTTCCAGGTAGGCTAGAAGAACCCTTGTGACATCCCAAAAAATTAAAATCCTTTTCTTTGTAATTTTCTTGGAGAATTACAAAAAGGTTGGTAGCACAATATCCTGTGATCTATGAAAGGTAGAGGCTACCTTTGGTTAAAACCATGGATCTGTTTTTAATACTACTCTATCATAACTAAGGAAAGGCTCCCTGATTGAGAAGGCCTCCAATTCACTGACTCTGTGAGCCGACGTAACCGCAATCAGGAATGCAGTTTTCAGTGCAAGTAATGTTACCAGTAAATCCTTCAGGGGCTTGAAAGGAACAGTCACCAAGGCCTGAAGCACTAGAGATAGGTCCCAAGAAGGACATGATCTGACAACTCTTGGCTTTGACTGGGCAATCGCTCTAAAAAATAAAAAAAAAACTCCCAATTTTTTTCCAGAAGGGAGTACTGGAGAAAAATGCTAATGGCTGCAGTCTGCACCTTAAGGTACTAAGGGATAGACCCCCCGTGGGCAAAAAAATTCCAAAATAGACAGAACATTAGGGATAATCTTTGCTTTTCAGACAACCAAGAGGTAAATTTCTTTCAAACCTTGCAGTATATCGCTCTAGTGGTAGGCTTCCTACCACTAGGGTCTTCATAATCTTGTCTGAGAACCCCTGGGAGCTTAGTATCTGCTCTTCAGATACCAAGCTGTCAAGTTGAGGATGAAATGCTGGCCTCTGAGTCAACAGGGCCCATCTCAAAGGGAGAGCCATTGGCAGTTTTGGGGCTAGTGCCTGTAGGCATGAAAACCATGGGCTTTTGTGCCAAGAAGGGGGGGCTATCAGAATCAAGTTGGTTATCTTCCAAGAGAATTTTCTGGAAGACTCTTGGGATTAGTCTGATAGGAGGGAAGGCATAGCAGAGGCTGAATGACCAGGGATTCGCAAAAGGTGGGGTGGGGGGGGGGGGGAGAGAATCTGTCGTGCTGTTTGGGTTGCAAAAAAGGTCTACCTCTGGGGAAACCCCACCTGGCAGCAATATCCATAAAAATGTCCAGGTTGAGGGACCAATTGTCTCAACACACCTGGTAGCAGCTGAGGTGATCTGTCAAACCATTGAGACCCTTTGAGATGAAGTGCTGAAATGGAGGCTAGATCTAGATCTGCCTTGGCCCAAGATAGAATCTTTTGGGCTGTGAACTGTAAGGTCTGACTTCATGTACCCCCCCCCCCCCCAGTTTGTTGAGGTATGCTACAGTTGCAATGTGATGCTCCCTTTGATTTGATGACAGTCCTGCTTCCAACGGGGACCATTCTCCCTGCGCTATTTTGTTTGAAGATGGGCTCCCCAAACAAAAGAGCTTGCATCTGTGGTTGTTCTCTGATATTGGGCTGACCCATTCCAGACCTTTTTCAAGGTGAAATGGCAACCTCCGCCACCACAGGGTTCTCTTTACTTTGGAGGGAATTTTTACTTTAATTCCAAGGAACTTGGGGACCCGTCCCGAAGGAATAATTGAAGAGCATGTTTTCAAAACCGCGCCCAAGGCACAGCCCCAAAGCAGGAGGGCATAAGGCCTGCTCTTGAAACATCACTGATCGAGACCCACTGGTTGGTTTGCAAGGATGCCATCTGAGCGGTTTGTGTGTGTGTGTGTGTTTTTTTTTTTTTTTTTGGAGACCTTTACCCCTGGAAGAATAATCTTTTTTTGATCTAGTGAGGAAATCTCGTACCTGAGATGTCGCTCTTTGGGAAGGTTTCAGAGAAGACTTCTTTGTTGACCATCCAGCCTAGTGACTTGAATGTCTCAAGTGGAGATCCCCCTAGATTTTTACATGAATCTGCCACTACTAGGAGGTCGTCCATGTAGAGGATCATAAATTTTTGTCTTTAGAACGGGGACCCCCCCCCCCCCAGGACTTTTGTAAAGATGCGTGGGGCTGATGCTAATCCGAAGAGCAGTGCTTGGAACTGAAAAGGTCAGATCTCGGATCCTAACTTCACTGCTAGTTGTAGAAACTTTTGCTATGCTCGGTGAATCGGGATGTGAAAGTAAGCATCCTTTAAGCCCAGCGATGCCAGGAAGCATCCCGGGTAAAAGCAGATTTCTTCTGGAATACACTGATTCCATGCGAAAATGCTTGTTTTTGATTTGGAGCACGCAGATTCAATATTAAGCAGTAATTCCCTGAATGTTTCTTTATCACAAAAATGTAGGAGTAAAACCCCCTGCCCTGCTTTGCCCTTGAAACCAGGACCAGAACTTGCCCTTGAAACCGGGACCAGAACTTTCTGATCTACCAAGTCTACAACCTGGAGACTCTGGGCAGCTGCTTTCACTTGATCTCTGGGCATACTGATAATTAACAATTTCTCCGGTGGCTGGGAATCAAATTCCAGTCTGTGTCCCTTTGCCGCCAGGTCTAAAATAAAAGGGCTTGACGTGATCTTCTTCCACTGTGGAACGAAGGCCTTAATCTTCCTCCCAATCTGTGGAAGAAGTCATTGTAGCTTGGTGGGGTGTTGAGGAGGGTTAAACAGGATATGCATGAGGGAAGATTCCCCAGGCTTACCTGGGAGGTGCTGGTTAGTGATGGGACGAACATCGGCCGGGGCGGTTCGTGAACGTCAGCCGCAAATTTTCTCAAAATGTCCGCGAACCGCAAGTTCGCAGCAGGCCCCATTGACTTTAATGGGAGGTGAACTTTAAAAACCTTTAGGTCATATTTTCAGCCACAAAAGACTTACTAGCTGTGCACAAATAGTCCCACAACAAACTGAAGTATTGTAATTGGAAAGTTGCCCTAAAATTATTATTTTTTTTCATAAATCAGCCAGGACGGACAGCAGCCAGTAAATGCATGTCAAATACATACAGGGTCCATTCACACATCTGTAAAAGGGGTCTGCATCCATTCCACAATTTGGCGGAACCGTTACAGACCCATTGATATTCAATTCCAGTCTGGAAAATTAGGCATTCACAGGATAAAGTGTCGGCCAGTACAGGCCCCAAAAATTGGCCCACATGCATTTACCTGACAGCTAAGAACGTTGTATTCTGTGGCTGAAGGTACATTAGGCATTCACAGTATACATAAGTGTCGGCCATTCCATGCCCCAAAAATTAGCCCACATGGGTTTACCTGAAAGCTAAGAATGTAGTATTCTGTGGCTGAAGGTTCATTAGGCATTGATAGAAAAAATAATTGTTGGCCATGAAAGGCCCCAAAAATTAGACATTCAATGGACATGAAATGCCTTTTATGCCGCTGTATTTAGGGAAGACAAGGACCAGGAATTGGTGTGGGGGGATGGCGGTCTGGCGGATATTTGTGGCCTGGCATGAGGAATTTCAATGAAACATAGTCTACTGGTCACGTGTTGAATTCCTCAGGGATCCATGCCTCATTCATTTTCATAAATGTGAGGTAGTCTACACTGAGCTAGGCGAGTGCATGTATCGGTCACGATCCCTCTGTTGCGCTGAACGTCCTTTCGGACAGGACACTGGACGGGGGGCAAGCCAACAGTTCCATTGAAAATGTCAAGCCTGCCCACCCAGTAGTCCAGAGGTTCATCACTCCTCAGAGCGTCCACATCGGCCATTTACCCGATGTAGTCGGACACCTGCCGGTCTAGGCATTCCCTGATGCTGGATCTGGAGTAAAGCTGTCTATGGTTCGGCTGAAAGAAGGAAGGATCTCGTATCTGAAGTGACCAAGACATCTTCCAACCGCCCTCTTCTTGCAGGCGCTGTTGGAATGCTACCCCGTAACTGTCTCTCTGTGACTGGAAATTCCTCTGTCAGCGCACGCAAAAGCAGAATGCAGCATTTCTCGCAGCAAGGCCTGGAAGTGCTGCATTCTGACCTCCCTCTATGATGCTGGTAACATTTCTGCCATTTTTTGTTTGTATCGGGGGTCTAAGTATGTTGCCACCCAGTACTGGTCCTCGGCCTTTATGCTTTTTATACGGGGGTCCCCCTTAAAACACTGGAGCATGAAGTCCCCCATTTGCACTAAACTGGAAGCAGTGTAGTGGCCTTGCTCCAGCTCATCCAGGATAATGTCATCCTCGTTCTCCTCCCCTCCCCCCCCATCCACGGATAACACCAGGGATCCCAGAAAGGTTTAAAGCATGCTCTTCTTGCTCCTCCTCATCCGCCCTGGCACCATACTCCTCTGACTCCTCTTAAGACTCCTGTTATTGACTTGTCTCAGATGGAGTAGCACCCACTGGGAATTCATCCAACATTGCAACTTCCTCATCTTCCTGCTCCTTGACGGCTTGATCAATGACATGACACAATGCACGCTCCAGAAAGAAGGCATAAGGTACAATGTCACTGATGGCGCCCTGGCCGTGACTTACCAGTTTGGTGATCTCATCGAATGGCCGCAGAAGTCTGCATGCATCCTGGTTAGGTGAAAAAAAAAACAAGCTCCCCAGAACCGGTCCTGCCGCAGAGTTAGTACAGGTAGTTAGGCTGCTCCAGCAGAAACATGCAGTTATCAAGCATATGCAACTTTGAGTTCCATCGCGTTGGGCAGTCACAAATGAGACACCTGACGGGCAGGTTGTGTCGCCGCTGGATGTCAGCAAGGCGAGTCATGGCTGTGTAAGATCTTCTGAAATGGCCTGAGATTTTCCTGGCCTACCGCAAGATGTCCTGACCCCATGGTATTTGGCAACGAATCGCTACACGACCAAGTTCAGGATGTGTGCCATGCATGGCATGTGTTATTTTGCCTTGTTTCAGTGCGCTCAGCAGATTGGCACCGTTGTTGCACACCACTTTACCAACTGTCAAATTCAGCGGTGTCAGCCACTGATCTGCCTGTGAACGCAAAAGGAAAGCTGAAAGGAGTGCAGGACCAGTGTGGCTCTTGGCTTCCAGGCACAACAGATGGCAGTACAGCATGGCAACGTCTCACCTGGCATGTGGAATAGGTTCTGGGGATCTTGGGTGGCGCAGCAGAAAAGGAGGAGTCAGCAGAGGATGGAGGAGAGGCAGGCCTGCATGCAATCTGTGGCGGTACAACCAAATCTACATGGGTGCCACAGGTTACATGCTTGACGGCCATCAGAAGGTTCACCCAGTGGGCAGTAAAAGTGATATACCTTCCCTGCCCGTGTTTGCTAGACCATGTGTCTATGGTCTGGTGTATCTTGGCACCGACACTGTGTGCCAGAGATATATTCACTTGCCGCTGAACATGGCCATACAGCTCTGGAATGCCTTTCTGCGAGAAATATTTCCTACCTGGGACCTTCCATTGCAGTCTTCTAATGGCCACAAATTTACAAAAGGCCTCCGAGTCCACCAGTTGATGTGGCAGTAGTTAGCGGGTTATCAGTTCCGCCAAGCCAGCAGTCAAACGTTGGGCAAGAGGGTTATCTGGCGTCTTTTTTTTTTTTTCACTACAACATTTGGGCAACAGAAGCCTGCCTTTTTCCAGAACAACGTGACAACGGCATGATGGAAGGTGGAGTGGAGGACAATTGTGAGGAGAGGGAGAAGAAGAGGCTGGATGGTGAGAGCCTGGAGTGTGGCTTTGTGGGTTCTGACGGTATTGCTCCCACTGGGCTCGGTGATGGGAGTTCAGGTGCCTTAAGGCGGTCGTCCCTAGGTGAGTGTTGGGCTTACCGTGACTTATGTGTGACTGTTCATGGTTGATGGCTCGCTCCTGACACATTTGCAGTCTGCTTTGTACCTCTTGTGCAATGCAAGTTCCGCCTGCCTTTCCGCCTGCCTCTCCTCCCTATCTGCTGCTCTCTCCCTCTGAACTCTCCATCCATGTCACCATCCCCACCAGTAACATTCGAGACCTCGGAGTAGGCAGCAACAGCGGGGGACCAACCTCCTTGGGCTGATCTGGGTACTGTCGTCAGACTGCTGAGTGGCGGCTGTTGCTACCTCTTCCTGATCCGATGCCAAGAATGGCTGCGCATCGCAAATGTCTTGTGATGGATCGGAAAATCCAGTGACAAGCGGAGGGTAGGTGGTGGTGTCTTTGGGGGTGCACACAGCAGAGAGTGAGGAGGGTGCAGAAGAGGAAGGCTGAGTGAGCCACTCAACCAAGTCTGGTGCATCCTTTGACGTAATCGAACGCACCTTCTAAAACTTCACACTTTGGCTCCGGCCTACTGCTCCTGCCCTACCCCTTTCACCCCTGCGTAGGGGCCAGCCTCTTCCTCTGCCTGTCATTTTTCAAATTACCCTGTGACAAAAGTCTCTAGAGAATCGCAGTATATCTGGAAAAAGGTAGAACACCCCGCTTCAATCTGTGGTATTGGGGGGCCACAGGTTTATCACACCAGTTCTACAAATAATTGGCCAGTAACTGTTACTGTGTGTAGCACAGTTAACACAGCAAAAGAGGCCACATTTTTGCAGGACTACGATACACTCTTAGAAAAGTATACTGTTAACACCCCACTTCAATATGTGGTATTGGGGGGCCACTGGTCTATCACACCAGTTATAATACATTAAAGTGCTTTTGTCACTGTAGTATTGCTGCAGCAACGCTCAACACACCAGTCAAATGCTGCACAGTGCACAATTCAAATCCACTATAATATGCTTTCTATATTACAAAGTATATTATACGTGGATTACACCCCTATATAGTGCACTGCACACCTATACCAAATAGCACCCCTTAAAATTACTTTTGTGGACCTTAACGGAGCGATTTTTGTCACTGGCAATCTGTCCCTGATGAACACAGCATACCGGTCCCTAAACCGATGAGACTGTAGTAGACTTATACCAAATACCAGCCCTGAAAAGGACTTTTGTGGATCTAACGGAGCTATTTGTGTCACTGGCAATCTCTCCCTGATGAACACAGCCAACCTCTCCCTATGCTGACAAAAAGCAGAATGGGAAATGGCCGCCAGCTCTGGTCTATTTAGAAGGTAGGGGGCATGTCCATGTGCTCAAATGTTTCAATTGGCTGTCCCATTCCACCTGACGCCTGTGTCATGGGTCAAAGTTCTCCCCAATGTAAACTAATATGGCCGCCGTGAACATCGACAAAAGTCCACCTTTTCGCAAATTTGCGAACAAGCAAAATTTGCCGCGAACCGACCGCCGGGGCGAACTGCAAGGCCATCCCCAGTGCTGGTGCCAGAGCCTGCATCTGCTGCCTGAGCAGTTGCAGAGTATGTTCCCACAGCCTCTGCTGGGTTCTCCACCCAACACCAGCCACCCAGAAATCTCCTTTTTGCACTTAGAGACCGGAACCAGCGTCTCCGGTGCCTGCTGATGTCACCATGACAGGAAGTGACGTCACTTCCTAGGACCAGTGTGGAACGCAGCAGTTCTACCCCTTCCTCCCAGCACGTGGAGCTGACACAGGAAAAGACCCTGAATCAGCACAGCGCTCTGCACCCAGCTACTGCCTAGAGAACCTCCCACACTGCCCACACATGGATCAGAAGAGACTCCCTCCTGCTTCCTAGGATGCCATCAACAGTCCTGGCCTTCCCCAGGCACTGAGGACAGGAGAGAGCAGCCACCACTAGCTTGTAAGTAGAGGTATCGCCAGTGGCGTCGGGAGGGGGGGCTGATAGTAGATATAGCCCCGAGTGGGCCCCAAAAAAGCCCCGAGTCTCGTGTGCATTGTTATTTATTATTATTAGCCCCGAGTGTCACTGTCCGACTCCACCTGCCCTACTGCACCATCCTCAACATAAGGTAAGTTACAACACCAGTCTATTCAACCACAAGTTGAGGGGGTGCGGACTCCTGGTGCCACTCCTGTCCGCTCCTCCATGACAGGAGTGATCGCGATTTCACTCCTGTCACAAGGAGCAGCTGCAACACTTGTTGGCAGGAGGATTAGGCTTTCTTCTCCCTCCAGCCTGCAGGGGGAGAGACAGCTGGCAGTCTTTCCTTCCTCTTTCCCCCTTGTCCCCTTGTCATTTAATTTATCGCATGACTGGGGAGACTAAGGAGAAGCTGCCTTCATTCAAGAGATGAGTACAGATGGGAGCTCTGTGATGGGGGACACTCTGTGGAAGGGGGCTCTGTGATGTGTAGATTATGAAGGGTTCCCACTATCCCTGTGCTGAGTTCCCAGGCATTGGTGAGGGGGTATTGGGTGGAGCTTGGGTGGGACTTTAAAAATGTGGGAGGGGTTATCAAATTTACCTTTGGGCTGAAGCCACTGGTTGTGTTTTTTTTTTTTTGCCCTAGCAGCAATGCCACTGGGTATCTCACTGGGCAGGAGAAGGTAAGTAAGGCTCTTTCAAGTCTTCAGGTTCCAGGAAACATGTTGGGGCAGTGGCAGGTACTCTTCATGGAGAGATTGGGGGCCTAAAAGACCCCAGACCCTCCACTGCACTTCAATGTATTCAAAATGCCGAAATCCGCTTTTTTTTTTTTTTTTTTTTATTACTGACACTTTTTTAAATTTGGTGCCTTTTAGCTGCCGAGCAACCCAGACGTGATGTCATCACACAGCTTCCAGGTTACTACATTGGAGAGCCGATCAAACCTGAATCTGGCTCTGTTTGGGACTCCAACTTGCCGGCGGAGGTGTCGGCTGGCTGCTCGGGCCTCGGAATCCGGCCTCCCACTGGGAGACCCAGGCAGAGCCGCGGCAGGAGGGGTAACGGCCGAGCGGCTCCTGTGCTGCATCGGCCATTATCACCTGAAAGCTCCAAAAAAAAAATGGTAACCGGATGATGCCACTAGCTGCAGGCATCACCCCGGTAAATCGCTTCTCCAAGCCGACGTACAGCTATGTCGGTTTGCGGGAAGTTAACACCAACAGTGCAAAATTTTCCTGCTCAACGGAGGGGGAGAGGGGGCCAACTCCATATTGAACCCTATGGACTGACTGTGATGACATTAAAGTTAATGTGCTTGTACAGGCAAGCGTGTGTTACGTCAGCGTGAAGGGGGTTAAGTATAAGCTCCTCTGGTGCAGACACTGATGTGAATGTCCATGTTCTCTGTACAGTACTGCAGTTTAATGTCAGAGCTATATAAAAGTAGAATTATTAATGGTGTGCGACTGGTGGGGACAGAGTGTGAGCTCTTATTCATTATATGCAATAGAACTAGAAGCACTGACCTTGTTTGCCGGGTCCTCCACACCGGCTTGTGTCATGAGTAGAGTTGAGCGGACACCTGGATGTCCGTGTTCGGTGGGTCCGGCCGAACTTGAAAAAAAAGTCCGGGTACGTGACCCGGACTTTTTCCGAACTTGAACTGGACACCGAACCCTATTGAAGTCAATGGGGACCCGAACTTTCAGGCACTAAAATGGCTCTAAAAAAACAATGGAAAGGGCTAGAGTGCTGCAAATGACAGCAAAATGTAGTTAAGAGCATGGCAAGTGCTCTGCAAACAAATGTGGATAGGGAAATAACTTAAAACAACAAAAAACAGAAAAATAAAACAATTTTCTTCATCTGTGAAGGACGAGGCCCATATAGAATAGGAGGGAGGTTGATGAGGCGGTGTAGGTGGAAGCGGCGGTGGAGGGGGATGAGGTAGCCAACACTGCTTTTCTTTAGTCATTTTAAATCAGGGTACACCCCAAAAGAGTGAGAAAGATCAAAAATATAACAATGGCTGGCTAAGGCCGGTATCCATCTCTATTCTGCACAAGGTACGGACAAGTCCTGTGGGATCCATGCCTGGTTCATTTTAATGAATGTGAGCTTGTCCACATTGTCTCTGGACAGGCGGCTGCGCTTGTCTGTGATAACGCCCCCAGCCGTGCTAAATACACGTTCAGATAATACACTGGCTGCAGGGCACGCCAGCACCTCCAAGGTGTAAAGGGCAAGCTCAGGCCATGTGCCCAATTTGGAGACCCAGAAGTTGAAGGGGGCAGACCCGTCATTCACTACATGTAGGCGTGTGCACACATACTGCTCCACCATGTTGGTGAAATGCTTCCTCCTGCTAAGACGTTCCATATGAGCTGCTGGTGCTGCTGTTTGTTGTGGCGTACTACTGACAAAGCTTTTCCACATTTCGGCCATGCCTACCCTGCCTTCTGAGGTGCTGGCGGTGCCCTGGTTGCGTTGGCGACCTCTTCCTCCTCCTCCTCTGCCTTGGCCTTGTGCTTCCACTGTGGCCTCGCTGTCAGGTGGGAATGCCAGCAGCATCGCGTCTACCAGCGTGCGATTGTACTCGCACATCTTGCGATCACGCTCCAGTGAGTGAATTAAGGACGGTACATTGTCCTTGTAACGGGGATCCAGCAGCGTGGCCACCCAGTAATCAGCACAAGTTAGAATGTGGGCAACTCAGCGGTCGTTGTGGAGACACTGCAGCATGTAATCGCTCATGTGTGCCAGGCTGCCCAGAGGCAACGAAAGGCTGTCCTCTGTGGGAGGTGTATCATCTGTGTCGTCTGTATCCCCCCAGCCACGCACCAGTGATGGCCATGAGCTGACCTGGGTGCCACCCTGCTGTGAACATGGTTCCATCTCCTCCTCATCCTCCTCATCCTCCAGAACTGTGCCCCTGCTGGACAATTGTGTACCTGGCGTTTGTGGGTGCAGGAACCCACCCTCAGAGCCACTTGTGAATGACTGCCCTGAAAGCCTTGGAAATGATCCCTCTTCCTCCTCCTGTGCCACATCCTCTTCCATCATCGCCTGAATCATTTTTTCAAGGAGGCATACAAGTGAGATAGTTAAGCTGACAACGGCATCATCAGCACTGGCCATGTTGGTGGAGTACTCAAAACAGCGCAACAAGGCTCGCATGAAGGCCCAGTTATTGGTGGTGAAGTGGTGCTGTTCTGCAGAGCGACTCACGCGTGCGTGCTGCAGCTGAAACTCCACTATGGCCTGCTGCTCGCACAGTCTTTCCAGCATGTGCAAGGTGGAGTTCCACCTTGTGGGCACATCACATATGAGGCGGTGAGCGGGAAGGCCGAAGTTACGCTGCAGCGCTGACAGGCGAGCAGCAGCAGGGTGAGAAGGCCGAAAGTGCGCACAGACGGCCTGCACTTTCTGCAGAAGCTCTGACATATCGGGGTAATTTTGAAGGAACCTCTGCACCACCAAATTCAGCACATGCGCCAGGCAAGGGATGTGCGTCAAACCGGCTAGGCCCAGAGCTGCTATGAGATTTCGCCCGTTATCGCACACCACCAGGCCGGGCTTGAGGCTCGCTGGCACCAACAACTCATCGGTCTGCTGTTCCATGCTCCTCCACAACTCCTGCGCGGTGTGTGGTTTGTCCCCCAAACAGGCAAGTTGTAAAACTGCCTGCTGTCGTTTAGCCCTGGCCGTGCTGAAGTTGGTGGTGAAGGTATTACGCTGTCTGGATGAGGAGGCGGTAGAGGATGAGGTAGCGGAGTAGGATGAGTTAGGAACAGGATGTAAACTGAAGCGCCCTGCAATCCTCGGTGGTGGAAGGAGATGCGCCAAACAAATTGAAAGGGTGTATCTCACACGTACACATACAGACTATGCTGCAATTTGATTTTTTTCACCTGCATGGGTGTATATTGAATAGCGGAATAGAACAAAAGTATATAAAAGGGTGTATCCCACACGTACAGACTAGGCCACAATTGAATTATTTTCACCCGCATGGGTGTATATTGAATAGCGGAATAGAACAATAGTATCTAAAAGGGTGCATCTCACATGTACAGACTATGCCGCAATTTAATATTTGTCACCCGCATGGGTGTATATTGAATAGCGGAATAGAAAAATAGTATCCAAAAGGGTGCATCTCACACATTTAGACTATGCCGCAATTTAATTTTTGTCACCTGCATGGGTGTATATTGAATAGCGGAATAGAACAAAAGTATATAAAAGGGTATATCTCACACGTACAGACTAGGCCGCAATTGAATTATTTTCACCCGCATGGGTGTATATTGAATAGAGTATTAGTTCATCCAGGAGGAAGCTGCTTTGCAGGTTTTCTGGGAGTGCCCCTTTGCACAGAGCCTGTTTAGGGCCTTGGAACCTGAACTTAAGGACTTTGTACCACAGAATGCCATCACACACTTTGGTGTGCTAAATGGATTATTTGGTGGAACTTTTTCCCAAGAGGACATTGACAACGCCTGGCAGGTTCTGTGTTCCTTTAAGGACGCTTTATGGTGTGCCAAAAAGTGCCTTATCTACCAGCGAGAAAGGATGCCCATTGAGGACTGTCGCAGACTGGTCCATAGTCTGCTCAGAGACTATAACCTAATGGATCTCATGGAGGAAGAGGAGGTCTAGCGATTTCCCCTTCCCCAACTCTCCCTTGTGTGTTTTTGTCCTTTCATTAAAGTTTCGGGCTTGCACTTCTCCACCTCCCTTTCCCCCACTCTTTATTGTTTGTGTGTTTCACGTTTGTCTTTTTGTAATGTGGCGGTACACTTTATTTGCACACATAATCTGATTAGTAGGGTGTAGGTCCTTGGGACTGTCCCTGAATGTCTTGGGGGGGGGGGGGTATGGATATGGCCTTTTGGCTTGGTTCACCCACCTAGTACTTTTCCAGTGTAAGTACACCAGTCCCTGTCAGCAGCCTTGTGCCCCGGGGGATCAGGGTCAGGGTCCTTCCTCTTTCGGGAGGAGGACCATGTGTACACCCTGTGTACTTTTTTATGCACCCGCCGGGTGATAGTCTGAGTGTGTTCACACACCACGGGCTTATAAAAAAAAAAACGGCTGGTGATCCTGGTTTTTGTGGCATGCCGACAAACCTTTTCCACATTTCATACATGCTAACCCTGCTCTCTGAGGTGCCAGCAGTGCCCTGGGTGCGTTGGCGACCTACTCCTCCTCTGCCTTTGCCTTGTGCTTTCAATGTGCCCCTGCTATCATATGGGAATTCCACCAGCATCGCTTCTCGACCTTTTGGCTAAGATCAAGTGTAGTATCAGTTGTTATAAGTTATACAGTGGGGGCGCTGTGATGTCATTCTGCCTGACCAAGATTGGGTGGCGGCTATGGAAACCTGCTGGAGTGATGGGGGCTTGGAAGGTTTGATGTGTGGCCCTCAGGTTCCTTCCTCCTGGGGGGGGGTGGGGGGGGGTTGGGGATCTCTCTTCGGGAGAGCACCGCTGACCTAGTATTCGATGTGGCTTTGGCTACCATGAAGAACGGGGTTCTGCCAGGCCTTCTGGCTAGGCAGATCATGGAAACCCTATGTCCCCGTCAGGAGACTTGCCTACCAGTAATCAGCACAAGTTAGAATGTGGGCAACTTGGCGGTCATTGCGCAGACATTGCAGCATGTAATCGCTCATGTGTGCCAGGCTGCCCAGAGGCAACGAAAGGCTGCCCTCTGGGGAAGGTGTATCGTTTGTGTCCTCTGTATACCCCCAGCCACGCACCAGTGATGGCCACGAGCTGGCCTGGGTGCCACCCTGCTGTGAACATGGTTCCTCCTCATCCTCATCCATCATCCAGCAATTTTTCAAAAAGGTATACAAGTGGGATAGTAACGCTGAGAACGGCGCCATAGGCACTGTCCATGTTGGTGGAGTGCTCAAAACAGCGCAACAAGGCACACAGGTCTCGCATGGAAGCCCAGTTATTGGTGAAGTGGTGCTGTTCTGCAGAGCGACTCACGCGTGTGTGCTGCAGCTGAACCTCTGCTATGGCCTGCTGCTGCTCGCACAGTCTTGCCAGCACGTGCAGGGTGGAGCTCCACCTTGTGGGCACGTCACATATGAGGCGGTGAACGGGAAAGCCGAAGTTACGCTGCAGCGCTGACAGGTGAGCAGAAGCAGGTTGGGAATGCCGAAAGTGGGCACAGGCGGCCCGCACTTTCTGCAGAAGCTCTGACATATCGGGGTAATTTTGAAGGAACCTCTGCACCACCAAATTCAGCACATGCGCCAGGCAAGGGATGTGCGTCAAACCGGCTAGGCCCAGAGCTGCTATGAGATTTCGCCCGTTATCGCACACCACCATGCCGGGCTTGAGGCTCGCTGGCACCAACAACTCATCGGTCTGCTGTTCCATGCTCCCCCACAACTCATGCGCGGTGTGGGATTTTTCCCCCAAACATGCAAGTTTTAAAACTGCCTGCTGTCGTTTACCCCTGGCTTTGCTGAATTTGGTGGTGAAGGTGTTACGCTGACCGGATGAGGAGGCGGTAGAGGATGAGGAAGCGGAGTAGGAGGTGTTAGGAACAGGATGTAAACTGAAGCGCCCTGCAATCCTCGGTGGTGGAAGGAGATGCGCCAAACAAATTTAAAAGGTGTATCTCACACGTACCGATACAGACTATGCCGCAATTTAATTTTTTTTAACCCAAAAGGGTGTCGATTGAATAGCGGAATAGAAAATATGATATAAAAAGGTGTATCTCAGACGTACAAACACAGACTATGCCGCAATTTAATTTTTTTTAACCCCAAAAGGGTGTATATTGAATAGCGGAATAGAAAAAAATGTATAAAACGGTGTATCTCACACGTACAAACACAGACTAGGCCCCGATTACAATTTTTTGTACCGTAAAGGGAGGATGAGGAAGAGGAGTAGGAGGAGTTCAGAACAGGAGGCAAACTGAAGCGCCCTGCAATCATCGGTGGTGGAAGGAGATGCGCCAAACAAATTTAAAAGGTGTATCTCACACGTACCGATACAGACTATGCCGCAATTTAATTTTTTTACCCCAAAAGGGTGTATATTGAATAGCGGAATAGAAATTTTTTTATAAAACGGTGTATCTCACACGTACAAACACAGACTAGGCCCCCGATTACAATTTTTTGTACCTTAAAGGGAGGATGGGGATGAGGAAGAGGAGTAGGAGGAGTTCGGAGTAGGAGGCAAACTAAAGCGCCCTGCAATCCTCGGCGGTGGAAGATGCACCAAACAAATTCAAAAGGTGTATCTCACACGTACCGATACAGACTATGCTGCAATGTAATTTTTTTTCACCCCAAAAGGGTGTATATTGAATAGCGGAATAGAAAAAAGTATATAAAAAGGTGTATCTCACACGTACCGATACAGACTATGCCGCAATTTAATTTTTTTTACCCCAAAAGGGTGTAGATTGAATAGCGGAATAGAAAATATGATATAAAAAGGTGTATCTCACACGTACAAACCCAGACTAGGCCCCGATTACAATTTTTTGTACCCTAAAGGCAGGATGAGGAGTAGGAGGAGTTCGGAACAGGAGGCAAACCGAAGCACCCTGCAATCCTCGGCGGTGTAAGATGCGCCCCAAAAATTTGGAAGGTGTATCTCACACGTACCGATACAGACTATGCTGCAATTTAAATCTTTTTACCCCAAAGGGTGTAGATTGAATAGCGGAATAGAAAATATTATATAAAAAGGTGTATCTCACATGTACAAACCCAGACTAGGCCCCCATTACAATTTTTTGTACCCTAAAGGCAGGATGAGGAGTAGGAGGAGTTCGGAACAGGAGGCAAACTGAAGCACCCTGCAATCCTCGGCGGTGGAAGATGCGCCCCAAACATTTGGAAGGTGTATCTCACACGTACCGATACAGACTATGCCGCAATTTAATTCTTTTTACCCCAAAGGGTGTAGATTGAATAGCGGAATAGAAAATATGATATAAAAAGGTGTATCTCACACGTACAAACCCAGACTAGGCCCCGATTACAATTTTTTGTACCCTAAAGGCAGGATGAGGAGTAGGAGGAGTTTGGAACAGGAGGCAAACTGAAGCACCCTGCAATCGTCGGCGGTGGAAGATGCGCCCCAAACATTTGGAAGGTGTATCTCACACGTACCGATACAGACTATGCCGCAATTTAATTCTTTTTACCCCAAAGGGTGTAGATTGAATAGCGGAATAGAAAATATGTTATAAAAAGGTGTATCTCACACGTACAAACCCAGACTAGGCCCCGATTACAATTTTTTGTACCCTAAAGGCAGGATGAGGATGAGGAGTAAGAGGAGTTCAGAACAGGAAGCAAACTGAAGCACCCTGCAATCCTCGGCGGTGTAAGATGCGCCCAAAAAATTGGAAAGGTGTATCTCACACGTACCAATACAGACTATGCCGCAATTTAATTCTTTTTACCCCAAAAGGGTGTAGATTGAATAGCGGAATAGAAAAAAGTAAAAGTATATAAAATTGGTGATTTTTCAATAGCACATGTGAACACAGCAGTGTCTTATGTTTTATGTCACGGTCAGCTCAGCAGCAGGCTATGAAGGGAAAAAAAAAAATTCCCCTTTAACTTTGTAATTTTTAAATAGCAGATTAGAACAGCAATCTGTAGTAAAATATAGCTGAACGCTGCACACAACAGACTGATAAAAATATATTTTTTTCTCCCTTCTCCTCCTCCTCCTCAGTGGGCTCAAGTGAGGGCAAAAAGATCGTTCACTGCACCACCCCCCACACAGCAAAATCTATGTAGATCGCTAACGGACAATTGTTCTGTCCCTGCCTAATCTCTCCAGCCTGTCCCTAAAATGCACAAATATCTTTCCCTGCCTACACTCCGACCTGTCCCTGCATTCTTTTCGGGCACAATTTTTCACTGTCTGTCCCTAATCAGCAGCAGCCAGCACGTATGATGTGTGCTCTCTCCCTACACTACAGCAGAATGACGCACCGCGCTGTGCCTCTTGAACTTATAAAGACATGGGTTACATGCTTCAGATGGCCAATCACAGCTACTAATACATTTGTAGGCATGGCTGGGATGGCTTAAGGCACACCAGTTAAACGCTTGTTGATTGGCTGTTGAAAGCCCGCCATTAAAAGCGCGCCATTACATACAAAACAGGAAATAAAATTACCGAACACGGATTTTAAACCCGAACATACAGTAAAGTGTTCGGGTCCGTGTCCGGGTAGCAAAAATCCAATTATCGGACCCGAATAATAAAGTCTGTGTTCGCTCAACACTAGTTGGGCATCGCTGCACTCAATCTCTTCCACTTCTGGGGCAGGGGCTAGGTGGATGACCCTGGGAAACCTTGCTGACAGAGTCATCAAAAAGAAGAGACTGCTGCATGACTTGGGGCTCAGACTGCTTGCCTGATTTGCAAGGTGGTGAGGTGAAAGACGGTTGGACATCGGCTGCAGGTGCCCAACTCTGACCTTTCTGCAGTAGACTGGGTGGGAGACAATGTGAAGGAACTGGAGGCACTGTCAGCAACCCAATCTACTATCGCCTGTACTTGTTCTTGCCTCAACACCTGTAGAGGCGCATGATGCCCTACCAAATACTGCTGCAGGTTCTGTCGCCTACTCACACTTGAGGAAGGTGTTTCACTTGTGCGTGTAGCTGGCACAGATCGACCACGTCCTCTCCTTGCAACGGGAGCTCTACCAGCAGCACCGCGACCCAGGCCACGGCCCCTATTTGACGTTCTCCTCATATTTCTGTAATTTATGATCTTGCCCTAGAAAGGTGTTTATTGAATAGCGGAACAAAACAACAACAGTATCCCACGGGTGTATCTCACAGTCAAATATGCAAACTATGCCGCAATTTAATTTTTTTCACCCCAAAAGGGTGTATATTGAATAGCAGAATAGAAAAAAGTATATAAAACGGTGTATCTCACACGTACAAACACAGACTAGGCCCCGATTACAATTTTTTGTACCCTAAAGGGAGGATGAGGAAGAGTAGGAGGAGTTCGGAACAGGAGGCAAACTGAAGCGCCCTGCAATCCTCGGCGGTGGAAGGAGATGCGCCAAACAAATTTAAAAGGTGTATCTCACACGTACCGATACAGACTATGCCGCAATTTAAATTTTTTCACCCCAAAAGGGTGTATATTGAATAGCGGAATAGAAAAAAGTATATAAAACGGTGTATCTCACACGTACAAACAGACTCCCCTTTAAATTTGTAATTTTTAAATAGCAGATTAGAACAGCACTGTGTGTAAATGCTGTATGTCACAGTAACGTATGAATGAAAAAATGAATAATTATTTTTCACTTTAATTGGTGATTTTTCAATAGCAGATGTGAACACAGCAGTGTCTTATGTTTTATGTCACGGTCAGCAGCAGGCTATGAAGGGGAAAAAAAAAATTCCCCTTTAAATTTGTAATTTTTAAATAGCAGATTAGAACAGCACTATGTAGTAAAATATAGCTGAACGTTGCACACAACAGACTGATAAAAAAATATATATTTTTTTTCTCCCTCCTCCTCCTCCTCCTCAGTGGGCTCAAGCGAGGGCAAAAAGATTGTTCACTGCATCACCCCCCACACAGCAAAATTGATGTAGATCGCTAACGGACGATTGTTCTGTCCTGTGTCTCCTAATCTCTCCCTGCCTGCTCTCTCCAGCCTATCCCTAAAATGCTTTTCTATCTTTCCCTGCCTACACTCCGACCTGTCCCTACATTCTTTTCAGCCACAATGTTTTTTTTTTCCTGTCTCTGTCCCTAATCAGCAGCAGCCAGCACCATTGTGTGTGCTCTCTCCCTACACTAGAACAGACTGACGCGCACCGCGCTGAGTCTCTAGCTTATAAAGACCTGTGTCACATGCTTCAGCTGGCCAATCACAAGCCATGCCATTAGTAGGCATGGCTGTGATGGCTTCTATGGCACACCAGTTAAATGCTTGTTGATTGGCTGTTGAAACCGCGTCATTAAAACCGCGCCATTACATACAAAACAGGAAATAATATTACCGAACACTGATTTTAAACCCGTATATACAGTAAAGTTTTCGGGTCCGTGTCCGGGTAACAAAAATCCAATTATCCGGTACGGACCCGAATAATACAGTCCGTGTTCGCTCAACCCTAGTCATGAGATCTGCAATGTTCTTCTCCAGGTCATCACTCCAAACACTTGATGAGATGAGCACATGCATTAAGCAAAGTGCATACAGTGGCGATGTGGGGGGGTGTCATAAAAGCCCCCCCAGGAGGTGTCAAAGATGCTACTGTCAAAAAATAGCTCCACTAATACAAGATTTATATTGATTGTTGTGACGGGAAATGGGGTGCAACTTGTCTAGTCTTGACTTTTGTATCTCTATTTCTGGCTATAGACTTGTTCAAATTGGTGAGACTCCGACTTGCACAGACTTTGAAAAGCTTCCTGCACTATTTGTGCAAATTTATGTGCAGCTTGCATCACAGATGTTAGCAAGCCGCACATGCTATCACATTGACCGGCAGCTTTGAAATTGCACAGAAGTCCTGTGATTTCAAAGCCGCATTTGGTATGAACATGGGCTAAAAGCGATAAAAGGTTGCGGTTAAATTGTCCTTTCACACACTTAGTGCAGCTTAGCTCCGCCTCCACTTTGTCCTCATCGGCTCACTGGCTGCAATTGACAGCAGCAGGAGCCAATGGCTTATGCTGCAGTGTGAGCTAATGAGAAGAGAGGGACCCGGGAGACAGGGGCATACCTAGAGCATTTGGCACCCGGGGCGGATCCTATATCTGGCAGCCCCCCCCCCCCCGGCGTGCAGGCGACGAACCGCTCATTTGACGTGTCACAGACAGAAATACATGTAACTGGCAGTAGCACACTTACTGTGTGCTACTGCCAGTGGTGTCACTAGGGTTGGGGTCACCTGGTGCAGTAAACTATGGTGTCACTCCCCCCACCCCCCCAAAAAAAATATTTTCCTGTTTTCTGAAAGCGCGCCAAAGAGGCAGCATGCGGGACTTTTGGTGCGCTTTCAGAAAATGCAGAAAAATGCACAACCTAAAAAATCTATAGGACTGAAGTAATAACTGCGAGTAAAATGTAGAAAGACCCCCTTTACATTACACAGCCCCCATCCCCCATGGAACCCTTTACATTATACAGCCCCCACCCCCCTCATGGAACCTTTTATGTTACACAGCCCCCGCCCCCCATAGAACCCTTTACATTATACAGCCCCCCCTAGAACCCTTTACAGTTTCCGCACCCACCCCCAATGGAACCCTTTACATTACAGAGCCCCTGCCCCCCTCAATAGAACCCTTTACATTACACAGCCCCCGCCAATAGAACTCCTTTACATTACACAACGCCCCCAATAGAACCCCTTTACAATGCAGAACCCCCTTTACAATGCAGACCCCCCCCCCCAATAGAATCCCTTTACAATAGAACCCCTTTACAATGCAGACCCCTCCCCCTCCAATAGTACCCCTCTACAATGCAGACCCCCCCCCCCCCATACGACCCCTTTACAATGCAAATGCAGACCCCCCATCCCTGTTTAAAGCAGAGAATGTGAGAGAGACTCACCGTCACTCACGAGCCCTGAATACACAGCGGTGAAGTTAACTGTGCTAGTTAATGAGCAGGTGATTGGTTGATAGGCGGTCCTAGCAACCAATCGCATTCTCATTAACTAGCACAGTTAACTCCGTCAGCGATAGCTGTTTATTCAGGGCTCGTGAGTGACGGTGAGTCTCTCTCACATTCTCTGCTTTAAACAGTTCCTCCTCCGGCGGCCGGCCCCAGGTGTTACCCTGGTGCTCCCTGACACCTTCCTAATGTGTGGCACCCGGGGCGGACCCCCCCCCCCTGTTGGTACGCCACTGCCAGGAGAACTGCTGCTCTCATGCACATCGCTGGGTCAAGATAGGGCTCAGGTAAGTATAAGGGGGCCTGGGGGGCACCCAGGTTTTGCCTAAATGCATTAGGCAGGGTGGATTTTATTTAAATTACAACTGAAATCTCTAATAAAAAGGCCAGGACTTGTAACCCTTCATATGCCTGAAGGCTACTTAGAATGGGCACAGCAGCTACATATCTGATTTCTTATCTTCTGTGCAGGCACAGGGAAGGGAATATTTCTTCAAGACTGTCCTGGTTATCTGTTTCTCACCCACATAAGTCCCTGGTGTGTGTGTGTGTGTGTGTATAGGAAGCAAACGTTCACTGAAGAGGAATTCTCCATACCTCTTTCAAAAAGGAGGCCAAAGCTCTTAGTTTGTCCACACTCCATCTTTTTTTCACCTGGTAGTTCCCTTAACGGTTGAACTACTTGCGTGGTGTCTGGATGTGTGGGGCTCAGTACTCTCCAGGAGGGGTACCCTGGTTTGCTGCCAGGGAATCGCCTCCTCTTAGGCTGTTTACTACTGGGCATCCCTAGTGTGCTTATGGGGCACCCTCTATCCCAGGCATTGAAGATTTGCTTGGGGATATACACGGATAGATATAGATTGATATATAGATATAATATAAATTTGTGGTGAGCATTTTTTCTTTTTCTAATTGTATTGTAATTGAATGCATATATGAATGAATTCTATATCATGTAATTATTTTTGTCTTACAGTCTGCCAAAAAAATTCAAGGGTCTCTGATGAAGCACTATGGAACATTGCAGTTCAGTGAAACATGTTAGACCCACGTCGTCTTTCTTTGACCATCAGTGGGCCATCTGTATTCATTGGCTGGATTTTCTCTTCTATGGTGGATCTGTAACTGTATCTATAAATTTGTTTTATCAACTAAGTGTATACAATAAATTGATTTTTAAATGTACATTTTTTTTTTCTTGTTGATTCAATATTCTCACTATTGCACGTTCCACACCCTCCAAAGTCCCTTTTTCGTTTATTGAGTGGGGTTTGACTCATGTGGTTCCTCTTGGACTCCAGAGAACCTCCTCCTCCTCTTGATCTTTTAGTTTAGTCTCTTTGGTAACAATGGCTTCCTATGGGACAGAGGGGTACCGTGGACACAGCTCAGCCCACTTGAGGGGGAAGGGTCAGAGGATGGCTTGTGATGAAAAGGAGGGTGCCCCTCAACTTGTGCCAGATTAGAGGGGAACTCAAACCAGCCAGTTTTCAGAATTAAATAGTTGTATAATACCATTTACTGGCTGACACACTGTACCTTCTGCCAATGTGTCCACTCTGGGGGGGCTCATCCTGATCTTAACCTCTCATTCTCTCTCCCATTGTTGGGGGGGAATTCAGCCCACTGAGTAAACGTGTTCTCCTGGGAGGGGTGGCTGTGGGATCTCGCCTCATCCTCCTCTCCTGAGCAAATGTGTTCTCCCAGTAGGGGGGGTCTATGGGGGCCGCGGGAGGACAGTGATCATTGCTGGCAATAATGGCATGTAAGAATCCAACATGCTGATTGACTGTACCCAAGTCGATTGACGGATCGGCTTGAGTATAGTCAGCCTTACCATAGATGGTTCAAATCTCATCTCCTCTCATCTCACCCGTGGTTGGGGAATTGAGCCCACTGAGCAAATGTGTTCTCCCAGTAGGGAGGGTCTATGGGGGCCGCGGGAGAACATAGTGATCATTGCTGGCAGCTACGTCCGCTGGCAATAATGGCATGCAAGAATCCAACATGCTGATTGACTTACCCAAGTCGATCGACGGATCGGCTTGAGCATAGCCAGCCTGCCCATAGATGGTTCTCATCTCATCTCAGGAATTGAGCCCACTGACCAAATGTGTTCTCCCAGAGGGAGGGTCTATGGGGGCTGTGGGAGAGCACAGTGATTATTGCCAGCGGATGTAGCTGCAAGCAATAATCACATGTAAAAATCTTTTTAGTCTTCCCAACTCCTTCTGCACAGATGGAAAGGGAAGGAATAGTGGAAAGGGGACATACGCCCCAACAGTATCTTAACTTGAACATAGGCTAGCCAGCCATTTTTAAATTTTGAAAGTTCACCTCAGATATAAAAGTCAGGATGGGGAATCCTTGCTAACTTTCCTTTGTCATCTCTGATGCAGATCGACCAGGCCTTTCCCGATCCGTCTGGGCGGCGGATCGCCACTCGGTCCAGGTAGATGAACCGCCTGCGGTTCCACTGGGTTTTGACCGACAAAAAGTTCTTCCATAGATCCATCTGCATGGCTTTGAGACAAACAGGAAGTCTTGTATGGCTTTGTCACATCAGGACTCTCTTTTTGCTTTGATCTCTAACATGACCTCCCGTGGAGCATAAGGGTATTCGTACCCATATTCCATAGCGAATTTCTTCTGCAGCCACCGCTGCATCCTTGAAAATCTGGGAAGGGTTTTCCGGGTTCCCTCTCGCAGCTGGAGAAAATGGGGTCTCTTCCCGCCTGATCAAAGAGTCATAGGCCTCATTTTGGTCCTGAGCCCAGGCATAGTTCTTGGGTGGGGTTAGATCTGGGACCCGACTGGCATAGGCCTTTACAGAACCCCAGACTCTTGGGACGCTCTCCCCGCGCCACAGAGTTCCTAGTCTCTTCATCCAGTGTTTTTGGCATATTAGGACAGGGTGGACTGCTCCGCTCCTCAGATCCCCAGTCTCATCTTCAGATCTCCAGACTTCGATTCCTGCTGTTAAGGACCCAAACCGATTCTGGAAACTAGGAGACCCCACATCAAAGACCCCAGCTTCCTCCTCACTGCTTACACTCACTTTAGCAGCCTGGTCACCGCTGGCCATCTTTTCTCCTCAAGTTTTATGGGAGCAGACTTAGCTTCTGCTGCTGCAGTTTTCAATGCATCAGGTGGCCACTCCCTGGCCCGCACTACCTGCATGCTTTCTGGCTCTGACATTCAGGTCTCCTTCCTTGAGCAAACTGGACCACCAACAGGTTGCATGGTTTCCAGCTGCATCATCACTCTCAGCACTCCTCTCCCACAGCCATGGAGAGGCCCTGATTCCAAAGCCGGCAAGGCCTGAGTGACTCCTGTCTCCCACGAACACACAACTTCTTGGGCTGACCTTCACTCCTGTCCGCCCGCAGCAGCATATGGCTCCACGCCTGCACCAGCATAGTCACATTCAAACACTGGGGACATACCAGGCCCAAATGCTCCACGCCTTCTCCGGTGCATAAGGCCAGACTTTCCGTCGAGCACCATCCGCACCCCTGTATTCCACAGGGTGGACGTCTTCGGCTCTCCGGTCTGCTCCCTGGTCTGCCCAGCAGTTTCTCCGCCAACATGTGGATCAATCGCTGATGCGCTCTGACTTGCTCCAGCACTCTATCTTGCTCCTCCGCACACGTGTCTCCCTCTCAGCCACACCCGAAGGTGGAAGTAATTTATGGACTTCCCTTCTTACTCCTGATTGGCTGTGCCTGATTGGCTGTGCGTGAGTAATGTCTCCACCCACATTTCCATATTGGCGGTGGCTCCTCCTGCTAGACAGAACTCTTTAGCGCTTGCTTTCCCACGTGGTGCAGTAACCCCTCCAATGCCGCTCTCTCTCAACTCAGCTGACATGGAAATCACTGCAAAGCAGACCATGCCTCTCACCTGACACGCATCCACTCTTCTTGCTTGTAACAGGGCTCCAGCTGCGTCTATCACCCTGAGCCAGCTGACCCTCTTTGCCAGTGCAGAGAATTGTCCCATTGTTGTATGCACAGCCAACAGTTCTCTTCCCAGCACACGTACAAGCAAGGCCCAACATACTGTATCTGAAAAATGTCCCACTGTCATTAACTGCATGGCCGACAGATTTCTTCACAGTATCCACACTGCTACTGTACAGAAATGTCCCGCTGTCATTTGCACAGTCAACACTTTTTTAAATATAGCCACACCGGCACACCGATCCACCTGCCCCGGGCCGCCATTTTCTCCGTCCATACTTGCACCATTTTCTGTTCAGCAGACACAGTCTATTTTCACAGAAGGATGCACTCCTGCCTCCCAGTACTTCATGGGAGTGAACAACTTATAGCTCAGAGGGAAACTTTCCGTCATTTGTAGGTACAGATTGCAATTCGACTGGAATCTTTCCGTTGCCACGGGCAACCATCATTGTGCAATTTTCTCTTCATCCCACTCTCCCTATTTCCTGTAGAGCAGGCCTCACACTTGTATTGAGCATTTGGAACACAGTCTCTGAAGCAAAATTTACGTTTTTGAAGATTTTCTTCGGCCGTTGCCACTAGCAACTGGGCCGCTAACCCAGGGCGACATCCCAAATGTGCCCCCAATTGTAGCAATACTCCCATGGGAGCTGCTGGTTACGGATTTCCCTGAGTAACCCATAGCAACAACTTGACAATATAGCATAATCTAAGTGCGTGGCTCAGTCAGAGAACAGTCCATGGGTTTTGGTTTTTGTTTTATTTGAGAACTGGGATAGGAGAAGGGATGAGTGGGATACAACTGAACAACTATGCACAATATCTGGGACTTCTAAGTATAGCTGAATGCGGCAAGGCCACTGCTTCACCCTATCACTGCAGTGAAGAAGAATTAGATGAACTGTACTGTTCTGTGAATCGCTCTTCAGGGCCCTACTTGGCACCCCCTTTGTCCCTACTCTTCAGGGTTCTATACGGCACCCCCTTTACTCTTGACTTTCTGTGTGAGCTGACCCCTTGATCCTCTGACTTCACTGGAGTGGTCCCTCTTCCTGGGCAGACTCTTTGGCAAGTCCCCTGGTACTCTAGAGTGGACACTGTTTTTCCCGGAAGACTCTGCCAGCATCTCCACTGTCAGTTTTACTAGATCCTCTGCAGCTCAGCTCCACACCTGGTTCACTAGGACAACTGCCTAAGACCACTTTCCTCATACAGCAGTAGGAGAGACAGCCATCAGCCTCCTCCTGGGTCTCTGCTTCCCACCAAAGACGCCCTGTCACATGTCCCCCCAGGTTTTATGAGCAATCCCAGAATGTACTGCAAGAGTGCTCTCACACTGGGACTCCCATAAAAGCCAATGTCACTGGCTGGGATTCCTCCACTGTCCAACAAGCTCCCTTATTGGATGCAGTGGGGACACTCCCTCAGTCCCAGTGAATCACACCTGAGAACAGGCAACCTAATAGATCAGGCTCCCCTAATAAGCAGAAGGAGCATAAGATGCTTTTACCTAGCACCTACCTAGGAGAGTGCTACATACAATTTGGTACTTTTTTGCTGATGTCTGTAGTATGGTTGCACAGGTGGAAATGATCTTCAGTCCTCCCCTGATTAAAGATCTACCTATGAGGAGGAGTGGAATCTTTAGGGCTAGAGAACCCACTTTGTGTGAAGAGATATGTTTGTAAGAGGTTCTAAGGAAGAAATAACTAACTAGGGAGTAAGTTTTTGCTGCAAGCTAGCCTGCATAGCACTTAGCTTTATAGAAAAAAAGTGTGGAGTGGTGTGGAGAAGTTCTAAAGAGATGAACATATGGTATTGATAAAATGTACTTAATTGTTTATAGCTTAGGGTTATTTTTTAACCACTTTAGGACCGCTCACTGTGCTGCTACTGTGGCACAGTGGCAGCCCTGGGTCCAGCGATGTAGATCTACGTCGCGGGAGTCGGGCCAGAAGAGAGGTGGCTATCACAGCCTCTATTCCACGATCGTCGGGGAAAGTGTGAGAAGGTCCGCCCGCTTGTGTAAACAAAGCAGGCGGATCTTCTCTGTGACAGACAGGGAGAGAACACAGGATTCAGCATAGCTGAACCTTCAATCTCTATCTGTGTCACAGAACCCCCTCCCCCCACACACGTTAGTAAGCATGAGGCATACATTTAACCCCTTAATCACCAACAGTGTTAACCCCTTCCCTGCCAGTGTCATTATTACAGTAACAGTGCATATTTTTAGCACTGATTACTGTAGTAATGTCACTGGTCCCCCAAATGTGTCAAATGTCAGTTAGGGGTCCGATCTGTCCGCCGCAATGTCGCAGTCCCACAAGAAAATCGCAGATCACCGCCATTACTAGTAAAAAAAAAAGAAAAAAAAACAATAAAAATGACAAATCTTTCCCGTAGTTAGTAAACGCGATAACGTTTGTGCAAACCAATCAAAATACGCTTATTGCGATTTTTTTTTTTTTTTTTACCAAAAATATGTAGCAGAAAACAAATTGGCCTAAAATGTTAAATTTTGATTTATACATTTTTTTGGGGGGGAATGTTTTATATCGGAATGTGAAATTTTTTTTTTTTTCAAAATTGTCACTCTTTTTTTCAAAAATTAAAAATCGCACAGGTAATCAAATACCACCAAAAGAAAGCTCTATTTGTGGGGGGAAAAAAAGGATGTAAATTTCATTTGGGTACAGTGTCGCACGACCGCGCAATTGTCCGTTAAAGTAACGCAGTGCCGAATCACAAAATATGGCCTGTTCAGGAAGGGGGTAAAATCTTCCAGTCTTAAAGTGGATAAAAATACGCTCATTGAGAACTTTTTTGTCAAAGACATGTAGCTAAATACATTTTGGCCTAAATATATGACAAAAATTGAATATATTGGATATTTTTTAACAGTCAAAGTAGAAAATGTAAATTTTTCACAAAATGTTTGCTCTTTTTTTTATTAATATCGCAAAAAATAAAAAGCACAGAGGTGATCAAATACCACCAAAAGAAAGCTCTCTTTGTGGGGAAAAAAGGACGTAAATTTTGTTTGGGTACAGCATTGCATGACTGCGTAATTGTCAGTTAAAGTCACGCAGTGCCAAGTTGAAACAAGTGGCCTGGTCATTGAGCAGCCAAATCTTTCGGGGTTAAAGAGGATCTCCACTTGTGATGTTTTTAAATGTATTCTAATGAAATTGGAAAAGCACGTTTTACCAGCAACTAAAGGTTATCAAAGCAGTGCAGCAGCCCTTTTGATCTCAAGGCACTTGCAGAGGTTAAGCTGATTGTCATGAATCCTGCTACTTGATGTCCTGGTCAGATAACTTGCCACCTTGATAACCCTGCAGGAATATGCCTGCCTGCTTTCATTTGATTATTACCCACATAACATGGCAGCCACCTGCATTTATACTAATGTGTAATAGGGCATATTATAGGTCAACCAGATGAGCTAGATAGCAGCTGATGTTAGGGTGTTAATTAGGGGCAAACCATTTCAGCTGGTCATCGGGCTACAATGTCCTTGAACACGAGGTTAGTCAAGTTCTGTTGCAAAATGAATTTATTTCTTATTTTAGTATGCACCATAGCATGAATGTCCATTTTAGATATACATGATATATACTGCAATAACATGTCATTTAAATGTGCTACACCAAGGCTTTAAATATTAAAAAGTTATAACCTACATTTCTTTGTGATTATTACCAGCTTTGAAGGTGAAAGTTTTTTTTTGTTTTTTTTTTTGGGGTTTTTTTTAATATCTAGAAAAATTGCTAATGTGTATTTTAATTGTTTTTAAGTATGAAAAGAGTGACACATACTTTCCAGTTTCAAATCAAGTGTGTAAGGTTCCTTTAATACTGCTAAAACGTGTCACCATGGAAACACAACAATGATTCTGAAGACCAGTAATCATAACCCTGAACTTTGTTGTCAAGGAAACTGAGCAACATGGACCAATGCTCAGCCTCATACTGTGGCTGCACAGTGTTTGCTGTTTCCCAACATATTATTATTAAGGAGGAAGTGCTTGTCTAGTAGTTATTAATATCTCTTTGCAGTGTAACTGGAGGTCGGTCACAGCCACAACATAACTGTAAAATAACCTGCTTTTCTTTGTGCTTCCTCTTTAACACTTTGCATTCAAATTAGCAGTAGAAAGTGTTGTAAAGTAGTACTGAAGGCTAAATATTTTTTACCTTTTTATTCAGAAAATTAAATCCTGGTAGATCCCTTCATACTGACCCCTTTTTCACGTATAGCTATGCTGTCTCACCTGTCTCTGCACAGCCTCAGTTTATTCTCGGTACTGTCAATCAGTGAGTTACTGTAGGCCAATCTGATGACAGCCTAAAGATGTACTGCTATTGAGGGGGGAAGAAGCAACAGGAATGACACATGCTGTGTGGGGTGGGGAGGGGAATAAACGTACAAGGATAGTGTCTTCTCCTATCTCCCATTTCACAGAGCAGGTGTGTATGACATGCTTGTCATTTAAAAAAAAAAAAAGTAAAGCTTTAATGCTACTTTAAGGGTTGCTCATTTTTAAAGTGATGCTGACACTGCAACTTTTCTCATCAGAACACAGAAAGTGCATCCGTTAATTGTAATGCATTAGTCATTCCCATTCAGAATCAGTCCTGCACAAGACTGATCTAACAAAAAGCTATTCCTTCAGAGCAGAAACAGGTAGGAATCTGCAACAAAGTCTGTTGCAATCCTTGCAATGTACAATGATCACCCAGAGGGGAATGTTTTTTTCTGTTTTTTTAGCTCCAGGGCCGATCATTTGCAGGTAATTGCTCCATGAGTAATTATTTGCGAGTGGCCATGAATAGCTGCAGGGGGTGTCTGCCTCCTATTGATTTTAATGGGTCTTCCCGCCCACAGCTGGGACCCTTTGCTGGGACTCTCTCATCTAATCAGAAACTGTCCCATTTGCATGTGTAATGGGGACTAATACATGTACACAGGGGCGGACTGAGAACCCTCAGGGCCCCTGGGCAAAATAAATCGAGGGCCCCTTCCAGGCCCCACCCATGTTCCGCCTCCAGACACACCCTTGCCACACCTTCACCCACACCCCGCCTCCAGCTACACCCACAATAAAACAACACAACATAGCTCTATGATACCTAGGCCAAGTTGGCTCCTCTTACCTTAATCACAGTTGCTGGCTGGCAAGCTGTGGTCTTGCTGGCTATGGATGGCAGGCTGTGGTCTTGCTGGCTACCGCTGGCAGGCTGTGGTCTTGCTGGCTACCGCTGGCAGGCTGTGGGCCTGTGGCTTGCTGGCTGTGGCTGGCACTGACAGGCTTTCTGGCTGGCTGGCAGGCTGTGGCTTGCTGGCTGGCTGGCAGGCTGTGACTTGCTGGCTGTGGGCCTGTGGCTGGCACTGGCTGGCTGGCTGGCAGGCTGTGGCTTGCAGGCTGTGGCTTGCTGGCTGTGGGCCTGTGGCTAGCACTGGCAGGCTTGCTGGCTGTGGGCCTGTGGCTTGCAGGCTGGCTGTAGCTTGCTGGCTGTGGGCCTGTGGCTGGCACTGGCAGGCTTGCTGGCTGTGGCTTGCTCGCTGTTGGCCTGTGGCTATCTGGCGGTGGGCCTGTGGCTGGCACTGGCTTGCTGACTGGCTGTGGGCCTGTGGCTTGCTGGCTGGCTGGCAGACTGTGGCTGGCTGGCTGTGGGCCTGTGGCTTGCTCGCTGTGGGCCTGTGTCTTTCTGGCTGTGGGCCTATGACTGGCACTGGCAGGCTTGCTGGCTGGCTGGATGGCAGGCTGTGGCTGGCAGGCTGTGGCTTGCTGGCTGGCAGGCTGTGGCTTGCTGGCTGTGGGCCTGTGGATGGCACTAGCAGGCTTTCTGGCTGGCTGTGGCTTGCTGGCTGTCTGTGGGCCTGTGGCTGGCTGGCTGTGGCTTGCTGGCTGTGGGCCTATGGCTTGCTGGCTGTGGGCCTGTGGCTGGCACTGGCAGGCTTGCTGGCTGGCTGGCAGGCTGTGGCTTGCTGGCTGGCTGGCAGGCTGTGGCTTACTGGCTGTGGGCCTATGGCTGGCACTGGCAGGCTTGCTGGCTGGCAAGCTGTGGGCCTGTGGCCAGGGGCAGACTGGGTAGTTGGGCACTTCGGACGTGCTCCGAGGGTCCGGCCAGCAAGGGGGCCCGCCGCCCAGTACAGAATTAACTCACCCGGCGATACGTAGTGGGAGGAGGGGAGGGGGCCGGCGGCCGGTGCTTCTTCAGTGTGAGGAGGGGAGCTGGGGAGGGGCCTGGCGACCATCGCTGCTTCAGTGAGAGGAGGGGCCCAGGCTAGCGCTGGATTTCCATGGTGTCCTGTGTGCGGGGGCGTATCGGCGTAGCATACTGATGTGATGTCGACGTGCCCCACCTCCACAGGCCGTGGAACAGTCTGTAACATCACCAGATACTAGTTCCTGGATGCCTGCGATTGCGAAGGAGTGCCTCCTTCGTCTTCTTCAATCCCTGCTTCATCCCTCGATCCCTGGCAGTTTCTGTTTGATGTGAGTAGTTCTTGTAACATATGGCCTCCATGTGAAATCCAGCTCCACTCAATGGTCTCTCCTGTGAGGAATGATGTGTACATACATTTGCATTATCTCACACAATTTTAATAAAAATATATGAAAAATATTTGATTCATATATTTTTATTAAAATTGTGTGTGATAATGCAAATGTACACATTATTCCTCAGAGGAGAGACCATTGAGTGGAGCTGGATTTCACATAGAGGCCATATGTTACAAAAACTACTTACAATCAACCAGAAGCCGCCAGGGATCGAGGGATGAAGCAGGGATTGAAGAAGACGAAGAGGGCACTCCTTCGCAATCACAGGCATCCAGGAACTCGTCCCCGGTGAGGTTAGTGACCGTTACCTGTATCACGGCCTGTGGAGGCGGGGCACGTCAATATGCGACGCCGACACGCCCCCGCACACAGAACACCATGGAAATCCAGCGCTAGCCTGGGCCTCTCCTTTCACTGAAGCAGCGATAGCTGCCGGGCCCCTCCCCAGCTCCCCTCCTCACACTGAAGCAGCGCCGGCCGCCGGGCCCCTCCCCTCCTCCCACTACGTATCGCCGGGTGAGTCCATTCTGTACTGGGTGGCGGGACCCCTTCCCGGCCGGGCCCTCGGATCACATCTGAAGTGTTACAGTGAGATACACCCATTGCATACTGTTGTATTGCGCTTTGCAACAAAAAAAACTATTTAGGGGACAAAAGAGTTTATTGCTGCCCTGTCCGCATATGTTACAGTGAGATACACCCATTGGATACTGTTGTATTGGGCCTTGCAATAAAAAAAACAATTTAGGGGACAAGAGTTTATTGCTGCCCTGTCCGCGTATGTGACCGTAAGATACACCCATTGCATACTGTTGTATTGCGCCTTGCAATTAAAAAAAAAAAAACATTTAGGGGCAAAAAAAGTTGATTGTGGCCCTGTCCGCGTATGTTACAGTGAGCTGTGGCTTGCTCGCTGTTGGCCTGTGGCTATCTGGCGGTGGGCCTGTGGCTGGCACTGGCTTGCTGACTGGCTGGCAGGCTGTGGCTTGCTGGCTGGCTGGCAGACTGTGGCTGGCTGGCTGTGGGCCTGTGGCTTGCTCGCTGTGGGCCTGTGGCTTGCTGGCTGTGGGCCTATGACTGGCACTGGCAGGCTTGCTGGATGGCAGGCTGTGGCTTGCTGGCTGGCTGGCAGGCTGTGGCTTGCTGGCTGTGGGCCTGTGGATGGCACTAGCAGGCTTTCTGGCTGGCTGTGGCTTGCTGGCTGTCTGTGGGCCTGTGGCTGGCTGGCTGTGGCTTGCTGGCTGTGGGCCTATGGCTTGCTGGCTGTGGGCCTGTGGCTGGCACTGGCAGGCTTGCTGGCTGGCTGGCAGGCTGTGGCTTACTGGCTGTGGGCCTATGGCTTGCTGGCTGTGGGCCTGTGGCTGGCACTGGCAGGCTTGCTGGCTGGCAGGCTGTGGGCCTGTGGCCAGGGGCAGACTGAGTAGTTGGGCACTTCGGACGTGCTCCGAGGGTCCGGCCAGCAAGGGGGCCCGCCGCCCAGTACAGAATTAACTCACCCGGCGATACGTAGTGGGAGGAGGGGAGGGGGCCGGCGGCCGGTGCTTCTTCAGTGTGAGGAGGGGAGCTGGGGAGGGGCCTGGCGGCCATCACTGCTTCAGTGAGAGGAGGGGCCCAGGCTAGCGCTGGATTTCCATGGTGTCCTGTGTGCGGGGGCGTATCGGCGTAGCATACTGATGTGATGTCGACGTGCCCCACCTCCACAGGCCGTGGAACAGTCTGTAACATCACCAGATACTAGTTCCTGGATGCCTGCGATTGCGAAGGAGTGCCTCCTTCGTCTTCTTCAATCCCTGCTTCATCCCTCGATCCCTGGCAGTTTCTGTTTGATGTGAGTAGTTCTTGTAACATATGGCCTCCATGTGAAATCCAGCTCCACTCAATGGTCTCTCCTGTGAGGAATGATGTGTACATACATTTGCATTATCTCACACAATTTTAATAAAAATATATGAAAAATATTTGATTCATATATTTTTATTAAAATTGTGTGTGATAATGCAAATGTACACATTATTCCTCAGAGGAGAGACCATTGAGTGGAGCTGGATTTCACATAGAGGCCATATGTTACAAAAACTACTTACAATCAACCAGAAGCCGCCAGGGATCGAGGGATGAAGCAGGGATTGAAGAAGACGAAGAGGGCACTCCTTCGCAATCACAGGCATCCAGGAACTCGTCCCCGGTGAGGTTAGTGACCGTTACCTGTATCACGGCCTGTGGAGGCGGGGCACGTCAATATGCGACGCCGACACGCCTCCGCACACAGAACACCATGGAAATCCAGCGCTAGCCTGGGCCTCTCCTTTCACTGAAGCAGCGATAGCTGCCGGGCCCCTCCCCAGCTCCCCTCCTCACACTGAAGCAGCGCCGGCCGCCGGGCCCCTCCCCTTCTCCCACTACGTATCGCCGGGTGAGTCCATTCTGTACTGGGTGGCGGGCCCCCTTCCCGGCCGGGCCCTCGGATCACATCTAAAGTGTTACAGTGAGATACACCCATTGCATACTGTTGTATTGCGCTTTGCAACAAAAAAAACAATTTAGGGGACAAAAGAATTTATTGCTGCCCTGTCCGCATATGTTACAGTGAGATACACCCATTGGATACTGTTGTATTGGGCCTTGCAATAAAAAGAACTATTTAGGGGACAAGAGTTTATTGCTGCCCTGTCCGCGTATGTGACCGTAAGATACACCCATTGCATACTGTTGTATTGCGCCTTGCAATTAAAAAAAAAAAACATTTAGGGGCAAAAAAATTTGATTGTGGCCCTGTCCGCGTATGTTACAGTGAGATACACACATTGCATACTGTTGTATTGCGCATTGCGATAAAAAAAACATTTAGGGGACAGAAAGATATTAAATTGCGGCTTAGTCTATATCTGTACGTGTGAGATACACTCGTTGGATACTGTTGTTCTAGTCCGCTATTCAATAAACACCCATTTAGGTAAAAAATATTAAATTGCGGCCTAGTCTGTATCTGTACGTGTGAGATACACCCGTTGTATACTGTTGTTCTAGTCCGCTATTCAATAAACACCCATTTAGGGAAAAAATATTAAATTGCAGCCTAGTCTGCATATGTTACTGTGAGATACACCCTTTGGATACTGTTGTTCTATTCCGCTATTCAATAAATGCCCATTTAGGGAAAAAATATTAAATTGCGGCCTAGTCTGCATATGTTACAGCGCAACAGGGCACACAGGTCTCGCATGGAGGCCCAGTTACTGGTGGTGAAGTGGTGCTGTTCCGCAGAGCGACTCATGTGTGTGTGCTGCAGCTGAAACTTCACTATGGCCTGCTGCTGCTCGCACAGTTTGGCCAGCATCTGCAAGGTGGAGTTCCACCTTGTGGGCACGTCGCATATGAGGCAGTGAGCGGGAAGGCCGAAGTTATGCTGCAGCGCTGACAGGCGAGCAGCAACAGGGTGAGAACGCCGAAAGTGCGCACAGACGGCCCGCACTTTCTGCAGCAGCTCTGACATATCGGGGTAATTTCTAAGGAACCTATGCACAACCAAATTCAGCACATGCGCCAGGAAAGGGATGTGTGTCAAACCGGCTAGGCCCAGAGCTGCTACGAGATTTCGCCCATTATCGCACACCACCAGGCCTGGCTTGAGGCTCACTGGCAGCAACCACTCATCGGTCTGCTGTTGAATACCTCTCCGCAACTCCTGCGCTGTGTGTGTTTTTTTTCCCCCAAACAGGCAAGTTTTAAAACTGCCTGCTGTTGTTTACCCCTGGCTGTGATGAAGTTGGTGGTGAAGGTGTTACGCTGACCGGATGAGGAGGCTGTAGAGGATGAGGAAGCGGAGTAGGAGGAGTTAGGAACAGGAGGAAAACTGAAGCGCATTGCAATCCTCGGTGGTGGAAGGACATGCGCCAAACTGCTATCCGCCTCAGGCCCAGCCGCCACTGCATTTACCCAGTGTGCTGTTAGGGAGATATAACGTCCCTGACCGTGCTTACTGGTCCACGTATCCGTAGTTAGGTGGACCTTGCCACAGATGGTGTTGCGCAGTGCACACCTGATTTTGTCACCCACTTGCTTGTGCAGGGAAGGGATGGCTTGCCTGGAAAAGTAGTGGCGGCTGGGCACGACGTACTGTGGGCCAGCCACCGCCATAAGGCTTTTAAAACTCTGCGTCTCCACCAGACGGAATGACAGCATTTCAAAGGCCAGGAATTTTGAAATGCTGGCATTCAGGGCCAGGGATCACGGGTGGGTAGGGGGGTACTTCCTCTTCCGCTCCAGTGCTTGGGAGATAGAAAGCTGAACGCTTCCATGGGACATGTGGAGGTGGTTGTTGGTGACCCAGGTGGTGGTGTTGCTGGCAGATCTTCTGTTTGCAGGGTGGCAGGTGCCGGTCTCACTACAGAGGCGGATGAAGAGGCCGAGACTGCAGCAGAAGAGGAAGCAGGAGGAGCCAGAGACCTTTCTTGGTTTTTGAGGTGTCGACTCCCCTGCAGCTCGTGCTTTGCACTTAGATGCCTGGTCATGCAGGTTGTGCTCAGGTTGAGAAGGTTTATGCCTCGCTTGAGGCTCTGATTGCACAGCGTGCAAACCACTCATGTCCTGTCATCAGCACATTGTCTAAAGAACTGCCACGCTAGGGAACTCCTGTGAGCTGGCTTTGGTGTGCTCGGTCCCTTGCTGCGTTGGGCAGTAGCAGGCGTAGTGTCTAGGGCCCGGCCGCTCCGCTTTTGCACCCTGCTCCCTCTTCTGCTGTGCTGGTGGCTCTGTGCGACCACCGCCTCTTCCTCCAAACTACTCAGGTCACCTGCATGACGTTCATTCCATGTGGGGTCAAGGACCTCATCGTCCTCCACATCATCTTCCACGCAGTCTTCACCCCTGCAACCCTTGTCGGTCTCCACAATTCGGAATTCCGCAGCAGTTGGCACCTGTGTTTCGTCATTATCTGAGATGTGCTGCGATGGTCCTCCCATATACTCCTCTTGAGAAATAAGTGGTTGGGCATCGGTGCACTCAAACTCTTCCACTTCTGGGGCAGGGCTAGGTGGATGGCCCTGGGAAACCATGCTAACAGATTCATCAAAAAGAAGAAGAGACTGCTGCATGACTTGGGGCTCAGACTGCTTGGCTGATTTGCAAGGGGGTGAGGTGAAAGATTGATGGACATCAGCTGCAGGTGCCAACTCTGACCTTTCAACAGAAGACTGGGTGGGAGACAATGTGAAGGAAGTGGAGGCACTGTCAGCAACCCAATCTACTATCGCCTGTACTTGTTCTGGCCTCAACATTTGTAGAGGCGCATTAGGCCCTGCCAAATACTGCTGTAAGGTTCTGTCGCCTACTCGCAGCTGAGAAAGGTGTTTCACTTGTGCGTGTAGCTGCCACAGATCGACCACGTCCTCTCCTTGCAACAGGAGCTCCACCAGCAGCACCACCACCCAGCACTAACATGGTAGAGCAGTATGTGTGCACACGCCTAGACATACTGAATGACGGGTCTGCCCCCTTCAACTTCTGGGTCTCCAAATTGGGCACATGGCCTGAGCTTGCCCTTTACGCCTTGGAGGTGCTGGCTTGCCCTGCAGCCAGTGTATTATCTGAATGTGTATTTAGCACGACTGGGGGCGTTATCACAGACAAGCGCAGCCACCTGTCCAGAGCCAATGTGGACAAGCTCACGTTCATTAAAATGAACCAGGCATGGATCCCACAGGACTTGTCCGTACCTTGTGCAGAATAGACATGTATACCGGCCTTACCCAGCCATTGTTGTATTTTTGATTTTTCTCACTCTTTTTGGGGTGTACCCTAATTTAAAAAAAAAAAAAAATTAAAAACAAAAACCAGTGTTGGCTACCTCATCCTCCTCCACCGCCACTTCCACCTACACCGCCATATCCACCGCCACCTCAAACCTACTTGATATGGGCCTCGTCCTCCTCCTACATCATTCAAGATAATAATTTTTTATTTTTCTGTTTTTTCTGTTCTTTTAAATTATTTCCCTATCCACATTTGTGTGCAGAGCACTTGCCATGCTTTTAAGATGATTTTGCTGCCATTTGCAGCCCTCTAGCCCTTTCCATGTTTGTTTTAGAGGCATTTTAATGCTCAAAAGTTCGGGTCTCCATTGACTTCAATGGGTTCGGGATCGGGACAAAGATCGGGTTATGTCCGGATCACAACCCCGGACTTTTTTTTCAAGTTCGGTAGAACCTGCCGAACCTGAACATCCAGGCGTTCGCTCAACTCTAACTACAACACATTACATCACTTCCAACTTTTAATTCTATCATACAAGAATTTTCATACCTTTAGTAAACTCTTTATTTTCAATATGAGATTAGCATGCAAAAAAAAAAATAATATTGAATGATCATTCGTCTAATAATCTCATTGTGTGTACCAGGCATTACTCTATCCAAAATGGGAAAAAAATGTCCCTTTAGTTCTACTTTAAAGCGTTTGTTACCCCAACACTTCATATTCCTGATACGTGCCTGCTTTACCATGACTATGAGAAAGTATTCTTTTCTCTCTGTATTGCTTCCTTTTATGTGAAATCCCTGATATTCCTGCCAGTCCCTCTGCTTTTCTATCAAAACTAACCACACTAAGCAGGGGAACATACTGTGATCAGTTCTCTAGCTGTGCTGGGAACTCAGTTTGCTCGCCTCCAATGATCAGACTTGTCTTGACACGCCCCCAACCCCCTCCCCGCACAGCGATATACTGGGAAGATTAGGGGAATGCAGCTTCTCCCCCTCCACAGCTCTTATGCAGCTGGGAACAGAGGGTATGTGATCAGGAGATTTTTTACAATCACTTTAAGCTATGTCAACTTACAAATTCTTCAGACTTGCTACTTTCTCTTTTCATAAAGTAAGTAACATACAGTAAGTTCAGCTATGCTTTCATGGATCAAGTGTTTGACACCTGCTGGATGTCTCTGATAAATTGTGTCCCTGCTTATGCAGTAACCTTTGAACTCTATTGGATATATTTGCTTCAGTGATAGCAACCAGGGCCGGCCTTTGGGGTGTGCGAGCTGTGAAGCCACACAGGGCGCCATGGGAAACAGGGGCACCGTGCGGCCACTACAGCTCGCAGTCAGTTACTCACAGGGCGAAACTCGTCCGAGTCACAGCAGGCGCTGCCAAGGCAAGTCCCCCTGCCCTGGGGCTGGCTGAAGATCAACGCAGCACTGGCACCTGAAAAAAAATTGCCTCGGCCAGCCCGACGGGTACACTGCGCATGCGCCGCAGCCACTTGGGAAAGCCTGTATACTCTCGGCTATTCTCAGGCAGACGGCGCATGTGCAGTGATGTGTTGGCGCCAGGCGGCACCATTTTCAAATGCAAAGCCAAGGCGCCTCACCAAATGGTAAGTGAGACCCCTCCGCAGGAGAATCTCCTGTACCATGCCCGCAGCACTGCATCTCCTGCACCATGCTCGCAGCCCCTGCATCTCCTGCACCATGCCCGCAGCCCCTGCATCATGCCTACAGCCTCTGCATCTCCAGAACCAGGCCCACAGCCCCTGCATCTCCTGTACCACGCCTGGAGCCCCTGCATCTCCTGCACCATGCCCGCAGCCCCTGCATCTCCTGCAACATGCCCGCAGCCCCTGCATCTGTCAAACTCTGCAGTTGGAGTTAAAAATTCAGCCAACCCCTAAACCCCACAGAGTTTTGTTTTCTTTAGACATTATTGTGCACAATTTGCTTTGAATTACCGCTTTGTGAGCCCATTCAATAAGGCAAAAAGCAGTGTACAAATATAGTATCCCACGTCACAGACCCAAAATCTGATTGGATATTTTTGGTAACTGTACTTGGCATATTATCATTGTTCTTCATATTTGCCATATACAAGCTAAGCCTATGTTCGAGTTTTTTTCTTACACTCTTACCGGCTTTTTTGCACATTTACAAGTGCAGAGGTATGTGTTTATACATCTTTTTATTTTCCTTGTTTTTTTTTAGCACAGCATCATTAATTTTCCAGATCTTTTCTGATTAAGCACTGTGGGAACAAGAAAGCACATATTATTCAATGACTGCAAATTTCACTGTTCAATGACAAAGTTTAAAGTATGCAGAACGTTTAGCTTAATAGAGCCAAAAACAACACAGCAAAAAGCGAAAAGAATTCAACCAGACATAAAAATGTTACAGGCAGCCTTTTGTGTTCTTTGATAGTTTATTTTACACTTTGCTGGTTTATTTCGCACTGTACATAGCAAAGTACATTTCAGTGGTTTGTCTATAACAATTAATGGACCATTTTAATTAGTAGATAGTCCTGGGTCCATGCCAGTGTAGGTACATACAGAAGAATGATGACAGAAAAAGATCAAGTGATCCCTCGAGTTTGCCCCCCTTTTTTTGTTTGTTTTTTTAATCTGAATATCGATCTATGTTTATCCTAAGCATGATTCACTTACTGTTGACTGACCCACTACCTATCCTGGAAGTCTGTTTTAGGCATCTACTGGTGAGCTTTCCCCTTGTCAGTTGGAAACCAAATCCCCATGTTCTTGATCCTATTGAAAATAGTGCCCTCCTGAACCTTATTCACAACCATAACCCTTTTTTTGCCACCAACTAACATCATACGTTGGTGGCAGCTTGTAAGCAGGTGTTGACTGAGGTATTTCTGTGCTGGTTATGTTCAGTACTTTTGAAATTAAATGTATTGTCTGCTGTTTAAGTTGGTTTTTATTGCCCAGCAGAGGTGGTGCTGTTTAGTAGGTAAGGCTTACCTCTGCAGGCCAGGTTTTCCAGAGTTTTTTGAAGAGCCCTGCCCTCTGCTGGACAAAACATGTAAAAAGGGATCTGAATCTAGGTCAGGGGGAGCACTCTGGGGACTGAACTGCTAAGACAGGGGTGTCAAACTCCATTTCATTGCAGGTCTCGTCAGCATTATGATTGTCCTCAAAGGCAGGGCCGGCGCTACCTGTAAGGCGACCTAGGCAGCCGCCTAGGGTGCAACTTAGCAGGAGGTGCCGGCTTCCTGCACCCACAATCAGTAATGGACCGCCGGCTGCCGGCCGGTGCGGCGCTCCTCATGCTGTGTGTCACCTGAGCGCTACAGCAAGCCACGTTATGTGAGGGCTCCAGCATCACTGAAATCCCCATAGGAAAGCATTGAATAATGTTTAAATCAATTAAACCCCCATAGAGGGAAGCGGGCTGTGACTGTGTCTGCTTTGCATGAGCGGAGTGGATACAGACCTGTCATCCGCCTGCTCAGTGGGGATCAGCGGACAGATCCCCCTGCTGAGCAAGCAGATCGCAGCCCTAATACGCTCCGTGTGAAAGGGACCTTAGACGTGTGGTTTGGGGCGGTAAAAATGCACAGTTGAGCCACGTTTAAAGCGCCGTCCCCTTAAACAGTAACTCCACTTTTGTTAAGAAAAAAACATTCCCCTCTGGGTGATCAATTTACAATGCAGGAGTTGTAGCAAACAGTTGCAGATTCCTACCTCTTGTTATTCTGAAGAAATAGATATTTATTTGTCTGTGTCCATGTGCAAAGTGAATGTGAATGATTTTATAATTCAATAAATTATTGTTAATAAATGAAATTAATCCTTAAAAATACAACTTGCCTAATAAGTGTGCATACAGTGTAAAGTGATAACCTGTAAAGGCTTTTAAAGCGTCGCCTATGGATAGTAAAACTTACGTCGTTTGTGGCATGTGCGCAATTTTAAAGCGTGACCTGTTTGGTATTTATTTATTTGGCGTAACATCATCTTTTATATTTTCAAATACAAACACACACAAGCAGCGCTCTTAGTTCCATGCTAGTAAAATATTTATAAATTGTATAAAAACCCCTCTGCATATCTGTAGCATTATGAGAGAATTTTCACCATGCAGACATCGCATCTGATGTGAACAGGAATGCGGTGTGATTCCTGTGCGAATCACATGTGATTTCTACATCGCACCAGTGTGAACCTAGCCTGAAAGTGCGGCAGTATCAATGTTATCTTAACAACACCCCAAAACAGATTGCAAAATGCAGTGCGATTGCCAGAATCACATCGCATGAATGTGAACACCAATGCAATGCGATTAAGGTGCGTGCAAAAAAAAAAGGGTTCTGCACCATTTTGATGCGATTTCAGTCATACAAACTGTACAGCTGTATTCGCACCACACAGACAATGCATGTAATGTGATCAGGAATGCTGTGTGATTCCTGTGCGAATCACATGTGATATCTACATCGCACTAGTGTGAACCTAGCCTGAAGGTGCGGCGGTATCAATGTTATCTTAATGATACCCCAAAACAGATCACAAAACGCAGTGTGTTTGCCAGAATCACATCGCATGAATGTGAACACCAATGCAATGCGATTAACGTGTGTGCAAAAAAGGGGTTCTGCACCATTTTGATGCGATTTCAGGCATACAAACTGTACAGCTGTATTCGCACCACACAAACATTGCATGTAATGTGAACAGGAATGCGGTGTGATTTATGTGCGAACCACATGCGATATCTACATCGCACTAGTGTGAATCTAGCCTAAAGGTGCGGCGGTATCAATGTTATCTTAACGATACCCCAAAACAGATCACAAAACTCAGTGCGTTTGCCAGAATCACATCGCATGAATGTGAACAGGAATGTGGTGTAATTCCTGTGCGAATCACAAGCGATATCTGCATCTCACCAATGTGAACCTAGCCTGAAAGTCAGATTTAGGCAGTGGATGGGGGGCATTTACATGCTGCAGCCACAATGCTTTACACATGTGCCAAAAAGTATCCAACATGTTGTTACCATCTGCTGAACTTGACTCATTCAAGCCAATTTTTTGGCAAAATTGCGGTTAAAACTGGCAGTGAGGTGGAGTCAAATTTCTTCCTCACCGCCTGCCAATCAGCTCTGAAATGTGACCCAAGCGTTGGTTGCTCTTTAGGCCCCTTTCACACTTGTGTGACCTGAGCGTAGTGGGACTTTGCAGAGACTTAAAGCAATGGCTGTGTAATCTTTATGTATATGGACCTCAAGTCCTACTTTGAAATCGCACAAATATGAACGGTATTCATTGGAAATCACGGAGTATGAATTGTCATGCCACTTTGCAGTTCCAAGTCACACAAGTGTGAAAGGTGCCTAAAGGACCTAAACAGACATAAATATGCATGTTCCTGAAATGTTGGTACCCCTTGGGGATTTATTCCTGCAATTATTCACTTCCTATTGGTAAATCAGGCGTATTTTGTACAGATGTGGTAAAGGGACAATGACCCAAAATCCTAACTCCAAAACACAGAAAGCTGTATCTTATAAATTCAGCTCTCTTTATAACAAGGTGGTATCTAAGTGGAAGTCTCGTCAGAGGAAACGCGTCAGAAAGGAGGCGTGTCGCGCCGTCACTTGCGTCATCCACTGTCCCTACTGCAGCCGGACAGAGGAGTTTACAGCGGGCTCTCCTGTCAATGTCTCCTATCAACTTGTGCTTGTAAGTGTACTACCTTATTTTCAATAAATCATCGGGGGGTAATGCACCATTGTCTGCCTTATTTGCATCTTTCCCACGGTACTTGGTGGAGTTAATAAGAAGAGCGGACCTATAAGGTTGTGGAGTTTGTCTAGGATATCCGGCCATCTGAGAGAACCTTCAATCAGGGTGATTTTCCCAACGCATAACTTGCACCTTTTAGTAAGAGGCCCATCAGTGTGATTACATGGAGTGGGAGTGCGGTGGAAGATTTCTCTCTTTCAGTTGGCCTTATTTGAGAATAACTGCACATAAGCTGTTATTATCTGGTAAGGAGTTAAGCCTGATGGTGGTGGGAGTCACTTAACTACAAGGTTGATTTATCACCAGGAGTTGATTTCCAACATCACAAAAAGAAGTTTTGGTCACTTGAATCACAGGGTGAAAATCATTCAATATATTGGACCATTTGTGGACTTATTGATTTTCAATCACTTTTCACCATTTTTGGAACACTCATCAGTCCTTTTCATTTGCACATTTTTTGTACTGTATGATTTGTGGTTGTTTCATTTAGATGTTAATATGTGCACTGCAATTTATTGTTTTTAGTGTGTTTACACTAGAAACCTCATTTCATTTTCATTAAAACTGATTATACTCAGATTTTGCCTCATTGCATCCCAAATGATCATTTCCAGAATGTGGAAATGCCCGGAAAAATGAATTAGCCTCATGGGCAGGGCCTTTTTTAAGGCAGGGCAAAAGGGGGCACCTGCCCAGGGCCCTGTCAATGTTGAGGGGCCCAACATCCTAACAATCCATCCCTGTTACATAGTGCAGCTACAGGGAATGGGAATTAGTAAGCGGCAGTGTCCTTGGCTGACAGCGGGAGCTGGCCGAGTGTAGAGACATACTGACAAGCAGTGGAATCGGCCAGAGGAGTGAGAGAGGATCGCTATGAGGAGGCAATGACATAGGCGGCAAGGATGAGCAGAAAGTCGGTGGGCGGCAGGAGTTACATCTGAATGAGAACGTGTGCTTGGCTTTTCATCACCTTTCTCTGCCCCTCTGCTTGCTGTTAACATCACCAGCCCCGCATGTACATAACACCGATCAGTCGGCCGGCACAGATGAGCGGACAGCTTTTTGAATGTTTTCCTGGTCGGCTTCATTAACCCCATCTTTTCTGCCACATAATACATTCTGCTGCAAGGGAAAACTTCTACTCTCGCAAGGGAACTGTTGTGTGTTTGTAGCATATTCTATCTAGCAACCAGTTAGTTAGCAGTAATGATGTGCAGTAACCTGTAGCAACCAATCAGCAGTAATGATGTATAGTAACCTCTAGCCAACAATCAGCACAGTACTGATATGTAGTAACCTCTAGCAACCAATCAGTGAGTGGTAATAATATGCAGCAATCTCTAGCAGCCAATCATTTTGCAGTAATGATGTGCAGTGACCACTAGCAACCAATCAGTGAGCAATCACTGCCTTATCTGCTGCAGTAAACTGATTTTGAGTTCAGCTGCTACTGTATCTCTCAGAGCAGGTGGAGAGCATAATTGCATGGTGGCATGGTGGGAGTTTACAGTAATGATGTGCAGTAACCTCTAGCAACCAGTGAGCAGTAATGATGTACAGTAACCTCTAGCAACCAATCAGCAGTAATGATATGCAGTAACCTCTAGCAACCAATCAGTGAGTGGTAATAATATAGCAGCCAACCAGTTTACAGTAATGATGTGCAGTAACCGCTAGCAACCAGTGAGCAGTAATGATGTACAGTAACCTCTAGCAACCAATCAGCAGTAATGATATGCAGTAACCGCTAGCAACCAATCAGTGAGTGGTAATAATATGCAGTAATCTCTAGCAGCCAATCATTTTGCAGTAATGATGTGCAGTGACCACTAGCAACCAATCAGTGAGCAATCACTGCCTTATCTGCTGCAGTAAACTGATTTTGAGTTCAGCTGCTACTTATTGTATCTCTCAGAGCAGGTGGAGAGCATAATTGCATGGTGGCATGGTGGGAGCTGGGGGGGGGGGGGACCCAATAAATTACTTGCCCAGGGTCCAATCAATGCTAAAGATGGGCCTGCTCATTGGCTATATTCTAAATGGAGTGTATGGAGAACTTGAAGGCAGATGACAGTTCCATTCCTCAGTAACCGTTCATTTATTGTTTTAGGGTCTGTTTGGACAACACCAGCTCTAAGGGTTACCTGTGATTCTTTCATTTGTGTGTAGCATTAATGTCCTTTGCTTTCTTGATACCTATTATTTTCTATTCCCCCATATCTGGGTTACTTGTTTATATGTCTCCCCCCTCCACCTCTACCCCCCCCCCCCACTTCTTCCTTACCTCCTCTTTCTTATACTATTTTGGATGGATCTGGTAATTGGACTCTTACATGTGCTTTATTCATGTCTCCAAAATGACTATGCATAGACCCCGGCTTTATCTGACTTTACTGTATGTGGTAATGCAACACATTCCTTCTGTTTCTCTTGCATGTTTTTAACATCAAATAAACATATATTTACACCCCCCCCCCACCTTTTTTTTCTTTTAATGTGAAATTCAAGTCTGTCAATTTTTAAATAGAGCAGTAATGGCTGATTTGGAGGTCACATTTCTCTGGAGCCAGTGATTAGTGGAAAGTACAGTCAAGCTCTGAATCAGTTATTGGAGGACTTGCTGCCAGTGACACAGAACCTTGCTGAATTTGGCTCCCACTGCTAGAGAAGCTGTGCTGTGCCATCTATAAATGTAGCATTAGAGCTACTTAATGATCTTATGGGAGTATTTAAATTATGAAATACCATTAAAGTATTAGTTGCTGGGTGACAAAGCAAGTTCTAGTCAGCTATGTGCAGTTTGTAGCACTAATTAATATTACTATTAGGACATATTTACTAATTTTAAAATGTAGAAACATGAAATAAAAAAAAAAAGGCTTTAAGTCCTGCAATGTAGCAAAAGCAAATATTTAAAGGTTATCATGCATGTTTCAAGGGTTCATGCACAGGGCTTACACTGGCAATTTAGACGCCTGGTGTAATTTCCCGGCACTGCCCCCCCCCCCCCCCAAGAGGAGCTGTACATGCCATGTACAGCCTGCCATAGAAGTGGGTGACTGTATGTAGCCATGCACTTGTAAAAGCAGATGCTTCTTTGCATGAATTTGAGTAAACCCTGGTCAGGCCATACCACACTTTCCCTTCTATGTGACAGGACCATGGATCTGTCCTTAGAAATGAATAGCAGTGTTTCTTGCAACTCTCAGAACTGCTCTAAGACCTTGCATATTGTCCTAACATCCAACTGACTAATGACTACATTTTAATAAGAGCAATTACACAGTTAACAAAACCAATTGATCTCATCCAGCAAAAATTGTAACTGTGCTAAAAATCTGTCCAGTCTGTTTACCTTAATATAAGCTTTCTCTTTTGTTCATTGATGGACACAGCTTCTGATTCTTCTTAACCATTGGGTTATACTGCCCCCTACAGGAGTATGACACAAGGCAGAAAAAAGCTTGACTATGCCTATGGGCAGTCCCAGGGGGTATACACCCATTCTCAGCTATAGGCATTCAGGTTTTTTCTGCCTAGTCAGGAGCAAGGACCTAAATCCTTGCTGAGATCTCTGGTCCTGGCAATTTTTTTATTTTGAATTTAATTTTTTTCCTCCTTTTATTATTTTGTTGCTGTGAGAACTACAATCAAGTGCCTGACTGGGCAATGAACTGGATAATATAGATCCTTAGGGTCCCCTCAGTTCGGCCAGCAAGCGTGTGCAGATCGGTCGCGACATAGCCCTACTGGACAGGGGTTGGTCTGCGAGTTAAACGTCTGGCGAGGACACATATGAACTGGTTTCAGCCAGAGCTGCAGCTTTTCCTTCTGGCCGACAGCACCCACATTACAATGGAGCGGTGTCCTGTTCGGAGCGGTGCCCACCCTTGTCCTGGTATGGTAAGTAGCTACCCCACCTCTCTCCCTGGAGGGTTTTGCGGTGGACGTGGGCCCCTCCCTGGGATGGTCGGCCCCCCAGGTTCCCCTCCCTTCCCCCAGTCCCAGTCTTTCAGCCCCCCCCCCCGGTGAGGTGATGAGCTGGCTTTGCCACATGCTCTTTAGGGGGGGTTGTTGGAGTTGCTGCTGACCGTGTTTTCCTGGTGCGCAACGGGGGGGGGGGGTTTGAGCAGGGTTCCCTGCCATCCTTGAGGGTTGGTGAGGTCCTCTTGGCTCTCTGAGGTGATTGTTGGGCTGGGGGGAGCGCATGTTTTTACTATCCGCAGGGAACGTGTCTCACGTGGCCGGATCTGGCCAAAAATTCAGGCCGCAGCTTTGCGGTATGCTCGTCGGAACCTGTGAGTCGAACTCTGTTAGAATGGCTGAAGCCACTGCCTCCTGTTCGGGCATCCACCTTCCCCTCAGATGCCCCTGGGTGGACAGCTCCACCGGGGCTGGCTGCTGGACGCCCTCAAAAATTTAGGCCGCGGCTCACTAGGCCATGTGGCTGAGTCGGGCGCCGTTGTTGGGGGCGGCCCCAGTGCGTGTAGCTGAAGCACCCACTCTTCCTTTGGGCATCTGCCAGGCTAAGAATCTGTGCAATTGGGGCGGGGCCCCCACAAAAATTAGGCTATGGCTTGCGGCCTGCTGGGCCATATGGTCAGCTTGGCAACTCCCTTGTTCCAGGGGGGGCGCCTAATTTTTTGCCACCATTGTGTGGAGCACTTGCCTTGTTTTAGGGAGGGTACCCTGCCTGTGTGCACGCCTCACGACGAGCGGCCCCATTTTAAGGGGGCTATGTCCTATTATGTCCTCTATGGAGGGCTCACAGGGCGACCCTCTTGTTTTTGCGGAGTCCATTTGCGTCCCCTTTGCCAGCGTCCCTTTTGCGAGATCACAGTCGGCGGCCTCCCCTGATATGTTTTCCGGGGGGTGAGCTCAGTATATAGTGACACTACTGGGTCTGTGTCCACAAACCCTGAGTGCTCAGATAGTGAGAATCATTCCTCTGCTCCTCTAGCTGCGCTTAAAAGGGTGGATGCACTTTTCTTGTTAGTGCGTAAAACGTTAAAAAATGGAGGTTGCGGCTGATGTTGCGTCAGAGGCATTGGTTCCTTTTGGCACCCACTTCGCTTGTTTCCGGATCCATGGACCTCCCAGGTACAGGACAAGTGGGTCCATTAAGTTATTCGGTCAGGCTGCAAGATCAAGTTTGGTCTTGTCCTCCTGAAAGGTTTTTTTCCCTTCCAACCTGCACTTTTCCCCAGATCACTTACAGGGTCTCTTTGGGGCAGTGCAAGACTTGTTATTTCAAGGGGTGATTGTTCCAGTTCCGACTTTGGAACATTTTCAAGGGTTTCTTACTCAAACCTCTTTACAGATTCTAAAATGTGCTGGCTGCCAGCGCTTCCTCTGTATTGCCGTGGACAAGGAGCATTATCAGTTTGTGGCGCTGACTTTTGGTCTCACCTCCGTACCTCGGGTCTTCACAGGAGTGTTGGCCCCGGTGCTGGCATTATTTGAGACAGCAGGGGATCGCAGTACTGGGGTACCTCGATGATCATCTGCTGCGAGTGGAGTCTCAGATGGCTCTGATGGACCTACTGGAGATTGCTCTGCGAACTCTGAGGGTGTTCGGTGGGATCCTCAACATTCAGGAGTCTGCTCTGCTTCTGTCCACAAAAATGGCCTTTCTGGGTCTGACTCTGGACGCGGCCTCAGCCAGAGTGTTTCTTCCTTGGGAAAAACTCCAGAAATTGCAGAAGGCAATTCAGCAGACGGTCATCCCTCCGGGCTTGCATGCGCGTGCTCAGCAGACGGTCATCCCTCCGGGCTTGCATGCGCGTGCTGGGCCTGATAGTTTCCAGCCTCGAGGTGGTCTGTTTGCACAGTTCCACACAAGATCTCTGCTAAAGAGATTCTGGTGAAATCGGTCAAGGATCGACGGTCTCTAGTGGTGGCTTTACTCTCTGAAACTTTGTCAGGGAAAATCCTTCTTCTCCTGTACTGGATGGTTGTCTCCACGGTTGCCAGCCGGCCCGGGTGGGGAGGCGTCCTAAGCACAGATGTGCTCATGGAGTCTGGACTCTGGCAGAGCCCAAACTGCCGATTTAGTGTACTGGAACTCTGAGCGATTAGACTTTATCTGTCTTCAGGGTTGTCCAGTACGAATTCCTTCAGACAATGCCACGGCTGTGGTCTATGTCAATCACCAAGGGGGCACAAGAAGTGTCCTGGTGGCTCAGTAAGCAGCCGGCATTCTAAGGTGGGCTGACTGATTAGTTCCAGCCCTCTCAAACTTCTGCCACGACTTCTGTTCAGGATTCAGGCAGAAGGGATTCTGGTCATTCTAGTGGTTCCAGACTGGTCTCGCCGGTCTTGGTATGCCGATTTGGTACGACTGGTCACTGATCCTCCTTGGGGACTTCTTCTCAGGGGGGATCTGCTGTCCCAACGACCAATCTTCCCTCCTGCTTTACAGTCACTGGCTTTATCGACTTGGCTGTTGAATGCTAGGTGATGAAGGGTGGAGGTTTGTTTGAATCTGTTATTCTTACACTGTTAAAAGCTTGGAAATCTGCCTCTAGGAAGATCTACCATCTTGGAAGATGTACATTGCGTGGTGTAATATAAGGCAAGAGTAGATCGGCGCTAATTCAAAAAAATCCTTTTGAAAATAATCAGTGAATCACTGTGATCAGTAAAGTGCCTCCAAAATAATAATAATAATAAACGTGAAGATAGAAAAAAAGGGGGGGGGGTTGTGTTCCGTGTGATGGAAGTGATCAGCACTGTATAAAAGTGGTCTGATTGTAGAAACTGTGTAAAATCGAACTAACTATAAAAATCTATACAAACAATAGTGCTGTGTATGGTATGGGTGATCGGCGGTATATAAAGAAATGAATAAACTCCCGATCCAAAAATGCTGTGAATAAATGTGATCACAATGTGCAACTCCAACAGATGAATCACAAAATCTACCGTGATATTGAATAAAATATCAAAATGAATGTCCAAAAAAATGTCCAAATAAAAGTGTAAGATCAATCCCATAGAAATCCACAATATAATCAATGGATAAAAATAGCTGAAATGTAAACCAAAAATAAAGTCCCAACATGTACAATCCAAAAAGCGTGAATCCTATTGCTGTGGGTGAAATCTTCAAACAAATAATTAAATCAGTCAATCGTGAAGTATGCCGTTTACACAATATAAATGCCGATCCAATCTTAAACGAATAGGGTGTGTAGTGGCCGCTTAACTCTAGTACACACTACATGCACGTGTGTGTAATTACAAGTTGCAGATTTTTTGCTTCCCAGCCAACTTCTGGCTTCAATCCTCTCCCGCCGACTTGTGATGATAGATGACCGCAGACCGCAGACACCCTAGCCTCCCGTGCAGCTTGAATCATCCGATATGTGATACGATCCTTCAAAGCAGTTCAGCCTCATGGGGGTATAAAGTAAAAAATGCTCATGGTGCAGTAACTTCGATACCAATTTAATTGAAAAAAACGAATGCACTTACATCAAAGTAAAAACAAACAAACAGAACGCTGAAAGCGATACAATGTTGCAATTCCGGTCCCGGCCGTGAACACGGAATGACGTCATCCAGCTCCTCCCTAAAGATTTGCATGCCCCTGCTCTCATCCGAGATTTTCATGCCTCTTTTCCTGCTAAGCCACGCTAGGCCCCCGGAGCAGTCCATTGGAGAGGGGGTCCTGTCATGTACCTGGGTGTCCTTGAACCGGGAGGTTCCCTGTTTCATAGCTTGCAGCCTTATCTGTTGTGCCACAAAGAAGCTCTCGTTGTGTATCACATTGCGTGGTGTGATTCTCTTGGGGGTTCATCCTTGCTCCTTCTCTGTGGATCGGATCTTATCCTTCCTTCAATGGGGGGTTGAACAAAAAAGAGTACCATCAAGGGCCAGGTATCGGGTTTTGGCGGTCTATGTAAAAACAACTATTTGGCCACACACTCCCTGGTGCGTACCTTTTTTCTTCAGGGTGTCTGATATTTGGTTCCTTCAGTGCGGGCTCTGTTGACGCCCTGGATTCTTAATGTGGTGCTTTCAGGTCTACTGAAGCTTCTCTTTGAAATAATTGGGATTTTTCCCCAGAAGGTGGCCTTCTTTGGTGACTATTACCTCTGCGTGCAGGGTGTCAGAACTGACGGTGTTATCCTGTTGTTCACCTTATAGTGCTTCACAAGGATAAGGTGGTGCTTTGCTTCTGTCCGTCATTCCTTCCTAAGGTGGTCTTTGACTGTCATTTGAATGAAGACATTGCGTTGCCTTCCCTGTGTCCCAGGCCTAAACATCCGAAGGAAATTGCCTTGCATGCCTTGGATGTGGTCTGGGCAATTAGGGTGTACCTGGCAGCTACAGGGTCTTTTAGGAAGTCAGACTCTTTGTGCTCATGGTAGGACCTCACAAAGGGTTGTCCGCTTCTTCTGTGACCATTTTCGGATGGATCAAACAGACGGTGGTTCAGGCCTATTGCATCAGGGGTCAGTTCTTCTATTAGGGCGCTTAGTGTCTTCTGGGCTTTCCATCATCAAGCGTCAGTGACGGTGGTTTGCAAGGCGGCCACCTGGTTGTTGGTGCACACTTTAACAACATTTTTATAAAGTGCATTTTTTGGAATCTGCGGATGCTTCTTTTGGCTGAAAGGTTTTGCTGGCTGCTGTTTAGAGGACCTGGTCCTCTTTGAGGGTGTATAGTTTGTTTTTCAGGTGAGCTCCAGTTGTTTATGGTTGAGCACTGTTAACTGGCTGGCTATGGTTAGCCTTGGGAATTTTTGTCTGATGTTTTCCCACTTATTTCCCATTTTATTGATGGCAATTTAAATGCACCGAGATACCGTAACGAGATCCCAAGGCCAATTGTTGTGACATTAATCCATGACCACCACCTCATGTTTCAGCATAATAATGCACTGTCCCATGTTGCAAGGATCTGTACACAATTCCTGGAAGCTGAAAACATCCCAGTTCTTGCATGTTATGGACAACGAACACAGGTACATTTTTATAATGGCATTTTGAATGCACAGAGATACCGTGATGAGATCCTGAGGCCCATTGTTGTGCCTTTTATCCATGATCATCACCTCATGTTGCAGCATAATGCACAGCCCCATGTTGCAAGAATCTGTACACAATGAAACCATCCCAGTTCTTGCATGGCCAGCATACACACCAGACACGTCACCCATTGAGCATGTTTGGGATGCTCTGGATTGGCGTATACGACAGCGTGTTCCAGGTCCTGCCAAAATCCAGCAACTTCCCAACGCCATTGAAGAGAAGTGGACAAACATTCCACAGGCCACAACAACCTGATCAACTCTATGCGAAGGAGATGTGTTGCACTGCTTGAGGCAAATGGTGGTCACACCAGATACTGACTGGTTTTTGGACCCCCCCCCAATACAGTAAAACTACACATTTTAGAGTGGCCTTTATTGTGGCCAGCCTAAGGCACACCTGTGCAATAATCAAGCAGTCTAATCCGCATCTTGATATGCCACACCTGTGAGGTGGATGGATTACCTTGGCAAAGGAGAAGTGCTCACTAACACAGATTAAGACAGATTTGTGAACAATATTTGAGAGAACTAGGCCTTTTGTGTACCTAAGAAAAAGTCTTTATTTTTAAGTTTAGCTCATGAAAAATGGGGGCAAAAACAAAAGTGTTGCATTTATAATTTTGTTCAGTGTAGACGGCCGAAGTAAGGACATATAGTCTACTATATTACCTTCAAAAATCAAGTCCAATCAATCTTACATAATTTTGAATAGGCGCAACCATTTTATCATATTATAAAAACATAACCAACTAGTAGTGATTAGCACTGTATCTAAATAAAAACAAAAATTACTAAAGAATGATAAACACATAAACCTACCTATAAGGCCATAAATAACCCTTTCTCAATAGGAACTCTATTCAACAAACCAAAGAAGGATGGGAAAATTGTGAATAAATAAAATATGTTTTAAGAAATAAAAAATAAAAAAGGCCCATATAAGTATATAATGAACTGAGGCACAATTAACTAAAGCACAATATTAAAACTAAAATAAAAACCCCTATATTCAACCCATGGTCCTCAATAAATGTGGATAAACCAGGAGTAATGGGGGGGAAAAATAGAAAATTGAAATAACCTGCACCAAGTATAAACAATTGGCATAAAAAATATATAAAATAATGTGTGCTAGTGTGCTCAAAATAGGTTTGAAATGATATACAATGATAAAAAATAAATCATTGATGATCCCTTTATCTCACCACATAAAATGGTCGAGAAAGGTAACACAGTGCTTAAGTGCCTAAATTATTAGGAAATAACTAATGTATGCTCATTATTTCTTGCCATATAAAATGGTTGAAAGTGGTAAAGTGATACCAGATTTATTGATTGTTTGTTTACTTTTGTATGCACTTTAACCCCCCTGGCGGTATGATTATGTCAGGAATTACATACCAAAAGCGGTACAATTTTTTTCATGGAAATTTGGCCTTATGTATTATAGGCCTACAATTCTTAGTAATTACTGACTTAAACCTGACCAAAACAGGGTCAGTCTAGTAGACATCCCAGATGTGATAAATTTGAAACACAAACACATGAATTATAATCGAATCAATAATATAATTTTATTATTTAATATATCATATATATAATAAAATTATATTATTGATTAGATTATAATTCATGCATTATATATATATATATATATATATATATATATATATATATATATATATATATATATATATATATGTGTGTGTGTGTGTGTGTGTGTGTGTGTGTGTATATATATACCCTCCCTTTTTCCTTTTTCCTTTTCTCCCCCTCCCCTCCCCTCTTTTCATTCCCCCTTTTTTCCCTCCTTCCCTCCCCCTCCCCTTCTTTTTTTCCTCCCCTTTGTCCTCCCTTCTCCCTTCTCCCCCTCTTTTTTTCTTTTTTTTTTTCCTTTTTTGTCTCCTCTTTCCAATTTAGGATATAATGTGACTATATCCCTATGACTAGCCATCCTTTTTGCTCTGATGTGAGCCCTCTGTGTGGCAACTGTGTCAATGAGATATGCTTATTAAATATGCTCCTTTTCTAGGGGCTGTATATTGTGTTCTTATTTGTTTACTAATCTCTGTTTTTGGTTGCATGTATGTGTTTTCATATATACACATATATGCTCCCTTTCTTTTGTTTGGCTCCTTTTTTTCTGTTTTGGGACCTTTGAAGTATTTTTATCAATCACCATTGTTCTCCTGTTTTTTGATAGGATCGGGATGTACCGACAGGTCCGGTTTGAGCTAGTGTATGCCTGTTTTCCCTTTCCATTCCAGGTGGACTCGGGCGCAAAGCAGAGGTAGGATGTTTCTGGTAAACATCCGGTCCTCTCCCAGCAATGGGAATCAGTTGCGCCGTACCCGATGGCTGCATTACCATCTTCAGCCATACCGGAAGTGGCGCACTTGCATAGCGCTCGCGCCGGAAGTTACGTCGGGACGCTTCTGGCGTCGCACTTCCGGCGGGACCTCTTCCTGCTCATAAGCCCCCGAGGCAGAGACGCCGATGACTGCGGTACTCGATACCGCGGACACAGGCGTCCAGTACCTCTACACAGTGCTGATTCCATGGCAAGGTAGGCTCTTTTTATTTGAATGGAGCCCTCAATTATGGGCTTATATACCTTACCTCCAAGCAGATTGTTATTTGTTTGGTGGGCTATAATCATTTATTATTATCCTTATCTCTTGTCCTCTCTTTTGTGCTCTCTTTCCCTTCTATCATGGAAACACTACAGAGTTGTTCTGGGCTTTTATTTTATCAATCCCCTGCCTCCAACATCGTATCGTTGCTGAGTACCCCATGGTGACAACATAGAGGTTACTCATTGGCATATATTATCGGATGTATTCATCCCCTTGGGAAACTTGGAAGAGGTTCGGTCCACCTACCCTCATAAAGGAGTTCTTTGGAGCCCTATTTGAGGATCTATTGGAGAGGGCTATTTGCATCCTGGCCTCACTGGATAACTAGGGATATCTTGAATCCTATCCATGTTAACTCCATTGTGAACTAGGTGAGCAAGTTGACCAATAATGTACAGTTGTTTTGTATTCCACCCAATAGGAGTTTGATATGTTATGTATCAACTATGCTTCAATGGTATAACATGAAGGGTATTCATGAATGTTTATGTTTTTTTTCTTTCTCCTTTCTGCATATGTCTAATGTTAGAGGCCCTGTTTAGCCTCTAACAATTGGTTCCTGAAGAAGCCGATTACTTTTTTCTGGCGAAACGCGTCGAACCATCACCAAGAAAAAACCTTCAATGTTTCAACATGGTTGAGTTGTCTATGGACTAATTCTATGTCTTCATGTTTAAACTATGTTGCTAGCTACCATATGTGAAGTAATCATGCTGATCTCTGTTTTTACCAATATATTTCAATAAATTTATATATTTTTACTCCCTTGTTTGCTCACCTATTACTATACCAGCCCTTTAAAGTCCACCTTTTGGGAATTCCAATGGGTTTCTCTTGGTCCCCACCCTATGGATACACCACAATCCCATTCAATACCTCTCTCTCTCATATATATATATATATATATATATATATATATATATATATATATATATATATATATATATATATATGTGTGTGTGTGTGTGTGCGCATATATATATATATATATATATATATATATATATATATATATATACACATATATATATATATATATATATATATATATATATATATATATACCGGTATATATATACAATGAGAGATCATCGCTGGATCGCCAGGAGAAGGTAAGAGACACCGCTGCGCTCTCTGCACATCTACCCCGAGCGTGACTCGGGGATACCGATCCTGCACTAAAAAATCCACCCCGAGTCACGCTCGGGATTACCGCCAGGGGGGTTAATACTGTGTCACTGTTTTCAACAATTTTATATGGCAAGAAATAATGAGCATACATTAATTAGTTCCTAATAATTTAGGCACTTTAGCACTGTGTCACCTTTCGCAATCATTTTATGTGGTGAGATAAAGGGATCATCAATGATTTATTTTTTATCATAGTATATCATTTCAAACCAATTTTGAGAGCACTAGCACACATATTCTTTTACCATTTTTCCCTTAGTCCAGGGACTTCTAGATGCTGCTCTAAAGTGAGTTAGCGCATCCTATATTTCCCATATAAAAAATATATAGATCATAGTTAGGACTACCACATCAATTAAAGAAATATGACCAAGCCATAATCAGTAATTGCTAATAAAACCGTTAATATTGAATGCAATGTTGAGGCCTAGAGGTTGGAGTGTCTGCATTCATGAAACCAAAAGGATTCATGCTGGCTAATTAATGATTTTGTTACTCCCTCTCCAGCGTGGATGATACTTTTTAATTGCTCAAAATACCAAGTAGGGATCCTTGTTTTGATGTATGGCAAAATGTTTGGCTACACTATGTTTAAGATAACCCTCGGAGATAATTTGAATATGCTCCCTTATCCGTTTCCACATTGGGCATTTGGTATGAACAAATGTATTGGATCTGGCAGGGGCATTGTAGGGCATATACTACACCTTCGGTTCTACATGTAATATAGTCTCTAATCTCATATTCCTTTCCTGTACTGATAGATGAAAATGTAGTTCTTTTTATAGTCTGCCTTTTAGTTTTAGTACATGCATAGCATAGTTTGCATGGAAAAAAACTTTCCCTGTAAAAATAAAGTAACGTTGGATTTTTTGAGGGGTCTAACATGTTTTTGCCCAAATTATCCTGTAACGTGGGAGCGCTCCTATATGTAAATCTAGGATTCTTAGGTAATATCTGTTGAAGATATTTATCAGATGTCAGGATGGGCCAATGTTTTCTAATGATTCTTTCTATTTATTTTTATGTTGTATTCCGTAATTTAATATTATTGGTATATTCGCTTGGTAATTGTCTATTTTCTCTTTATCTCTGTTCAGATTTTCCCTGTCCATTAGATCAACTTCTTCGATTTGATGTTTTATATAAGCTTCATCATATCCCTTTTTGTATAAATCTTTGGGCAATCCTTGATGCTTATTCACTAAAAACTTCTACTTCCGTACAATTTTTTAAGTCTCATTTGGCCTTTCGGTATGTTCAATAGCCACGGGGCATAATGGCAGCTTTTTCATGGTATATATCCATTTCTATCCACCGTCTTGAAATACGTTTGCACTGATTGTCTGATAGTGAGATCCAGGAAGTTGATCTGCTCCGTATTATATTCCCAGGCAAAAGTAATGTTCTTATTGTTCTCATTCAAACTATTTAGATAAGACAATAATTCTTCATCTCCATTGCAGATGATGATTACATTAATATGCTGTATCTTTTATACAGCTTTAATTGTTTTGGCCTGGTTTGGAAAATTTTATTTTCTTCCCATTCGGCCATAAAAATGTTAACCACACTCAGCACAAAATGTGCTCCCATGTCTGTCCCTTTTATCTGTTTGTAATATATATGATCATACCAAAAATAATTATGTGACAAACCCTATTCTAAACTTTCTGCCAAAAAAGCAAGTTTTCTAGTTATATCACTCAGGGTTTTTTAGAGCCCATTTGACTGCTTTCATTGAGTCATGATGTTTTATAATTGTATATAGGGAATTGACACCTGCTGAGGCTAGTATGCTGTTTTATTATATTTTGTATGCTATGAGTAAAGCTATGGGCCAAAACGCGTTAGCATTTTACCATGTTGTACACTGCTGCCATACTGGAATAAATCACATCAAAACTAAGCATTCGTGTGTCGGCATTTCTTGTTGTAAGCAATTGCATGCATCTGGACGCTGCAGTCTGAGCACCGACACTCAGTTTCACATTCATTCCAATATGTGGTAGAGCTAGGGCAGTGTTGCCAACCTCCCGGAGGGAAATTTACTGGCAGAACGTCCAAAATTTACGGACGACACAAATTTTTTACTGGCATTGCAAAAATGTACATAAACAGGCTGTTTTCAGTGCTAAACCGTGCAAATATCAATACTTAAACTATAAACATGTAGATAGTGCTATTAGCAATGTGTTTAGGTTAAACAAAAGTCAAAAACCATATTTCTCCATTTACATGAATATCAGGTTAATATAACCCAGCCAGCACAGCGTTCCCCCATATATCAGAGTGTGCAGGATTTCCCTTACAGTGTAACTCTGACGTAAAGAGGAATGCTGCAGATCTTGATTTAAGGGGGAACTCTGATTTAAGTGGGTGCTCTGGTGACCAGAAACCGCCTTAAATCAGAGTCCACTGCATTCCCCTTTACATCAGAGTTCCCTTTTACATCAGGGTCCGCAGAGTTCCCCCTTTGCACTGTAAGGGGAGAATCCTGCAGACTCTGATGTAGAGAGGAATATCAGGAACTCTGATGGGGGGGGGGGGACTCTGGTGACCAGAGACCACCTTCCACAGATTAATTACACTAAGGTAAGGGGGGGATTCCCTGCTATAAGGGGGAAACCTTTATATCAGTTCCCCCTTACATTATTGTATTCACCCAGCCCTTGCATCAGTTATCCCCCCTTAGCCTGGCCTGGCAGCGCTGTCACTTACCTGAGGGTGGTCAGAGGCAGCGGAAATGATACGGGAGGTGGTCAGATGCTGTGGACATCATACCGGAGGAGGTCAAACTGTGGATGTTCTACAGGAGATGGTCAGAGGCTCCGCGGACATGGTACAGTAGGTATTTAGAGGCTGCAGACACCCCCCATTCCCCCCCAACAGTAGTGTCCTAATCTGCCCCACTTCACCCTCCACATCAGTGTCCACCTCTGCCACCTTTTACATCACCCTCCCACAGCAGAGTCCTCCTCTGCCCACCTTTATATACCCTCTACAGCACTGTCCTTCTGTTCCCCCTTCAGCCCTTATAGTACTGTCCTTCTGTGCCCCCTTCAGACCCCATAGTACTGTCCTTCTGTGCCCCCTTCAGACCCCATAGTACTGTCCTTCTGTGCCCCCTTCAGACCCCATAGTACTGTCCTTCTGTGTCCCCTTCAGAATCAGCCCCCACAGCACTGTCATTCCCTGTCCCCTTCAGCCCCCACAGCACTGTCATTCCCTGTCCCCTTCAGCCCCCACAGGCACTGTCATTCCCTGTCCCCTTTAGTCCCCACAGGCACTGTCATTCCCAATTTCCCTGTCCCCTTTAGTCCCCACAGGCACTGTCATTCCCTGTCCCCTTTAGTCCCCGCAGGCACTGTCATTTCCAATTTCCCTGTCCCCTTTAGTCCCCACAGGCACTGTCATTCCCTGTCCCCTTTAGTCCCCACAGGCACTGTCATTCCCAATTTCCCTGTCCCCTTTAGTCCCCACAGGCACTGCCATTCCCTGTCCCCTTTAGTCCCCACAGGCACTGTCATTCCCTGTCCCATTTAGTCCCCACAGGCACTGTCATTCCCAATTTCCCTGTCCCCTTTAGTCCCCACAGGCACTGTCATTCCCTGTCCCCTTTAATCCCCGCAGGCACTGTCATTTCCAATTTCCCTGTCCCCTTTAGTCCCCACAGGCACTGTCATTCCCTGTCCCCTTTAGTCCCCACAGGCACTGTCATTCCCAATTTCCCTGTCCCCTTTAGTCCCCACAGGCACTGTCATTCCCTGTCCCCTTTAGTCCCCACAGGCACTGTCATTCCCTGTCCCATTTAGTCCCCACAGGCACTGTCATTCCCTGTCCCCTTTAGTCCCCGCAGGCACTGTCATTCCCAATTTCCCTGTCCCCTTTAGTCCCCACAGGCACTGTCATTCCCTGTCCCCTTTAGTCCCCACAGGCACTGTCATTCCCTGTCCCCTTTAGTCCCCACAGGCACTGTCATTCCCAATTTCACTGTCCCCTTTAGTCCCCATAGGCACTGTCATTCCATGTCCCCTTTAGTCCCCACAGGCACTGTCATTCCCAATTTCCCTGTCCCCTTTAGTCCCCACAGGCACGGCACTGTCATTCCCTGTCCCCTTTAGTCCCCACAGGCACTGTCATTCCCAATTTCCCTGTCCCCTTTAGTCCCCACAGGCACGGCACTGTCATTCCCTGTCCCCTTTAGTCCCCACAGGCACTGTCATTCCCTGTCCCATTTAGTCCCCACAGGCACTGTCATTCCCAATTTCCCTGTCCCCTTTAGTCCCCACAGGCACTGTCATTCCCAATTTCCCTGTCCCCTTTAGTCCCCACAGGCACTGTCATTCCCTGTCCCCTTTAGTCCCCGCAGGCACTGTCATTTCCAATTTCCCTGTCCCCTTTAGTCCCCACAGGCACTGTCATTCCCTGTCCCCTTTAGTCCCCACAGGCACTGTCATTCCCAATTTCCCTGTCCCCTTTAGTCCCCACAGGCACTGTCATTCCCTGTCCCCTTTAGTCCCCACAGGCACTGTCATTCCCTGTCCCATTTAGTCCCCACAGGCACTGTCATTCCCAATTTCCCTGTCCCCTTTAGTCCCCACAGGCACTGTCATTCCCTGTCCCCTTTAGTCCCCACAGGCACTGTCATTCCCTGTCCCCTTTAGTCCCCACAGGCACTGTCATTCCCAATTTCACTGTCCCCTTTAGTCCCCATAGGCACTGTCATTCCATGTCCCCTTTAGTCCCCACAGGCACTGTCATTCCCAATTTCCCTGTCCCCTTTAGTCCCCACAGGCACGGCACTGTCATTCCCTGTCCCCTTTAGTCCCCACAGGCACTGTCATTCCCAATTTCCCTGTCCCCTTTAGTCCCCACAGGCACGGCACTGTCATTCCCTGTCCCCTTTAGTCCCCACAGGCACTGTCATTCCCAATTTCCCTGTCCCCTTTAGTCCCCACAGGCACGGCACTGTCATTCCCTGTCCCCTTTAGTCCCCACAGGCACTGTCATTCCCAATTTCCCTGTCCCCTTTAGTCCCCACAGGCACTGTCCTTCTCTGGCTCTACCGTGTCTGCCCCCTTCTAACAAGTTCCACAGGCACTGTCATTCCCAATATCCTGCCTGTACCCTTTAATCCCCACAGGCACTGTCCTTCTCTGGCTCTGTCGGCCCGGTCTGCCCCCTTCTCAATCTCACAAGTTCCATGAGTGTCCTCCTCTCTACCACAGCTACTCTCACCGTGGATAGGCTCAGGCTGGCCGCGGCGGCAGTGGCGGGAACATTCTGGGCGGGCCATGGGCAGGGCACAGGCGGAGGCGGTCAGGCGGGGAGGAGGAGATGATGACGAGACTCAGAGACTGACTGATGAGAGTGTCCGGACTCCGGCGACGAGACCAAGGCGCACGCAGCGCATGCGCAGTCTGATTGTATTGCCGCAGCCATAGTTTTAACGGGCACTTTTTTCCTGCTACGGGCATTTACGGGCAGGAGAAAAGTGCCCCGATTTTACGGGCTGTCCGTGAATATACGGACGGTTGGCAACACTGAGCTAGGGTGAGTTTGAATCCATTCTATTTTGAATTTGTCATATACCCACTCCTGCAGTACAGATTAGGAGACTTCAATTTTGGAATCTGAGTGCAGCTTTTTATCCATATATAACAACATACAGAAGCATGAATATACAGCAGGATACGAGCATTGAAGGAAGTGACTAGTCAGAGACCATATACGTGATCTTTACCATTTCAGATTGGTGTGTAAAGTCATCCCAAGAGAGGATAATGCATTAACAATGGAGGCTTCATGCAAAACTGGCTTTGAGAAATTAAGGACTTTAATGCGGAAAGAAATGAGAGTATGGTGGGATCACATGAGTCTACAGAAATACACTGAGGAGGATATGATAACGAGAGGTTTGAGAATTAAGAAAACACCGTCATTAGTCTACTCCGATCAATTCCAGGTGGAGTGAAATGATATCCTTACATTATGCTCCAAGAAACTCATGAACCTCGTAACATATGAAGAAAAACTTCTACTGGGAATAAACCAAGAAATCGCATTTCTCTCAAGAACTCCATTAAACCATTTTGCACCTTGCCTTCATATGATCTGGTAAATCAAGATTTACAAACAAATATAACAAATTTAGAATCAGAGATTATGGAGACAGAGATCTAAACTACCTAGGGATCTCAAGGACTATGAAGAGGGGACAGTTTATGTTCATCATTATCACAGATTTCCATGGTCCATTTTGAAGAAGAGATCAGGCTCAGCTACAGAAAAGTTAACTTTAGCTCACCTGAGGAATCGGATACACAATCAGAACACTTGGATGCAGCTGAGCCCAGGTTATCCAATACCTCTTACAGCTCGATTGGATCAGTTTTCTCAAGAGAGAGCTCTCCTGTTAATCTTCCAAAAAATGCACAAGGCAGCAAACAACCTCAAAAGATCAAAAAAAGAGACTGGGGAGAAAAACAAAGCTACAGGAAATACCCCAGGAGAACGAGGAAACAAAAGGAAATAGGTACTGTCAATGTAGTTAATCTATCATCTGTAACTTTGTCAAGGGCACAACATGAGACATATATTCGAAAGTTTGCTTTTAGTAAAATACAATTTTATTGGACAATCATCTAAAACATGGAGGATGTTAGAGAGAAAGGGCTCTAAATTATTAGGCCCAACTCACATACAAAGTGCAAAGTAAACTAAGAGCGAAAATCTCCTAAAATTATTGCATTGTATACACCTATTGTTCATGTAACAGATAAGACAATAAAATAATCAATTTACTAGATACGTGAATACATATGTTCATGTCTGATTTCAGGTCGGTCAACGCGTTTCGCAAATATCTTCCTTAGGACCGCATAGATGTGGGTGTATAGGTTATTCTTAAAGGCAGAGTGTATTCAATTCTTGGGTGTAAACGTCTTAGGGGTGGACACAGGGGTCCGAGCTAGGACCCAGGAAAAAAAAAATGTTTTTTGTTTGTTATAAAATTTTGCAAAGAAGTAATTTTTCTTCATATGAAGGAGGAGGGGCTTTCCTGAGCATGCCAACATCCTAATCGGAAAAAAATATATAAAGCGGGTGCTCTTGGATGTATCAAGTGGACTCTTACTACCTAGAGCAATGTACAGTATACACAGCCCAACCATATGTTTATTTGCAATGTTTACAATTGTTCATTGAAAGAATATTTTTTTTCTCTCAATTTTAGGTCTTTTTTTATTTATAGCACAAAAATTAAAAACCCCCAGTGCTGAATAAATAACAGCAAAAGAAAGCCCTTTGTGTGAAATTACAAAAATGTCATATGGGTACAGTGTTGCATGACTAATTGTCGTTCAAAGTGCGAAAGCATTGAAAGCTAAAAATTGGTCTGGGCAGGAAGGGGGGTGTAAGTGCCCAATAGGCAAGTGGTTAAAAAAGAAACTTGACAGCATCGAAGTGTTCAACTTTTTTTTAAAGGTACCTTCTCCAGGGCTCCATTCTTAACCACTTGCCCACTAGGCACGTATACCCCCTTCCTAACCAGGCCAATTTTCAGCTTTCAGTGCTCTTACTCTTTGTATGACAATTGCTCAATCACGCAACACCATACCCATATGAAATTATTATTTTTTTCCACACAAATAGAGCTTTCTTTTGGTGGTATTTAATCACCACTGGGTTTTTTTTAGCTATAATTCAAAAATAACGAAACATTTTGAAAAAAAAAAAACATTTATTTTGTTATAAAATTTAGCAGACTAGTCATTTTTCTTCATAAATTTTGGCCAAAAGTTGTTTATTTTTCACAGGTTATTTTTCACATGGCATATGCATACTTGCAACTACACCCCAAAACACATTCTGCTACTTCTGAGTATGGTGATGCCACATGTGTAAGACTTACACAGCCTGGCTACATAAGAAGGCCCAACATGCAGGGAGCACAGTCAGGCTTTCTAGGAGCATAAATTACCCATCTACTATGTCTATGACAACCTATCACACTTTTGAAGGCCCTGGAGCACTAGGACAATAAATACCCACAAAATGACCCCATTTTGGAAAGCAAACATCCAAACATATATTCTATAAGGCACAATGAGCCTTTTGAGCATGTCATTTTTTCCCACAAGTTTTATTTTTTTTCCCACAAAGTTGTCAATTTATAGTATAGCATCAAGTCAATTAAACTCCTGGGATATTGATCTGGTCAGTTAAGTAACAGATTAGGTTGTTAATCAGTTTTAGATGCTTTGGTGTTAAAGAAATGAACACATGCACTAGATGGGCAACAATTAAATAACCTCCAAAATAGGAAAGGTTTTACAGGTGAAGGCCACTAACATTTTTTTTTTCCCTACTCATCTTTTCTGACTGTTTTTCGCTACTTTTGCATTTTGCTAGGATCAGTGTCACTACTGGTAGCATGAGGTGATACTTGGACCCTATAGAGGTTGCACACGCAGTCCAACTCCTCCAGTATGGTACATCAATAGGTGCCATTGCCAGAGGGCTTGCGGTGTCTCCCAGTATAGTCTCGAGAGCATGGAGGAGATTCCAGGAGACAGGCAGTTACTCTAGGAGAGCTGGCCAGGGCCGTAGAAGGTCCTTAACTCATCAGCAGGACCGGTGTCTGCTCCTATGTGCAAGGAGGAACAGGATGATCACTGACAGAGCCCTAAAAAATTACCTCTAGCAGGCCACTGGTGTGAATGTCTCTGACCAAACAATCAGAAACCAACTTCATGAGGGTTGCCTAACGGCCCAACGTCCTAGTGGGCCCTGTGCTTACTGCCGCACACCATGGAGCTTGATTGGCATTTGCCATTAAACCCCAGAACTGGCAGGTCTGCCACTGGCGCCCTGCGCTTTTCACAGATGTGAGCAGGTTCATCCTGAGCATATGTGACGGACATGAAAGGGTCTGGAGAAGCCGTGGAAAACGTTATGCTGCCTGTAACATCATTCAGCATTACTGGTTTGGTGGTGGGTCAATGATGGTCTGGGGAGGCATATCTATGGAGGGATGCACAGACCTCTACAGGTTAGACAATGGCACCCTGACTGCCATTAGGTATCGGGAAATCCTTGAACTTATTGTCAGACCCTACGCTGGTGCAATGGGTCCTGGGTTCCTCCTGGTGCACAATAATGCCTGGCCTCATTTGGCGAGAGTATGCAGCTAGTTCCTGGAGGATAAAGGAAAGGAATGGTTCCCAAGCTCACCTGACCTAAATCCTATAGAACACCTCTGGGACATTGTTTCGGTCCATCTGACCCCACCAGGTTGCATCTCAGCCTGTTAAGGAGCTCAGTGATGCACTGGTCCAGATCTGGGGGGAAATACCTCAGGATACCATCCGTCTCATTAGGAGCATGCCCATGCATTGTCCGGCATGAATACAAGCACGTGGGTCCATACAAATGGAGCACCGTTTTGAGTTGCTGCAATGAAATTTCAGCAAAATGGACTAGCCTGCTGCATCATTTTTTCACTTCGATTTTTGGGGTGTCTTTGAGTTCAGCCCTGTCTAGGTTTATGATTTTCATTTCCCTCAAATGATGTGGCATCTTTTAGTTCCTAACACATTACCCAGTTCATATCAGTATAGATATCCAGCATTATAGGATTCCCCATTGAGATCTAATATGTTTTCAAAGTGTTACTTTAACTTTTTGTGTACATTCCGCTACTCCTCTGAAGTATGGCGATACCACACATGAAACTTTTACACAGGCTAGGCACATACAGAAGCCCAACATGCAGGGAGCACTGTCAGGTGTTCAAGGGACATAAATTTCACATTTAATTTCCATACTACCTATTACACTTTTGTGAGGCACTGTAGGGCACTGATGTCACTGATCAGCACTGATGTGGAACAGATGAGCATTGTGATGGCACTAATGTGGCATGGATGAGCACTGATGTGGTATGGATGAGCACTGATGTGGCACTAATAATAACTGTGATGGCACTGATGCGGGCATGGATGTGACACAGATGAGCACTGATGTGGCATGGATGAGGCACGGTTGAGCACTGATGTGGCACGGATGAGAAATGGATGGGCATGGATGAGGCACAGGTGGGCACTGTAGATCCACTCGCGCTGCTGCAGCCTCCCTCCTCTACTCACACACTGGATCGATCAGTGTGAGGAGAGGAGAGAGCTGAATCGGACATGATGCCGGTTTGTTGACAGTGATCGCTCTGTCACCTAGCAGCCCCCTCCCCAATTCCCTCATCAGAGGATTTTGACAGCAACAGGAGCCAAGGGCTACTGCTGCTGCCTCTGTGCCCTGTGAGCAGAGGAACACAGACCAGTGTCACTGCACACAGACACAGTGCTGGATTAAGTATATAGGGAGGTGTTGGGGGTTGATACAAATACAAACTGTACAAAAAGCCAGATTCCTAAAAGTTCGCAGTTAAAGTGTTTTTTTACTTTAAAGAGGGGTCAGAACTGATGGACGTTTAGTGTCAAGTGAGACAGTTGTCTAAAACACGCTAATAAAGAACCCCTAACAATTGGCAACAAGGTCCCATTATGCCTAGTCTGTGTGTCAAAAGCCAAAAAAACTGTTAGAGTTTTGTGAGGACCTTTAATGGTTCAAACCCCTCTTTTTAGTTCAAATTAGGAGAAATTTGAGATGTGTCCTCATTTACGTGATATCTAAAACCTCAAGAGGAGATTGTTCTTTAATGACTGGGAACAAGGCCGGATAGGTCTTACGCAATAGCTGGTTTTAGTTCACTCTCAGAAGAGGGCATGAGAAAGGGCACATGTAATTTTGTGATGATCTCCAGTGCAGGCTCTTTGTGTGTCTATTACAGCAGATAAGTATATATATTAAGTAAAATGCATACGTTAATGGTTGTGAAGTACTGTAGGAGATATTTTCCAGTTTTTGTGCCAGTTTAAAAATATTAATGGAAATGATGACAATCTGATTCGTAATCTTTCTGCAATCCATACTAAACAAAACAATTATTTGGAGCTGTAGGTATAATTTAATGCTGGCTGCTTATTTACTTAAAGTAGAACTATAGGCAAAACTTTTTTTTCATTTTTGAGAGAGCAAGGAAGGGTTTATAACTCCTGTCAGATTTTTTTTTTTTTTTTTTGCCAGCTGTGTCCCATTGCTGAGATTTACCTTCACTTCCTGTCCCATAGCCAAATAGAAAGTGAGAGGAAATCCCAGCAAATTAAGGGAATTTCTTGAGGACCCCCAGATCACTAGAACTAGTGTCCCCATTGGAAGATTTACCCTCTATTACTTTTCTGGAGACAACCCAAAATATGGGGTTTTCTTTTATATTCACTTTCAATGATAGTGGTAAACAGGAAAATCGAGAGAGTGAATCAGGGGCACGGACAGCAATAAAAACTGAGGTGTTCTAAGTCCTCTCCACTCTATACAAAACTAAAAAAAAATCTTTTTCCTTTAGTTATACCTTAACCACTTGCCGTCTGAGTACTCGTTATCGTCTGACGACGTAGTACTACGTCGTCAGACACTCCCCTTTTCTCGGCACCGCGCGTGCGCCGTCGGAGGCTCGCTCCCGCTGTATTCAGTCACAGCGGGAGTCGGGCCAGGGGAGGAGCAGCGGCGATCGCCGCTGCTCTTCCCTGATCGTCGGGGATCTAGTGTGGATATCCGCCTGCTTGTGTAAACACAAGCGGGCGGATCTCCCAAGTGACAGGCAGGGTCAGATTGCAGGGTTCAGCTTAGCTGAACCCTGGATCTGTCCTTGTGTCACACAGTCACCTCCCCCCACACACGTCAGTAAGCACCAGGCATACATTGACCCCTCCCTCTCCAATAAAATTAGCCCCTTCCCTGCCAGTGTCATTTTTACAGTAACAGTGCATATATATAGCACTGATTACTGCAGTAATGTCACTGGTACCCCCAAAAGTGTCAAAAATGTCAGTCAAGGGTCCGATCTGTCCGCCGCAATGTCGCAGTCCCGCAAAAAAAATCGCAGATTGCTGACATTACGCGTTAGAAAAAAAAACACCAAAAATGACAGAAATCTTTCCCTTTGTTAGTAAACGCAATAACTTTTGCGCAAACCAATCAAAATACGCTTATTGTGAATTTTTTTACCAAACATAGGTAGCAGAAAACAAATTGGCCAAAAATTTAAAAAGATTTTGATTTTTACATTTTTTGGGGGGGAATTTCATATAAAAAAATGTGAAAAATATTGTTGTTTTTTCGAAATTTACGCTCTTTTTTTGTTTATAGCGCAAAAAGTAAAAATCGCACAGGTGATCAAGTACCACCAAAAGAAATCTCTGTTTGTGGGGAAAAAAAGGACGTTTGGGTATGGCGTCGCACGACCGCGCAATTGTCAGTTAAAGTCGCACAGCACCGAATCGCAAAAAGTGGCCCAGACGTAAGACAGTAAAATCCTCCGGTGGTAAAGTGGTTAAAGTGATCCTAATCCTGCAATACAGGACTCAGGCTGCAGTATTCATATAACCTGGGTTATAGGCTTGCACCTTCAAGTGATTGAACACTGGCAAAGCTTTTGAGTACTGCCCCCTGGGTGCCTTTTCTATAACCCTACCTCACTCCGTGACTCCTCAGTTTTTTTGCTAGTGTGCTAAGGTGATGGGTCTCTCCTCCCTCATAGAGAAAATAAAACTCTCAGCTTAACTACTTTATTGTTTTAGATCCCTATGTCTACTGTTTACTATCTTTTACTACAACAATAGAAAACGTGCATCAGGATAGGTGCAACCTCCGTAAAACCTTGGAAGCCGTACCCGGACAACACGCCATTGGGTAAGCCTGCAGTGTCACTTTGGCACAGGATCGTGCATGTGTACTCACCTCAGCACTTTGTTCCATGCATGTAGTCAGCTGCAGGGTGCTATACAAATCCAGGTCTTTGGTCCATCCCTATAGAACTCAGACTTGAAGACCTCTTCATTGGGTTTACCGATCATGCCCATATCATGATGGGCAAAGCCTGGACACAAATAGAGAAGGACAGGGCGAGAAATAATGGAGATTCACCCGCTGAGGTAACCCCCCAGCTAAGCAAGCTCCTATTCACGCCCTGTAGACAGGACTTTAAAGGCTAGGTTGTCAAAAACAAGTCAAATTAATAAAAAAATATACGTTTTATTGGTACAAAAAATATTAAAACATACATTTGAACATATGATATACATACATGACGAATTGTCAATAAAAAGTTTGAGCAGATATAATATAGGCTGCATACGTATGTGGTATAAGTTCCGACGCGTTTTGCAGACCCTTAGCTCTTAGACCTGCTTCATCAGGGACCGCATACGATATATGCAAACTTTTACTCACCTCAGCACTTTGTTCCATGCATGTAGTCAGCTACAGGGTGCTATACAGGTCCAGGTCTTTGTTCCATCCCTATAGAACTCAGACCTGAAGACCTCTTCATTGGGTTTACTGATCATGCCCATATCATTATGGGAAAAGCCTGGAATCTATATAGGGCCCAGCATTGTGGACAGTTAAGACAGCCTGGAGCGAACTAAGCGAAAAGTCAGAGAGAAGTCAATGTGGCAGAGAGGAGAGAGTGGGAAAGAGGTGCGGCCTGTTCTCTCGTCCTCCTGTCAGAACAGCAATCCTCCATGTAGCAAGTGACAGATGATCACTAGATCAGACTTCGAATGGTTTGATTACCCACCCCCATCTGCATTTCCTGCTGCTGGGAGATTGGGAGCTCTTGGAGGACATAGGGGGCGGATAATGAAACCAGGGCCGGACTGAAAATAAAATTCAGCCCTGGAAATAATTTCATACCAGCGCCATAGCATTATTATACCGGCCCAAAAGCATAACGCCAATATTATCTTGTTCATAAAAGGGAAAACCATGCATTTTAAAGCACATTTGAAGAGTGTATTATATATAGATAAGACAGATATGAAAGCTCATAGGGCTTTATATGTATATATATATATATATATATATATATATATATATATATATATATATATGAGCAAATTTGGGTTAAAAGTGCGGACATGGTACAGGAGGTGAAACGTGTGCAAAAGATTGGTACGGCGCTACCTCATAGGTGATAAAGTGCTCAATGTGCAATATAAATAGATAAATAAATATATTAAAAAGTGCACTAATGTGTGAAATTGATATTGTGACCAAATATCAACTACCAAGAAATATGCATAAACATATAAAAGTGCTGGTGCGAAATAAATCCAATTGAGGGATAATAAATATAAATAGTGAATTTTATTTTAAATAACAAATATAAGTGGTGAAATTACTCTTTTCGGATAACAAAATAAAAAGTAGAGAGGTAAAGAGTCTGTGTTATAGTATGCTCGGTGTCTGCTGGAGACGTCGATGACGAAACGCGTAGGGTGGAGTTACTACGTCATTGCGTCACTTCCGGTTGTCGGAGACAGGGCCGTGGAACGCGGAAGCTTCCCTGTCACCTTTTCGCGCTGATCGTAGACAGCTTAAACTGTAAGTCACTACTATCCTTTCCTGTAATCGCCATTTATACTGCACCAAGAGGTCCTCCTTCTCCCCCTTCTTATCTTTGAGATTCTCAAGGGAGGAATATACCGGAGAGACACCCAACATTATTGTCCCACGGGATACATCTATTACAGGTTGTATAAGAGGTGCGACATCTAATGGACACACGGATGGTTGCAACCTAAGAAAAAAAATTTCTTTTATTTTTCACTGATTGATTTATTTGCTCATTATTTTGGGTGGAAGTTTTTGTTTTCTGCACTAGACAAGAACCTATTACATTTTCCACTGGTGTTGCGACACCGAGGATACTATAACACAGACTCTTTACCTCTCTACTTTTTATTTTGTTATTCGAAAAGAGTAATTTCACCACTTGTTATTTAAAATAAAATTCACTATTTATATTTGTTATCCCTCAATTGGATTTATTTCGCACCAGCACTTTTATATGTTTATGCACATTTCTTGGTAGTTGATATTTGGTCACAATATCAATTTCACACATTAGTGCACTTTTTAATATATTTATTTATCTATTTATATTGCACATTGAGCACTTTATCACCTATGAGGTAGTGCCGTACCAATCTTTTGCACACGTTTCACTCTCTTAACCCTTCGGGGTAGGTTGCTGGCAGCTGACACCTCTGTGATAAAAAGAATACACATATTTAAAGATTCCATAGCGCTGGTCACCCCTGCTTACCTCATGGTACAGGAGGTGGTCATAGGCTGTGTGGGCATGGTACAGGAGATGTCAGAGGCTGCGGACATGGTACAGGAGGACATGTCAGAGGCTGCGGGCATGGTACAGGAGATGCAGGGGCTGCGGGCATGGTACAGGAGATGCAGGGGCTGCGGACATGGTACAGGAGATGCAGGGGCTCTGGACATGGTACAGGAGAGGCAGGGGCTCTGGACATGGTACAGGAGAGGCAGGGGCTCTGGACATGGTACAGGAGATGCAGGGGCTCTGGACAAATGTTACAGGAGATGCAGGGGCCGCAGGCATGGTGCAGGAGATGCAGGGGCTGCGGGCATGGTGCAGGAGATACAGGGGCAGTGGGCATGGTGCAGGAGATGCAGGGCTTCAGACATGGTACAGGAGATGCAGGGGCTGCAGACATGGTACAGGAGATGTCAGGGGCTGTGGACATGGTACAGGAGGACATGTCAGAGACTGCGGGCATGGTGCAGGAGATGCAGGGGCTGTGGGCATGGTGCAGGAGATGCAGGGGCTGCGGACATGGTACAGGAGATGCAGAGGCTCTGGACATGGTACAGGAGATGAAGGGGCTGCGGGCATGGTGCAGGAGATGAAGGGGCTGCGGGCATGGTGCAGGAGATGCAGGGTTTGCTGACATGGTACAGGAGATGTCAGAGGCTGCGGACATGGTACAGGAGGACATGTCAGAGGCTGTGGGCATGGTACAGGAGATGCAGGGGCTGCGGGCATGATGCAGGAGATGCAGGGGCTGCAGACATGGTACAGGAGATGCAGGGGCTGCAGACATGGTAAAGGAGATGTCAGGGGCTGTGGACATGGTACAGGAGGACATGTCAGAGACTGCGGGCATGGTGCAGGAGATGCAGGGGCTGTGGGCATGGTGCAGGAGATGCAGGGGCTGCGGACATGGTACAGGAGATGCAGAGGCTCTGGACATGGTACAGGAGATGAAGGGGCTGCGGGCATGGTGCAGGAGATGCAGGGGCTGCGGGCATGGTGCAGGAGATGCAGGGTCTGCTGACATGGTACAGGAGATGTCAGAGGCTGCGGACATGGTACAGGAGGACATGTCAGAGGCTGTGGGCATGGTACAGGAGATACAGGGGCTGCAGGCATGGTACAGGAGATGCAGGGGCTGCGGACATGGTACAAAAGATGCAGGGGCTGCAGACATGGTACAGGAGATGAAGGGGCTCTGGACATGGTGCAGGAGATTCAGGGGCTGCGGGAATGGTGCAGGAGATTAAGGGGCTGCGGGCATGGTGCAGGGGCTGTGGACATGGTGCAGGAGATGCAGGGGTTGTGGGCATGATGCAGGAGATGCAGGGGCTTAGGGGCATGGTGCAGGAGATACAGGGGCTGTGGGTATGGTGCAGGGGCTGCGGGCATGGTGGAGGAGATGCAGGGGCTGTGGGTATGGTGCAGGGGCTTCAGGCATGGTACAAGAGATGCAGGGCTGTAGGCATGGTACAGGAGATGCAGGGCTGCGGGCATAGTGCAGGAGATGCAGTGCTGCGGGCATGGTACAGGAGAATCTCCTGTACCATGCCCGCAGCACTGCATCTCCTGAGAAGTCTCACTTACCTTTTGGTGAGGCACCTTACATTTAAAAATGGTGCCGCCCGGTGCCAACACGACACCGCGCATAGCTGAACATGTACATGCTAGGAGGGGGGCTAAGGGGATTTTGGTTAAGAGCGAGAATGGGGGGATAGGGCTTTATATATGTGTATATATATATATATATATATATATATATATATATATATATATATATATATATGAGCAAATTTGGGTTACAAGTGCAGACATGGTACAGGAGGTGGTAATAGGCTGTGTGGGCATGATACAGGAGATGTCAGAGGCTGCGGACATGGTACAGGAGGACATGTCAGAGGCTGTGGGCATGGTACAGGAGATGCAGGGGCTGTGGACATGGTACAGGAGATGCAGGGGCTGCGGACATGGTATAGGAGATTCAGGGGCTCTGGATAATCTCCTGTACCATGCCCACAGAGCTGCATCTCCTGAGAAGTCTCACTTACCTTTTGGTGAGGCACCTTACATTTAAAAATGGTGCCGCCCGCTGCCAACACGACACCGCGCATACGCCGTCTGCCTGGAAATAGCTGAACATGTACATGCTAGGAGGGGGGCTAAGGGGATTTTGGTTAAGAGCGAGAATGGGGGGATAGGGCTTTATATATGTATATATATATATATATATATATATATATATATATATATATATATATATGAGCAAATTTGGGTTGTCAAGAAGAATCCAGGTTACCGATCAATGTTCTGGAGCTGACAGCGATTAGGCTTTGCCTAGTCCACTGGACGGAGTATATGCAGGGCTGTCCAGTGCACATTCAATCAGACAATGCCACGGCCATGGCTTATATCAATCACCAAGTGTTCTTGCGGCCTTGGAGGTGGCAAGCATCCTTAAATGGGTGGAACGCTTTGTTCCGGCTCTCTCCGCTGTTCACATTCCAGGAGTGGAAAATTGGCAGGCGGATTACCTCAGTCGACAGACTTTGGATAAAGCAGAATGGTCTCTCCATCCGGAGGTGTTCCAGCAGTTGTACCTTCGTTGGGGCACTCCAGAAGTAGATCTGTTGGCGTCTCTGATCAACAGGAAAGTGCAGAGGTTATGTCCCTCTCGGGACCCTCGCACAGATGCCACAGACGTGCTGGTGGCTCCGTGGGGTCAGTATTAGCTGATGTATGCCTTTCCCCCTCTCAAGTTGCTGCAACAACTTCTTCACAGGATCAAGGCAGAAGGGATTCCGGTCATCCTTGTGGCTCTGGACTGGCCTCACCGAGCTTGGCACGCCGACCTGGTCAGGCTAGTCACAGACGTTCCTTGGAAACTTCCTCTCAGCGAGGATCTACTGTCACAAGGGCCAATCTTCCATCCTGCTTCACAGTCGCTGGCTTTGCAGGCTTGGCTGTTGAAAGCCAGGTGCCGAAGGACAGAGGATTGTCTGATTCAGTGATTCCCACTCTGCTTAAAGCAAGAAAAGCGACTTCTAGAAAGATCTATCATCGTACGTGGAAGTTGTATATTGCGTGGTGTGAGTCTCTTGGGGTTCCCCCTCGCTCTTACACGGTGGCTCGGATCTTGGCCTTCCTTCAACGGGGAGTTGATCAGAAATTTGTCTGGAGTTCTATCAAGAGTCAGGTTTCGGCCTTGGCTATTTTCTTCCAAATGCCGTTGGCCACCCATTCCCTGGTGTGCAACTATATCCAGGGGGTGGGACACTTGGCACCACCTGTGCAACCGCCATTGCCACCTTGGAACCTTAATTTGGTGCTGTCGGTTTTTCAGAAATCTCCTTATTAAAATATTGGGGAGATTCCCCTACTTACCTTACCCCAGAAGGTGGCCTTTTTGGTGGCTTTTACTTCTGCATGCAGGGTGTCGGAACTGGTGACGTTGTCCTGTCTTTCTCCCTATATGGTGGTTCAAAGGGATAAAGTGGTGCTTCGTCTGCATCCATCCTTCCTTCCGAAGGGGGTTTCCAGTTTTTCACTTAAATGAGGATATTATGCTACCCTCCTTGTGTCCTAAACCTAAACATCCTTAAGCCCCGTACACACGTACCGATCGTCGGCCGACGGAACGTCCTACAAATGTTCGCGGCTGGTGTGTTTGTTGTTTGTCTGTTGAAAAGTGCTCCAAACTTGCCCAGGACATTTGTCTTCCGACAGAAAATGACGTCACTACGTTCCACGCACGTTCGCCGCTACAAAAGAGGAAGTGAGTGTTTGGCCGTGACCCTTCTGGGCATCTCGCGCTGATTTCGGTAGCATTTGTTTGGTTGACGACATTTCGCTATTTTCCGAGACATCGTTCGAGAATTTATTATGGCGACCGTGAATTCGTCCGTTGCTGTCGTTAGTGTTGGAGTTTTGGCTCTGAGACGACGTACGAGCAATAGGAAGAAGAAGCGGACCTCCTGGACGAAAAATTGGTTGCTTAACCGTGATCAATTTTCTCATATGTCCTTGCTGAGGGAGCTCCAGGAAAATAATCCTGATGACTTCAGGAATTATTTGAGGATGACGGATCCCATCTTTTACCGTCTTCTTGCCCTGGTGTCCCCCTATATTCTGAAGCAGGATACTTGTATGCGGCTTGCAATTACTCCTGAGCAAAGGTTAATTGCGACGTTGAGGTATCTTGCAACAGGGAGAAGCCTGCAGGATCTGAAGTTCACCACAGGCATCTCCCCCCAAGCACTGGGAGTCATCATCCCTGAGACCTGCTCTGCCATCATCAAGGTCTTGCAGAAGGACTATATCAAGGTATGTTTGATTTTTTACATTACATGTATTACTAGTTTCACCCGAATTATGATGTTTTTGGATGTACAGCAATTGACACAGGCCATTATTTGTAAACTACCCTCTGTCCGCATGCACATAGTAGTAAAGATGTAGATTATCTTTAACCATTTGTAAAATTACCCACTAACCACCCCACCATTCTCTCCTATGTGTCCCTAAACGCATTGCCTGTTAACAGTATTTTGAATTTGGGTCATTTTATTGCTTTCCCTCAAACAATTATTCCTTGGCCAATGTTTTAGTACCTAGTTAATGATTTATCTAAAATACATCAGTCCATCCATTCCCACCTATGATTCTGTATGTTTATGTAATGATGTTAAAACCTTCACTGACCACAAGCCCTAATTGATGTATAAATGCCCAGTTTTACTTACCCATCCCCCCACCCACATGCTAAATCTCAAAGTCAGCATATACCAAAGCTCAAGTTCAGAGGTCTTCAAACTATGGCCCACCAGTTGTTCACGAACTTCAATTTCCATCATGCCTAGTCATGTCTGTGAATGTCAGAGAATTACAAGGCCTCATGGGATGTGTAGTTCTGCAACAGCTGGAGGGCCGTAGTTTGTAAATCTCAGCTCTAGCTGGTGAGTATAATGGGCCATACACACTAGAAGATTGTCAGAACAATTTATCCTTCCGATTTACCAAAACCAAATAATATGAGGTCCAACAAACACTTTCAAATCCTATGCAATCTGGTAGGCCCTTGCACTACATAGAAAAGTTAAATCTGCACGAAAAAGTCTTCAGAGAATCTTCTAGTGTGTATGGCCCTTTACAATATAAGAACAATAGGAGGTTGAAAATAAATGTATGTAGATGTTACATCCCCATATCCAAACCTTTGCCTTCCTGTTGTATATTTTTTTAGCAAGTTGCATAAGCATTTAACAGACAACTGTGTGTGTAATTAATAATGTGATGTGCTCAAGCACTAATTTTTTATTTTTTTTTTTTTTTTATTTTTTCCCCACAGTTTCCTTCAAACGCAGAGCAATGGCTGGAGATTTCTGATCAATTTCTGGAGAAGTGGAATTTTCCCAATTGTGGGGGTGCTATTGATGGGAAGCACGTCCGCATTGTCCCCCCTCCGAATTCCGGCACATTTTATTATAATTATAAAGGTTTTTTTAGTATAGTCATGCTAGCCATAGTTAATGCAAACTATGAGTTTATTTTTTTGGATATTGGCAAAAATGGCCGCAATTCGGATGGGGGAGTTATTGATCAGACGGAGTTCGCTCGTCGTCTAAAGAACGGCACTCTGAACCTGCCATCCAGGGAGCAAACTGTTGAGGGTATGAGCTTTGTGTTTATCGCAGATGAGGCTTTTGCGCTTGGGGAGCATCTCATGAAGCCCTACCCTCAGAGGAACCTCACCCCAGACCAAAGGATTTACAACTACCGGTTGTCCAGAGCTCGCAGAGTTGTGGAGAATGCCTTCGGGATAATGGCCAACCGGTTCCGGATATTCCTGACGTCCATAAACCTGGCACTGTACAAAGTGGATAATGTGGTCTTGTGTTGCTGCATTTTGCACAACTTCCTACGCAGGAATGCACAAAATTATGTCTTGCAGCAACTGGATACTGACCCTGCTATGCCAGGTACAAGTGGAGAGGCCCAACCTTCTAACCAAGTGGAGTCCATGCCGTCAATGGAAGTTGGACGGTCAGCATTGGCATCACACAGGGCCCGTCAGATCCGCCAGGAATATCTGGACTATTTCGTGGGGAGAGGAGCTGTGTCCTGGCAGCAATCACTGTCACAAACACATTAATCTTGTTAAAGATTGGACACACAAGATAAATGTCAGAGATATCTTATTTTTCAACACATTAAACAAAAATTGCAATGATTCTGTATTGTGGATTATAATCATTTGGGCACATATGCCAAACACAATTATTTGGGTTAATCATGTGTTATATATGTGTGACTTTGGAAGGGTTAATACATTCATCAGTGTGTTTCTTGACTGTAGTCTCTCACCAGCTGATCCAAAGTGATGATGGCCATGTGTTATTTTTTAGCCAGTGGTGTAAATACAAGGGCCTTCTGCACCCCACAAAATGTACACAAACCCTGTCACATTGAGAACTAGGTCACACCCAAGGTTCATCTAATGTCACCTTATATTGGTGTTCATTGTCCAGAAGTTGCCCATACTATATATTTCAGATAATACATTAGGGTATTAACAAAGTACCTACACCTGTTATGTTGTGTTCATTTATGACATCCTTCTCACTGCCCACCAATGTTAGGATATGTCAGTGTTATGTGAAACTTGATCATTGTTCATCTCAAAGTGTTATATATATATAGGTAATGGAAAGTGAACTAGAGCAACGAACAAGCAATACACTATAGATTACACTGATCTCCCTACACTGATTGCTACTGGCAATATCAATGCCATATTGAATCCTAGGACTGCTAGTACCTTGAGTGTTGAGTCACACTTATGCGATGCGGGAAGTCTGCGACTTTGCAGCCTTCCAGCATTGCATAAGGGTGACCCGCCACTTACTTTTTCCACAGGATTGTATTCCACAAGTGTTAAGCACTGTGCGATCCAATCCAGATACATCAGAAATAAAGGGTCATGTGCGACTTGTATGCGTGTTCAGTGCGAATGTAGCCATACAAAGTGTATGTCTCAATTCACACTGCACATCTGATGGCATGTAATATCGTAGCGCACTGCTCCTTTATTACATGCGATCAGATGTTCATGCGAAAATCAGCTATACAGTTTGTATGGCTCAATTCGCACTGCACTCGCACAAAAGTCGCACATGATGCATTTATTCAGCCGCATCAGGATAGGATCGCACAGTCGTTCAAACTTGTGTGCTCCGATCCTGTGTGAAATGTCAGATCGCACTGTGATATGCGTTAAAACTGGGGGTATCTTTAACATTTCATTGACACCTCCAGCAACTTGCATATGGCAGTGTCCAAAATGCTTTCATTAACATGTAAATATGTGAATAGGACAGCCATCATACATTTAGTGCTTCTTTACACAGCTTTAGACCTCGACCCCCCAACGAAAGTCTAATAAAGAATTGAACACACATTGTTGAATGTAAAAATGTTTTAGTATCAAACATTCACAGGGTTAGGGTTAGGGTTAGGGTTAGGGTTAGGGTTAGGGTTAGGGTTAGGGTGTTGGAAAGTGCTTTTCCCAAACTTGGGTACACTCTTTAACATCTGAGTGTCATAAAACTGGCCTAAAATATTATATAAAAATGGGAACATCCCAATACAAACTGTAAAAAATTTTAAAATAATTATTTTTAAAATTTGGCAAGCATGTCCACAAAATCACGCATCTTTCCTTGCAATGCCGTTGCAGTCTCTTTTATTTGCTCGAGGTCTGAGCAGCATTGAAGAGCCTCACGGGTCAATTTGGCCAATGTGCAAGTGTGTAATACATGATCTGGAAAATAAAATACAACGGAGTCAATGTGAATCACCTACATGAGGTCATAATATAGAAACATTTGGTGTGCAGGTAATCTTTAAATTCCTCTCGAGTTAATACCTACCCTGTTCTTATGCTCTTTTGCCCTAGGCTCTTCATCTTCCTCCTGACCTCCTCCAATGCTGTTGCTGATGATTCTGCCGGTCTCCTGAGCTTACTATATATTCATTAGGGGTGTGAACGCATGATGACGTCATTGTGAGGGCATGGTTGTAATGTATATATATTAAGATGCAGAGACCAGAGACGGGCAGAATGCACGGCAACAGCATTGGAGGAGGACAGGAGGAAGAAGAAGAGCCTAGGGCAAAAGAGCAGACAACATAAGAGCAGAAGATTGGACAGCAGAAGACTGGAGAGGAGAAGATCCAAAGAGCAGAGTGGAGAAGACCGGATGAAGATCTTTAAGAACATTTCATAAACGTCTCCTGTCGTTATTCACATACACTTCCATTTATGTGGTTAATGTGTAGGGGTACTATGTACCCCATACCCATTCACATAGTGATTGGGGTCTGGGATCTGGGGGCCACCCTTTGTTAAAGGTTGCTTCCAAAGTCCTAGGAACCCCCTGGCCGCATGACCCCCCAAAACCACCAGACAGGGTTGTGGGGATGAGGCTCTTGTCCTCCTCTACATGGGAGTAAGGTGCTTTTGGGTGTGCGGTGCAGAGGCCCCCTGGCCCAAAGCAACAAAACCCCCCCATGTTGAGGGCATGTGTCCTGCTGTGGTCCAGGGGGTGTTTGGTCCGCTTGCTCGTTCTCTTTCCTGGCCTGACAAGCTGCATGCTTGTATAAGGGTCTGGTAGGGGTTTTGGGGGTAACCCACGCTGTCTTTTTGTTGTGGGCATACCCTCAAACTCAATACCACACACAAAAGGCCTGGTTGTGAACTTGGGGGGACACCCACGGTGGGTTCTTCAATTTTTTGGTGTAGTTCCCCCTCAAAAATCTTCACAACGCAAGTGGCCCCGCAAGTCAGAGCATCCTGATCCGACTTACGGTGCGACTTCCATTCAAATAAAGAGGCTCCCATAGGGAACTAGTGTTGTAAATTGGAGGCTAAAAATAACACTGATAAAAATCATTCTGAAAAAACCTACGTGGGCACACAATTGGCTCTTGGACACTTGGTCCTGGTTCCTCCACAGTTTCGGAAGTGGCTTCCATGCTGCTTGGCAAGTTGCCAGGAGATCGGGCTTCTGACCTGGCTGGGGATGCCACATCCTGGCATGATGCAACATCTGCAATGTAAATTTGTAAGGGAATACAAGAATATAAGGTTAAACAATCATTGCAAATACACATATTTCTATGATCCCACTACACAAAAATCTGTGACTACCAACCTTCTTGTTGCTCTGGTGTCTGGTCACTTGTAGGCTCCACCAGGATTATTTCCGGCATAATGTCTTCATCTACATAATACAAAACATTGGCCATATCATAAAAGTCACAAGAGGTACATTTGTTAGGACATGGTGCCCTGCTTGATAGCTCTTTTAGTAACAAATATGAAGACATGTACATGGTTATCTACGAAAAATATGGTACATTAATGTTTGACAGTGCATAGGAACCAATTACCTTTAGTGGAATCTGTGCCACCTTCTGTGCCCATGTCCTCCTCTTCTTCCTCCACTGCAGATGGAGCTGCCAAACCTCTCCTCCTCCTTTCCCACTGTTTGGCACGGAGTTTACGTTTTTCTCCTATTTAAAGGTTTGAATAATAATCTGTGATTAATAGGAATGTTTGCTGAGAAGATTCGTGCAGGAAAGAACGTTCGTTGCAACACAATACATATATTTTTCACTATGGCTTCCTGACTTTTAATGTCATATACTAAAACATCAACAATAGATCGATCAAATCACGACATGACAACTAAAATGAGTAATCTAACTTTTTACATAGACATTATAATCTAGACATGTTAATACAACATACACCAAATTATAAAAAACATATTGCATGATTAAAAAAATAAAGAAAAAATAAAACTTACTTTTTTTCAAAATCCGATGGATTTGGGAAAGCTGATCCTGCTCACGGTGTTTGAGGTCAGACCATCGTTTCCTAATCTGATCTTTCGATCGCTCGACACCGAATTTTCTGACCAAACAGGCCACCACCTTGTCCATGATGCCATCTTTCCTGGCATTGGGCCGCTCGTAATTTGCCAACTTTCCATCGTAATCCATTTTTTCTAAAATGGAGACCATCTCCACCATTTCTGGCTTTGACATGGGTGTAGCCCTTGATTTTCGGGTGGCCCAATCACTTCGGCCTCCACTAATTGAGCTCCCAGATTGTTGAGACATGGTTCCTAATTAAACAATTATTATTCCACTGCCTCAGGTGTGAGTGTCGCATGTAGGCCTGATCTTCGGCACGTACACACCCCTGCACAAGCCCGCCACTGGAGGAGGAGTTGACGCCTGCGCTGTATTTAAAGGACGCCAGATCGTTCGGCCGACGATTCGCTAGTGGACATATCGAGAGTTGGAGCACGATCGAGCGGCGAATCACGACTTTTCCCCACAAACAAAGGTACGACTATTTTAATAGAAAGTGTGTGTTTTGGGCCCTATACAGCTTTTATTAGGAATATCTTTATTATGTGCCAAAATACATGCTATTTTAATATGTTTTGTGTTGTTTTGTGTCTTGCAGGCATATACTGTCCTGCAATATGGTGGACAATTTCACCACCCACAACTTTTTAATAAGTTTTATTGATGAGTTCAGGCAACTGCCGTGTTTGTGGCAAGTGAAGTCCGCGGATTATAAAAATCGAAAACTCCGAAAACAGGCCATGGAACATTTGGTGGCCTTCTACAAGCCCGTCTGTCCTGGGGCAAATTTTGAGTATATACGCAAAAAAATAAACAGTATTCGTACTGCCTACAGGCGGGAGTTAAAAAAAATAGAGGAGTCCACCCAGTCTGGAGCAGGGGCACGGAATGTACATGTACCACGGCTGTGGTACTATGATAACATGCGGTTCCTGGCAGACACCTTGGAATCCAGGCCGTCAATTTCTACACTGCCTTCTACTTCGGCAGAGGGCTCAGTGTCGGTAGATCCAAGCCAGGATGAGGATTTCCTGGAGGAGAGTTTTACTCAGGTATGGCATTTCACAATATATTGTCTGCTAAAATGTAATCATGTAACAAAATTATAAGCTAAACCATAATTGACCCTTTAGGTAAACGGGCATAGCAAGGGGTTGGCATGACAGGCAACCGCCAGGGGCGCAGGCCAAGGGGGGTGGGTCACAAAAACATTGGCATTGTTTTATTGTTTATTTTAACAATCCACTCAGCCTGCACACCCCAGAACCCCCAGTTTGCAGGCGGATTCATGCAGGTGTAAAACATTGAGAGCAGCTTCATGCAGGTGTAAAACATTGAGAGCTGCTTCATGCAGGTGTAAAACATTGAGAGCAGCTGAGCCAAAAGACCAGGAGACTGAGACTGCCTCTCACTGCATCCCCAGCACACCTCCGGTCTTACAAACAGTGCTGCATCCCCAGCACACCTCTGGTCCAAAGAAACACTGCTGTAGCCTCAGCATTCCTCTGGCTCAACCTTTTTTAATACAAAACTAACAGCTCCTGCAAATGATCCATCCATCCTTGCTTCCATGTCTCTGGTCTCTCACTCTGGGTCAGCAAGGCAGGTGGCTTCCTTATTCATGTTTCCCTGCACTGCTTCACCCTCAATGCCCTACATCAAGCCCTCTGCAAGTTCAGGCCCCTCTCTCTCTGCAACCCCCTCCTCTCTCTCTCACACCCCCTCTTTCTCTCCCTCTCTCTATCTCTCAACCCTCTCTTTCTTTTTCACACCTGAGACAATGATTGCCCACTAGAGAGCTCTACACTGGGCAAACAAGGGGCAAATTAGAAACTTTTAATGCCCTTTAATTTTTTTTTGGGGGGGTGGGTTACAGTTTTCCATTGATCTTGGGGGGGGGGGGGGGGTTGTTGCCAAATACAGCTCCTCAACAAGGGCACTGGAGACCCTAGATACGCCACTGTATGTAAAGTCTGCTATTTGTTCACAATAATATAACAAACATGACTTTTTATATACACTATAACATTCTAATCAATTGTTCATTTCATCAACAGGGAAGTGTCACTGAGGAGGAGCCAGGTTGCAGCCAGGAGCCTGGGGAGCCTGTGGAGCCTGAGGAGCCTGCGGAACTCTTTCCACCACCACCTCCTCCTGCCAAACGGAGGCAAAAGAGGAAGCACGTGGATGACATCACCGACGAGTTTATCCAGGAGGCCACCATAGCCCTACGTCGGAAACCGGAGGCCAATGAGTCCTTCGGGAATATGACTGCCAAAATCCTGGATAAGGTGGACCTCAGGCAGTGTCAGTATGCCAGAAAAATTATTCTGGATGTGCTGCAAAACGCTGAAAACGGCATACTTAATGAGCACAGCCATGCATGCCAGGAGCACCCGTGCCCTCCACCTCCACCTCCACCTCCACCTCCACAACACCCACCACCTCGCCAAATGCCACATGGCCAGTGGCAATATGGCCAGCAGGATCCAAACCTGCCCTCATGGCAACCTGATTATAGCTATCACCAACTTTAATTTGTGTAACCCCCTATTATTTATTTTACCCCTGTTTGCCAGTTTCTAGTTTAATTTTGTCCAAATGGACCTTTTTTATGTTTATTATACGGAAAGTATTGATGTTTGCTTTGTTTTTTTTTTGCTGAGATCCAAAAAATAAAGAAAATTGAAAATAAAAAATGGCCTATCTGAATTTGTTAACATGTTTAATATTGTACATAACCTGAAAAATATGTTTTAGACATTAATTCATACAAGAATAAAGGGTCATATCAATAGTTAGATCTTTGGTGTGAAAATACAAAAATAATGGTGAAGAGTTCAAATTATTTAATTCTAAAATTTGATAGAACAGATAGAATAGACAAACATTATCTTCATCATAACAGAACACATGCCTTTTTATTAGAAAAGTATGGCATTATGAGCAGCATCTTCCTTCTTCTCACATTTATCAAGATGAGCATGTGCTCCGCATTTCACCTATTTCTTGGACTTCCGCGAGCCGAAAGTTCTTTCTGAATAAAATGTTGAGTTTACTAGAGAAAATTCTTCCGGGAACTCATTTGGTTTGATCATGCGTGTTGGGATTTGTAGCTGTGTGTCGGCAGAATTGCGTACTGACAGGCGAACAATCGTCCGTTCTGGTGTCGGCATACAAATATTTTCATGTTTGCAAGAAAGACTTTTGTCCGCGGATTGTGCGCAGACATCTGTCGGAGGCACCATACTAACACGCGTACAATCGGCAGATCCTTCGTCCACCGACGTTTGTATGCCGACGATCGGTACGTGTGTACGGGCCTTTAGGAATTTGCACTGCATACTTTGGATGTGGTCCGGGCAATCAGGGTTTACTTGGCGACTACTGAGTCTTTTCAAAAGTCAGATTCGCTCTTTGTACTCACAGATGGACCAAAGAAAGGGCTGTCTGCGTCTGCTGTGACTATCTCCAGATGGATTAGGCAGACAGTTGTGCAGGCTTATTCAATTGAGGTTCAGGTTCCACCTTTCCCTGTTAGTGCGCATTCTACTCGGGCGCTTAGTGTTTCCTGGGCCTTTCGCCATCAGGCATCTGTGGTTCAGGTTTGCAAGGCAGCTACCTGGTCGTCTGTTCATACCTTCACGTAGTTTTACAAGATGGATGTGCTTTTAGGGTGTTTTTAGTCTCCCTTGAGGGTGCTCAATGTTTTTTTTCAGTTGGGTCTCATCTTGTTGTTCTGAGTCCTATGTTGCCTGGTTGGCTATGGTTCAGACTTGGGGAATAATTTCCTGCTGTTCCCACCTCTCATTTTTATAGCACTGTTTGGGGAGGTCCCTACTGTTATGATGAACAGAGACTATGTCCGTCAATGAACGATAGAGAAAATTAGATTTTTGTCTTACTGTAAAATCCTTTTTCTCTGAAGTTCATTGACGGACGCAGTATTCGCCCCTCTATTTTGAGTTGGGTTTGTATTGTTTTTTCTGACACTGCTTTGTTATAAAACTGAAAAAAACTGACATCCTATAGCAGAGAGGGGGAGTACACCTCCTGGGACTGCCCATAGGTGTAGCCAGAACTTTTTTTCTGCCTAAGGTCCTACTCCTGTAGGGGGCAGTATAACCCTACTGTTATGAAGAACAGAGACTGAGTCCATCAATGAATTCAGAGAAAAGGATTTTACGGTAAGACAAAAATCCAATTTTTTGTGCAGTCCGTTGGCCATGTTTTCGGAGTTTCCCATTGAAATGAATGCAGCGGCCATTTTCTTGTAGCCTGTGGAGCGGTGATGCGGCGTTGGGCCTCTAGTGGCGGTGTTTGCGCTTCCTTCGCTCTGATCGCCGCATGGCAAGCAGTTTTGGTGCTCTGCATTCTTCCCTAAGTTGGTGGTGGTGAGTCTCTGCGGCGTACAGCTCCCTCTTTCTGCTATAGTAGCGCCGCTGGTGCGCTGGGACTTGTAGTACTACCACTGCAGCGATGAAGGTTTTTTTTATTAGTTTATTTTCACAATATTAAGGGCGAACTCCGGGTTAACCATGGAGTCCCTGGAGCACGTGTCACCACCTGAGGCACTCTTGGAAGCTGTGGGACCCTCTAGATCTCAGTCTGCCCTGGTAGCCATGATAGCGGTCCTGCAGTCATTCATGTCAAAAGTAGATATAACCATTTCAAAACAGCCTAGCAAGAAGTGCCCTCCATCCTCACCTGTCTCCTCTGCCACCTTAGATTCTGAGGTGGATTTGGCTGCCGCGAACGTGAGACTACCCACCGTGTCTGCGTCCACACACTGACTGCTCTGACAGTGAGGATGAATCCTCTTCCACTGCACCTGCGCATGAAAAGGCGCTTGTGGAGGCACTGATTGTATCAGTGCGGGAAACGTAAAAAGTGGAAGAAACAGCTAATGCTGCGTCGGTGCAATTTTGTACCCGCAGACCATCTAAGTGTAATGTTCCGGTACCTTTGGTACCCTAAATTACACTTTCCACAAGTGTATGCACCATTTACTTTTGGAAAGGTGCGCATACACCTTTAAGACTGGAGCTGTCATCACCCAGCGCCGGACTAGATGGCTATTTAAATCGCCGGTTCTCACTCACATGTGTTCGTTCAAACACCCTTACCTGGATGCTAACCTTGCTTGAAGCTTCCATGCTTGCAAGCTTACCTCGCTGACGGAACCTCGCTGCGCTGATCCCTGTATCCCGCTACTGGATCATCCGCCTCTCCTGAACCACCCTTCGGCTGTATCGCTAATAGTGCTAAGTACCCCGCAGGGGAATTCTCTATAAACTTATACTAAGCTTACACTATCTAGCTCTGCATAGTAAAGACTGTTTATCACATCTGCATAACTAGATTGCTAGCTCTTGAGACTACTGCTACTTTTCTGCACTGGGTTGATCTCTTTTGTATGTCCACCTGCCTATTCTGTCATCTGCTATCATACAACATTGCTAAACCTTCCTGCATCCATCTGCTACTGTCTCACCTTCAAGTGTCTATCACCTACCACCTCCACTCAACCTATCTCTCAACCTTCATCATTGTGTTACCACATACATAAAGTCACTCTAGGAACCAGCTTGCTAATTGTGTGTATTTACTGGCTGAAATAAGACCTTCCACACATGATGAGTCATTGAGGTTGGGAATGGTATCTCAGCATATCTCTTACATGACTACTGACGTGGAACTATTTCTGCAGCTGAAAATCCACACCATATAAGAAACGCAGGAGCGTTACACTAAGGCAGTGGTCCTCAACTCCGGTCCTCAGGGCCCACTAACAGGCCAGATTTTAAGTATTACCTTGGGGAGATGCAGACTAGAATACTGCAATCACTGAGCAGCAAATGATATCACCTGGGATGTATTTCAGTTATCTTGCAAACCTGGCCTGTTGGTGGGCCCTGAGGACCAGGGTTGAGGACCACTGATCTAAGGTGTTCCCCTTTCCTGCCTATTTTGACAAGATTGTCGCAAGTCTGTGGGGATTCCCGAAATGCATGTTTGGGATACCTAAGCAAATCACTAGGAGGTATACTTTTGAAGAAACTGACGGTTCCACTGGTGGTGTATTCTCAGGATTCCAGATTGACTAAAGCCACGGCCCACGCTTCTTCCGGTGGAGGATTCCCCGCCTTTTAAATACCCGGTGGACAAGAGAGCTGATGCTCTGATTCGATACCTTTACACCGTGGCAGGTTCAATGCTGAGGCCGGTGTTTGCCATCACCTTGGTCTCCCAGGCCTTACGGAATGGGCAAAGCTTCTGCGCCAGGATTTGAAAGGGGGTCAACATCCTCCAGAGCTGGCGGATCAGTTAATGCAGGTGTTACAGTATATCTGCGATGCCTCCCTGGATGCAGCCCCTTTAGCCTGCAGAGTGTCTGTGAGAGCTGTGACACTATGCTGCATGATTTGGCAGAAATACTGGTCTGCGGACCAGGCTTCCAAAAAGGTGTTGACTGATCTCCCTTTTTGTAGGAGACCGCCTGTTCAGAGCTTCTTTGGAAGGGATTATTAAAGATCTTACGGGTAGTAAGAGTACCCTGTTAACACAGGTTGCCAGGAGCAAAGAACCTCGTCGTAAACGTGGTCCTTTCTTCACTGCTCACAAACGGCCTTTTCATTCCGTGGGCTTGCAGGACAAGGGACAAAAGTCCACTCGTAACTTCACGGGAGGTTACAAGAGGCCCTGGGTTGGTAAATCAAAGGTGGGTTCCACTGGTTATACAGATGAGCCCTGCTCTGCCTGAAGTGGCGCCGTACCCCAGATACAGGGTAGGGGGACGTCTTTGCTTCTTTCCAAACCCGTAGACCCCTCTCATTCAAGACAAATTGATCCACGAGTTGATTCGGTCTGGTTACAAGATCGAGTTTCGGTCCTTGCCTCAAGCAAGGTTCTTTCCTTCCAACTTGCGCCTGTTCCCGGATCCGCTGCCGGGCCTTTATGGGGCAGTGAAGAATCTATCACAAGGAGTCATTGTCCCAGTTCCAGAGTTGGAACGTTTTCAGGGATTTTATTCAAATCTGTTTACTGTTCCCAGGAAGGAAGGCAAGGTCTGTCCCATCTTGGATCTCAGGGCCCTGAATCACTATGTGCAGGTTCAGAAATTTCAGATGGAGTCCATTTGCACGGTGGATGCATCCCTTCATCAAGGGGATTTTCTTGCCTCTCTCGATATCAAGGACTCTTACCTTCATATACCAATATATGTAGGGCATCAGCATTTTCTTTGCTTTGCCGTGGGAGAGGAACATATCAATTTGTGGCGATACCCTTTGGTCTCCCCTCAGCTCCCCCCTCAGCTCCCCGGGTGTTCACAAAAGTGTTGGCCCCGGTGTTAGCCTTGCTCAGGCAGAGGGGGAACGCGGTACTGGGGTACCTGGACGATCTCCTACAGTGAGCAGAGTCTCTGTCTATCTTAAAAGACGATCTGGACATCACTCTGCGAACTCTGAATTTTCAGAAATCAGCTCTGATTCTATCCAACAACCTGGACTACCTGGGCCTGACTTTGGATTCAGCCTCAGCCAGGGTGTTTCCTCCGGAGGCAAAACTGCTGAAGTTGCAGCATGTAATTCATCTCCTGTTGTCCAACAGTCGGTCCTCTTTTAGGACTTGCATGCAAGTGCTGGGCTTGATGGTCTCCACCTGTTCCGTTTGCTCAGTTCCATACCGGGCCTCTGCAAAAGGAGATTCTTGCCAAATGGGACAAGAATCCTCAATCTCTGGACAATCTGATCCTGTTGAGCTGGGGTGCGAGGGGATCCTTGCTTTGGTGACAACTGTGTTTCCGGTGGAGGACTCCCCAATGTGGACCTGTTGGCCTCTCGTCTAAACCGAAAGGTTCAGAGGTTTGTGGCAAGATCTTGGGATCCTTTGGCCGACACTGGAAAGCTCTGGTGGCCCCTTGGTCAGTATCGTCTGATTTTACGCTTTTCCTCCACTACCCTCTGCCGAGACTGCTGTGCAGAATCAAGGCAGAAGGGATTCCAGTCATTCTGGTGGCTCCAGACTGACCTCACTGATCTTGGTATGCAGGCCTCGTAAGGCTGGTAGCTGATGTTCCTTGGAGACTCCCTCTCAGAGAAGATCTTTTGTCTCAAGGGCCGATCTTCCATCCTGCTTTACTGTCACTGGCTTTAATGGCCTGGCTATTGAAAGTCAGGTACTGAAGGACAGAGGGTTATCGGATTTGGTTAAACTCCTACACTGTTAAAAGCTAGAAAATCTACTTCTAGGAAGATTTATCATAGAATTAGGAGGTCGTACATTTCTTGGTGTGAATCTCGGTGGGAGGGTGGGGGATCTTTCGGGGTTCCTCCCCGTTCCTTTTGGTGTTCTGTTTCTACAACAAGGTGTTGATCAACGTTTGGCTCTGGGCACCATCAAGGGCCAGATTTCTGTCTTGGCAATTTTCTTCCAATGGCTGTTGGCTGCAAATTCTTTGGTTCACACTTTCGTCCAGGGGGTTTGCCACTTGGTTCCTCCGGTAAGGTTTCTGGTACCTCCATGGGACCTCAATTTGCAACTGTCGGTTCTTCAAAAAAACGCCTTTTGAAAATATTGGTGAACTTACTCTGCTTACTCTGTCACAGAAGGTAGTTTTTTGGTGGCTATTACTTCTGCATGCAGGGTGTCAGAACTGGCTGCATTGTCCTGTTGGTCACCTTACCTGGTGGTTCACTGTAATGTTCCGGTACCTTTGGTACCCTAAATTACACTTTCCACAAGTGTATGCGCCCCACCATTTACTTTTGGAAAGGTGCGCATACACCTTTAAGACTGGAGCTGTCATCACCCAGCGCCGGACTAGATGGCTATTTAAATCGCCGGTTCTCACTCACATGTGTTCGTTCAAACACCCTTACCTGGATGCTAACCTTGCTTGAAGCTTCCATGCTTGCAAGCTTACCTCGCTGACGGAACCTCGCTGCGCTGATCCCTGTATCCCGCTACTGGATCATCCGCCTCTCCTGAACCACCCTTCGGCTGTATCGCTAATAGTGCTAAGTACCCCGCAGGGGAATTCTCTATAAACTTATACTAAGCTTACACTATCTAGCTCTGCATAGTAAAGACTGTTTATCACATCTGCATAACTAGATTGCTAGCTCTTGAGACTACTGCTACTTTTCTGCACTGGGTTGATCTCTTTTGTATGTCCACCTGCTATTCTGTCATCTGCTACCATACAACATTGCTAAACCTTCCTGCATCCATCTGCTACTGTCTCACCTTCAAGTGTCTATCACCTACCACCTCCACTCAACCTATCCCTCAACCTTCATCATTGTGTTACCACATACATAAAGTCACTCTAGGAACCAGCTTGCTAATTGTGTGTATTTACTGGCTGAAATAAGACCTTCCACACATGATGAGTCATTGAGGTTGGGAATGGTATCTCAGCATATCTCTTACATGACTACTGACGTGGAACTATTTCTGCAGCTGAAAATCCACACCATATAAGAAACGCAGGAGCGTTACAGATTGAACGAACCCAAAAATGGATTCAGCAGAAATAACCACTCAGGTGACACAATTAAAACAGCAAGTATCTGCGTTAATACACGCACTTGCTGAATTAAAAGAAGACAATCAGGCTCTGTCGCAGCAGGTAATTAGACTGACACAACTTACCTCTGCTCAGTCCCCTGAACCCAAGATAAATCCCCCTTTGGTATTTACAGGCGATCGCAAAAAATTTCGCGAATTTAAAAACGCATGTGAGTTACTTTTTTTGCTAAAACCTCGTACCTACCTTACTGATCACATTAAGGTTTGTACTATTATTTCTTACCTATCAAGCGATCCTCGAGCCTGGGCAGATTTTCTTTTTGAGAAAAACGACCAGCTTCTCAACTCCTATGCCTTGTTCCTGGCACAGCTCACTAGCCTATATGATGACCCCAATAGGCAGAGTACTGCTGATCTTCAGTTAAGATCCTTGAAACAAGGAAGGAGGCCTGTAGAAAACTTTGTCGCAGAGTTCAAGAGATGGACCCTTGATTCAGAATGGAATGATGCATCTCTGAAAACCCAATTTAGGCTTGGCCTATCAGAAGCCGTTAAGGACGAGCTCGCCGAGCGGATCTGCCAAAAACCCTGGATGCATTAATACAACTCAGTATTACCATAGATAGAAGACTACGAGAAAGAAAGGCTGAAAAGATGGGAATGCCATTATCCGTTTCCTCTCGGAGTCTGGCCGTTCCTATGGAGGTAGGAACCATACGCCCACCACTATCAACTATGGAAAAAGCCAAAAGACGAAATGAAAATCTCTGCTTGTACTGTGCATCCCCGGATCACAAGATAAACGTCTGTCCCCTAGTCAACAAAAAGAAGGGTGAGTGTTCACATGTCTCTCTAGGAGGATTGACAACTTCATTCACTAACCCCTACATTTATGTTTTTTTGACATTACAGTGGGACCAGAACAGGATTACTACTAAGGCCATGATTGACACAGGATCTTGTGGAAATTATATGGATATATGTTTTGCTGCTTTAAATAAAATTCCTATTATTTCTAAACTCAAACCTGTCTCAGTAAGTCTTATTACCGGTGTTCCGTTATCCTCTGGTCCGATCACCGATCAGACACAAGCACTTCTAGTCACTATTAACGAGTCTCATAGGGAGACTTCTACCTTCGATTTAATACCTTCACCCCACTTTCCCATTGTGTTGGGACTTCCCTGGTTACACACACACCAACCAACCATAGATTGGAAGAAACGGTCCTTGACCTTCCCTTCTTGTTATTGCGAGGAAACGTGTAACCTCCCGTTTTCCGGGAAGATTCTGTCTGTGGTGACAGATGAGATTGCACCACTATGTTATCAGGATCTTTCTGAGGTTTTTCTTGAGAAAAATGCTCAAGCATTACCTCCTCATCGAGACTATGATTGTAGCATTGATCTACTCCCAAATAGCAAATTGCCGTTCGGTCATGTTTATCCTCTTTCACAGGATGAACTTGCCCATCTCAAAACCTATTTGGATGAGAACTTGGAAAAAGGTTTTATTAGACCTTCCACTTCTTCCACAGCAGCAGGACTCTTTTTTGTTTGCAATAAAGATTCAAGTCTCAGACCTATCATCGACTACAGGAAATTGAATGCTATCACAATAAAAGATCGCTATCCTCTACCGCTTATCCCTGAGCTCATTGAGCAGGTGCGTGGAGCTACCTATTTTTCAAAATTAGACCTGAAAGGAGCATACAATCTCATTTGAATCCGTGATGGACACGAGTGGAAGACTGCATTCAGAACTAGATACGGATTGTTCGAATATCTTGTGATTCCATTCGGCCTATGCAATGCCCCTGCAGTTTTCCAACGATTTATAAACGATATTTTTAAAGACTTACTAGATGTCTGTGTTGTGGTATATCTGGACGATATACTTATATATTCACGGACCCTGTCTGAACACATAAGACATGTAAGACTTGTATTATCGAGATTGCTTGCACATAATCTTTATGTGAAGCTGAAGAAATGCTTGTTCCATAAAGATGAGGTACTCTTTCTAGGCTACATCATATCCAAAACAGGAATCGAGATGGACATGAGTAAAATATCCTGCATTCAGGATTGGACTACACCAACTACACGCAAGGCGCTACAGCGATTCCTGGGATTTTCAAATTTCTACAGGAAGTTCATAAAAAACTTTTCTGCTATTGTGAGACCCCTCACACAGCTCACTAGCATAAAAATACCATTTAAATGGTCAGAAGAAGCAAATAAGGCTTTCCACTTGTTAAAGACAAGGTTTACTTCCGCTCCCATATTACGCCATCCAGACCCATCCCTCCAATACATTCTGGAGGTAGATGCGTCAAACATGGCAGTAGGAGCAATACTCTCCCAACGACCTACCCACACTTCACCACTTCATCCAGTCGCTTTTTTTTCTAAATCCCTGAGCAGTCCTGAGATAAATTACCCCGTGGGTGAAAAGGAACTGCTTGCTATAAAATTGGCTCTGGAGAATTGGCGACATTTACTCGAAGGCACCCAATTACCAATAATTATATACACGGACCATAAAAACCTCCAATATCTTCAGACTAGCAAAACTCTCTCGCATCGACAGGTACGATGGTCACTATTCTTTCTAAGGTTTAACTTCCTAGTGACCTACACACCTGCAGATAAGAACAAAAAGGCGGATGCACTATCACGACTAACTGAAGAAAACTACTTTGAAATTCCTTCCGTTCCTATAATACCTCACAAACGCATTATTGGAGTTGTCCGTTCCTTGAAGGAAGAGGTTCTGCATGGTATAAGTTTGGATTCACCCCCACCACAACTAAATACTGATGCAGAAGGCTTCCTCTACTACAACGACAAACTTTACATACCACCTACCCTACGCACCAAGATCTTGGAATTATCGCATGATGTGCCTATGGCAGGACATATGGGTATGACAAAGACTTTCAATTTGATTTCTCGGCAATTCTGGTGGCCTGACATGAAAACATCTATACAAAAATTCGTCTCTTCATGCAATGTCTGTGCCAGGTCCAAAATTGACACTACGAGACCATCCGGTCTACTATGCAGTCTACCAATACCCCAAACTCCATGGGAGGTTTTGTCATTGGACTTCATCGTAGAATTGCCTCCTTCCAAAGGATTTAATACCATCTTGGTGTCAGTGGACCATCTGACAAAGATGGCACATTTCATTGCTATTCGCAGACTACCTTCGTCCAAACAAACGGCAGAACTCCTGATGAAACATGTCTTCAGATTACATGGTATCCCAAAAACTCTTCTGTCTGACCGTGGATCCCAATTTATTTCTAAATTCTGGCAAGAACTATGTCACATACTACGGATTGAGCGGAAGCTCACTTCTCCTTACCATCCGCAGACCAACGGACAGACTGAAAGAGTCAACCAATGCATCGAGCAGTATTTACGTTGTTACACTTCTTACCAACAGGATGATTGGTTGGATCTTCTCCCCCTGGCAGAATTTGCCTACAACAACGCAACCCACAGTACGACCAAGCAGAGTCCGTTCTACTTGAACTATGGGTTCCATCCCTCTATTCTCCCTCCACGCATCCTTCCTTCAAATAACCCAGTAGCCTCAGACTATCTTACCCAAATAAAGGATTCTCTGGGTTTACTAAATACTACCATTGCACACGCTCACAGTCAACAAAAGAAGTACTATGATCTTCGTAGAAGACCTTCTCCACAGTATACTATCGGGGACCTCGTTTGGCTCTCAACAAAAAACTTGAGACTGAAGATCCCTAGCAAAAAGCTTGGACCTCTGTTCTTGGGACCTTTCCCAATCAAGAAACTTATTGGAAAAGCTGCAGTGCAGCTTACATTGCCAATGGACCTAAAAATCCATCCCATTTTCCATGTGTCGCTACTGAAACCCCATGTTCCGGACCAAGGAATAAGGCCTAATATTCCACCTCCCCCTCCTGTACAAGTTGAAGGTGGAGAAGAATACGAGATAAAAGAGATTCTGGATTCTCGTATCTACAGAAGAAGACTTCAGTACTTGGTTAGATGGAAGAACTATGGGCCCCAAGACGACACCTGGCTAAACACCTCTGACATACATGCCCCTAGATTAATCCGCAATTTTCATGCGAGATATCCAGACAAACCAGCTCCAGAGGCCTTCAGGAGCAGGCCTTAAGGGGGGGGTATTGTAATGTTCCGGTACCTTTGGTACCCTAAATTACACTTTCCACAAGTGTATGCGCCCCACCATTTACTTTTGGAAAGGTGCGCATACACCTTTAAGACTGGAGCTGTCATCACCCAGCGCCGGACTAGATGGCTATTTAAATCGCCGGTTCTCACTCACATGTGTTCGTTCAAACACCCTTACCTGGATGCTAACCTTGCTTGAAGCTTCCATGCTTGCAAGCTTACCTCACTGACGGAACCTCGCTGCGCTGATCCCTGTATCCCGCTACTGGATCATCCGCCTCTCCTGAACCACCCTTCGGCTGTATCGCTAATAGTGCTAAGTACCCCGCAGGGGAATTCTCTATAAACTTATACTAAGCTTACACTATCTAGCTCTGCATAGTAAAGACTGTTTATCACATCTGCATAACTAGATTGATAGCTCTTGAGACTACTGCTACTTTTCTGCACTGGGTTGATCTCTTTTGTATGTCCACCTGCCTATTCTGTCATCTGCTACCATACAACATTGCTAAACCTTCCTGCATCCATCTGCTACTGTCTCACCTTCAAGTGTCTATCACCTACCACCTCCACTCAACCTATCCCTCAACCTTCATCATTGTGTTACCACATACATAAAGTCACTCTAGGAACCAGCTTGCTAATTGTGTGTATTTACTGGCTGAAATAAGACCTTCCACACATGATGAGTCATTGAGGTTGGGAATGGTATCTCAGCATATCTCTTACATGACTACTGACGTGGAACTATTTCTGCAGCTGAAAATCCACACCATATAAGAAACGCAGGAGCGTTACATTCACGGGGACAAAGTGGTGCTACGTCCCCATCACTCATTCCTTCCTAAGGTCATCTCGGGTTTCCACTTGGATGAAGACATTGTGTTGCCTTCCTTGTGCCCTAAGCCTAAACATACTAAAGAAATTGCTTTGCATTCCCTGGATGTGGGTCTGGCAATCAGGGTGTACCTGGCGGCGACTGAGTAGATTCGGAAATCTGATTCCTTGTTTGTCCTTATGGATGGATCTCGCAGGGGGCAGGGCGCATCTGCTGTGACCATTTCCAGATTGATCAGGAAGATGGTGGTGCAGGCCTATTATATTAAGGGTCAGGCTCCTCCTTTACCTGTTAAGGCGTATTCTTCAAGGGCGCTTAGTGCCTCCTGGGCCTTCCGTCATCAGGCGTCAGTGGCTCAGGTGTGCAAGGAGGCCACATGGTTGTCTGCGCATACATTCACCAAGTTTTATAAGGTGGATGTACTCGCATCTGCGGATGCTGTGTTCAGCCGAAAAGTTTTGCAGGCTGTTGTTGCAGAGGCTCCCGCCTCTTGAGGGTGTATTCTTTCTGGTTGGTGAGCTCCAGTTATTTCTGGTTGAGCTCTTGGTTTACCTGGCTGGCTGTGTTTAGCCCTTTTTGGGAATTATGTGCATTGCTGTGTTTTTTCTAACCCCTCATATTGACACTGGTTTGGGGTGTCCCAAGGGTCAAAGATATGGAGCTGTCCATCAATGAACGAAAGAGAAAACTGGATTTTTGTCTTACTGTAAAATCCTTTTCTATGATCATTGATGGACACAGCACCACCCCTCTGAGTTGGCTTATGTATTCTTCTGACACTGCTTGTTACAAACTGAAGTCCTATAGCAGGAAGTTGGAAGTATTCCCCCTAGGACTGCCCTAGGATCGTAGTCAAATTTGTTTATGCCTAGTCCTAACTCCTATGGAGAGCAGCATAACCACAGGGTCAAAGAAGATATGGAGCTGTGTCCATTAATGAACATCAGAAAAAAGGATTTTACGTAAGACAAAAATCAAGTTATTTGATGTGTATCCTGGATCATGCTCCTCTTACATAAACCTGTGCTTCTTTCGGACCCAAATCTTGTTCTCTCTGCCCTGCAGAAACCATCCTTTGAATCTATCAGAGAAATCACCTTGAGCGATCCCTCCTGCCAAGTGGCCGCTTTGTTTTTTTTTTTGACTCCCAGCGGTGTTTCTGAGTGAGGTCAACCAGGGCATCAATACTGTATGCTCCAAAACCATATCCTCCTGCTAAGGTGGATAATAAATTGTTCACAAAGACTATAATCAGAATCACTAGGAAAAATGTAATCCAATGGGACCAAATCTTTTTTTTGTCGACCATTGCAATGGGCCCCTGTTTGCGGCCTACTTGGCTGTGGCTCGTGGCGAGTGGGCACCTGTATGGGGGGAGAAGATGGCCCCTGTGAGTGTCATGTAGCCACCCACCTTCCCTTGGATGGGATCTGTGCGGCTGGGCCTCCACCAAAATTTAGGTTGCGGCCTGCTAGGCCATGTGGCCAGCTTGGCGCCTTCCTTGGAAGGGGAGGCGCTGTGGGGGTGGTCATATTATTGATGACAGCATGCCACCATTATTGCGTAGGGCACTTGCCCTTTTAACGCTGCGGACCATCTGGGTACCTTGCTTGGTGTCCACGTCACAGCAGGCGGCCCTTTTTAAGGGGGCTAATTTCATGTGGGGCTTGGAGGGTGGCCCCCTTTTTTGTTTTTTTCCATGGGGTCCAGTAGGGGTTCCTTTCGTGGGTCCTGGATTGGCATCCCCTTGCGGCATCGCAGTCGGTAACCTTCACCTGCCTGTTTTGTGTCTATATATTAAAAAAAATAATAATAAATCCTGTGAATGGAGTTGCGGCTGCTGTCGGTCGTTTTTTAGTACCCACAGGCCCTCCAAGGTGGCAAGGGTCTTCTGGGTTCATATCTGGGGT